>NC_057832.1:41467936-42824365 GCF_910594005.1 Cervus elaphus
AGAATTCTTCTGAATAGATTAGTGGTATTTTTTCCCCTACCAAGCAGTCCTGTAGTTCAGACCGGTGGTGTTCTGCAGTTTAACTCAGTTCTGACACCATCTACCTGGAGTTGGCTGTCAGCTCCCACGAGACTGCTCCCATTTCAGACGCCACTCTCAAGGCCAGGTTGTCACCTGTGCTTCTGAGAACCGGCTGTAAGTCAAAAGACAGAAGTTCCCATGATCCTTTCCTTGGGTTCAGTAATTTGCTAGAATGGCTTGCGGAACTCAGGAAGGAAGTTTACTTAAGAGATTGCTAGTTTATTATGAAGGGACACAACCCAGGAACAGCTGGATAGAAGAGGTGCACAGGGCAGGACTTAGGGGAGGCATAGAGCTTCTGTGTCCTCCCCAGGCCTGTCATTCTCCCCAGCACCTCCGTATGCTCACCAGCCTGGAAGCATCCAGATGCCTTTCTTCAGAGGTTTTAATGGAGGCATCATTCGTTGTTGTTTAGTCACTCAGTCATGTCTGACTTTGCAACCCCATGTACTGTAGAACACCAGGCTCCCCTGGCCTCCACTGCGTCCCTGAGTTTGCTCAAAGTCATGTCCTTTGAGTTGATGATGCCATCCAACCATCTCATCCTCTATTGCCACCTTCTCTTGCCCTCAATTTCTTCCAGCATCATGGTCTTTTCCAGTGAGTTGGCTCCTTGCATCAGGTGGCCGAACTATTGGAGCTTCAGCATCAGTCCTTTCAATGAATATTGAGGTAGCTTCCTTTAGGATTGACTGGTTTGATCTCCTTGCTGTCCACAGGACTCTCAAGAGCCTTCTTCAATACCACAGCTCAAAAGCATCAATTCTTCGGCACTTAGGCTTCTTTATGGTCCAACTCTCACATCCATACATGACTATGGAAAAACCATAGCTTTGACTATACTGACCTTTGTCAGCAAAGTGATGTTTCTGCTTTTTAATACGCTGTCTAGGTTTGTCATAGCCTTTTTTCCAAGGAGCAAGCGTCTTTTAATTTCATGGCTGCAGTCACCATCTGCAGTGATTTTGGAGCCCAAAAAAATAAAGTCAGTCACTTTTTCCATTGTTTCCCCATCTATTTGCCATGAAGTGATGGAACCGGATGCCATGATCTTAGTTTTCTGAATGTTGAGCTTTAAGCCAAGTTTTTCGCTTTCCTCTTTCACTTTCAACAAGAGGCTCTTTAGTTCTTCTTCGCTTTCTGCCGTAAGGGTGGTGATATCTGCATATCTGAAATTGTTGATATTTCTCCTGGCAATTTTGATTCCAGCTTGTACTTCATCCAGGCTGACACTTCTCATGATGTACTCTGCATATAAGTTAAATAAGCAGGGTGACAATACACCTTTCCTGATTTGGAACCAGTCTGTTGTTCCGTGTCCGGTTCTGACTGTTGCTTCTTTTTTTTTTATTTTTATTTTCCATTTTCTTTTATATCTAGGTCTTTAAGAAACAAGGAAGGTAGCTTTCAAGTCTAAACACTGGAGCAACCTAAATCACATTAATATAGCAATCATCCTCTCCTAAAAGAAACTAAATGAATATATGAATGGAAAATAGTATTTAATATGTAGCTTGCAGAATATAGAAACACCTCAGAGAAACTGTGACACCAGTGTATGTATATATGAGGTAATATCTGTATAATTAGCAACTCTCACAGCAATGGGAAACACTGCTTTTTGGATACATTATACATAAACTTTCTATCTCAAGAATTCCACATTGTTGTAAAGTAATTTCAGTTCAGTGCTATGGCAGTTATGCAAATAGATGTAAACTCCATTCCAGATGAACATTAAAAAAGCAGAATGCCTGCTAATGATGTATTAACACAAATGTCAACAAAAATAGTTTAACAGGTGCAGAAACACAATACTGAAAATATAATTATCAATACAACTCTCTTAAAAGAGTTAACTAGTACCATTAGGCTTAAAAAAAAGCACTCAAGGTCACTGTTTTCATGTTTCAGTTTTTCAGCCACCATACACCAGTGTTACTGTCAGTATCTAAATAAAGTGTTTAACATGCTTATATTTTATTTAAGAGCTGGAATACAGGCTTTACAATATATCTGAAACATCATCAATACTGTGATAATGCCATTCTGATAAGTCTATGTGTGTGGCATTAAAAAAACACTGGCTGGCCACAGTATGTTTTCTGAGCTGAGTTTTAAGCTTCCTGGGGGCTGGCGTGATGACACGTCCCCTGGCCTGGTGCACTCACACTCTGCTTCCACAGGGTTCACAGGCGTTTCTTGCCTTTCCCTGCACGACGCTGAAGTCCTGCGTGTTCTCTCAGGAGCCGGTCACACTCTTGAAAGTCTCTCTGATTGCATCTTCATTATCATCACGGCATTCTGTGCCTTAGAAAGGGCATCTGAAGCCTTCTTTAATTCAGTTTTCAGTTTTTCTTTGTCTTCTTCTAGTTTTTTATTTTCTGCTCCCAAAACGTGTTCTTCTTCTTCCTTGCCATAGTTTTTCAAGAGCCATTTCAGTCTTTCATTTTCTTCCATGAATTTTTTGGCAGCCTGGTTAATATTTTCTGCTTGACGTTTAAGTACTCCTTTGTTTGACAGCTCTTTTGCCAGCTGAGTAATAAGGGTAACCAGACGTCTCAACACTAGCCAGAAAAATAATGAAAATCCAGAAATGTAAAGATTTCTTTGAGACCTGAAGAGTTCATTTGTGTATGTTCATAGGCAGCAGGTCTGTTGGCTGAGCTCTTTTCAATAGTATGAGTCGAGGAATATTTTCTTACTTCTCTCACAGCATCTGGAAACAGAACAATCAATAGGATTATAATAGTAAGAAAAGCCTTGTTCCAGAAACTTGCAATTTTACCCCAAACGCTAAAGGAAAATATCTTCTGCCATCTCTGAGGAGGAATAAAAGGTAGACAGAAGATTAGAATGAGTCCTATTTCAGCGTAAAGAAAAATTGCAACTGCCGCCCATTGGAGTCTCATTGTTTTTCGTTACACCTCGCCTGCGGCCGCCCGGCCCTGACTATTGCTTCTTAACTTCCAGATTTCTCAGGAGGCAGGTCAGGTGGTCTGGTGTTCCCATCTCTTTAAGAGTTTTCCACAGTTTGTTGTGATCTAGACAGTCAAAGGCATTGGCATAGGTAATAAAGCAGAAGTAGATTTTTTTTTTCAGAAATTCCCTTGCTTTTTCTATGATCCAAAGGATGTTGGCAATTTGATCTCTGTTTCCTCTGCCTTTTCTAAATCCAGCTTATACATCTGGAAGTTCTTGGCTCACATACTGTTGAAGCCTAGCTTGAAGAATTTTGAACATTACCTTGCTAGCCTGTAAAATGAGCTCAGTTGTGTGGTACTTGGAACATTCTTTGGCATTGCCCTTTATCGGGATTGGAATGAAAACTGACCTTTTCCAGTCCTGTGGCCACTGCTGAGTTTTATGATTTTGCTGGCATATTGAATGCAGCACTTGAACAGAATCATCTTTTAGGATTTGAAGTAGCTCAGCTGAAAAACCTTCACCTCCCCTAGCTTTGTTTATAGTAATGCCTCCTAAGGCCCACCTGACTTCACACTCCAGTATGTCTGGCTCTAGGTGAGTGACCACACCATCGTGGTTATCCAGGTCATTAAGACCTTTTTTGTATAGTTCTTCTGTGTATTCTTGCCATGTCTTCTTAATATCTTCTGCTTCTCTTAAGTTCATATCGTTTTTATACCTTTGCTCTATGTCAATTAGGAAATAATAGGAATTTTGGAGCTGTGTGCTAGGAACCATGGATTAAGACCAAAATGTATATATCTTATTAATCATAATATCATTGTAAGTTTTCATTTCTCTGGAGTAAATATCCATGAGTTTCTGGGTCGTATGGTAGTTGCCTATTTATGGTTTAAGAAACTGCCAACCTGTTTACTAGACTGATAGTGTCATTTTACATTCCTAGTGGCAGTGTATGACTGTTCTAATTTCTCCACATCCTCACTAGCATTTGGTGGTGTTAGTATTTTCATTTTAGCAGTTCTGATAGGTGTGTAGTAATACCTTATTGTGGTTTTAATTTACATTTTCTGTAGTGGCTACTGATGTTGAAAATCTGTTCATATGTTTTTTAGCCATCAGTTTATCCTCTTCAGTGAAATGAGTCTTCATGTCGTTTGCCCATTTTCTAATTGAACTGTTTATATTTTTACAGTTAAGTTTTTTTTTTTTTTTTTAACAGTTAAGTTTTGAGTACTCCTTGTATTATCTAGATACTAGTCCTTTGTTGAATATGTAGTTACTAAATTACTAAATATTTTTTCCCACTCTCTACCTTCCCCCTTTATCCTCTTAAGCAAGGTATTTCATGGCGTAAAAGTTTTTAATTTTGATGAAGTCCAGTTAGTTTTTACTTTATAGATCATGCTTTTGGTGTCAAATCTAAGAACTCTTTATTTGCTCTTAGAAGATTTCCTCCTATTTTTAAAGTCCTTGATCCATTTTGAGTCATTCTTATATAATGTGTAGATTTGAGGTTGAAGTTTGTTCTTTTTTGTTTATTTTACCCTATGGTTGTCCAATTGCGTTTGTTGAAAAGGTATCTTTCTTCCATTAAGTTGCTTTTGCACTTTGTCAGAAATCACTTGGGCATATTCTGTGGATCTATTTCTAGGTTGTTTATCCTGTAACATTTATCATTTACCTACATCAGTACCACATGGTCCTGAAATCAGGTAAACTGATTCCTTCTACTTTATTCTTATTTTTCTTTTTGAAAGTTGTTTTAGCTATTTCTAAATTTCCTTTGTCTTTCCATATAAAATGTTTTTGAAATTTAATATTTATTTTTGTGGGTGCTGGGTCTTTGATGCTGCACGAGGCCTTTGTCTGGTTGCAGTGAGCTTGCTACGGGGGGGATACTTTGTAGTTGTGGTGCTCAGGCTTCTCATTGCCATGACTTCTCTCGTGGAGCTCTAGTTTATATTGCCTGTGCTTTCTTCTGTAAGTTTTCTGGTTTCACGTCTTAGGTTTAAGCCTCTAATCTACTTTGAATTTATTTTTGTACATGGTGTGAGAGAGTAGTCCAGTTTGAGCCTTTTACATGTAGCTGTCCAGTTTTCCCAACGCTGTTTATTAACTGGACAGTCTTTCCCACACTGTGTATTCTTACCCCTTTTATCATAGATTAATTGCTTATATAACTGTGGGTTCATTTCTGAGCTCTCTATTCTGTTCCGTTGATCTGTGTCTGTTTCCTGTCAGTACCACATTGTTTTGATTCAGTTATTCAGTTCAGTCGCTCAGTAGTGGCTGACTCTTTGCCACCCCATGGACTGCAGCACACCAGGCTTCCCTGTTAATCACCAATTCCCGGAACTTGTTCAAACTCACGTCCATCGAGCTGGTGATGCCATTCAACCATCTCATCTTCTGTCATCCCCTTCTCCTCTAGCTTTCAATCTTTTCCACCATCAGAGTCTTTTCCAGTGAGCCAGTTCTTCGCAACAGGTGGCCAAAGTATTGGAGCTTCAGCTTCAGCATCAGTCCTTCCAGTGAATATTCAGGATTATTTCCTTTAGGATGGACTGGATTGATCTCCTTGCAGTCCAAGAGACTCTCAAGAGTCTTCTCCAATGCCACAGTTCAAAAGCATCGATTCTTTGGCACTCAGTTTTCTTTATGGTCCAATTCTCACATCCATAGATGGCTATTGAAAAACCACAGCTTTGACTATACAGAGATTTGTTGGCAAAATAATGTCTCTGCTTTTTGATATGCTTTCTAGGTTCATCATAACTTTTCTTCCAAGGAGCAAGCATCTTTTCATTTCATGGCTGCAGTCACCATCTTAGCGGTCTTGGAACCCAGGAAAATAAAGTCTCACTGTTTCCACTGCTGCCCCATCTGTTTGCCATGAAGTGATGGGACCAGTTGCCATGATCTTAGTTTTTCGAAAATTGAGTTTTAAGGCAGCTTTTTCACTCTCCTCTTCCATTTTCAGCAAGAGGCTCTTTAGTTCCTGTTCGCTTTCTGCCACAAGGATAATGTCATCCACATTTCTGAGGTTATCAGTATTTCTCCTGGCAGTCTTGATTCCAGCTTGTGCTTCATCCTGCCTGGCATTGCTCATGATGTACTCTGAATATAAGTTAAATAAGCAGGGTGATGATATGCAGCCTTAATGTACTTCTTTCCCAATTTTGAGCCAGTCCATTGTCATGTCCGGTTCTAACTGTTGCTTCTTGACCTGCATACAGATTTCTCAGGAGGCAGCTGAGGTGGTCTGGTATTCCCATCTCTTTAAGAATTTTCCAGAGTTTGTTGTGATCTACACAGTCAGAGGATGAGAGGGTTGGATGGCATCACTGACTCAATGACCATGAGTTTGAGTAAACTCTGGGAGTTGGTGAAGACAGGGAGGCCTGGCGTGCTGCAGTCCATGGGGTCGCAAAGAGTTGGACGTGACAGAGCAACTGAACTGAAGTGAACACAGTCAAAGGATTTAGCGTAGTCAATGAAGCAGAAGTAGATGTTTTTCTGGAATTTCTCTTGCTTTTTTCAACACTTGCTAGCAGTTGTTGGCAATTTGATCTCTGCTTCCTCTTCCTTTGCTAAATCTAGCTTGAACATCTGCAAGTTCACGGTTCACATACTTTTGAAGCCTAGCTTGAAGGATTTTGAGCATTACTTTGCTAATGTGTGAAATAAGTGCAATTGTGCGGTAGTTTATACATTCTTTGGCATTTCCTTTCTTTGGGGTTGGAATGAAAACTGACCTTTTCCAGTCCTAAGTTTTCCAAATTTGTTCACATATTGAATGCAGCACTTGAATAGAACCATCTTTTAGGATTTGAAATAGTTCAGCTGGAATTCCATCACCTCCACTAGCTTTGTTCCTTATGATGCTTCCTAAGGCCCATTTGACTTTGCATTCCAAGATATCTGGCTCTAGGTGAGTGATCACACTGTCGTGGTTATCTGGGTTATTAACATCTTTTTTGTATAGTTCTTCTGTGTATTCTTGACACCTCTTCATATCTTCTGCTTCTTTTAGGTCCATACTGTTTCTGTCCTTTATGGTGCCCATCTGCATGAAATGTTTCCTTGGTATTTCTAATTTTCTTGAAGAGATCTCTAGTCGTTCCCATTCTATTGTTTTCCTCTATTTCTTTGCACTGATCACTTAGGAAGGCTCTCTTATCTCTCCTTGCTCTTTGGAACTCTGCGTTCAGATGGGTATATCTTTCCTTTTCTCCTTTGCCTTTAGCTTTTCTTCTTTTCTCAGCTATTTGTAAGGCCTCCTCAGACAACCATTTTGCCTTTTGCATTTCTTTTTCTTGGGGATGATTTTAATCACCACCTCCTAAACAGTGTTACAACCTCCATCCATAGTTCTTCAGGCACTCTATCAGATCTAATCCCTTGAATCTATTTGTCACTTCCACTGTATAATCATAAGGATTTTGATTTAGGTCATTTCTTTTTTTTTTTTTGTCATTCAATAATTTTATTTATTTATTTATTTTTTTATTTTTTTATTAGTTGGAGGCTAATTACTTCACAACATTTCAGTGGGTTTTGTCATACATTGATATGAATCAGCCATAGATTTACACGTATTCCCCATCCCGATCCCCCTTCCCACCTCCCTCTCCACCCGATTCCTCTGGGTCTTCCCAGTGCACCAGGCCCGAGCACTTGTCTCATGCATCCCACCTGGGCTGGTGATCTGTTTCACCATAGATAGTATACATGCTGTTCTTTTGAAATATCCCACCCTCACCTTCTCCCACAGAGTTCAAAAGTCTGTTCTGCACTTCTGTGTCTCTTTTTCTGTTTTGCATATAGGGTTATCGTTACCATCTTTCTAAATTCCATATATATGTGTTAGTATGCTGTAATGTTCTTTATCTTTCTGGCTTACTTCACTCTGTATAAGGGGCTCCAGTTTCATCCATCTCATTAGGACTGGTTCAAATGAATTCTTTTTAACAGCTGAGTAATATTCCATGGTGTATATGTACCACAGCTTCCTTATCCATTCATCTGCTGATGGGCATCTAGGTTGCTTCCATGTCCTGGCTATTATAAACAGTGCTGCGATGAACATTGGGGTGCACGTGTCTCTTTCAGATCTGGTTTCCTCAGTGTGTATGCCCAGAAGTGGGATTGCTGGGTCATATGGCAGGTCTATTTCCAGTTTTTTAAGAAATCTCCACACTGTTTTCCATAGCGGCTGTACTAGTTTGCATTCCCACCAACAGTGTAAGAGGGTTCCCTTTTCTCCACACCCTCTCCAGCATTGATTTAGGTCATTTCTGAATGGTCTGGTGGTTTTCCCTACTTTCTTCAATTTAAGTCTGTATTTTGCAATAAGGTGTTTATGATCTGAGCCACTGTCAGCTCCCAGTCTTGTTCTTGCTGACTGTATAGAGCTTCCCCATCTTTGGCTGCAAAGAATATAATCAGTCTGATTTTGGTACTGACCATCATCTGGTGATGTCCATGTGTAGAGTCATCTCTTATGTTGTTGGAAGTGAGTGTTTGCTATGACCAACGCATTCTCTTGCTAAAACTCTGTTAGCCTTTGCCTAGCTTCATTCTATACTCCAAGGCCAAACTTGCCTGTTACTCCAGGTACCTCTTGACTCACTACTTATGCATTCCAGTCCCCTATGATGAAAAGGACATCTTTTTTTGGTGTTAGTTCTAGAAGGCCTTGTGGGTGTTCATAGAACCATTCAACCTCAGCTTCTTTGGCATTAGTGGTTGGGGTATAGACTTGGATTACTGTGATATTGAATGCTTTGCCTTGGAAACAAACCGAGATCATTCCATCGTTTTTGAGATTGCACCCAAGTACTTCATTTCAGAGTTTTTTTTGAGTGTGAGGGCTACTCCATTTCTTCTAAGGGATTCTTGCCCACAGTAGTAGATATAATGGTCATCTGAATTAAATTTGCCTATTCCAGTCCATTTTAGTTCACTGATCCTGAAATGTCAATGTTCACTCTTGCCATCTGCTGTTTGACCACTTCCAATTTACCTTGATTCATTCACCCAACCTTCCAGGTTCCTATGCAGCATTGTTCTTTACAGCATCGAACTTTACCTCCATCACCAGTCATATCCGCAGCTAGGCATTGTTTTTCCTTTGGCTCCGCCTCTTCGTTCATTATGGAGCTATTTCCCCACTCTTCTCCAGCAACAATTGGGCACCTACCAACCTGGGGAGTTCATCTTTCAGTGTCATATCTTTTTGCCTTTTCATGCTGTTCATGGGGTTCTCAAGGCAAGAATACTCAAGTGGTTTGCCATTCTCTTCTGCAGTGGACCATGTTTTGTCAGAACTTTCCACCATGACCTGTCCGTCTTGGGTGTCCCTGCACGGCATGGCTCATAGTTTCATTGAGCCATGAAAGAAGGCATTTTTCTCAGTTAGAGAAGGCTGTGATCCATGTGATCAGTTTGGTTAGTTTTCTGTGATTCTGGTTTTTGGTCTGTTTGCCCTCTGATGGATAAAGGTGAAAGGCTTGTGGAAGGTTCCTGATGGGAGGGACTGGCAGTGGGTGAATCTGAATCTTGCTGTGATGGTTGGGTCAGTAAATCTTTTTTTTTTTTTTCACTTTTATTTGCATTTATTTTCTGCGGCATTTATTCCCGGGCCATAAGTTTTTGTTTCTTCAGTTTCTTCTGGGATATCTTTTACTTCTGTGTAACCTCCTCTTCTGGTTTAAGAACAATCTGTTCTTTTTCAGTAAGGATCATCTCAATGTGGCAGGGAGAGCTCATGTAGGGGTTGATCCGACCATGAGCTCTGTAAGTCCTGCGCCCCATCTTGGGGGCTTTGTTCACTTGGATGTGCTCAATGACCAGAGAATCTACATCTAAGCCCTTAAGTTCAGCATTACTCTCTGCATTTTTGAGTATGTGTAGTAAAAATTCAGCACTCTTTTTGGGCCACCAGCCCTGCGTCCAGCCCTACTGTTTGGCCTGTGCACACCTACCAACTCTACCATTCTAACGACGGAATGGCACACATTGCTTCTTTAAAGTGACATCCTTCAGATACTTGGTGGCTTTTCAGATATGCATACTCTTTATGGCCTGGGCAGTCTCACGAGTGTTCTTAAGGTGAACACGAAGATTTGAACCTCTTGATTTGCATGATTTTATGGGGTTTTCTGGGTTAAGTGAATAGCGCACCATTTTTAGGGATCAGCTCAGGCCGCTTACCGGAAAAGAGTAAATCTTTAATCCAGTTTTCTGTTGACGGGTGGGACTGCATTCCCTCCCTGTATTGGGTAGGGGTAATGGCAGTAATGGCAGCCTCCTTCAGAAAGACTTATGCCAGCATTCCATGGCTCCCAGGAATGTTGTATTCAGTGCCATGACCCCACAGCGGGTCACTGTCGACCATGCCTCTGCCGGACACTCTGGGACACTCATCGGCAAGTCTGGCTCCGTCTCTTACGGGGTCACTGCTCCTTTCCTGGGTCCTGGTGCGCACAGATTTTTGTTGTACCCTCCAAGAGTCTGGTCCCCAGTCCTGTGGAAGTTCTGTAATCAAATCGCACTGCCCTTCAAAGTCAAGTTCCCTGGGGATTCTCAGTCCCTTTGCCGGATCCCAGGTTGAGAAATCTGCTTTGGGCCTTAGACCTTTTGCAACGAGCGTGAACTTCTTTGGTATAACTCTTCTCCAGTTTGGGTCATTTGCTCAGTGGCTCTATGGTTGGGCTAATGGCACCTTCCTCCAGGAGGACTTACACCACATGCTGTGCCTCCCAGGTCTGCTGCAGCCAGAGCCCCTGTCCCCCCAACAGGCCACTGTTGACCCATGCCTCCGCAGGAGACACTCAAACACTCAAAGGCAGGTGTGGCTCAGTCTCTCGTGGGGTCTCTGGGTCCTGGTGCACACAAGGTTTTGTTTGAGCCCTCCAAGCGTCTCTGGCGGGTATGGGGATTGATTCTAAACATGATTTCGCCCCTCCTATCATCTTCTTGGGGCTTCTCCTTTGCCCTTGGATGTGGGGTATCTTTTTTTGGTGGGATCCAATATTCTCCTTTCAATCGTTGCTCAGCAGCTAGTTTCAATTTTGGTGTTCTCGCAGGGGAAGATGAGTGCATGTCCTTCAACTCTGCCATCTTAGAGGCCTGTTTTGATGATTGCAGTTTTATAATGTGGTTTTGAACCAGGGATAACGATAACCTCTAGTTTTGTTTTTCTTTGTCAAGATTGTTTTGGCAATGCAGGATCTTTTGTGTTTCCATACATATTTTAGAATTTATTTGTTCTAGTTCCATAAAAAATGCCATTGTCATTTTGAAAGGAATGGTACTGAATCTATAGATTACCTTGTGTAGTATGCTCATTTTAACATTATTCTTCCAATCAAAAAACATCTGTTTGAGTCACGTTCAATTTCTGGTCTTACAATTTTCTGAATTCAGTATTAATATTTTACCTCCTTGTTTAGTTAGATTTATTCCTAGGTATTTCATTCTTTTTGATATGATTGTGAATGAGATAATTTCCATAGTTTTCCTTGTTGATAGTTGTTAGTGTATAGAAATGCAGTAGATTTCTGTATATTAATTTAGCATCTTGCAACTTTATTGAATTCATGAAGAGCTCTAGTAGTTTTCTGCTAGCATCTTCAGGATTTACTGCATTTAATAACATTTCATCTGTAAATGGTGACAGTTTTACTTCCTCCCTTCCAATTTGGATTCCTTGTAGTTTTTTCTTCTCTTCTGTGGCTAGGACTTTGAAAACTATGTTGAATAAACCATGAGTGATGAGAGGAGTTATCCTTGTCTTGTTACTGATCTTAGAGGAGATGCTTTCAGCTTTTCACTGTTGACTATGATGTTAGCTGTGGGCTTGTTGTATATGGCTTTTAGTGTGTTGAGGTATGTTCCCTCTGTAACCATATACCCACTTTGTTGAGGGTTTTTATCATGAAAGAGTGTTGAATTTTGTCAAAAGCTTTCTCTGCACCTACTGAGAGGACCATATGGATTTATTTTTAGCTGAATTATTTTATTGTTACATATTTATTTATTTATAAACTTTATTTTACTTTTGGCTGTGCTGGGTCTTCGTTGCTGTGCAGGCTTTTTCCCTCTAGCTGCAGGGAGTGGTGGCTATTCTGTAGTTCGTGGTGCACGGGCTTCTCACTACGGGGGCTTCTCCTGTGAAGCATGGGCTCTGGGTGGCACAGGCTTCAAGCTTCACTTGATCCTGGTGTATGACCCCTTTTGATCATTGTTTGTCTTATTATTAAATTTGGTTTGCTAAGATTTTGTTGAGGATTTTTGCCTATATGTCAGTGATGCTGGCCTGCCATTTTCTTTTTGTGTGTGATATCTTTGCCTGCTTTTGGTAAAGTATTTGTTAGAATTCACTTGTGAAGCCATCTGGTCCTGGACTTTTGTTTGTTGGAAGTTTCTAATTTCATTTCTGGTAATTCATTTATTCGTATTTTCTATTTCTTTCTGGTTTAGGAATTTTTTCATTTTTTTCTTGGTCATCCATTTTACTGGCGTATAGTTATTAATCTGTTATGATCCTTTGTATTTCTGTGGTGTCAGTTGTAAAATTCCATTTTGATAAATAGGTTTTTGTGTATATATTCCTCTGCTGAGGTGTTCTAATTTTTCATTTGTTTCAGACGTCTTTGTAAGTGATCAGTCAGTGATTTATGTGTTGCTTGCTTTAAAATCTTTGTCAGATAATTCTGTCAGTCTCATTGTGGTGTCTGTTTATTGTCTCCTGTCATTCGGTTTGACATCTTCCTTCTTGTTTGTTTATTTATTGGCTGCACAGTGTGGTTTGCAGGATCTTAGTTCCCCAACCAGGGATTACCTGGCACCCTGGCAGTGAGAGCACCAATTTCTAACCACTGGACCACCAGGGAGTTTCCTCTTCCTGCTTCTTAAAATGACAAGTGATTTTTAAAAAATTGGAGCCTGAAACTATCACAATATTGTTAACTGGCTATACTCCAATATAAAATTAAAAGTTTTAAAAAAATAAAAAATTAGAAGCAGGAAATTTTGAGTATTCTGAGGCTCTGAATCTCATTTAAATATTCCAGTCGGCACTTTTGACACTGTCAGCTCAGAGGAAGAGGGTGCACCTTGTCATTGAGCTGGTAGAGCTGGAAGGCCGTGTTCCTCACTCAGCCTCCGCTGACACACGCAGTGGGGGTAGGGGCCTTTACTTTCGGACAGTGTGGTCTGAGAGTTTGTGATCCCTCCAGAATTCATTGTTGAAATCCTAATGCCTGATACAATCGTTTTAGGACATGGAGGCTTTGGGAGTTGATTAGGTCAGCAGGGCAGAGACCTCATGAATGAGATTAATGCCCTTAGAAGAGAGACCGCAGAGCTTCCTTGCCCCTTCTGCCTTGTGACGACACAATGAGAAGTGTGAAATCCAGAACGGGGCCCTCATTTGACCTTAGCAGAACCTGGATCCTGGACTTGCGCCCTTGAGAACTGAGAAATAAATCATGTTGTTCATAAGCTACCCACTCTGTCGTGTTTTGTTACAGCAGCCTTAACAGACTAAGACAGTGGGAGTGGAATTTCTGACTGCCCTGGTGGTTTCCGTCGCCACTGGTGAGGTGGCCTTATTACTGTCAGGCCTCCACTGCTAGTCCTCTGATAACTACTAAGAGCCCTTAACATATACACCCTTGTTACTGAAAATCCCCAGTCTGATAACTTTAAAATCTCTGCCATATCTGAATCTGATTTTGATGCTTGGTTTGTTTCTTCAGACTATATTCTTTGCCTTTTAGTATGCTTTGTAATTCTTTTTGTTGAAAGTTGGGCATGATGTATTGGGTTAAAAGACAGACCTTTAATGTGAAGTTTTCTCTGGCGAGACGTTAGGCTTTGTTTACTTCTGGAGAGCTGTGTTGTAGAGCCTGAAATTTCCTCCACTGTCCCAGTTGGTGTCTTACCTGTTGCCTTTTCCTGGAGATTCCTCAGACAGTAAGATCGTTTCCCTTGAGTGTTTCTCCTCCTTTAAAAAAAGGAGAATAGAGATTTGGGGCATATTTGAAAACTGGTTTCTTTTCCCCTTACCCTGCTGGAAACAGGAGGGGATTTCTCTCTGATCTTAACAATGAGGATCTGGTAGGGCTCAGGGGCTAAAAGTCACGAAAGCGTGAAGGCCCTGTCATAGTAGCACCTCAGAGGTTTTGATTCTCCAGTTAGTCTACACTGAGCTTCCAGCCATTTGTCAGATATAGCTCATAGCTTTCCTCTTGGCGCTGGTTCTGACTTTGGGCTTCTGCTCTACTGTGCTGTGAGTGAGTCTCTGTATTTGACAGTCTCTCCAGGCTCAGACAGTAAAGCGTCTGCCTACAATGCGGGAGACACGGGTTCAATCCCTGGGTTGGGAATACCCTCTGGAGAAGGGGATGGCAACCCACTCCAGTACTCTTCCTGGAAAATCCCATGGATGGAAAAGCCTGGTAGGCTACACTCCATGGGGTTGCAAAGAGTCAGACATGACTGAGCGACTTCAGTTTCACTTAACCAGTGCTCAAGGTAGCAGTTTGACCAGTGACCTCAATTCTCTGATTATCCTAAGAGGAATTGATTTTTCAGTTTGTTCAGGTTTTTTTCTTGTTGTGAGCATAGAAGTGATGCTTCCAAGCTCTTTACATGCAGAACCAGAAATCAGAATTCTTGTTTGGATTTATTTTGGTCATTGCATTCTACTTTCTTAGGTGAAAACATGAATTATTGACTTTAAGCCTTTTCCTCAACTCCACATTTAAAGCTGTGAATTTCCTTCAAAGCACTAAATTAAATATGTCCCCAAAATTTTGATGTTGTGTTTTCATTATCAGTTGAAATATTTTCTGATTTTCTTTGTAATTTCTTCTGCCGTGGATTATTAATTTTCCAATAATTGGATATTTTCCTAGATACCTTATTGTTCCTGATTTCTAATTTAATTCCAATCTGGTCAAAGGAATATACTCTTAAGTTTTCAGACTTCTTTTAATGTATTGAGTCTTGTGTAACGGCCCTATGTATGAGCTGTCTTGGTGACTATTTTGTGCTCTTTAAAGTGTATATTGTATTCTGCAATTGTTGCGTATAGCGTTCTATAAGCCATTAGGTCAGGGTGACTGATGATTTATTTACATCTGCTGAATTCCTGCAGATTTTTAAAAATTATTCTGTTTTTCTCTGATCAGTTCAGTTCAATTCAGTTGCTCAGTCATGTCCGACTCTTTGCGACTCCATGAATTGCAGCACGCCAGGCCTCCCTGCCCATCACCAACTCCCAGAGTTTACTCAGACTCATGTCCATCAAGTCGGTGATGCCATCCAGCCATCTCATTCTCTGTCGTCCCCTTCTTCTGCTCCCAATCCCTCCCAGCATCAGGGTCTTTTCGAATGAGTCAACTCTTTGCATAAGGTGGCCAAAGTATTGGAATTTCAGCTTAAGCATCAGTCCTTCCAATGAACACCCAGGACTGATCTCCTTTAGGATGGACTGGTTGGATCTCCTTGCAGTCCAAGGGACTCTCAAGAGTCTTTTCCAATACCACAGTTCAAAAGCATCAATTCTTCAGCACTCAGCTTTCTTCACAGTCCAACTCTCACATCCATTCCTGACCAGTGGAGAAACCATAGCCTTGACTAGACAGACCTTTGTTGGCAAAGTAATGTCTCTGCTTTTTAATATGCTATCTAGGTTGATCATAACTTTCCTTCCAGGGAGCAAGCGTCTTTTAATTTCATGACTGCAATCACCATCTGCAGTGATTTTGGAGCCCCCAAAAATAAAGTCTGACATTATTTCCACTGTTTGCCCATCTATTTCCCATAAAGTGATGGGACCAGATGCCATATAATAATCTTTAGATATGATTGAGGATATGTCTGTTTTCCTTTTTAGTTCTCTCTGGTCTGCCTCATAGGGTTTTGAACCTCAGTTATTAGGAACATACACATTCACTTGATATGTTTTTTTGATACATCTTTATTATAATGAAATCTCTTTCATTGTCATTGGTAATGTCCATTATCTTGAAGTCTTTTATCTGAATGTAGTATAGCCACCTTTCAGCTTGCAGCTTTTCGCTTTCTCATAGTAGTAAACACTATCTTTTTCCATTCTTTTACCTCAAGATGGTGATACAGTTTTGTCTTGTTCTGTTACCCTCTGTGACCCCATGAACTGCCAGTCTTTTCTGTCCATGGGATTCTCCAGGCAAGAATATTGAAGCAGGTTGCCATTTCCTAGTCAGCTATCTTCCTGACCCAGGAATCAAACCTGCATTGGCAGGTGGATTCTGCATTGGCAGGCAGATGGCTGTTGATGTAGTAACTTTTAATCAGAAAGTTTAGTCCTTTAATATAATTTTTCGTATGATTGTAGTATCAATTTATTTTTGTATATTTTTCTAATTGTTTCCTTTTTTTCCTCCTTTTCTGTTATTTGTTTGAATTTTAATAACATTATATTGATTCCTCAGTTCCCGTTTCTAGGCAAACAGTTCTTCAAAAGCATTTCACATTGGGCATATCTCATGTGCGTGGCATTGTCTGTCCTTTGTTCCTGATCATCTTTTCAAGTATGTTTGGAGAGTGAATGACCTTGGAAGATACAGGCATCCTTACTCCCTGTTGTAAATGATTTGGATCCCCTGAGGTCAGGTGTCGTCTCCTGTGGTGCATCCACTGTGTGCTCAGGTGTCGTCCAGCCTTCGTCACACTGCCTGTGGAAACCGGGGCCCAGGATACAGGGATCAGAATGCCGGTACTCTGGCTGCTGCTGTTGCTGCGATGATGGACTTTATGTCTCACCCCAGAGAGTTTCGTCTTTACCTGGGCTCTCATGATGCCATGCAGGCCGACTTGCTGACTCGCAAGTAGGGTGGATCTCAGGCCCCTCATGTCCTGATGCCCTTACCCCCTCCTCTTCGTCTGTGCTGTTGCCTCACGGATGGCACGTCCTAGTACTTTACAGATGCCACAGTTCACAGTTAGAATTTTCAATTTAAATAGTCTTATGTCTTTTAAATAGTTAAAAAGAAATACATATATTACCTGTAACCACATATTTCCCACCTCTTTTGGCCTTCCTGCCTTTCTGAAGATGGTAGTTACATGGTGCCACCATGACCCTTCATCCTAAGGAACTCATTTCAGCATTTCTTTATTGAAGGTATTTTGGCAGGGTAATCTCCAAGTTTTTGTTCTATAGAAATGTCTTTATAAAGCATTTTTTTTTTTAAATAAAGCGTTTTTGACATGTATTTGGCAGCATACAGAATTCTGGCTTGCCTTTTTTTTTTTTTATCACCTTAAATGTGTCATTACATTGTTTTTTGGCCTTTCATGTGTCTGCTGAGAAGTTGGTCTTCACTTAATCATCTTTCCCTGTATGTATTTTGTCATTTTCCTCTATTGTTTTTTGTTTTATTTCTTTCTTATTCACTTTTTTCTCTTTTTTTGATATTTGGGACTCTGTCAATTGATACCTTTCACTAATTCAGGGAGTTTTTTGCTCATCATTTCATCAGGTAATTTCCTCTTCTGTTTTCTCTCCTTTTCTCTATGACTCCACATAAACTAGTGCTGTACCGCTTGATATTTCCCCTCAGGTCTCTGAGCCTCTGATCAGTTTTCTACCCTCAGGTCTCTGAGCCTCTGATCATTTTTCTAAAGGTTTGGTGTTTTTTTTTTAATTTTCCATGCCACGTGGGTTGCTGGATCATGGTTCCCTGACCAGGGATTGAACTGGACCCTCGGCAGTGAAAGCATAGAGTCTTAACCGCTAGACCACGGGGAAGTTCCCATTTTTCTTCATTATTTTTCTCTTCCTTCTTCTGATTTAATTTTAGATTTGTTTTCAGTGACTCCTTGCTGTCTCCTTTCTGCTGTTAAGCCCACTCAGTTAATTTTTCATTTCAGGTTTAGAATTTTCACTTGGCAGTTTTAACAGTAATTATTTCCTTGCTGAATTCCAAATTTGTCCATGCACTGTGGACCCATCATCTTTGTACCCCTTGCACACATTTATAATAGGTGTTTTGGAGTTCTTGTCTGCAGATAGCATCATCTTAATCATCTCGGTGCTGGTTTCTGATGACTGCTTTTTCTTTTGCTTCTTTTTATGTCTAATGAATTTTGATTGGATAGTGAACATTACGAAGAATGCATTGTAAAGACTCTGGGTTCTTTTATATTCTTCCCAAGAGTCAGTTCTTTTCCAAAAGGCAGTTAACTTTGGCTAGGTTCAGACGTCACACTCAGGCACCACTGTGGTGGGCTGCAGCTGAAATCCCCACCCCGTCTGCCATCCGCGGGGTGTCTGGTTTGTTTTCGTTGTCTTCTCCTGGGGCTGCACAGTTGAGTGGTGAGCCACCTCTTGTGGCTGACTTTGTCTCTAAATTCAAGGCCTTACGTCCTCTGTTTGGAGAAGAAAATGGCAACCCACTCCAGTGTTCTCACCCGGAGAATTCCATGGACAGAGGAGCCTGGAGGGTACAGTCCGTGGGGTCGCAGAGTCAGACATGACTGAACGACTGAAACAGCAACAACAGTGTCCTCTGTAGCCTCTTTTCCCAGGATTTCCCTTCTGACTTTCTGATTAGTCTACGAGCCTGAACTCTGGTGTTTGCCGTCTCAAGCAAGTAAATGTACTGTTCCTTGCAGCTCCCATGGGCAAAAAGCTGTAAATGTGCAAACCTCATTCATGGCACTTTGACTTTTAACAGTAAGCTTCCCTCTAGCTTCTACTTGCTTTTTGTTCTTCCTCAGAGCTTTCAAATACTGGGTTTAAATAATGTTCTGTCAGATTTCATAATTGGAGAGGAGAGTTATTCTAACTTTCTGCCATCCCTCCACTTCCTTTTTATAATAATCTTCAAAATACATTGCTTCTCAGCCCTAAGTAGAACAATCCCAAGCTGAGTAATATAGGTTTATTTTGTAAGCAGGAACTGTCATTTAGAAATGCTTTATTTGTGTCTGGAAGTTGAGAAACATTCTTTTTTCTCTGTTTAAAGAATGGGCATATATAAATCTGGGAAACTTTTATTTTAGAAATAAATGCTTAAAAGAATCAAATACCAATTATCACTATAAACTTTTTTCTTTATTTTGACCACTTTTTTTCTGTTACAATTTTAGGATGCTTTTTTGAAAATCATTCGAAATGAGGGCATTAAATCCCTGTGGAGTGGCCTTCCTCCTACATTGTAAGTTGAAATTTAGTATTTTTCTTACTTAGTGATGGTGGTGGTTTTGTTTTGCCTTATCAGTATGATGGGACAACATCATGCATTTTTAATATCAGAACTTTTCATTTTCTAGAGCATTGTTTTGTGACTCTCACAACTACCCCACATTTGATGATTTGCTAGAAGGACTCATAGGACGTATACTAATGTCTGTGGTTTGTTACCGCAAAAGGCACGAAGTGGAATCAGTAAGGAGAAAAGGCATGAAGCGAAATCATTGAGGCGAAAAGGCACGAAGTGGAATCAGTAAGGAGAAAAGGCATGAAGTGGAATCAGTGAGGGGAAAAGGCATGAAGCGGAATCAGTGGAAAGGCGCAACAGGAGCTGGCCAGGTGGAGTCCTCCCGAGACCCCCACTTGTGACACGCAGGGCGCATGCGCCTCTCCCAGCCCCGGGCCGCCGCGCAAGTGCAGGAGTCCCGCCTTCCCGGCACTTGAATCTGAGTCTAGGGTTTGCAGTGGGGGCTGATGATATAGGCACATGCTGTGTTCACGACTGGCTGTGGTTACTGAAACTCCAGCCCCCCAAAAAGAAGCAGATACTTACCAAAACTCACATCATTTGCACAAATCAATGCAGGCAAGCTGGTTTAGTGCTCCAGACATACAGAAAAGCCTTGTTACAGGGAGTATTTCAAGGGCGGCTAAATTCTTTGAAGATGACCCAAGGTCAAGTAGACAAATAGGCCCTCCTGAAGATACCAGATTTGGGGCACAAGCATACTTTTATTTTTTCATGTTCAGATATTAAGAAATTAGTGTTCATTTGAGTTTTTATTTTACTAAAATAATGAGAAGTATTGTGCTATTTATACTTCTTTTCGAGATAATTCTATACTAACTAGGTATTAGGTGAATTCATATGGCAAGCTAGTAAGGCTGAATGTAAAAATTCCAATTAATACCTTGCCTTTCTCCACCTCATTTCTTTCTGAATTATCTTGTTATGGAGCACATCAGTCAGTTTTGAGGCACATACTCTAAACAGTGCCTAAGGTTATAAGGTTGGTGATAGATCCCGGAGCAGCAGTCAGTCCTGTTCCTAAGTTCTCATCACCACACTTCACTGTAGAGTATTAGGCATTGCCACGTGTGGTCTGTGATAGTCCTTTGGTTAGACTAGAAACAGAGACTGGTTTCTTGTTGCATTAAATCTTGATGACATGATAGTACCTTCCACTTTGTATTTAATTAATAACTCTGTGTTAATATTTTCATTTGAAAGAATGTCATTGGAATGTATATATAATTCTGGTGACATCATTTTCAGTTATAAGCAGGTATGACATGGTCCACAGCATTTTATAATTGTGCTTGTACTTTTTTACAAGTAAATTTTACAAGATGTTTTACTTTAGTGATTTTCATGTTACCATAATGTATGTAGTTGGGAATGAAGACCAGACACAGAATAAGTCAAGACCATTTATTTGTCTTTTCATATTTACGACCTGACTGGGTGCTCTAAACTTGTCTTCTCTACTACATTACAAATCTCTGGAGAGCAGAAACCTACTTTGCATCTTTTTGTTGTCTAAGTTAAACACTGATAATCGTTAAAGAAAAATTGATCTCATAGCTGATTTCTTGTGGTTTTCAGCTTCTGTAAAGTAGAAGGATCTTCATTTTGTGCTTCCCGGGTGGTGCAGTTGGTAAAGAACGCACCTGCCAGGGCAGGAGACACAGAGAAGTGGGTTTGATCCCCGGGTCAGGGAGATTCCCTGGAGAAGGAAGTGTCAGCCCACCCTGGTACACCTGCCTGGGAAATCCCATGGACAGAGGAGCGTGGCGGGCTACAGCCCATGGGGTCTCAGGGCCTGACGTGACAGAGCACACATGCACCATGCACTGTGTCTTGTACTTAATAACAACTTAAGAATATGTTTAAGCCTTTTGACAGTGTTGTGCAAATCTTTTTGTATGTTTCTAACAGAGTGATGGCAGTTCCTGCCACAGTTATTTATTTTACCTGCTACGATCAGTTAACTGCTCTTCTGAGATCTAAATTAGGAGAGAATGAAAGCCGCATACCAGTTGTTGCTGGAATTGTGGCCAGACGTAAGTAATAAATTCACAATATTTTCATTCTGATTTCTACTTAAAGCTTGTTTTAACATTTTTACATTTATAGAGAATTTCAAATAGAGTATTGGTAAAGATTTATTTTGCATTGTAGTTTGTCCTCATATGTTAATACCTACGCTCTAGAGGTCATATTGTGTGGAGACTGCCATCAGAACAGGACGGGATCAACCTATCCCGTTAATTCTTCGGCAGAGTTTTCAGATTTGAGATTGTAGACCTTAGATTCTAGATTTTAGGATAATAACACAGAGTCTAATTAATGCCAGGGTCTTTAATCATATAAACTTTGAGATTCAGAGTTTAATCAGAAGGACATTTTTCTCTGTGTAGTGGAAGTGAGGTTTATAATAGTCCTGGTTGATGTATAATGGCTGTGGAACTGCTCTTGAAAGAGTAAGGTATGTGAAATACCTTTATCAAGGAAAAAAATCTGAGCCAGGATGTTGCCATCATTAGATACTAGATACAGTTTGAAGACATTTCAGAATAAAATTTTAAAATATAAAAATGCATGAAATACTCATTTCTGCATGCATGTCTTCATAATGCATGGCTTTGCTTTTGTTGTATTCGCTTGTTTTGTACCAGTTGGCGCAGTGACTGTAATAAGTCCACTGGAATTGATTAGAACCAAGATGCAATCTAAGAAGTTTTCTTATGAGGAACTACATCGATTTGTCAGCAAGAAAGTATCTGAAGATGGTTGGATTTCCCTCTGGAGGGGCTGGGCTCCTACCATTCTTAGAGATGTACCATTCTCAGGTAGGATTTATCCGCTACATTTTAAGTAGCTTTGTATATACCACTTTTAAATCAAGGAAATTCTAGACTCTTTAAGGCTAGAGGTACGTTACTGTCTTAGGTGATCACACACACCTAGTTCAGTGTGGCTCTCTCAGATCTTGATAAGTATTTATTTAATGAACGGTATCTGTTTGTTTGTTTTTTTTTTTTCAATTATTTTTATTAGTTGGAGGCTAATTACTTCTCAACATTGCAGTGGGTTTTGTCATACATTGACATGAATCAGCCATGGAGTTACATGTATTCCCCATCCCGATCCCCCCCCCCCCCCCCCCCCCCCACCCGATTCCTCTGGGTCTTCCCAGTGCACCTGGCCCGAGCACCTGTCTCATGCATGCCACCTGGGCCGGTGGTCTGTTTCACCATAGATAATATACATGCTGTTCTCTCGAAATATCCCACCCTCGCCTTCTCCCACAGAGTCCAAAAGTCTGTTCTGTACATCTGTGTCTCTTTTTCTGTTTTGCATATAGGGTTATCATTACCATCTTTCTAAATTCCATATATATGTGTTAGTATGCTGTAATGATCTTTATCTTTCTGGCTTACTTCACTCTGTATAATGGGCTCCAGTTTCATCCATCTCATTAGAACTGATTCAAATGAATTCTTTTTAACAGCTGAGTAATATTCCATGGTGTATATGTACCACAGCTTCCTTATCCATTCGTCTGCTGATGGGCATCTAGGTTGCTTCCATGTCCTGGCTATTATAAACAGTGCTGCGATGAACACTGGGGTGCACGTGTCTCTTTCAGATCTGGTTTCCTCAGTGTGTATGCCCAAGAGTGGGATTGCTGGGTCATATGGCAGGTCTATTTCCAGTTTTTTAAGAAATCTCCACACTGTTCTCCATAGCGGCTGTACTAGTTTGCATTCCCACCAACAGTGTAAGAGGGTTCCCTTTTCTCCACACCCTCTCCAGCATTTATTGCTTGTAGACTTTTGGATAGCAGCCATCCTGACTGGCGTGTAATCGTACCTCATTGTGGTTTTGATTTGCATTTCTCTAATAATGAGTGATGTTGAGCATCTTTTCATGTGTTTGTGAGCCATCTGTATGTCTTCTTTGGAGAAATGTCTGTTTAGTTCTTTGGCCCATTTTTGGATTGGGTCATTTATTTTTCTGGAATTGAGGTGCAGGAGTTGCTTGTATATTTTTGAGATTAATCCTTTGTCTGTTTCTTCATTTGCTATTATTTTCTCCCATTCTGAATGCTGTCTTTTCACCTTACTTATAGTTTCCTTTGTAGTGCAAAAGCTTTTAAGTTTCATTAGGTCCCATTTGTTTAGTTTTGCTTTTATTTCCAATATTCTGGGAGGTGGGTCATAGAGGATCCTGCTGTGATTCATGTCGGAGAGTGTTTTGCCTATGTTCTCCTCGAGTTTTATAGTTTCTGGTCTTACATTTAGATCTTTAATCCATTTTGAGTTAATTTTTGTGTATGGTGTTAGAAAGTGTTCTAGTTTCATTCTTTTACAAGTGGTTGACCAGTTTTCCCAGCACCACTTGTTGAAGAGGTTGTCTTTTTTCCATTGTATATCCTTGCCTCCTTTGTCAAAGATAAGGTGTCCATAGGTTCGTGGATTTATCTCTGGGCTTTCTATTTTGTTCCATTGGTCTATATTTCTGTCTTTGTGCCAGTACCACACTGTCTTGATGACTGTGGCTTTGTAGTATAGTCTGAAGTCAGGCAGGTTGATTCCTTCAGTTCCATTCTTCTTTCTCAAGATTACTTTGGCTATTCAAGGTTTTTTGTATTTCCATACAAATTGTGAAATTATTTGTTCTAGTTCTGTGAAAAATAACGAACGGTATCTGTTTGAAGCCTGGTTTTCTTTTCTCTTCGTGTTTTCTTTCTTTTTAAATATCAATTGGTGAGTACTCATATTTAGGAAATGCAAACTACCTTTAAAATTATTGTAAAGAAGTCATAATTAATAAGATAATGTAAAGGACTACAAATCAAAATATCATAACATTTAAGACCACCTCTGAATTATATTGACTCCTACTTTTTTCAATTATTAAAAATCTCCCCCACTTGAGTGAGTGTCTTGTAGGAACTATTATAAGTCAGATTCAAGATTGTGCTAACCATTGAATTATGAAAAGGGAGAAAATCAAGAAGAAATACAAAATTAACAACTTATAGAATGTGCATGCTTCAGTAGTACTTCTCTTGTGAATCTGATGTTTCCATTTAAAACCTGGAAGAAATAATCACTGAGAACCATTGTATTAACATTCCACATTCTTTCTCCCTTTGATTTAATCCTTTGCTTGGACTTCTGTTCACAGTCCTGTATCTTTACCTTTCCATTAATGTTTTTCTTCAACTTTTGTGTTCAGCTGTGCTTTTTAGAAACACCATGGCTTCCTAGACCAATACTTCTTCATTTTTTATTTTGATGTTTTATACATAAAAAGTAGTAAGGATATAAATTACCAAGTGTGCTAATAAACACCTGTGACATCACCACCTCTGTAAATGACTTAGAACACGGCAGTTTTTAAAATCAGGAAACCACATGTGTCCCCCTCCATTGTGACATCCTTAGTGGTGACTTCTTACCTGAATTTTTTATCACTTATTTGATTTTAAGAAGTAGTCTTACCACATATGTATTATTGCTAAATGATGGTATTCAGTTTTGCCTATTTTTGAGGTATAAAATTTATTTTACTTGGAAATATTCCTTAAGTTTTGTTTCATATGTGCAGCTGTTTTGATTTCACTCTTGTTTATACATGAATAAACAAGTAAACAATGCTGGGAACATTGTTTAAGTCTCTTGCTGGGTATGTACAAGAATCTGCAGCTTTTAGTGCCTATTTAAAAAAATATATTTAAAAAAGTTTTCCAGGTGTTTGTGGGTGTTGCAATGTGAGTTGATTTTTGTCTGTTAGCTTATATTCAGCTTCTTCTAAAACTGTTATAAATCCTAATTTGTCTGCCTACCTTTTTCCTATGTAGAGAATAATGTGTAAATTATAACTATTTCATTTTTAAGTTCGTGATGAATATCCTTTATCCAATTGAAGTAGCTGCCTTTTATTCCTCGGTTTCTAAGAAATTTCTTTGAATGCTTTTCCTTCATTTTTAGATGATTTTACAATTCTGTTAATGTGGTACACGGTATCTAAAGCATTTCTTATGTTTACCACCACTGTGTTTATCAGATAACCCAATTTAGTCATAGTTGTGATAGTTCATGAAATACTTCAGTTGTTCTTCTTTTGGATTTTTACATCAGTGTTCATGAGATGTGACTCTCTCCTTTCCTCTCATGTTCTTGTTGGGTTTTGAGATTAAAGTCCTACTTTTTACTGATGCATAGTTTTTTTTTTTTTTTTCCTTTCTTTCTTTCTTTCTTTTTTTTTTTTTTATTAGTTGGAGGCTAATTACTTCACAACATTGCAGTGGGTTTTGTCATACATTGACATGAATCAGCCATGGAGTTACATGTATTCCCCATCCCGATCCCCCCCATAGTTTTGTTTATAAGACTCCTAGAATATTACTGATAATTTGGTTACTATTTTTACAAATTTCACCTAGTATGTGTCTAAGCAGAAAGCAAGGTGTGTCAATACTAGAATTCTCTTTTCCTTTAATATGTAATATTCTTCAAATATTTTCCGTAAAGTCCACATTTTATTTCTAAATGTGTTCATTCTATTCTGTTTTTGTAGCAATGTACTGGTATAACTATGAAGTCTTAAAGAAGTGGTTGTGTGCAAGATCTGGCTTATATGAACCAACATTTATGATCAACTTTACCTCAGGGGCATTGTCTGGTTCTGTAAGTTTATTCTTTTGTTGTTATATTCCAACATAGTGATAATTATCTTACTAAAACAGAACAAAATATTATGTAGCACTTCATGTCTATTGAGATAGAACAACTTTAAAATAGTGCATCCTCAAAGTGCTAAGTATTTACTACCCTATTTTGAAGATAAATTATCAGTACTAGCCATTAAATATTTTAAAACGCATTTTATATCTGTCTTTATTATATTACAAATACATTATCATTATATCTTTCTGAAACTTTTGAACTTGTTAGATCATTTGTTATGATAATGAATTTAGATAGTACTTTGTTACACAAAGTGTTTGGCAGTTTGGTCATTAAATACCAGTAGATCTTGTTAGTTAATATTTTATAAATGTTATCTCTTATGTATCATCTGATTGAATAGAAGTAATTGCATCCTTTGCTGCTAATTCCTGTTTCTTTGGGAACATTCTGAGTACCTCTTAAAAGAATTTGAATAAGACTTAAAATTAGAAGGGAGCAGTACCCAGTGACCATTTTTGGGTAGTAGGGAGTTCACCTTTGGCCCCTCTTTCACATAATGAAAACTCATGTAGTGGGCCTTTGTGCAGATTCTTATCACCATGATCTTGGACACAGAGAGCTTTCTTATCCCCACATACTTAGAGAATGAATTTTGATGACACAGTGATGTGCTGACATATTGGAACCAGATAAAGAGAGTGAAGGAGCACAGTGAAGTCATGGAGACTGGCAGAAAAATACTGGAGTAACTGTCAGAAAACCTAGGCTACAGAAGACCCTGAGATTGTGTTCAAAATTGAGACGTGAAGATTCTCGGGTCTGGTGTATGTCGAGTTAACCCTATAATGGGGTATAAATATATTGAGGCAAAAGAGCAATTCTTGGTAGCAATTTAAGAAATTAGACTACCAGCAAAATCTTTTCATTATTTCTCTTATTTGTGAGGTGATTAAAAGTAACTTACAAATTTTATTTATATCTTAATCCACCATGAATGATGAAAAACGAGTACCATTTATGTTTAGCGACCCCTAACAGAATTGTAGAACCAGTTCTGCACTTAGTGCTTTATGTTAAAAAAAAAAAAAAAAAAAAAAAAAGCTGAATGGCTCTAGGGTGTTGTCTCAGCTTTCCAGTAATGAAAGAATGTTGTTTTACTCTTTCTTAACTAACACAGAAAATATATTTTTAAAATCTTTAACAATTTAGAAAATAGTACTGTCTTTTAACTGTTAAATTAAAATGTATCTCTGCAACAGGAAAAGCACATCAGTGGGATAATGCCCAGGCTTTCTGTTAGAAAACAGAACAGCCTAAACCCTGTTACTCTGCGAAGTGTCAGGCTCATACCGCATTGTTGCCACCTCTGATACTCCCATCAGCACTCCCTGTCCAGGGCTTCTGCATCTGCAGACTGAAGCAATTCGATTCTTGGCTGTTGAATCCACAGATGTGGAACCACAGACATGGAGGACCAACTGTGCTGTGCCATTTTATATAAGGGACAGATACTCTGCAAGTTTCAGTATCTGTAGCCAGTACACCTCAGGTACAAAAGGACAACTCTATGTGTTAGATTGTGGAGAAACAATTGATTTTATCTTACCTGAGATCTTTGAAACTGATTTCAAGAACTTAAATCTCTTTACATTGATGGGTGAAATAAAAATAAATGACTTTAAAGGTTATTTTATGAGCATATTGGCCAAATGTAAGTTGGGAAACAGAAAAGAGAGACTAGGTTTTACTTTGCATGACTGTTATATCAAATATAAGACATTATTAAGGGAATTTGTTCTTTCAGAAAACCTTCCTTGCTTAATTAAGGCATTATGGAAATAAGTGTTAAATTGATTAATTTGAAATTTTTAATTATTTTAATTGGAGACTAGTTACTTTACAATATTGTAGTGGTTTTGCCATACATTGACATGAGTCAGCCATGGGTGTACATGTGTTTCCCCATCCTGAACCCCCTTCCCACCTCCCTCCCCATCCCATCCCTCTGGGTCATCCCACTGCACTAGCCCCGAGCACCCAGTCTCAGGCATCGAACTTGGACTGGCGATCTATTTCACATGTGATAATATACATGTTTCAATACCATTCTCTCAGATCATCCCACCTTCGCCTTCTCCCACTGAGTCCAAAAGTCTGTTCTTTACATCTGTGTCTCTTTTGCTGTCTCGCATATAGGGTCATCACTACCATCTTTCTAAATTCCATACATATGCGTTAATATACTGTATTGGTGTTTTTCTGACTTACTTCACTCTGTATAATAGGCTCCAGTTTCATCCACCTCATTAGAACTGATTCAAATGCATTCTTTTTCATAGCTGAGTCATATTCCATTGTGTATATGTACCACAGCTTTCTTATCCATTCCTCTGCCGATGGACATCTAGGTTGCTTCCATGTCCTGGCTATTGTAAACAGTGCTGCGATGAACATTGGGGTGCACGTGTCTCTCTCAATTCTGGTTTCACTGGTGTATAAGCCCGGCAGTGGGATTGCTGGGTCATATGGCAGTTCTATTTCCAGTTTTTAAGGAATCTCCACACTGTTCTCCATAGCGGCTGTACTAGTTTGCATTCCCACCAGCAGTGTAAGAGGGTTCCCTTTTCTCCACACCCTCTCCAGCATTTATTGCTTGTAGACTTTTGGATAGCAGCCATCCTGACTGGCGTGAGATGGTACCTCATTGTGGTTTTGATTTGCATGAAATGTGTTTTTAAAGATGATTTGTGAACTACATTTGATAAATATGTTGAAACCCATAAAGAAAACGTATGTAGCACTAAAAGTTCAAAAGTCCATTTTCAATTTTTTTTGACATTTTTAAAAACATTTGGAAAATTTTAAATGCTAATTACTAGGTACTTGAATTTCTGCTTTAAAATACATATTATACCTTCATCTGTAGTAAAGGAATAATGGAACACACAGGAGCATTAGAAATTGTGAATACTGGTTTTGCAGTCAGATGTCTGCTTGGAATTCTGACTGCCAACTAGTGTAGTGTGACCTCAGGAATATAGGGGGACTGTTCTCTTACTCCTGAACTTTGGGAGGAATACATAAGACTTTATCTGTTCTCTTCAATAGGAGCTTCTCTTTAAACCTCTCTGGTTTCACTTTATGTTTCAGTTTAGTTATGATTTTATTACTATCCTTATTAAGTAATATGCTAATTAGAGTATAAAATACTTTGGGGAAAATTTAATCAATTTTACTTTTTGTTAGTTTGCAGCTGTTGTAACTTTGCCATTTGATGTGGTAAAAACACAAAAGCAGACACAACTTTGGATATATGAAAGCCAGAAAAGTAAGTTTAATTAATTTAAAATGTGTCTAAGATGCCATGAAAAATATTTTCTTTCTGGATACTGTTAGGAATATCTAAGAAAGGGAAGACAAGATTCCCCCTGCCCCTTTGTTGCCTTCCTCTCTACTTAACTCAAACTAATGTATTGTTAGAATGGAGTGCCCAGAAAAAACTCTAAACCAAAACAAAAAATTTCAGAAATTTTAAAGACTATATTAGTATGCATATACATACCTTCTTCTTTTTTCTTTTCTATTTTTTTAGCTTCCTTTTTGATGTGTTTTTCCCCCCTGCCTATTATCCCATCTACTTCTTTATAACCTGTAATTTCTTCTAGAACAAAATTGTCCTGGGGACTTCCCCTTCAATGCAGAAGGTGCAGGTTCGATCCCTGGTTGGGGAGCTGAGATCCCACATGCCTCCTGGCCAAAAAACCAAAAGAGAAGCAATACTGAACACTCAATAAAGAATTTAACAATGGTCCATATTTTTTAAAAAGTACTATTAGTTGCTTCTACTAGATTCATTCTGTTATTATTACAGAAAGTGTAGCAAGCCCACTGGAAATGGGGTTTTGTTTGTGAAACATAAAATTGTTAGGATTTGATCATTTGGATGGTCAGTAGAGGAGTGTTTATTGTTGTCTGTGCTTGAATAATCACACAGTGTTTCCTTACAGTGTATGAAGTTGCTTTTCCCCTGTAGAAAAAGCTCTTGGATGTTGGATCTTTAGGCAGGGCTCTGCCATGGCTTACCTCCAGTTGAGAAGTCTTCTTGTTTGTCGTCTTTTACATTCATCTCACCCTACTATTAAAATAGAGGCCAGTTTGGAACTTGAGCTCCGTAAGATTAGAAGTACCCAGCTACTTAGCCTCCTTTCTTTACTAGTTGTTTCCAAAATTGAAAACATTTAAACAACGAGTATAAGTTGCCAACTTGTAGTATAAAGCTTTTGTCACTGTTTTTAGAGAGATAAATTTCAGTCATAAATACTTTGTGCTTGGTTTTTAAATGTATCCTTTCTGTTTGGTTGCTCTAATTACTGTAGTTACACTATTTATATAGATAGATTAGCTTCCTAAATGAAAAGGCCTCATTTGTCTTCATAGAGAATCTAATATTATGTAAAAGAAATTTGGAGATAACGAGCCCCTCTTCATTAAGTTGCAGATTCTACAGCGCCATTACTGAATGACACCTCCCCTAACTTTCCCTTTTCCGCGGGGCGTACCTCCTAAAATGCACTTTAATCCTGATGGCTCCGAGTGTCTCACTGTGCACGCTGGTTACTGTAGTTTCGTAGCGCAGCTCTCAGAAGCGGGTGAGGGTGACTCAGGGGTGCCGGCCTGTCGCCCGCTGATCTGGGCGAGACGGAGCTCTTCAGCTGTCACGGTGCTCACATGGGCGGACGCCCACCTTTCAGTAGGTTTTCTTCACCTTTAGCATCTGTAGTCTGTGGGCTAAGCCAGCTGCTTAGAATCATTGTGTACGACGAAGGTAAGTGAACTTTGTGTATGTACAGCTGATTCATGAGGTTTATGTTTGAATCTGAGTAACATCTATTGTTTCTGTTTTCAAAAGATGTATAAATCTGTTTCTTTACTGTGTTCCAGACACTTGAGTAGTTGTAAATAAGTGAGGTGTTACTGTTAGTTACAGGAAAACACTTGCCCTCAGAGGAGACAGGACTGATTTATTTCAGGACTAGAACATCTATTCAGAAAGATTCTAGTAGGTGGAGCCTCCCTAGGGAGAATGAGCTATTTTCCTTAAAGCTTCTCTTAGGGGAAAAAACTTTTTTTAATGTATGCACTAAAAGTACAATGAAAAATGGTTATCATGGCTTCACTTGGGGAACCCCATGAAGATTCCTGTATATCTTTAAAATTTTTCATTATGAAAGATTTTTAAGATGCAGAAAAAAGTATAAAGGATATACACCACCAAGCTTAAACATCAATTCAGGAGAGGCTTTCTGTATATTCCTCCTTCATTGCATCTGGTCCTATGTACCTTAAAAGTGCCTTTAAAATTTCTTTTTAATGAATCCAACTATTAAGATTTAAAATAGTTCTTTATGTAAACTGATCTGTTCTTATTATGATGAGATGATACATCCCGAAGCCATAGACACGCTTCTATGTGTACTCACCTATGTTAGACATTAAGCGGTGATTTATAATAGCATCGTTTCTTTAACGTGCAGTTTCTGTGCCTTTGCAAATGTCAACCTGGACTATAATGAAGAACATTGTTGCTAAGAATGGCTTTTCTGGATTATTTACAGGTAAAAATACTTCCTTTACCAAACTGTTGACTAAAATGTTTACTTTTCCTTTTAAATTAATTGCCTTTCAGCAGAAAATTTTTGAAAATACTCCTCATTTACTATTTCCTCCTAAATATCTTTGCTGTAAGTTTAAAATTTTTAGACACCAGTTGCTTTTGAAGTAATTTGGAATTAAAGTGAGGAGTGAACAGTTCGGCTTGTTCTCTGACACCAGTTACGGGACAGTGTTTTATATGTGACTTCACTTAATTTGATAACTGTCAGAGTGAAACCAAATGAGTTACATTTTAAAATGCAAGGTAAAATTTGGTCTGAATTTTTCTGTTCCCTTTTTAGGACTGATTCCTCGTTTAATTAAAATTGCTCCTGCTTGTGCTGTTATGATCAGTACGTATGAATTTGGAAAGTCTTTCTTCCAGAAACAAAATGCTCAAAGACAGCAATACTAGAGATGCCATTTAAACCTGAAATAACAACCTCGACCAAATAATAAGAGGAGACTCTTAGGCAAGAGCTTTTTTTCACTTTTTTCGCTATTATCTTACAGTGGTTTTCTAGCATTCTTATCTATAATTTAAATGAATAGTAAATCTCTACTTTGCATCTAATCATTCTAACTTCAAATTTTTATTCTAATTTTTGAGAATTTGAAAAAGATACTCCAAAAATCATAACCATTGAGCATTCTTGTAAAGAAGAGAAAAATTATTCTACACTGAAAGCAATAATCTCAGAGTTTGGTACAGATTTCTGTGTAACTTCATCCTGTTGGGAGTGTCAGAGATGTCGAACATTTTTGCAGTTGTGTGCTGAATGATGTACAGAGTCTAAAAGAATTCCCAAGTCTTTTATACACATTTAAATCATGGACATAGATACTTAAGTGTTTCAATAAAGTATCTAACAGAAAGCAGTCTTTAAATATTATTATCCACATCATTTACCAAATATTGCCTATCAGTTATTTTCTTTAATTCACATATATTTGGGTTTTTTTTTTTCCCCCTACCCTGTTACTGTTTTAAGGCCTCATGTATTAACATTTCTCTGATCAGAGGTATGGCTATCTTATGTTCATGAACCAAAAATATAACTTGTGCAATATTGATGCTGCTATTTTTGATGTCTAAAGACCCTGTATTATCTACTGTTTCTGTGAGAGAGATCGTTTACTGACTGTATTAAATGTTCACTTCAGTCAAACTTGCAGTGGAAAACCACATTGTATTCAGGCTAGTGAGAATGCTGTTTCAGCACAAGAAAGGCCTCTGGTTTCAGCTGTCTTGTCAGCAGGTATTACCATTTGTGAAGTTCTCTAGGTCACGTCTGTTCGCTTATTCTAACATCACTGAGACAGAGTATGTTCCAGATGTCCCTTGACTTTACACATCTCACATGAGTGTGCTAGACCAAGAACTACCAAGCCAGCTTCCTTGAAGAAAGAGCTTTCGATCACTGGAGGCTAATGCCTAAGAAGTTTAGTTCATGAATGTAAGAATGAAAAAGAATATGAGTTCAAGACTAACAATATTTTTTAATATTTTTTTTTCTCTCAGGATCTGTATACTCTAAGAAAAAGCACTTTATTGCAGTCTATCTGTATTTTATGAAAATGTGAAACATTTTTCCCCTAAAATAGAGTAATACATATTTAAGTGACAAATCTCTAGTGTTGGTAGGAATTAATGTATTTTCTAATATAGTAGAAAACTATTTATGTTTCACCAGGAATAAACTATATAGGGTTTCTATTTAAGCTTTTTGTATTTCTTTTATCCTGTGTTGATTTACTTTAAGTTTGCAACATATATATCCATAAAAATATATTTGTATTTTTATTGAAATATTTTGTGCTTTCTTAAAGCTACCAGTGTGCTTCTAGCTAAATATTTTCATATAAAATTATGTTAATGCTATACTATCAACATATATATAAAACACACATGGAAGTTTATCTTGAACACTGATTTGAACAGTATTAAATTTAAATTTACCTTTGTTCTGCTTGGCTTCTTTTGGCTAATTGGTAGGAAAAGAGAAAAATTTAGGTTTTGAATAGTCTCAAAAAACAGTTATGTATTTGAAGTTAATGTCACTTATAAACAAACAGAAGGGAAACTTTCATCCTCTCCTTGCCCCACTACTGACTGCATTGTGGAAAATTCTTATAACTAAAAGAACTTAAATAAACCTAATTCCCTGTAGTTTTTGTAACATACATTACATGCAATGTATCTGAAAGAAAAGAAGTCTGAATTTAGGCTTTGTCTATACTTAAGTGGTAAAAAAGCATTACTAGTAGGAACCAAAAAGGTTTGGCTACAAATTGTATTCTTGGTAATGTTTCTAAATGCATTCTGTTAATGTTAAAATTTCTAACAGACACATTGAATTTCTTATGTGTAAGTTTTTTAAGAGAAATGTCTTATTCAAGTATTACATGCTTGCTGCCTTTCATATAATTCCATATTACTTTTCAAAAATAAAGTTATTTCTAGGAAAACTATTCACTTTGTTTATTTAGCCACATTTGACTCCTTTACTTCTAGCCTCTTTTTTTTTTACCCCTGGGGCACAAATTCCAGGGATATGGGAAAGTTTAGTGTATTACTTTTTAATTTTTGTCCAAAATGAACTTTGAAAAGTAAATTACTGTTACCATGTTTTAGTCCATCACTCAACACTTACTGAGATGAGTCCTTTCATGTGGTAGGCAATATAAACAGCTCTGGAGGTAAGACATTTCAGCTACTCTCATTGGTCTTAAGGTTTCAGCTGTGATTGTTAGAAATAAACAAAAGAAGTAATGGAAAAGCTGGAGAATTCTCCCCTGGCCTGGGGTGCAGAGGCTGGTCGGGAAATGGTTCTTTGGACAGGCAGTCCAAGGCAACATACCTGGAGGTTGGGGGTCTTCAATCAGGCAGTGGTACTTAGCACCAGTGACTTGAGCAGAGTATACATGTCACGTGGTAGATCAGATTGGAAGAGGAGTCCAAGGGGCCTGGTCTGCCAAACAAGGAACAAGAGGCAAGAGAAAACCAAGGAAGTATTTTGGGCACAGCTTTGAAAAGGTACAAAGTTGTGTTTTGTTTTTCTCTCAAGACCTTTTTTTTTTTTTAAAAAACTGAAAGAAAATAGGATAGCATAGGTTAGCCTAGAATAAAACAGAAAACACCAGAATGCGTCACATACTAAGACCAAGTGTTGTGTAGTGAAGCTGGTTTTAGAAAAATGACTGGCAGGATGAAAAATGGGACTTATGACCAGGTGACCTATTTAAAAACAAAAGTTTTGGTTTATACTAAAGTATATTTTTAAAAGATAGCACCATGGCATTGGTATAGTTTTATCTTCCCCTCCTATCAGTGGGGAAGAAAAGCTAAAGTAAAATAGAAGTTGCTTTGCTTACTAAAGAGCAAAGTGGACTAGGTAAAAGAAATTAAGAGCCCTGATGTTCAAAGCAGTCATGTGACATTTCCAGAGTAATCCACTGCATGAGTTTTATCAAAACCAGAAACTAACCAACAATAGGAAATTTAACAAGGAATTTACATAAGTTGTAAATTTGAGAAACATTTTTAACCACTTGAAAACTTGTATGTACATCTAATAAAGATGACTTAAAACCAACTTAATCTACTTGGATGTTTAATGTTCCTGTCAGTCACAGTTAATAGTAGTTTGCATTTGGTACTTACCGCTTCAGAACTTATAATTCTGTTTAATGTTGACTTTATCCTGATGCCATCACATAGGTGCTGAGAGGATGGGGGTGGGTCCATTTTACAGGTGAGAAAACAAACAGGGTTGTTACATAATTAAATCACAACTCAGCCAAAACCACTACTGTACTGTACCACTTGAGTGAATGTTGTCAATTTTAAAGCATATTATGTCATTTTTTAGAAAATAAAAAGTAATTTGAAACAAAATGAAGATTTCTCCAAAATCATTTTCATATTAGTCATTGAGGTGTTAATATATACTTGAAACAAAAATTCAGTGTATACCTTGAATCAATTAGCATTTTGTCAAAGAAAAAATAAGACTACTACTGCGTGGTACAAAATGTTTAATATACATGCAACAAGTATCGTACATCAAGGCAACAAAATACACATGGAAATAGTAGCATATAGTTCAGCATTCTGTTTAGGGGAGGGTGTGTGGACAGTGAACACTACTGAAGATCGAGACATACCTCATGCAAACTTTAACAAACTATCTCTAAAACTAGCGTGAAATGAACTGTGTAGAAACCTGAAGTCACATTAGCAGATCCACTTTATTCCAAGAGCTCCAAGAAAGGAGAAAAAGTCACTGTCCTCAGATGTCATGTTTCAATCTGCGTTCAGCAGCACGTTAAGATGCACAAGATTCTGTGCACATTAGAACAAATCCGAAAATTATGATCAATTATGGAATCCCGTATTTCCTTTCTGTATTATAAACATGTATGGAAAATGTAACAGTGATTTTCTTTAATTACTGAAGGATAATGTCATTTGAGAGTAGCCCATGAATGAAAGCATTTAAATAGTCTGACTGTTGTTAGGAAAGCAGCAGCAACAGTGCTTAAGGCCAGCCTAAAATTTTTGAAGATCCCCCCCGCCCTTAATCGTTTCTCCTTCGCTCCTCCCAAGGTTTCCAGTACCCTTGTTTCAACCTTCCTTCCATTCCCCTTGCTGAGTTACAAACTGCTGTAGATACATCATTCACAAGAAGGTATACAGAATTAGACTAGATTGATGGTACCATTTCTCAAGAACATTTGCATTACTACAAGTACTGAAGCTAAAGAAGAAAGCTCTGAGTATGTTCTGATGCCTCTAAATAATTTCTCTAAAGGGTTTCCAGGTCTTTGTCCCTGAAATGACATTGTTTGAACTGTCTTAACATAAGAGTAGCCTTGTTACTGTTTATTTTCTTATATTCTGAATAATGAGAGTAAAGTATTGCAGAGAGCCACCACACTCCCACATTTCTAGTACAAAGAATAATGTAGTAAGTGCTGCTTTTCTCAATATTTTAGGAGGAATGTTCTTTCTATAGTCAAAGTTACTAAGTTTGAATGTAATGTTTTATTAACATAAAAAATAGCATACGAAGTCCCAGATAAGTATTGTAGTAGCCTCTTCATGTAAACAATGTATAAAACATCTTTGGTACAATTGATCATGTTTTCCTCATATTACTTACCCTAGAAAATATACTTTATACATTTTCTCTTTCAATATGGTGGAATTTGGGGGGACCAAATGTACAATTGTTTCAAAATTTGCAAAAAATTTAAAAGACAGCTCAGAGCTTTTTAATAAAACTAACTTTCAACTAGTAATTTTTAAGGTCAGTTTGAAAATGAGATTATGGCATGATTAATAGACAGAAGCTGTTAAAGCACGTAAGACACAATTCTTTCTTGCACACAAGAGAAAAACAGCACTGGATGTCAGATGTTAAGTATGGTGATTAGCCTACTGATCCTTATTTTAAAACTTCTCAAATCCTTAAACGAACTTGAAATCTCTCCTGATAAAAGTGTTTTCAACATCTGTTCTACATCTTTAAGTTTTTCCAGTTTATGGGACATAAATATGATCAATTTTTAAATTGGTAAACTTTAAAGGAAATTTTGAGAAAATGAAATGTTATTCATTTACCTAAATGGCCTAAAATACTGTAAAATACTTTCCCTGTGGCCTGAACAAATTTAGTAACTGCCTAAAGGCACGTCCTACAAAATGTATAAAATGTTGAATGGAGTGTTAGGTTGATGCTAAACGGCAGCTGTTACACTGAACAAACTGCTGAGAACCTTTCTCCTCAAAGACAAGGGACCTGGGAGGGAGTGGATGAAAACTGAAGGAAGTCATTTTTAGAAAATGCAATTGAATAAGAGAGCAAAAGAAAATACTTAAATGTCTAGAGTAAAACCTTGAACTCCGTCTCTGGCAACTGTGATACATTTAAATATATGAAAATCAGCTGAATAATAAATATGTACAATTTGCAATGGATTATTAGAGGATATCTGAAAGTTTTCTAAGCCTGTGTTTTAAACTTCAGTCACAAATATAATCATTTTAAAATGAAAAATGGCAGCATTTTTTTTTTCACCCAGAAGTTTACATGGAGTGGACTAAATTCTCTCATATAAGCAACAGAATTCCAGACATGTCCCAGAACAATATAAAATTCCAAAGATTTTCCCAGCAGTCAAACTTACGTATATGGAATATTTGCAACATAAAAACTTCTGGCTCTTACATACAATTTTTCAGGATGGAGTCAGACCTGGACTTGTCATCTCTGTTGTAGGACTTGCAAGGTAGTCATTTGATTTTAGGCTTGTTAGAGATTTGTAACTTGCCACTGATGTTAGAGACCCACAGAGACCAAGTAATGAGGGAGTATCTTTTTTACCTGAAAATTAGGATAAAATAACAAATATTTAATTGCTCTTGAATCCTGATACTAGTAAGATCCCAAAACCATTAAACTTTACATACTGTATAAAACGGTGCAGATATACTGTAAAATCAAACATCTGTATGTTGACATGTTTGATCTTCCAGTAGTTTCAATGCTACTCCTTATAGAAACATTACAGTGGGATTATTTGTGCTGCTTTTAAGGTTCCAGATCTGGAAGCTTGAGATGTTCTGGAACAAAAATGGAATTTACCTTTTGGGGGGAGAATATGGTCATATTCAATTAGTAAAAAATAACAAAAAACTAGCAACAATACAAGTGCCCAGGCAACAGAAATACCAGGAGATCCGTATGTAGGTGAAGGTAAAGTGATGCAGACACAGCAGAGCCGCTTCAGTTCAGCTGCAGGCTGGACCCAGGGAACCTCTGTCCACTGACTGAATAAACTTATTCAGCATCTGTGCTGCACCAGGATACGGTTACCTGCTGGAAGTCAGCTGGTCCCTGAAGGAAGAGTGGCTGAGGTCTGTGTCCATGCCTGGGGAAAATATTCTTTGCCGAGCAGCACAAATTTCAATCCCCACTGTGCACACGCTTGCTCTAAGAGGCTGGCCTAAGGCTGTGAAAGGCTAGTAAGGTGAAAATCAGTTTTCCAAAGGAGATGGAAAGCTTAGGCTTTACTCACGTGGTTACAGAAATGTAAACTGAACCAGATGTCAGACGTTTCTGAATATCATGCATTGTCTCAGACAGCCCTTCTGCAGTGTCTTCACTGTCATACTATATGATAATTGTGGGGCGCTCCTTTATTAAAAAACCACAGACTGAGTAAGGACACGGAGTTTGCTGTGGTCGTCGTCATACTCCCGGTGCTAGCACACAGGAGACACTCACAATTACATAATGAATGACTCAGTAAGAACTGCGCTGGGACATGAAAGAATGCCTCTGTTCTTTACAGCCATGTGACCGGGGGAAAGGCGTCTTCTCTGAGCCTGTTCCTTCCTTTGTAAAAGGAGAACAGACACCAAAAGATGACTATGTTCACTTCATGGTTTTGCTGACTAATAAAATATAGGAAGATATAACACTGTCAGGAAAACATATGGAAGAATAATTGTTACATTTCGGTTTTAAATGTTATCTTATTTTGATGATAACATTTGTTATTATCAAAAGATGCAGGTGTTCCTTTTAAGGTCTAAGCTTAAGAGACCTATTTCAGGCCATTTAGAGTTCTTGCTAAATGCTCCAGGAACTCAAATGCTTCAACAGTTTCTCCCAAATTCCTTATTCATCATTGACCTATAATATTTCAAAGAGATTTACTGCTAATTACATACACACACACACAAAGGTACAATTCAGTGTCATTAATTACATTCACACTATTGTGAAACCATCACCAACCACTATTTCAAATAATTTTCATCATGCCAAACAAAAACTCCCTACCTCTTGAAACAGTAACTTTCCTTTCTCCCCTTCCCCTCAGTCTCTGGAAACCTCTAATCTACTTTCTGTGAATTTGCCCATCCTAGATTCATTCTTAAAAGCGGAATCATCCAGCATTTGCCCTTTTGTGTCTGGCTTATTTCACTTAACATAATACTTGTTTTCAAGGCTCATGCATGCGGTATGTATCCCTTTTCCATGACTCAGTAACACTCCATGGTGTGTGTATATGACATTTTGTTACTCCACTCATCTCTATGGACATCTGGGCTGTTTCCACCTATTGACTACTGAAAATAATTCTGCTGTGAACGCTGGCATCCAGGTATCTGAGTCCCATTTTCAATTCTTTGAGAGTGTATACTTAGATTACACGTATTTTTAAAACATACAGACTATAACACAGTAATTGCAAAGACTAAAAGTCTGACATACACAGTGTAGTAATATGCAGGTGTAAAAGAGAATGAGAAAGATCTCTATAATTTCCAGGATATACTATCTAGTGGAAAAAGCAAAGCCTATAACATGTTATCTTTTATATTGAGGAACATGAATTTAATTTGCATATGTTTTTAAAGAACAATAGATAATAAGATCATTACTTATGAAAGTAGAAGTTAGAGTTGAGATGAACTTTAAGCACAGTACTTTGACTCTGGGATATATTCGCAAGATAAAATAATTAAAAACAAATCTTAATCTATTTTAACATCCTATTTTAGTAATAGAGATCATATTACTTTGAAATTAAAACGATAAGAAAAAGCAAATAATTATGTTCCTATAAACTAGGGACCAATATTTTCCGCATAAGAAAGATATAAAAATACAAAATCAAGTACATGGAAACCTTTTATGTATGAATTACAAAATAAAATAAATTTAAGGTATATTTTTCTTTAAAAAACTTCCTAACTCGTGAGTGAAGAGGCTAGAAACAGTGACCAGTCCAGTCATAGCAGGCACCTCTATGGCCCAGATTATGTTCTCTGGTATCATTTTCTAGGGTAAGGAAACAGGACTTCTTGGAGAAACAGCTGATCCTGGGTATGGGCATGAAATGTACCAAAGAAACTCAGAACATTTTGTTTTCCACAAAGCAAGGAAGCTGTGACAGACGATGTCGAAAGGAACAGTCTTTTAAAGGGTCTCTCAGTGTGCAAAAAGGACAGTGACTTCCTAATGTACTAAAATAGATGCATTATTTATACTATATTCTTCCCAATGAAATTAAAAGATGCTTGCTCCCTGGAAGAAAAGTTATGACCAACCTAGACAGCATATTAAAAAGTAGAGATATCACTTTACAAACAAAGGTGCATCTAATCAAAGCTATGGTTTTTCCAGTAGTCATGTATGAATATGAGTTGGACTATAAAGAAAACTGAGCTTTGAAGAATTGATGCTTTTGAACTGTGGTATTGGAGAAGACTCTTGAGAGTCTCTTGGACTGCAAGGAGATCCAACCAGTCCATCCTAAAGGAGATCAGTCCTGGGTGTTCATTGGAGGGGCTGATGTTGAAGCTGAAACTCTGATACTTTGGCCACCTGATGTGAAGAGCTGATTCACTGGAAAAGACTCTGATGCTGGGAAAGATTGAAGGCAGGAGAAGGGGACAACAGAGGATGAGACGGTTGGATGGCATCACCGACTCAATGGACATGCTGCTGCTGCTAAATTGCATCTGGAAGTTGGTGATGGACCAGGAGGCCTGGCGTGACGCAGTGCATGGCTTCGCAGAGTCGGAGGTGACTGAGCAACTGAACTGAACTGATTGATTCTTCCCAAATATGTGTAACCAGAATATACTAAGAAAGAACAACCAGAGAAATCTAAATTGTCGGGGATTTAACAAAACAGTTGGCTGGGTGCATAAAATACATAAATGTCAAGTGAGAGAAAAAGTTGGGAGTGGGGGGTACAGTGCTCTGCTAGATGAAAGGACACCAAAGAGACTGAAAACTAAATGCTCTGTGGGATCCTTGACTGGATCAAAAGGAAAAAAAAGGAATGAACAATCAGAATATTAAGAAACATTTCCAGTTACAATAGCATCTAAAAGAGTAAAATACTTAGGAATAAACTTAAGCAAAAGTATGCAATGTGTACACTGACAACTACAAAATAGTGCTGTAAGAAGGTTGAGGTTAAAATAAATGGAAAAACACCCCTTATCTTGATGGATTGGAAGATAATATTGTTAAGATGGCAATGTTTCCCAAATTGATCTACAAATTCAATGTAATCCCCATCAAAATTCTAACTGCCTTTTTTAAGAAATGACAGTTCAATACAGTTGCTCAGTCGTGTCTGACTCTTTGCATCCCCATGAATCGCAGCACACAAGGCTTCCCTGTCCATCACCAACTCCCAGAGTCCACCCAAACCCATGTCCATTGAGTCCGTGATGCCATCCAACCATCTCATCCACTGTCTTCCCCTTCTCCTCCTGCCCTCAGTCTTTCCCAGCATCAGGGTCTTTTCAAATGAGTCAGCTCTCCACATCAGGTGGCCAAATTATCAGAGTTTCAGCTTCAACATCAGTCCCTCCAATGAACACCCAGGACTGATCTCCTTTAGGATGGACTGGATGGATCTCCTTGCAGTCCAAGGGACTCTCAAGAGTCTGCTCCAACACCACAGTTCAAAAGCATCAATTCTTCAGTGCTCAGCTTTCTTTATAGTCCAACTCTCACATCCATACATGACTACTGGAAAAACCATAGCCTTGACTAGATGCACCTTTGTTGGTAGAGTAATGTCTCTGCTTTTTAATATGCTGTCTAGGTTGGTCATAACTTTGCTTCCAAGGAGTAAGCGTCTTTTAATTTCTTGGCTGCAATCACCATCCGCATTGATTTCGGAGCCCAGAAAAATAAAGTCAGCCACTGTTTCCCCATCTATTTGCCATGAAGTAATGAAACCAGATGCCATGATCTTAGTTTTCTGAATGTTGAGCTTTAAGCCAACTTTTCCACTCTCCTCTTTCACTTTCATCAAGAGGCTCTTTAGTTCTTCTTCAGTTTCTGCCATAAGGGTGGTGTCATCTGCATATCTGAGGTTATTGATATTTCTCCCAGCAATCTTGATTCCAGTTTATGCTTCCTCTAGCCCAGCGGTTCTCATGATGTACTCTGCATATAAGTTAAATAAGCAGGGTGACAATATGCAGCCTGGACGTACTCCTTTTCCTATTTGGAACCAGTCTGTTGTTCCAAGTCCAGTTCTAACTGTCACTTCCTGACCTGTATACAGGTTTCTCAAGAGGCAGGTCAGGTGGTCTGGTATTCCCATCTCTTTCAGAATTTTCCACAGTTTATTGTGATCCACACAGTCAAAGGCTTTGGCATAGTCAATAAAGCAGAAATAGATGTTTTTCTGGAACTCTCTTGCTTTTTTGATGATCCAGTGGATGTTGGCAATTTGATCTCTGGTTCCTCTGCCTTTTCTAAAACCAGCTTGAACATCTGGAAGTTCACGGTTCATGTATTGCTGAAGCCTGGCTTGGAGAATTTTGAGCATTACTTTACTAGCTTGTGAGATGAGTGCAATTGTGTGATAGTTTGAGCATTCTTTGGCATTACCTTTCTTTGGGATTGGAATGAAAACTGACCTTTTCCAGTCCTGTGGCCACCGCTGAGTTTTCCAAATGTGTTGTAATATTGAGTGCAGCACTTTCACAGCATCATCTATAGCTAGTAGTTACTTTCTTTATGGATGTGTAGGTAACAATATACTTACTCTGTTAGCCGTGTATTGAGTTCAGTGATTTCACTGATGTCAAACCAGCCTATTTCCTGTTGTAGAATAGCATGAAAAAACTCTTGCCAAATTTTCTTAATCTGTCGGCCAGCTGCCAAAGTCCAAAATGAAACCTGTATTTAGGCAGCAACAAGAACTCCAGCACCTAATCCTGAATAATAATATGCATATCTGGAAAACAATTCAAAAGTTTCTTTTAAATAGAGTCTTAATGTTTGGGAGAGAAATATTCAGAATTGGAAATTAATAAATTTACTGACAGATCTCAAACACCATGTAGGACATTATAACACATACACATTTTTTTTAATTCTTACATTATAATAGAACAGTGGCCAATCTATCCACTTGAATTATTAGTCAAAGGTAAAGTAAAGTTGTGTGGTTAACTGCAAACATACAATATTGTTCATGAATCATTTTTAAACTTATATTGGTTATCTGTAGACACAATTTGACTCTTCCATAATTCACATTCTAGACTTGCATGTCTTACATTCTGAAAAGCTTTACCACATTGGAAATACAGGAATAAATAGGCTGAACATGCAAAATGGCTCTTAGTGTAAGTTTTTCCCATATTGTTTATACAAAGAACAAAAAACCCTCTTCCTGATTGGCAGAAGTTGAAAGATGCTAAAACAATGCTAAATTGTTGTGAATTCAAATCAACTCAGAGTGTAGTCTTAACTAAATTAGAGGGAAGTTAGTATTTTTAGAAATAATAAATTCAATTTCATTACTCTCAAATATATTTTCCTTTCAGGCCGCCACGGCAACAGGGGAAAAAATGCCATAAATGACATTATTAGATCAACAGACAAAACTGGAATTCAGGTGGTAGCCCAGTTCAAAGTATTATACCTGGTGGGGAGGGGCTTTACTTCCCCAACTGGACCCTTGCTGCACCTAAACCCGAGGGCCCTTTACATGGGCCGGATGGTAAGAATGACTTGAGAGTGACAGGGGAAGTGGAAAAAGATTTTTAAAACCTAGAAGTGCCTTTCAAAAATGTCTAGATCATAATCTAAAAATTGCTTCCAATTGACTTTAATGCACCAGGATGGAGAACTCCTTCTCTATTCTGCCTAAAGGCCTCCCATAGCAAAGAAATGGGAAATTCTAAAGCTGCCTTTTCATTTTAGACAGCTCCCATATACTCCATAGAATTTATAGATGAGGAAACAGAATCTAAGAGTGGTTGTTGCATTTCCAAGTTCTTACAGCTATTTTCTCTCAATATTTATGCTCCAGACACTTGACATAAGTCATCTCATTTAATTCTATCAGCAAGCCTACCTTTCAAAGGTGATAACAGTAGGGATTACAGAGGTTAAGTAATTTGCCCCAAATTCAGATAGAGGCCTAAATAATAAATGTATACCGTAAGGAACACTCAAAGAGACATTAAATAAGGAGTGCTGACTGTCACTTTGAGTCTCAAAGTAAATCGATGTCTCCCTCCCTTGATTCAGTCCAGGACCTCTTTTATTAATATTACATAGAAACACTCAGCACAAGACAGAATTGGTGGATGTCCAGGCAGTTTTAGCAGTATGGGTAATAAATTAAGGTAACAGGGGCTCAAAAATGTCTTTGCCTTTCATCTATGTGGCAATGCAAAGGCAGGCAGGGTGTATCAATTTCTCCACACAACCTCCTACATTATTACAGACACACAGACTTGGCATAAAATATCAAGTTCCTAATACTCTGTAGAAACCCTGTTTCCTGTGACTCCATTCTTAAGGTTTGGATGTGGAATGTTTTACGCATAGTTTCTGCACAACTGAGTCATTGTGAGGGAACAGCCTTGTCACGGAGACTTCACTCTGTTGACAAGGATGGACTCTGTTCACAATAACTCATTGTCAGACCCTCTTATAATTTAAACCTTTTTTTTTTTTCTTCTCACATTCTCATCTCATTTGGCTCCCATTGAGTCATGCTGTCCAAGAATCCAACAACTCTAAAGAATAGACTATAAACCAACATCATCTCAGTGAGACGACCTAGCGAGCTCAGCTAAGGACACCTGAGGACTCTATGTCTCTCAACCCCCATGACTTTGGCTAAACTCTACAAACCTAAACATATCAATGAGCTCTCTGGATTCAGAGCGAGCATGAAATGTAACAATTCATTTTCTCCAAAGAGCCATGGGAATATTATTTGTACAAACCTAGAGAGTGGACACTGGCATTAATAACATCTGGGGGACTTCTCATTCCAAGCCCCCAAGACAATCAAGCTGCCTGATGACAAATGTGGCTGTGGAGAGCCAAGTGTCACTTAATCCGGAGGTCACCGAAACTACGCTGGCACTCTGGTGAGTGGATCGCTCCGCAGTCACAGGTCTGCAGGCGACTTGCTAGTGCCACTCCCCAGAAAGACCTTGAATTTGGCCCTGGGCACAGTACGTGGCACCTGCCTGCCATTCCAGCTTCAAAGCAATTCGGTCGCATAATTAGAAACACATTAAAAATAAGCAGACTGCTCCAAATAAGAAAGCTGTGGAATTACTCTGGTGTTAGCAAAACCAAAAATGGGACTAATACGACTGGACCAAAGGTCAGCTTCCCTGGGATAAGTACATTGCATCCAATTTTAAAAAAAATTAACTGTGATAAAATATACATTACCATCTTAACCATTTTAAGTGCATAGTTAAGTAGTGCTAAATATATTTACACTATGGTCAAATCAATCTCCAGAACTTTTTCGGCTTCCCCAACTGAAACTATGCCCATTAAACAACTTCCCATTTCCTTATCCTCCACCCCCAGCTACCATATCTTCTTTTCTGTTTCTATGAATTTGGCTACTCTAGACACTTCCTATAAGCAGAGTAATATGATATTTCACTTAGCATAATATCCTCAAGATTCATCCATGTTGCAGCAGGTGTCAAAATTTCCTTCCTCTCTAAGGCTTTTTAACACTCCATTGTATGTATGTAACAACTTTTGTTTATCCAGTCATTCATCTGATTTTTTAAAATCCTAAATTGAAACCAGTTTTGATTGATATCTTCTAATATGGGCATCCTCCTGTTTTGTGTGTGTATGTATTATACATCTGTAAATCTTATAAGAAGTAAAAGGAAAATAAATTAAAACTTCCTAGTTTCCTTAAAGACTTTTGAAACTATCCTATCTTACTCTTCACAATATTTGTTTTAAAGTTTTGGCCACTGGTCAAATACAAGTAATCCAGTTAAAACTTTCCCAGACACAATTTCTAAAGGAGAATGCACAGTTACTTACATTGGCAGTATAATGTATACAGTCATGAGCATGGTATGGATGGTAGAAAGACCTGAGTCTGAATTCTGCCCTAACACTGTATAATTTTGGGAGGTTATTTATTCTCTCCAAGCCTCAGTTGTCTTCATGTGTCACTGAGAAGAAGACCTAGCCACATGATACACACTATGAAAGATTTCTATTATTTTTGTTATAAAGAGATTCTTCTCATACACAGTAGTAATAGAAAATAAATAAACTGTTTTTGTAGGAGTGTGCTTTAACCATTCAAAGGATGCTTCTACTAGACATCTAAAAGGTTTTAATATTCACCAATATTTATGTAAAGAGATCCTATTGTATAAATTAAGTCATCATGTTCTTAGGTAATTACATCTAAGCCCTACAATGCTAACCAAACATGTAGTTCTCAACAGTGAACACTGAAAACTCATTCTGAGTGTCATCTAAATATATTCTACTGTTTCTCAGGTGTCTTTTACTATGAAAGCTGCCTCTCCTTTATTAGCTGTTTCCTTTATATTCCCGCATCTGTGTGCCAGGAGAGCTTCCCTCTGTGTTCCTCACCTAGTGCCCACAGGTCTCTAGGGAGGAACTGAGCCATCGTGCTCAGTAGAAAGCATGGATATCTTCCTTTCTGTCTAATATGAAACTAACTTTGTCCATTGGAACCTCACTCCAATGCCGCTGACATAGCCCCTCGTATAGATGGCATTAACTTATGTGAGTCCTTTTACACTTCAGTAATTTTAGTCCTTTGGGTGAGTTTCAAAGCACATCATTCTCATACTGAATCCATTCACTCTTTAGTAAAGTGTTCTGTTAAGGAACACTCAACCTTGTTGATCCAAATATTAGAGACAGAAAGTAGGTGTAATTTTAGAAAGAAGGATGGGAGAGAGGGGGAGGGGGAGGGGAAGAAGAAAAAAAATCAGAAACAGACCTGCAAGCTGAGGACAGCTAAGAAGTATTGCCATGCTAACATGCATTTTGAGGCTCATCAATAGTCATTAACTGAATGGACACTGTGTAGACATGCTCTGCTATGGTTCCACCACCCTCAAGCAGACTGACTTCCTTACTTTATTGAAATACAAAGCTTTCTGGAAATTTCCTTATTCTATACTTAAAGTCCAATAGCATACACTTATTTGTTGAAATTTAACTGATTATTTGAGGAATTTTACTGAGAATTTTAAAACTCCTTCTGTGATATCTGAAGCTACCCAGATGTCCAAATGATGAAGCAAGTAGATGATGAATAGAAAAATCAATTTCTAATCTTTCACTCAGTTAAATTGAAGAAGGAATTCATAGGGCCTGGACTCCATCTCAGGCCTGTCTGTGCTGATCGTGCGCGCCACCTCTCCAGTGGACTCTGAACTCTGTGCTTAGCGCCTGTGGGAATGACAATGGAAGGATAAGACCCCCCTCTGGGCAGGGGAATCTTGAAGAACAGACACTAATCACCCCTGCCTCCGGACACTATCTATCGGAATGTAAGCACAGGCTTATCAGTTATTAACTATTTGGAATGTAACTGCGGGCTTATTGATTATTGACTGTTTGAACACATAACACGTGAATGATGGGGTTATTGTAGTTGTATTTACCCTTCCTTTGTTTATGTAAGTCTCAAGGGAATTGGGGTAGTGGGTTTGGACACATGGGGTATAAAAGATTTTCACAAATGCTGGTCGGGGCCCTTGGCTAAGAGGAGACTCTGCCTTGGGCCCGCCGGTGTAATAAACTGCACTCCACTATCTGCATTGTCCTTCTGAGTGAGTCTGTTTCCTGGAAAGCGTGGCTATAACATTTGGTGCATTGGCCGGGAAACTTCACTTTGAGGAGACAGGTCTCATTTGAGGCCACCCCGAGGCTTTGTGGCTTGAATCTCCTAGAGGGGGGAAGGCGCCTTGCCCCTCTGGAAGAATTCAGCCTTTCAAAGCCCGGTTTCTTCGCTTTGGCAGGTAGTGGACGGCAGCAGGGGAACTGAGCGCTCAGGTGAGGAGGAGCCCACCCAGCAGGGTGGAAGAGGGGGCCTGATCACCCCCCTGGGAGGGACCAGAAGGAGCGGGGACCCACAGGAGCCTGGAGTAGGCAGGTGGCGATTGCTTGGTACCCAGGTCGACGAGCGTGCTAGGGTTTAGGAAGGAAATTTGTGAAGGACATTTAGGAGGTGTGTCCACGCCGTCTCAGGGAAAATTATTACCAAGCGATCGCCAAGGGATTTTTAGGATAAGAAACTGGTCCTAGTATGCTTGTATTCTGCCCTCCCCCAGGAGGTGTCCCGTCTGCTGTGAAATTCTTGACCCCCCCCCCCCCCGAATTGTTAGGCTAGAAGGAGGGGGAAACAGAAGTGAGTATGAATTGGCTTTTCCGGAGATGGCCTGGGACATGAGATATTTAACCCATCTGTGTTTTCATCCGCACCTGATCAAGCCCACCAAGGCAGAATGGACTTTAAGGGAGAAACAGTCTTGGACCATGTGATGTTCTGGTTCAGCTGTGCTGACCAGCAGGTGAAGACACGCTGATCCCCCTTCTCCCTCTGGGATATGGCAGGTAAGGCTCTTCTCACCCCAATTAGGAAGGAGGCAGAATGGCAATTTAAGTGTTACTGAGTGGAAATATCAGAAGTACATAGGGTACTGAGAACTTCATAGACAGAACGAAAAGGAAATGTAGAAGAAGGTCCGAGAAGGTAAGCAAGATGGGGTGAAGTGAATCTAAGGCAACTGTATTGGAGTGAAAATTTTAAAGAAGGGATTAAGAGGAGACTATGGGGTGAAGATGAAGCCTAACTGCCTCCACATACTCTGTGAGGTCGAATGGCTCCCTATGGGAGCAGGATGGCCACCAGAGAACACCGTGAACTTAAAAATAGTGGAAGCAATCTACACAGTAGTCACAGGAGAGCCAGGACACCTGGATCAATATCCATCTATTGACTCATGCATGGCTAGTGTTAGCTTGAGACCCTCCTACTTGGACAAGGTTCTGTATCCAGAAGGGAAAGGGAAAAATATTAATGGCACAAAAATTGACTGATGATAAAAAAGGAAATTCTGCAGGATTTGGACGGGGATGACCTGACCCCTCCCCCATGCTGGATAATGACGCGCCTGCCTCCCAGTGCTTCACCAGGACCGGAGGCCGCCTTAATGCCCGATCCAGGGCCAGGTGAAGTTTCTGCAACAGCCGCTGCTCCTCCGCCAGCTTTCCCGGAGTTCGTAGAGCCGCCGTTTGGGCAGGCTCCGATCCCGGTGACAGAAGCCTCTGGCCAACACTTCCAGGATCCCGCTCCACCCGAACCGCCCAAGCTATACCCGCCTCTCCCGGTGAGTACTGACAAGGGGGAGGGAGACGTTGGAATTAAGCAGAGACCGCGCTCTGCCAGAGAGCTGGAGGGAACGAAAGAGAACAGACAAGAGACTTATAGTGCAAGCTGCTGCTCTGGGAAAGTCTACCTCGGGCCCTCCAGAAAACCTCATCTGCCCCAGGGACAGGACAGTCCTTCAGCCGGTCCCAAGGGAGGCCCTGGGCCCGTTACAGCCAAACCAGTGTGCCTGGCGCCGAGCTTTTGGCCACTGGAAGAATGAATGCCCTAAGGCAAGGAAGGAAGAGGAAGCTCCCGCAGTTGTGGGGCTTGCTGACCTGGAAATTAACTAGGGCTGCCAGGGCTCAGAGATATCAGGTCCCCGAGAGCCCATGGTAACCGTAAAAGTGGGGGACCAAAACATTGACTTCATGGTGGATACAGGAGCAGAACTGTCGGTAGTAACAAAACCTGTGGCACCACTGTCCAAAAAGACTACCGCTGTAACTGGGGTATCGGGAGGAGAGATGATTAAATCGTTTTGCCAGCCCAGAAAATGTCAGATGGGGGGGGGGGGAGCACCAAGTGATTCATGAATTCCTCTACATTCCTGAGTGCCCAGTACCCCTGTTGGGGAGAGACTTGCTCTCCAAACTAGGAGCACAAGTGACTTTCTCCCCTGAGGAGAGGCCCACCTTCTGGACAGACTCTATGACTTATTTGCCCTCTCTCTCAATACCAACCCAAGATGAGTGGAGGTTGCATGAGCCTCTGAAGGCAGAACCGGGTGGGCCGGAAGAGCATGGGAGAGAGCTAACTCAATTATTCCCTGAGGTCTGGGTGGAAGACAACCCCCCCTCCCCCCAGGCTGGCTAAACATCACGCCCCAGTGATAATGGAACTCAAACCAGGCACCATCCCGGTTAGAGGGCGCCAGTACCCGCTATGGATGGAGGCCTGAGCCGGCATATTGCCCCACATCAATAGATTGAAACAAGCAGGCATTCTAGTAGAGTGCCAGTCGGCTTGGAATACGCCAATCCTGCCAGTCAAAAGGGAAGGAGGACAGGACTGTAGGCCTGTACAAGATCTCAGACTGGTCAACCAGGCTACTGTGACTTTACACCCCACTGTTCCAAACCCCTATACCTTGCTTAGCCTCCTCCCACCGAGGACTAAAGTTTACACTTGCCTAGATCTCAAGGATGCCTTCTGCATATGCCTCGTCCCAGCGTCACAGCCCATCTTTGCCTTTGAATGGGAAGATCCAGTGGGGAGCACCAAACAACAGCTCATCTGGACTCCCCCACAAGGGTTTAAAAACTTCCCAGCCATCTTTGGGGAAGCCCTGGCTTCTGACCTGGACTCATTCCATCCGGAAGAGTATGGATGTCAGCTCCTACAATAGGGGGATGACCTGCTGCTGGCTGCCTGAGACCAAGGAAAAATGCTGGAAAGGGACAAATGCACTGCTCCAGCTGTTGATGAAAGCAGATTACCGGGTGTCGAAGAAGAAGGCACAGATCTACAAAGAGGAGGTAAGGTATCTGGGGTTTGTTTTAAAGAAGGACTCAAGGTTCCAGACTCTAATTGGGTCCTATATACTGATGGCACTCGTCTGATAAAACAGGGACAACAGCTCTGGGGTATTCCAAAGTGGAAGGGGCCATCAAGACTGAAAAGAGAGGGTGGGAATTGCCAAGTGGCAAATTATTGGTACCGGAGGAGCTGGCACACACTCTGGTAAGCCAGACACACCAAGCGACCCACCTAGGCCATGCTGACTGCTCACAGGTTAATGCTGCCTCTTGGATATTCAGACAAAAACCTCCGGGTATTCAACTGAAAGGCACACTGCCCCTTGAACACCTGGGAGTGGACTTGACTGAAATGAAACCTCACCGACACTACCGTTACCTGCTGGTCATGGTATGTGCATTCTTGAGATGGGTAAAAGCTTTTCCTACCTGGACTGAAAGAGAATCAGAAGTATCCCGGTGCCTGATTAGGGAAATGGTTCCTAGATTTAGATTTCCTACCAGCATTGGATCAGGCAATGGCCCGGCTTTTGTAGCTGATTTAGTATAACAAGTAAGCAAAACTTTAAACTGCACACTGCATATAGGCCCAGAGTTCTGAGATGGTGGAATGAACCAACTGGACACTTAAAGGGACTCTCCAAGTGGATCAGAGAGACTGACTGCTCCTGAGTGGACTTGCTTCCAATGGCTCTGCTCAGACTCAGGATGACCCCACAGTCCCAAGGCTATTCTCCGCACGAAATTGTGTATGGGAGGCCTCCTCCCATAATAAAACAGGTGTCAACAAATTTGCCTCAGGTAAGGGGGGATAGGATTTCACAGCAGATGGAACTGGGTAAGGTAATAAATCGGGTAACTAAGTTTGTACAAGAAAGGGTGCCGTTCCCCCTTGGGGAACAGATTCATGAGTTTACACTTGGTGACCAAGTATGGGTCAAAGATTAGAAACATGATTTACTAGCCCTTTGGTGAAAGGGCCCTTATGTTATTCTAACTACCCCTACTGCAGTTAAAGTTGCAGGTATTGTCCCTTGATCTGTCACACCAGAGCGAAGAAGGCATACCACGCTGACCCGGAAGACGCTGAGTGGACCACCCAGAAGGACCCCACCGACCCACGGGGAACCAAGATCATTCTGAAGAGGAAGAGAAGGAGATCCCGGACGAGCCCTCTACAGGATGGAGCTGGGTAAACGACTCCTGCTGCTCGGCCTCTTCAACGCAATCCTGAACCTGACCAGTGTTCCTGCACAGGACAACGTCTTCATCTCGTGGGCACATTCTTACGCGAACTTCCACAACTCCTCCAACTGTTGGGTATGTGGGGCCATGCCCCTGTCAGTAATGGACGGACTCCCCTTGTGGGTATCGCCACTCCGTTATGGGGACTTTATACCACTGTGTTCCTTCTTAGAGCAACAGAAAGGAACTTTTCTCTCTCTCACCAACCATAACCTTTCTTTGCTCTCCTGGTGTAAGAGGAAGCCATCAATGGGCCAGGGACATAGGGTTACATTTAACATGAACACCAGCCTTATGGAGATAACAAAGGCTTATACCTCATATATGAAAATTAAAGAGGAAAAGGGCTCCCTTAACAAAAGGGGGACAGGCCTCCCGGTACCTTGAGCAATACTACCAGGTCTGGGATGAATATTTCTGGATGACTCCTGAGAAAGGACAGTTGATTACCCCTGCTACTATTTGCTGGGAACAAAAAGAACAGAAACTTGTATTTGGAGACCACCCCCTAGACCCAAAAGAATTAAAATATATGGGTTATTTGCCCCCTGAACAATGTAAACAAATCTTGGAAGTTACCTATCACCCCAATCAGTCTGTTCAGTGGCCCGGTTCCGACTGGAAATATAATCCTGGAATCCGCTGGGTAGCCCCCAATGGGACCCAGTGGCTCTGTGGGCTTAACTTATGGCCATGGTTACCAGTTGACTGGGTGGGGCGTTGCACATTAGGATTTGCTTTCTCCCATGGCAGTATTAAGCCTAGCCTATACTAGCCTCCAGTAAACCTGCCTTATCTGCATGCAAGATGGACACGATCTGTGTTCCAATGGTATGACTATCTTGCTGCCTTGTTTATACCCTCTGTAGGGACAATGGATATCATGGTTAAGGTAGAGGCCTTAACTAATTTCATTAAACAGGCCCTCTTAGACAGTACTAAAGCCACTCAAGCTTTGAACGAAGAACAGATTCAGATGAGGAAGGCAGTAATTCAAAATAGGATGGCATTAGACATACTCACAGCAGCCCAAGGAGGGACTTTGGCGAATGGTGTGTACATCCCTGACCTGTCTGAAGATGTATCTGCTGCCTTGGAGGATATGCAAAATCAAGTGAAAGCCATGTCTAATGAATTGTTGTTATAGTAATCTTGATCATACTGCTTTGTGGACCCTGCTTCCTACAATGCCTTGTGAATTTTGTAACCCAGAGGTTGATAGCATTCTCTCATGTGGGTGGCAGGAGGGCTAAGGTACAATATATCTCCATAAATGATGCTCGTTATGGAAACTAAGAGCATCAAGAGGGGGGAATGAAGAAGGAATTCATAGGGCCTGGACTCCATCTCAGGCCTGTCTGTGCTGATCGTGCGCGCCACCTCTCCAGTGGACTCTGAACTCTGTGCTTAGCGCCTGTGGGAATGACAATGGAAGGATAAGACCCCCCTCTGGGCAGGGGAATCTTGAAGAACAGACACTAATCACCCCTGCCTCCGGACACTATCTATCGGAATGTAAGCACAGGCTTATCAGTTATTAACTATTTGGAATGTAACTGCGGGCTTATTGATTATTGACTGTTTGAACACATAACACGTGAATGATGGGGTTATTGTAGTTGTATTTACCCTTCCTTTGTTTATGTAAGTCTCAAGGGAATTGGGGTAGTGGGTTTGGACACATGGGGTATAAAAGATTTTCACAAATGCTGGTCGGGGCCCTTGGCTAAGAGGAGACTCTGCCTTGGGCCCGCCGGTGTAATAAACTGCACTCCACTATCTGCATTGTCCTTCTGAGTGAGTCTGTTTCCTGGAAAGCGTGGCTATAACAAAATAAATGAATACATCTATACATCTACATATCTTAATTAAAGAAATGCTTACCTGGAAGGGAGAAATTTCCTCCAGTATTAACAAATCTGTCAGTCATTTCTCCAAATACTATCATCATGAGGGGCAGACCTGATACATGAGTTATGGCCATGATAGTGCCAAAAGACATAAATAATTTATCCTGCCAATCAGAGTATCGAAACTAAAAAAAGAAAGAAAGAAAAGATAAGAATACTCAGCTTGTATAACAGAATTTCTCTTTTTTCACAATGCATGTTCTTTGTATTTTTCTTTAAGGTCAGTACTTTTGTAACCGTTCCAAATAAATTTATTAGGGAAGAAAGAGAATTTCCATTCAAATCACTGACAGAGTAATTTCAAGAGTCTATTTATTTTGTATCTGTGTGGAAAAAATTCTACTTTCATTTAATCAGTGTCTTATTTGGATAAGTCGTTGCAATATAATCAGAAGGGACTAAGATTTGGTTTCACTAAGAAATACTGTTTGATCTTCCAGAGCTCCTGAGGTAGTGAATTAGAAACAGCTAGGGCTTGATGTCATTTACATACACACACATAATACATCCTTTAAAAAGACATTCAGAATATTTCAGAGGGAGAACTACAAAGGGCAGAGAGGGAACAGATATTCTGGGTTTTGAGGATAAGGCCCTTTTAAGAGGCTTAAGTTAGCTTTTGGAAGACAGATCAACAGTGAAGGGCAAGAAACTTAAGGAGTGCCTGGGTGTGTGCTCTAGGGAAGTCTTGCTTATGGAGATGATCCTCATTGTAGAATCTTGAAGGACAAGGGGGAATTAGCTGAAGAACTGGGGAGTGCAGAGAAAGTGGGGGAAGTGGGGGCTTAGAACAGCAGGGTGACTGGAAACTACACAAGTCCTCAGTGAACCCCATGTGGTGGAATTTCTAAGCACACAGTACAGAGCATGGAGGACGATATTAGAGAGAGGTCTAAGAGGCCTGGTGGCCACACCAACTACCTCGGATTTAGCACCGTCTATAGAGGGCTTCCCTGGTGGCCCAGCTGGTAAAGAATCTGCCTGCAATGTGGGAGACCTCGGTTCGATCCCTAGGTTGGGAAGATCCCCTGGAGAAGGGTAAGACTACCCACTCCAGTATTCTGGCCTGGAGAATTCCATGGGCTGAATAGTCCATGGTGTCGCAAAGAGTCAGACACGACTGAGCAACTTTCACTTACCACTTACAGAGGGAAGTGGTTATACCAGTAAAGTGCACAACACCCAAGAACTAACCGGCCGATCACTGTCATAATACTCCAAAACCCTTTGTCCTTCACCACCTTTTTTAGTTCTCTCCAAATTCCCACTTTCTCTCCCCATTTCTGATTGACTGAAACTATGCCTCTCTCTGTTCTTCTTTCGTCCTCTGCCCTCCAGACTACATCTCCCATCTCTTAGTTTTCCGTTTCTATACGTTCCCCTCTGCCCCCCACATCTTTCTCATCTTTTTAACCCTTATCTCTGCCCATTTCCCCACCCCACTCCCTCTGGGGGACAAAGAAGGAACAGTCATCAAGAGAATGGGTGATGAGTCAGGCTGGGCAGAGTGGGGCCCTTGAGAGTGGAGGCTGAGTCAGAGGGCGTCACTATGCAGGGGCACCCTGAGGTTAAAGCGGGGGGGGGGGTGCCAACTGTTCTCAGGGGTTTCCAGAAGTTCAGTCTGGGAGACCAAATTCCATCATTAAACACAGAGGGCAAGCGAGAGTGTTGAGAGAGACAAAGGGTGGGAAGCCAGGTGGAGCTTGGAATGAAAAAAGGTGGGCAGGTAAAGTCCAGAGCAGGTAGGAGGGGCCCCTAAAATTGCCACAAAAGGGACCAGTGTCCCCAAGGTTCACCTTAGTGGCCGGAGGGGAAGGGAGATAGAGCACTTGAGTTTCTGGGCCACAGCTCAAGCATAGGAGCAAGGTGACATGCAATGTTGTCTTCACCAAACATTTATGTGAAACTGCTGCTGCTGCTGCTAAGTCACTTCAGTTGTGTCCGACTCTGTGTGACCCCATAGACGGCAGACCACCAGGCTCCTCTGTCCTTGGGATTCTCCAGGCAAGAATACTGGAGTGGGTTGCCATTTCCTTCTCCACATGAAACTGAGGAAAGTTTAAGAGGCTTTTTCATAGTACATTTGAAACTCATGTAATGTAATATATTCACTGCACCTCAATTAAAAAGTTTCTCATATTAATGAAACAAAATTTTATTGTCACCAAGCTTCAGTGAAAATTCCAGGAATCTCACAGTGATATCCTAAGTAACCTAGGTCTGTTTTCAGTGATTTTTCAACAAAAGAATGCCTTTCTGTTTTGTGCTGTACCCCATGGACTGTAGCCCGCCAGGCTCCACTGTCCATGGGGATTCTCCAGGCAAGAACACTGGAGTGGGTTACTCCATGCCCTACTCTGGGGGATCTTCCCAACCCAGGGATCGAACCCAGATCTCCTGATTTGCAGGTAGATTCTTCACCATCTGAGCCACCAGAGAAGCCCCAAATGCCTTTCTAACTCCTATTAAAATGCAGTTTTATCCTGAACCTCAATCAGAACAGCAGCAAAAAAAATCTATTAAGAGAGTGAAAAAGATTCCATTTATATTTAAGGTTAAACTTCCAAATTCAAATGAAAATTTCTGTTTCTACTTTAAGGTTTGTGACATTTTGTTTTCTGTAAGGGCAGATTTAAAACCTTTGCATTAAAATCAGATTAAATTTTATAAACAATTTATTCTCTAAAGTACTGAATTGAAAAAATGTTACCCTTACAGAGATTTTTAAACAGAAGTCACAAGCATAAGGGAGAAGAGAAGGAAACTTAATAAGTTGGAGATTTCAGATGACATGCTTTTTTTTTGTTTATCAACTTCTTTGCTATCAAATAATGGCTGTCATAGTTTGAAACATCTCATATTCACCAAAAGTGGGCAAACATTTTCTTGGGTCCCCTCTCTAAGAATTATTACAAATGAAAAACAGATTTGACTTCTTCCAAAAGTATGTTGGCTTGCCCTGGACCAGTGGAAAACCACTGAGAATTGTCATAAACATATCTGAATCTGTAATAGTAACTTCATATTTAATCAATTTTCCTGGAGGCCAATGTGAACATAGATTTCTTAAGCATTTATAATTTTCTGTAGTTAACAATCTCCTTATATGCAAGTTTATTTTAAGGTAAATTTGTGTGTGTGTGTCTGTGAAACAAGTGCAGAGATGTGTTTTTATGAAATTAATTGATTTTTATGGTGCTTCAAACACCAGTCCTAACTTCAGTTTCCCTGTACACCAGTTAACTCTGCTCTCCCAGCCAGCCTATCCCTACCTGTTTTATCATCCACCTTGAGAATATGGGCCATTAAATACAATCAGCCAATCTAGGACATCTATCGCTGCCTGCAGACAATCCTAAAGTACTTACTTCTCACTACAGATTCAAGACTTCAAACTTAAATGAAGGCAGAACTGATTCAAACTTAATATTTCACAGCTTACCAATGTTAATGGTCCAATCAAATTTACTTTCTTCGTTTTTTCCTTAGCTTGGCTGCTGTAGAATATATATATATATAAAACTGAATTTAAAAATTGTCACAAAATATTTCATAGTCAACTGAATATAAATTTAAGTAGTTACCATATTTGAATATTATATTTTCAAATGTAAAAGAGTGATGTCCACAAACTGTCAGAATTATCCAGTTTAAAACATGGTGTAAGGCAATAACCAAGTGCAAAGGTAACTGTCCAAGGTGCTATAGGAATCTCCGCATAGCCAGGGAATGGTCACCTGCCTTGCAGCATGCATGCACAGAAGGAAGATGACCATGTCAACAATGTCTGCAAGATCAGTTAATTCTTCATAAAAAGGTACATATTGATCTAAAATTGGTAAAGGCCACTCTTCTGAATGATCATAGGGAGTGGTGTCAGGAAATCCTGTTGGCTGTACATTCAAAATACATCTAGAGTTCAATCACTCTTCACCACTTTCATAAGTATCCTAATAGCCAGGAGAACTCCTGCCTTGTTCCTCCACTTCCACTTATGCCCACTTCAGTCTATCCACAACACTATACTCAGAGTCATCATTTAGAAACATAAGCCACATGCTTGCTAAAGAGGAGGAAGAGGCGAGGGACGGATTGGGAGTTAGGGATTAGCAGGTGCAGCTATTACATATAAGATGGATGAACAGCAGGGTCCTACTGAAGAGCACAGGGAGCTACATTCAATGTCCTGTAATAAGTCATAATGGAAAAAAGCGTGAAAAGAATGTGTGTGCAAATATATACACAGATATGTATAGCTGATCATTTTGCCGTATAGCAGAAATTAACACAACATTGTAAATCAGCTATACTTCAATAAATTAAAAAAACCCTCAGGTCATACTATGCTGCTACTCTGCTCCAAGACTTACAAGCGGCTTCCGCTTTTCTCAGAGTAAAAGCCAAATCCTTACGTTGGCCTCTAGGGCCCACATGATATTCCTCTGGTACCTCTCTGAGCACAGCGCCCACTCCCACTCCTGCTGGCTCGGCTCCAGTCACCTAGGTCTCTCTGCTGCTGCTGTCCTGTGAACACGCCAAACACGTTCCCCCTGCAGGGTCTGCATTACCTCTGCCGGGAGTGGTACATATATGCCACACAGCTTTCTCTTTTTTTTTCAAGTTCTTGCTTAAATATTGCCTTCTCAATATGACCTACCTTAACTACCCTATTTAAAATAGTTTTTTTGTGCTCCTGATTTCTTTAGCCTTCATGTTAGCCTTAACATGTTCCCATAGCATTCATTACCTGCTAACAACTGTTTGCAGGACTAAGTGCCCCTGGGAAAAGAGTTTATGGATGCTTCTTTTTCAGAAATGACCACATATTTGCATAGATCTAACTTTATAGGACTGCAAGGAGATCCAACCAGTCCAAGGAGATCAGTCCTGGGTGTTCATTGGAAGGACTGATGCTGAAGCTGAAATTCCAATACTTTGGCCACCTCATGCGAAGAGTTGACTCACTGGAAAAGACCCTGATGCTGGGAGGGATTGGGGGCAGGAGGAGAAGGGGACGACAGAGGATGAGATGGCTGGATGGCATCACTGACTCGATGGACATGAGTTTGAGTAAACTCCGGGAGTTGGTGATGGACAGGGAGGCTTGGTGTGCTGCGATTCATGGGGTTGCAAAGAGTCGGACACGAGTGAGGGACAGAACTGAACTGAACTGAACTTTATATTATTCAAAGCCCAAGAGTGCCCCTGGTCTGGGATATCTGATGCCCTTTGGTGATAATTTGTCTCAGAAGCCACAGGCTATTAATTTGGTTTTAGGTTGGAAACGCTGTTGCTTCCTCAGTCTTGGGTATAGAATGAAACAAAATCTGGTTCTCCCCTCAGGCAGGAAGATGGAATTGGATACAATATTTTTCTTTTATGTATCTTGGGCTCTAATTCCATGGCATATAAAGACTACTTGCAGGATTTTAGCAATTACATGTTCAGCATGTGTGTTGTTTACATCTATCCTCAACAATAAATAAATGCTAACGCTAAGAGGGCAGACTTTTTTACCTAAATGCATTTATTTAAATTACCAGGTAAAGTTTTATTCACAGGACTTGATCCCAAATTATCTGGAACATTTTCTAAAATCAAAGGACTGACATCTGCGATGAAATATGTTCACAAGTATGTGACCGGCAAAACTGCATGATTGGAACAACCATGTAACTCTCAATTTTCCCTAGACAACTGAAGTGAGCTGAACTTCCTTTGACACATAAGTTTTGGTCTATTTTTTATAAAAATGTGTCTCATTACACTTAATTTCACAATCTTAACTTTTTCTTAGTCTTCTGTACTCTTTGCACTCTCTTCTTCCCAGCACAAGGCTGTGAGCTCCACTTCCGAGAACTTCCTTGGGTTCTGTTCTGTCACCGCATCTTTTGCAGGGGTAACCCCTCTGTACAGTCACCAAGGTTTAGCCAGTGCAACACAGAAATAGACTTCTTGGAGAAAATGCCATCTATTTATAGACTCACAGTCAATTCCAGCCTAAATTGCCAGTGAATGAAAACCACATTTTTCTAGAAGAAAAAATACCATCCATGGGTTTTCCAATTTTATAGGGCAAACTGGATATTCTGTGAATGAATACCACGGTATGTAGAAGAAATAAAGGAAGATCACTGACGAAATTAACAGACTAAAATAATGCCCTGGTTTAACCACCAGATAGGCATATTCTCTGCTAACTAATCAGGCCACTTGCAGCTTGAGGACCCACTACAGAACCTGATAAGTTTGTCCCTCTGGGTGATCACTGGATGACACCGGTCAATTAGCTCTGGGTGGCTTGGCATGAACTCAGAGACCACAATAGCCTCATAGATTTTGAGGCTGAAGGAGAAAATGATTCACTATCCTCAGAGTGAAAGAGGGACAACGACAGCATGCCACTTACTGATTGCTTATGCCCCGCTAAGGTGGAGAAGTGAGAGTGACAAGGGCCCTGGGGAGCCACAGAGCCAGCAGAGGGAGAGAGACAGCAAGCAGAGAAAGGCGAGAGGTTCCCCCTGCATCGGAGCAACGATTTCTTTGGAAGCGCAGGTAACCCTCCCCACCTCACCCCTCACCCCCCAGAGGGGAGGAAGAGGGAACCTGAGAGCTGAGAGGAAGGTGGGTAAAATGAGGAGGAAGAGGAATAATGAGTGGAAGGAAGGAGCTGCCTGCTTCACTGCACTTGTTTAAAAAGCACAACCGTCAACAGCAGATGTCTGATGCTCTTTAAGCCCAGAAGATCAGACGATGTTTACGAAAGTTTTCTGGAAAAGTTGCGAGCTACATAATGCAGGGAATGTTATACCACACATGTTCATCGAAGGGCCCTGCACAAAGAGAAGAGGGCACTCTCAAACCCATGCTCTATTTCCTGTTGTTGTTTACTGGCTAAGTCCTGTCTGACTCTTCGCCACCCAGAGGACTGTAGCCCACCAGGCTCTTCTGTCCATGGGGATTCTCCAGGGAAGAATAAGGAGTGGGTTGCCTTGCCCGTCTCAAGGGGATCTTTCCAACCCAGGTATTGAACCCGCATCTCTGAGGGATACTTTACCCCTGAGCCACCAGGAAAGCCAGCCTGTCGCAAAAGAAGCCTCAGTGACATTCCTTGGGTAAAGTCAGAACCACAGAAAAGATTCTAAGGAAACTCCAAAACAATGGCCAAAGGCATCATCAACTCAACTTCTTTGCTTGGCTACATGTGGCTCTGCTGACTCGCGTGTAAGGAGAAAAGCAGAAAACTGGTGGCCGAGGGTGATGTACCTGCTGACATCCAGTTCAAATCCGTCCTCCCTCGTCTCGGTGATCCAGAATCTTGCGATCCTTCCCACCTCTGGATCCATCTCAGCCTGGGGAGAAACCAGTCTCAGGCCCAAGGGCTAGCCGCCAGCCCTGGGCCCGCTGAGCCAGCTGCGGCCGATAAGCCCTGCGACCAGCCTGGTGCCACTGGGAGTTCCGAAAGCCTCGCCTGGCGGGCCACTCGAGCCCTCCAGAGTGACGGTCACACTCCTTCACTGCAGTTTTCTCTTTGAAGGTTTGTGGGGGACAGTTTGGACATGCTCACCAATGATGGGGCAGCTGAGGGACACGAGAGACCCCTAGGTCGCCTCCCGCTGCTTCTGCATCCCGGGGTCTGCTCTCCGGGGGGCACTGAACCCACCCATCTCTAGGGACGCTGAGAACAGGGCAGGGCCGCCCAAAAACATTGCATTAAGCTCTTCAGAGGATAATGCAGTCAGTGCATTCTTAACAGAGGCACAGAATTTTAGGGCTGGAGGGGGCTTTAGACATCGCCAAATTCAAAACCGCTTCTCCTTCACTCCGTTTCCAGTAAGAAGCTGATGCCCAGAGAGGTCGAGTCTCGCCAGTGGCTACATCCTCAGGACCAGGGTCCAGTCTCCAGTGACCTCTCCTGGCATCCTCTTCTGATCCTGGACTCTAAACCTCTAAACCTCGCGCTCACCAGAATCCTCTGTGTGGTTCTCTTGTCCCTTTTCCTTAACCTCGAGCCACACTCCTTCCTAAAGGAAAAATCTAAAACAGGGAGCAACATGTTCTCATAGCTTTGAAGCCAGTGGGATTCAAACTCAGAGCTTCCTATCTTACTAGTGATGTCACCCTGGACACTTTCTCGCTTCTCTAAGCCGCAGTTTCCTCATATGGTAACATGAGGATAAAACAGCCCCCTGACTAGGTCACTGTGAGGAATGAATGAACTAAGAAGCTGAAAGGAGCGAGCACTGCGCCTGAACCAGAACGCACCCCGCAAACACGGCTTCCCTTCTCCCCACCAGGCAGCGGGGCTCCCTGCGGCTCCTTGCTCCTGCTGTCTCCTTAACACAGAAGTCATCCCGTGGCTTTCTCGGGTTCCCAGAGAAAAGTAACGCAGAGCATCCTACAGGAGGAGGTGCTGTCAGCAGACCTTGGATCTCACCTGTGTCACCTACCGTTTGGCCTCAGGCGATTTACTTAATTCTTGATTTTACGGAAACCGTAAAATAGAGGTGTTTTTCTTTTCTTTTTTTTTTTTTAAAGGATTATAGGACAGGGGAAGTAACACACCGCTTTAGTCACCAAAATTCTTACATAACCAGAGAAGAGTTGGCATCCCAGATCCTACAATAGGAATTTCCAAAATTTAAATGAACCGGGAAAAGAACAGAATAAGTAGTCTGAAAAAACATTCCACAAGACAACACTAACTCTTATCAGGTATTCCAGAACTCTAATGGAATACTGATTCCTTATGATGACAAAATCCATATAGTAGGAAATCGAAGAAGAAAATAGTTTTTTTAAGGTCTACGACAGGGAATTATCAACGGAGAGCTGCACTGTGACAAGTTGTTTGTGATGACAAACACCTGCACTCCATTCTTACAATTTGAGGCGAGTTTGGAGACGTGGGGGAATTTAAATCACAGTATCATCCACAATGCACATGATCAAGAGAGAATCTGAAGGACCCCAATCCAGTACGCTTATGATCCTATGTGTCCTAATGACTCCATGTGCTCCCTTCAACTTTCCACCAACTCTGCCCTATCCCCGGCAGAGCTCCCTACTCTAAACCGAGGCTTTAGCTCCGGCACTAGGCCACAGGCTTATTCCAGGAACTTGCAAAACGTTCGGACCCCGAGGATTACCCGGAACTCCTCTTTCTACCCCCTCCCACTCAGGCTGAACCCCGACTCCCGGCCCCCCTGGACACTGCAGCATCTCGGCTGCCCCTCCAGCTCCTACCAAATAGAGGTGTTATTAGGATGAGACATATTGTGTGTAAAGTGCCTGGCATGTAAGAGGAACCTAGTATTAATAGTTACAAGATCAGAAGAGGCTGATGAGGAGAGACGGAGAAGAGACAGGAGCCCGAGCGCTCACTCTAAAATATGCCACTTACTCCACCCCGCTCTGCATATCACCTTGAGCTAGGCAGAGCTTGACTTGAAGAGATGACTTAGTGTTTATTCAAACTGTGGCATGTTCTAGAATTATTAGAAATGAGTTTATTTACAGGTTTTCCTAAAAATGTTTTTTTCTTCTTAGCCCATCTACCACAATCAGGAGGATTCTCTTCTTTGATCAACCAAAATTCCTCTTCTTCACAAGTCTAACAGGTGGTCAGATCACTATTTAAAAAATACTCTACAATTAAAGCAGCTGAAATTGTTGAGCTGGAAGAATCCTTGGTGGTGACAGGAGGACATTATAAAACTCAGGAGCCTGTAAGGAGATGGTAGTCTGCTGTTGCTGCTGCTAAGTCGCGTCAGTCATGTCCGACTCTGTGCGACCCCGTAGACGCAGCCCACCAGGCTCCCCGTCCCTGGGATTCTCCAGGCAAGAACACTGGAGTGGGTTGCCATTGCCTTCTCCAATGCATGATAGTGAAAAGTGAAAGTGAAGTCACTCAGTCATGTCCGACTCCTAGCGACCCCATGGACTGCAGCCCACCAGGCTCCTCCATCCATGGGATTTTCCAGGCAAGAGTACTGGAGTGGGTAGTAGCCTGTTAAGTTTCTATAAAAGACATCTTGGGGGAGTGAAAAGGTAGACACATGAGAAAGTATGAAGCTTCTGAACTAAAAAAAAACAAAAACAAAAACCAACACACAGGAATATGACATTTTCCCCTGTCAGAGTCAGTTCATAAAGTTATCCCTATAAAAAGTGTTCATCATATGTTGCTTGCATATGAGGCCTGTGTGTGGGAGAGAGAAGCCATGGTCACATGCCTGTACTTATGTATTTGCCTGTGTTATAGCCCATTCCAAGGGCTACTTTTACATTTATCTAATAACAGTAAAACCACCTTACCTGGTGCATCCATCCAGCTAGTCATTAAAAAACAGTATTTAAGCCACTGTGATAAACTGGAGAGTTCTCCATGACACTCAGGCTGTAAGAAATCTCAACTTTCTTTGGTTGGTAGGATATTGAGATAATCCTGCTTTGTTCTCCTTGATGTAGAGTTAATGTCCTTCCCTCCGTCTTACTTCTTCTACATGTTCCATTAGTTCTTTCTTTCTTTTTAAATATTAATTATTGCTTTTTTTGGATTATTTTTATTCTTTGTTTCTTTTCCCTTGATTTAATAAGTACATATTCATTTTCTATTTAACAGTTAACTCTTTCCTAGAGATTATGGCCTATCTTTGACTAAACAGTGGTGCTTTTTCGTCTTCCAGGCCAATGCAAGGACTTTAAAATTCTCAAACCTCATTTATCCACCTCTTACTTACACACTACTACTGTCATGTACTTTCATTTTTTTCTATCTTTTATGACCCTTATGAGAAATTATTTTATAGTCATTATCATTTAGATTTATCTATATATGTATTACCCTTTTCTTTCTCTTTATTTCTTCCTACATCTCAGAGCCACTATCTTGGATCATTTTCCTTTTACCTAAAAGAATGCTCTGTGCTTCCTTTAGCCAGTGATAACTTTTCTCAACTTTTTTTTCCTGAAAAGTTATTTCACATTTATTTAGGAAAATTATTCAGAGATTTGCCTTTGTTGTTGTTCAGTTGCTAAGTCGTGTTGGACTCTTTGTGACCCCATGGACTGCAGCACGCCAGGCTTCCCTGTCCTTTACTATCTCCTGGAGTTTGCTCAAACTTATGTCCATTGAGTCAGTGATGTCATCCCACCATCTCACCCTCTGTCATCCCCTTCTCTTCCTGCCTTCAATCTTTCCCAGCATCAGGGTCTTTTCCAGTGAGTCAGCTCTTTGCATCAGAGATTTGCCTTACTGGATATCAAGACTTTTATTGTGAAACTATAGTGCTTAAGGCAATACATTTTGGACAGAGATAAACAAAATTAAAGTGAAATAGTACAGATCTTATAACGGATGGAGCCAGAATTCTAATCCTGCCACTATTCTTAGCCACCACATTAACTAGAGCAGGGCAGTGGGGATGAAGAAGATGGGTCAGATGTATTGGGTGGTTAAAACATCTTCTTCCTCCAATTCATTGATCTTAGCATATTTTAACTGTTCCTCACTATCTTGGTGTGCTATCTTCCACTCATCTTGCAGACATCCACAACCCCTTGCCTTCTCTCTTTATCAGGTTTCTTGGTAGAAACCAGAATTCTGGCTAATTTAAATTATCCAACTACTGCAAGCTTCCACCATGCAACAGAGCATGGCTAAAGAAAAACACAAAACCATTTGACTTGTCCCACCATGAAACTAAGTGATCCTTTACTATATACTTAATGTATTTACTCTGCTTATTATTTATTGTCCATTCTGAGGGATGCAAGATTCATAAGAACAAAGTTTTTGCTGTCTTATCCACTGGTGTATTCCAACCTTTGCTGCCCAATAGCAACTGTTTCCTTATTCACTCCTCCACTATGTCAGACCATTACTTCATGCTTCCTTTTCCCTCAAATATCTTTCAGTCATTTTACATCTTCACATTCTGCTAAAGTACTATGCTTCTTATTTCACTGATAAAAGTCATGGTGTTTGGAAGGGACCTGCCATGACACCTACTCACTGACCAGCGTCTACACCCAGCACCCCGGCTTCCCTAAAAGAACCAGCTTCTCCAAACGAACTATCCATGCCCTTCTATGCAACCAGTCCTTTTGTTTGTACTTTTATGCTATGGATCCCAGACCCTCAGGAATGAGTTCTTTCACAGACATTATTCCTTCTCTCTCCTGCCTCATCAACTTTTCTGTCCTTGCTGGACCATTCCTGTTTCTTCATCTTAAAAATTAGTCAGTCTCTTGACCCCACTTTTCTTACTAACTGCCACTGCATTTCCCTCCTCTTTGCAGTTAAACTGCTTTAAAGAGTTCTATCACTTTCTCCATTTCCCGTCTTCCTGTCCTCCCTGAAACACACTCACATCAGGAGTTTGACCGTTCACGCTACCAAAACGGCCCTGGTGAAGTCACTGATAACCTCTACCGTGCTACATCCAAAGGTCAATTTTTTGTCCTCATCTGACTTAACAAATTCAAGCGCTGACAAATTTATCTTTCTCTCTTCCTTGATACATTTTCCTCACTTGAATTCCAGGACACCACGTATTTCTTGGATTTTCTTCTGCTTTACTGGTCACTCTTCCTCAGTGTCCTTCCGTTTGTGTCTCTTCTTTCTGCCTCTCAGCCAACACTGGGGCGCTCCGAGGCTGACTCTGAATCTTCTCTGTCTAGTCTCCCTCCCTCTGTGATCTCAGCCGGGCTCATGGCTTTAAATACCATCTGTATCCAACAATGTCTACGTTTTTTTCTCTAACCTAGACTTCCTTCCTGAATTCCTGGCTCATATACACAACTGCATCTTTGATCCCTCTACTTGGATGTTTAACGTGCCAACCTTGACTCTTGACCTTTCCCCTAAGCTGGCCTCTCCGACAGGTGTCTCTCCTCAGTTGACAGCTCCAGCCATCCAGTTGACCAGCAAAAATATTGAGTCATCCTGCATTCTTCTCTTTCTTCCCCACCTCATACTCCATGAGAAGATTTTATAGGTTCTGGCTTCAAAATATATGCTCAGTTGCTCAGTCATGTCTGGCTCTTTGGGACCCATTGGACTATTGGTCCTGTTGGGCTTCTCTGTCCATGGGATTCTCCAGGCAAGAATGCTGGAGTGGGTTGCACTTCCCCCTCCAGGGGATCGTCCTGACCCAGAGATGGAACCCGGGTCTCCTGCGTCTCTTGCATTGGTCGGCGGGTACTTCTTCACTGCGCCACCGGGTCTGCCTGCCTGTCTCTCCCCAGTTTGACCAGCGTGGCGCAAGCTGCTCTCATCTCTCACCTGAGAGGCTGCAGTAGCTTCTTCAGGCTCCTCTGCCCCTGTCTTTGCCTCCTCTGCTGCCTTTGTTCATTCTCAAAGCAGAAGCCAGAGTGAGTCATCTGAAAAGTGGGTCAGAGCACGTGACGCCTCAAATCCTATTTCCCCAGAGGCCCCAGTCCATTGGGAGCCTTGGCCTGCAGTGGCTGGCCCTCTCTGTGATGTTTCTGACCTCATTTTCTACCTCCCTCCCTCCCGCACTGGCTTGCCAGCCACACTGGCTTCTCGGATGTTCCTCAAACAAGACAGAATTACACTTCAGGTTGTCTGTGCTAGGCGTTCCCTCTGCCCCGAAGTCTCTTCCCCCAAATATTCACATGGCTGAAACCTTCACCTCCTACAAGTCTCTTCTCCATTCCCATCTTGTCAATGAGATCACTCCTAACCTCCTTAAAAACCGCATCTCTTACCCCCAGGACTCCCAGTTCCCCTTTACTCTACTTTAAGTTTTCTTCCCACACCATTTTCCATCACCTAGTAAACTATATAATTTATGAAATGACTATGCTTGCTGTTTGTTGTCACCTCAGTAATACATCAGACCCAAGGAAAAAAAGGTATTTTTCTATGCTTTATTCAATGAGGTAGCCAACATTTGCTACCCACACTTACTAAGTACCAGACCTTGTGCAAGGATTTGAGGACATAAAGAAAAACAGGTCTCAGCTCCTGCCTCAAAATGGACTGAGAATATATCAATACAAAAATCAGATCTCTACAGTGTTTTATAAAATTATGAAGCCATCACATGCAGGTATCACCTCATTCAAATCTCAAAAGAAGAAGCGCGTTCAAGGTAAACAAGTGAGGTGGTATTATTCTCAGTTTAAAGGTGAGGAAATTGCAATTCCTAAAAAGTGAATGGAATTAGGATTCCCTGGGGAAGACTAGTGCCAGCAGAGTCAGGCCTATCTCTGTATCTGTCCCCAGAGCACCTGAAGGTCATTAAATGTGTACTGAATAGATCCATAGCTTTAAGCTGTAGCATAAAAGATTTACATGGAAAAAAGAATGTCTTATAACTAAGAGCCAAAGGGAAGAACAAACTCCATCTACCAAAGTATTTTAAAATACTTAATATTTTGTATATTTTATATAATATTACATTGTAATAATTGAATATACTATTTTATATATTTTATATTATATTTACATGTGTATTAATTTGCAACAGTTTTCTCTGCAGAGAGAATGATGGAGTCGGTTCTCTGTCCAGTGGACCTTCAGCTTGATGGTAATACTCTCTGCAGTGTTTCTCCCACTATATTGTATTTGTGGCTAACAATTCTCTGACTTTTCATCTCTGAAGATAGACTGTTAAATGTTATCTTTGACTGTTACATGTGCATGTCACCACACTTCACTGGTGCTTCCCTACAGCTGTTGAAGGACCTGCCTGCAATGCAAGAGACCCCAGTTTGATTCCTGGGTCAGGAAGATCCCCTGGAAAAAGGATAGGCTACCCACTCCAGTATTCTTGCCTGGAGAATTCCATGGACAGAGGAGCCTGGAAGGCTACAGTCTATGGGGTCACAAAGAGTCGGACACAACTGAGCGACTAACAGTTTCACACTTCACTACATTCTGTTTCCAAATTTCCTACCACCAATACCTCTGCTTAAATCTTCCATCTTCCTCTCCAAGTTGATAGATCATCTTTCTCTTGTCTTCACTGCTTTCAAACTATGTTCAATCTTACAATTTTCTCCCAAAATTCTTTTCAAAAACCTTCTTATCTGCTTGAAAAACAAAAATTCCTCTCCACCTCTGACCTCTTATCTCCTAAAAATCCTTCCCTTTTGGTCTCACTTTTCTTTGCTCATTATAAAATTCATCTAACTTGGCTCCATCACTTTGGAAGGCATTTGTAAGATATTATGGACGAGGGTAATGCTGATTTCCAACATAACTGGCTTTAACGGATATTTCCAGTGATCCTTTCCTTGTCCATTGTGTGTGTGTTCAATTGTGTCCAACTCTTTGGGACCCCATGAACTATAGCCTTCCAGCCTCCTTTTGCCATCGAATTATCCAGACAAGAATACTGGAGTGTGTTGTCATTTCCTACTCCAGGGGATCTCCCCAACCTAGAGATCTAACCCGCATCTCTTGTGTATCCTGCACTGGGAGGCAGATCCTTTACCACTGTGCCACCTTGGAAGACTGAACTCTTCCTTACACCCTCTTAAACCAGGGTAGACTTGCAAATGTATGACAAAGGTATGACAGAAATTAAAGCAGCTGGGAAGAAGCATCATTACTAATCATCAATGTCATACCATTTCCTCCAGGATAGAGTAATGGCATATTGAGAATGCTAAGGTCACATTGCCTAGTGGAATTCTGTGCCCTGTGAGGATTATGGTAACATTTGGGTAGGGGTGCAGGGTGCCAAGGTTGGAGAGTGAATGAATAAGCCCCAGGTAGGGTCACTATGCTTTGGGTCATTAATGTTGGCTCTAAAGTTTATTCTAAAACTGCACATTTTCAAAAAATTATACTTTACTTTGTAACAGATTAACAATATTTGCTCATATCATACTAAAATATCTATGGATAACATAACAAAGAAGAATAATAACATTACCTTTGCATTTGATGTTAGTTCTCAGTTACTCACAGCACTATTTCCTAGCCCTAAAATTGTGGCATCTTAAGGGTTCTTCAATCACATTAAAGAGTGTTGTGAAATATTCAGAAATCTACTGAAGCAAAATAATTTGGGTTTGCAATCATCTGTGCAATATTTTTGGAACTCTACTAATATTACGTAGAATCTACAACTCTCTTTATCTCACTCCTTTGCTACTCTTTTAAAACTTTTAATTTTGAAATGCTTATAGATTCACATATGGTTGTAAGACAAATACAGAGAAACTCACTGTATACTTTTCTTAGTCTTCCCAGTGGTGATATATTTTATTTATGTATCTAAATTGATAAGGGATATTGGTCTGTTGAGTGATATTCCATTGAGGCTTGGACATCTGAGGTATGATGTTGTGAGATTCCAGATCTTACTGAAACCTCCTGTCTTCCTTGATTTGAGGACAGTGCTCCGCCAGGGAGAGCGGTGTCACTCTTCACTTGGTCTCCGCTGACACTGAGGTGGGAGGGGCCCCTTGTTACCGCAGAGCCAGAGCGGAGGCAGCGGTTCTGACTCCCCACGAGGCCTCCACTGGTACCCTCCTGGCCTGGCAGAGAGGGAGTGCATTGTTTCAGCTCTCCACGTGGTCTCTCCTGACACCGCAATGGGGAGGGAGCCTTGTTACTGTCAACATCAAAGTCCTGAGCCTCCACCAGGCCACCGCTTCTCAAATCCCAGAGGGGAGAGGAGAAGGTGCCTTATGGCTACTAGGGAGGGATGAAAAGTCAGCTCCCTGCTGGCAGGCAGTGAAGCTGGGGTGCGCTTGTTACGGCCTCATGAAGGTGGAAGTCAGGGCTTGCCACTCAGTCTTTTCAGGCGTGGGTCTGGATGATACCATAGTTTTTCCATGATGTCTGGCTAGAGTGGAGGCTGCCATCCACACATTTTCTATTTTGCTGGGCTGCCCCTTTCCTGGTCCTTTGGCTCGAGAGAGCTGGCTTTTGTTGGGGCTTTTTTGGTCTGTACACACTGGCATTTCTGGGTTTTCATCTTCTTCAGCTCCAAGCTGACATATATAAGGCAAGAATAAAGCAAAACAAGACAAAAACATCAGACAAAAAAAAAAAAAAATTGGAAGGAAGAGGTAAAATTATCATAGCATACAGATGATACAATGCTCTATATAGAAAACTCTAAAGACTCCACATGAAAACTATTAGAACTGATAAATGAACTCAGCAAGATAGCAGGATTCAAGATTAATATGCAGAAATTTGTTGTATTTCTTTACAGTGATATGAACGACCAGAGAGAAAAAAAAAAAAAATCCCATTAAAATCCCATTAAAAAAATATCTAGGAAGAAATCTAACCAAGGATGTAAAAGACTCATACACTGAGAACTATAAAACATTGATAAAGGAAATCGAATATGAGTCAAGAAAATGTAAAAATAATCATGCTCATGGACTGGAAGAATTAATATATGCAGCTAAAATGGCCAAACTATCCAAGGAACTCTACAGATTTAATGTGATCCCTATCAAATTACCCATGACATTTTTTTCATAGAACTGAAACAAATAATTCTAAAATTAATTTGGAACCACAAAAGGCTCAGAATTACCAAAGCAATCCTGAGGAAAAAGAACAAAGCAAATCTATGGAACAGAGTAGACAGTCCAGAAATAAACCCACACACCTAAGTTCAATTAATCTTCAACAAAGGAGGGAAGAATATAAAGTAGGAAAAAGATAGTCCCTTAGTAAGAGGTATTACAAAAGCTAAGAGCTGCAATTAATGAAGTTAGAATACACCCTCACACCATGCACAAAAATAAACTCATAATAGCTTAAAGACTTAAATATAAGACATTACATCATAAAACTTCTGAAAGAGAACATAGGCAAACATTTTCAGACACAAATCATACCAATGTTTTCTTATGTCAGTCTCCCGAGGCAATAGCAATAAAAGCAAAACTAAACAAATGGAACCTAATCAAACTTACAAGCCTTTGCTCAACAAAGAAAATCATAAACAAAATGAAAAGATAACTTATGGAGTGGGATAAAATATTTGCAACCACGCAATATAGCTGCAAATTTTATTATTGGTTGGTTAAACCATGCAACCAACAAGAGCTTAATTTTCAAAACATATAAACACCTAATAAAACTTAGTTTCCAAAACATATAAACAGCTAATAAAACCAACAATATTACTGGTTGATTAAACCATGCAATCAACAGGAGCTTAATTAATTTCTGGAACATACAAACAGTGAATAAAACTCAATAACAAAAAAACCAAACAACCCAATCAAAAAATGGGCAAAAGACCTAAAGAGACACCTTTCCAAAGAAGACAAACAGATGGTCAAGGAGCACATGAAAAGATGCTCAACATCATTAAATGTTAAAGAAATACATATCAAACTACAATGAGTTATTACCTCACACCAGAATGGCCATCATCAAAAAGTCCACAAGTAATAAATGCTGGAGAGGGTGTGGAGAAAAGGAAATCCTCTTGCACTATTGGTGGGAATGTAAATTGCTGCAGTCACTATGAAAAACAGTATGGAGCTTCCTTAATAAAATTAAAAAATAGTTACCATATGATCCAGCAATCCCATGCTATGCTGTGCTTAGTTGCTCAGTCATGTCCAACTCTGCAACCCCATGGACTATGGCCCACCAGGCTCCTCTGTCCATGGGGATTCTCCAGGCAAGAATACTGAAGTGGGTTGCCATGACCTCCTCCAGGGGATCTTCCTGACTCAGGAATTGAACCAGAGTCTTCTGCATTGCAGGCGGATTCTTTACCAGCTGAGCTACCAGGGAAACCCCCCAGCAATCCTACTCCTGGTCATACATCCAGGAAAGACAAAAGCGCTAAATCAAAAGATGCATGCACCCCAATGTTCACAGTGATTTTTAGCCAAGACATGGAAGCAAAACAAATGTTCACTGACAGATGAATGGATAAAGAATATGTGGTCAATCTGTATACAAAGGATTATTACTCAACCATAAATAGAATGAGAATGCCATTTGCAGCAACATAGATGGATCTAGAAATCTTACTAATTGAAGGAAGTCAGACAGAGAAAGACAAAGATTATATCACTTACAGGTGAAATCTAAAAAATAGTACAAATGAACTTATTTACAAAACAGCAACAGACTCATAGACGTAGAAAACAAACAACGGTTACCAAAGGGGAAAGAGGGGAAGGGTAGATTTGGAATATGAGATTAACAGATGCACATCACTATATATAAAATAAACAACAGGATCTGCTATAGAGCAGAGGGAGCTATACTAAATATACTGTAATAAATTGTAACGGAAAAAGAATATATACATATACATATACACATATGCATGACCAAATCACTTTGCCATACATCCACTATGCAACATTATGAACTATACTTCAATTACAGAAAAACAAAAATCCCCACAAGCCAAAACAAAAATGAGGAACTCAGCACCACGTCATTCTTTGGATTCCAAGTTCCTTGGCTTGGTTGTCTTCTTCTCTTCACTTCTCAGAGTGTTCTTATGGTTGTTTTAGAAATAATGTTCTGTGTTTCTAGTTGTACTTAGCAGGAGGAATAGGGAAAAACTTGTCTCCTCCATCTTCTTGGAAGTTGCTGCTGGATTTTTAAAATCCATTTTCTCTAATTGGATGTCAAGGCAAAGGAAGACTGTGAAACCAAATGAGCAAATCTTTATTATTTGTTCCTCAGTAGAAAAAGGGATATGAAGTATTAGATTAAAAGATGTCTCTAACTTAGCTGCTCACTCTCCTCCTCCACACTCTCTCACCTTCTTAGTAACACCTAGTAGATGATGGCTACTTACAAAAATCTGTGTTTTTAAATGTAAAATATGCAGGTAGGTGGATATTGCCTGGCCTTAAACTTACTCTATAGTAAAATATGAAGTCAAATGCTGATAATTATAGGGCTTATCAAAGTAGGACAATGAGGTGCCACTAAGAAAGCCAGGGTAGGGACTTTGCTGGTGTTCCAGTGGCTAAAACTCCACGCTCCCAATGCAGGGGGGCTCAGGTTCGATCCCCGGTCAGGGAACTAGATCCCTCATGCCACAACTAAGAGTCTGCATGCCACAACTAAATATACTGTATACTGCAACTAAGACCCAGCACAGCCAAATGAATAAATATACATATTTTTAGAGAAACCAGGGTACAAGATCTTCATAGTTTTATCTTATGCTGTATTATACTGCCTTAATTATTCTAACATCTTTTTCTTCCCACTAGACTGATTGCCTTAAAGAAAGTGGATGAACTAAATTTAGTACCCAGCACATTGCAAGCCCCTGATAAACACTCTTCTCTACCTTCTCTCCCACTTCTCTTCCACCCCCAGCTGGTTCAGCAATCAACAAAGAAAGCCCAGAGGAGAAACTCCATTCACAAATCATCTGGGCTTCAGGGCTCAGGGAAGACCTCTGATTCGAAATCCAAGCACCATCAATCAGTCCCTCAAACTAAGTCTCGCAGGAAGTGCGGGTCACCTCCCACCCCACCACACACATCTTGCAAGATTCTGACACAACAAGCACTGATGGATTAAAAGGAAAGGGTGACGGATCCTGTCTTCCATGTCCCTTCTCTGAGAGTTCTGACCAGTTTTGTCAATATTTGTTCAATAAATATTTATGGGGGAAGAAAAGGATGGATTTTAAAGAGCAAAGTTTTCCAAACTGTGACCTGGGGAGCCCCACCACGTGCTTAGATAACCAGGCTCCCTGGTCACATCAGTTTAAGAAGTGCTGGCTACAGGCTGCTCTCTCGGAGGTCAGGAGGATACCAACGTTCTGAGAGTTCTATAGTAACAGGTCATTTAGCTTTTTAAAGATGCATTTCTTTCCTCCACTCCCAGATCACAATATCCATTGGAAATACAAAATCCATATTCTCTAATCTCACATGTGAATCTCTATCTAAAAGAAATAATTCTAAAAGTCCAAAAGCAGGGAATAATACAGAAACAGATAAAGTGAAGAGTGGAGCCGGGAAGGAAGAAGGGATGATCTGACTGAGGGAAAAAGCAGATAAGGGTGTGCTGGGGTGTGTGGTAGAACAGATTAGGTGGGAGTCTAGACTCACAACCGTTATGGAGAAGGTTTTTAGAAAGCAGTCATTATCTTGTCAAGAATGGTGGCTTCTTTTTGAATAGCTGTAACTGTCTTTTATCAGTTGAAGTCCCACGAGGAAAGGCATAGCACACTCTAATTAGGATAATCAAGGCGCATGTAACACAGTGACTATTCACAAAGGCATGAGCAGAACACAGGGTACTGTGGACACACCATGACGGACAGGAAGGACGTTGGGGCCATGAGAACGGGTTGGGGGCTGCTGCCCAGGTCAGCATGGCTGAGGGGAGGGAGGGAGGAGGTACCAGATCAGTTACGAATGTCATGTCAGAAAACTGCTCTGAGAAGGGCAGTGATCCTCTCCAACTGTACCCCAGGTTTTCCTTTAGCTGAACCCACAGAAGTCAATCTCCCAGGGCAGAAGCCATGTGGAGAGAAGGGAGGACAGTTAACATACAAGGGCAAAGGGAAGATATCTGGTGCTTGTCTCAAGTAGAAGAATCTGGAGACTGGCGACTCTACCATTTCCTGCCTAGCTATGTCTATTCATGATTCACACAATGCTTTTGAAGAAGGCATGTACTAGGTCAAGATCGGCACTGAGCACAGAGAAGATGTATAGACGACAAGATCAAGAGCTCGCTGTCAGATATATTAAAAACTGATAAACAGAAGAAAAAAAAAGCAAATAATTAAAACATTGTGAAACATAAAAAGGTGTAGAAAGTATATGGTAGTTTGATGCTGAGAATTTGCAAAGCTAACGTGTAACCTTGCCCTTGATATGCAATGCTAGTATGTAAAATTGTCAGCCAAAGTGGACTTTCTGGCATAAATGCAAATTTTGAGAATCTAAAAGCTATTTGAAATTTAATTCCATCCATTAATAGCCAATAAAAATTTTAGCTTCTCCAAAAAATTGCCTTCAGAATTGAAGTACATGCAAAAGATTTATTCATGAATTCGAACTTTCATGAAACATCCAATATTTTGTATTGAGCCTCTGACATTCTTAAGTATTTGTTCTCACAGAGGAAATCCATAAAATTGTTTTTTTCACTTCAACCATTTCCCTTTAGCATATTGCTCTCCAGGTTCTATTTATATGTACAAGTTCCAGACCTGGGCTCCTAGATTCCAAATAATTTCCCACCATTTTTTAAAATTAATTAATTTTTTATTGAAGGATAATTGCTTTACAGAATTTTGCTGTTTTCCGTCAAACCCCAACATGAATCAGCCATAGGTCCACATACACCCCTCCCTTCTGAAGCTCCCTCCCAGCTCCCTCTCCATCCCACCCCTCTAGGTTGGTACAGAGCCCCTGCTGGAGTTTCCTGAGCCACACAGCAAATTCCCGTTGGCTGTCTATTTCACACAGGGTGATGTAAGTCTCCATAGAGTCTAAGGAAGCAGATTATTGTGGCCTTAGTGTTCCTCAAATAATTCAGGTAGGTTCAGCCATAGCCTGGCAAGAACTGCCAGTCTTGCAGGCAACACAGACCATCCATGGAAAAATGACTTATTGCCTGAGTCATTTATTTAAAGTCTAAAAAGAGTGGGAGCAACAGGGTCATTGCCCACAGTGACAGACATGTTTTGCATAAGAGGGGATTGGATAGGGACAATGAACTCTTTGAAGTGTTAGTCACTCAGTCGTGTCCGATAATTTGCGACCCCGTGGACTGTAGCCAGCCAGGCTCCTCTGTCCATGGAATTCTCTGGGCAAGAATACTGGAGTGGGCTGCCATTTCCTTCTCCAGGGGATCTTCCCAACCCAGGGAGTGAACACAGGTCTCCCGCATTTCGGGCAGATTCTTTACGGTCTGCGCCACCAGGGAAGCCCAATGCACTCTTTGGGAAATGCAGAAACTGTCATATTCAAATTCTGACAGAACAGAAAAGCTTCAAATGCCCATGTTTAATGATAAAAATAAATATTAGAAGTATGATCTTGACAACATTGTTTAGTTTTCTCTATCTCTTCACTAAAATGAAAAAAAGAAAAAAAAAGCCCTCTTCCCCTCACCTTGCCTTTCCCCTCCTTCCCGAAAAGAACAGTGTGATTTCTGGCCTGAGATGCTATGATGCTGTGGCCCCTGATGCTTGCGGGTGAAATATTCCGATAGCAGAAGCGGTCTTGCACGTTACCCACATGTGCAAGGGTAGCAAGCTAGGTCTCTATAGTGTGTTCTTTTCTTCCTTTAGGTAAGGAGTTTGTAAAAGGGTGATATCTCCATTTGCATAACAGAAATCAAAGAAGTTAAATGTGATTTATTTCATAAAATCTCACTGCACAGGTACCCTTGTAGGAATGTGGACACCTGAAAGTCAGGCATATCTCAACACTCTCATTATTGTAAACAAACTACAGCAAGAATAAAAATATATCTATTCTGGGACTTCCCTGGTGGAGCAGTGGGTGGGAATCTACTTATCAATGCAGGGGACATGGGTTCAATCCCTGGTCCGGGAAGATCCCACAAGCTGTGGAGCAATTAAGCCCCTGCCCACAACTACTGAAGTCTGTGTGCCAAGAGCCTGCAAACCGCAACAAGAGGAGGCCCTGAAATCCTAAGTCTACACACCGCAAACAGACAGTAGCCCCTACGAGCCGCAACTAGAGGCAGCCTGCACACAGCAACAAAGACCCAGCACAGACAAAAATTAAAATAAATAAATAACGGCAATTGTGTCATTAAAAAAATAAAGCTTTAAAAAAAAACTAAAAAAAATAAAATAAAATAAAAAAACTAAAAAAAACTACACCTATGCTGGCACACCTGGCCCTTCAGGCTCAGTTCCTGACTTCCTAGCCTCATCCCGGTGGTGGCCACTACCCACTGCTCCCAACCCAGCACCTGAAACTGACCATGAGTCACTTCTGACGCAGCCTTCTGGGATGTTTACACCGCTCGCCCTGTGCACAGATTTCCTCCAGCGTCCATCTGACAAGTCGGTACTCAGTTCTCCAAGAAACTTTTTTAACCCTCAGAGCACTCCCAAGAGAAGTGCTGACGTTCTGTTTAGTTCCCCAAAAGTCTTGTGTAATGGAACCTACACATTACTAACCTTATTTCCTGTCTCCTTAAACCGTGAGCTCCTTGTCACTGTGCTCCTAATATCTAGCCCATAGGCACTTAAGAAAATTGTTAGGTGAAGAAACACAAAACAGAACTTTCTTTTCACGCAAGAGAACAGGTGGCCTTGAAGAGCAAGAAGTGAAGGCAACCAACATTATTTTTTTTGCAATATTCTAACTGATAAGCATTGTCCTAAATATTATAATATCTAGTGTTCAAGTAATCCAGTGAGGTAGCTATTGAAATTCCATAAGGCCCAATGAGGAAATAAAGACTTAGAGACCATCAGTAACTTGCCCAAAGAATGACATATGTAACAAACAGCCAGCCAGGAGAGAAACCCAGGGTTTTTGGCTGGAGAACCTTGATGCTTCTCCACAGAACAACTGACAATCAATAAGAGGGAAAACATTTAAACTGAGCTGCCTAGTACAGAAAGCAAAAATGTTCCATTTCCAATTCAAAGGTCACTTCTCCTTATGACTCTTTCAAGTCATAACTGGCTCTTTTGAAAGAGTCCTGGTGAAAACATTTCATCATGTATCTTTGCCTCTTGCACACATCAGTAAGCATTCCCGCTTTTCTCTTTGCTATCCTGATTCCTCCCGGCGCCAAGAGCAGAGGTCTTTGACCTTGGTGTTATAAGTTCCAAGTGGGACAAAGGACTACAGCTACAGATGGTGCTCCTGAAAATCTCTTGTCTAATCTCTTTCCTAAGATCAACAGATCTTTTGCTGTTTTCCTTAACAGATATTCTTAGTGAGGACTTCCAATGTGCAAGATGCTGACTGGGGTGTTGTGACAGCCTACAGGATACTTTTGAAGTTTTCAAGAGTTAAGGTAAGTGAAAGTCCTTTATAGGCTTTCCAACTCAGAGGGCTATTACTCGCTCTAGTTATCAATTGGCTTAAAATACTGGGTTTTTAAGACTCAAGGTTCTGTGGATTGACTGGGCATGGCGGCTGGGTCTCGTCTCATGAGGATGCAGTTAGCTGCTAGCTGGAGCTAGTCACCTAAAGGCTTGAGTGGGTTGAAGTCTGTGGTGCCCCCTCACGTGGCTGCCACTTGATAATGGCTGTGGGCTCTGCTGAGTCCAGTCACGTGGCCTGCCTATGTATCTCGGGCTGCTTCCTATGGCAGGCTGGCTAGGTGCTGAGGGAAAGGCAGTCATAGTTCAAGATCTGATCCTCAGCTTACATCACTCCCAAGCTCCATTCTGTCAGCAGGGCTCCCAGAGGACGCAGGCCAGTGCTCCTGCCTTCATGCCGCCCTCGGCCGCGCTCAGCCAGCTCCAACCACAGCACCCTTCTGTGTGTATTTCCAGTGCTTTTAAGCAGAGGCTGAAAGGCGCTACTGAAATTAGAGTAGACGCTGGGATTCCTCCACCTGAAATGCTGTCCCTGCATCCCCAGGGCCTGTCTTCTCCACTCACACCACTTCTTGGGTAACTCATTTTTCATTTAGCCCACATAATTAGCACTTGAAGAGCAGCAGATCTTTAAGTTTCACCATATGAGTCTATCTTTAACTTTTTGTTGTTAAATAATCATAGACCCACAGCACATTGCAAAAGTTGTAGAGTCCCGTGTACCCCTCATCCAGCCTCCCTAAATGACAGCAGGTAACAACTATAACAGGGCTTCCCTGGTGGCTCAGACAATAAAGAATCTGCTCGCAATGCAGAAGACCCAGGTTCAATCCCTGGGTCAGGAAGATCCCCTGGAGAATATAAAATCAAACCCAGGACGGTGATATTGGTATCATAATGTTATGGGGTTACTCTCACTTCATACAGATATTTTTTCTTTTACAAAATTATGGACACAAGTCCTAAAAGGCTTCCCCCTTTATTTGGTAGAGTAGGTAAAGCTGGGTCACAGGTCTTATAGTAATGATGGGCTTCCCTCCTTATTTTTTATGTAAAACTATATGGCCTTACATAAGACTACTCTTGATGTATCTTATATGAACAAATCACTTTTCAGATCTTAATTTTTGATAAAACTAACAGATAGGAAGGTACATACTAGATTTTAACAAAACTTAGCAGAAGAGCAGACACTTACTGAACCGTACTGAGTATATACTAAGGACACTGCCAGATAAAGAACAAAGTGATGCAAAGACACAGTCCTTTCCTAAAAAGGTTCATAAACCAGAGACAGGCATCTGAAATGAAGATGTGAGTAAGAAAAACGAATCAAAAACACTTCTTACTGAGACCTGGGAACAAACAGCTGCTGTGTGCATCAGGAAACAGAAACACATTTTGGCCTAAATTCAGAAGTTCATTCTGGTGAACAAAAAAATCATCATCATTGTTTAAAGTTGGACAGAGCTGGGTAATCCTAGGATGGAACTAAGAAAAGAAAACAGCTGATTTCAAGCAAACAGCACACAGTGGGACCCATCTGTGTTTAGTTAGTAACCAGAGGCCACACTTTAAAAAACCTACTATGATGTCACCTTCAAGCCATACGAACAAACTGTCTCCATCCGTGTCACAGCGTTTTCCTAGCCAGTTTCTTCCCCTCCTTCCACCGTTCATGTCTAGACTGGATATTTCTCATAGCCACTGGTTCTTCTCTCTTCTCACTAGCCCAACTCAGAGTCTCATTACCCTTCTTTTTAAAAAGTAAAATAAAATAAAAGCATCATGTTTAGCTTCCCCGATCTGAGGTTTCTATTAGTGCTACTGTAACCAATTAACACAACTTTGGTGGCTTAAAATTAGGGAAAGCAGTGTGATGGTTTCTCAAAGATTAAAAAAAAAACAGGGACTTCCGGGTGGTCCAGTGGTTAAGAATCCACCTTCCAATGCAAGGGACGTGGTTTTGATCCTGGTTGGGGAACAAAGATCCCACATGCCTCGGGGCAACTCAGCCGGTGCACCACAACTAGAGAAAGCCTAAGCACCACGACAGAGAGCCTGCATGCCACGACGAAGACCTAGCGCAGCCAAAGAAACATTTTTAATTAAAACTAGAACTACCACGTGATACAGCAGTTCCACTTCGGGGTGTGTACCTGAAAGAAACAAAATCAGCGCTGCATGTTCATTGTCACATTGCTCACCACAGCCAGAATATAGAGACAACGTAAGTATCCATCAAAGGACGACTGGATAAAGAAAACACAGTAAATACTTACAATGGAATATTGTTCAGCCATAAGAAGGAAATCCTGCCATTTGTGGCAACACAGATGAATCTGGAGGGCATTAAGCTACGTGAAAGCAGCCAGGGAGACAAAGACATTTTCTGGTAGAATCCTTAGGGTTTTCTATGTGTGTATATGATCATAACGTCTGCAAAGACAATCTAACTTCTTCCTTTCTGATGTGGATGCCTTTTATTTCTTTTCTTGCCAGATTACTCTGGCTAGAATGCCCAGTACTATGTTGACTAGGAGTCAAGAGCGGGGACTCCTATCTCTTTCCTGATCTTAGAGAAAAAGCTTTTAATCTTTCACCAATGAGTATGATGTTAGCTGTAGGCTTACGACATACGGCCTTTATTCTGTTAAGGTATATTCCCTCTATGGCTTCCCTGGTGGCGCAGTAGTAAAGAATCCGCCTGGAATGCAGGAGACATGGGAGATGCAGGTTCAACCCATGGCTCAGGAAGATGCCCTGGAGGAGGAAATGGCAACTCATTCCAGGATTCTTGCCTGGAAAATCCCAGGGACAGAGGAGCCTGGCAGGCTACAGTCCATGGGGTCGCAGACTCAGACACAACTTAGTGACTGAACAACATATTCCGTCTATAAACAATTTCTTGAAAATTTTTTATTATGAAAGGATGTTGTATTTTCTCAAATTCTTTTCTTCATCTCTTAAGATTATCTGGTTTTTATTTTCCATTTTATTAATCTTATTTAATAGAATTAATTTATTACTAAACTATTGATTTGCCTATGTTGAACTATCCTTGAATTCTAGGGATAAACCCCCTTGATCATGCTGTATGATCCCTATAATGTGCTGTTAAATTCAGTTTGCAAGTATTTTGTCAAGAATTTTTGCACCTATATTGATCACACATATTCATCTGTAGTTTTCTTGTAATGTTTTTGACTTTTTATTCAAGACAATGCTGGCCTCGTAAAATGACTTTGGAAGTGTTTCCTCCTCCTCCATTTTTTGAAAGAGTTTGAGAAAGATTGGTGTTATTCTTTAAATGTTTGGTAGAATTCACCAAGGAAGCCATCTGGTTCTGAGCCTTTCTTTGTTGGGAGATTTTGGTTTACTGACTTAATCTCTTTATTCATTATTTGTCTATTCAGATTTTTGATTTCTGATTCAGTCTTGATATGGTGTATGTTTCTAAGAATTTATCAGTTTATCCTAAGGTTATTAAACTTGTTGGTGTATAACTGTTGATGGTAATCTCTTATGAAGCTTTCTATTTCTGTGGTATCAGCTGTAATTTCTCCTCTTTCATTTCCAATTTATTTCATTCCTCTGTTTTTATTTCTAGCTAAAGTTTTGTCAACATTGTCACCCTTTGGTGGTATAATGTTTCCTTGATTTTTCATGTCCCTTGAAGTTTGTATTGCAGTCTTCCCATCTGAAGTAATATTCACCTTCTCCTGTCTTTATTACCTGGTTCAGGAGAGAAGTATCTTCCATCAGCCCTGCCAGTGATTCTGAGGCTTTCTGAGTTCCTCTGATTACACCTCATCCACATTTCTTGCTCCCTCTTGTGGCAGAACCCTTAGGCTTATCTGCCTTCTCTTGATCAGCAGGGCAGCCGACCACGTACTGGCTGTCTTCCTCCTGTTTCGCCAAAGGCAGCACTAAAGCTCAAGTTTGCGGTTTCTCCCTAGCCGGTAGATTTGGCTCAGCCGTCTGTGTGTGCTCTCCAGTCATCAGCCAGCTAGACCCTGCTCTTGCCACTGCTGTCGGGAGCACGCAGGGGGCTGGCCACAGGGTCAGGGGCTATTTGTGGGCGAGGTATCCTGAGCACTTACGGCTCAGAGGGTAAAGAACCCACCTGCAATGCAGGAGACCTGGGTTTGATCGCAGGAGGAAATGGCAACCCACTCCAGAATTCTTCCCGGGAGAATCCCATGAACATAAGAGCCTGGCAGGCTACAGCCCATGGGGTTGCAACGAGTCGCACACGACTGAGCGACTAAGCACAGCGCGGCATATGCTGAGCACGCAGGAGAGGCATCCCTGCAGCCTGAGGACAAGCCTCTTGAGTGCGGTCAGCTGGACCCGTGTGCCTTCGATGCCCTCTGAGGGGGCTACCTGCCATCTCCACCTCTTCCTGCCTCCCGGTCATGCAGTCCACGTTTCACGACTCTGGATGTGGGGAGAGAGAAATGAGCTTCTGTGGCAGCCTCCCGCACGGACTGGGAAGCCACGTGTCACCCACAAGCTCTCACTTGCCCCGAGAGAAAGTGCAGGATGAGATCTCTCTGGCCCTGGGCTGTGTCCCCTGGGGGCGGGGTGGTGCAAGTCAAGGGAAGCTGCACCTCGCGCTTACAGGCGCATCCAGACTCACAGTTTTGGGCCCCAAAGGTGGGCTGAAACTTCTCTTCTGGAAGCCCGGACTTCTCAAAGGCTCTCTGGTCTGTGGGTGACTGTTTTAGACAGGGTTTTCCAGGGGCTACTGGACCAAGGCTGGGGAGGGGGGTGCGGGCTGCTCGAGCCAGTTCACGGGCTATTTCAGGGTCCAGCCAGAGCCCAAGCTGTATCCCTGTTAGTCGCCTTGTGGGGAAGCAAGACTCCTCTCAGGTCCCCTTGGCACAGGGTGCCGGAGGCCACAGCTCCCAGACGGTGCTTCTGTTCGTGGTTCAATGCCAAACTACTCTCGCTGAGGGCAAAACAAAGGACGTCTTATTCTGCCACAAGGCTGACGTCACTATTCAAGGGTTTGTCGTTTTAATCTGCATTGCTTTGAGACCATGCACTTTCTTTCTCCTGCATTTCTTCCTTGGGAATTTCTGGACCATGTTCTCTTCCCATTTTTCCTTGGAGGTGATGGCATTTTTGGTCCTTTTAAAATTCTTCCTGTTTTCAGGATACCAATTGTTCATAATAAATATGGCAAATATTGCTCCCAGCTTGTGCCTTTCAGTCATGTTTATAGTGCTTTTTGGCTTGTCTTTTCATAGTCAGAGCACCATTTTCTGATTGTATTTAAACTTATGGCACATTTTAATCATCTGCCACCAGAAGGATCAATTTGGAAGAGATCAGTTTACTGGGAAGAGTGATTCAATATCAAAACAAAGGAAGAGTTTTATTGTTAAAAGTGCAAAAAGGAACTTCTTGGTGGTCCAGTGGCTAAGAGTCCGTGCTCCCAAGACAAAGGGGCCTGGGTTTGATCCCTGGTCTGGGAACTGGATCCCACATGCCGTAAGTAAGAGTGTGAATGCCACGAACAGAAATCCCACATGCTGCAGTGAAGATCAAAGATCCCATATGCTGCAACTGAGACCCAGAGCAGCCAAATAAATACATACAAATATTTTTCAAAAGTACAAAAAGATGAAAATTCTGTAAAAGCCCTTTATAAGAACAATGCAATAGTCAACATACATGACAGTATATGCTTCACAGCTGTCCATCCTCTGCCCCATTTCAGCCCCTACAATCCTGTTCTGATCTATGTGACTAGTCTGAGAGTCAGCATAATGTGTAAACACAAGAATCAGCAGGATCAAGTTCAAGAAGAACAAAGCCATATGGCTTTGTAGAACCCAATGTGAAAAGACATGTACAACAGGAATTAATACACAGTTTAACCATTCTTACAAAATTAATGGGAGTTTTTAAAGAATCCCTTTTTCTTAAGTGAAGAAATGATCTTCAATAGTCCAAGTGAGAGATGACAGATTTACAGGCACTTCAGACAAGATGACTCCAGTCATATAAAAGTTTACTTTTATTATAGGCACTATATGCAAACATTCAGTACTTTTTGCTACTTCTATAATCTTTTAGCAGGGTTGTCAGTTACAGTCCGAATAAGAAAATATAAACAAAAATTTATACACTTTATTAACAAAATCTACTTTGAATGATTCTATAACCTTTCTAATGCAATCAAACCCATTGTTTGACGCCCGTTGATGATGCTTCTTTCTGTTCTTTCAATTATAAAGTCTCTGAAGACCCAGAATAGAGTGGAGTGGATCTTCCATTGCGGCAGGAAATGTTGAATAAGTAACTCTACATAGTTTCTCTGGTAAGTGTTTGCTTTTTAATTTTGACTAAATGCCACGTTTTAATACAAATACTATAAGACACTATTTAACAGCTTACATGGTCACGGCTCACTAGCGCTTTGTCCCAGCCTGGACGCTGACCATGGTGAAATAGATGCCTTTATGTGCCAGCAGCTGCTGGTGCGTGCCGTGCTCCTTGATTCTGCCGTTCTGAAACACCACGATCATGTCGGCGTTCTGGATGGTGGACAGGCGGTGAGCGATCACGATGCAGGTGCGGCCTTTTCGGGCTCTGTCCAGGGCTTCTTGGACAACCTGTTCAATAATCACACAAATTACCTCTGGTCAGGATAATCCTCCCCCTTGAATTTCTCCTTCATAACAGGCTTCACCGTTAATGTATCCAATGATAAGTGCTCCTTTAACAGTGTCAGTGGAATATAATACATATTTTACAAAGCAAGGGATCTGTTATACTGGAAGATACCGAATCCTAGTTGTGTTAGTTCTCGGGTAGGGGCTATCTCCAAGTTGTGACTATAAATACAGCCCCTGTGATCATTTAAAAGCATTCAGTGGTGGGCTTAGCCATGCACCATCCTTCTGGTCTAGCAATACAGTTAAGTCAGGAAGCCTAGGCACGGGCCAAACACAGCTTCTTTGAATTTTGGTATTTTTAAAATTAAAAAATAATTCTCAGTACAACATTATAAAACAACTATATTCCAATAAAAGATTTTTAAAAAAAATCTCAGAATGAGTTCATCATTCAGATACCTGAATACTCAACTTTTTCTCAAACTAAAAACAATAGCTAGTATTTACCTTAAGGAACAGCCAGGTTTAAACATTTTCCTGTGCTTCCACTTTTTTATATAGTTGTTGAGGAGATGCTGTCAGGAGAGATGGGACCATGCCTCCTGAATGCAGCTTCTTGGATCAATACAAAATGATCCAGGGCTATTTTTTGGAGCACACATGCTATAAAACTAATCTGCCTCATTTCATATTAGTTGTCTTGAATGACAGCTACAGAAAGTGTTTAAATTCCACTGAAAGTAACAAAATTTGTTATCAGCCTGAATTTTGTGCTCTACTGTGGAAGACGTAGCACAGATTTATACCGTCTAAGGACAGCTGCTTCAAGTGTGAATGAGTCCAATTTAAATTCTCACCTTTTCACTTTCTGTGTCCAGAGCCGAGGTAGCTTCATCCAGAAGCAAGATGTGAGGCTGTCTGACAAGGGCGCGAGCTATGGCAATGCGCTGTTTCTGGCCACCAGAGAGCTGAGTTCCTTTGTCCCCTACTCTGGTGTTGTATTTCTGTAAACAGGGTTTTGTTATTATGAAAAGTAGAACTGATAAAGCTGTGAGAAAGAGTCTGCTTGCAGAAAATAGGATAACCACTTCCATATACACGAAAACGTTGAGGTTCAGAAGCTAAGAATGGGTTGATGAGTTTAACAGCAAAAACGTAGCTCTAAATGGCAGGATTAATTTCTCTTCTTGAAAATAGACACTTGTGTCTTAAAAATTATGTGTTAGTGTGGACAAATTAACCTGGGGAAGACTACTGTTGCAATGTCAGGCTCTTCAAGCCTTCTGGTTTCATTATATTTGGGACAAAGACTGGTCAGAGGAAGGAAATTTGATTTTAACAGGCTATGCATAATATAATTGAAGCTGGTTTTATTTCTAACCAGTAGGTGATGCTCTGTGCATTATTTCAAAAAGTGAGGAAGGGAAGATTCTTAGAATGCTAACCTTTTGCTGTCTGTTTTTATGACTATTTCCAAAGCTTCAACAATTTTAATGGATGCTAAGAAATTCTATTTTGGTGTCTAACTTGAAAAGCTGAAATTTCCTGATTTACTTTTGTTTTTAGAATTCTCCTAAAATTTTTCACATATTGTTTCCCACAGTAGATAATTAAGTATTAAATATGATGATAAGGGCTAGAATTAATAGGGTAAATAAGTGAGAGGAGAAATGCAACGTATAACCTAGAAAATAACATTATCTTTAGAAAAAGATAATTCTCAGACCCTTGCCAGGCTGAAATTTTGTAAACTGTGGGCTCTGATTCTGACATCCAGAGTTTGATTTTAAATCACGTCCTACCTCCTACTCTGTTGGTGAGAATGTAAGCTGGTGCAGCCACTATGGAAAACAGTATGGAAATTCCTCAGAAAACTAAAAATAGAACTAGCATGTGATCTAGCAATCCCACTCCTGGGCATACATCCAGACAAAACTCTAACTCAAAGAGATACGCGCACCCCTATGTTCACAGTAGCACTATTAACAATAGCAAGACATGGACCCAATCTAAATATTCACTGACAGATGAATAGTTAACAAAGGTGTGGTACATACATACAATGGAATATCACTCAGCCATAAAAAAGAATGAAATAATACCATTTGCAGCAACGTGGATGCAACTAGAGATTATCATACTAAGTGAAGTCAGTCAGAAAGAGAAAGACAAATATCATAAGCTATCACTTACATGTGCAACCTAAAACATGACACAAATGAACTTAGCCGTGAAGCAGAACAGGCTTGCGGACACAGAGAGCAGACTTGCGGTAGCCAAGGGGAGAGAGGTGGGGGAGGATGGAGTGGGAGGCTGGGTTGAAGCGGAAGTAATTACTATATACAGGATGGATCCCCAATAAAGTCCCACTGTTTGACACAGAGAACTAAATTTAGCATCCTATAAAAACCATAAGGAAAAAGAATATTAAAAAAGAACGTGTACATATACAGGTAACTGAATAACTCTGCTGTATGGCAGAACTTAACACAACATTGTAAATCAACTGTACTTCAGTTAAAACAAACTCATGTTCTATGCAGGGCTGCCTGTTCTTGCTTGTTATTTCTAGCAACCCTAATTCTGTGGCACTCAACATAGAGCTCTCCACCTGCAGAGGCTGTGAGCGAGCTTGGGGGAGGTTTGGTCAGACGGTTGCAACAGGCCCACCCCAGAGCTGCAGCCCCCGGGGAGCCGATGCACTGAAGTGAGTCCCACGCAGGTGACAGATCCCACTGAGGCAGGTAAACGCAGGACTGTAAACCCTGAGAGAAGGAAACTAGACCAGCCCCGCTGCAGGATGAGGTAAATCCTAGCATGAACTGCAAAGGTGAAGAAGTAGGTCCTTGGACAGAAAGTAGGACTTCAGGGGTTTTGCCTTTTCCTTCCACATGTAGACACTGAGGAAAAGAATTCTGATGTGTACAGGTGTAAAGAGCCCAGAGCCCAGAAACATGGGTCCCTGGGCAGACAAAGTGAGAGGCGGCAAGATACATTTCATAAGCTGGATGATAATCCCTCTCAGTATTTGCCTTTGTTAACCCCTAGCCCACCGGTTCTCTAACTGCACCTGCATCAGTTATCACCTGCGGTATTAGAACAGAGACTCCTAGACCCCAGATCCAAGTTTCTGGTACAGCAGGTCTGGGGTAGGGCCTGAAAACCTGCATTTCTCACAAGATCCCGGGTGACACGGAGGTGCTGGCCCATGCCCAGACTAACGGACCTCATCAGTAGTGAAGGAAACTAAAGTTATACATTGAATGTTCCAGCCTTGGGAAGGGCCAATTATCCACAGATGGGCTAGAAGGTTAAAGGAGGGGAGAGAGGGGACACTGCTTCTTCCTGGGGGGCTGTGATGTGTGGTGACGGCAGTGATCTAGAGAAGAGCCTCAAGAAAAGGCCGTCTAGGGAGTGGGCTAGGGCCATAGGGCATTGTCATCTTTCCCCACGAGGAGGACCTTCTCTGCAGGATTGAAGTTGAGCTTTGTTTTCAGGGGGCAATTCCTTATAATAAAGAACATAACTTGTGATAATGGGGGGCATTAGATAAGACAGGTCTAGTGTATATGTGTTGTCGTGTCCGAGTCTTGCGACCCTGTAGACTGTAGCCCGCCAGGCTCCTTTATCCATGGGATTTTTCCGGGCAAGAATACTGGAATGGGTTGCCATTACCTTCTCCATACAGTCTGCTGCTGCTGCTAAGTCACTTCAGTTGTGTCCGACTCTGTGCGATCCCATAGATGGCAGCCCACCAGGCTCCCCCGTTCCTGGGATTCTCCAGGCAAGAACACTGGACTGGGTTGCCATTTCCTTCTCCAGACAGTCCAGATGCACTTAAAATATAGGACCTCAGTGGCTTAAGAGAAGGTAAGAGGCTCCACTTCTCTAACTTTCTAGGAGGAATTCAGAGGGCATCAAAGGGACACCAGCCCAGGGCAGGCTTCAGTATCAGTCCTGCAAGTGGAACGTGGGGCCCACGGAACGTGCAATGGTGAGAGACGACACCGTACCACGGACACCCCAATAACTCACCCTGCTCAGAGCCTTTTTTCTGAATGGGTCCAGCCCCCTGGCCTGGCCTGACTCCACAGAGAGAGGCTTGAGGCTTGGGGGAGAGCTGCAAGGAGGCGGAGGGATGAAGGCTGGGAGAGAAATGACGGGGGAGGGTCATGCCTGCTTCTGTGGGTCCCATGCCCTGATGTGGAGGGAAAGACCCCCAAGACGTGTACTTTTTAGTCAGACTGCTCACAGGGAGTCAGGCAGGTGATTGGGTCAACATGACATGGATGGGGATGGGGAGTGTCATATAAACATGACATGGATGGGGATGGGGAGTGTCGGGTAAACATGAGATGGATGGGGATGGGGAGTGTCGGGTAAACACGACATGGATGGGGATGGGGAGTGTCGGGTCAACATGACATGGATGGGGATGGGGAGTGTCGGGTAAACACGACATGGATGGGGATGGGGAGTGTCGGGTCAACATGACATGGATGGGGATGGGGAGTGTCAGGTAAACATGACATGGATGGGGATGGGGAGTGTCGGGTCAACATGACATGGATGGGGATGGGGAGTGTCGGGTAAACATGACATGGATGGGGATGGGGAGTGTCGGGTCAACATGACATGGATGGGGAGATGCTTGTCCACAACAGGGGTGTGTTTTGGTTGCTCATTTCTCTTCACCTTTGGGATCCAGCCCTTTACAAATCACAACCACAGGCTCCCAGGCACCGCATCTGGTGACTTACGTCTGGCAGCATCTCGATGAAGGGGTGGATGTTGGCCGCCTTGGCCGCGCGCTCAATCTCCTCCTGGGATACGACGCGGCTGTTGTCTCCGTAGGCAATGTTCTCGCCAATGCTGCAGTCAAACAGAATGGGCTCCTGGGACACGATGCCCATGTGTGCTCGCAGCCACTGGACATTCAGGTGCTTTATTTCCTTGCCATCGACTGACTGAAAACAGGAGATCATGGATCAGCCTCAGAACTGGAATGTTTTTTAATTTAGCAAAATTAATATTGTTATTTCCTACGTTAAGACTGCCAAGATGTTATGAGACTTTTGTTGTTGCTTTTAGTTGGATTGTCAAGGTTAACTGAATCAGGTTATAACTGTATGCTTTGGGAAACCATCATGTTTCTTCTATTTTAACTCTGGCTTCTGATATATGCATCTGGTAGGCAGAGTAACTGTTGTCCCTTGGACTGCAAGATCAAATTAATCTTAAGGGAAATCAACCCTGAATCAACCCCCCACCGCCATTGGAAGGACTGATGCTGAAGATGAAGCTCCAATATTTTGATCATCTGATGTGAAGAACCGACTCACTGGAAAAGTCCTGATGCTGGGAAAGATTGAGGGCAAGAGGAGAAGGGGGTGACAGAGGACAAGATGTTGGATGACATCACCGATGCAATGGACATGAACTTGGGCAAACTTCGGGAGACGGTGAGGACAAGGAAGCCTGGCATGCTGCAGTCCATGGGGTCGCAAAGTCAGACACAACTTGGGGACTGGACAACAGCAACAAGGCATGGTGATGCCCATCTCCTCCATCCAAGATATCCACGCCCTAATTCATATCAAGCCTGCTAATGTTATTCACACACAGAGAGAGAATTACGATGGAAGGTTGCTCATCCACTGACCTCAAGATGAGGAGCTTATCTTGGATGGTCCACGTGGACCCAAGATAATCATAAGGGTCCTTAACTGTGCGGGGGTGGAGGGCAGGAGAGTGGGGGTCACAGCGAAGCAACATGAAGAGGACTCGATCAGTCGTTGCTGGCTTTGAAGATGGAGGAAGGGGCCATGAGCCAGAAAGGATAAGCAAGCAGATTCTCCCTAAGGGCCTCCAGAAGGCGCACAGCCCTGCTGACACTGTGAGGTTCACTTTGGATATCTAACTTCCAGAATCTATAAGATAGATCTGTGGTGTTTGACTCCCCTAAGTTGGCTGTAATTTGTTGTAGCAGCCACCAGAAACTAATAACACATATTCCATTTCTGGAATGTATTCTGGCATTCTTTTTTTTTTTTTTCTTAAATAAGATGACTTTTTCATTTTAGTTTTCTGGCCATACTATGTGGCACATAGGATCCCACTTCCCCAGCCAGGCGCTGAACCCTAGTTCAACTGGAGTCTTAACCACTGGACCAGCCAGGGAAGTCCCCCATCCTTACTGCTATGTATTGATTTTTCACAGGAAAAGTAGCCACGATTCGATTGTAAATAAGTAACTGCTATGACCACATAACAGGCCTGGAGGTCACATTTCTGATCTGACCAGTTAGTTAGGATCAGGTTTTTGAGGACTCAAATGAAACAGAAGTGAGCGTGGGAGGATGCTGCTCTCTCTCTAAATAGTTGTTGATCTTAGGAAAGTGAGTTAGTATCTCAGTTTCTTTGCATGTAAAATGGGAGTGATTATAATCCCTAAACTCCAGAATTGAGGATTAAGTGACGTCAGTATAGACCCCACTGAGCACAGTGCTAGCCACAGAGTATGTGAAGGACTGTCTGTGGTTTGGAACGATGTCTGTGTGATGTACTTGGAACCACAGATGGATAGATGTCTGAGGGGCTAAAAGGATGGACAGACATCTATAGCTTACCCAAAGGAGCAGGAGGGAGAGCCTGGCCTTTCTCTAGGAACCTGGGTCCCCTTGGATCACCCTGCAGAAGCCTGGGGTGTGCCCACTACAGCCTCACAGATAAAAACCCTTCCTCTCTGATGTAGACGTATCTGCCCCAAAGATCTACTTTGCAAGAGAATTCTGGCATTCAAGTGAGAGCTGCCAAAACCACTGAAGAAGACATCAGTGACTCAGCTTCGAGCTTTTCTAATACTGAGGAGTATATCCTGAGCTATAAATATACTCTGAATCCCATGAGCCTGACTGCACGCCTCTGGGAGACAGCTGGCCAAGGACAGGGAACATACAGGCTTTGCTGCAGGAAGACGGCTTCTATTTGTGAAACTAGCAGGTGCAAAGATGGATGGAAAACACAGCCATGACCTTATTAGTACCAAGCCCAGTTGCCATGGAGACTATTCCAAGCATCTATGCTCTAGGCTTCCTCATGGTGTTAAGTGAAAGTGGCAAGCAGAGGCTGAAGAGAGGAAGGAAAAGCCACACGAGGATGGTTAAAAGCCGTATAGCAGGTCACGTTAGATAGGACACTGCGTACTGGAGAAATGGAGAACTGAGGAAAGAAAAAAAAAATTTTTTTTTTCCAGAATTATACCCCTAGGGGGCTTACCTGGTGGCTCAGATGGTAAAGAATCTGCCTGCAATACAGGAGACCCAGGTTCAATCTCTGGGATGAGAAGATCCCCTGGAGAAGAGAATGGCAACCCACTCCAGTATTCTTGCCTGGAGAATTCTATGGACAGAGAAGCCGGGGGGCTACAGTCCACGGGGTTGCAAAGAGTCGGACACAACTGAGCAACTAACACACGCGCACACACACACTGCTAGGGAAAAAAACACACTGTTTAACTAATATAATCAGATGAATATGACTGATCCCTGCAAGCTTCAATGAGTCTTTCCATCAGACATATAATAAGATGCTTAGAGCTCCTCATCCCCACACTATACACAGTTACTGCTAACTATTTCAAACTTGTGTTTCCTAAAGGATCCTTTCTTGAGGGAAAATATGTTTAAAAGTCCAAATGTAAAAAGATGAATCCACATCTTCTTTGGCTGAGGCACGGGTGGTGGTCTGAGGAAGACCAAGGAAATCCAGTGAGTCTGTGAACACTGCTCAAAAGATACTGGCCTAAATGAAAATCTCAAGTGACACACTGGCAGTAACAATGAAAGGCTAAATTAAAATGATGAACTATCCCTATTCTAGACTTAAATCTACTGCCTGATTTCAGTAGCACAATCAAATGTTAAAGATGTATCATTTTCCTGTATTTACTCTGAAATAATCATTTTAGATAAGTTACTGAGCACTGATTATATTATAGGTCCTGTGATTAAGTACATTAAGAGTGCCTCATGCACTCTCTCATTTCATCTTGACAAAACTTGCAAGATAGGTGTGACTTTAATGCCCATTTTACTGATGAGGACATGAGCAGAGTTCGGTCACTTGTGCAAGGTCACATTCTTAGTGACTGAGGGAGCTCAGATCTGCACACTACAGGTTAGATTTTGGCTACACAATGGTTGAAGATTGAAAAATACTTTCTGTCTTCTTTCAAAAGAACAATGTGTCCATCTTAGCCCAGGTACCCAGTGGGTAGCAGTCAGACGACAGGCTTCTAGCTGTATCCTAAGACGGAGAGAGGACTCTGATGGTGGTGTGTAGGATGGGCAAGGGGAGAAAGGAAAGGTCAGGGGAAGACTCAAGAGTCGAGTGAGTCTCAGTGAAGCTAATGAATGTAAGATTCAAGGACCCTCATTTGCAGGCAAATGCTGGGAGTTAAACAATGTCCTGGGTGAGGGGAGGCCAGGCTTTTCTGGGTAAGCCTTTAGGATAACTTGCCTAAAAAGGAGAGGGATCAGCATTCTTAAGGCTTTAATATTTTGTTGTGAATTTTTTTCATTAGAAGTAAATATTTACTCTTGTGTCTAATTCTGTGTTCCTAACTTTGGACTCTTTCAAGTATAGTCCCTGAAACTGTACCACTTTCAGGCCCCACAAAACTCAGAACCTCTACTCTCTGAACAATCCCATAGCTTCATTTTCTAAGACTTGCCACAATGTGACCTGAAACTTGCAAAGTTACCAATTCAGTGGTTCTCAAAGTCTGGTTGGCATCAGAAACATCTGGGAAAATTTAAAAAATGAAAAGGCTGGGTCCTAATCTTTGTGAGTGAGCCAGGGTGGCTGCATTCTTTGTGAGCTCTCCAGGCCATTCTGACCCACACCAGTCTGAGAACCACCGCTCAGGTCAATGTTGCTAAGTGTGACGTCAGGCTTGTTGATGGTCACGAGGATTTCCTGACCTCAGGGTCAAGTCCTTGCTTCAGTTCTTACAATCAAATGATGCTCCAGTCCCGAGACTCATTTTTTTTTTCATGGCAGTAAGAACTAATCGCTAATAGCCTATTAGCTTAGCCTTTTTCAAGATCACTAACTGATGCTCATGAACAGAACTTGGCACATTGACTAGCCGTTATTGTGGGCACTTCCACTAATAAGTCTGGCTGTGGTGGAGCACGTGGCGGTATCTCAGAGCTCCAGTGCAAACACACAGGAGCAGATCACCGTATTCCTCCAACAGATGAGGGCGCTTTGTTTCTGATCCGAGCATCATCACTGTTGTCCGGAGAGGGTTATTCTCCTATGCACACAGCATTCATTTCCATATTCTTCTGTGTCTGTCCTCTCACCTATCAAGGGACTGGAGGACTAAAATCTATTTCCTAGGCTCCCTTCTGGTGCCAGAAGTAACTGAGGTTCTATCAGTGAGATGACCTGTGCAAAACCTGGAAAACAGAAGCTGTGGTAAACTATCACACGTGTTCCGGCAGAGAGGAGCTTTTGCAACCACCAGATTCTGTTCTTGAGTCTTTAGGTTCGGAGCAGCTGTGACATGGGCTGAAGTTCCGGCAACTTCCTGGCCACAGGATCGCAGCTGCGGTGCTATGATTTCAATGCTGGGAGCGCTGACTTTGACTTCCACTCTTCCAATGATTATGTAAGGACTGAATCCCCCTCATTAAACATGCAGCTGCTTGAAATATCCACAGCACTTGGTTTCCTACACTGAACCATAACTGATATGGTTCATGTCTTTAATTTTGCTCTGCTGTGTTAATGTATGTGGAGAATAACCATTTATTTCTTTATGTTCTTGTAGTCTGATTATTTTACTGTTTACCATTATTGCTGTTTTCAACTCCAACACTTTGTTGTTACCAAGAGTTTTTCCCACTACAGTGACTATGAGTGGTTAGCGGGGCAAGGTGGGGAATGAAAGTTTTTGCCTTTCCTAACTGGGTTATAATGAAACAAGTTTGAGAGTCATTATTCTAATTAAATCTGCTATTTCAGCCAACTTATGCTGCATGCATGCATGATTTTTGCTTTTGTTGTGTCCGACTCTCTGTGACCCCGTGGACAGTAGCCTGCCAGGCTGCTCTGTCCATGGGGATTCTCCAGGCAAGAATGCTGGAGTGGGTTGCCATGCCCTCCTCCAGGGGATCCTCCCGATTCATGGATTGAGCTCATGTCTCCTGAGTCTCCTACATTGGCAGGTGGGTTCTTTACCCACCTGGGAAGCCCAACTTATGCTACATTAGGAACAAACCACTCATCAGCCACAGTTCACATTATCTCTTTCATCAAACAACATCTCGATTGCATACCCATATAGCCTTATGCCTCTAGTTCTAGTTTTCCCTTAAGAATCAACTCTAGATCTATCATCTGTTTTCAAAAAAATTTTGGCCACGCCGGGTGGCATGTGGGATCTTAGTTCCCCCACTAGGGATCAAACCCACATCCCCTACATTGGAAGCATGGAGTCTTAACCAATGGACCACTGGAGGAGTCCCAAAGTCTATCTTCTTTAAGTCATGGAGGGATATGCCCTATCTCTTCAGTTAAAATCTTTAAGCATCCCCTATAATTCATTAGAGATTAACATATAACACGCTGCTGAATAAATGTCTCTTAAGGACCATGACCACTGTCAGAGTCAACATTTCCTCCTCTGATGGCTTCATTCGTCAGGAAGGTCTTCACTGAGTTCTCTGTCCAAACTTCAATCATGAAACTGAAGCATGAAGTCAGAATTCAGAAGATATGTCATAAGGTAGTGAAAATAAGGAACCGAGCTTAAAGAAGAACAAGCGTACATAACTGTCACAGAATAGACTCACGAAAGGCACAACTATCTCTGGATACAGTAAGAAATACTTATGATCATTGTGATCACTGCGAGGAAGTGAAAAGAGCCCTCGCCTACAGGAGAAAATTCTATTTCCAGTCCATCATTAATGCAAGTAGGACCCACAAGGAGCTGGCGGGCATCAGTCTCACTGTACAAAGCAGGTGTCCTTCCTGGCTGGGCAGCGCCCAGGCCATTCCAGTTGGTGAATATTTGGATGTCACCCCTGAGTATAACCAATAACTCAAGGCCAACATAATGGAAATGTTTTGCTATAAATTTCACTCCTTCCTAATTTGATTCTTTTCTAGTCCCCATTACAGTCATTTAAAAATTCACTATTTGGGGGAGTTCCCTGGTGGTCCAGTGGTTACAACTCTGTAATTTCACTGCAATGGCCCAGGTTCCATCCCTGGTCAGGGAACTAAGATCTTAAAAGCTGCACAGTGTGACCAAAAATAACAATAAAAAATGTCCGTACTCCTTTCACAATCCTATCTCGTTCCCAGTACCTAGGATAGTCCCTGACAAGCACTCATTGACAGTTTACTGAATGTCCCATGAATAAATCTGACCCTTCACTTATCCTTTTAGTTTAGAAAGAAAACAGAATCCCTCTATGTTCTTTATCTGTTTCCCAAATTTGTTGATATCACTTTTTTTTTTTTTTTCCTTAGAAGGTGTCTGAATTTCCTTTCTCCATCAATGGTTTTATCCCATCTTCAGCCATAAAATTATTCAAGAGTCCCCACGATAAACACCTTCTCTGAGCTCTGCCCCGTCTTACTTTCCTTCCTTCTCCTCTAATCTGCACTAGTCTACACACACTTCGTCTCCGTTCCTGTCCTAACCACACCTCAGCCATGCTCAACACTTTTCTCCCAGCACCACTTCCCTGAGAAGACTGAAATATCAGAAGCAGCCCATTAATTGCCAAGTCCTCCCATGTCTTTTCAGCCTTCATCTTACCCCATCTCTCCATGGCATCTGTCACTGGTGACCACCTTCTCCTTGCCATCCCTGGCTTCCATCTTGTTTCTCTCAGCACCCCTCCTCTGCCTTTCTGGATTTCCACGCCCCCCCCTCCCCCCCCGGATCCTCTCATGTAAACTGAGACCAAGGGAAGGGGGACAGCAGGTAAAAAGGCTGCTTGCAGAGGAGGGGAGGATGGTAGAGCTGAGGGAAAGGCTGGACAAATTGGCTGGAACAGTGGACACAGCTCTGAGACTGTATCAAGGAGGTCAGACTTTAAGTGGAATACTTGTTGAAAGGTTTGTAAAGCCATGGCTTATAGTCAAGAATTAAATACATCTAGGCATTAAGAAGACAAAAAATCTGGAATGAGCTGAACAAGAAAGGATGCTCTGAAGGACCTAGAAATTATTATATTAAATGAAGTAATTCAGACAGAGAAAGGCAAATATCATATGCTATCACTCATGTGGAATCTAATTTTTTAAAATTATACAAATGAACTTTACAAAACAGAAAGAAGACTCTCAGATTTCAAAAACACACTTACAGTTACCCAAGAGGAAACATGTTGGAGAAAGATAAATTAGGAGCTTGGGATTAGCACACACAACCCTCTCTATATAAAACAGCTAACAGACAAGGACCTACTGTTGAGGGAACGCTACTCAATATTGTGTAACAAGCTGTATGCGTGAAGAACCGGAAAAAGAGTGGAAATATGTATATGTGTAACTGAATTGCTTTGTCGTACACCTGAAACTAACACAACACTGTAAATCAACTACACTCCACAAAAAAATAAAGAAAACAGTGTGCTCACCACTGTGCCAGCCAAGGGATCGTAGAACCGCTCCAGGAGCTGGACGACCGTGCTCTTCCCGCAGCCGCTGCTGCCCACCAGGGCCAGTGTCTGGCCCTTCTTCACCTCCAGGCTCAGCCCCCGAAGCACTGGGATGTCTGGTCGAGTGGGGTAGTTGAACACGACTTCATTAAATGCCACATTTCCTTCCATTGTACTCTAAAATCAGGACAATAACAGTACATTTGATTGTTGCAATCCTGAAAACTGACTTTAGAGCCAACCCTCTGGGCCAACCAAGCTTCAGTTGAAACTGCTAGAAAGTAATACAGATCTAAAAGGGGCAGTGTTTCCACAGCATGTCTCATTAACACAATACAAATGTGATGACCCAAAGCTATAACAGAATAACCTACACATAATAAAACCTGATTCGCAGGATTTGTGTATAAAATGGGCAGTATTCCTATATCCCTGTGGCTTTGTTATATAAAAGTACTAGATGTTAACATGTATCAATATTATCAGCATTTATTAAAATGAACCCATGATCAAAAAAGTTTTATTTTACTACCAGCAAGTAAAAGCACAGCTTTTATTAAACTTCCACATAGAATACATTCATTCATCAGTTAGGAGCAGATCACAGAATCAAAACATGAAACTGACCGGCTTTAGGCCTTCTGTGCTGTAGCTGTCGATCAGAGGAATTTTTTCAATGATATTGATGACGTGGGCCGCTGACACCTTGGCCTTGGCGTAGTCAGGAGCAAATGAACTGACCTGTCCCACAGCCATGGCACCAAAGACAATAGCTGAGAACACTCTGCCAACAACAAAGACAAAACGCGTCAAGAGTTAACGACTGCAATGCCAAAAGCGTGACACGTCTACAACCTGAGAGCGCTGCCGCGACGAATCACAACACATTAGTAAAAAAATAAAACAACCGCTTCCTTATAAGTTCATATCAGTGTGGCTACCTGATTGCAAAATCACCCCATGCTTCATCTCTCTTTGGGTTTGCGCCTTCTTATAATGTGACCTTGCAGCTTCTCCATGGAAGAAGTGGCATTTGTCTTCCTACCCTTGGAATCTGGGTTGGCCTTGGGACTTGCTCTGGCCAACAGGATGTGGTGGAAGTGACGGTTTCCAGCTCCAAGCCTATGACTCAGGGGGCCTTGCGTGCTCCTGTCTCTCTCATTCTGCCACAACCACAACCCCGGCTGGCCTGCTGCAGGACAAGGCACAGACAGAAGAGTGTCGTGTGGGCCCGGCCAACCAGCCCACTGCTCACTGCACACACGCGTGAGCCCAGCTGAGATCTACTCTGCCTAGCCCAGATCAGCAGAATTGCCTGGCTGACCCACAGACTTAAGCACCAAGAACAAATGCTCACGACTGTACATTCCTGGGGATAGTAGGTGGCTGTCTTGCAGCAGTATCTGTGGCCATCGATAATGGATACAGGCAGTTTTGCTGGAATTGGATCAGAGCCTTAGAAAACCCGTGAGCCATGCAGCAAACAAGAGAGTTCCTTAAACAGCCAGATAGTGTGCTGCTCTCAAGAAGCACTGAGTTCTTTTTGGGTTTTTTTTGGCCATGCTGCAGCTTCTGAGATCTTAGTTCCCCCTAGGGATCCAAGCCAGGCCACAGTACTGAAAGCAACCAAGTCCTAACCACTGGACCACCAAGGAAGTCCCTGCATCACCATTCTTAATCTACAACATGAGAATTATAGCAGCTTCAAGTCGGGAAGGACTTCACAGGATGTCCAGTCCAGCTCTCCAAGTTTGTGCCAGGGCACACACCCCAAGCCAGCTCCCACCCTTTGTTTTAGGAAGGAGGAAGTTTGCTGGAGGAAGCCTTTTGTTAAAAAGTTCCTTTTCAAATCAAAGAGAAATGTACATCTTTTTGCCTAATACTGCCCTTCAAAGAACTGGAATTATTATTTAAAAAGCCCTTTGCATCTTTGGTAACTCCTTTTACTCCCAACATTCCAGCTGCCCTTCTCTGGACACATTGATCAAAATGTCTTTTTAAATAGTGGGCCTAGAACCGATACAACATTGGGGATCTTCCCAGGATAATACCGTGAGTCCATCAGGTCCGTTTCTTTGGGCTCTATGCCTGAGCTCACGGAGCACCCAGCGCTGTTTCTAAACACCTCTGAACAAATCACTCAGATGGTTCATGTGGTCTTCTTATCTAGACCTGCCTGTGGGATCTTTTTCAAACAGATGGCTCTTCAGACAGGTCTCCCCTATCTCCTACTCAGAAGACTGATTTTCCGAATCTAACAATCCAAGAGTCTGCAACTCCCATCAGTTGAATACCTTAACCTCAGAGTAAAGCACTAATCTGGATTCTCTGGTGACTCAGACGGTAAAGAGTCTGCCTGCAATTTGGGAGACCTGAGTTCAATCACTGGGTCCAGAAGATCCCCTGGAGAAGGAAATGGCAACCCGCTCCAGTATTCTTGCCTGGAAAATCCCATGGACAGAGAAGCCTGGTGGGCTACAGTCCATAGGATCGCAAAGAATCGGACACGACTGAGCGACTACACTTTCATTTTTAAAGCAATAATTATCATATAATTATCTAATCAAAGCACCAATACCAGCGATGCCTGAATACAATCTTTTGGTCATAGTTACAAAGAGCACCTGCATATCCTCTGTCAGATAGAGGCTGAGTGGAAATTTTACAGTCTTCTGTTGGGGTCATCCTGAGAACCTGGAATGCACGCACAAATCGATGTCTAAGTAGGGTGTAAATATTATACTGACACACACTTCCAAGTTTCAGTGATGCTGGTCTAAATGTAAACCTGTGTCACCACTGACTATGGTATGCTATCCAAGGGCAGCTCAGACATCACCAAATCAAGACACTCAGAAAAATTACACTCACTTTTCACTACCAAACTACATATTTTAGTTTAACTGTATATTCAGTATTTTAGAAGGAAGTCCAGGCATGTCTTCTGACTCAGGTACAGTCTTCTGCATTTCACGGTGGTGAGCCAGATATTCCCATAGGACTTTCCTTTTTCATGCCTCAATTTCTCCAGCTCTTACCTTCTAATTCCTTTTATCAAGCAAAGCAAATGTATCCTAGAATATTCCAGGACTCCCAGAACAGTGCTCCACATCTATTCTTTAGCTGCCCTGTTCAGAATCTTGTCAAAGGAACCAGGTACTTGACTCTGGGCGAGGCTTCTTCCCAAACACCCAGGCCTGCTGGAAACCCCTCGTTGAATCACAACCCCACCTAGCCATGGATATGAGAAGGTCAAATGTGTGAATCAGTACTGGGGAGAAGGGCAGATACCAATTCCCCAGCTGAAATGGGATGCTTTCAGAGTAACACACGGAGACTCAGAGGCAAAATGTCATGTTCTCAATCACCAAAATCTCTTCATGAAGCTTCACAGTAAGGCTTCCTATCCAGGCATGAAGCACATGCACCTTGGTTTCATCTCTAGAGCCCGACTGTCAACAGCCCATACTTACAAGAGAACATCCTGAAACTCCATGATGCCCTGAGCTACTAAGTAGGCACCAAACCGGAAACAGCCAGCATAGGAGAAATACATCACTGCCTGGGTGATGGAAAATGCAATTCCAAAGATATGTGCTTTCCTCAAAGAGTTTCTGAAAAGAAGACATTGTGACATTTACTTGACTTTCATTTCTCAGTCCTTAAAACATAATCTTTGATGTGTTAGCAGTAGGGGATGGTAGCATAGCAGACAAAGTGGGTTTCATTTCCAAAACACTAAGTTTGGTCCTCACATCTCCACTTCAGCGGAGAACTAACCACACCTCGAAGTGTTGAGGTCAAGGTAAAATAAGCCAAGGACAAGAAGAACAATTTGTTAGGGGTTAATGCACTCCGTCCCTTTCCCCCCACCCGTGGACATGTAACATGTATATACTCTACACTGAACAAACGCTCAGCACGTGTTGACCCAACACCCATAATAAGCTGCAGGGACGTGAAGGGCCACGCAGAGGTGCCAGGTGTGTTCTTGTCCTTGGGGACTCAGGAGTTGAGTTTGGCCTTCTGGTTAAAGTAATTTTCCTGAAAACAAACCTGATGATTGAAAAACTCCCCATACTCCCCTCCTAATCGTCAGTGGCTATTACCTGTATGGTCCCTGCAAACTCTGGGCATACATGTATTCAAACCTCTCCTCCCGAGTCAAAGAAACAACAGTCCGGAAGTTTTCTATTGCTTCGGTGGCAATCTGTAACAGAGAACACTTCGTCACTAAAGGTACAAAAGCCAACAGTGATAATGAATTGGAATTCCACTAAAGAGATTAATATTATATATTCAGTTCAGTTCAGTTCTGTTGCTCAGTCTTGTCTGACTCTTTGCAACCCCATGAATCGCAGCACGCCAGGCCTCCCTGTCCATAACCACCTCCCAGAGTTTACTCAAACTCATGTCTATCGAGTTGGTGATGCCATCCAGCCATCTCATCCACTGTTGTCTCCTTCTCCTCCTACCCACAATCCCTCCCAGCATAAGGGTCTTCAATGAGTCAACTCTTCACATCAGGTGGCCAAAGTATCAGAGTTTCAGCTTTAGCATCAGTCCTTCCAATGAACACCCAGGACTGATCTCCTTTAGGATGGACTGGTTGGATCTCCTTGCAGTCCAAGGGACTCTCAAGAGTCTTCTCCAACACCACAGTTCAAAAGCATCAATTCTTCGGCACTCAGCTTTCTTCACAGTCCAACACCACATCCATACACGACCACTGGAAAAACCATAGCCTTGCCTAGGTGGACCTTTGTTGGCAAACTAATGTCTGCTTTTTAATATGCTATCTAGGTTGGTCATAACTTTGCTTCCAAGGAGTAAGCGTCTTTTAATTTCATGGCTGCAATCACCATCTGCAGTGATTTTGGAGCCTCCCAAAATAAAGTCTGACACTGTTTCCACTGTTTCCCCATCTATTTCCCATGAAGTGATGGGATTTATTATGATCTCTGAGTTTCTTTGCTATGGAAAGAGATACTAAGTAAATTATCAAATTGAGTTTTAGATCTGGAAAGAACATGAGCTAATTTAAACTCCTCATTGCAGAGATTCTCAAGTGTCAACAGAAGAAGGCCCTTACCTAAAGCCACATAGCTTAACAGAAGCAAAAGTAACCTGAGAACTCAGTATTTTACCTCTATTGAAGTGCTCTTTCTTCTATGATGGTCACATTTTAAGTTTATAATTATTATATATAAATTATTACAATATCATTATAATTGCTATTATTAAAAACATATAATGTAATGTTTATATTTTTCTCTGCATAACTGTCATTTGAGACAACTAAAGAATTTTTGGAAAACATTGAAAAGATAAAGAAGGTAATGAAATAAACAGTGATATCATTGTGATTATTAATAAAAATTAAGCAAAAGTTTCAAAAAAAAAAGAAGGTAATGAAAAGTTAAATATTGGTGTATTTTACATAATAGCTTACATGCTGTTATTTTCTAAAAATATACCTGTTTAACAAAATTAGGCTAAAGTTCTATGTTTGGCTTTACAGCCTTATTTTTTACTTTAACAAATATCTAGAGCCTTTTCCAAGGTTATTAAATATATATATATTAACAATGGGTTGTTTAAAGGCCCACTCAACAAAGCTTTTACTGAACAAAGTTTTCAATTCTTATTAAAAAGAATGCTGTGGATGGAGAAATATACCGTGTTCATGGATTGGAAGAATCAATATTGTCAAAATGACTATACTACCCAAAGCAATCTATAAATTCAATGCAATCCCTATCAAGCCACCAATGGTATTTTTCACAGAACTAGAACAAATAATTTCACAATTTGTATGGAAATACAAAAAACCTCGAATAGGCAAAGTAATCTTGAGAAAGAAGAATGGATCTGGAGGAATCAACCTGCCTGACTTCAGAATCTACTACAAAGCCACAGTCATCAAGACAGTATGGTACTGGCACAAAGACAGAAATATAGATCAATGGAACAGAATAGAAAGCCCAGAGATAAATCCACGAACCTATGGACACCTTATCTTCGACAAAGGAGGCAAGGATATACAATGGAAAAAAGACAACCTCTTTAACAAGTGGTGCTGGGAAAACTGGTCAACCACTTGTAAAAGAATGAAACTAGAACACTTTCTAACACCATACACAAAAATAAACTCAAAATGGATTGAAGATCTAAATGTAAGACCAGAAACTATAAAACTCGAGGAGAACATAGGCAAAACACTCTCCGACATGAATCACAGCAGGATCCTCTATGACCCACCTCCCAGAATATTGGAAATAAAAGCAAAACTAAACAAATGGGACCTAATGAAACTTAAAAGCTTTTGCACTACAAAGGAAACTATAAGCAAGGTGAAAAGACAGCCCTCAGATTGAGAGAAAATAATAGCAAATGAAGAAACAAAGGATTAATTTCAAAAATATACAAGCAACTCCTGCAGCTCAATTCCAGAAAAATGAATGACCCAATCCAAAAATGGGCCAAAGAACTAAACAGACATTTCTCCAAAGAAGACATACAGATGGCTCACAAACACATGAAAAGATGCTCAACATCACTCATTATCAGAGAAATGCAAATCAAAACCACAATGAGGTACCATTACACGCCAGTCAGGATGGCTGCTATCCAAAAGTCTACAAGCAATAAATACCGGAGAGGGTGTGGAGAAAAGGGAACCCTCTTACACTGTTGGTGGAAATGCAAACTAGTACAGCCACTGTGGAGAACAGTGTGGAGATTTTTTAAAAAACTGGAAATAGAACTGCCATATGACCCAGCGATCCCATTTCTGGGCATACACACTGAGGAAACCAGATCTGAAAGAGACACGTGCACCCCAATGTTTATCGCAGCACTGTTTATAATAGCCAGGACATGGAAGCAACCTAGATGCCCATCAGCAGATGAATGGATAAGGAAGCTGTGGTACATATACACAATGGAATATTACTCAGCCATTTAAAAGAAGTCATTTGAATCAGTTCTAATGAGATGGATGAAACTGGAGCCCATTATACAGAGTGAAGTAAGCCAGAAAGATAAAGACTAATACAGTATACTAACACATATATATGGAATTTAGAAAGATGGTAACAATAACCCTATATGCAAAACAGAAAAAGAGACACAGATGTACAGAACAGACTTTTGGACTCTGTGGGAGAAGGCGAGGGTGGGATGTTTCAAGAGAACAGCATCAAACATGTATATTATCTATGGTGAAACAGATCACCAGCCCAGGTTGGATGCATGAGACAAGTGCTCGGGCCTGGTGCACTGGGAAGACCCAGAGGGATTGGGTGGAGAGGGAGGAGGGAGGGGGGATCGGGATGGGGAACACATGTAAATCCATGGCTGATTCATGTCAATGTATGACAAAAACCATGACAATATTGTAAAGTAATTAGCCTCCAACTAATAAAAATGAATGGAAAAAAAAAAAAAGAATGAGGTGAAAACATCCTTGCACATTTATGTGCCTATTAAATTATTCTCTTAGATATTCTTAAAAGTGAATAAACAAAGTCAAAGAAAATAAACTAATTTTTAAGGAGTATAGTACATATTAACAATTTGTTTTCCAGAAAGTTTCTATCATTTGATTACGTTTTAGTTGAAAGTTAACTTCCAAAAAGGCTATCTCATTAGACCAAATACATCTTTTACCACCTTTTAGAGTCTGGGTAAAAAGGCTATAGAAAATACAGAAAACACTAGTGTACAACACAAAATGATATTTCAGCCTGCTTCAGCGTGGGACCTTAAAACATCTCTCTGTCTTGTTCTCGTCATCTTTAAAATGAGGATAGACAAGAGGGTCTCTGAAGTCCCTTTTAACTCTAATTTTAAGACAAATAATTTTTAGATTGTAAGTCTAAATTATAAATCACTAAAAGAAATTATCCATATTAAGATGTTCCTCCTTTCTCTGGCCTCTTCCCTGGTCAGAACTGACTCTAATACAGACAAATTCAATTATATGAGAGTGATTTATGGCACAAAAATCACAATTCCAAAATCTCACTTATTCTTTACTGAATCCTACACCAATACCTAACTTCAAAGATAATAGTGAATATTTGATAGGACATTGTTGGTTTTAAAGACTAATGCAAAAGGCTACTAGAAGAAAGAAATTAATACCATATTCTTAAAAACAAAAAAAGTATTTTAAAAATAAAGTTAAAAATATTATATTCTGACCCAGCAGGCCAACAAGACTGAATCAAGTTTACCATAAGCTACTAACAAACACAGGGAAATGTCCAGATTCAATTTATGTTAAAATATTTTATGCAATTATTTACATATTATAAAAATTACACTTATTTTAGAAAATACTAACAGTGCAGAAAATAAAAAGAGGAAAAAATCTACCTCCAGTCAAACCCTCAGAGTTAATTGTTGGTAGAAATATTTTCATTTATGAGGCTTCAAACAAAGAAAAGAGGCTTTTTTTGCATTAGTTAAGAAAATTCAGCAAATTTTAAAACTGTCTGCTGGAAAAAAACAGACTTTACTGTGAATTTCAAGGTAATGATTTTAAGAAATACTTATTTGCTGGGCACATTTTTTCTAACGCCAGTGAGTATTGTTTGGTTTGTAATGTCATCACTTTATAGAGTGTGTGGACAGCCCAACAAAAGTGAGAGTTCACGAGTTACACACCTTGAATAGTGAGTAAAACAATATAATCACTGCACAATCATCTTCATCTTGTCACACAAGAAGAAATTAGGAAAAGGCTTAATTAGTATTCTGCATCCTCGCAGCTTCATTTACTCCAAATTTTACATTGAGACTCAGTAACCACTATGAGGAGAGAGAAGTTGTAATTCAAGAGGAGGAAATGTCAATAGTATTGGGTTTCCCTCAGAAACCATCATGTACTAAATAATTTTTAGGAACGAAAAAAATATGTATAGATTTCCTGAAAAACCTCATACTTCTCTTCCTACCCTTGTAGCAACTCAAGAGTGATTATGGCTTTTATTTCTAAGAAAGAAAAAGCATCTATTCTATAAAAAATGTTCATTCGTGAATAATGTGACAGAAATCAATGGAGCAGAGATCACGAGCAGTGTAGAGGTTTTACGAGCCAGCTCTGACATCACACAGTCCTGCTCTGCACTGCTGGACCTGCTCCGTCCTTCTAAGGGACACCAACAGATATGATACGGGTCCCCACCTTAGTAGGGAAGACGGTCATTAATCATAAACAAGTGGGAAAGAAACATCAAGTGCTGAAAAGTGTTGGCAATGAACTCGAATGTCAGGAGAGACCTCTCAGAAGAGCTATGAAGACCAGAGGGAACCATTTTCTAGGAACTGAAAGAAGGCCCGTGAGGCCAGGGCAGGGTGGATGAGGGAGACAGCAGTGTAAGACAGGGTCAGAGAAGTCATCATGGGCTGGGTCATGCAGAGTTTTATAATCCAGGGTTGATTTTACTGCCAGTGTGATCAGAAGTCACTGGAGGGGTGGAGGTTAGCAAGATCTTATTTGTGTTTATAAGAGATGACTGTGGCCTCTGTCAGACAAATATAAAAAGTAGACAGACAGACCAATTAGGCTGCTGCTATGTGACTTTGGGCAAGTTACCTGACTCCTCTGAACCCTGAGATTTATGATCTAACAGGGTAATTCAAAAGGGTTATTGAGAGTATCAAGTGAGAACATGTAGCATTCTTAGCATGATGCCTGGTACATAATAAACAATCAATAAATGGTAGCCTGAGAATGACGATCAGATGGCAGCTGACTTTTACTATTTCATAGACTGGTTGGTGCAGCAATCACTTCCCCTGCCTGCTTTTCTCTCTCTCACGAATCACCACTGATCTAGAGCATTTACCTCACTCCCGACCTTTATCCAGAAAACCTGCTCTACTCAAACATATCCGTTTCCATCTGCACCCCTTCACCTGCCCCACCTCCAACAAATTACCAGAGTCTTAAAGCTAACGCAATACTTCGAAGGTGAAGACCTGTGGCTTGCAATGAATCAGCTTCCGACTGATCATCATCCTACAAACAACCTAAACCTCCTCTCTGGGACACTTTGAACACCTTCATAAACATAAACGATGACACTAGAAGCAGTAATCCACTTTCTTTGTATGCACATTTTTTCATCTTCTCACTAGATGCATCAACACATAGGGGAAAATCCCACAAAGTACCGGATTAAATGAAGTGACTGGTCACAGGACGGCTCTCTGCCAGGGGCCGATGTCACCTGGGCCTGACCACAGCCAATGTCTGAGGGCCAGCGCCATCCTGCTGGACTTCAGGACCAGGCCTCAGACTGCGCAAAGGGAAACCTCATACGAGGACTTTCTACCCTAACCCTAACCCTTTAATCAGAGCCACGATTCAAACCCAGACAATCACCGAGAAGCACTAAAGCTGATCCAAAGAAGTTTCCTGAAGGAATCCCAAGGACACAGGGTACAAAGTCAGAGGAGATAGCAGGGAGGCAACGGAAAAAGTGTGAGTGCTGACACCCAACCAAAAGAACCCCTTTCATCATCCTTATCGGTGAGGTGCCTGGTCCAGAGACAAAGTACCCAAGACCATGGGATCTGGGCCACTGGATCTGCCCGGGTCGCTGCCTTGACTCTTAGGAACCTTGGAGGGTCCACAGGTAGATGTATCCCTATCCTAGACGGTAGGCCTGGTTCTGAGGGAGCTCGGCTCTGACCGCTCATTTCTGCAACGATACAGATGATGTGATATCAGACTGTGTCCCGCTGTCAGCAGGCCTCCGTTTTGTTTTTTTAGTGGAGGATAATGCTTACACTGCTGTGCTGGTTTCTTCTGTACAACGCGAGTCACTCTAAGTGTACGCACATCGCCTTCCTCCTGAGCCCCCCCTCCCCTCCGTCCTGCTCCTCCAGGTCAGCACGAGCACTGAGGTCAGTCACCTGTGGTAACAGCAGCGTCCCACCAGCTGTGTGTTTTACAGGTGGTGGTTTGTATGTGTCTAAGACCTCTTTGTTTCTTAACTGAGGTACAACTTGGGAGCATGACTGTCTGGGTTTGAATCGAGGCTCTGAAACTTCTGAGCTCTGAGGCACTGGGGGCATTAGCTGCCTGTGCCTCAGCCTCACCTGTGAGGGCAGCTGACAGAGGAACCTCTCTCACAGGTCACCCTGAGGGGGAAAGCAACTGCCGTAAACGCACCTGTTCAACAACAACTCTACTCAAAACTCGGTAATAACCTAAATGAAGAAAGCATTTGACAAAGAACAGACACATGTATAACTGAATCACTTTGCTGTACACCTCAAGCTAACACAACAGTGTTAATCAACTATACTCCAATATAAAGTAAAACTTTTTGGGGAAATAGGGGGGAGATTCAAAATGCAAATCAAACAACGATAACAAACAGGCAAGCAAGCAACATGCTCCCCCCACGCCCAGCAAAATGTGTTAGGATAAAGGGTAAATAAACGGGGCTTCCCAGGTGGTTCAGTCAGTGGTAAAGAATTCCCTTGCCAATACAGAAAACATAGGAGACGCAGGTTCGATCCCTGGGTTGGGAAGACCTCCTGGAGAAGGAAATGACAACCCACTCCAGTTATTCTTGCCTGGGAAATCCCATGGACAGAGGAGCTTGGCAGGCTATAGTCCATGGGGTTGCAAACAGTCGGACACGACTGAGCGACTAACAACAACAACAACAGACGGCAAACACAAGTAACATGAAGGGAGGAGGTGTAATGAAAGGGAGACAGCGATAATATTTTAGCCAGGTAGACTGAATACCTTCAAGACTTTTCAATTTTTTAAAAATCTCCCGTCCCCACATCTAATTAAATAGGCCTCCTTTCCTCAATAAAGCAATGGATTTCTGGAGAAAGGGGAAGGAAGGAGAAAAAGGGATATGAAAACAATTGTCTGTAACTAGAAAAGTCCCACAAAATTAGTCGTCAGTCTGTGAGTCTAAGAATTTGTTTTGCTACTTTTCTTCAGATTGCAATCTGCTGAATAAGTGTCAAATAAGACTGCTTTGAGGAATGGTTATAAAAACATTCTCAGGGACTTCCCTGGTGGTCCAGTGGTTAAGACCCCTGTGCTCCTAATGCGGTGGGTCAAAGTTCAATCCCTGGTCCAGGGACTAAGATCCCACATGCTGCAACTAAGTTCACAGGCCACAACGAAGACTCAGCACAGCCAAATAAACAAACACAAAAGCCATCCTCAGAGCATAGAAAGTAGCCACGACTAACAGAACAACACTGCTTTGAATAGTTCACTCTACCCAGGTCAGAAATTTTATCTCATCTGACTCACCTTCCCAGCACCTTCCAGTTCTTTCTTATCTTTCAGGGCTTGTCCAGAGAGCATTTTCATTTCAATAATTCCTGTTACTGCAAGGATGGGTACAACTGTTAACAGGAGAAGTGTCAACTGCCAGCCATAGATGAGGGATATAATAATGCCTGTGCCAAGATTTGCAATATTCTGGGTAATTACAGCAAGCCTGGAACCTATAGCCTGCAAAACAAACGGAAAACACTGTTAGACACCTTCCGATCATTTCTAAAGTTCATGCTCATGTATTTTCTTAGGGACTGTGAAAATTAGCTTTGTGAAAATCTCCTCTCCTCGGTTATGAGCTAATAAGTTAGTAGTAAAAGTTTACATGTAACTTTATTTGGTTTCCCAGATGAGGATTTCCATGACTTCAGAATAAACACTGAAAGTAGGTCAATAATTCAGAGTTCAATTACATATTTCTATCTCATTTGATTTTCTAATACCACAAAACTTTTCATTAAACAATGACACCATGATCCCTAAAGCAAGTTCTGCAAATTAGCAAGATAAAAAGAGTCTTACAATTACGTTCAACTGGGACTGTTTGAAATTTCCAATGTTAGATGCATAACTACCCATAATTTAAGCCTAATATTGATCATTGAGGGTATCCAAATATTTTGTGGCTTATTTGAGATGCTTATTGTGTTTAGAGGGCTTCCCAAGTGGTACAGTGGTCAAGAATCAACCTGCCAATCCAGGAGACACAGGTTTCATCCCTGGGTCAGGAAGATACCCTGGAGTAGGAAATGGAAACCCACTCCAGTATTCTTGCCTGGAGAATCCCATGGACAGAGGAAACTGGTGAGGTACAGTCCATGGGGTTGCAAAGGAGTTGGACATGACTGAGCTAGAGAGACTGTGTTCAGAAAAAATACACAGAGCTGAATGTTATGGAATTTAAATTTACGATACTAAGCAGGGATCAGAACCTTCAGTTTACATGCCAGAAGGAGCCTGAAGCATAACTGTCAGAAGCATTCAGTTATTTCCAACTGAAAAGTCAGAAGTCAAAATACAAAGCCAGTTCGCTTCACTACTCTACACTTCTCTCCCATACCCTGGAAACACCCCACAACCTCAAGCCTTTCCAAATTCTTGATCTGGCCCATGTCTTATCAACTCTCCAAATTTCCTCTGCCTGAGTGGGGCCATTCGCAGGGAAAGATTAATGATGGAGAACAGTCTAGAATGGTCATTTCCACCTCTGGGGCCTTGGTCAAATTTTTCCCAACCCCAAAATGACTAGGTACACTGATTAATAACCAAAGCTTCTGGCAGCCCTGAGTTTTAAGACAGAATTCTTTCCAAGCCCCCTGCCTCAATGTCGACCCTCTGAAATCATCTGAAACTCATGTTGGTATAAACACCAAAGCAGTAACTATGGGGAAACAGTATTTAAAAACTACCAATAGCTCTATAATTAAATTCCATACCAAGGAATTGCACCAGGGCTGCAAGAAATGGCATATATAACAGAGCATTTATTTTTATTTGATGCCATCACTGAGCTTATATAAAGGGAGGTTTAGCCATATCTGGCATAAGTCAGAATGGAGTGGCCTTTCAAATCAGCTATGTGTTTGTACATTTTAAATTTCAAAGTCAAGTGTTTGTACATTTTAAATTTCAAAGTCAAGGATTATAATCTGAAGAGAGTCTGTGGCGCAGGCAAGATGGAGACTGTTCCTTTTTCAGTATCCACCAGCCCTACTCAGAACTCATTTCCCACAGCACCTGACTGAAAGAAGCACTCAGAACATCCCCCAAGTTCACAGCAAATTACTCCAGTTATCTACGCTTCCATAAATGTTTCACTGAGGATGACAGCCAAGGCCACAGAAATAAGTAAAATGGATCAAAGATGCTTCTTTAATGTACATGAAAGATGATGCAAAAAACCTAGAACCTTAAGCTGGTGGGGAAGTAAGCCCCTTGGCACAGTATGATTAAATGCGTCTGGTGATATTGCACTGGTTACTGTTCTTTATTCTAATGACACATTCACCGTCCCAATATCTATTCCTCATACAGAAAAAGTCTCCAGAACACTCCATGGGAGAGCATAGATTACTAGAAGCCAGAGACTTTTCATTTCAACAATGAGGAGGAGGGTAGGGAAACATTCTAAAGCTAGAGCCCAAGAGTGAAACAAAGTTAGGACAAAAATGCTTTAATATCTGAGACTCACAAAGTCTCTCCTCGAAATCTCTCCACCCCACTATGCTATCACATTTTTCTACCCACCTTTTCCTGTTCCTCTCTCTCCTGTTATTTATTTCCTCTTCAGAGCACCATCATATCACTTGAAACCCAATTTTAAAATATGTGAGTTTACTAGGGAAAAAAAAAAAAGCCTATTTCCCGAACCTCCTTTTGAAATTAAGAACATTTCATCTTTCTCTCAACCCCCTTCTCCAGAAATTTTTTTTCTAAAATATATAGTTTCTTTTGACTTCTATATGGCTCTTATTTGCTTTTTTTTCCCTCAAAATTCTAACCCTTCTATGAAAATTAAACAGCCCACCATTTCACAGGCAAAATATTGAGATTTTTGAAAGAAAATAAAAGTTTTCTTCTGATTTATGATTAACAGGATTAAGCAAGCTACTTACTCAAAAATATCAATACCTCGGAGAAAATCATTGATGGTGAAGTTAAATATGAAAAAATTAGGTAAATATCATCACTAACTATATACACACAGCCTTGAGTTTGCCCTGTTTTATGTGGCAATGATTTTTGACAGCATTGCTTGCCTAACATATTTATATATATAAATTATACTACTTTCTACTGTAAAATAGATACACACATGTGTATGTATATATATATATATGTGTGTGTGTATATTCTGTGTATTTAAGCATGCTCAGTCATGTCCAACTCTTTGCAACCCCATGGACTATAGCCCGACAGGCTCCTCTTTCCATGGACTTTTCCAGGCAAGAAAATTGGAGTGGGCTGCCATTTCCTCCTCCAATGGATCTTCCCGATCCAGGGATTGAACCCGTATCTCTTGCATCTCCTACACAGAAGGCAGATTCTTTGCCACTTGGGCCACCTGGGGAGCCCCGTGCGTGTCTGTATGTGTGTACATTTATACATATATACATATAAACACACATATCCACCATCATAAGCAGGTCAGTTGGTGGCATGGAGGGGATTCAACTGTCCTCTTTCAGCCAATTTGTAACAACAGCTATTCTGAGCTTTCCTGGTTCTGGTGAAGCTCCCCTATCTTCTTGCCTCCTCTTCCCTGGTCTCTCAGCCACTGCTTTACAACTCTGGAGAACAGTTCTGACTCAGAGTGGCTCCTGCTACTGGGGCCGTGACAGTGGGAGTTTGGGACGCCTTTGAGGAAACAAGTGAGAAGCAGACAGCTGACCCCAACAGGCACTTAAGACAGAATGGAGCTCCAGGATGTGGCCAAGGGCCCTGCCAACAACGCTGCAGAGGGGAAGGACTCAGCACAATTCTACAAATACAGGAACAGCCTGACTCCAGAGGAATTTATGAAGGTCTGACCATCAGCACAGCATCCAAGCAGCATGTGCTCAACATTCAGCTGCAAGGGACCGAATTAGTGGGCTTCCTCCAGGATGAGTCCTCCACACCAGACGGGATGTGGGGCGTGTGTGTCGGTGGGAAGTACCTGAACACACATGGCAACGTCTCTGTGAAAGAGATACTGAAGTTACGGAAGCAAAGTTTAGCTAGGGAATACTGGCTCTAGGAAACTTCAGCACACAATTTGTCCCCAGAGGTCATTATCCCCAGGAATTGCCCTCCCAAGGAGCCAGCACAACAGATTAACCCCAAGCTTGTGGACAGATTCTCATGCTAATTTATTTATTTATTGTCACTCTATATTTTATTTTGAAAGTTATGGGTATTTGCATTTATGAAATTTTAGTCTTTTTCCAACTGGAGGATAACTGCTTTACAATGTTGTGTTCATTTCTACTGTACAATGTGAATCAGCTATCACCTTATGCTAGCTTAAATTAAAAATAAAATAGAGTAATACTTTACACATCTTCTTCCACCTACTACCCCATTTCCCTGCCCCACTTACCAGAAAGTCTTATGATGATTTGTCCAACTGTGTCCTATTCCTCTTTCCCTCTTTGTCTTAAATTCATTCCCATCAGGCTTTCATTCCCGTCACACCATGGAAACAGGTCTTGTTTGAACCATGAGCACTTTCACGTGGCTACAGCACTGTACAACATATGCTTGTCTTGCATGCTTATCAGCAGGATTTGAGACCCTAGACTGCTCTCTCCTTAAAATGCTTCCTCATGTTGTTCTAGGATACTGCCCATCTCCCTCAACAGCCAAGTATCCTTGTCTTCTTCACTGGGTCATCCTCGTAGCTGAGCTCAGACTATGCGGTTTTCTCTATCCACCCTTGCTCCCTTGGCTATCTCCTCCTGACTCGTGGCTTTAAAAGCCACCCATGGGCTGAAAAATCTCCTAATGTTTATTTCCAGACGTCTCTGCTAACCTCCAGACTTGCAAACCTATTTGCCATCAGGACATCTCCCATCTACTGTGGGCATCTCACATGCACCATGTCCGAAACACAACTCTTTTCACAGGTTTCCTGGTTTCATTTAAAAGTAATTCCATTTCTTCAGTTGTGCAGATCCAAAATTTTGGAGTCATCCTTAAATCTCCTTTCCCTTATATCTCATAACCACATTCAGCCACTCAACAAATTCTGTTGGCTTTTTCTTCAAACTATATCCAATTTGATTTTGTCATCACGTTCTCTATGACTATCCTAGTCTAAAACACTATCTTCCCTCCCCCTGGATTACTGCAATGATCCCCATGCCTCTCCCTGGCCCCTTTAGCCTATCAGACAGCAGTCTTCAAAAATTTCAGATCATGTACCTACTATGTTCAAAACTCTACAATGGTTTCTCATATAATTTCAGATATGATGTTGATCTCAACTTACGACATTTCCTTTCACTCCTTTTATTCCCAGTCACACTATCTTTCTCACTGTTTTAGGACCAGTTGTGGAAATAAAGGCTCCAGGAGCCTCAGGGGCTTTGTCCTTGCTGATCCTTCTGTTACAGAACATGCCACTCTAGACACCTACAGGGCTGGCAAATTTCCTTCCTTCATGCCTCTTGAGTTCGTCACCACATCACTGAGACTGAGGCCTGCCTTCCCTACCATGCCCTAACAGCGTACCCTGCAGCCATTTTTCTCATAGCACTTACGACAATCTGACATCCTGTGAGGACTTCATAAGGGCACGATTATTGTCAGTTTAGGAAGTTCAAAGTTATTTCAAGTGATGTTTACCTTCTGTTCTGTTAGACTCTGTACAGTTTGACCTAGACCTCAATTTCTGTTGATGTGTTTGCTTTAAGCAAAGAGATCTGTATTAAAATAACAATGCCTTAAGATTTTATTGGGATGTTATAACTCTGTATTGCTTCCACACTCATAACTGAATTTATTCTTACAGAAGCCCCATGTATTAGTAGAAGAAATGTAATCACAGCACTCTTACAGAAAGATTAAGAGCTAAAGACTGATATGGTTCAAGGGGAGGTAAAGCCACGGCAGAGATCACATGCTTCCCCCGCCCAAATCCCACATCCTCCTATAGATTTTTCCCATAAACAGGCCAGGTGGCGCTGGTGGTAAAGAACCTGCCTGCCAATGCAGGAGACATGGGTTCAATCCCTGGGTCAGGAAGATCCTCTGGAGGAGGGCACGGAAACCCACTCCAGTATTCTTGCCTGGAGAATCCTCATGCACAGAGGAGCCTGGGGGCTACAGTCCATGGGGTCGCAAAGACTCAGACACAACCGAAGCAACTTAGCTTCACACGTGGTGCAGTTAAGGAAGAAACTGTCACTTTACCCACCGATCAAAGCCTGCTGGCTTAACAGTTTCTAGTGTTATTAATTACAGAGATTCATGCAGTAGCAGAACTTAAGCTTTATAGTCTGATAAAATTGTTCCTTTTACCCTTGTTTTAATTTTTTCATACTCTTTTCATTTCTTTCAACCTTTGTCCAGATATTCTTCCCCTCCCCTCTGAATTCAGTGCCCCTAAACTTTCTTACAGCAACCACACACACTTTTTTTCAGGAGCAATTACAATTTTCTGGGGATTTGCAAAGCATTAAAACAGACTGAAAAGATTAAAAAAAAAAGACTGGGCTTGCATGATACACTGATAAATACTTTCTTTTTAAATAATTATCCTTCTACATGTATTTAGATAATAGCATGAGTAAGATGGAAAATAACAAACAAAGCTCAAAAGTTATCACTGTTATAGTGATACAGCATATGATATTTAAACAGATAGTATTTTGTCCATAAGGCACATGATATATTGCATAGGTTAAAGGTTTAACATTTTCTAAATGATGATGAAAATTAACTGTGGGGAGAGAGTTTCATGCTCAAATTCTAAATGGCCCATTAGGACAATCACAGCAGAAAGGAGGCTGTCATACCCCTTTAACTTGAGCGGCGTCATTGGCAAGTCTGGTCGTCAATGCTCCCGTGGTGTTTTTAGGGTCATCGAACCAGCTCACATCCTGTGGCAGAGAAACTGATTTCATTATCTTAAAGCCTGACGCAGGAGACCTTCAGCTCAAGAGCACTGACACGGTGCCCTTATTCTCCTACATTAAGCACTTGGGACTTGACACTGAATAGATAAGAAAGGGAATTAGTAAAGTCATATAGAGATCATTTCACAAAAAAAGTTTTTTGAGTGCCTGCTCTGTTCCAAACATAATTGCTACATGTTGGACCTATTCAACACTGAACAAAAATGACAGAGTTGCTGCTTTCCTGAAGCCAAGATTCCAGGGACAGAAGCCACAAATTAACATACACCATGCCAAGGGGTAATACATGCTAGGAAGAACACCAGAATGGGGTGAGAAGGAAAAAAGAGTGGGGGGAGGCACCATGTTATAGATCGGGGAGGTGAGAGAGAAGGCCTTGCTCAAGGGACATTTGAGCAGAGACCTGAGTACAGACACGGATGAGCGTATCTGGACAAGGAAGGAACAGCATGTGCAAAAGCCCCGAGGCAGAGGCATTTTTGATCTGCTCACATACAAGCAAGAAAGCGTAAAGGTTGTCATCAGCCTTAAAAGCACCTCTATGTAAACGTACGAGGTGAAGCTCTAGGAGACGAGGTCTGCGGAGGCAGTGGGGGCAGAGTTTGTGACTTTTTTGGCAAATGCAAAGATTCCAGATTTGGGGAATTCCCTAGTGGTCCAGTGGCTAGGACTCCACGCTTTCACTGCTGAGGGCCCAGATGCAATCCCTGGTCAGGGAGCTAAGATCATACAAGCTGTATCACATGGACAAAAAAAAAAATCCAGATTTTACCCTGAGAGATATGGGCAGCTTTCAGCAGCTTTTAAGCAGAGGGATGTGACTTAACTTTTATCTTGGAAGAATGCTTCTGGTTCTTGGGCAATGAAGCTAATGGACTAGGATAAGGATGGAGGCAGTGAGACGGGTTAGGAGGCTGTTGTAATGTCGGACAAAGGAGAGGGGACAAGGACAACTCCTGGGACTTTAACATGAGCAACTGGCAGAATGGAGGTGCCGTTTATTGATATTGGGGAGATCTAGGGAAGGAGTAAGCCCTTCGGTGAAGGGTGGGAGGGGTGTCCAAAGCTCAGTTTTGGAGACATTTGGTGTGAAATTCTTAACAGACATTCAAAGAGAGAAGTCAAATAAACAGCTGACTATGGTTTATGGCTGAATAAATGAATTGGGCTTAAAAAAAAATCAACCAAAGAAATCTAGATTAAAGTTCAACATAAAACAGGATTTTCTTTATAAAACCACTTACACTTTTATATACAAAAATACTAAAAATATTGTGAGTTTGAAGTCTCAGTTTGTGTCTGTTACAAAAATAACTAAGGTCCTAAGAAGTTATCTCAACTGTGATTTGTAGTTAAAGAAGCATTTATCAAATATTCAAGAAAAAACTAATCATAATGCATTATAATTTATTATAGCACATATCCACTTGCTTTTTTAAAATTGTTAAGTGCTTAAGTGTCTCCCCCATGGGAACATAACTGCCATATATACAGGAACCACTCTGACTTGAAGACCTTTACAACACCTAGTATTATGCCTTGTAAGCAGAAGGCGCTTAATGCATGATGGCCGGACTGAATAATTTGTGGAGAGAGTATGACACAAATCCTCAACTCAGCTTCCAAAGTATAAGGGGCCTTGGAGTTGGCCTACGGCCTGGCAGGGGAATGGGGCATTTTGCCCTGGGCCCAGGCCCTGAGTCTAAGTCAGATCTGTTATAAATACTGTCTGACTGAAAACCCTGACAAGAGGCCCTACACCAAACAGGGCTCTCTCACTCACTGGACTTGATCCTGGCTCTGTCAGTCCCACGCCAGCAATCCCCATGATCATGTCTTGGTTTTAAGTGGCAGGGGGTCACCATGCTTATGAGCCAGGGTTCAAATCCCGCCCCATCCCCCCCAGGTATATCTGAGGCATTCTTCTGAAGTATCACTGTATCAGTGATTTTAAAACGGAAAGCTAGGGATTGGGATGGGGAACACATGTAAATCCATGGCTGATTCATGTCAATGTATTGCAAAAACCACTACAATATTGTAAAGTAATTAGCCTCTAACTAATAAAAATAAATGAAAAAAATAAATAAATAAAATAAAATGGAAAGTTACAAAGGCACAATGTGCGTGATTGTTAAAGATACCTTCCCCTTTGAACTGATCTGCTTTGAGTGACATGTCTTGAACCCCCCTCCCCCTTCCCCTAAGAAAACATTCACACCCATGTGTTGTCAAGGTCTGGAAGGTGCCCAGTGTGAGAGACCTAAGTCATTATCGGCTGTAACACTGCAGCTTGAATGAGTCTATCAGTCAAGCCCCAGCAAAGAAACCAAGCAGCAGGAAGTGGGCCACGGGGATGCCTTTTGATCTGTGGAAAGAAAGGGTTCAGAGGGCACTTCTTGGCAGGAATAAACATGAGCATCATGGGTCTCCCAGGGAGAGAAGGAAGGAAAGAGAGGAAAGGGGTGTGGGGGCACGGAAGATCGCTTCCATCTCCTCTGCCTACAGCTGCTGAGATGGAGGGTGGAGGTGAACCTGCCTTGGAGACGCCATCTGTCTGGCGGGCACCCTGGTCCCCGCGCGCATCCCCAGCAGAGCACCCAGGGGCTCACTCTACGTCACCCGACAGCAACCCCGCCGCCTCCCCACAGGGCACAGTGCACCCTCCCGGGCACCGTCCCCGACAGACACACCTGTCTCAGCATGGACCTGAACACCATGTACCGCAGCCGCCTGGTGAGGATCTCTCCCGCCTTGCCGAACGTGAAGCCCTGTGAAGAGAGACACGCCACAGGGGATGGGACGGGTCAGAGACCTGGCCGCCGATGACGCCACAGGAAAGGGACTTGGGGTCAGTGCCGAGGGAGGACACCGAAGTCAGAAAGCCCGATTTCAGGGCTTGGCGGCTCTGTTTCTCAAACAGCATACCATGTGCGTGGCCACATCACCAGCAGAGGTGGGAGGATCTGGTTTTGAAATCGACACTGCTGCTCCCCAACCAGCGGGCGGGCCCATCGCGGATCTACAGGAAAGTGTTTCCTCTGTCTCCCTTCCCACTCCCGCTTCTCTCTCTCAGAAACCAGGGTCTGTCACTCAGGAAGCTGGGGAGTTCTTCCCAAGGCAAGGGGAATTCTAACCCAGGGGTTTATATTATGAATCATCCCAAGCAGGAAATTTTTGAGAGTGAATGGGGGGTGGTGGGTGGGTGGTGGGCACTGGTCACAATTACACGAGACCTGAGGTGCAACCTGGAAAAACAGGAATCTGCAGCTGCTCCAGCCATAAAAGATGCAGAGAACAAAGATATCAAATTCTTTGTTTCCAAGTTAAAAGAAAAGTCTAGGAGAGAAATAGGTTGGAAAGGAAGGCGTACTGGAGAGAGAGTTTTCTACACTGGTCTCCCCCTTTCCCCAACGACATGACCTGGCAGGAGAGAAGAGAGGAAGGTGTGACTGTATGGCCACGCCGGGCCACATCTGGGGAGGAAGGGGGACAGACCCTCGTCCCGGGAGCCTGGGGACATATAGCGCCAGACTGAGGCACTGCGTCGCTTTCTGTCTGGAGCTCCGGGAAGGGGAAGTTCACACAAGGAGCCTGCCACACAATGGGCCAGGGAGAGCAGAGTGGAAATGGCTGGATGGTGCATTAGAAGAAGGGAAGCCCTAGGAAGAGCCCAGAGTCTCCTGCAGCATCTGAGACACGACAGAAGGCAACCGTAGCTCCTCCACACTCGCAGGTGGCAGGCTGGACATCACCGAGAGAGAGAGTGGAGAAACACGGCAAAGAGCCCAAGTGAGGAGAAAGCGAGCTCTGCCTCGTGGTCCTGGCCAAGGGGCACAGCAGGCTGGCCCGTGTAACTGCAGCCAGCAGCCCCTCCGGTCACCTGTGTGAAGCGGGGGCGGGGGGGGGGGGGCGCAGACCAGCACCCCCACCCGGGGCTGCAATGCTGTGTACCCTCTCTGCTAATACACACCAAGCCAGGGACGGGGGGAGACAGAGACCCTGGATTAACTGAGCTGAAGCCTGCAGTTACCAAAACGATTAACTTGACTAGGAAACGACCACATGGAGGTTTCCACTTGTTAAACTGAATGAAACCTGAACTATCCTGCCCACTATGAGAATACTACTCTTGTCATTTGGCTGAGAACTAGCCATTGATAAGTATGTCAGGAACATTATCTCTACAAGTCCTCAGGACAAACCTATAATTACCATTTTACAGAAGAAATGGAGGTTGAGGGGGGCTGGGAAGTGGCCAGAGGCTACAGTTCTAAGGCGGCAGACTTGGAATCTGATGTGCATCTAAGAGAACCTTAACCAGAATGAGCACCCAGAGCCTGGGCTGTAATCCCCGGTGAGCCCCTTCCTTGCTTTTCTAAATGACGGGCCAACTCCATCTAACACCATGTTCTGATCCCACTGCTGGACATGCCACCTCTGCACTTCTGAGGTCCTGAGCTCACAGCCTTTGTTCTCACCTGGGTTTGCCAGGCAAGCCAGGCTCCACTCTCCTGGGCATCACTGTGTGACCAAGGTACCGCTTTAACTGCCTTTGCGTCACCAACTCAGATTTCCAGCTCAAAGCCTATCCCGCTCCAAGCTCCTTAACCAACTGCAGCCTCAGCAACCTCTACATTCTCCCAACTTCTCTGGCATTAATACTTGGTACGACAATCCTGTATACAAGTTAGAGTGTCACATTTGTTCTAGTATGATCAGATTCCCCGAAGAGACTTGAAGGACTCAGTAACAAAAGAGTCCAGGGTTTGGGATCTCCTATCATGTCCAGAAAAGTGTCCTGTCTATGCAAAATATATAAACATGCTCACACCATACAAAATAAAGAGATCTATTGCGAGTTCTATCTTAAAAAATTATATGTGACTAACCACTCATTCTGGAGAAGGAAATGGTGACCTACTCCAGTATTCTTGCCTGGAGAACCCAGGGACAGAGGAGCCTGGTGGGCTGCTGTCCATAGGGTCACACAGAGTCAGACACGACTAACGTGACTTAGCATGCATGCATGCATTGAAGAAGGAAATGGGAACCCACTCCAGTGTTCTTGCCTGGAGAACCCCAGGGACAGAGGAGCCTGGTGGGCTGCCATCTGTGGGGTCACACAGAGTCAGACACGACTGAAGCGACTTAGCAGCAGCAGCAGCGGCAGCAACCACTCATTCATTTAATAAGTGATTATGTTTATAGTCATCTCACACACAACTAGTAACTTACCTCTTTTCATCACCAAGAGTCAGCTACCATTATCACCATTTTAACAGAAGAGGGAACTGAGGCTTACACAGTTTAAGTTATTTACTTGCCCAAGGACACAAAATTAGGAACTGGTGCAACTCACACCTGACCCTACACCTAACACCAAAGCCCATACTGCCTTACCATGTGGAGCTTCTAGAGTGCTTAAACTCCTGGCAACTTCATTCCAGCCAAATGATCTGCAATCTGTAAAATCTGATACTTTACGTATGCTAACTACAGTTTTTGTTTGAAGACTGACATTCTTCCATCATTAGAAAGGTTCCTTCTTCTTCAGGAAAAGAAGGACAAACTCTTCAAACATTTTTAAAATCAGCATGACTGGCTTGTGGGGCTCTAAGGTTTGTCCTTGCTTTTAGAACACTGGGAGATACTCGAGTATCAGAACTGGATGGCAGTACTTACATATCCAAACATATGTCCACAGCTCCCCTAGATCCCATTTTTAAGACCCCTGCTTTTACTTCTAATCATTGTGTTAGATCAGATACTTGCTGTTCCCTCTGATCATGAAGATTTCCAGTCAGGGGAGAAGGTGGGGAGAAGGAAGGAAGCAAGGGTTTCTTCCCTTGGGGTGTAAGAGGAAGCCAGAGGAAGAAAACATCTTTAAGTCAAGGAAACTGACTGCTAAGAGCCCAGTGACTAGAGGAGCAACTCTACTAAAAAGCAAATCACACAGATGTTTAATAAATTCCCCCAGCTGGGTAATGATACATTTTTCCAAATGGAAAAAAAAAGTGAAAATGCAGACACTTACCTGAAGGAAAAATGTAATAAAAGAAATAATTCCAAGGATTAGAAACAACACTGAAAACAAGTTACTATTCTGTCGTTTGGTTTCATCATCCTCATCTCTGGTGAAAATCTGGCAAAAAAAAATATTTAAAGGGTATTCAGTACCACTGAAGAAACCATTCAAAGTCTGACCCATTTTACACCTAGTTAGAATTTGGGGTCAAGAGGGCCTTAGCATGTGGAGGTCAGGCAGGCTTCCCTAAGGCCAGACTTAAATGGGGCAGTATTGTGCCTTCCCTAGGGGCCAAAGCCTGTCATTCATTCATTAATCTATCCAATTCTTTCTCTGCTCATACTCCTTCTCGAAGTAACGGGTGCTTCAAGTCAGCACCAAACCCACTACAGAACTGGGGACAAGTACTCTCTTATTCCTTTGATGGGACATTACACTGTTTGGCAGTCTGTTGCTTCACAAGTTGACATTTCCAACTGTCCCAAGGTGTCTGGAGACACATCTGCTGATGTGGCTTTGGTGAGCCCAGGAGGAGGGCTCATATATTCAGCCCAGGACTCTCTGAAGATAGGAGGCTTCTTCAGCCAACCTTCTTTGTAGGGTGGCCTGTTAGACAGACAGTGGGGAACTACAGCCAGCTGACCCAGAATCACACTGGGAGACCTTGGTTAAAAGAGCTGAACAGGATGCACTGGGCTCAAAAAGCATGCAGAGAACAACCACTTCACAGGGAAAGAAAACCATCTCCCTTCACACTGGGCCAAAATCTGACTTGTGAGACTGTAACTTTATGGTTGAAAATGCCACCATGAATAGCAGGTGCGGCCAGTATCCGTCAACCGGAATCTCTCACAAGCTGTCCCATTTGTTTTCCTCTTACTATGTGGGATGGACGTCCCACAGGGGCCAAGCGCTCAGCCCATCCCGTCCTGACAAGCACATGAGTCAGGGAGTGGCTCTCCCCTGAGCTGGAGTGATGGACACGTGGGGACCCTCTGAACACCAGTCACAGAACCGTTCGCGGGGGGGGACTCAGAGTGCAATGATGCAGGTGGGGGACAGTCGCCTCGTCAGTGCCATGGGCTGTCTTCCAGGGTCTCATTCCCAGGGCCCGAGGACAGAAACCAACTGCCATGACAAAGGGAGTTTTGAAGAATCAGTTTTCCTATCACAAATAAAACTTCTGCTCCTACATCTTCAAGTTGTTATATGAAGGCACAATGCATGTTGTTGTGGCTTTTATAAATTCACAAATACAAACAGTTCATTCTTTAGTCAGGACTCACAGGTAAGTCCCCAAAATGAAGATAAACACTTACTCCTATAATCCTTGAAAGTAAGACTGAAAATGTTGGTTGCAGACCTCCATTTATAATGGCGCAAAATACACCAACCACAAAATAAGGCCATTCAGTTATATTCAGCTTCAGAATTCTCCAAAAGGAAACTGGAGGTACATTTTCATCCTGGAGAACACAAAATATTACAACAAACTAGTTAGGAAAATAACTGATCTTAATGGATTGAACTGATGTACAGTTCTTCTGTATGCACAACAATTTTTAAACAAATATATCTTATTCCTACTTCCTTATCCATTGTTGGCTATGTAACATTTTTTAAAGAGTGCTGACAGATTCTGTTACATTGTGCCTTCATCTTTAAAGAAATACATGATGAGTCCATAAATATTTAAGTCTCACCTGACATCTGGAATGTGACAAGCATATTTGTAAGGATGAAAGAACAAAAATGTTTGTATTTGAAGACCCACTATTACCTCTTTACATTATAAGCTCTAATTCTAAAATTCTTATCCTATAAATTATCATTCATAAATTCCACTTTAGAGTTAACATGTTGAGATTTGGGCCTGTGGACCAAGCTAAGGGATAGGACAGGGAATTCTGGATAATCCTTTCTTGCTCCCACTCCGATCCCAGCCTTAGCCCACTGCTAACGACATCAGTCTGCAGCCTCCTCTGTACCAAAGTTTCTTCTGTACTGAGCTTTCTGTCCTGGGTTTGGGATCCACGGACGCTCCTGCGAGTTGATTTTCTTCTGATTAGACCGTATCTTGAATCTTGGGAGGACGTGTACAAGTCATCAATTTCACTTAGGGATTCACCAGGGGTATTTTCTAATTCAAGTTCATTTCCTTTTGTCTAAGATAATAAAAAAATATGCATAAGTTGGTTAGGCAGAGTTAACCAATGAAATCTAATCACTTAACAGCAGATATCAAGGAAAATGGTAATTTAAGTCCTTATGGGAAAGGATGAAGTGGAACTGCCATTTTTTTGGTGATTATATTTGAAAATTAAAACCATTAAATAAGGACACCCATAAACTATGCTGAAACAACATGGCATCCATTTGGAATATCGTATCTAGTCACCTCCTTTGTGTGAGTGTTTTTGGCTCAATCAGATTTGCTTCAGACCAGTGACATCAACGCAAATAATGGTGCAAGTCATACTGTGAGACACAATGTTTTCAGTAGACATGTCAAAAAAAGTGATAGGTAAAGTTAACTTTAATTATATATTTTATCTAACCTTTAATGTATCTAAGATATTAGATTAACATGTAATGAGTGTAAAAACTTTTTGAGATAGCTTGCATTTTTCTTTGGACTAAGTCTTTGGACTCTGGTATGCATCTTCAACTTACAAACACTTCAGTTCAGATTAACCACCACTAACGTGCTCAACAGCCGTGTGTGGTGAGCAGCTGCTAGAGCAGATACTGCCGCGGCTGCTGGTTAGTCGCTCAGTCGGGTCCTACTCTTTGTGCAACCCCATGGACTGTAACCTGCCAGGCTCCTCTGTCTATGGAATTCTCCCAGCAAGAATACTGGAGTGGGTTGCCATTTCCTTCTCCAGGGGATCTTCCTGACCTAGGGATTGAACCCACTTCTCTTGCCTGGCAGGCAGATTCTTTACCACTGAGCCATCTGCGAAGCCCTTACTAGAGTGGATAGCTCACTTTTAAGCCTTTTTAACTTTACCTTTCTCTATCCTTCCTCATTTCTCTCCTTTCAAGAGGGGAAAAACAAATATCTAAAACCTGGTGTGATCCTCAATCCCCCTGCTTCCCACCCAAGAATTTTTTCCCTCTTCTCAAGATAATCAATAGTAACATTTATTTATAGCACCAAATACAGCAAAATCAGCTCATGCCTGCGATACTTGAGGAAAATGCTAGAGTCAGACTATACCTGCATTGTGACAAGTTTGAAGTAAATGCCTCTCTTCCCCATGAGCTCATCATGACTGCCTTTCTCCACAATGACTCCATCATCAAGACCAGCGATGACATCAGCATTACGAACCGTGGACAGACGATGCGCTATCACAATGGTGGTCCGGCCTTCTCTGGCCTAAAGGGAGAAAAAGCTCACTTTTGAATACATGAATGATTATATGAAAAAAATTCAGTAATTCAATGTATATTTACTGACCACCAATGCCCTGGACATTGCAAAACTGTATAAGCTATATGAGGCAGTCTTTGGCTTCAGTAAATGTATTGTTAATGGTTTAATATGATGTTTTAATAAGTATAAAACACAAATATGACAGTCTCATATTAATACTATATAAGCCTCTAAGATTTTACTCAATCTCTACTAGCCTAAGTTTACGTAATAATCAAGGGCTTATACAGAGGTAAAACACTCGAAAGCCCAGGAATCAGTCAACTAGAGCAGATACAGGCCCGCTGCTATCCCATGCAAGCCAGCCAGCACCAAGTCCCCCTGAAGTCACCCTGTGCTCCCTCACAGACATCCGGATGACCAAGACAACAATAAATGTGAGGCAACAAAGGCCAGACTTCATTCAGCATCACACTGATCTGAACTCAAATCTTAGTTCTGCTCTATATGAATTCCAGGATCTTATACAAGTCTTTAAACCAGTGCGAGGTTCAACTTATTCACATATCAAATGGGGATATTAATACAATGCTACTTTCTGGAGTGGTTGTGATATACAATAATGCACAGGTAGCACTGTGATGTACACAGTAAGTGCTTAATAAATGATGCTTATTTCTAGGGAGAAGCATTATGAAAAAACTAAGGAGTTAAATAAATGTCTTAAACACCCAATCTCATTTTTATTTTCATATGAAACAAAGCCAGATAACCAGCACTTGTCTGAGATTTCTTTAACCTTTGTAACTTTCCCAATGCTTATAATTTTTCTTATTCATATTTCTCTCTGGGAACTAGCAATAAAATTCTCAGAATAAGCTAGCAAAAAGAGGTATAAGGATCAGTATGAAAAAGAGAAGTGAGAAAAAGTCTAGGAAGAAAAAAATGCACATCAGAAAAATTAGGTGGAAAACACTAGAAAGCAGAGAAGACAATGGATCAATTCTTTGGATGTTTTCAAAGGATGAGATGTGGAATGCCCCCTCTAAAACGTGCATTAAAAGGAAAAGGTATTTTTAAATGCAACCTTTCTAAATTCATTTTATTAATAATTTAATACACAGTAACATGGTAGAATAGAAAGAAAACACAGATAAGCAAAGTGAAGAGGGAAAAGCAGACTCAATCGCATCTCCATCTATTTTGGTCCACAAAATTCTCAGGGACCTTTTTTCTTTTTCCTTTCTCAACAATTTGTTATGCACTCTGACAGGATGTTTAGAGAAACAGAGTTGTTTTGTTATTGGAAGAGGGAGATAGTTGGGGCAGAAATGAGTTAATCTTTTAATTCTACTGGGAGCACTTCAACTCAGAGCACTTATGAGTGAAAAGGTTTCCGTGTTCCGTGTCCTCACAGAGCGAGCCTCGCTGTCATCAGACACCAGAGGCCAAGCGCACAGTGACTCGCATGGCACACGCATCACGTCCATCAGGTGAGTGAGTCACACGGACTCAGGCACTGCAGGAAGGTCGACCTCTGTTGATGGTCAAGGACATTTCATTTCATTCCCAGCGTCATCAACTCTCTGGCACTCTCCTCAAGGTAAGAGGTCTCTCATTTCCCATTGTCTCTGATAGGCATCTGACCTCTTGAGAACTAGATGTAAACCTTCCTCGTGCTGACAACAGTAAGAACTCATAAAACCTAAGTATCAGGGTTATCTCTAAGGCTAAGTTTTTAACATCACAATGAAGACCAACTTTCATCTGAGTCTATATTTCTGATTGTTTAACTTAAAAAAACGTGCAAGCATTTTTCAATGAAAGTTTATTCATCTCTACCTAAAAATATACCAGAGAAATAGAAGTTATACAGATCCAGAGAGGCCTGATGGTTCTAATAGCTTAAAGAATTACTTTAGGAGAGATTTCTTTAAAAATAGTATTAAGAAGAATTAACAATGGAATGCTCTTATGCTCATAAACCAGCTAGGAGTGAACTGAGGTTCACCCACCTTATCCAGGGCCGCCTGAACCACCGCTTCACTCTCCGTGTCCAGCGCTGAGGTGGCCTCGTCCAGCAGCAGGATCTTGGGGTTGCGAACCAGGGCCCGGGCGATAGCGATTCTCTGCTTCTGTCCACCGCTCAGCTGGGCTCCTCTCTCTCCAACCAGGGTGTCAAATTTCTACAGCACCGAAAACACAGGAGGATGAAACAACAGAAAAAGCAATCTCAGCTCAGATTTGTAAGATGGGAAGTAATCCTATAAACAACCCAAACCTCACAGGCATATGGTCCAGTTGTGTGTGTGTGAAGTCGCTTTAGTTGTGTTGAACTCTGCGACTCTGTGGACTGAAGCCACCAGGCTCCTCTGCCCATGGAATTCACCAGGCAAGAATACTGGAGTGGGTTGCCGTGCCCTCCTCCAGGGATCTTCCCAACCCAGGGATCGTCTCTTATGTCTCCTGCGTTAGCAGGTGAGTTCTTTACCACTGGTACCACCTGGGAGGTCTCAACTTAGCAAAAAAACCCTAATTAAAAAAAAAAAAAAGTCAGATCTTCCCTCGTGGTCCAGTGGTTAAGAATCTTCCTTGCAATGCAGGAGACACCTGTTTGAACCCTGGTCCAGAAAGATCCCACATGCCAAGGAGCAACTAATACCGTGAGCCACAACTACGGAGCCTGTGCTCCAGAGCCCAGAGCCCCAGAGCCCTGGGTGCCTAGAGCCCGTGCTCTGCAACAAGAGAAGCCGCCACACTGAGATGCCCTCGCCCGCAACTAGAGCAGCCCCTGCTCCCCACAGCTAGAGAAACCCACCTGGCAGCAATGACGACCCAGAGTAGTCAAAAAATAACTAAATATTCTTAAAAAGTATGTCTGCTACTAGTTGATGCTACTAGAGCTTTAAAATCTGGAGTCATCTTGATTTGCCACCTTGGGAAGTTCCTCCAGTTTATATTCCTTTCCTGACTTCTGATGCATCAGGCCAGCATGCCATGACTCTCCAAGCACAACAAAGATGGAGAAGGACTTACATTAGGCAGTTTCATGATAAAGTCATAGGCGTTGGCTTCCTTCACAGCTTTCTGAATCTCATCCATGGTGACATCTTCACGGCCATAGCGAATGTTCTCGGCTATCGTGGTGGCAAACAGCACAGGCTCCTGACTCACCACCCCGATAATCTCCCGCAGATACCTTACATTGATGGTCCTGATATCCTGTCCGTCGATACTGACCTAAAATAAAAAGGAGCTGTGATATGCACACAGCGCAGATTTGTGACGTGCGATCTGCTGAGCTAAGTCAGTGCTGCAGCAGCTGGCTGAACAAGAGTCATCTCACCATGCCCTCCGTGGGGTCGTACAGCCTCTGCATCAGCTGGACGGTGGTGCTCTTCCCGCAGCCGCTGTTCCCAACCAGGGCCACCGTCTGCCCGCTCCCTACCTTCAGGTTGAGGCCCTTCAAGACCTATGAGAATGAATGAGAAATAAACTTAAACCGCAGATTTCAGGACTACATACATTGCTGAATTGTCGAGTAATCATTTCATTGTACCTTAACTTCACTTCGAGATGGGTAATGGAAGTGAACATTTCTGAATTCTAGATTTCCTTTAATATTGTCGGGTTTGTGCCCAGTCTTTGAATAGCTGTCAATGCTTGGTTTCTAAACAGAATATAATGTCAGAAGGTTATGGCAACTACTAGGTTACAATAAATACTTTCAATTACATTTGTGGAGAGCTGAATAAAAGTGATAAAGAAATGGACTGTTTTAGACAGATAGATAAATGGCCAGCCCAGACTTACATTATCAATGATCTTGAAGACTTCATAAGCTGCTCCTCTTGCATTTGCAAATGCCTCAATGTTTGGAGATGCTTGTCCAATACTAAAAGCTCCAGTTAATACAGAAAAGACGACCTGAGGAATGTGAAGCAAAAGCATCAAGTTACTTAGTATTTAGTATGCTTTTTTCATACTTTTCACATCGCTAGTTAAAATTTTACATGGCAAGATAACATATGAATACTGACTATTAAAACTATTTTAAAATTGAAGTACTCTTCAGTTGAGAATGCTGAATTCATCTTACTGGATCCGTGAAATAATAAATTCTATATGACTGGAATACTTTCATATGTCTTCAAAGGCCAAGAATTTTGGGTTAGAGCATCAGCAGGGTATAGTGGAGATAAACCCTATTATGAGAGTCAGAAACCTGAGGTCTGAACCCTGGATTAAGCACTAAATGGCTGTATGTCTTCAGGTGATTCTCCGACAGTCTGGACTTCAATTTCTTCATTTGCAAAAAAAACAGACAAGATTCTGTTTTCCCTACCAAGCAATCTTAGTGTTGTATCAAGTAGAACGGTACATAGGAAAATATTTTGTAAATGATAAAGCACACATTCTCCATCAGATGGAATCTTTTTATCCCCCTCCACCAAAGTCTATTCTTTTCGAGGTCTGATGAACAGACTTTTTTTTTCACTTTGCCCAAATCAGTTTCTTATCGTACATTTGACACTGTTTCTCTGCCGGTGTTAAAGAGGGCTAAAGTCACTGTTCATTTCTTTGTAAATCACACATTAGTTATATTATCCAACAACTTACAGTGAAGAAATTTTGCTAAGTGTTTGTATATTCACTTTCTCGATTAGTCCTTACAACAACACTAAAAGTTATGGCATCTTACTCCTGTCAATTCCATTTTGCGGAAGACGTAACAGAGTCTTCAAAGGTCTAGGTGGCTGAACCAAATCATACAGTCAGTAAATGGCACAGCCAGAATTTGAATCAAATTGGCCTGATATCAAATCCCAGGCTCTCACTCACTCTTCTTGGCCATTATTTAATAGTTATTCAAAAATATATTCTCTAACAGTCAAACCAACACCACTAAATTTCATTGACATTTTAAAGGTGATTCATCTCTTACTATGATATCACTTACCGTGAGCACTTGTCCAATGGAATATTCTCCTGAGAGGACCAAGGAGGTCCCATACCAGAATGCCAGGGCATAGTATACATAGATCAACAGAAAAGCAGCACCCATAGAGATGTTGGCCGTGATAGCTTTCTTTATTCCAATTCTCTTGGCTTCTTCCAAATGTTTGTTGTACCTGGGAGAAGTAACAAATTATCACACATGCTCGTAAAATCTTACAAAATGGGTCAATACAGCATGATGGTTGTTGAGTACTCAAGACGCACCAAGGCCTCTGATGGGCGCTTCGCATGTATTTTCTCCCTTTGTCCACAGGTTGACCCTACGGTGTTAGTACTATTTTAATCTCTTCTTGTAGAAAAGGAAACTGAGGCCTTATGGAAATTAAGTAATCTGTGGAGGCATGTTCTAAAAGCACCTTCTCTGGCCTTAGCAATAGTGAACTAAAAGAAGTAATACTTAGCACACTTACAGCACTTGCACTGTTTCATATATAAGACAAAACACAAGCTATGAAAACACTTGTGTTTTCCCTTTAAAATCTGCATGCATTTGAAATGTATTAATAAAATGAAGATATAATGCTAGAAAGTACTCAATACAGATGTTTGTGGAGATGTGGACCTAGAGACTGTCATACAAAGCAAAACAACTCAGAAGAAAACAAATATCATATATTAACACAAATATGGAATCTAGAAAAACAGTACAGACGATCTTATTTGCAAAATAGAAATAAAGACACAGATGTAGAGAACAAACATACAGACACGAAACGAGGGAAGAGATGGGGTGGGATGAATTCGGAGGTTTGGACGGACACATACAACTACTGATATGATGTATAAAACAGACAACTAATGAGGACAGGCAACTCTGCTCACTGCTCTGTGGTGACCTAAAGGGGAAAGAAATTCAAAAAAGAGAGGAAATGGGGGGGGTGGGCGACGCTGTGTGTCTGTGTGTCTATGTCTGATTCTCTTTGCTGTATGACAGAAACTAGCACAACACTATAAAGCAAATATAGTCCAATAAAAATTAACTTAAAACAAAGAAAGTACTCAATACAAGTAAGTCCTTGAAACCTCTGCACATCAAGGATGGAGGCAGTTTGCTCCCTGTCCTGCCTCCCTCTGGGCCTGCTGGAAGGACCAAATGAGAAAAACACATGTGTAGGAGCAATCTGAGCGCTCTGACTTGCCATCTAAGACTTTTTACATGTAAATAAACTGTGTCCTTTGTTAAGTCCTGCCCGACTCTTTGCAACCCTAAGGACTGTAGCCCGCCAGGCTCCTCTGTCCATGCGGTTTCCCAGGCAAGAATACTGGAGTGGGTTGCCGTGCCCTCCTCCAGGGGATCTTCCTGACCCAGGGATGGAACTCAGGTCCCCTGTATTGCAGGCAGATTCTTTACTATATAAGCCACCAGAGAAGCACCCACGAATAATTCTTACAGCAAATACAGGGCGTTACATGAAAGAGGGCAAAGCCAAGGAAGCAAACAAAACCGAAGCAATGCTGGAGACCACAGATGGACATTTCCCTCTCATTCTAATCACTTAACATAATTTGAGCACTTTTTAAACCCTGGGGAAGTGGTTGATTTCTGATATTCAAGTTAAAGGAGATAGATACATAGCAGACTGTTCCGCTTAAGAACAGCGATATGGAGGTAAGTGAATGGGGATCAGACTTAAAGAAAAAGAAGGATCTTTGCAGATACAGAACCATGGTAAAACCATCAGAGAGAGAACAGATTGTAACTGAGCCTTAAATCTGTCCTTATTCTCTTAATACAACTCCCTACAGGATGTCAGAACATTGCCTTGCTGAAAGAGGAGCTCATAATTGCTGAAGAATTTATTTCTAATAGGATGTATTTTGAGTTCTTTGATCCATAAACACATCATGGTATAAACATTATACAGCATTATATTAATTTTTTGGAGGATTTGTTCCATTTGTTAGAATGTACAAGCAGAGGTCAAGCCCTGCTCACGTATGAGCACGTATTCTTTCACGCCCTCATGACATTTAAAACTACTTCAACAATAACCAGTTACCAAACCATGGCATGGCCCAATGAAATTTACATGATTACTTCCTAAAGAATAAATTTAAACAGAACTTTACAGTGATAAAACGGTAATACATTATTAAAGTTTCTCCCTCCAAAAAATGTAAATCTCCAACTAGCCAGTTATAACCCTTGACCAGAAAATTATTTTTGAGAAATGTGCTTCAATGGTTGAATATACATGCCTCCCACTTTATGAGCTGATGTGATGTGAAAGTACCACTAGGCATAAATTATACATGATTACATTTAAGGAACTTTAATGCTTTTGACTCACACTTTGTTTTGCCTTTATGTCAGTTCTTGCTTACCGAGACTAACGTAGAAATCACTGGGATATGCTGTGTCCCAAGAAGCCAGAGGAAACTTTTGCACAGGAAGAAGCAAGAAGGAAGAAAATCACTTAGATGCCAGAAAAGATAAATGAAAAAAAGAAGGGGGTAAGGAAGGAGGAGAAGCAAACACTACTCCTTTTGCATAGGCTTTTTGATTAGCTTGTCAACAAAAATGTCACATGTACAAAATCAGATATTAAAAGCATCAATTCATTAAAAACTCTAGTATCAAAACAGTAAAGTAGGATTTCCTAAAAGGGGTCAAACTTACATAACAAAACACTGACAATTAGAAAAAACTATTCTTCTTAAGTAATATGAACACATTTATCAATGATGCAAATAGCCACCTACGAGAGCAAGGAAAAATTTCTGCTGTGTGTGTGTGTGTTAGTCACTCAGCTGTGTCCGACTCTGCAACCCCATGGACTGTAGCCCTCCAGGCTCCTCTGTCCATGGGGTTTTCCAGGAAAGAATACTGCTGTGGATAGCTACTCCCTTCTCCAGGGGATCTTCCCGACCCAGGGATCAAACCCAGGTCCCCTGCATTCCAAGCAAATTCTTCACCGTCTCAGCCACCAGGGAAGCCACACTGTATACTACTGAATTAAATTCATTTTAAATTCTGAGAGAATTTGAGAGATCCTACTATACCTGCTAATTTGAAGAGAAAATCAGAGTAAGACCTTAACTCCTATCTATGTGGAAGCAGCAAAGGGAAGGGTAAGAACTAGAAGGAAAACTGAAGAATTATATTCGGTCTAAGAATAGCTTTAATAATTCTATTATTAAAGTCACTAAGTCATATTTGACTCTTCTGCCATTCCATGGACTATAGTCCACCAGGCTCCTCTGTCCACTGGATTCTCTAGGCAAGAATACTGGAATGGGCTGCCATTTCCTTCTCCAGGGGATCTTCCTGATCCACGGATCGAACATGTGTGTCTCACATTTCCTGAATTGGCTGGTGGATTCTTTACCACTGAGTCACCTTGGAAGCCTCTTAATAATTTTACTTCCAAATTAAATCCCAAATCCAGGGACTTATCATCCTTCTTCTGGACCACTTCAATGGTCTTCTGAGTAGTTCAAATTTTTGACAGCTCTCATCCATTCACCGGACCAATTACAGACAGAGAAGTGATTTTAAAACATCAAGTAGACAGTCATTCCCTTGTTTAAATCCCTCAACTGCTGCCCTGTGCCCTTGGAGTTAAATCCTGACTCCTTACCAGGACATGCAAGTCCCCAATGTTCTGGCCCCCACCCACCCTCAACAGCCCCTCTTCACCTCAATCTCCTCTCACTCAACCGAGCTCCAGTCACACAAGCCTTAGGATATTTTCTAGAATATACCAAAGTCTCTGCCATCTGGAAGATTCTTGTGTCCCTACCCTACCACAGCAGGCTTTTTCTCTTCCCTCAAGTACCAGCCTCCAGGACACCTCAAATGTCCAACACGCATGCCTTCCCTGACCGCCATGGCTAAAGCAGACTTGTCCTGCTCACTCTCAACAGCACATTCTTTGATTCCTTCAAAACATGTTTAAACAGTTCATGGTCTAGTTCATGCCTCTGACGGTTTCTTTCTTCCTTCCTGCTCTCCTCCCTCCCTTCCTTCTTTTTTTTCCACCTCATGATTTTGACCAGGGATCATATGAGGGCAAAAAGGCAAAGTAGCATATCAAGCTGTCGAAAGACATATAGACTTCCTATAACTCATAGCCTGAGGAAATGTGCTAATTCTTTTACAAGGTTCACATCAACAGGGAAGGTAAGTGTAGTGTTCTAAATACAAACTGATGAAGCATTAGGAATTATCTGAAAAGTGAAACAGAGGAATATGATTATGACCTGAAACTTCCTTTTTTTAGGTCACAATTGCACTCATCTCACACACTAGTAAAGTAATGCTCAAAATTCTCCAAGCCAGGCTTCAGCAATACGTGAACCGAGAACTTCCAGATGTTCAAGCTGGTTTTAGAAAAGGCAGAGGAACCAGAGATCAAATTGCCAACATCCGCTGGATCATCGAAAAAGCAAGAGAGTTCCAGAAAAACATCTATTTCTGCTTTATTGACTATGCCAAAGCCTTCGACTGTGTGGATCACAATAAACTGTGGAAAATTCTGAAGGAGATGGGAATACCAGACCACCTGACCTGCCTCTTGAGAAACCTGTATGCAGGTCAGGAAGCAACAGTTAGAACTGGACATGGAACAACAGACTGGTTCCAAATAGGAAAAGGACTACGTCAAGGCTGTATATTGTCATCCTGATTATTTAATGTATATGCAGAATACATCATGAGAAACGCTGGGCTGGAGGAAGCACAAGCTGGAATCAAGACTGCCGGGAGAAATATCAATAACCTCAGATATGCAGATGACACCACCTTTATGGCAGAAAGTGAAGAGGAACTAAGAAGCCTCTTGATGAAAGTGAAAAAGGAGAGTGAAAAAGTTGGCTTAAAGCTCATCATTCAGAAAACTAAGATCATGGCATCTGGTCCCACCACCTCATGGGAAATAGATGGGGAAACAGTGCAAACAGTGTCAGACTTTATTTTTTCAGGCTCCAAAATCACTGCAGATGGTGACTGCAGCCATGAAATTAAAAGACGCTTACTCCTTGGAAGCAAAGTGATGACCAACCTAGATAGCATATTAAAAAGCAGACGTTACTTTGCCAACAAAGGTCTGTCTGGTCAAGGCTATGGTTTGCCAGTGGTCATGTATGGATGTGAGAGTTGGACTGTGAAGAAAGCTGAGCGCCGAAAAATTGATGCTTTTGAACTATGGTGTTGGAGAAGACTCTTGAGAGTCCCTTGGAGAGCAAGGAGATCCAATCAGTCCATCCTGAAGGAGATAAGTCCTGGGTCTTCACTGGAAGGACTGATGCTGAAACTGAAACTCCAATACTTTGGCCACCTCATGCGAAGAGTTGACTCATTGGAAAAGACCCTGATGCTGGGAGGGATTGGGGGCAGGAGGAGAAGGGGACAACAGAGGATGAGATGGCTGGATGGCATCACCGACTCGATAGGCATGAGTTTGAGTAAACTCCGGGAGTTTGTGATGGACAGGGAGGCCTGGTGTGCTGCGATTCATGGGGTCGCAAAGAGTCGGACAAGACTGAGCAACTGAACTGAACTGAACTGTTTAAAAAACTTTTACATTTACTTTTTGAATAATCATAATAAGAAACAGTTAATAGAAATAGCTTTTCAAGGAAATTCTGATATGAATACCAAACAACATCAGCTAATGCATAAGTAAAATTAAAACTGAATAAAATTCAGAAAAGTATTTCTGTCATATTCTGGAAGGTTTTACATAATTATATCCATATTTTGAGAAAACATTTCTAAATTTTAACAGACAATTGATTTTTAAGCTTTTTGATGTTAAAAAAAAAAAATCCAGTGAGGTCTACTTTGGTTTTGAACGTTTATTTTAATTTTTGAAGACCTGGTTACTTATTTGTATCAACTTGAAAAAAAAAATACTGCTTAACTGAATCAGCTTAATATCAGAATTAAAACTCTATAAAAATGCCAGCATTTAATAAATGAATAATGCTAGAATGTATAAAGTAATCAGCCTGAGCACTGATTTAAAAAGATATTTTTCTTTCTATTTTTTATTCAAAGATTGGAGAAGGAAATGGCAACCCACTCCAGTATTCTTGCCTGGAAAATTCCAAGGACAGAGGAGCCTGGCAGGCTATAGTCCATGGGGTCGCAAAGAGTCGGACACGACTGGGCGACTTTCTCTCACTGCCAATACACAAGTGAAAACCCAGAGCCTAGCACGGTGCTTGGCATGTGGTAGATGCTGGATAAATTTGCCAAGTGAACTGAACATTCAAGAAATGGCCAAGCTGGAGAGAACCTTAGGCCATCAGGTTGTAGTCTTGAGTCTACTCCTGATATTCATGAAAAACTAATTTCCAATAATTCCCAATTTTCTAGAGGACCTTTCAAAGACAGAATCCAGTAAACAACATCTTCTGAAGAAGTAATTCTACACATAAAATGAATCTTTGAATATAACTGTGTAAGCCCATATGCTTGTTAAAAAATTAATCACTATCTTCTCTAAAAAACAAAACAAAAAAAAATCTGTACCTAATTATTTAGATCACTCCATTAAAAAATACTTTTAATTCCTTTAAACTTTCAGTGAACTAAAATAAGATTTATCTAAGTTTTGAATATTGGACTTAACACCTTTCCCTTCTTACACCCAGGTTATATATCATTACAATTTTTCATTGCTAACAATATCTTCTAAAATTATCATGTTCTTCAAATTTTCGATGCCATTAATCTAAGAAGTATTATAATCATGTTCTTTTATGCAACATTAATAAAGGAGTTTAACAGAACACTCCGTATACAGCAGGGACCCAAAAGGCTCCAGCCTCAATATAATAAGCATGTGCACCATGGAAAGTGCCAGCAGGGGAACCTGCTTGTCTCAACCTTGACAACAGATGAAGGGTGGGGGGAAAAAACATGTCCCCTGGGAACTGGAACCATAAAAGGCAATGCTTATACCAGTCTGAAAAATACAAATTCACCAGTGTGGTTCAAAAACTCCTAGACCAAGAATATAATGTACATGGGCTCAGGTTAATAGTGCCCCCAGTGAGTGGCAGAAGCAAACACAAATCCTTCCTGCAAGAACTCAGCTTCTCAATCCAGACCCACAGCAACTTTAAGATGGCTCTGATTGTAGGATTTGTCTCAAATTCAGAGATGATGAATTGCAAGAGAAAAATGTGTATCCTAGAATTGACGGAATACTACATGTTCTCTAACTGTTCACTGCTGTCCACAGGAATGCCATTTTTACCCCTGGACTGGGTACCCAGAGGCCTGCCCGTACACTGTCGGTCTGCAGATCTTATTACACTGTTACTGGGATTGCTGTGTAGACAATCATATGCTCTATAGAGAATGACAGTTTTGATTTTTGTTTACCAACCTAATAATTTTTCTTTTTTATTCTTATGATTCTTACTCTTATTTTTTTCCTTAATTTTATTATCTTGTACCAGTACAACCCTAAATAGAAATGATGCCAGCAGACATATTTATTTCGTTATTTTAAAGGAATGCTATTAACATTTTACCATTTAATAAAATTTCCTGTGGGTATCTGGTACATACTCTTTATTATTTTTTCTTTCTTTTTTTTTTTTTTCTTTCCCTTTTTTCTCTTTTTTCTCTTTATTAAATTAAGAAAGTTTTTGTCATGAATCATCTGTAATTAACACTTTTGCCTTATCCATCAAAACAAAATGTCTTTCTTCCAATCTACTAGTGTGGTTAAATATATTCATGGATTTCCTAAGTTAAATCATCTTTGCACTTATGGGATCAAGCCATCAGGTTCAGAAATTTTTTTAATCTGATGATAGTTTTCACACTGATTCATTTAGCAAATAATTTATCTAGGCTTTCTGCATCTATGTTTTAGATGAAACTGTCTTATAATTTTCCTTTCTCATATACCTGCTATCTTGTTATGATGTCAAGGTTGTACTAGCCTCATAAAATGAACTCACAACTTCATATATATATGTTTTTTTCATTCTCTCAAACAATCTCTGTAAGATGGGGTCATCTCTTTCTGGAAGTTTTGGTAAAATCTGTCTGGAAAATTATCTGGACCTGGTGGTTTTTGCATGTTTATGCATGTATGTACATGAAAGGCAAAAGACAGAGATTTTAAACTGGATTCAATTCCTTTAATGATTATGATTCTACTCAAATTTCATCTTAAGTGAGAATTTTAACATATATTTTTCTGGGACATCATCTATCTCATCAGGGATTTTTAATTACTGGTATAAAACTGTAATTCTTTTTTTTTTTTTAACTGTAATTCTTAAAATAATTTTTTAAAAATCTGTAGCAACATTTTTCCTTGTACACTTTCATTTTGTTCCTGATTAAACCTGTAAAATACTACTTATTTATCCATATTTTCATAAAAATTAGTTTATGGTATTTTGTCAAACCTTTGCTTCTTTATTTTTATTTTCTATTAAAATGTTTTGCTCTTAATCCAGTTATTCTTTTTCGAACTTCTTAATGTGGCTGCTTAGTTCATGAATTTTCAGCAATTTTTAAATTTCTTCTACCAAACACCCTAGTGATACCACTGGACTTGGATTCATTTTTAATGTGAAACCCTCAGCTTTAGGAAGAGAGAGCTCCCTGGTCCTCAGAGTATTATAAATTCAGACTCTAACAGCACCTGAGGGTAAGGCTTGCAATTTTGATTTCTATGGAGAGATGCTTTCGCTCGGTGCAATAACTAGGCATAATCAGATAAGATTTGTCACCCCATGTTGGTAAACAGATTCTTTTTCTGGTACACCTCTCCATTGAGAAAAACTGGAAACGAATGCCAAGTTCAAAATTTCATTCTGTGTCTACTCAGACATTTATTCAGAAAGTACTTTGCTGAATAAACTCTTGAAACAGTACCCCCCCCCCCATGACTCTAACGGAGTATTTAACTTCCTCAGACAATATTTACCCCAACTGGTACATCAGATATGTTATTGACCTGTGGCTGTTTGTATCTGTCCCCCCCCACCCCACCACCAGAATTTAAGCTCCAAGAGAAGAGGGCCTTCATTTGACCGGTTATTTGCAAGGCAATGAAGCAAGACTTCCCATTTTTTAGTCAGACTCATGTTAAGGCAAAAGCAAAAACCTTAGCAAAAACAGATAGAGAACAGATATTGCTTTCCTCTGAACTATGATAGGTACAGAGCCATCACAAATTCTCTCAGAGGATATCTTTATGGGTATGAAATATATCATATGAGAAAAGTATACTGCAAACACAGTATGAACAGTTTAAAGAATAGACAGTGAGCACTCGTGTAAGCACACCTGAGGTCACGAAATGAAACAAGGTCAGAATCAAGATGCCCCCACCATGTGCCCCACTTTTCTCACCAGCCCCTCACCTCCCCCAGAAGTGACCATTATTTTCACTTAATGACCCCATCCATCTACCACAAAATACTCATTCTTAGAGAATCAAGAATTAACTTGATGGAGAAAAATTATCATCAGAGATATTATGTTTCAGCCTTAAGAAACTATTTATCTCACTACCCACCTAGGAGACTCTAGAAAACACTTTGAATTAGCAGATATAAGAAGAATTACAACAATTAGAATGACAACTTTTCCAGAATATTAACTATGCTGTAATATACCCAAGAAGCTATTTCAGGAAACATATACATCAGAGAACACCCTTACAATCATCACCATCAACCTGAAGGGCATTTAAGATGACAGAATTTAACAGCTCTACCAACTTAAAAAAGGAGACTCAAACCTTTCAAGTTCTTTCTTTTGTCCTCCAAATGCAATCACAGTTCTAATAGCCGCTAAGACCTCTTCAGCTACTGCTCCAGCTTTTGCATATGCTAAAAGTTCTTTATCAGTAAATGAAGACAGTATCTGTTTAAAAATGCAACTGCAGATAATTTAAATTTTTTAACAAGTTAATTTTACCTTGTACACAAATGCTGCTGTCCATAGAATACTGTACTGTATGTAAATTTTTTACTCGTCTTTGGTTATGAAGTCCTCTTTTTTAGTATACATATTGTAGACATTTCTTTCTGGACGGAGATGGTATATAATAAAACAAAATTTCAACTTTCTCACTATACCCCATGGGTTCTCATACAAATAAATAAATCTGGGACTTTGGGGGAGATTTTAAATCTTAAAAACAAGTGTATACTATAAACATCAATAAATACATCAAAAAATGGGGCAGTATATCAAAAAAATAGGTGCATTCAACATAGCAATTGCTAATTCTGAAATACCAAGGTAGGAGGCTAGGAGAACACAGGGGACCAAGCACTGTGTAGTGACAGGACCTCAAGAAGGTTTCAAATGGCAGGGAGGCAGGGTTCCTTTTACTACGGTTTCTGAGCATGACATTAGGCCACCATGGAGGTCTCTTTTATGGATGCTCTTTGATTTTTCTGTTTGGTCCCTGAACATCTGTTCTGTGGAAGGAACAGTGCCGGGTCCCTTATATACACAGGATCTCCTTCACCGATTCTTCTCAAATGTACCAAGAAGTAGGCATTATTTTCCCTGCTCAATACATGAGGAAATGGAATGAGAAAGAGGTCAAGTCATTTGCTAATAAGTGAAATATCCAGGATTTAAGGCTTCACAGCATGAATCAATGGCCACTAGAGTGAATCTCTCTCTAAAACCAGCCACTGACATGTGTGGAATCCCAGAGGGCCCTGTGATTAAAATTGAATCAGCTGGCATGGGCAAAGGACTACTATTGTTACCTGAAATGATTGACTAGTCAACCATCTAAATATTGCAAGAATTCAAATAAAATTCTGAGTAAATATATTATACTCTTTCAATAAATAATTTATAGCATCTGTGGACTCATTTGTATAAGTAACAACAGTCTATTCCTGCTTGTCATAAAAAGTTCAAAGTTGTTTTGATTTTAAGAGTGCATTTCTTCCTCTGCTGCGTGCAAAAGTAAAAGGAGCTACGACAGATGTAGGAATGGGTGGGTGAAGGCAAACGAACCTTTATTAACCAGGTTCTATGTGCAGATGTTGTACTGTATACACCTTCTTTGGGACCCCAAACAACCACCAACTGATGCTCTAGACCTTCCTGACCTCTCCAAATGACCTGCCCAGGGCTGCCCTATCACATCTGCCACAACTGCTCACAGCGCTGGGCCCGAACCAGGGAGATCACTGTCATCCCTGAACAAACAGGTCTGCATCAGGCAAGAGGCGCATACAATACAGTTTAGCTCTGTTTCTCTGCTCTTGTTGAAAACCTCAACCATCAACCACCCAGAAGCAGCTGACAACAGGAAGATCAGCAGAACTATTTTTGAATGAGGAGTTTCAAAACATGTCATTCTAATTTATTGTTGAAATATCAAGTACCATTCCAACTGATTCAATAAGCCTGGCTTCTCTATGACCTTCCAGAATGATAAGCATATCCTTAGGCAAGACTACAGTAGAATGTTCATGAAGTGTTTTGTTTTTTAACAGATCATGTCTGTTGAAAGAAAAAAAACACTTTCAAATACTCTCAGGGATGTGAAAAGTCAACTTTACTGTTCCTCTAATATAAAATAACAGGATGGTGATACTTCCATTATTACAATCACCCACCTAAACGATATCAAATTTCAACTAACTCATCCCTTCTTCCAAAGGCTGCTAATTTTGTTTAAACAAAGCCTAATTGTACTAGTGCCAGACACATGAAATTGTTATTCCTCTAAGTTAAAAGCTAATACAGGCCACTTTATATTGTTCAAACTAATACATTCAGAAGGAATAGTTTTGACCACGACAGATGTTCTGGCCTTCTTCTTTGTCCCTTTTTTCCAGTTCTCAGTGTAGGTTTTTATTTCATTTTGTTTGGGATAATTTATACATGCTTTATTTTTTTAAACTTGTTATTCTGAGATAATTGTAGACACAAAGGCAGTTCTAAGGAAGACAGTCAGATCCCATAAACCCTTTATCTGGTCTTCCCCAAACAACAACATCTCCAACATCTCTTCAGAACAAGATCCCAGCCAAAAATTCAACACTTAACATTAATTCAATGTTATTCAGATTTACCAGTTTTACATGCACTCGTGTGTGTGTGTGTTCAGTTCCAAGCAATGTTATCACGTTAGATTCTTGTGACGACAGTCACAATACAGAACAACTCCATCACCAGGCCCCCTCAGTCCTACTCTTTGTAGCCACGGCCACCTCCTTTCCTACTCCTCACTTCTCCTCCCCTCCACACCATCCCTAACACCTGAAAACCACTAAAGTGTTCTGCCTGTTATATTGTCATTTCAAAAATATTATATAAATGGAGCATAAGGCATGTGACCTTCTGGGACTGGCCTTTTTCACCAAGTGCAAATCTCTAGAGACTCATCCAGGTTGTGTGTGTATCAGTGCTACTTTCCTTTTTATCACTGGACGCACCACAGCTGCTCAACCAGTGACCCGCTCAAGGGCATCTGGGGTTGTTTCAGTTTGGGGCTACTGCTCATACGGCTGCTATGAACGCCTGAATACAGATTGGGTGAATACATGAACTTAATTTCTCTTAGATAAATGTCCAATACAACTGCTGGATTGTATGGTAATTGCATGTTTAGTTTTATAAGACATTGCAAGCTATTTTTTCAGGTTGAACACCATTTTACATTCCCACCAATAATACATGAGTGACCCGGTTTCTCTGCATCTCAGCAGCATTTGGGGTTTCACTTTTATTTTAGCCATGTTGGTAGATGTATAATGGGATCTTGTTGCAGTTTAATTTGCTTTTCACTGATGACTAATGCTGTTAAACAACCTTTCATGTGCTGACCTACCACCTGTATAACCTCTCTGATGACGTTTGTTTATCTCTTCTGCCCATTCTCTAACTGGTTCATTTGGGGTTTTTTTCTCCCTTAATATATATATTTTTTATTGATGTATAGCTGACTTACGTGTCTCAGGTACACAGCAAGGTGATTCAGTTATACGTAAACACATTATTCTTCAGATTATTTTCCATTACAGCTTATTACAAGATATTGACTATAGTTCCCTGTGCTATACAGTTAACCTCTGTTGCTTGTGGCATATCTATTTTTTAATTAGAAATCTAGCATTCTATTTATATGAAATCAAACAAGTGGAATCAAAATGTCACAAATTTTTTTCAGTTAGGCAAAAGTTTATAAGTTTTCTAAAAAGCATATATTATACATACTATTTATATATATGTAGACAAAAGCTTTTCTACTATGCTCGATAAAGGCTTGAGAAAGAACATCAAAAAAAAAAAAGAGAGAGATGGAGAAATTGGAAAACATAAACTAAATGAAATGCCAGCACTGAATAAGAAATAGAAAAGTGAAACAAACTAAGTAAAATTAAAGATCATTATACAGTCCAGTTGTTTTGAAACATGGTTGCTTATTAGAAATGTATCTGGAACTCTGGAGGAAAAAAGCAATACGTGGGCATTTGTATTTTTCAAAAAATCCCAAGATAATTCTAATATGTATATGGATTTTAAAAAGTAATTACAGATTTTTCTATTAAATAGTAGTTTTGGTGATTTTTTTTTTAACTATCAAATTTTGAGAGTTCCTTATATATTAGATAAAGACTAACCCTTTGTCAGACATGTGACTTGCATGTTACTTTTTCCCAGCTTGTAGCTTGTGTTTTCATATCATTTACATGGTTTTCACAGCGCAAGAGTTCCTGCTTTGGGGGAAAGCAGATAAAGCCTTCCTTCTTCTAGCGGAGATTATATAAAATTGGTGTCAATTCCTCTCTAAAACATCTGGTAAAGTTTTCCAGTAAATGTTGTCTGTGCCTGGAGAATTCTTTTTGAGGAGCTCAGAACTTACAGAATAGATTTCTTTAATCACTATTTCATCTTAGTTGTTCTGGATATCACAATATTCACAGGTGACATAAAAATCTACTGGTATCAACATTTTACCACTTATAATTTTGGGTTCAATCACCAAATATGATTTAGAAATCTCCTGGGAAAAGAAAGGCCCAAATTCCTGCTCTTTCTGTTGTTCCTTTTCCCTTCCTGATGCTCCCTCCAATATACCTTGTATCACTTTCCTTCTGTTTGAAGAACTTCATTTAGCCAGTCTTTAATAGGCGGTATGCTAATGGAAACTTCCTCTACAGTCTTCCATGATCTGGGAATGTTTTTATCTCCCCCATCATTCCTAAAAAATACTTTAACCAAGTATCCACAGTTGACAGGTCTTTAAGCACTTGAAAAATAATTTGCCACTTCCTTCTGGTCTTTATGGTTTCAGATAAGAAATACGTTGTCATTCAAATTGGTGTTCCCCGGAGAAGGCGATGGCAACCCACTCCAGTATTCTTGCCTGGAAAATCCCATGGATGGAGGAGCCTGGTTGGCTGCAGTCCATGGGGTCGCTAAGAGTTGGACACGACTGACCGACTTCACTTTCAGTTTTCACTTTCATGCATTGGAGAAGGAAATGGCAACCCACTCCAGTGTTCTTGCCTGGAGAATCCCAGGGACGGGGGAGCCTGGTGGGCAAAAAAAAAAAAAAAAAAAAATTGGTGTTCCCTATAGGTAATGTGCTGTCCATCTTTAGCCAATTTCAACTTTTTCCTTTGTCTTTACTTTTCAATGACTTAACTATGATGTGCTTCAGCATGGATTTCTTTGGGTTTACCTTGTTTGAGGTTAGCTTAGCTTCTCGGACCTGAAGGTTTGTCTTTCACAAACCTTGGACATTCTCAGCAGTTATTTCTTCCAATAATCCTTCAGCCTTACTTCTCTCCTTTCGTTTGGGACTCTGATGGTCACACATGTTCTACATCGTCCCTGAGGCACTTTTCATTTTCTGTTTCATGGTGGGTGACTTGCATCGTTCTATTTCCAGGTCCACTGACTCTATCCTGTCATCTCCACTCAACGAGATTAAGCCCCTCCATCATGACTTTTGTTCTACTGCTGCACCTTTCAGTTATCTAATTTCATTCTGTCCTTTTTTCTTAATTTGTTTCACTGCTGATATTTTCTATTTCCTTTCGTTTTAAGATAATTTGTAATTGATTAGTGAAGCATTTTCCTGATGACTCTTCCAAAATCCATGCCAAACAATACTGACATATGAATTATATCAGCACTTGTCAGTTAAGTGTTTTTTCTCATTCAAGTTGTGATTTTCATAGTTCTTGGTATGACAAGTGATCTTAACTATATTCTGGGCGTGGTGTCTGTTATGTTAGGACATTCTGGGTCCTATTTAAAGTCTTTTATTTTAGCAAGCAGTTACCCTTTTGGGATTTAGCATATAATTCTTAACCTACTTCTGTGAATTGTGGGTCAAGCAGCAGTTTTACATTCCAAGTGTTTGTGGTATTATTTTCGTCAGCATGGTTTGTCTGCAGTTGCTGGGACCCCTGCTTCTGCTACCTGAGAGAGTGAAAGTGGTTCTTAAGGTTGGACCACCTCAAGTAGGAGTAGGATAGGGTAGTTTCCCCTCCCCTTGCCCCCTAGCTGACCCAGTGTCTCTGGGCGGGGTTAGAGAATTGCGTGAAGAGATCAAAACAGGCTTTCTGGAGTAGGAAACTTGCTGGGGCCAAGCCTCTTCTGGTTCTGCCTTCTTGCCCTGGTGCCTCTGAGTTACAGAAGAGAGCCTCAGGATCACACGGACAAAGCAGCTTCCTCCACCAGGCCTCATTTCTTTTTTAATAAGACTGACAACCAGACAATTAACCTAGATGTCCATCAGCAGACGAATGGATAAGAAAGCTGTGGTACATATACATGATGGAATATTACTCAGCCTTTAAAAAGAATACATTTGAATCAGTTCTAATGAGGTGGATGAAACTGGAGCCTATTATACAGAGTGAAGTAAGCCAGAAAGAAAAACACCCATATACTATATTAACGCATATATATGTAATTTAGAAAGATGGTAACAATAACCCTGTATGTGAGATAGCAAAAGAGACACAGATGTATAGAACAGTCTTGTGGACTCTGTGGGAGAGGGCAAGGGTGGGATGAGCTGGGAGAATGGCATTGGAACATGTATATTATCATATGTGAAATGAATCGCCAGTCCAGGTTCAAAGTATGATACAGGGAGCTCGGGGCTGGTGAACTGGGATGACCCAGAGGGATGGGATGGGGAGGGAGGTGGGAGGGGGGTTCAGGATGGGGAACACATGTAAACCCGTGGCGGATTCATGTCAATGTATGGCAAAACCACTACAATATTGTAAAGTAACTAGCCTCCAATTAAAATAAATAAATTTATATTAAAAATATTAAATAGTATCTGAAGTAATGCACAATTATTAAAAGATTAACTTACTGTTTTTCCCCCTAACTTAACTAGAACAAACATCAATACATTTTAGAACAGTTTTTCAGCAAATACTGATATGAAGAATCTGCCACCTGACTTGTCTAAAGTGCCAGTAAACAGAAAAATCAATTAACACAAAGGCTTTTGCCAAATATTTCAACAGATGCCGTTTAGCCACCAAGAACACCATTCAAACATTGTGTTAGTCTGAACAATAAATTAATAAGAGTTCTCAGAACTTCAATTTCTTCCTCTGTTAAATGAGATGATGTCTACACTTTACAAGAACATGTATTTCATGCCTTTGAGGAAGAAAATAATATGATAGAATGAGGGGGAAAATATTCTGTAATAGTCTACAAACTTCTACTTCATATGTAGAAAATATTATAGCTAAATATTGCAAAAAGTGTAACTAACATTTACTAATTTGGGGGGAGATTAAGATATGTTGTTATTTTATACTCTAAAATTTCCTGGGATTTTTTTAACCTAAAAAAAGTTGAATCTGGGTAACAAGGTTCTATTGTATAGCACAGGAAATGGTATTCAATAACCTGTAATAAACCATAATGGAAAAGAATATGAAAAATAACGTGTGTATATATATATATCTGAATTACTTTGCTGAGCAACAGAAATTAACACAACATTGTAAACTAATGGCATTTCAACAAATTTTTTAAAAAAGAGAAAAAAAATATGTATTTGCCTGACACAGTAGATACTTTAAAAAATGGCAGTTACTGTTTATAATAGCAAAATATCCATCCTACGGGGTTAAATTTTTTAAATTTCTTAATGCAGTCTGATTTGTTTTGTGTTAGGCTTGGGTTTGCTTGGTCCTCCATTATTTTACATCCTTTTGCCATGTGAATGTGTAGTGCTGTCTCTAATTTCTCTTTTTCTCTAAAAACTACATACGAGGCCAATCTCTCCACAGCCACCTACACTTACACAAAATCAATTTAGAATGAACACCACACCCAGTCTCAACAGAAAGGCCTCCGTGCAGAGACGGGGAGGGCCATTTGCATTGCTTTGCTTTCGTGACAGGGAACTGCAGACCTCAGAAGCACATGCATAAGGGGCTAGAAAATACCTTTTTAAAAAATTGTCTTCACACCAATGGACTTAAGTATGTATAAACACAGAGCCATTTATAATGCTGACAAAACTGTTCTGCCAACAAAATAAATAAAATCTACAAAAACACTGACATCAATAATGGTAACTGGATGGGACTTACGTGCTAGTCACTGAACGTGAAGCTCTCCTTGTGAACGTGGAACTGTCTACCAGGGAACACAGCTCTCCGAGAGCTGAGCGTGCCTTTGGCACCAAGGGAGAGAAGGAGATGGGAGAGCTCCATCGTTCCCTTCGCCCATAACAGCACAGAGTCTGGGTGGGGACACCTCAGTGACCTCACACCTGCCTATCCCCACTGATGTGAACAGAAGATTTAACACCAAGATTTATCAGAAGATTTAACAACAGTGTCAGGGCCATCATGTGACAAAAACAGCCTTCTACTGGAGGAGATGTGGGGTGTTTTTTGAGGGTGGAGACAGTTTAATAGCCTGGATTCACAGGCTTCACACCTACCTTTGCCCAGATAGCAGCTGACAGGCCAACAACAGGACTGATGGACAGAATCACAAGGGTGAGCTTCCAACCTTTTGTAAATCCTACTACAAAACCAGTGAAGAATGTTGCTATTGCCTGAAAGAGCATTCCAATTTTGTCACCAATTCCTTCATTAATTTTGGAGACGTCACTGAAAGAAGAGTGTTAGAAATAAACATCAGGATTATGAACACCAGAACTTTCCTCCTGAATCTAGCTGAGCGTGCGTGTGTGTGTGTGTGTGTGTGTGTGTGTGTGTGTGTTTCAGTGTGGGGTAAGTCAGTTTACACCCAGGATTTTCCTTGGGAACGTCCCAGGCAAGCACCATGCCGCCCTAAGCTCACTCCCACAGGGCGTCTCGGGCCTGGCACGTCCAGCCCCTCACTCACTGCCGGTCGTGCGGGACCTCTTCATGCCCTGCCAGGGTTCTGGGAACGAAAAGACGCGTGAGGCACGGTCAAGACTCAGAAGGCATTTAGCTTCAGAATTACTTCTGAGGGATGGGCGCTACCTCCAGGGATTACCTCCTGACAGATTTTATGACCTCGTTTCCATTTTAAAAGAATAAGAAGCACACGTCAGAGTTCAACACACACCCAGCTACTTACTCTGTGAGTCGGGTGTTAAGTTCTCCAACGTCATGCACGTCAAACCAGCCTATCTCCTGTCGCATGATGGCATGAAAAAACTGTTTTCTGATTCTGTGTACTTGTCTTCCAGCGGCCAGACACCAGAACGAGACCTGGATGTAAGCAGCAATAAGCACGCCAGCGCCGATTCCGGAGTAATAGTAGGCGTACCTGGAAAACGACGGGACAGCTGCACGCGCGCCGCTTTCCCGTCAGCGCGCCTGCGCCCAGCGGACCACGCGCCCTGGCTTGTCAGTCACCCGGCAATCCTGCCCGCCCTCAGAGCAGAGCTGAGGGGCAGCATCCAACTACGGCCACCCCGGTAGATGTCATGGTGAAGAGTGTGCTTGCTGTTTGGGCTCAAATCCCAGTTCTTAACTGCTAGACAGGCTGACTTCACCTTTCGAAGTCCCAGTTTCCTAACTGGCAAAATGGAGATAAGAACTGTAACACAGTGGGACTTCCCTGGCGGTCCAGCAGTTAAGACTTCATGCTTCCATTGCCAAGGGCATGGGTTCAATCCCTGATTGGGGAACTAAGATCCCGTATACCTCGTAACATGGCCAAGAAAAAGAACTGTAACACAGTAATATATAAAAACACTTGCGTCTGCGCCTGGCACACAACTAGCATGTAGAGAATGCCAGTTCTTGTGAAAGACGTGAGTGGTGCCTAAAAGCATCACAGCATTAGGTAAGGTCTACCAGTGTCATCCTGCATACCTGGATTACCCCTGTATCAGCTGATGAACACTTGGGATGGTTTCTGCACACTGGGGAATGGAAAGAAGTGACAGAACTTGCTAGAAAATGAAACCAAGAGATGGGAATGGTCACCTGACCTTTTGGGTTATTAATCTGCCAAGAGACAACTGAGAATAAAAATTGCTTTTATATCATCTGCCCAACTGGCCATCATGAGTTATCCTGAAATGCTTAATGAATCAAGTAGCAGGCCCTCCAGTTTAAAGGGTTTAACAATAAAAAAAACATGAGCATCTTCTAAAACCAGACCCTTGAACTAGAAATGCCAAATTTGTATTTCCTTATCTGAGTCTTCATACAGAAAAAAGCAAACTCATGTGCTTCACTAAGCAATTACTTTTCAGGTAAAAACAAACATTCAAAAATGAAATACAGGATTCCAATATTCCCACTTTTAAAAGTTCACAACTTGGCCACCCTCAAAGAAAAAACTTGTATGAATCATACAGAAACTATAAAAATGGTGATGTAACAACCAGATAGTTGCTGATGTCGATGCTCACAGCCTGATGGAAACGTATCTTCCCTAAGTTATACCTGGTAATGTACAATGTATTTATCAGGGAGGACAGAATTAGAATACTAAATTTTAGTTAATAGATAACTCAATATTTATTATCCAAGTGTTAATGATACAGCAAGAGATAGCTAAAAACAAGTTCCTCATTAACAAGTGGGACGTGTGCTTTGAAAATGAGCTAATGTATTGTAAGCCACCAGTCTATGTTTACTCAGAAAGAAATACCTGTATTTAAGCATTTATAAGATGATTACGGGCTTCCCAGGCGGTTCAAATGGTAAAGAGTCCACCTGCTATGCAGGAAGGCTAGGTTCGATCCCTGGGTTGGGAAGATTCCCTGGAGAAGGTAACAACTACCCACTCCAGTGTTCTGGCCTGGAGAATTCCACAGACAGAGGAGCCTGGCAGGTTACAGTCCATGGGGTCACAAAGAGTTGGACATGACTGAGAAACTTTCACTTTCAAGATGATTATAAGGCACTGTTTTTCATCATATGAAAAAAGTGCCTCTCCATAAGAGTATCTGGAGGTGTTTGTTTCTCAACTTTCAAAATATGGTCGAATTTGTCCATTTTCTTCAAACCTACTAGAGTACTTACAGGATAATGTGAAATCATTTTCTTCTGAATCACCAACTCATGCCTTTAGACATGTTTTATAAGGTGTTCTGAGAGCAAACTTCAAGGTAAGTAAATCATTAATGAAAGCTTCCAAAGCAATTTAAGGTTAAAAGGACTATATTTATTCTGGAATGCCTTGTCTCATTGTTCAGAATAAGATGTTATATTTTAAAAAATCCTGTTAACTGATCTCATTATATCATAACTAAAGCTATCCAAGAAGCAAACTAATAATACAAAGCCAATGCAAATAATGTGATTCTTAACTGCATTTTACATAAGCTCACTTTGAACCCCTCTAATTTCCCTGCAGATGATATTCTATATTTACCAATGCATACATCAATCTGATCCAGGCTTAACCTTCACTTTAGAGTGTCTTAGGCAGCAAATTCTTTTCTTGAAGAAAAAGACCTATACTGTATCCTCCTAAAAAAATAACAATGATGGTGCTCCCCTCAAAACTTTGAATCTTTACCATAATAGTGCAAAATTTTAAACCGTATCACAATTGGATTAAGACAAAAAGGCTTAGCAATAGTAGAAAAATGTCTACTTACGTGGTCATTTCCTTCTCCAGCTTGTTGCCATAATCTGTTTTGTCTATAGTACCTAGTTCACCACAAAACAAACATACACTGTTATGTCTCTTTATTTTCCATTAAAAATATGCATATAAATAGAATGTCCTCCACAGTCCAGTATTAATAATCTGCTTTCCAATGCAGGGGACATGGGTTCAATCCCTGGTCAAGGAACTAAGATCCCATATGCTGTGCATGACAACTAAGCCCTCATGCCCTGGAGCATGCATGCCACAACTGGAGAAGCCCACGCACCCCCAAAAAAATCCCACATGCCACAACTAAGACCCGACACAGACAAATGAGGAACTTTCAAAAAGATAAGCATGTAAAAATGAATCAAACTTGTGTCACTTAACAACTTACACAAAAATAGGTCAAACTAATTTTATCTATAAGCGTCAGGGCATCTGTGCAAATCCTTTACTACTGGCTGTGTGCAACCACACACACACTAAATTCAGTGAAGCTTATTTGCAAGAAGAAAGCTGCAGTGATTAAGGAGGAGTCTGTCAACAGAGATACTAGTGTCCCTGGATTAAAATGTTTTATGAAATACCACTCCAAGATGACATGGAGAAAAATCTTTTCTGCGGGCTTTGTCCTGATAAATATCAGTGCAGACTTGACCCTAAACCATTTAGTATTTCAAACTGAACATCACATTTCTTCAGTTTTTATTTTAAAAATTTAAGATACAAAGAATGTAATAAACACCAGTGAGCTCATTATGCAGTATTAGCAAATGTTAACATTTTAGGACAAGGTACATTAAAACTCTAACACCTCGCTCCAAACACACACACACACACACACGTGTGTGCATGCACTAGCCACTGTTCATATTCTGGTGTGAATTTTTCTTCAGATTTTATTTTCTATATGCAAGTATACACATACATCAATACACGCACATGCTTATTTTAAAGGACAGAACCACAGTTCACATTCAGTGGCCAATTTTCCATGTCCGTGTGTGGGTATATGGGGCCTCCCCGGTGGCTTAGTTAGTAATGAATATGTCTGCAATGTGGGAGACATGCGTTTGATCCCTGGGTTGGGAAGAGCCCCTGGAGAAGGGAACGGCTACCCACTCCAGTATTCTGGTCTGGAGAATTCCATAGAAAGAGGAGACCGGCAGGCTATAGTCCATGGGGTTGCAAAGAGTAAGACCTGACTGAGTGACTTTCGCATGTGTATATGTATGTGTATCTTTGTTTTTTCAAAGTTGCATCTATTTCTGTTGCTTCCAGTCTTACTGTTACATGCAATGCTGCATTAAACATACCTGTTCACATATATTATATATGGTGAATATTTTTGGAGGATACATTATCATAATCAAGATGGCTGGATCAATTCAGGGAGCACACTTTAAATCTTATAGTCATTTCAAAAGTTACAATGCAACATAAGAGGGCCTAGTTCAGGTGAGTGTGCTCTTGACAGGTATGGGAAACAAGAGGAAAAGTTTTTCTGGCAAAGAGGACAACATTGCATGTGTGAAGAATGAGTAAGCTGCTTTGGCAGGAGCATGGGTGTGTTGTGTGGATGGAAGGAGGTGGATACATGGTTGAAAACATCATCTAGGCTCCCAGGTATGGGATATAAAAACTTGTAGACATTATGAGTGTATATATATATATATGTACATGTATATGTGTGTGTATATATGTGCACATATATATACTTTTCTTCAGATTCTCCAACATACTGAGTGGAGTTCCCTGGGCTACACAGTAGATCCTTGTTGGTTTTCTATTTTATATACACTAGTGCACACATGATAATCCCCACCTCCTAATTAATCCCTCCCCAACAAGAAAAGTCAAATGTTTAAGTGTAGCTTTTATTTTAATAAAATACTTGCTTAGATTCTTGACCACGTTCTCCTCTGGCTTCCAGAACCTCATTCTCCTGGTCCTCCCATAACGCCGATCCCTCTCGCTTGGTCTCATCCACCAGTTCCTCACGCCCTCGCGTCCCTCCGTGCTGCTGCCTCGCAGAAGGCTGCACTCACCCCAGGGTGGCTCTACACTCGTGCCGCTTCAGTGACCCCCGATCTGTCTGGGAGCCGCTCAAACCCTCTCCTTCCTCACAGCCAGTGTCTGCCTCAGGTCCCATCACCTCTCACACCTGCTCCAACAAGAGCCTCCTAACTGGCTTTTCTAATCCCATCAAGTCTTTATCTTGCCACCAGATCTTCTTTTGGGGAACAAAAATATTGCCCCTGTTAATAACCTTAAATGACAGTCCACTGAATAAAGGACAAAGTCCAAGAGCCGTAACATGCCCTATTAGTCCCTTTGCAATCTTACCACAATAAGCCACACAACGACTTTGCAGTTTTTTTATCCCCACCCTTTCTCCTCATCCAGTAGTAGGGCACTGTGTAGTCACCATCTTGGGTTGGGGGTCGGGGGCGAGGATACCACAGCATAAAAGGAAGCAGTGCCCAAGTCTGCTTGATCGTCATGTTCCTGAAGCCTTTGCCCTTGGGATTGGAGAGGAAACTGGGCACGACAAAAGATGTTGCTTAAATTTCACGAGACTAAACGCTGTCCTTTGAGACTAAAAGCTACTTTCCACATACTGAGATGAGATGGAGAGGAGAAGTGCTGGCGGTTTTCCTCCTCTAAGCCCTTATTCATTCTCCTCTCTCTACCTGGACTGCCTTTTCCTAGTCTTTCTCCTGGAAAAGACTGGGCCTTCATGCATGAGCTCAGTATGACCTCTTCCCAAGTGGCTTATCTCCAGCAGGGTGACTCACAGGGTTCCAGATTAATCGACACACGATTCACTGACTAAGTCAACCCTAGAACAGACACGCCACTGTTTACATCCACCTCCTCCTCCCATCTCCACTGCTGCGAGCGCCTAGAGAACACGACTGTGTCACTTACCTTTGTGCCCTTGGCGCACACCCTGCTGCTCTGTCTGCTGCCCTGAGCCTGTTCCCAAGATGCTCAGAGATCTCACAGAGCCAGCAACACGCGGACCATTGATAAGAATATTCCAACAATCACTCTATTTTGTACATGTGTCTTGCATATTGTAGGGTTAAACAGAGATACAGCAGACCGCCACCTTACTACCTGGGGGAAGGAAGGCCTTTTCTAAAACCAAGCAAGACTGCAAAGAAATCTACAACTAAACAGGCTTCTGCCTGCAATGCAGGAGACCACCTGCAGGAGACTCAGGATCGATTCCTGGGTCAGGAAGTTCCCCTGGAGAAGGAAATGGCAACCCACTCCAGTGTTCTTGTCTGGGAAATCCCGTGGACAAAGGAGCCTGGAGGGCTACATTCCGTGGGGTTAGGGTTACAAGAGTCAGACACGACTTAATGACTAAACCACCAAACAGTGTCTAGCACCACAACTAAAGACTTCATACCATTTTGGAATCACATTTAATTACATTTTTATCTGACCCAAATATCTCAATAAGTTTAGTAGTTTTAACTACTGAACACTTAATAGTATAAATAACAAGTATGTCACATGGATACACTTGTGATTTCCTAACTGGTAAAATCAGATTATGTTATAAAGGTGTTTTCAAGCCATACTGCACATCACGCACTGTTCTAGATACTGTGGGCACAACCCAGAGCCAGAGTGCCGCTTTTTCTAATCTCACTGGATTTCTGTGCGAGTAGGAAATCCTTTCACCATCAGACCCCAAACTCCATGTGATAGGGTACCACTGCTGAAACATTAAGATAGTTAACCTAAGATAGGAACTTTTTTTCTGTTATACCTTTCTTCCCATTTGAGAAGCTGTAATAGCCTGGCAGGCTGCAGTCCACAGGGGTCGCAAAGAGTCAGACATGACTGTGTGACTGAACTGAACTGAACAAACAAGTCAATTAATAAATCAACAAGATAAGTGTAATAACTCATAAAAGGGAAATAAAGCAGTGATGCTACAGTAACTTTGGAGTGGACTAGGGAGAAACAGAAATTCTTTCTGAGGGAGAAATGAATGATAAGAAGCTGGGGCAGGTTCTACATGGCCCACAGCCAGGAAGGAAATGAGAGCATTCGTGGAACAGTGAGAAGGTCACTGTGGCTGGGCTGTACTCAGAAAGTAATAAGCAATGAGACTGACGAGGCAGGAGGCAGCCAGATCAGGTGGGCCAGGTAGGCCAATGGAAGACGTATTTACTCCAGGCTACAGAAAACCATCAAGGACAGATATGACCTGCCATATGTTTGTAAAAGCTCATTCTTAGGGACTTCCCTGGTGGTGCAGTGGCTAGGACTCAGCATTCCCAATGCAGGAAGCCTGGGTTCAATCACTGGTCAAGGAACTAGTTCTCACATGCAGTAACTAAGAGTTAGCATGTTGCAACTAAAATCCAGAACAGCCAAACAAAATTTTTTCAAAAAAATTTTTAAAGCTCATCCTGAGAGTGTGTGGAGAACTGGATACTAGTGGGTGGGGGTGAGTGGAAGCACAGAGAGGAATTGGGAAGAAAAGGATGAGTCGGCACAGGCTGCAGCCGGGACATATGTGGTGGCAACATATGCAGCGACTTCAGTACTGCTGCCAGGCGGTAGGAGAGACAATTAGCAGAGATCCTCCCCTCCACCACTTTCAGCCAAGGAAGGCTCTCTTTGAGCTGTTTTCCCCAGGCACCATCTATGACAGACATCATTCACACAGGAAGATTCTCTGATTAAAGACATGAGTAAACCACTGCCTTCAGGCCCTGTCAGGTCCGTTCTAGCTCAAGAACGCTATGACTCAATTTTTCCCGTCATTTTGTGCAGGAAGCTCCATCAGACACAAGCAAGACGAACTTGGACCTTCTGCTTAGATGGTCACTCCCCTCTGGCACTTGCCTGCCACTCAGGGAGGCCGGGCTCATCGCAGGTGACCGAGGCGACTCTGGGAGCCACAGTCCCTCCCGGCTGAAGAGCGGTACCTCGGGGCTGCCCTGCCTGATACACTAATATGTAAGTCCACAGGATGGCTTCTTAGGGAGAGAAAAGACCAAATGAAAAGTTGGGTTTGAAGCGTTTGCTTCAATTTTAGGCAGAATTTGAAAGCACCAATAGAGTGGGGAAAATACCAGAATAAAAGGCAGGATTCCTGGCCCAGGAATTCAGCAATGCCCACTAGCACGCAATTCCATTCTGGCCATGTTGGTTCAACTTCCTGAGCACTGGTTTTTATCTATCAAATTATGGGTTTGGGCCAGATGATTCTCTGGGCTCTTTTTCACCTATAAAATTCTGTGATTTGGTCTCTCATTTATTCATCTCACTTCTTAAGCACCTAGAGTGGGTCAGGTATTATCTATTTTCATTTTTTGCTGCTTTTTATAATATATTATAGAGTTTACATTGTAACTAACCTACTTTTTAAAAAAAGCATCTCCCCCATAGTAACAAAAAAAACCTTGACTATTCTACACTACTACTACTATTCTTTCTTCACTTTCAGTCTGAATTTGGCAATAAGGAGTTCATGATCTGAGCCACAGTCAGCTCCCGGTCTTGTTTTTGCTGACTGTATAGAGCACTCCATCTTTGGCTGAAAAATTGAGACTTATTGCCAAATTCAGACTGAAAGTGAAGAAAGTGGAAAAACCATTACACCATTCAGGTATGACCTAAATCAAATCCCTTATGACTATACACTGGAAGTGAGAAATAGATTTAAGGGACTAGATCTGACAGACAGAGTGCCTAATGAACTATGGATGGAGGTTTGTGACATTGTACAGGAGACAGGAATCAAGACTATTCCCAAGAAAAAGAAATGCAAAAAAGCAAAATGGCTGTCTGAGGAGGCCTTACAAATAGTTGTGAAAGGAAGGGAAGTGAAAAGCAAAGGAAAGATATACCCATTTGAATGCAGAGATCCAAAGAATAGCAAGGAGAGATAAGAAAGCCTTCCTCAGCAGATCAGTGCAAAGAAATAGAGGAAAACAACAGAATGGGAAAGATTAGAGATCTCTTCAAGAAAATTAGACATACCAAGGAAACATTTCATGCAAAGATGGGCACAATATAGGACAGAAATGGTATGGACCTAACAGAAGCAGAAGATACTAAGAAGAGGTGGCAAGAATACACAGAAGAACTGTACAAAAAAAATCTTCACAACCCAGATAATCACGATGGTGTGATCACTCACCTAGAGCCAGACATCCTGGAGTGTGAAGTCAAGTGGGCCTTAGGAAGCATCACAACGAACAAAGCTAGTGGAGGTGATGGAATTCCAGTTGAGCTATTTCAAATCCTGAAAGATGATGATGCTGTGAAAGTGTTGCACTCAATATGCCAGCAAATTTGGAAAACTCAGCAGTGGCCACAGGACTGGAAAAGGTCAGTTTTCATTCCAATTCCAAAGAAAGGCAATGCCAAAGAATGCTCAAACTACCGCATAATTGCACTCATCTCACACGCTAGTAAAGTAATGCTCAAAATTCTCCAAGCCAGGCTTCAGCAATACGTGAACCGAGAACTTCCAGATGTTCAAGCTGGTTTTAGAAAAGACACAGGAACCAGAGATCAAATTGCCAACATCCGCTGGATCATTGAAAAAGCAAGAGAGTTCCAGAAAAACATCTATTTCTGCTTTATTGACTATGACAAAGTCCTTGACTGTGTGGATCACAATAAACTGTAGACAATTCTGAAAGAGATGGGAATACTAGACCACCTGACCTGCCTCTTGAGAAACCTATATGCAGGTCAGGAAGCAACAGTTAGAACTGGACATGGAACAACAGACTGGTTCCAGATAGGAAAAGGAGTACGTCAAGGCTGTATATTGTCACCCTGCTTATTTAACTTATATGCAGAGTACATCATGAGAAACGCTGGGCTGGAGGAAGCACAAGCTGGAATCAAGATTGCCGGGAGAAATATCAATAACCTCAGATATGCAGATGACACCACCCTTGTGGCAGAAAGTGAAGAGGAATTAAAGAGCCTCTTGATGAAAGTGAAAGAGAAGAGTGAAAAAGTTGGCTTAAAGCTCAACATTCAGGACACTAAGATCATGGCATCTGGTCCCATCACTTCATGGCAAATAGATGGGGAAACAGTGGAAACAGTGGCTGACTTTATTTTCCTGGGCTCCAAAATCACTGCAGATGGTGATTGCAGCCATGAAATTAGAAGACACTTACTCCCTGGAAGCAAAGTTATGACCAACCTAGACAGCATATTAAAAAGCAAAGACATTACTTTGCTAACAAAAGTCCGTCTAGTCAAGGCTATGGTTTTTCCAGTGGTCATGTATGGATATGAGAGCTGGATTATAACGAAAGATGAGTGCCAAAGAATTGATGCTTTTGAACTGTGGTTTTGGAAAATACTCTTGAGAGTCCCTTGGACTGCAAGGAGATCCATCCAGTCCATCCTAAAGAAGATCAGTCCTGGGTGTTCATTGGAAGAACTGATGCTGAAGCTGAAACTCCAATACTTTCGCCACCGGATGCGAAGGTCTGACTCATTGGAAAAGACCCTGATGCTGGGAGGGATTGAGGGCAGGAGGAGAAGGGGAAGACAGAGGATGAGATGGCTGGATGGCATCACCAACTCAATGGACATGGGTTTGGGTGAACTCCAGGAGTTGGTGATGGACAGGGAGGCCTGGCGTGCTGCGGATCATGGCGTCGCAAAAAGCTGGACACGACTGAGCGACTGAACTCAACTGAACTGCTATTCTAGAAAAATTAGACATACTTTAAGTTTTTACTCAAACTTAAAAAATAAACTGCCCACACTAAACAATATACTGCAAAATATTTTGCCATTATTTGGTATTTGATTTTTCCAGAAATTTATCCCTAAGGATTTTTCCAATGAAATAGTTGGGAGCAGAGGAAATCCTTGAGCAAATTAAAAAAAAAAACAACCATCATGGAAATTTTTACAAAGTACTTAGAACTGAAATATCAGCTATCCTTCTAGTCGGAAGCTAGTCGGAAACCATCATACTGGCCTTGAGGACACTGACCGCAGTGTTTTCTATATTTTCAACACCAAGGACACACACTCAAGATCTGCATATTCTTTATATGTTCATAGTTTAAGAAGCAGAGTATAGATATTATTTTGATTACTGGCGTTTCACAAATAGTTTTCATGTTCCTCATATGAGTTTTAGTGAGGTAACAGTAGAAATGGTAAAAGATAAATAGACACGTAAGTTATTTCTACTTTTTTTTCCTTTTTCCCTGAATATTAACTTGTATTAGAAGTTGAGTGCCTCCTTTTCTCCCTTCCTCAGCCCATAGTCTGGTAACCAGAGACTAAACAGAACCAACCAAGACATAGTTATGGAGAAAAAGAAAAGTCACCCATGTACCATCAACTGAACCACCAGAGACAAATAATCAAGAGTTTATTTTAAGGGTACCTCTGGGTGACAGTCACATCATGAGACATGGCAGATCTTGCCCACATACTTTCATTTCTGGATTAACATGTAGTCCTCAAAGTGTCTTCCTTTCTGGGTCTCCATCTGTCTACCTGATTCCTTGGACTTGGGGCTGGTCTGCATGGGTTCAAATAGTGAGTAACTCTATAACCTCAGTCAATTAAATATACTCAACCCTCTGAGCCCTGGTTTCCTCATCTGTAATGTACAGATAATAACAATATCAACCTCATGCCCATGAAGAAATAAAGGTGTTAGTACACATAAAGCACCAAGAAGAGTGCCCAGAATATATTAAATGCTCAATAAATCTTGGCTGGCCCAGGAGATTTATCATTCTTTCAACTGAAATGATGCCAAATCTCTAGGCCTACTCTTTATGCCAAGATTCAGTCTCTTATCTTCAACTGTCTGGATATCGTTTACACTTGTACCCAACCTGTCACCTTTAACACAACATGTCTAAAAATGACAATCACCTTTATTCAGGCTCATTTTCAGGCAGTGCATAGTCTCATGAGGAAGATGAGAACTCACAGAATACTACAGAACTTCAGCACTGGTTATGCTCTGGTCACACGAGTGGACCAGAGTTCACAAGGCCCAAGTCAACAGAGATTTTAAAGCAAAGGAAAAATTTAACAAGATGGAGATACAAGGAGGTAGGATATCAGGAAATCAGGTCCACACCAAAAAGATAAATAGAGAAAGGTGTTATGAGAAGAGAAAGCTTATAAGGGGTCTATTACAGCAGCAGAGAAGGACATGCTCGCTCAAAAGTTTTTATGACTGTCTAGTTAAAGCCTATGTTTATTGTAAAACTCCCAGACTTTCAAGAGCCTTAGCAAATCCAAGCTTTCTTAAGCAAGGAATACTTCTTGTCCAACAAGGAGGCTCTGGTACCTAGTCTGCCCCCATGAAGAGGTCACGAGGTTCTACCTGGAGAAGGACAAGAAGAAAGGTCTGAGAGTGTCTGGGGTCCCAGAAGCATCAAAAAGCTCGCTTGCCCTCGTCTTCAGGACCAACATCAAAACCTTTGAAATCCTTCCCATCCAGGCAAATTTCAGGACATCTGGAAGTCTGAATCTGCAAACAGGTTTACAACAGAATACTGACTGTCCTAGGGTAAAAATTACTGTAGAGATAAATCATAAAGACACAGAAGAATATATGACAGGGGAGAGGCAATCAGGAGTCGTGGTGAGAGAAGGGTATTAGCTTTGTTTTTTATCTAACATTTGTTTTCAAATGTTTTCACTTGTTACACAGAACATGTCTACTGTGTGCACGAGAGAGATACCATCTGACCACACTTGGTTATCACCTCCTCTTGGAAGCCTCCCATGATTCCTAGATGGAGCCAAACACCCATCCTTTCCTTCCCAAGTATTTTGTGTATCTCTGTATCAAAGCACTACTCATATCCAACTGCACTGGTTGGCTCCCTGTCCATTCCACCCATTATACTAAGTTTCCTGGGGGCTGGAAATGCTTCTTCAGGACACATACTGTTGCTGGTACATAGAGCACTCTGTCAACTTTTTAAAAAATGCACAAGAGAGTTGTGAGCTAAGTTTTATTTTAGGCAAAATGAGGGCTATAGTCTGGGAGACAGCACCTCAGATAGCTCTGAGAAACTGCTCCAAAGAAGAGGTGAGGGAAGTACAGTATATATTCAATTTTGATAAAGGGGGAGTTCATGCAATCAAGCACTTATCTTTGCAAAGGTTTTCTGCTAGTCAAGAGGAACTAACGTTACCATGAAGGAAATAAGTGTTTTTCTAGATATGAGGAGATGCAAGAACTGGGCTCCTCAGATCAAATCCTGAAAACATGTATCTGAAGACCTGTTCTGCCAGTTCTCTAGAGCACAGAGTGCCTCATTTCTGATCTCCATCTTAAACTCCCCTAAAGGGAGTAGCCATAAATAGTAAAATAATGTCTGTGGCTTCCATGAAAGCAGCCATAGATAATATGCAAACAAGTGGGCATGTCTGTGTTCCACTAGATCTTTATGTATAGATACTGAAATTTCAATTATTTTATAATGTGTCACAAAATATTTTTCTTTCTTTTTTCCCAGTGATTTAAAAATGCAAAAATCATTCTAAGCTCACAGATGGCATAAAAAGAGGCAATAGGCCAGATATGGCCCACGGGCCATAGTTTGAGGTTCTTGCCTTCCCTAAAAGGCATGGCTAGCAGTCCACAGTTACTAAGGAAATGCACCTGAAAAGGACAACTTCACGTTGATAACAGGTGCTAAGTGACTTGCAGTATGCCTTCCAACAACTATAAAAACTGAGTTAGTGTCACAGAGTTCTGAAAAGATAAGATGAGACAGGGAGCCATATCACTGCAAGTTATGAAGGTTCATTTGTGAGGAACATGGAAGCATGAGCTTCTTGTTGATCATTATAACAAATATTAACAATTATTGAGCACTTTTTTTTTTATTACTAAACCCTCTTCTGTGAGCCTTAAGTGAGGAATCCATTTAATTCTCACAATCCTTCTATGAAGTAGGTTCTACTGCTATCTAACTGTTCCAAAGATGAGGAAACTAAAGTATGAAAATAATCCCCCAGTCTTCTTAACTAAAAAGTGACAGAGGTGGAGTTTCAGAGCCAGGCAGTCCTACGCTCCAGGGCCTGCACTTAATACAGCTTCTCCTAAGAAGGCAGCAGAGACAGAGACAAAACATCCAAATAGTTCTCTAAATTTCCCCAAGACTGGAAGAGGGAGCTGAATGGGAAGGACTGGCAAGGAATGCAACATGAACTACATCCCCATGTGGAAACTCTGTGATCTGAACATCTCTGAAGACGCATGCCGAAGAGGAGCATGTCTCCACAGCTGGACCATGTTGAGAACCTATATATGCTACTAGGTAACTAAGTCAGGTTACTGTCCATCTCACATGTAAATATGGACCAGGTAAAGCCAAGACACAGTAATGGTTAGTACTCCTACTTAAAGAGATCGATTATTTTCTTATGAAAGTAAGGGCCAAGTAATTTTTCAGTGATCGAGATTAAAATGTATATAAATGTTAATGCAGTTTAAAAAAAAAGACCAGTTGAACACACATCCCAATGTTCATAGCAGCATTATTTGCAGTTGCCCAAGCTATGGAAGCAACCTAAGTGTCCACTGACAGATAAATGGATAAAGAAGATGTGGTGTATATACACATATACAATAGATTACTACTGAGCCACAAAAAAGAACAAAATCTTGGCACTGGCAGCAACATGTGTGAACTTCTATGGCATTATGCTAAGTGAAATAAGTCAAAAACACAGACGAATACTGTATGATATTATCAATTATATGTGGAACCTAAAAAAAACCCAACAAACTAGTGGACATAATAAAAGAGACGCAGACTCACAGATACAAAGAACAAACTAGCGGTCACCGGAGGAGTGGGGGAGAGTAGGGGAGGGGCAACATAGGGATTGGAGGGGGAGGTACAAAACTCCTGGGTGTAAGACAGGCTACAAGGGATGTAGTGTACAACACAAGGACTACAGTCAGTATTTTATAATAACTGGAAATGGAAAACAACTGTTAAACATTATATAAAATAAACGTACACAAAAACATTTCAAAAAATAAAAATAAAATTTGAAAAAGACCAATCCACACAGTTCAAGGTGAGTTTACTGTGGCCCATGCGAGCTCAGCTCTGCTAGCTTCAGGTAGCCATGTAATAGTCCACTCTTCTCAGATGGGGCCAACCTTCAACAGTTGTGTTAACAGCCCAATATTTCCTGATTAACACAATGAGTTCAGAACTGGCCCTCCATGGAGTACATGCAGGTCACAGAGTGGTAAGTAGAACACCTCCCAAAGTTAGATCAATGTGTGTGTCTGGACTCAATTAAAAAATGAGTAAGATCAAAATGGGTCACAGATGTACATATAAAGTCGGCTGAGCTACCACAGAGCACTGGAAGATTCTAGCATTGTAAGGTGGTAACACAAGTCCAAAGAACACTGCTAAATCACAGCATGCATGGGCACCAATGAACACAGAAAGCCCTAAACATTTCCTTTTGGTGACTGGTATGAAAGAAAGGTACCAGTCCAAATGCGATGCAACATCTTCTGACTGGTCCCTTTGAAGGAGCTTACAAACACAAGAGAATTTTACAGAGCTCAGACACACAGTAAGATTCTCTAGCCCAACTCGTTATCGGCATTCACATAAAGTGAAGTAGTCCTGCCGCAGGGTAAAGAATGTGCTCTTCAGGATCACACACACACACAAAAGTTCCTAGGACCCACAGACAGGTATCAGAGGGTCCATAAAGACCCCCAAACAGCATGTATATCTACGCGCTTATTTCTGGGGGAAAGGATTCACAGCAATCAGAGACTTAAAGGTCCTGAAAAATCTATGTCACTAAATCCTGGAGTGCACAAACAGGCCTCTTCAAGGTTTCCATGACTTGGGTGCACATCAGGCTGTAAGTCTTTGTGCATTTTAGTTGAAATCAGCATACACTTGACCAAAGGTGACTTGGGAGCTCACAGTTATGAACCAGTTTCTCCTCAATCAAGTTCAAGGATGTGAAAGTGTGACACCCTAGTCCACTCACTTTCTCACTCTGCTAAGAAACCTGTTTTAGTGTTTTTTTGGCCATGCCATGCAGTTTAGGAGATTTTTTTAGTTCCCTGACCAAGTATTCAACCTGGGCCCTCAGCAGAGAGAGTGTGGAGTCCTAACCACTAGATGGCCAGGGAATTCCCAGAACTTATTTTAGGTTTCCTTTCTTGATCAGCCAAATGTCTTGCTTCCTATTTGACTGAGAAGACAGGTTCTACAAATCCTCATGTCCAAGTACACCAACCTTTGGGCACTGACTTTCAAATACTCTGTCTTCTCACCCGTTATTATTGGTGAACTATTCATGCCTGTACTTCAAGCAAGTATTTCCTCTTAAGCATAAGTTTCCTTCCTTTCTTAAGGACAGCACTCAAACCAATCTCTCTCCTCTCCCCCAAAGCATCACTTTCTCTTCTATCTTGGATAATTTCTATTAGCATACTAACAAGCTGTTAATCTCCCATCCTAAATACGCACACAGCTTCTCTTGTCCCATTTCTCCATTTTCATGTTTCCAAAAAGCCCAACCTGTGACAATGCCCAAAATTAAATTTCTGGTATTTACTGCCAAAACTGATCTCCCTCTATCTTCCTCACCTCAATTGACAGTAACTGCATCCAGCTTATGCAGTTTCTCAGACTAAAACTTTAGAATCATCTTGGATTCCTGTCTCTTATACCCATAATCAATATGTCAGGGAACTGCGTAACTGATTCCTACTTACTATTCAAATACCAGATTAAGTTCCAATACCTTTTCCTGAAACTGCCTGGATATTTCTGACTTCACAGAACTCTCTTTTCCCATCTATCTCTACCTGCACTTCCACTGTATGTTCTAATGACTGTGAATATCATCTTCTCAAATTCATTACAGATATGAACTATAGCTCAGACCCCTCCATCTCCTGCAGCACTAAACATATTAATGCATACTTAGTGAGGACTCCACAAACCTCACCGTGAGTCAATGACTTTTCATCAAACTTTCAAAAAAATCAGTACCACAAACAACACTTACTTGCATTAGTCGTGTTTGAAAAAGTTATGTTTCCTAAATTTCCAGCAGCTGCAAAGCTATCCGTCATGTCTCCAAACACCAGCATCATGAGGGGGAGTCCAGCTCCATGGATGATGGCAGCCAAAGTCCCCAGCACCATATACAACCTATCGAGCCAATTTGAATAGCGAAACTAAAAAAGGAGAAAATACAGACAATATGAACAATTAGCACAATGTCATGGATGGTTAACTCTACTTTCCAAATGTATCCAAAATCTAAATAGTTGGCTCTCAGAGTACTATTGCAACCACCTTGGCCTAATAACCTAAGAGAAACAGGCATTTGCTTCTTTTTTTTTTTTTGAGTTTTGACTTTCTTCTTTATATTGGACTTAGATCACCCACTTAATAAAAAATTAACATATAGTTGATTTATAATATATTAGCTTGAGGTGTACAACAGTTACTCAATAATTTAATGGATTTTACTCTAAAGTTATTATAAAATAATGGCTATATTCCTTATGCTGTACAATACAGTCTTGTAGCTTATTTATTTTATACAGTTGGTTTATACCTCTTAATTCCTACCCCTATCTTGCCCCTCCTACCTTCCCTTTCCCCACAGATAATACTCTTGATCTCTGTATCTGTGAGTCTGTTTCTGTTCTGTTACATTCATTTATTTTTCAGATTACACATATGATAACATACAGTGTTGGTCTTTCTCTGGTTTATTTCACTAAGCATAATACACTCTAGGTCCACTCATGTTGTTGCAAAAGGCATAACTTCATTCTTTCTACGGCTGAATAGTATTCCATTGTATGTATATGTGTGTGTATACCACATCTTCTTCATCCATCTGTCGATGGACAATTAAGTTGCTTCCACATCTTGGCAATTGTAAATAATGTTACTAAGAACACTGAGGTGCAGAGATCTTTTTAAATTAATGTTTTCGTTTTCTTCAGCTCTATACCCAAGAGTAGAAGTGTGGTTCTACTTTTATTTTTTTGAGGAACCTCTATACTGTTTTCCATGTTGGCTGGACCAATTTACAGCCAAACCACCTTGAACATGCCTGATTTCATCTTTCTTCTTCTCTTACATACAAGGGCTTCATGAGATGCACAGGACATTCTGGAACATTACAGAGATCTATAACAGCTCAATATAAGAAATACATTATTTGTGACTCTGATTCCCAAGAGTGAAAGCCACTTTTCAGATCAAGATTTTTCTTGGTTAAAACACCATGATTGCCAAAGGTCCTTCTGAGGACACCATTGAGGAAACATGTTTTGCTGCTTTCAGAAAGTGGCTTGGGTCAAATATCTGCTGCCTGACAGCACTAGCATAAATGTTAAGTGGTATTAATGTAATTAGGCCTCCATGCCTGTATACATTCTCAGTCATGTTTGACTCTCTGCAACCCCACAGAATGTAGCCCACCAGACTCCTCTGTCCATGGAATTCTTCAAGCAAGAATACTGGAGTGGGTGGCCATTTCTTTCTACAGGGGATCTTCCCAACAGAGGAATCGAACCTGCATCTCCTGCAGCAGCAGGCAGGTCCTTTACCCCTGAGCCTCCTGGGAAACCAATTAGGCCTCCATGAGAAGGAAAGGGAAAGCAATGAGTTATAAACATGCTTCCCAAAGACCAGAGCAGATCTGCATATACTCTTTAATTGCAGGGAAATCACAAGAAAGAAAGAGTGAGCTCTTGAGACGCAAACCTGATGGGAAGAGAACACAGTGAGGGGAGTGGGCGTGGGGCTGTGACAGGCCCACCTGGGAAGCAATGAATACTTCTCCCATTTGGGAGGATCTTCCTGACCCAGGGGTCGAACCCGCATCTCCTGCACTGGCAGGCGGATTTACCTTCTATTAAAAACCATACAGTGGAAAAGTATCAAATTCCTCAATAGAGGAAGAAAAGGTAATTGATATACAAGGATTTCCCTCATCACCACTCCCAAAGTACTGTCAACCTCAAACACTAATCACTGGCTGGAATAAAAGTAAGTGGGCCATGAATATAAACATTTACTAAATGCTACTCAATGACTGAAGAAATCCAGTAATAAATACCGAAAATACAATTCAAATTAAAAAAAAAAAAAGGATATTCAGTATATATTCTGCATGCCTTGACAGCAGGGTATACAGAGTGGAGAAGACACAAACGAGCGAATGGGTCATTCCATCCTTTGTGGAAAAGCTTCGTAAAGAAGGTGATGCTTCCTCCCAGATTCGAAAGTTTACCACGGGTTGAAAAGCAAGGAGGAGGACTTCCCTGGTGGTCCAGTAGTCTAGCAAGAAATAATGAGTGTGACTAAGAATAATTTGGAGACCAAGTAATGCAGATAGCATGTGGACCATTGTTTTATGACCTTAAGATAAAAGTGACAGAGATGATGGTTACTAGAGAGGGTTGTAATGCCAAGGGATAACTATTTAAAGAAATCTTCTACATGTTTGTAGGTAAAAGAGTCAAAGAGAGCATTGGTGAAAACACAGGAGGGAAACTGAGATGCCACAATGTCCTAGAAAATAAGAGAAATAACTATTTTGAGAACCTGGAGTGAAGGATCATCAGCAGGCATGATAACTATTAGGTGAGACAAGATATTCCCTGATGCCCCAAGACCTGTCATATCTGCAAGGGGGTAGAGCTCCTTCCACAATGGAGGAATCCAATCTGTCATCACCTTAATCAAGCAATCAAACTCGGTACCATAAAAAAGTAAAATACACTGACATTTGGTATTTCCAGGTGTGATGAGACATGAAGTACACAGCATTGCAATGTATTAAAATCTTTAGACTTAACTCTCAGTATATAGGGCTTCTCTGGTGGCTTAGATGGTAAAGAATCTGGTTACGCTTCACGATACCTGACTGCGATCCCTGGGTAGGGAAGATCCTGTGGAGAAGGAAATGGCAACCCACTCCAGTATTCCTATCTGAGAAATCCCATGGATAGAAGAGCCTGGTGGGCTGCAGTCTATGGGTTACAACAGAGTCGGAGATAACTGAAAGACTTTTACTTTTTTTAGCATATAAGACATGCAAGATGTGGAATAATAAGTTAAATGACACCAGAACAAAGTGATAAAAATTGTCCAGAAGGTGAAACATTCTATAGGAAAATTGGTACCACATTTTCAACAGGTCAATGTCATTTAAAAAGAGAAGAAAACAGAACAAATCAACTGTAAGACACACTTAGGGGAGCTAATTGTGAAAGTTCAAATATGAACTATTAGATAATACTGAGGAATTAACATTCATTTTGTTAAATATAATCACTGTATTATGTTTTAGAGCAAAATTTTTGGTAGGAAAAATTTTAAGAGACAGAAACGGAGGTATTTAGAAAATATCATGAAATCTATAATTCCAGGTGAAATGTATGTAAAAAATGTTAACAACTACTAGTTATAGACATTGGTTATATTGAAGAAGGAATTCACAGGGCCTGGGCTCCATCTTAGGCCTGTTCATGCTGATCATTCTCGGCCACCTCTCCAACGAACTCTGAACTCTGTCTTTAGTGCCTATGGAAACGACAACAGAAGGATAAGACCCCCTCCGGACAGGGGACCCTTGAAGATCATATCCAGGTTACTCCTCACCTAAGAGAACACATACACTAGTCACCCCTTCCTACAGACAGGCCATAAATTTTCTGTACCTATCGGAGTGTAACCTCGTGCTTATTATTGTCTAATTGTTTAACTGTCTGAGCACATGGCACATGAATGATGGGGTTATTGGGACTGTATTTACCCTTCCTTTGTTTATGTAAGTCTCAAGGAATTTGGGGTGGTGGGTTCGGACACGTGCACATGGGGTATAAGAGATTTTCACAAATGCTGGTCGGGGTCCTTGGCTAAGAGGAGACTCTGCGTTGGGCCCGCCGGTGTAATAAACTGCACTCCACTATCTGCATTGTCCTTCTGAGTGAGTTTGTTTCTCGGACCGTGTGGCTACAACATTTAGTGCACTGGCCAGGAAACTCCTCACTTTGAGGAGACAAGTCCCATTTGGGACTACTCCGAGGCCTTGCAGCTTGAATCTTCTAGAGGGGGGGAAGGCGCCTCACCCTTCTGGAAGGATTCTACTTCTCAATGCCTGGACCTTTCATGTTAGCAGGTAGTGGACGGCAGCAGGGGAACTGAGCGCTCAGGTGAGGAGGAACCCACCCGGCAGGGTGGAAGAGGGGGCCTGATCACCCCCTGGGAGGGACTAGAAGGGACATGGACCCACAGGAGCCTGGAATAGGCAGGCGGCGATTGCTTGGTACACAGGTCGAGCATGCTAGGGCTTAGGAAGGAAATTTGTGAAGGTCATTTAGGAGGTGTGTCCACGCTGTCTCAGGGAAAATTATTACCAGCGATCGCCAGGGGATTTTTAGGATAGGAAACTGGTCCTTGTATGCTCACATTCTGCCCTCCCCCAGGAGGTGTCCCGTCTGCTGTGAAATTCTTGACCCCCTCGGAATTATTAGGTTAGAAGGAGGGGGATACAGAGGTGAGTATGAATTGGCTTTTCCAGAGATGGCCTGGGACATGGGCTATTTAACCCATCTGTGTTTTCATCCGCACCTGATCAATCCCACCAAGGCAGAACGAACTTTAAGGGAGAAACAGTCTTGGACCACGTGGTGGTCTGGTTCGGCTGTGCTGACAGGCAGGCGAAGACACGCCGATCCCTCTTCTCCCTCTGGGATCTGGCAGGTAAGGCTCTTCTCACCCCAATTAGGAAGGAGTGGAATGGCAATTTAAGTGTCATTGAGTGGAAATATCAGAAGTACATAGGGTACCAAGAACTTCGTAGACAGAACGAAAAGGAAAAGTAGAAGAAGGTCCAAGAAGGTAAGCAAGATGGGGGGAAGTGAATCTAAGGCAACGTATTGGAGTGCATGATTAAAAATTTAAAGAAGTGATTAGGAGGATACTACGGGGAGAAGATGAAGCCTAACCGCCTCCACATACTCTGTGAGGTCGAATGGTAGGATGGCCACCAGAGAACACCATGTACTTAAAAATAGCGGAAGCAGTCTATACAGTAGTCACAGGAGAGCCAGAACACCCGGATCAATACCCATCTATTGACTCATGGGTAGGGTTAGCTCAAGACCCTCCTACTTGAACAAGGTTCTGTATCCAGAAGGGAAAGGGAAAGATATTAATGGCACAAAAATTGACTGATGATAAAAAAGGAAATTCTACAGGATTTGGATGGGGATGACCTGACCCCTCCCCCACACTGGATAATGACACGCCTGCTTCCCAGAGCTCCACCAGGACCGGAGGCCGCCTTAATGCCCAACCCAGGGCCAGGTGAAGTTTCTGCAGCGGCCGCTGCTCTTCCGCCAGCTCTCCCAGAGTTTGTAGAGCCGCCGTTTTGGCAGGCTCCGATCCCGGTGACAGAAGCCTCTGGCCATCACTTACAGGATCCAGCTCCAGCCGAACCGCCCAAGCTATAACACCTCTCCCGGTGAGTACTGACAAGAGGGGGAGGGAGACGCTGGAGTTAAGCAGAGACCGCGCTCTGCCAGAGAGCCGGAGGGAACGAAAGAGAACAGACAAGAGATGTACAGTGTTAGCTGCTGCTCTGAGAAAGTCTATCTCGGGCCCTCCAGAAAACCTCATCTGCCCCAGGGACAGGACAGTCCTTCAACCGGTCCCAACGGAGGCCCCGGGCCCTGTTGCAGCCAAACCAGTGTGCCCCGTGAGGAGCTTTTGGCCACTGGAAGAATGCATGCCCTAAGGCAAGGAAGGAAGAGGAAACTCCCACAGTTGTGGGGCTTGCTGACCTGGAAATTAACTAGGGCTGCCGGGGCTCAGAGATATCAGGTCCCCGAGAGCCCGTGGTAACCTTAAAAGTGGGGGACCAAAACACTGACTTCATGGTGGATACAGGAGCAGAACTGTCGGTAGTAACAAAACCTGTGGCACCTCTGTCCAGAAAGACTACCGCTGTAACTGGGGTATCGGGAGAAGGGATGATTAAATCATTTTGCCAGCCCAGAAAATGTCAGATGGGAGGGCACGAAGTGATTCACGAATTCCTCTACATTCCTGAGTGCCCAGTACCCCTGTTGGGAAGAGACTTGCTTTCCAAACTAGGAGCACAAGTGACTTTCTCCCCTGAGGAGAGGCCCACCTTCTGGATGGACACTGACTTATTTGCCCTCTCTCTCAATACCCCCCTAAGATGAGTGGAGGTTGCATGAGCCTCTGAAGGAAGAACCGGGTGGGACGGAAGAGCATGGGAGAGAGCTAACTCAATTATTCCCTGAGGTCTGGGGGGAAGACAACCCCCCGCCCCGCCCCCCAGGCTGGCTAAACATCACACCCCAGTGATAACAGAACTCAAACCAGGCACCATCCCGGTTAGAAAGCGCCAGTACTCGCTACCGATAGAGGCCTGGGCCGGCATACTGCCCCACATCAATAGATTGAAACAAGCGGGCATTCTAGCAGAGTGCCAATCGGCTTGGAATATGCCGATCCTGCCAGTCAAAAAGGAAGGAGGATAGGACTATAGGCCTGTACAAGATCTCAGACTGGTCAACCAGGCTACTGTGACTTTACACCCCACTGTTCCAAACCCCTATACCTTACTTAGCCTCCTCCCACCAAGGACTAAAGTTTATACTCGCCTAGATCTCAAGGATGCCTTCTTCTGCATATGCCTCGCCCCAGCATCACAGCCCATCTTTGCCTTTGAATGGGAAGATCCAGTTGGGGCACCAAACAACAGCTCACCTGGCCTCCCCCACAAGGGTTTAAGAACTCCCCAGCCATTATGGGGAAGCCTTGGCTTCTGACCTGGAATCATTCCATCCGGAAGAGTATGGGTGTCGGCTCCGATATGGGGATGACCTGCTGCTGGCTGCCGAGAAAAATGCTGGAAAGGGACAAAAAGCACTGCTCCAGTTGCTGATGGAAGCAGGTGAGCGGGTGTGGAAGAAGAAGGCACAGATCTGCAAGGAGGAGGTAAGGTATCTGGGGTTTGTTTTAAAGAAGGGCTCAAGGTTCCAGACCCTAATTAGGTCCTATATACTGATGGCACTAGCCTGATAAAACAAGGACAACGGCTGTCAGGTTAGCCAAAGCAGAAGGGGCCATCAAGACTAAAAAGAGATGGTGGGAATTGCCAAGTGGCAAATCATTGGTACTGGAGGAGCTGACACACAGTCTGGTAAGCCAGACACACCAAGCGACCCACCTAGGCCATGCTGCCTGCTCACAGGATAATGCTGCCTCTCGGGTATTGAGACAAAAACCTCCGGGTATTCAGCTGAAAGGCACACTGCCCCTTGAACACCTGGGAGTGGACTTCACTGAAATGAAACCTCACCGACACTACTGTTACCTGCTGGTCATGGTATGTACTTTCTCTGGATGAGTAGAAGCTTTTCCTACCTGGACTGAAAGAGTATCAGAAGTAGCCCCGTGCCTGCTTAGGGAAATAGTTCCCAGATTTGGACTTCCTACCAGCATTGATTCAGACAATGGCCTGGCTTTTGTAGCTGATTTAGTACAAGTAAGCAACACGTTAAACATCAAATGGAAACTGCACACTGCATATAGGCCCAGAGTTCTGAGATGGTAGAATGAACCAACTGGACACTTAAAGAGATTCTCTAAGTGGATCAGAGAGACTGACTGCTCTTGGGTGGACTTGCTTCTGACGGCTCTGCTCAGACTCAGGATGACCCCACAGTCCCAAGGCTACTCTCCATACGAAATTATGTATGGGAGGCCCTCTCCCATAATAAAACAGGTGTCAACAAATTTGCCTCAGGTAAGGGGGGATAGGATTTCACAGCAGATGGAACTGGGTAAGGTAATAAATTGGGTAACTAAGTTTGTACAAGAAAGGGTGCCATTCCCCCTTCGGGAACAGATTCATGAGTTTATGCCTGGTGACCAAGTATGGGTCAAAGATTAGAAACATGATTTGCTAGCCCCTTGGTGAAAGGGCCCTTATATTATTCTAACTACCCCTACTGCAGTTAAAGTTTCAGGTATTGTCTCTTGGATCCATCATATGAGGGTGAAGAGAACATACGACGCAGACCCAGAAAATGCTGAGTGGACTGCACAGAGGGGCTCCTCTGACCCTCAAGAGACTAAGACCATTCTTAAGAAAAAGGAAAAGAAGATCCCGGATGAGCCCCTTCAGGATAAAGCCACACAATCAACACCTGCTGCTTGGCCTCATAAACATGATTTTGCATTTAACTTCCGTTTCAACTTGGGACAATGTTTTCATCTCATGGGCACATTCCTATGCGGACTTCCACAACACTTCCAACTGCTGGGTATGTGGGACTATGCCTCTGTCTGTGATGGATGGACTGCCTTGGTGGGTGTCACCGCTCCGCCAAGGAGATTTTAAACCACTCTGCTCATTTCAGGGACGACAAAAAGAGACTTTCCTCTCTCTTGTCAATCATAACCTCTCCTTGCTCTCTTGGTGTAAGACCTACATTCAGTAGACTTGGGTCATGGGGTTACATTTGATATAAATGCCAGTGTAACAAAAGCATAGCCTACACCAACCTCCAGTAAACCTGCCCTATCTGCATGCAAGATGGACATGATCCATGTTTCAATGGTATGACTAGCTTGCTGCCTTGTTTGTACCCTCTATAGGGACAACGGATATCATGGTTAGGGTAGACGCCTTAACTAATTTCACTAAACAGGCCCTCTTAGACAGTACAAAAGCCATTCAAGCCTTGAACGAAGAACAAATTCAGATGAGGAAGGCAGTAATTCAAAATAGGATGGCATTAGACATACTCACAGCAGCCCGGAGGGGGGGGGGGACGGACTTGTGCCATAATTAAAGTCGAATGTTGTCTATACATCCCTGACCTGTCTGGAAATGTATCTACTGCCTTGGAGGATATGCAAAATCAAGTGAAAGCCATGTCTGATGAAAATATTCCCTTTTGGACTTTGGTCCTGTCCTGGGTAAAGGGAGACTGGTGGAAAACTATTGTTACTGTTGTCATAATCATTCTAATCATACTGCTTTGTGGGCCCTGCTTCTTACAATGTCTTGTGAATTTTGTAACCCAGAGGTTGATAGCATTCTCTCATGTGGGTGGCCGGAGGGCTAGGGTACAATATATCACAATAAATGATGCTTGTTACAGAAACTAGGAGTATCAAGAGCGGGGAATGAAGAAGGAATTCATAGGGCCTGGGCTCCATCTTAGGCCTGTTCATGCTGATCATGCTCGGCCACCTCTCCAATGGACTCTGAACTCTGTCTTTAGTGCCTATGGAAACGACAACAGAAGGATAAGACCCCCTCCGGACAGGGGACCCTTGAAGATCGTATCCAGGTTACTCCTCGCCTAAGAGAACACATACACTAATCACCCCTTCCTCCAGACAGGCCATAAATTTTTCTGTACCTATTGGAGTGTAACCTTGGGCTTATTGATTATTGTTTTATTGTTTAACTGTCTGAGCACATGGCACATGAATGATGGGGTTATTGGGACTGTATTTACCCTTCCTTTGTTTATGTAAGTCTCAAGGAATTTGGGGTGGTGGGTTCGGACATGTACACATGGGGAATAAAAGATTTTCACAAATGCTGGCTGGGGTCCTTGGTTAAGAGGAGACTCTGCGTTGGGCCCGCCGGTGTAATAAACTGCACTCCACTATCTGCATTGTCCTTCTGAGTGAGTTTGCTTCCCGGAACGCGTGGCTCCAACAGTATGAGTATGCATTTTCTATTCCACCTTTCTACGTGGTTGAAAAGTCAAAATTAAACTTGTTAAAAGGAGAAAAGGTTCTCCAATAGGGAAAGGTATGTCTCTTCGTCTCAGGCTAGAAGGAATGAGCTAAAAGTGAGCACAAATACAAACAAGTGTCTGAGAATGAGGACCAAGTTGAAAAAGTACAAAACCTCATATTTATTTGTGACGTGAGGCAAGACTGATTTCTGGAGGGCATGAAGAAGATTTTGAGAGGGTAACAGGCAGGAAGGCCAGGGGTCTCCAAATGGAGGAAACAGGCTGCAAGTGTCAGACATTTTTTTCTCTCTCTCTTAAGCAGCAGGAGGAAACAAACAAGTGTTAGGTTTTCTCCCCTTCTCTATACAAATTTAAAAAGAGGTTTCTCTTAAAATTCTGTATTGCCATGACAATACCTGGCTCCACCTGAGCTTAACTTTTCTCAAACTTTGAGCTAACCAATGGGTTTTTCTTACGGAAATGTTTGTCTTAAGCTATGTTAAAGGACTATGCATTTACCCTAGACTCTGTCTTCCAGTCTTTTCTGCCTAAGACTCAGAACAGACTTGACAGACTCACGCAAATGTTCTCTTAAGCTGTGTTAATGAGACTGTATTTGCTTGGAAACCTGCCTTTCTTCAAGATTCATGTCCATCATTTTATGGCCGGGAAAACTCACCTCGTGCCAGTGTTATCTCAAAATGCATGTTGTGGGTGAGGGGCCTGGTGCCAGCCTCTGAGTTTTGAGACATTTCCTTTCTCTAATCAGCAGACTGCTCGTAGCAATCTAACATCCGGCTAAAGACTAGCAGCGGGGCACTCTTTCTGCCCCCTTCTGATGTCTATGTTAGAAGCTTTCTATCTCATTTATTCTTTAATAAAACTTTATTACACAAAAGCTCTGAGTGATTAAGCCTTGTCACTGGCCCCAGATTGAATTCCTCTCCTCTGGAGGCCAAGAATTCCGGCATCTTTCCCGGCTCAGCAACAACCTTTCAATTTGAGGGCAGCAGTAACACTGCTGAATAGGACAAAAGCCTCAGGGCAACATCCCACCTCTGTCATTTACTCAAAAGGAGACTTTGAAGGGAAAAAATCTCTTAATAACCTTGACCTTCAGTTTCTACATTTATGAAATGAGGAAAATACTCATATACAGAAAGTTTCACATAGCTGTTATGAGACTAAAACCAGTACTTCATACTAGAAACATTTATTAGGCATATGATATAATACTAATATACAATATAAGCAGGTACTCTCATCGGTTTTAGAAATATAAAATAAGATTCTTTAGGAATTTACAGTAAGGGATCAAGTAGACAAAAAATAAAAAAGTAACACATAGGGTGAAATGTAGGAAAGTGAAAGTGAAGTCGCTCAGTCATCTCCCACTCTTTGCAACCCCATGGACTGCAGCCTACCAGGCTCCTCCGTCCATGGGATTCTCCAGGCAAGAACACTGGAGAAGATTGCCATTTCCTTCTTCAGGGAAATGTAAGGCAGAAGTTTATTTACAATTAAAGCCCTTTAAACAAGGAAATGAAAACTGTTTGGTCAGACACTTATAGGGAAGAGAGAGGGGATGAACCAGAACCACACGGGAGACAGGGTGATCAGCACTGAAAGTCAAGGGGTGGACTTCCCAGGGCAAAGAAGTAGAAGGTGCTGGCAGGGGAGAGGCTTAGGTAATATCCAGCAGGCATGATGGCGAACATGATCTTACCATGGTACCTGGCTGGAGGCCAAAGTCAATGAATTCATTCATTCATGCATGCATTCATTCAACATTTGAAAAATATGTATTAAGCACCTAGTAAGGATCAAGCGCTTCCCTGGTGGCTCAGAGGATAAAGTGTCTGCCTGCAATGTAGGAGACCCGGGTTTGATCCCTGGGTTGGGAAGATCCCCTGGAGAAAGAAGGAAATGGCAACCCACTCCAGTACTCTTGCCTGGAGAATCCCATGGACAGAGGAGCCTGGCGGGCTACAGTCCATGGGGTCGCAAAGAGTTGGACACGACTGAGCAACTTCACTTTAAGGACTTTCTTCTCTTAAGGATCAAGCATGGTTCTAGGTACTAGCAACAACAGTGACCAAGACAAGCTATCTCTCCTCATAAAGCTTATATTTTACTAATATGCAAATAGTTAAAGAGAAAATAGACATATTCAACATTCATTCACAATATTCAACATTCATTCAGTATATAAGTCCCTATTCAAGTTCCAGGCACTGTTCTAGGATCCTGGAGCACAGCAATGAAGAAAACACACCAAATCCCTCTACCCTCAAGGAGCTTAGATTCGAGGAGAAGACAAACATAAACAAGAAACCAGACAGTGATTAATTATTCAGGAGAAATATCACACGGAGTGAGGTGTCAGGGTGACAAGTAGCTGGCTCAGACTGGCGGGGCAGGGAAAGTCGCTATGAAAAGGCAACATCTGAGCTGAGTCATCAGTGATAAGAAGGAAAAAGTCATGTGACAATCTGGGAACAGAGGATTCCAGGCAGAAATAACAAACACAAAGATCTTGGGGTGACCTGACCTTTTCTCATGACTTCAGACCATTGTCTAAGGACCAGAGTATGTTCTAAAGTTAATGGACCACCTGGTGTTTTTCACCTTGATCAGTTTCTGATTGTCCTGTCATGGGTTTGGGTGTTTCGTGGCCTTCAGGTCAATGTGACATGGAGGCATTCTCTTTGAATGTTAAGAAACTGGAACAGCCAGTATGGTTATAGATTACTGGAGTGAAATGCTTATGTGAAAAATAAGTGGAGATTGGAATTAGATTTTTAGAAGAAAAAACTGAGGTTTTTTCTTCCTTTTGACCCTACACTGACTACGTAATATTTTTCTACCTCATTAGGACCAAGATAGCCATGAATCCGACCTCCATCAGACCCAAGTCTCTTCGTGTGTTGATTTTAGTGTATTATTGATGTAGAGGATAGATGGGCTCCAGATTAGACATTTATAACTGGCCTCCTGTTTGCATTTCATGGGACATGAAGAAGTGGGCTTCAGGCTGGATGCTTACAACTGTTCGCATTTCTGAGAAGAGATAGGTGGCTTCAGTCTAGGTATTTACAGTCAGCCTCCTATTTGCCCTCTGAAATGAAAGTAACAACAGAGAGTAAATAGCCACTGTTTGTCTCTTGCAAACACCTTAAGGTAATAGTCATGGCAAGGACAAAGAGAGGGTGAGAGCCTGTGTGAGTAAAGGGTTAAGGTATCTCTGCCCCCCAGACTTTTGAGACAAGGGAGACACTGCATATGCACAGAAAGGCTTCTTTTGGGTCGAACTTAAGACATAATGCCAGGCCATAATGAGTCTTGCTCCTCTCAGAAGCCTTCATTTCGAGATCCATCTTGGATGAGGGGTGAGTGTGCACCCAGGGGAAGGTCACAGGGTAGGTCAGGTGTGGGAAAAGAAACCAGATAATTGGGCTGAAGGAAGACAAAGACCCAGAAGAACTGCCCTAAATGACTGCTGTAAATGACTTGACCGCCTCTTTACTGCACTTCCCCTCACTTCGGGGGAATGCCCACACCCTTTCTCTGCCTTGCTTCTATCTTAACAAAACATTTCTCTGTATGCTCTCCCACCTGTTGTTATGTTATGTCTCTAATAATAAATTTTATATCTGCATTTACAAAAATAAAAAAAGATCCTGGGTTGAATACAGCCCTGTGTGTTTCAAGGACCAGACATGATGACTATTGTGGCCAGAAGAAAGTGAAGACGACCTGTCTGACGTGAAATTAGAGATGAGATGGAGGTCAGATTATAGATGGCCTTTGATGGCCAGAGGAGGGAGTTTGTTTTTATGCTAAACCTCCCATCTGAGTGTAAAACAAAGGCCTTCCATAGAGGGTTTTCAGGCAGGAACTGAGGTGACTTGATGTGACTACTATGGGTAGGATAATTTGTAGAAGAGCTAATGTGGAGGAGGGTGACTAGGAGGTAGAGAGTGGTTGACAGAACCAAGTCCAGAGCAGCAGTGGGAGGCAGAACAATGCCCCACCTCCCGAGCTTGACCACATCCTAATCGCAGGAACCTGTGAATATGCTTCCTTATGTGATAAAAAGGACTTTGCAGACATTAAAGATACTGAGATGGGGAAATTATCCTGGATTATCCAAGTGGGCTCAATGTCATCATAAGGATCCTTACAAGAGGAGCCAGGGGGATCAGGGTCAGTAGTAGGAGAAATGATGAGTGAAGTAAGGAAGGGGCCCGGAGTCCAAGAAGGCAGGAAGCCTGTAGAAGCTGAAAAAGGAGGGAAACATTCCCTCTTGGAGCCACAAGGAGAATCCAGCCCTGATGGCACCTTGACTTTAGCCCAGTGAGACTTTGAGCCCCAGAACTATATGACAATACATTTGTGTTGTTTTAAGCCACTAAGCTAGTGGTACTTTGTTCCAATAATAGAAAATAAATACTCAAAGTAAAAAGAAAAAAAAAGGATACTAAGGAAGAATGGCCAAGCAAGAAGGATCAGAAGTAGTGGGGGGAGCGGGGGAAGAGGTTCATCTGAGTTTACAGCAGCAGAGATGGGAGTCCACCCAGATGATAAACCAAAGGTCTTTGTTCACAGTGTAATTTACTAAAGGAAGGTAGGGATGAAGGCTGTTGGAACTGAAGAGGTCAAAGAATGCGGCACCTAGGAGACGTTAATAAGGTGACCAAAATAAAAGAATGAGGAGAGCATAGGTGGACAAGGGAGAAGCAATCAAATGCCAAGGTTCTCAATGGAGAAGCAGAAGTGACTAGAAATCAGTAGAAGGTATATCGCTGCCAATGGATAGAAGGTATTATAACTGTGCAGAATGAAACAAATATGAAAGGAGCTCTGCATGAAAATGATTTAGAAATGGCCATGTGAAACTAGAGAAATGCCAACACCACCACTGACTCCAAGGACTGAGGGTGGAGGAGCTCTAAGTTCACAGGCAAAGGTGACGCAAGAAAAGAACCAAAGACCTGGAGGAAAACGAGCAGACTCCGACATCGCAGAAGCAAACAGGAGGAATGGATATGGCGAACAGCGTCAAGTGCTCCTTAAACGTCAGCAGAGACTGTCCACTGAATTCAGTGAGTGGTGGAGGCAGAGCTAAATTAGAATGTAAGAAGTGATTTGGAGATGAAATAGACAGAAAGCAAAGTCACCTCCTATTTTGTGAAGCAAGCTAGAGGAGGCTTAGTGAAATGAAGGAGGGCATTGGTAAAATTAAAGGTAAGTGACATGTAAATATCAATCAGAGAGACCCAGTTGAGAGGGAGAGATGGAGGATACAGAAGAGAAAGGATAATAATAATAACATAAGGTCCTTGAGAAAGTAGAGGACACAGGAGCCAAAGCACAGTGTACAAGAGGGTGATTAAAAAACCAAATGCTTCCTCTGTTATAACAGGAGGGAAGGAGGAAGCAATTGACCTGGGTACCCGTGTGTTTGTAGACGGGGGAGAAGAGCTGAGGAACTTCTGTCAGGTGGCTTCCATTTGGTTTGTGAAATTAAAAAAAAAGGGGGGGTCATCCACGAAGAGCTGGGGCTTGGGGAGACATGGGAAATTTGTAAAGGGCTTAACATATGCAGTGAGAAGAGGAAGAGTAGTATTTCTGTGTGGGATACATGCTGCCATGAGGTTTTTCTCCAGCACCCATCAGATGTAGGGGTTCAGGCACCAAGAAAGCAGATGGTCGATCTGCCTGGGCTGGGCTTGACAAGTGACAGGTGAAAGGAAGTCTGCAGCTCAGGCAGGAGCAAAACCAAAGTGATGATCATTGCTCTAAGGTGATAAGAGAAGGGAAACAAGAAGGGGCTGATGGTAAATTGACAGGTCAGTGGGCTCAGGATCCAAGGGAAACAGTGAGCAGGTTGAAGACAGAGGAGATAGCTGGCTAGTTCTATCTAACTGCTTCATAACAGCACTTTGGATGTAGAACAGTTTCAAATAACAAAATCTAGGATCTAAGTGTGTGCGTGGGTGGCTGGAATAAAGGAGAGGGAAAGAGTGGTTATCCTTATAACACCATAAAAGTCACCCAAGATAGCAGGAACACCAGGGGCAGAGAGGGAGACACTGAGCCAGATGGTAAAGTCTCCAATGAAGAATGACCAGGTGGCCACAAGGTAACTGCATCAAAGAACCTTTCAATTCCAAGCAAATAAAAATTTAACCAATCACATATTATCATAAATGATTAAAGCTGTTAAAGGCTCTGGCTCTAATGTAAGCAAGGCAACCCACTCCAGTATTCTTGCCTGGAAAATCCCATGGACAGAGGAACCTGGTGGGCTATAGTCGATGGGGTCGCAAAAGAGTCTGGCATGACTGAGTGACTAAACAATAACAAAATGTTGCACCAAAGCCTGACAGAAAATAAAGGCAGCAGAAAAATGTGAATCTATTCCTTACCTCTTTGTCATCATTTTCTCAAGACTGCTAAAAAAAGTCTTCTACTAGAAAAAAGTTAACAAGGCTGGTGTACAGAAAACAGTTAACACTGCAAGTCTGAGACTGCATTCAAGGTTAGCCCTTGGCTGGCATCTAGAATTTGGATTTTGGGAAGAGTAACCATCACCCTAACTGATAGCAGTGGCCGAACAATTTGTACAAACAACGTGCTTTATGCTGACGGTCTGCCTTCCTTCTGTGAGTCTGGAATTTTGGTACAGGCTGTGCCTACATCATCAGCTCCCAGTCAGAAACCCTCGGGCACTGAGTCTCTACTGAGCTTCCCTGACAGCATTTCACACAATGAGTCGGCACAACTCATTGCTGGAGGAATCAAGTCGACTCCACTACACAGGACACTGGGCGCTTCTCTTGTACCTTTCCCTCCTCCCTTCTCCCACTGCTGATTTTGCTTTCTGTCCTCTTGCTGTAATAAATCTTAGCCATGAGCATGGCAATAAGCTGAGTCCTATGAGTACCCCAAGTAAATCATCAAACCTGGGGTTCTTGGAAACTCCCAACACACATGAGTTTTTAACCTTAGCTGGAAATTTCTATTAATCAGCAATGCTAATAGCATCAGCATTTTACTGTCAAACATTCTTAATATGTCCCTGTCTATATAGGTTTTATAAACAAGTTCAGTTTTCTGTGTCATCTCCTTTAAGAGAAAGGCATGGGGAAATGCCACATAAATATTTAGTATAGCTTTCCATCAAAAAGCTAAGAATATATTCCTTCCTTCCTATGCCAACCTGCACACTATGATTTATAGTGTGAATTTCTCAGGTCTGAACCTTGGCCCTGATGAGTATTCCTGGGCAAGTTGGTAAGTCTCACCTCCCTTTCATCTACAAAGTTAGAACAATAATAGTATCTATCCCCAAGGGAGTTGTAAGGATTAAATGCATTCACATAGAAAGTATTTATTGCAACCCATGTTATAAAAAGCTATATTTGTATTGTAATTATTACCTGGCCTTCAAACTCCAGATTTTTATTCTTTGGTGGCCCGAATTGGTTTAATAGTCTTACCTCTATATACTAGATCTGTTAAATTTTCTAAAACATAAGACTAATTTTTTAAACTTAACTTACTTATAAAAAATTAAATTACAGAGGGGCGGTCCTAAGATGGCGGAGGAAAAGGACGGGGAGACCACTTTCTCCCCCACAAATTCACCTAAAGAGCATTTGAACGCTGAGCAAATTCCACAAAACAACTTCTGAATGCTGGCAGAGGACATCAGGCACCCAGAAAGGCAGCCCATTGTCTTTGAAAGGAGGTAGGAAAAAATATAAAAGATAAAAAGAGAGGCAAAAGAGGTAGGGACAAAGATCCGTCCCGGGAAGGGAGTCTTAAAAAAGAGAGAAGTTTCCAAACACCAGGAAACACTCTCACCAGCGAGTCTGTGGCAAGCCTTGGAACCTCAGAGGGCAACATAACCCAGAGGAAAAATAAATAAATAATGAAAACCCACAGATTACGTGCCTGACAGCAACTCCCAGCAGAAAAGCAGCGCAGACGCTCGCATCCGCCACTAGCAAGCCAGGACTGGACAGGGAGGGCGGGCTGCATTGCTTAGGGTAAGGACCGGGCCTGAATGCCCCAAGAGCAATCTGAGGGAACTAGCTTGAGATTGCAACCCAGACCGTGGGATAGCTATCCTGCAAAAGGCCCTAACCTAAGACACCGCCAGGCCTGCTCACAGAACAAAGGACCGGAGCAGAGCTAGCCGGCTGCGGACCGACCCATCCCTCGCCGGAGACAGGCAGGCTGGAGCGGGAAGGGGGCAATCTCGGCCCCAGAGAGGCATCCTCTACCAAACTGCAAGCAGGCTTCGTTGCTAACCAAGACTTCTTGGGATTCTGGACGGTCAACATCCGCCGGGAGGGTCTCTGCCAGAGATCAGCTCCCCAGAAGAGACACACGGCGCACCTGAGAAGGCTTGCCGTTGTACACCCAGAAAACCGAGCAGCAGGGACGGGGGAGGTGATAAGTCACAGCCTTCAACTGGGGGCAACCGCGCTCGCAAAGCACCTGGTCCCCTGAGCTGCTCGGACCTGGGAAGGGCACAAAACGCAGGCCCAACCGAGTCTGCGCCTCTGTGGAGTACCCAAGAACCCGAACCTGAGCGGCTTAGACCTGGGGAGTGCGTGCAACCCAGGGCCCGCCTCAGACAGTTCCTGGCAGAGCAACCTGGAGCCTGAGCAGTGTAGACGGGGAAAGCACACACACGTGAGCGGGGGAAACCCAGTGTGGCGGAGACACTGCGAGCGCTCCCCACACACGCCAGTGATGTTTGTTCGCAGTGGTCCTCCCTCCCCACAGCGCGACTGAACAAGCGAGCCTAAAAAAGTGACCACGACCGCCCCCTTGTGTCAGGGCGGAAATTAGACCCTGAAGAGACCAGCAAACAGAAGAAGCTAAATTAAACAGAGGGAACCGCTTTGGAAGTGACAGGTGCAATAGATTAAAACCCTGCAGTTACCACCGACTACATAGGAAGGGGCCTATAGATATTGAGAAGTATGAGCTGAATCAAGGAACTATCTGAAAACGGACTGACCCCACACTGTCCACAACAGCTCCAGAGAAAGTCCTAGATATATTTTTACCATTATCATTTTTTTAATTAAACAATTTTTAAGTCCTCTATTACTCCTTTAATTTTCATTTTTATAACCTACTATTTGAAAAAAAAAAGACCCTATTTTTAAAGCAAACTCCATATATATATATTTTATAATTTTTGTGACTGTTTTTTTCTTTAATATTGTATTTTTGAGAATCTAACATCTACTCTAGATTTTTAATCTTTGCTTCTTGGTATTTGTTATCAATTTTGTACCTTTAAGAACCCAATCTTCAGTACCCATTTTTACTTGGGAGTGAGATTACTGGCTTGATTGCTCTCTCCCCCTCTGGACTCTCCTTTTTCTCCACCAGGTCGCCTCTATCTCCTCCCTCCCCCTTCTCTTCTCTACCCAACTCTGTGAATCTCTTTGTGTGTTCTGGGCTGTGGAGAATACTTAGGGAACTGATTACTGGCTAGATCTCTCTCCTTTTGATTCCCCCTTTTATTCTCCTGGCCACCTCTGTCCCCTTCCTCCCTCTTCTCCTCTCTGTTTAACTCTGTGAACATCTCTGAGGGATCCAGACTGTGGAGAGCACATAGGGAAGTGATTACTGGCTAGCTTGCTCTCTCCCTCTTTGATTCCCCCTCTTCTCCTCCTGGTCACCTCTATCCCCCTCCTCCCTTTTCTCTTCTCCATGTAACTTTGTGTACCTCTCCGGGTGTCCCTCACTGTGGAGAAACTTTTCATCATTAACCTAGATGTTTTATCATCGGTGCTGTATAGATGGAGAAGTCTTGAAGCTACTGTAAGAATAAGACTGAAAACCAGAGTCAGGAGGCTTAAGTCCAAATCCTGAGAATACCAGAGAACTCCTGACTCCAGGGAACATTAATTGATAGGAGCTCATCAAACACCTCCATACCTACACTGAAACCAAGCACCACCCAAGGGCCAACAAGTTCCAGAGCAAGACAGACCACACAAATTCTCCAGCAACACAGGAACATAACCCTGAGCCTCAATATACAGGCTGACCAAAGTCACACCAAACCCACTGACATCTCAAAACTCATTACCAGACACTCCATTGCACTCCAGAGAAAAGAAATCCAGCTCCACCCACCAGAACACTGACACAAGCTTCTCTAACCAAGAAACCCTGACAAGCCACCCGTCCAACCCCACCTACAGCAAGGAACCTCCACAATAAGGAGGAATCACAAACTGCCAGAATACGGAAAGGCCACCCCAAACACAGCAAAATAAACAAGATGAAAAGGCAGAGAAATACCCAGCAGGTAAAGGAACAGAATAAATGCCCATCAAACCAAACAAAAGAGGAAGAGATAGGGAATCTACCTGATAAAGAATTCCGATAGTGAAATGATAGTGAAAATGATCCAAAATCTTGAAAACAAATTGGAGTTACAGATAAATAGCCTGGAGACAAGAGAAGATGCAAGAAAGGTTTAACAAAGACCTAGAAAAAATAAAGAAGAGTCAATATATCATGAATAATGCAATAAATGAGATCAAAAACACTCTGGAGGGAACCAACAATAGAATAACGGAGATAGAAGACAGGATAAGTGAGGTAGAAGACAGAATGGTAGACATAAATAACAGAAAGGAAAAAAGAAAAAAGAATTAAAAGAAATGAGGACAACCTCAGAGACCTCTGGGACAATGTTAAACGTTCCAACATTTGAATCATAGAAGTCCCAGAAGAAGACAAAAAGAAAGACCATGAGAAAATACTTGAGGAGATAATACTTGAAAACTTCCCTAAAATGGGGAAGGAAATAATAACCCAAGTCCAAGAAACCCAGGGAGTCCCAAACAGGATAAACCCAAGGCGACACAACCCAAGACACATATTAATCAAATTAACAAAGATCAAACACAAAGAACAAATATTAAAAGGAGTCAGGGAAAAACAACAAATAACAGACAAGGGGATTCCTATAAGGATAACAACTGATCTTTCAATAGAAATTCTTGGCAGGACATACTTAAAGTGATGAAAGAAAAAAAACCTACAGCCCAGATTACTGTACCCAGCAAGGATCTCATTCAAATATGAAGGAGAAATAAAAAGCTTTATAGACAAGCAAAAGCTGAGAGAATTCAGCACCACCAAACCAGCTCTCCAACAAATGCTAAAGGATCTTCTCTAGACAGGAAACACAGAAAGGGTGTATAAACTCAAACCCCAAACAACAAAGTAAATGGCAACAGGATCATACTTATCAATAATTACCTTACATGGAAATGGGTTGAACGCCCCAACCAAAAGACAAAGACTGACTGAATGGATACAAAAACAAGACCCCTATATATGTTGTCTACAAGAGACCCAACTCGAAACAAGGGACACATACAGAATGAAAGTGAAGGGCTGGAAAAAGATATTCCATACAAATAGAGACCAAAAGAAAGCAGGAGTAGCAATACCCATATCAGATAAAATAGACTTTAAAACAAAGGCTGTGAAAAGAGACAAAGAAGGACACTACATAATGATCAAAGGATCAATCCAAAAAGATATAACAATTATAAATATATATGCACCCAGTATAGGAGCACCACAATATGTAAGGCAAATGCTAACAAGTATGAAAGGAGAAATTAACAATAACACAATAATAGTGGGAGACTTTAATACCACACTCAAACTTATGGATGGGTCAACTAAACAGAAAATTTACAGGGAAACACAAACTTTAAATGATACAATAGACCAGTTAGACCTAAATGATATCTATAGGACATTTCACCCCAAAACAATGAATTTCACCTTTTTCTCAAGTGCACATGGAACCTTCTCCAGGATAGATCACATCCTGGGCCATAAATCTAGCCTTGGCAAATTCAAAAAAATTGAAATCATTCCAAGCATCTTTTCTGACCACAATGAAGTAAGATTAGATGTCAATTACAGGAGGAAAAACTATTAAAAATTCCAACATATGGAGGCTGAACAACACGCTGTTGAAAAACCAAGAAATCACAGAAGAAATTAACAAAATGCATAGAAATGAATGAAAATGAAAACACAACAATCCAAAACCTATGGGACACTGTAAAAGCAGTGCTAAGGGGAAGGTTCATAGCATTACAGGCTTACCTCAAGAAACAAGAAAAAAGTCAAATAAATAACCTAACTCTACACCTAAAGCAACTAGAAAAGGAAGAAATGAAGAACTCCAGGGTTAGTAGAAGGAAAGAAATCTTAAAAATTAGGGCAGAAATAAATGCAAAAGAAACAAAAGAGACCATAGCAAAAATCAACAAAACCAAAAGCTGGTTCTTTAAGAAGATAAATTGACAAACTATTAGCCAGACTCATCAAGAAACAAAGGGAGAAGAATCAAATCAACAAAATTAGAAATGAAAATGGAGAGATCACAACAGACAACACAGAAACATAAAGGATCATAAGAGACTACTATCAGCAACTATATGCCAATAAAATAGACAACTTGGAAGAAATGGACAAATTCTTAGAAAAGTACAACTTTCCAAAACTGAACCAGGAAGAAATAGAAAATCTTAACAGACACCTCACAAGCATGGAAATTGAAACTGTAATCAGAAATCTTCCAGCAAACAAAAGCCCAGGACCAGACGGCTTTACAGCTGAATTCTACCAAAAATTTAGAGAAGAGCTAACACCTATCCTACTCAAACTCTTCCAGAAAATTGCAGAAGAAGGTAAACTTCCCAACTCATTTCATGAGGCCACTATCACCCTAACACCAAAATCTGAGAAAGATGCCACAAAAAAAGAAAACTACAGGCCAATATCACTGATGAACACGGATGCAAAAATCCTTAACAAAACTCTTGTAAACAGAATCCAACAACATATTAAAAAGATCATACATCATGACCAAGTGGGCTTTATCCCAGGGATGCAAAAATTCTTCAATATCCACAAATCAATGTAATACACCACATTAACAAACTGAAAAATAAAAACCATATGATTATCTCAAGAGATGCAGAGAAAGCCTTTGACAAAATTCAACATCCATTTATGATAAAAACCCTCCAGAAAGCAGAAATAGAAGGAACATACCTCAACATAATAAAAGCTATATATGACAAGCCCACAGTAAACATTATTCTCAATGGTGAAAAATTGAAAGCATTTCCCCTAAAGTCAGGAACAAGACAAGGGTGCCCACCCTCACCACTACTATTCAACATAGTTTTGGAAGTTTTGGCCAGAGCAATCAGAGCAGAAAAAGAAATAAAAGGAATCCAGAATGAAAAAGAAGAAGTAAAACTCTCACTGCTTGCAGATGATATGATCCTCCACATAGAAAACCCTAAAGACTCTACCAGAAAATTACTAGAGCTAATCAATGAATATAGTAAAGTTGCAGGATATAAAATCAACACACAGAAATCCCTTGCATTCCTATACACTAACAATGAGAAAACAGAAAGAGAAATTAAGGAAACAATACCACTCACCATTGCAACGAAAAGAATAAAATATTTAGGAATATATCTACCTAAAGAAACAAAAGACCTATCTGTAGAAAGCTATAAAACACTGGTGAAAGAAATCAAAGAGGACACAAATAGATGGAGAAATATACCCTGTTCAAGGATCAGGAGAATCAATATAGTGAAAATGAGTATACTACCCAAAGCAATCTATAGATTCAATGCAATCCCTATCAAGCTACCAACAGTATTTTTCACAGAACTAGAACAAATAATTGCACAATTTGTATGGAAATACAAAAAACCTCAAATAGCCAAAGCAATCTTGGGAAAGAAGAATGGAACTGGAGGAATCAACCTGCCTGTTGATTTCTACAAAGCCACAGTCATCAAGACAGTATGGTACTGGCACAAAGACAGAAATATAGATCAATGGAACAGAATAGAAAGCCCAGAGATAAATCCACGCACCTATGGAAACCTTATCTTCGACAAAGGAGGCAAGAATATACAATGGAGAAAAGACGATCTCTTTAACAAGTGGTGCTGGGAAAACTGGTCAACCACTTGTAAAAGAATGAAACTAGAACACTTTCTAACACCATACACAAAAACAAATTCAAAATGGATTAAAGATCTAAACATAAGACCAGAAACTATAAAACTCCTAGAGGAAAACATAGGCAAAACACTCTCCAACATAAATCACAGCAGGATCCTCTATGACCCACCTCCCAGAATATTGGAAATAAAAGCAAAACTAAACAAATGGGACCTAATGAAACTTAAAAGCTTTTGCACAACAAAGGAAACTATAAGCAAGGTGAAAAGACAGCCCTCAGATTGGGAGAAAATAATAGCAAACGAAGCAACGGACAAGGAATTAATCTCAAAAATATACAAGCAACTCCTGCAGCTCAATTCCAGAAAAATAAATGACCCAATCAAAAAGTGGGCCAAAGAACTAAACAGACATTTCTCCAAAGAAGACATACAGATGGTTAACAAACACACGAAAAGATGCTCAACATCACCCATTATGAGAGAAATGCAAATCAAAATCACAATGAGGTACCATTTCACGCCAGTCAGAATGGCTGCTATCCAAGTCTACAAGCAATAAATGCTGGAGAGGGAGTGGAGAAAAGGGAACCCTCTTACACTGTTGGTGGGAATGCAAACTAGTACAGCCACTATGGAGAACAGTGTGGAGATTCCTTAAAAAACTGGAAATAGAACTGCCATACGACCCAGCAATCCCACTGCTGGGCATACACACCAAGGAAACCAGAATTGAAAGAGACACATGTACCCCAATGTTCATCACAGCACTGTTTAAAATAGCCAGGATATGGAAGCAACCTAGGTGTCCATCAGCAGACGAATGGATAAAGAAGCTGTGGTACATATACACAATGGACTATTACTCAGCTATTAAAAAGAATACATTTGAATCAGTTCTAATGAGGTGGATGAAACTGGAGCCTATTATACAGAGTGAAGTAAGCCAGAAAGAAAAACACCAATACAGTATACTAACCCATATATATGGAATTTAGAAAGATGGTAATGATAACCCTATATGCGAGATAGCAAAAGAGACACAGATGTATAGAACAGTCTTTTGGACTGTGGGAGAGGGCGAGTGTGGGATGGTTTGGGAGAATGGCATTGAAACATGTATCTTATCATATATGAAACAGATCGCCAGTCCAGGTTCAATGCATGATACAGGGTGCTCGGGGCTGGTGCACCGGGATGACCCAGAGGGATGGGGTGGGGAGGGAAGTGGGAGGGTGGTTCAGAATGGAGAACACATGTACACCTGTGGAGGATTCATGTCAATGTATGGCAAAACCACTACAATATTGTAAAGTAATTAGCCTCCAATTAAAATAAAAAAATTTATGTGAAAAAAACAAAATTACAAAAGACAGAAATATTCTGGTCTCAAAATGACAGAATTGGAAATTAAATCTAGGGAATAAACCCTATTTTAACATCAAAGCTTCTTTTATTATAAGAATATAAAATGAAATGTAAAACAAAAACTGTCACTTGGTTATTTCTGAGAATAACTCAAGTACACAGTCTCATATCACCAAAATTCCAAAGAGAGTAAAGATAGACTCAAAGGTGGAATTTTATCAAGAGCAATTGGAGTGCGAGAAGATGAAGTTCATATAAGATCACTGGAGTGTAAAAGGCAGCTCTTTTTTTATGCCTGTAATCATACTTAATATTCAATTTTACTAATATTCATTTTATAAGACAGCCTACCCCCAACACACATGTTAATTTTACAACTGTCTGGTGTGTTATGTCTGAATTACAAACTGTGTACTACAAGACTTAATTGGTTCAGTAAGTCTTCCAGGTTCTAATTGCATAGTTCCCTAAATCTGCATTCTAAGGAGAAAAAACAAAAATGGATACAGGTAGAGAGGGCTCATCAACCAGCCTGTCTTATGCCAAATCTGATTAAAGAAAAGCTTCTAAGTGGCCACCATGAAACCAGAAAATAAGACAAAGAAGTATATTAAGGTTTTCAAATTCCAGATTTTCAGTTATTCAAGCACAGAAGCATAGTGACAGGTACTAAGTCATAGTAATTAATAACCCATTGCTAACTTCTATTATGAGTGCCTCGGACCTTGACCTCAAACCTGCCAGGATTAGAGCCCTTGGCGACAGCGTGCCCCAGGTTTTGTTTGAACCACACTCCATGTGGCTGGTTTCCTGTGTCTAGGACTGAGGCCACCAATGGGAGAAGAGCTTGTGCAGCTGACGTATCACTGGTGACGTAACTGGCTAGGAGAATACTGAAACCCAGGCCAGGACAGGGGACTCTGGAGGCTCACCGCACACAGTCTGTGTACAATGCTCATCACTCCCCGAAAACGAGCTAAGTTAAGTGAGTTCATTTCACCTCTTCATTAACATACTCTCCAGGAAAATATTATACCAGATGAAATACCTCTTTTTTAGATCAAGAGAAGTCACAGCACTTTTTCTTCTGTTTTGCTTTGTTTTCATTGGAGTAAGATTGGTTTACAACCTTATGTTAGTTTCTGCTTTACAAAGTGAATCAGCTGTGTGTGTGTGTGTGTATATATATATCGAATAGTGAATACATTCAAACTCACCATTGCAAAAGTACTGACAGTTGGTCTCTTTTCTTTCTTCTCATCTTTTTTACTGAAAAACCTAGCAACAGAATTACATAAAACTTTAAAAACTATGTAAATCTATATCCAATCAACGTAGAGCTTATATTTAGCAACAAACAGGACAAAGAAACATGTCTACAGTGTCATTAAAAAAACAGGTTATGATATGATCCCATTTATCAAGTTTAAGTATGTTTACATATACCTAGAAATCTATACACGGGGTTATCACTGGGTGTTGAGATTTCTGTCGAGATTTCAAATTATTTTCTTCCTTGTGCCTTTGATATTTCCTAATTTTCTGTGATGAATACACAGAGACACATAAATTTGGAATTACAAAAACTAATTAACACTAAAAAAAGAGAGCTTCCTTTCTTCTACTTAGAACTCACTCATGCTCCCCAGAGTTAATCCCCTTGATTTTAGCAACAGATAGACTATCCTTCTACCTACCTAGATATTATTCCTTTACCTCAGGGAGAGTAGTGACAAACAGATGCAGGGCATAAATTATCCTAAGAAAGAAACATAATTCAATCACTCTCCATGAGCAAATCTAATTCTGAAAAGATGTCTGGAGCCCTAAATGGGCCATTGTGGCAATACACACAACCTAGAAAAAGCACCATCAAAAAAGATGGTTTGTAAACTGCACTCATTTCACACGCTAGTAAAGTAATGCTCAAAATTCTCCAAGCCAGGCTTCAGCAATACGTGAACCGTGAACTTCCAGATGTTCAAGCTGGTTTTAGAAAAGGCACAGGAACCAGAGATCAAATTGCCAACATCTGCTGGATCATCAAAAAAGCAAGAAGAGTTCCAGAAAAAACATCTATTTCTGCTTTATTGACTATGCCAAAGCCTTTGACTGTGTGGATCACAATAAACTGTGGAAAATTCTGAAAGAGATGGGAATACCAGACCACCTGACCTGCCTCTTGAGAAACCTATATGCAGGTCAGGAAGCAACAGCTAGAACTGGACATGGACAGACTGGTTCCAAATAGGGAAAGGAGTATGTCAAGGCTGTATATTGTCACCCTGCTTATTTAACTTATATGCAGAGTACATCATGAGAAACGCTGGGTTGGAAGAAGCACAAGCTGGAATCAAGATTGGCAGGAGAAATATCAATAACCTCAGATATGCAGATGACACCACCCTTATGGCAGAAAGTGAAGAGGATCTAAAAACTCTCTTGATGAAAGTGAAAGAGGAGAGTGAAAAAGTTGGCTTAAAGCTCAACATTCAGAAAACTAAGATTATGGCATCTGGTCCCATCACTTCATGGGAAATAGATGGGGCAACAGTGGAAACAGAGTCAGAATTTATCTTTTGGGGCTCCAAAATCACTGCAGATGGTGATTGCAGCCATGAAATTAAAAGATGCTTACTCCTTGGAAGGAAAGTTATGACCAACCTAGATTGCATGTTAAAAAGCAGAGACATTACTTTGCCAACAAAGGTCTGTCTAGTCAAGGCTATGGTTTTTCCAGTGGTCATGTATGGATGTAAGAGTCGGAGTCTGAAGAAAGCTGAGTGCCAAAGAATTGATGCTTTTGAACTGTGGTTTTGGAGAAGACTTTTGAGAGTCCCTTGGAAAGCAAGGAGATCTAACCAGTCCATCCTAAAGGAGATCAGTCCTGGGTGTTCATTGGAAGGACTGATGCTGAAGCTGAAACTCCAATACTTTGGCCACCTCATGCGAAGAGCTGACTCATTGGAAAAGACCCTGATCCCGGGAGGGATTGGGGGCAGGAGGAGAAGGGGACGACAGAGAATGAGATGGCCGGATGGCATCACCGATTCGATGGACATGAGTTTGAGTAAACTCTGGGAGTTGGTGATGAACAGGGAGGCCTGGCGTGCTGCGATTCACGGGGTCGCAAAGAGTCGGACACGACTGAGCAACTGAACTGAACTGAAACTGAAAAAAAAAAAAAAAGGCTGCCCTCAGGCAGAGAAAGGTCAATTATTTCGAGCACAGATTCAAAACTCTCTAACTAGTGTTCTACTCTAACTGCCATCCAGCATATGAGAGAAACCTCCGCATCTGTATTTTCCTATTCATAAAAGAAAGACTATCTCAGGGAAGAAGTACATTCTTTCTACACAGCTTTTCAAGTTCAAAAAGTAAATTCATCTTTATGCTATGTTCTTTATGCTAAGCGAGGTCAAAGAATTGAAGAAACTTCTAAAGAAAAAAATCCAGAGTCTACTCCATATTTGGCTTTGGAGCGACGTTCCACTACTGAAAAACACACAAAATACACAAACATAACTCTTCAGATTCAGTTCTACCCTATTCCCAATAAAAGCATGGTTTTAGTACCCCAGGAATCAGGATGAGAGGAGAAAAACAGCCATATAGAATTGAGTTTTAGCTCTAAGCTTTTTATTTATTTTTTCATTCTCCAAAACTGCGGCTACTCTGAAGAATTTATAATGTTCCAGACACTGGCTAAGTAAACACTTCCCATACAAGACCTCATTTCATCTTAATTTCTGTGAGGCAGGCACATTCTTACCCTTCCTTTACAGAGAAGAGAACTGCAGGTGAGAAGAGTTAACTCACTTGTCAAAGGTCACACAGTTAGAAAGAAGTCAAGCTTTCCATGGAGAAGTCTAACTCCCAGACACCAGGCTACCTGGTGCAGTGTCAGACTTCTGAAACACTGCCCTGCGGGGAACACTGATTGTCACCCCTCTTAGAAGACTCATCTGTCCCCATTTGCTCCAACACAGTGCGGACAAATAGGAAGTTGCTTATCAAATCACATTTTAATAAAGAATCTTTACAAATATGCCAAAGGGTACTATTACCCAAGCATTATACCTATTCATATTATCAGCAAGTCATATGCTTCTTTATGATTTTGAATTAGAATATACAGTTTAAAAAACAAACTCATAGAAAAAGAAGTAAGATGTGTGGTTTCTAGAGGGGGAAGAAGGGATGAGAGAAAGCTGGTCCAAAGGTACCAACTTTCAGTTATAAAAGAGTGCTAGAGACGCAATGTGCCACAAGATGCCTACAGTAACACTGCTGTATGATATAGATGAATCAGCTGTTAAGACGGTGGATCCTAAAAGTTCTCATCACAATAAGAAATCTTTTTTCTTTTTATCTGTATAAGATGATGGATGTTAGCTAAACTTGTTGTGGTAGTGTATCACAATATTTGTAATTCAAACCGTTACGCTATACACTTTAAACTTACAAGGTATTGAGAGAGTCAATTCCTAGGTAGATTGATAAGAAGTCCAGGGTCCCCAAGGAGGAGAAAGGGGTGTGAGGCTCTTGAAGGGGAGGTAGGAGTCTGGAATTCTCAAGGGGGAGAAAAGGACAAAATTTTTTTCCCTCTACATTCCTTAGTCTTAGTCAATTACACAACTCAGTTTAAACTCTGTACTAGGGATTATACAACAACAATGTATCCGGCTGGAGGATAGTTTCTCCTTCTGAAAACCTGACTAATCCTGATATCTTAGAATGTGTTATGGGAGTGGGTCTGGTAGGATCTTTCTACTGTTAAATTCTAATCTTGTTATCCTAAAATGTAAATTGTGGGAGTGGGTCTGGGAAAATTTTCACAAACTTGAGAAGTTCTTTTGATTCATTGTAATAACTTATTAAAACGTATATAACTCCATTGCTAATACTAGCAAGGGGGTACTCTTTCTGCCCCCTTCTGATGTCTATGTCAGAAACTTTCTCTGTCTCTTTCATACTTTAATAAAACTTTATTACACAAAAGCTCTGAGCATCTGGCCCTGGATTGAATTCTTCTCCTCCGGAGGCCAAGAATCCCGGCATATTTTCGTGGTTCAGCAACAACCTTTCAGTATTGTAGGTCAATTATAACTCAATAAAACTGGAAAAATACATAGCTTTATAAAAAACAGATTCACATCAATAATGGTGAGCACAGTTTTATAAGAGTAACTAAAAAAAAAAAAAATTTCTAGTTTGGAAAAAAAGTTTGTAGACCATGACAGCAATCAACAATAAAATGAAGGTATGTGCAAGCTCAAAAGAAACATTGTTTTCAAAATATGGGCTCTTACAGAAGAATAAATAAGTAAATATCCCACAAATATTTATTGAACACCTTTTTCAAAAACGTTCAAGAGGGAGGGGACATATGTATACCTATGGGTGATTCATGTTGATGTTCGGCAGGAACCAACACAACACTGTAAACCAATTGTCCTTCAATTAAACTTTTAAAAGCTGAGGTGTAACTGACATACACTCTATTAGTTTCAGGTGTGCAGGAGAATGATTTGATATTTGTATATATTGGGAAACCATCACCACGAGTCTAGTTAACATCTGTCATCATACACAGTCACAGAATTTTCTTCCTTGTGATGAGAACTTTTATGATGATGAAGATTTACTCTTAGCAACTTTCAAATATGCAATGCAGTGTTATTAACTGGAGTCACACTGATGTACATTACACCCCTCCATGACTTGTTCTATAACTGGCACTTTGGACCTTTTGACTCCCTTCACTCGTTTTGTCCCCTTTCCTCCACCACTGGAAACCACCAATCTGTCAAACAAATTTCTTTCCTTCCACAAAGCCTTAATCCTTCTTATTTCAATGTCCCTAAGTGTTTGCGTCAAAAAACACTTATTTGTTTAAGGTACCAAGTTTAAAAACATAAAAACAAAAAGGGATGTATCTGCCTTCCACTCTATATAATCTATTTTATGAGAATTTATTATGAAAACCTTCAAACAAAAACAAAAAAAGAATACTAATAATGACTACCCATTAAAAATTCACCTAGATTCAACAACTGTGAACATTTTGACCATATTTTCTTTCATGCATAAGGAAGTTTATGACTGTTAATCATCAAACTATTTGAAAATAAGCTGCAAAGATCATGGCACTTCACATGTTTTCCTACCATTATCACATACAATAAAATTAACAGCAATTTTGATATCAATCCACATTCAAAATTTCCAAGAATGTCTTCTATAGGTTTTTCCTTTTTAGAATTCTGATGTAACTAAGGCTCATGTATTATATGTGTTGGGTTTGTTTCTTGTTGTGTAGTCACTAAGTCGTGTCTCTTTTGCCACCCCATGGACCGTAGCCCGCCAGGCTCCTCAGTCCATGGGATTTCCTAGGCAAGAATACTGGAGTGGGCGGGCTGCCATTTCCTTCTCCATTTGTCTCTTTTAAATCTAGAAATTCTTCTCCCCACCTACCTCCCGCCAAACATTGACTTTTTATAGAAACAGAAACAGGTGTCTTATAGAATGTCCCACATCTTGGATATGTCTGTTTCAAACTGCCCAAACTGTGCAGGAAGTATGAAATACAGATTTGAGGATGCAGTATAAAAGAAAATGTAAGCTATCTCATTAATAATCCTCATTAAATATAGAAATGATAATAGGTTGAATATACTTGGATCCTTAAAATGTATTCCCAACATTAATTTCACCTGTTTCTTTTTACTTTTTATAAGTTACTATTAGAAAATTAATACCTACAAGTGTGGTTCACATTATATTTCTATTGGACAGCATTAGTCTGAAAGCTTGGTAAGTTAGATTCACTAAATGATTTTGCAAACATACTTCCTAGGTGGTGTCGTGTCACTAACACAGTCTATTTCACCAGGAGCCAGGCCAGGTATGATCACTTGGTTAAGGTGGCGAACTGCAGTATCTTTCCACTGGAAAAATCATATTTTCATTTTTCCAATAAAGAATTGTGGCTAATTCATAGATTCAACCTTTCTCTGAGTGGTTTAGGATCCATTAACAACCCTTGCCTGAACCAATTATAACAATGCAGGTTTCAACATTTTTTGGTGAAGAACGTTCTCCCTCTCTCTCTCTCCCCCTCTTAGTTTCCCTCCTCCTCTCAAATTTTATTAAAAATTAATTTACTCAGTATTTCACAATCAAGTACAGTCATTATTCTTGTTGATGCTCAAACTGTCCCAGATTTGGGCCAGTGAAAGCCCCTTCAAGCCAGTTCCTATGTCCTTTTTGATAATCGCCTTCCGCCTCTTGTTTTCAGGTACCACAAGATACTTCAAAAGCTCAGGCTCAATTGGTATTAACCCTTTCTCTATGGGGTGCAGATTCCTTTTTCATAAGGAAGGATACTGAGGAACCAAGATTGACAGTGAGTGTGCTCTTTGCCACTCACTATCCATTTCAATGGACAGAACCTGACCTACTAAAAAAAATCATGAAATCACATTCAGATTCAACATTGTTTTTCAAAAGTCTACTTAATGTCCACACTTGTATGTCTTTTCTCTTACACTGAAAAGCTTGGTTTCTAATAATATTAATATCTTTACTAATTTAATTTTACCATTTATTACTAACAAAGAGCTTACTGAGTGAAATTAAAAATTTCCTGTACAGATAGTGCACTGTGATCAAAATTTACTTAAGATAATTATTTTTCCTATGTGATTACAGAACCAATTCTATATACAGTCAGAATAATTTTACACCATTCTAATAAGTCTTTGGTAGTATACTTGACTCACAATTCTACCAAAGTCAGACACTCATTGCCTTAAAAAGAAAAAAGAATACTTAGAAGTAGTTGTGGCCTTCTGTCCCATCTACTGCGTGCCACAAGCATGCAATGTTCATGTGACTGTTTTACCAAAAGGAACAGACTGGACCACAAGGCAGAACAGAAGCAGCGCACGGTTATGGCTCATGCAAGATCAACATCACACGTGAAGCAGAAGGTTATAAAACACACGAAAGGAAATGAGCCTTGGTCTGTGTGGGACCAGAAACCTGAGGAAGAAGCTCACCATGCAAATGCTGGGCTCAACTCAAGCCGGCGAACCTCCGCAACTGCCTGCATTTAAGATAAAAAAAAAAAAAAAAAAAGCCATCACCACCACCATCATCAGCTCATTTATTTCAGAGTTGGAGGCCTGAAACAAATCTCCCAAGTCATGTAAAGTATGAAAGTGGAACAAACTACCTTTTTTTGTCCCTTTTCAAGAAGTTCTTCCCCCCTGCTCTTCCATTGCGGCCGTCTTCAACATCCATCGCGACCTGAGGAGCAATCCCAGCCAGTCAGTCAAACCTAAGATCCCCAGATGGCTAACGTGAAACTGAACTTCGGTACAGCGCTCCGGGCAGAAGGGCGGAGCGCTCGCCCTGATGCGCCAGCGGCTTGTGGCCGCGAGGGTCGCCGCAGGGGCATGCCTCCGCGCCAGGCATCCAGCCTCCGCACGCGAGCCGAGGGGCAGGGCGGCGGCCCGGCCCGAACTTTGCCCGCCTCCACCGCGGCTTCTGCCTCCCGGTTCCCCACGCCATCCATCTGCCCGCGGGCTCAGCGCCCGGCTGCCCGCGCAGCGCTGGCTCTGCAGGCTCGGGGCAGCAGACTCCAGGACGGATAACTAGCGCAAAAAAACAAACAAACAAACAAACAAAACCTAGAGACTGGAGTGCCTCAAGGGCTCCCCGACTGAGAATAAGTCTCACCCCTTTTAGTCCCCTTGGACTTGCCAATTGGAATCTCCCCTTCCCTCTCCCCGAAGCCCTCCGCCCCAGGGGACCCAGCTCAGGAAATTAGAGAGCCCACCCATCCTCCCCCCGAACCTTCTCCGTCTGGTCCCCAGCTCCCCGCGCCCTACCTCGGGCTTTCTCTCGGAATGTTCACTAAGGTGTGAATCTTGGAAGCAGAGATTCAGACTCCAACGGAAAGACGGGGAGGATGCGAACAGCGGTCTCCGCTCCCCTGAGCCTTGAAGAGCCGCTGGTCCAACGCTCCCTGGCTTCTCGTGGCCCTGGGAGCGGGGAGCGGGGAACTTGCGCAAAGCCCACGCCCGTGCTCTGCGCTCGGCCAATCAGCCGCAGGCTCGGGACAGCTGCCGGCCGGTCCTAGTGAATCCTGATTGCGCCAAGTTACCGAACAGGTTGGAATTGTGGGAGGAATGTCCTCCGTTCTGTTGCCCCTCAGTAAAAGGGCGAGCAGGGGAACGCTTATCAGCTGCATCACCGAGGACTTTTACGTTTATAGAGCCCTTGTCTGCACAAGTTCACGAAATTATAAGTATATAGATACAAATGTCACTATACAAATCCCTTCTTGTGACTCGAGTAGATAAGGGAAATTTTCTTTGATATCGCATCCAATATATTCTAATAAAACAATCTCCAGCCTTGCCCATTCTGTAGTTAAAATTCCCTTCCGCTCTCTTATATTCTGTTTTTCATTAGATTACACATCGTTTGTTAGTTTTGTTTTTTTTTTTTAGGTCATATATATTTGTCTTTATAACAACAAATTAAAGATATGGTGAAAAAAATAAAATTCCCTTCCAAGCAGCATTTTTAAAAAGGCCAGGTGAAATTTTTCTGCAAGTGTTTTCTTCAGTATGTTTGACAGTTTCTAACGTGTATATGTTTATCCTTTATTTGAAAAGACATACAAATAAGACATACATACCTTCCCTGGTGGCTCAGATGGGAAAGAACATACCTGCAATACAGGAGATGGGGTTGAACCCTGGGTGGGTAAGATCCCCTGGAGAAGAGAATGGCAACCCACCCCAGTATTTTTGCCTAGAGAATTCCATGGACAGAGGAGCCCGATGGACTGCAGCCCATGGGTTGCAGAGTCGGACATGACTGAGTGACTAACACTTTCTGCTTCAAGAAATAAATAGGAAGATTTTTTCTTAAATATATAAGTCGAAACGGACATTTCAAGATAGAAATGTATGTAAAAGAGTGTAATATTTTGGGGTTTTAGCCATCAGGTGAATGCCCTGTTTTTCTCAAGGTTTTTTAAAACTCTTATATTTTTATTCGGATTCTAAAAGTATCGTGTATTTTAACATGTTACTTTAGTTGTAATTTAATGCCATATCTACTGTTACCATTTACAGGTTTTTCTGGTCCTCTCTTTTCCTCAAATTGATAAAAACTAAGTGCAATCTTCACAATTCAAATTCATAAAGGAGCATTAACTCACATCAGAGCTTTTCATACTTGTCAACCCAGGGGAAATGGATGTTTTTGTAACCTTTTGTCTGCAGTTCTCTGACTTAGAGGAGTTACCTCTCAGCTCACTGCAAAAGTTTAAAAGAAGAAAATCTTTTTAGTTTTTACTGCATAGTGTATTTTCTGTACTTTAAGTAACTCATATTTCAAAACCATAATTTTCTTTCCATCTTTTTTCCAGATTTTCTTTGCCTTGATTTTTTTTTTAACTTAGCTATACAATCAAGTTTCTTTCTTTACAAACTGTTAATTAGCCTTTCTAACAGACCACTCATATTCTCTGTGTTCTAACTGGAAATGTGTGTGTACAGCATCAACCCAACCATTTAAAGGCTTAACACCAACCCTTTGCTCCACCTGGGGCAAATGTATAAGGTATTCCCCTTTCTCCCATGTGTTTTTAATCTGATTCATGCTTCTCTTTTTTTCCACTTTTGTTTTACCTTGTCCCTCATTTAGTTTATGTGATCTTATCATATATTCAATATTTTATGTATCCTTGAAAAATGCCCTATATCCTCCCTAAAACAATGCAGGGTTTTTTTTTTTTTTAATTCCAGTATAGTTGATTGTCAATGTTGTGTTAGTTTCAGGTGTGCGGCAAAGTGATTCGGTTTTATATATATATTTTTTCTTTTTTAGATTCTTTTTCATTATGGATTATTACAAGATATAGAATATAGTTCCCTGTGCTATACAGTAATTCCTTATTTGTTTTATATATAGTACTGTGTATATGCGATTCCCAAACTTCTAATTATCTCCCGCTCCCTTTTCCCTTTGTTAACTAAAAGTTTGTTTTCTATGTCTGCAACTCTATTTCTGTTTTGTAAATAAGTTCACTTTTATCAGTTTTTTAGATTCCACATAAAATTGATGTCATGTGATATTTGTCTTTCTCCCTCTGACTTAGTATGATCATCTCTAGGTCCATCCATGTTGCTGCAAATGGCATTATTTCATTCTTTTTTATGGCTGAGTAACAGGATATTTTTTAAAGTATAACATATATTATGTTGATTGCACTATTTCTACAGGCTTGAGCTTCAAGTGATAATCTCTATCAAGGAGTACATGGTTCACAGAATTTTCAATAAAGCTCTTATATATATATATACACACATATATATATATATATATATATATATAAGTTGTTTTGCTCCACTGGCATGAAGATATGGATATAGAATACAATGGACCTAAAACAATGGACGGTCCTAGCTCCTCCCAAGCCGTAACTGTTGATGTTCAAGGCTGACTCCTGTTTCACATCGCTGCAGCCACTCCTGGTAATACTGAACAGCCGGACTGGGCACTTCCGCTATGAACCTCATTAACTTCCGGTGAAACCCTTTGGCGAGCAACCCCTTTGCAAGTCTTGACTCATTCACCTTCATTCGAGCAGCTATGTTTCCTTTTGAAGTGTGCTTCCCCATAAGCTGTACCTTCCTGTCTTCCACTGGCTTGTCGTCCTTTCACAGGCTTTAATGTACTCTCCCAGCATTCAAGATTAGCATCCCTGCCACAGTTTATTACATACCTGCGGGAATAATAACACATACCTATGGGAATAATAGTAACTAGCATTGACTAAACACTGGCTGTGTGCCAGGAACTATCCCAAGTATTTGAAAGAGATTAAATCTTTTAAACCTCACAATTATCCTCTGACATGTGTAATTTTATTGTTACTCCCATTTTACAGTCACAGAAACGGAGGTTTGACATTTCGTGCCCAAGGTCACACAACTGGTGAGCAGCTGACCCATGACTTGAGAGCAGTCCCGCTCCCAGCCCTCATAACTGCACTCGGCCACTTGCCTGCAATGGTGCGCTATTGTAGCACACTCTCCTCACTGCCTTTTCAAGCCCCGTGAAACATTTTCATCTATGACTCTATCTTAGAAATCATGCAACGGCTCCTTCCCACCAACTGTATCGTATCTGAGAGTTTCCACTTGACTTTTAAGGGCTGTAACACACCATGTCTCTCTGATCGTCTTCATCCACCTCGCTTCCTTACACTCTCTCCCTCAACCCCAACACATACAGGAGTGTTCACTCCATTTTGGCCCAACTCACCTCTCAGATGATTTGCTTTTTTTCCTTCTGTACCATTCCACGTGTAAATCTTTAATTTATAGCAATTTTCTTTTTCAGTACCAAACTCCACAAACAACTCAAACTTAGATTCAGCTACTGCATGCATGCTAAGTCGCTTCAGTCACGCGTGACTCTTAAGCGACTGTATGGACTGTTGCCTGCCAGGCTCCTCAGTCCATGGGATTTCTCAGGCAAAATACTGGAGTCAGTTGCCATGCCCTCCTCCAGGAGATCTTCACAACCCGATGGAACCTACATCTTGGGTCTCCTACAATGGCAGGTGGGTTCTTAACCACTAGCACCACCTGGGAAGCCCTTTCACTGTGTAAGTTTGAACAATTCGTAATTTACTTAATTTTTCAGGCCTTGAGTTGTCCCTTGGTAAAAGATTATAATGGTACCTTATAAAGTTATTGCAAGATTAAGTGATTTGTATATTGAAAAGCCTTGTACAGTGCCTGAAACACATTAAGCACTCAGTAATTGTTATGTATTAGTAATAAACCCCCCTTCTGAGTCTATTTTTGCCCTTCCTTGCTATTCTTCACCACTCATGTATGTAGCTACATTTATGTATTCTCTGTTACTTTCAACAAGCTTTCCAGGTGACTCAGTGGTAAAATCTGCCTGCCAATGCAGGAGACACGGGTTTGATCCCTGTGTTGGGAAGATCCCCTGGAGAAGGAAATGGTAACCCACTCCAGTATTGCTGCCTGGGAAATCCCATGGACAGAGGAGCCTAGTGGGCTACATTCCCCGGGGTCACAAAATAGTAGGACACGACCGAGCCACTAAACAATAACAAGACTTTCAACAGTATTAGAGATGCTAAATTATAGTGATAGATGGTATAAACATTAAATTCTGCCTTCAGGGAGATTGTAGATTGTTTTATTCATAGAAGTTCTTCTGGCCCAAATAGACTGGGATTGTGTGTTTTATTATTTGTTTGTGTTGCAGTTCATATAGTGCTGAAAAGTACAGTTCTTATAGCACTGTACTGTCTGTGGTAGAGATACCATAAATGCCATTGTCAGGATAGTTTCTCTATTTTCTTTGAAACTGTTTGCCATTCAAAATAACATTAACCTCTTCTGAAACACACCTTTCTACCCAATGTCAAGCAAAACTAGTATGCGAAGCTCTACGAAAAAACTCTTTTTGTTGAGATATAATTGATATACATTACTGTATTAGTTTTGGGCTTCCCTGGTGACTCAAATGATAAAGAATCTGCTGGCAATGTGGTAGACCTGGGTTTGATCCCTGGGTTGGGAAGATCCCCTGGAGGAAGAAATGGCGACTCATTCTAGTATTCTTGCTTGGGAAATACCATGGACAAAGGAGCCTGATGGGCTACAGTCCGTGGGGTCACAAAGAGTCAGACACGACTGAGCAACTAAGCAGCAGTATTCATTCTAGGTGTACAACATAATGATTCAATATTTGTGTATACTCTGAAATAATCACCACCATAACTCTAGTTAACATCCATCACTATGTCTAGTTATGGAGTTTATTTTCCTTGTGATAACCACCTTTAGATTTCACTCTCAGGAACTTGCAAATATGTTATTCAGTATTGTTAACTTCATGCTGTACATTACATCTTCATGACATTTATTTTATAACTGAAATGTTGTACCTTTGACTCTCTCCAGCCATTTGTCCCACTCCCACTTTCCACCTCTGGCTACCACCAGTCTATTCTCTGGATCTATGAGCTTGTTTTGTTTTTGTTTTTAAGATTCCACATATAAGTGAGATCAGATTGTATCTATCTTTCTCTGTCTGACTTAGTTCACTTAGCATAACGCCCTCAATGACGCCGCCCTTAGCATAGTCCATCCATGTTGTTGAAAATAGTAAGCGTCATTCTTTTTATGGCTAAACAATATTCATTTTATGTATACCTGCCACATTTTCCTTATTCATCTGTCAGTGGACACTTAGGTTTTTCCATATCTTTGCTATTGTAAATAAAGTTTCGATAAACATGAGTACTCATATATCTTTTAGTGTTGGTGTTCTTGTTTTCTTCAGGTGAATACCCAGAAATGGAGTTGCTGAACCATATAGTGGTTCTGCTTTTAATTTTTTGAGGAAACCTGCATACTGCTTTCCATAATGATAGTACCAACTTACATTCCAGCAAGTAGTGCACAATAGTTCCCTTTCCTCCATGTCCTCACCAATATGTTCAGATGACTCAATCTTAAATGTAAGGAGTATTTGCCATGTAAGTCCCATGAGTGGTGAGTTTCACTCAGTGCATTGAAAAATTAGATATTATATGTGGAACCACCAGCACTTTAGCTACTTTTATTTAGTTGGCTTTATCTTACAGCCTATTAAACTATTCACAAATGAATCTTAATTCCAACTCCTTGCATTTTAATTTCTGTAAATGTGTTGTCAATAAATGTTTTTATTTCTTTAATGTAGAATTTTCAGAAGTTTTAAATTCTGCCATTAGTAGAAAATCCATTACATGTATTTTTATCAACCAACAAGCCCTGACTAAAAATGGATTCTGAAGAATGTCCAGGCTCTCTGGTTGTATATTTAGACGACTATTTATATCCTAGCTCCCTCAACCCTTCATTACCTTCTCAAGCCACTATTACAATTTATTTTTTATGCTCTCACCTACTTTCCTTCTTCTCCTAAGAAGAGAATTTTTTATTCTTCAGGAGGTTCTTCATTCCATGACTCTTTTGTGGTAAATCCTGGAAGGGGACTGTGCCAGTCAGGAAAAGATTGCAATTTTAAGTAGGATGACCCCATGTTTCGGAGACAGGATGGAGGAAGGTTATCAGTGATGCGGTTAAGATCTTGGGAATCCGAGATCCTATCTCGGTCACGTGAGGTCCAAGATAGGATGGAGCTGAGGAAGATTATCAGTTAAGAATTTGGGAATCCGAGATCCTGTCTCAGTCACATGAGGTCATCCTACTCAAAACTGAATATTAATGCTTTTAAAATTATTTCTGTAAAATGTTTTCTGCTGTAGGGTAATTCTCATGCTCCAGTGTTTCCTTCTAGATTCATGGATGTTTACGCTTGTATGAGAATTTAGAGGTCAATATATGCAGGTCTTTTATCACACCAAGCCTCTGAAATGCTAAGTGACTTGACTGAAAGCCGTATAATCAGCAAAGGTCGAGTTAACAACATAGATTTTCTGACACTGAGTTTGCTGTTCTTTCTATCATATTGAGAGGGATCCTAACGGTGAAGATTTCAGATTGGCTAATGTGGGGTGCGCGTTAGGGGCACAGGTGCCCCTCAGAGTCTCAGACTCTCTAGCTGTTTTACGTCACCTTTGTGGCAAGTTTCTCTCACTTGATTTTGTTTCTGCCCTTGATCAGTTACATTACTGACTAGGGTTCTCGGTCTTAATCAATCGAAACTGATGAGAGGCCAGTCAAGAAATTTAGACAAGGTGTTATTCCTGGGGCTCATGATACTGCAAAGAGGAGGGAAAACAAATAACAGGTTCCCTTGCTTGCTCGCTTGCTCCCCGAGGTGGGGCAAGTTGGTTCCTTATATGGGGTGACAGTAGGGGTGTCAGGAAGATCTCCTGGAGAAGGAAATGTCAATCCACTCCAGTATTTGTTGCCTGGGAAACTCCATGGACAGAGGAGCCTGGTGGGCTGGGCTATTATCTAATGGATCGCAGAGAGTCAGACAGGACTTGAAGGACTTGTTGTGACCAAACAACAACAAGGGGAGGGTCCAGGGCTCAGGCTGGAGGGGTGGCTTAGGCAGTTTGCCCCCTTCTTTGGTGATACTGCGTGCAGGGGGCTTGCACAGTACCTTGCTTTTGCCTCCCGCTCTTCAAAAGTGGCAGTTAGGTTTTTGGTCTCTTCATATCGTGTTGTCCATAATTTGCCCCAACCACACATGCACATGATTATTTGTAGTTTCTTATACTTTGTTTTCATTTTGTTACTCGAGGGGATATTTATCCAGATACAAGCACTGCAGCAAGTGGTCCCGGTCACAGGTCCTAGCCTGCCTAATTTAGACTTGCCTGTTTTAATCACCATTTTTCAGGACCCAGGAGAAGGGCTATAGTTCGAGGGTACACTCTGCCTTAGTAGTGTCTGAAGTCCAATTATCTGGGATTCTAAAGCTGGCCAGCTGAGACCAGGGGTTTATTTTGTTGCACATACTTGACAATGCATGAAAGAAATATTGCTCATTACAAGTTGCATTTTTGTTGTAGCTCAAAATTAAACTATGTATTAAAATACATTAAATGATATTAACATTTCCAATATTATTAGAAAATGAGGACATAATGCTAACCACAGTAGTGTGAAAGAAATTGCGAAACTTGTCATTTATTGCATGACCCTTTCTTGAGACACTGATGAATTCTGATTCTTATCCTTTAGTTGGTTTCCCTTGTGTTAGTCCTTCCCAGTGAGGAATTCTGTAGTTCGACTGAATTTTTGACTGCATTGTCTCTGTTACTTGACATAGCCTGCCATGACCTTGTAGCTCTTGTGTTGCTTCTAATTACTGTCATATTGCATGTTCTTTTCCAGGAACTGGAAATTTAGTTTGCAATTAATATTCTGCTATCACGTCTAATTTTATTCCTTTTATTTTGCTGATTATTATGCATTACAGTCAAATAGTGCTCCCTCAAGCCAAGTATATTGGGGCTTCCCAGGTGTTGCTAGTGGTAAAGAACCTGCCTGTCAGTTCAGGAGATGCTAAGAGATGTGGATTTGATCCCTAGGTCAGGAAGATGCCCTGGAGGAGGGCATGGCAACCCACTCCAGTATTTTTGCCTGGAGTAGCCATGGACAGAGGATCCGGGGGGGGGGGTGGGGGTGGCCACAGTCCACGGGGTCACAAAGAGTCAGACACAACTGAAGCGACTGAGAACACAAGCCAAGTATATTATCTTATTACCTTTTCATCACATGACAAAGATGAACCTTCTTGCTATTCTACAGTCTAGTTTTTCTCACTCTCTGTTATCTTTGTTACTCTTAAATACAGTAAATTCCAAATATCATGCTTTAAAATTACCACCTGGGTGGCTCAAAGCATCTCACATTGAGTATTGGACTTTTTTTTGCTTTCTTTCTTTTTATTATTTATTTACTTATCTGACTGTGCCGGCTCTTAGTTATGGCATGTGGGATCTTTATCTGGGCATGTGAACTCTTAGTTGCAACATGTGGGATCTAGTACCCTGACCAGGGTTCAAACCTGGGCCCCCTGCATTGGAAGTGTGGAGTCTTAGCCCCTGGACCACCAGGGAAGTCTCCAAGCCCTGAACTTCTGATCCTGTACCCGATTGGCTCCTCTTTCAGTTGCATATCTGAGTCAGCACCATCATTTACTTCATGTCAGAAACCTGGGGAAAGGGGGAGTCAATCTAGGCACCTGCTTCTCCCCTACTTTCTATGTCAGACTTGAATCCATTTTCTCCTCAACAGTGATAATAGCCTTGAAATCCCTGGAGAATGGAAGGTCAACCCACTCCAGTATTCTTGCCTGGAGAATCTCGTGGACAGAGCTGCCTACCTGGCTTCTCCATATCCATTCTAGAACGCTTCTAATGCACTCTCCAAGGCAGGCAAAGTATCTTGTAAAAATGCACATATGGCCACGTCACACCCCCAGGTAAAGACTTGCAATGCCTTTCCGTTGCTCTCAGGTTCAATTCCCAATTCCTCTCTCTAGCTACAGGCTACTTCTCTCTTTGCTCCTTCATGATCCAGGCACGCTGGCCTCTGTCAGCTCCTCGGAGCTTTACTGTGCGAGGTGGTCCTCTTGCCCACCCTCCTGGAGAGATCTTTCTCTACCCACCCCCCCCCACCCTCGCCTACCCCTTACACTTGGCCAACGTGCATTTGCATGGACACACACACACACCAGCAGGTGGCTAATTGATTCCTTCTTCTGGTTCAAACATCAGTTCCTCAGAGAAATATTCCCTATGCTTCCGAGTTAGATTTTGTCATCTTGATAGTAGTTCACAGAGTATATTGCACTTTTCTTTCCTGTTAAGCATCACAATCGCAATTTTTGCTCATTACAAAATGTGTCTTTCCCATTGAGATATAAACTCTATAAGGGCAGCCCATTTCTGCTTTGTTCTTCTGTTTCCCAACAAAGGGAGGATAGTGAACATGGTGAATATCTACTGAATGAAGGAATGGCTAAATTAATATTGTTGTTCATCCCCTTGCTTTTTCCTCTCTTTATACTGGGCCTTCCTCGTTTTGCATCATCATTCCACATTTGTAGAACAAGTTTGAAAGATCTTAGCTGATTAACATCTCTACATTCATTTAACATTCTTAGATTCCTTTAAAGATGAGGAGACTAAGACTCAGTGAAGCTAAAAGATTCCTGTCTTTCTGAGACCATGAAGGAAAAGACATGTGTGCTAGTGTGCCCAGTCATGTCTGACTCCTTGTGACCCCATGAAATGTAACCCACCAGGCTTCCCTGTCCATGGGATTTCCCAGGCAAGAATACTGGAGTGGGTTGCCATTTCCTCCTCCAAGGGATCTTCCCGACCCAGGGATCGAACTCGAGTCTCCTGTGTCGCCTACATTGCAGACAGACTTTTTACCCAGCAACTCATTGGAGACGCCTTTATGAAGAAAATAGGTCACTATTATATTTTTTTAAATGCTTAGGGCATGTCCGAAATTCTTTGAACTATATATCGAAATCAATAGACTTGATTTTCAGTTTTGTGTACATTGCAAATAAAAATCAGGACATAGTGTATTCATTTACTTATAAATAAATAAAATAATTATTCACAAAAGAATAATTTTTGATTTACGCCTTTCTGTATATAAAAATGTTATAAAAGGGGAATTCCCTGATGGTCCAGTGCTTATGACTCAGCACTTTCACTGCTGTGGCCTGAGTTCAATCCTTGGTCGGGGAATTAAGATCCCACGAGCCATGTGGTGTGGCCAAAAAAAGAAATGTCTAGTTACACATAGAGGAAATCACCTTTACTGAAGAGAAAGACTGGGAAATTTCTGGAGACTGTTAAATGTTCAAGATTTGTGACTAGTACTGGAAAGGATTTTCTGCTCTTTGCCACTACCTGCTTTACCCTGGCAATCTGGTGCCACAAGAAATACATTATTTACAAGATTTTTTATAGCAGTGCTCCAGATGGATCTCTCAGACCTAAGAATCCCATAACAACAAAACTTAACAAATATTTATTGGGTGATTGTACTGAACCTCTAGGTGTAAAGAGAAATGAATTAACCTTTGCCCTCAAAAGAGCTCCTAATGTATCAGAGGAAAGAAGGTAAAAATAATAACCAATATTTACTAAGCTATAAATCAGATGTTTTTACACAATGCTGACACAATTAGGGCTATCATTATATTTATTTTAAAGAAAACTAAGACTCAGTGATGTTTAAAAAAGCTATAAAAGAACACCCAGTCAGTGACCAATAGGACAGAAATTTGCATTCAAGATCCCATACAGCAATTTGAACTTTGGAACCCACATCTTTAACCACTTCTCTATGTTTCCTTAGGTTCAAAATGACAGTGTTTAAAAAGCAGAACTGAGATCTTTTCTTAGGCATCTACTGTGCTACTTAAAGACATCCTTTTTTTTTTTTTTGAGAGCTTATATATCCACATTTGACCTTTTTCACCCCAAAAATCACATAGATTAATGCTATTATTAGAGAGCTGTATTAGAGAGGATGAATATTTGAGCTGCATGTTTTGTTGTTGAAAGGGTGCTTAAAATAGTCTCCATCTGTGTGCCAAGGAAAGCAATTCAAATTCATGAAAATGTAAAACCAACCTGCATCAACGATTGTTATTTATTTTCAACAGTTTCTTATAAGTAAATTCAGGCCTGTTAAAACTACTGGAGTATGTTTGAACGATTTAATAGGCAGTTTTCAGTGCTAGTTTCTGAATGAAATAGCTCTCTGCATAGCCTTGAGACATGGGAAGATTGGTAATTAAATCCAGAAAGGTGTTGTCATGGGCTCTATGGGTGGAATGTGTGTGAGAAGAGCTTTTTAGTATTCATAACTGATATGAGCTTGGGAATGATAGCAGGAAGCCGAGTTTACGTGTCTGGATTGTATAACTCCATGTGTTCCTTGATTTTTTTCCACTTCCATTATGCTTTATTAAAGGATATTGAATATAGTTCCCTATACTATGCAGTAGAACCTTGTTGTTTACCTGTTTTTTTTTAATTTATTTTTCACTAGAGGATAATTGCTTTACATTGTTGTTTTGGTTTCTGCCAAACAATAACGCGAATCAGCCGTAAGTATACATACGTCCCCTCCCTCCTGAGCCTCCCTCCTCTGACCCCCTCTCCTATCCCACCCCCCTAGGCTGTCAGAGCACCGGGTTTGAGCTCCATGCGTCACACAGTAACTTCCCGTTAGCTACCTGTTTTAAATACGGTAATGTGTATGTTCCAAAGCTCCTCTCTCGGTCCATCCCACCCTCTCCTTCCCCAGTTGTGTCCCCAGGTCTGTTCTCTACGTCTGTGTCTCTCTTCCTGCCCTGCGAATGGGCTCACCAGTACCATTTCCCTTGCTGTTGCCATTTAGTTGCTGAGTCATGCCCAACTTTTTGTGACCCCATGGACTATAGCCTGCCAGGTTCATCTGTCCATGGCATTTCACAAGCAAGAAGACTGGAATGGGTTGCTATTTCCATCCCCAGGGGATCTTCCTAACCCAGGGATTGAACCCGCATCTCCTGCATTGGCAGGTGGATTCTTTATCACTGAGCCACCTGGGAAGCCCACCATTTACCTAGATTCCATATATACGTGTTAATATATGATATTTGTTTTTCTCTATCTGACTTACCTCACTCTGTGTAACAGGCTTTAGGTTCATCTGCCTCACTAGGACTGACTCAAATGTGCTCCTTTTTATGGCTGAGTAATATTCCACACTGTGTATGTACCACAACTTCCTTATCTATTCATCTGTCGATGGACATCTAGATTGCTCTCATGTCCTAGCTATTGTAAATAGTGCTGCAATGAACATTGGGGTCTTTGTCAATTACAGTTTTCTCAGGGTATATGGCCAGTAGCGGGACTGATGGGGCATGTGGTAGTTTTATTCCTAGTTTTTCAAGGAATTTCCATACTCTTCTCCATAATGGCTGTATGAATTTACATTCCCACCAACAGTGCAAGAGGGTTCCCTTTTCTCCACACCCTCTCCAGCATTTATTATTTGTAATTTTTTGATGATGGCCATTCTGACCGGTATGAGTATAGTAGTTTGTTAATCCCATTTCAGAATTTCAGGATTTCAGAATTTATGTAATTTCCTTTAAAGTAAGCAAAGGAAGTATCCAGGGAAATGGGGATAATTGGAAGAATGAATAAAATTATGGAAAGCATGACTCCATAATATTAAGATCTTTTCTCTTTTTTCCTCCTCAACATTCAGACATTCCTTAAGCCCATAATTTTCACTTAAAATTTGGTGGAAGACCATGTTTTTACATACTACAGTGAAGATTATTTTTACCATATGATTATAATTATATAATACTGTTTGCACATAATGAAAAACCCTGAATATTTAGGTAAAGAAAATGTGAATTATTATTTACAAAATTTACAAATATATATGTTCTATTATTCTATAAGTAGCATGATGTATTTCTGTAAGTGTGACACTTTTTTGTTTTATAAACTTTATTGAAAATAAAACTTGTGCTTTTAGTTTTTGACTTCTATAGAGTTTTATCAGATTACAAGGAATTGTCATTTAGAATGAAGAATTTGTATGATAATGTCATTTTCTGTTTAAATATTTGTATGTTGTGTGCAAGCATTGTGCTATGTGGCACAGCTTCTGTGGCAGATAACAAACAAGGAATAAAAATTTGTCCTTGGTGTGAAGAAATTCACAATTAGTGAATAAATATAATCTTGCCATGCATTAAATTTTTATAGTTAAATTTAGCACAGATTGTTATATGATGGACAATTCAGATAATGAATTTGTCTGATAAGGGAAGATAGATGTTCTGTTCAATATGGAACTGATACAATTCTGTGTTGAAAAAACAATCAATGTTAAAGTCAAATTTATAAAACTCTTGCCAAGCCATGTAACAGAATTTTGGAGAAACTGGCTGAATCCAGATTTGATGTTCTGGTACCTAATCGAGGAAGAACCATTAATAATAATAGCTTACACTTGTTGAACAATTACTATACACCACACCCTGTTTTAAGAGTTTCTCTTGTTTTCCATTTAATCTTCCCCCAAACCCTATGAAAAAAGTGCTGTCATCATCATCCCATGTTTAGAAATCAGAGAATAGAAGTATTTAGAAATTATGTCATTTTCACAAGTCACGTAGTATTAATACATGAAGGACCATGCTGAGAGCTATTACACAACTTCATGGTAAAGTCAAATTGTCTGAGAAAGGTTCAGTGGGCCATATTCACTGCATCCTTCATTCAAAATGTAACAAAAAATGTTGCATAGATGAGATTGAGCAATTTCAGGGTGGTATAGTCAAAGACTACAGGTGGACAATAAGCACATGAAAAGATGCTCAGCATTGCCAATTATTAGAGAAATGTGAATCAAAACTATAATGAAGTAGCATTGTTTAGTATGACCATCGTCAAAAAGTCTACAAATAGTAAATGCTGGAGAAGGCATGGAGAAAAGGGAACCCTCCTACCTACATAGTTGATGTGAACATAAATTGGTGCAGCCATTATGGAAAATAGTATGGAGGTTCCTTTAAAAACTATAAATATAGCTACCATATGATCCAGCAATCCCATTTCTGGGCATATACCTGGAATGGGTATATTCCATTCCAGGTGGAATGGATGAAAGATGAAAGCTCTAATTCAAAAACATATGTGTGCCCCAATGTTCATAACAGGACTGTTTACAATAGCCACATGTAGGCAACCTAAATATCCATCAACAAGTGAGTTGATGAAGAATATGTGGTGTGTGTGTGTGTGTGTGTGTGTGTATATGCGTATTAGGCATAAGAAAGAATGAAATAATTCCATTTGCAGCAACATGGATGGACCTAGAAATTATCACACTAGGTGAAGTGTCAAAGACAGATAGTATATGATATCGCTTATGTATGGAATCTAAAAAATAGTACAAATGACCCAATTTATAAAGCAGAAACAGACTCAGATATGGAAAAAAAACTTACAATTACCAAATGGGAAGGCAAGGTAGAGGGATAAATTGGGAGTATGGGGTTGACAGATACACACTAACAGATATACACTATGCATAAAATAGATAAACAACAAGGATTTACTGTATAGCACAGGGAACTATATTCAGTATCTAGTAAGAAGCTATAATGAGAAAGAATATAAAAACTGAATCACTTTGCTCTATACCTGAAACTAACATAATATTGTAAATCAACTATACTTCAGTTAAAAAGAAAGAAAGAAAACCAAAACATATTGTGAGAGGAATGGGTGATGTAATGGTTAATTTTGTATGTCCACTTGACTGACTATAGGGTTCCCAGATTAAACATTATTTCTGGGTCTGCCTGTGCAGTCTTTTGGTTGGGATTAGCATTTGAATTGGTAGATTCAGTAAAGTATTGCCATCCCCAATGTGGGTGGACACCATCCAATCCACTGAGGGCTTGAACAAAACAAAAAGATGGACAAAGGAGGAAGTCACTTCTTGTTTTTCCTGCCTCAGAGATGAGCTGGTACTTCTCATCTCACCTTCTCCTGTTCTCGGACTGAGATTTACACTATTGTCTCCCCTGGTTCTCAGGCCTTTGGATGGGGAAAGAATTACATCACTTGCTTTCCTGGGTCTCCAGCTTACATAGATTGTGAGACTTCTCAACCTTCGTGTTTATGTGAGTCTGCTCCTCATAATTAATTTCTATACACACACACACACGCGCGCGCGCGCGCACACACACACACACACACTATCATTTCTGATTCTCCCAGAAGTCCTGCCTAATACAGGAAGGAGGTATATGGGGGGCAAAGCAGAGCAGAGGACAAGTCCATGGGAATAGGATGTGGACTGATTTGGGTTATATGCTCTATTTAATCCATTCCACCAGTTACAGTTCTGCTTGACGCTGCAACCAGGGAATAAAAAAATAGTAAAATTAGATTATCTAGCTCTTCTGGCCTGGGGTTCTGTTCAATGGATTTAGACACTGATCTGATGGCTAAATTTCACTTAAGTGGGCAGGGAGCTTGGCCATAACTAGGACAATCCTGCATTCAGGCATTTGCCTTAAAAATTATCCATTGCCCGGGAAATTCCTACACTCTTGCCTGTTCTCTATCTTTCCTTTTAGATAGAAAATGATATTGACACAATCAACCAAAATTAAATGAGGACTGTATGTCAAGTAGGGATTCCTATATATCACAAAGGAGAGCGTTTGTAACAATAATCTCATTTACTGTGTTGATGGTTAGAAAACACTGAAGAATGACAACGTGTAGTGTTCTCATACAAAGCGAAACCACAGCAACATAACCCCCCCCCCCAAGAAATGAAATGTTTTTGTTTTTCTTCTACAAAGTACAAGTTGTCTCAGGACATGAAAGTACACAGTACTGGCACCTATTATCAGGAACCTACTAAGGCGTGAAAGAAAGAACTAGAGTTTTCAATCAGAAAGTGTATAACCCTAAGCCTTTAGGGAAACTAATGGAACGTTGCTAAGTGCTACCAAACCATAATGTGGCAGCACTTCTTACTTGCTGTTTCAATCGTTCTCCACAAGGCAGCCAGGGTGTCTTTTCAAAATACAAATCTGCTCTGGTCAGCCTTTTGCTACACACAGTTCCAAGGGCTTCTCAGGACTCTTAGGATAAAGATCAAAATGCTTCCTAAGACCAAGGAGTTTGTGTAAAGCAAATGCTGTCTTCCTTTCCGGTCTTCTGTCCAACAATATCTCCTACTCCCCTTTATTCTCAGAGCTCCAGCCACACTGACCTCAGGCAGAATGCCTTTCCTCCAGCCATGGGACATTTGTATATGCTCTTCCTTCAGCCTACGTTCCTTCTCTCATCTTAAGCTCCTTTAATTAGTTAATTCCTAATTCTCCCTTTATGTGTTCATGCTAAGTGGCTTCAGTCACGTCCAAACTCTTTGCAACCCCATGGACTGCAACCTGCCAGGCTTCTCTGTCCATGGCATTCTCCAGGCAGGAACACTGGAGTGGGTTGCCATGCCATCCTCCAGGGGATCTTCCTGACCCATGGATCAAGACTGTGTCTCCCACAGCTCCTGCACTGCAGGTAGATTTTTTATCACTGAGTCACCGGGGAAGCCCAATTCTTCCTTCACACCTCGGCTCAATCATTACTTCCTTCCCTGACATCCCTGTAGGGACACAGTGTTGTTCAACTCCAGAGGCGCTGCTCACATTATATTCTATGGTAATAGTACTTTCTGGAGTCCTGTTCCTGCATCCAAATAGAGTTGGGCATTCCTGGAGAAAGTGATCAGGTATGGCTTTCTTGACATAAGAGAAGCCATTTGGGGCCTAAATTATTTTGTGATCTAAGCCTGGTCATAATGCTTGACCTTGAACTGTTCTCAGTAATTAATGATCTTAAGAAAAAAAGAATACAGAAACAGGGCTTCCCTGATGGCTCAGTGGTGAAGAATCTGCCTGCCAATGCAGGAGACATGGATTTGATCCCTGATCCGGGAAGAGCCCACATGCCGTGGACCAACTAAGCCCGTGTGCCACAGCCATTGAGCCTGTGCTCCAGTGCCCGTGAGCTGCAACCACTGAGCCCATGGCTGCAACTATTGAAGCCCGTGAGCCTGGCGCCCGTGCTCAGCAACAAGAAAAGCCACCACAATGAGAAGCCCATGCACTGCAACTAGAGAGTAGCCCCCTCTTGCTGCAACTGTCAGGGGAAGCCTACTGACTGAAACAACCCACCCTGGTCAGGCACCATAGTAACTATCTGCATGAGTTGTTTTATGACAGGAAGTCCTAGTAAGAAATACGGAACTAATAAGCCACCATCAATCAGAAGAGTTTGGGAAAGGTCAAAAGGAGACACCATGTTTCCGACCATCTCCTAGAATCCTTCTCTCTGGCATCCATCTTGGCTGAGCCAATGCGTGTGCCGCCAGGAAGGACTCTGAGTCAGAGTGACTGGCCAAAGACAACCCAGAAACTAATCCCATTACCGTAAAACCCGAGACGTGAGCATGTGGCAGGGCAGTTCTCCTGGATTCCCCTGCTCTACTGCTCTTCACCCAGATGCTTCTTCCCAATAAAGTCTCTTGCTTTGTCAGCACATGTGTGTCCTTGGACAATTCATTTCCGAGTGTTACACAAGAGCCCACTCTTGGGCTCTGGAAGGGCTCCCCCTTCCTGCAACAAATGGTGACTCTGGTGGGATTCTTCTTCACTGTGACTGACATCCTGACCACTCGGGGTACTCAGGGTCCAGTTTGCCCGCTGATGGAACAGACCCAGCGGCCACAACCAGGACCCTTTAGTCCCTGATCTCCTCCCAACACAGACAACTGGCCAGAGTGCCCTGACTGCATAAGGAAGAAGAGACTTTATGGACCTCTCTCCCCTTCCCTCTCTCTTTTCCCTTCTTAACCCTTCCTATCCTACCCTTTTTTCTAGTCCTCCAGTCCTGGGCACAAGCGTCTAGTCGAAGAGCCTCAGCCTGAGTTGAGAGTTGGAGGAATATCACCTTGGCTTGGCCAAGAATTTGAATTCTGGTTCTGTTTTGGTCTGGTTTCTGATTTGGACTCAGTTCTGTTCTGGTCTGGTCTGGTTCTGATAGGGCCAAGTTCCAGTCCTCCCTTCCTTGGAGGCCCAGGGTAAAGTCCCGTAATGCCTGGGTATCTGCAGATGGCAAGAGAAGTCTGTAAGGCCACCTTTTTTACCCCTCTCTCCCCCCTCCTTCCCCCTCTTCTTTCAACCTGGTCTCTTTTCTCCCCTTTGAAATCTTTGAAGACCTGAGATATTTTCATTTACTCTGTTAGTACTTGGATCTGAACTTCTGTGTCTCAATAGGAGGTTTTCTGAGAGACTGTAATCTTTTATTTAAGGGAGTATCTGATTAGGATGTCTGGGTCTATGTATGTATTTTATACTCTGTGATTTGTGTTGTGATTTGTGATGGCCATTTTGCTTTGTGTGGTCACCATTTTGTTTAGACCTCAGAGAAAGTTGGTTTAGGTAAAAGTCTTAAAAATCAGTTCCAAAATGGGTTCTTTTTGCATATACAGTTAGTAAAAGCAAACTTGATCAAATGACGTTTTAGAATTTGATGCCGTGCCTTGAAACCAGGACTCTCAGGAACACTTATCTAGACCATCTCTAACTCCTGAGATGGAGAGAAAAACAGGAAGACGCCTTTAAAATTTTTATTTATTCCAACGTTTCTTTATAAACTAGTGAATTTTATATTGTAATATCTGATTAATAACTAAGTTTAGAAAATGAAGCTGGATCTCATGTTGTGTCTGTCTGGATATGTGTATGTCTCGGTATGTGTCTTTGTCTCTGGATAATACTGTTGTGAGTAATTTGTAAATGAGCTCTATTTAACTGGCTTAAGGAAAAGTAAGTGCTTACAAATGAAACAATTCCAGATTAAGCTAAATAAATTTCAGGTTAACATGAACTGGGAAGTGTTCAGTATTAAATTAATATCTGGTAATATAGACATGTTTTTAGAACCATCAATAAGTATAATACTTCTGTGGTACCTAAGATTACTAGAGGTCAAATGAGACTGTATTCTATCTATTACAAATTTGTCAAAAAGAAAAGGAACTCAATGGGAAAAAGTTTTAAGGGAAGTGTTTTCAGTAAAAGAAGGTGTAAGAAATGAAAAAGTACTGAAATGAGTGAGTTATGCATGATCAGAATTTTCTAAAATTAAATTATAATTAATTTGGTAAATGGATTTTGTTAGAAATGACTCAGCCATAGGAAAATGGTTAGAACCAACTAGGTCCAAGATGGTGGAATCAACTTTCATTAGACCTTGAGCTTTGATATGTATACCCATTGTAAAATATCAGCAAGTTAAGTGATACACCCACTAGTATTGGCTAAATCTAACTAAGTGTTCTTGACCCTTTAGATTTTTGGGGGCATAATTTCCTAAATCAAATTCTATTAAAGTTCTTTTGACTTCAACTAACTTTGGGATGTTACAAAGGGCCCCTGAAACATTCTAAAGAAAGATACTAAACTAAGTAGGTTTATTTGGCATATAAAATTACATGGGAAATATTATATTATCAATGAGTAATACATCCTTTTAGGTTATATTTTATGGTAAATGTTACTAATATAGCTATCCTAGAAATTACACAGAGTTCCTAAAATTCTGATATGTCCTGGTATTCTAATGGGAAAACTTATGACTTCACAAAGGTTAACAAAAGTGCTGAATTAACTAGTGAGTATGCTTATAACTTCTATGGTTTCTATTTGAAAAAATTACTAGTTTGAATGTGTGTTTTCCATGAGTATGGCAAACCTTCCCCTCAAACTAATTATGACAGTAGTATGGTAAAATTATACTGTATAAATAAATTGAAATATTTATCTTTTCTCTCTATCTGACCCCTTCAAAAATTGGGAACTCTTAGGTTTCCAATAACTTTATCAGATAATTTAGAAAGATTATCTCATTAACAGGTTCAGAAATCTCAAGGAATTTTTGAGACCTTGAGAAGGGAGGAAATTCACCTAGATTTATTAGGCAAAATCTATGATAAGCCTTTGGCATGACTTTCTTAGCTGTGAAATGTTTTATTTTAAAACTTCAGTCTGGCGAATGGATAAGGAAGTAGTGGTACACATACACAATGGAATATTACTAAGCTATAAAAAAAGAATGCATTTGAATCAGTTCTAATGAGGTGGATGAAACTGGAGCCTATTATACAGAGTGCAGTAAGTCAGAAAGAGAAACACCAACAGAGTATATTAACGCATATATATGGAATTTTTAACGACGACCCTATATGCAAGATAGCAAAAGAAACACAGGTGTAAAGAACAGACTTTTGAACTATGGGAGAAGGTGAGGGTGGGATGATTTGACACAATAGCTTTGAAACATGTATATTACCATATGTAAAATTGATGACCAGTGTAATTTCAATGCGTGAAGTAGAGCACTTAAAGCCAATGCTCTGGGACAACCAAGAGGGGCGGGATGGGGAAGGAGGTAGGAGGGGGGTTCAGGATGGGGGGATACATGTACACCCATGGCTGATTCATGTTGATTATGTCAAAAACCACCAAAATATTGTAAAGTAAGCCTCCAAGTAAAATAAATGAGTTTTTAAAAAAAGTTCAGTTTGAGACTCTATAAAAGTTTCAGCAAAGCAAAAAGTCTGTGATCATTTATGGTTATATAAATCATCAGGCCAAGTTTATTGAGACCATACCTATTTCATAAACAAACTAGTCTTAATTTGGTTATATTTGGTAAAAATGAGTGTGATTTTAGGGAGAAAATGATGTTTCAATGAACACTAAATCCCAGTTTGTTAATGAAGGTCTGTATTTACTAAGACTCATTTCCTGGATAGTTCTTTGCTGTTAGGGCATAGTAATGTAAAATTTAATTAAATTATTAGAAGACACCTTAAATTTGTTTCTGAAGCTTATCTCAGTAATCCATCTTTGAACAAAGATCAGGTGCCTCACGACTTGCAACCAGAACTGGAAAATGACATAGGGACTGTCTCCAACATGGATGGAAGAACCTTTTTATCAGGTACTCTTAGCTAGCTCATGCACAGTGAAATTAAAGGGGAAATGGCTCGTAGATTAATTCGCACTTCCAAAGGCCCCTACACTGGACTAGTCTATAGAGAGGACTGCTGACCTGAATTTATCTTAAAAAGGTGGTCAAGCAGAGGAAACTGTACTATACTAGGACGAGGGGAAGATGACATCAGAAGTAGACAACTTGTCCAAGATGCTGGACCTGATTCATATGATCATTTATAATGCTTTCTTAACTTCTTGGACCTTTACGTATAAACCAAATGTTTTTCTATTATAGACACGATCCTGTGTTAGTTTTAGAAATCAATCCAATTGTTGGGTTTGTGGCCAATTACCTATGTCTAGCTCTGGGTTACCTTGGTGAATTTCTCTACTCCAAGGCTCTAATTGGTTGGACGTGAGCAAATTTACTTTAAAAGGAAAATTCTAGTCATGTTCAGGTCACTATTGATATTACTAGATGGAATCACCTCACCTGGCCAGTTAATAATGCCTGCTCTGACTCTGGCCATAGGTTTAAATTTTTTTTCAGGGTCACTCAAATTCAATCAGAACGATGAGCTAAGTCTTAACCAAATCCTCTAGTCTATTAAAAGGAAATCTCCCACAAGTATGGGATGGATTTATGTAGATTACACCAGGCTATGATAATTTAAGTTTAAAATACCCTCTAAGTGGTCATGAAATTCCCCCCATAACAGTCAAGTTTATGATCATGAGGGGACTCTGCCAACTAGAAACTGGCACTTGCCATCTACCTCTACAAATATTAAAAAATGGCCACTGCAGCTGTTGACCTTCTACACCCCCGAAAGGAGTGCAAGGCGGAGATCAGGAGCGAGGCACTCTGTGCTCTGGGAAAAACTGGCAGAACAGGTCTTCAGATAGTTAGATATTTTTAGGAGGAGATTTTATGAGTCCCAATTCTTGCATCTTCTCATATCTAGAGAAATACTAACATCATTATTAATGGTGACATCTACTTTGGATATTAAGGAGAATATTACAATTAAAAGTAAAAAAAAAAGATTGAATAGCTATGGTTCAGACATCCAAGGAAATAACTAGGCGACGCTATGGGTATAATTTCAGACTAGTCCTTGTATTGCTAAGAACTTGAGCTTTCTGAGTTGGGTCAGACTTGGATGCCACTAGACATTCTCAAAACAATGTCTGCAGGCAGCTAGTAACTACAAACTTTTGATACTAAACAACTGGCTACCAGGCTATAAGTCTCCTCAAAGTGCCAGGTCCAGATTGGGTTTCAGGCTTATTCTTCTGAAAAGAAATGAGGTTTATTCTGTCTATTAAAATTCCAGTTGTCACTCCTCCAACTACTAACTGGGTCTGTTATATCAAAATGACAGACCAAAGGATTGAGATTTCAATCATACAAGACACAGATCTAAGACTTGGAACTCAGAAATGCTTCCAGTTCAGTGTCTATTCTCCAAACTGAGGCGGCTCTATGGCCTATTTTGACAGGAAGCTATCAGAGCCATAGTTGCCCAGTTCCCTGAATTAAAATTGAGCAGGAGTCTGGGGTCTTGGGGTCTTTCTGTGCCTCCTGCTTCCTGTTTGTAGGATATAGGCTTTATTCAGCCTCCTTGACCTTCCCTGAGTTCCAAAGGGCAGATTCAAAGAGTTGATAATAGGGAAAGGGAGGGAATGGTGGCTTAGTGGTAAAGACTCTGCCCAGCTAAGCAGAAGACTCAGGTTCATTACTGGGTGAGGAAGATCCCTGGAGAAGGAGATGGCGACCCACTTCAATATTCTTGCCTGGAGAATCCCATGGACAGAGAGTCTGGCAGACTACAGTTTATGGGGTCGCATAGAGTTGGACGTGACTTAGTGACTACATAGCAGCAGCAGGGAAGGCAGAAACAAAGGAGGAACCCTCAAGAAACAATAGTACAGCAATAAAGCAGGGTCCTGGTTCCTCCTCAAGGATATTAACAATACCTTTGAGCTTTTCTGCAGGAGCTAAGGCCCCCACTCAAGTGGAGGATGATTACTTCATGCTAAGCACAAGATTCTTAGAACTTCACCCTGTTACTTCACCACCAACCAATTAGATGAAAGTCTGCACAGAGTGGAAAATAATGAAGACACCCTCCCCCAGTGGTTCTCTTTTAAAAAACTTTTATTGTTGAGCTGGATCTTCAGTGTTGGTTTTCAGACACGAGTCTACCTTCTCCCCAGGTTGCCAGGGTATAAAGCAAATTTCTTTTCTAACCAACACTTGTCTCTGGAGTATTGGCTTTTGAGTGGTAAGCAGCCAAAATTGAGTTCCTTAACAATATGATTAATTTGACCCTGAAAATTGAAGGGGGCAGTCATTACTATTATGGTCTTTTTGATATATTTTAAACATGTATATGCAAAATTCAACTATGGGCATAGTCAAGTGATACCAAATGTATTTTAATTCTCTTGACTTTAAGAATCTCTCTAGGAGAATTTTCTTGAAAATTGTTTTAAGCTGAAGAAGTCTCATTTAGTCTATCTGCAGAAAGAATTAAAGCAATATATATATATATATATATATATATATATATATATATCCTTGACATCATGGCTTAAAATCCTTTTTGGAAGTTTGTGAGTAACCCATTTCAAACTGATGTTAAATTTGCCAAATATCCCCAAGATGATTATTTTGAAAAACTTTACATTTGAATAAGTTGACTAAAAGATAACTTACAGAAAATTATTTTATAGAATTGGAAGTCACCCAGTTATAGCTATAATGTTGTAGCCACACGTTCCGGGAAACAAACTCACTCAGAAGGACAATGCAGATAGTGGAGTGCAGTTTATTACACTGGTGGCCCAAGGCAGAGTCTCCTCTTAGCCAAGGACCCTGACCAGTTTTGGTGGAAATTTTATATGCCCTAAGTGTCCATCCTCAAACCCACCTCCCCAAATTCCTTGAAACTAGTCTGGACAAGGTAAAAGAGAGATACGATCAAAATTTACCCATGATTCATGTGTCATAAGCCTACATGGTTAAACAGTGGACATTTATCAATAGGCCTGTGGTCATACTCCAATAAGCATAATGGGATTTACGACTTTGTTCTGTTACAGAGATAATTAGCATATTCTTTTAGGCGACGGAAAGTCTAGGTACAAATTCTGAGGCTCTCTTTTGGTGGGGGGAGGTCTGGTTTTACATTGCTATGCTGTTTCTACAGACACCAGGTGCAAAATTCAGAATCCATTGGGAGGGTGACCATGCGTGTAGCCTAATGTTCGTAGGCTGGCCTAAGATGGAGTCCAGCTCTGCCTGTTTCCTCCTTCATTCCCCCTCTTGATGCTCTTGTCAGGCGAGTGTATTCTCCTCAGTTCTGTCTCGTCTCAACAAAAATCTGAAGCGACGGTTAGAGCCCTCGGCGTGTCATAGCTCTCAGACAGACTGTGTTATAGCTCTTAGACAGATCAATGTTACAGCTCAATTTTATTTAGAAAAGAGCAGGAAAATACATCCTCGAGGTGTGAGGACATGCCAACCCAAAAACACGAAGAGAAGAGCGGGGAGCCCTGGCCCTTTGGCTCCTCTTTTTATGTGTTTTTTTTTGCACCCCTCTGGGCCTGCCCTATGTAAATTGGGCTAGCCAGGAGTGCTGTTTGTTCTACCTGAGGTCCTCACGCAGGTCCTCTAACCTTCTTTTGTTCTATTTTCATGGGCTTTTCCCTTCCTTGTCTTTCAGCCACCACCATTCTAGACTCCTGTTTCCTATTCTAAGTACCTAACACTCTTAACTCATATTATGAGCATCATTCATAGGGATATATTGCACCCTGGCTCTCCGAACGCCAATTTGGGAGAATGACATCAACCTTTGGGTTACAAAGTTCATAATACATTGTAAAATGCAGGGTCCACAAAGCAGAACTATCAAGGCAACTATAACAATGGTAAATATAGTTTTCCACCAATTGCCCTTCACCCAAGATAGGACTTCTTCTGAGAGAGTTGGTTTCCCGGAATGTGTGGCTACAACAATAAAAATGAATTCTTGACGTCAGAGAGATTTGTGTGTTACTTTACTAACTTCATTATTAATCTTTCTGTTTTTGAGCTAGTATCTTACTGTCCTGTAATATGTTTTTGTATACTTTACAATAGATTTTATTATCTGATAAAGCAAGTCTTCCCTTGTTACTCTTGCTTTACCTGGTGATCTAGGCTACATTTGCATGATTATGTGACTTACAGGTGAAATTTAGAATAAGTTTGCCAAGACCCCCAAATGTAAACCTACTTACTTCATCATGGACAATTTAATCATTCTAATAACCAATATAAATAATAATAATCATAATAATTATATCTAATGCTCATTGCATACTTACCAAGTGTCTGTCAATATTATAAGCGCTACAGAAGTAAACTCAAGTGATATAATTGTTTACTTGAAAACTAAGAAAATTAACTGAAAATATATTAATAACAATGTGTGTGTGTGTGCTAAGTCACTTCAGTCTTGTCCGACTCTTTGCGACTGCATGGGCTGTAGCCCTCCAGGCTCCTCTGTCCACGGGATTCTCTGGGCAAGAATACTGGAGTAGGTTGCCATGCCCTCCTTCAGGAGATCTTCCTGACCCAGGGATCAAACCCACATCTCTTATGTCTCCTGCTTTGGCAAGCGGACTCTTTACCACTACCACCACCTGGGAAGCCCATTAATAACAATAAACACACTTAAAAAGATAACTGTGCAAAAGGAAGTATATTTACTATGAAAAATTATAACCATTAATAGTTAGACATGCAATGAAAGTAAAAAGCCTAGTCATACTATCACTGGAACTTTATAACAAAAACTCCACCGAGTGAAATAAAAGAATATGCAAGGAATTTAAGACACATACCATGGTCTTAGAACATTGCAAATATTGCAGAGATGTTTATATTTTTAACCTAATTTATTAATGCAGTGCATTTGATGAATCTCCACAGCTTTTTCTGGGGAAGAATGTGTCAAAATGATTCTAATGTGAAGAATAGACACTCTGAAATTACTTAAGAACTTTCTGAAAGAGTTTAATAGGAGATAAGCCCTACTTCCCTGGTGGCTCAGAAGGTAAAGAACCCTCCTGCAATGTGGGAGACCTGGGTTTGATCCTTGGGTCAGGAAGATGCCTTGGAGAAGGGAATAGCAACCCACTCCAGTATTCTTGCCTAGAGAATTCCATGGACAGAGAAGCCTGGCGGGCTACAGTTCATGGGGTCGCAAAGGCAGACACAACTGAGTGACTAACACACAAGCCCTACTAGATAGTTTAAAAAAAAATTATAAGGCTTCATTCAATACTTATCAGATTTTGGTACCACTAGCTTACAAATGATAAATCACTGGATCAGAATAGAAAAGCCAGCAATAGACTCAAATATATGTAAATATTTAGCGCCTAATAAAGGTAGAATTTCATGTCCACGGGAAGGAATGCATTATTTAATACCAATGTTAAAGCATCAGTCACTTGGAAAAGTTAGGCTTTTTCATCAATTGTTTCTTACAGCAAGATAATATCTATAAGTATCAAATATACAAATGCAAAAAACAAAAAGAAAAAACACATTACAAAATGTTAATCATTTTTATAATCAAAGCATAAATAAGTTTTGCTAAGCATAAAACACACAAAAAAACACAAAAATAAAACCACATAAATTTTTTTTTTTTTTTTTTTTTAAAACCACATAAATTTGACTGCATAAAAATACAAAGCTTTTGGAAGGCAGAAAATGTAAACAAACACTAATAGTGACAGGTATTGAAAATACATATTGACTGTGGATAGCATGAGACCATCTGGATAAAATTAAGTACATATAACTTTATTTTGTGTCTGGAGAGATATCTCAAAAAAGGTTGCTGTGAAACATTTATGTTCATTGTTTCTGTGGATTTATTATCATGAGCACATATATTTATTGCAAATGTAAAATTACTATTAAAATTGTTCAGTTCAGTCACTAAGTCATGTCCGACTCCTTGTGACCCCATGGACTGCAGCACCCCAGGCTTCCCTGTCCATCACCAACTCCTGGAGTTTACTCAGACTCATGTCTATTGTCTTTTCAAATGAGTCAGTTCTTCACATAAGGTGGCCAAAGTATTGGAGTTTCAGCTTCAAGATCAGTCCTCCCAATGAACACCCAGGACTGATCTCCTTTAGGATGGACTGGTTGGATCTCCTTGCAGTCCAAGGGACTCTCAAGAGTCTTCTCCAACACCACAGTTCAAAAGCATTAATTCTTTGGTGCTCAGCTTTCTTTATAGTCCAACTCTCACATCCATACATGAATACTGGAAAAACCATAGCTTTGACTAGATGTAACTTTATCGGCAAAGTAATGTCTCTGCTTTTTAATATGCTGTCTAGGTTGGTCATAGCTTTTCTTCCAAGGAGCAAGTGTTTTTTAATTTCATGGCTACAGTCACCATCTGCAGTGATTTGGGAGCCCCCCAAAATAAAGTCTCTCACCATTTCCATTGTTTCTCCATCTACTTGCCGTGAAGTGATAGGACCAGATGCCATAATCTTAGTTTTCTGAATGTTGAGCTTTAAGCCAACTTTTTCACCCTCCTCTTTCACTTTCATCAAGAGGCTCTTTAGCTCCTCTTCACTTTCTGCCATAGGGATGGTATCATCTGAGTATCTGAGGTCATTGATATTTTTCCCAGCAATCTTGATTCCAGCTTGTGCTTCATCCAGCCCAGCATTTCTCATGATGTACTCTGCATATAAGTTAAATAAGCAGGGTGACAATATACAGCCTTGACGTACTCCTTTCCCAATGTGGAATCAGTTTGTTGTTCCATGTCCAGTTCTAACTGTTGCTTCTTGACCTGCATACAGATTTCTCTGGAGGCAGGTTAGGTGGTCTGGTATTCCCATCTCTTGAAGAATCTTCCAGTTTGTTGTGATCCACACAGTCAAAGCTTTGGCATAGTCAATAAAACAGAAGTAGATGTTGGCAAATTTAACATTTCAAATCAGTAAGGAAAAGATTAATCATTTAATAAGTAAATTTAGGCAAATGGCTAACCATTTGGAAAAAAACAAACATATATCCTAATTTCACACATTCATATATTCCATATAGATGAACTTTTTATTAAAAAATATTCTATGATATTAAAAACAATGTGCTAGATGTTAAATGTAATGAAAGTGATATCTGTCTTCCTGGAGCCACAGCACCTATACATTTTTACAGAAATAAGTTTTTAAATGAAAAAAAAAAAAAGATGGACTGTTTTTTATTTAGAAAAGAAACCATAATTTTTTTTGCATAATCTTAGGAGTGGCAAAGGCCTTTCTAAAATGACCCAGGGGAAGACCAATAAGGGAAAATAATGATGAATATAATTTGCATAAAACATTTTCAACATCTCTCTATACTATAACTTTATAGGCACTATAAACAAGGCAAGAACAGGCTAAAAAAAGATCATCCAGTCCTTTGATCTTTCTTTTCTACCCCAACCCATCGTTTCTCTCTTTTCATCTTTTCCTCTGTGTCCAGTGTAAAATGCTTGAAGAATCTCTTTAGAATCATACTGTTAATATCCCAAGTTTCCTTGTATTTCTGTCTTTTCCTCTTATGCTCTCATGAAAATCTCATTCCTGCATAAAACCAACATTTCCCTTATGACTTCCATGCCAGCACCCTAATCATCTGGGCTGAATGTTGTGTTCCCCCAAGACTCATACACTGAGGCACTACCCTCCCAGTGTGACAGTAGTTGGAGATGGAGCCCCTAGGAAGTTATTAGGGTTAGATGAGGTCACGAGGATGGGCCCTAATGATGGATTAGTGCCCTTTAGAAGAGACACCACCAAAGCTTTTGCTCTCTCTCATCTGCTACCCCACCTTCCACACACAGAGGTCTTGGGAGCACACAGGGAGATGGCGCCATCTACAGCCAAAGAGTTTTTACCAGGAACCAAACTGACTGGTACTTGATCTTGGACTTCTCAGCCTCTGTAACCTTGAGAAAATAGATTTGTATCATTTAAGCCTTCCAGACTATGCTGTTTGTTATGGCAGGCTGAGATGACTATGACACTAACAATATCAAGGAAAATCACGCAACAGGATAGATTGGTCTCACTATAAATTCATCATCACGAACCTTAAAAGAAAATATATTAGTCATTCAGCTGTGCCTGGTTTTGCGTCCCCATGGACTGTAGCCCGCCAGGCTCCTCTATCCATGGAATTCTCCAGGCAAGAATAGTGGAATGGGTTGCCATTCCCTTCTCCAGGGGATTTTCCCAACCCAGAGATCCAACTGGACCTCTTGCCCTGCAGGAGATTTTTACCATCTGAGCCACCAGGGAAGCCCTCATCAATCTTAAATTGGTCCTCAGACCCTGAGGAGGAGTCCTAAATTTCATTAGTCAACTTATTTCACCATTCACTGTAAGATGGACTGTTTGAATTTTTCAACCAGTGGCTTTGTCTTCCATTTTGAAGTTAAAACAGAAGTTACCAGATAGGAACTTCCTCATCTTTCTAATAATAAAAGCTTAAAATTACTTATGTTTGCACCTGGGCTCCCACATTTCTCTATGTTTACAACTAGAATTAGTATCTTTAACCAAAGATCAATCCATCCACCTATGTGTTGGATCCCATTGCTTTTCCATATTCTCACTTCTGATCATTTTTCCTCTCTTGCATTACTAACATGTCCTTACCAGTGGATTCATTCCATCTGCTTTAAAATGTGCTCACGTCATCTCCATGAAAACAAGCAACAGTAGGAATAGAATACCAACATCCCTTTACTCAACATTTCCCTATGTCACTTCCCTCTTTTCTCCCCCATTATGATAACCTTTAAAAGGAGTTGTGTGATTCTCAGTTCCCAGTCTTTCAGTCTCCTACTTGGCTTCCACCTTCCTTATTCTACTGAAACAGTGCTTACTGATCTGTAGGAATGTTGTGTATAAAAGGAAATTAGCTTTTTGTCCATGATGTGAATTTCAAATACATTTTCTCAGTCTGTTACTTTTCCTTTGTGTTTATGATGAAACTTGCTTCATAGATTAAAAAAAGTTGCGTCTTCAGTTTTATCAATCTTTTCTGTAGGCTGCTGGGCTTGGGTATACATAGAAAGTCCACTTCTTTGAGATTATAAATGATGATTTGAAAATCTCTCTGGCTTATAATACTTTAGATTTGAGGACATTTTATGTGTTACAATTGTAATTTTGTCTTCCTAAAATTTTTTTTGGTCTTTTTTGATGGGGAAAACAAGGAGATTGGGGAAACAATGAACGAGTATAATCTACCCATTGAGTTCTATGGAGTCCTCGTATGTTAAAGTAGGCATTTACTGTTCTCATTATTTTTACTGTGTTTTTTTACATCTCTGAATAACCTTTGTGCCAATTCTTGGATTAATAAAGAATTGCAATAGGTACTAAAATAGTTCAAAATATAATGTGAAAACTCATGTGCTTCTATAGTAGTACTGTACTTTGCACTGGAATATAATTGATTCATTATCTCCCAGATTAGTGATCTAAAGAAAGAATGAGACCCACAACATATAGTTCAAGGTAATTAAGAAAAAAGCTTTATCAAATAAGGCCCCCATGTGGCCGTTTAATGACACGCTGTGCATAGAAAAGAAGGTTTAAGGCGAAATCTTGTGCAGCAAGTGCCATCAACTGAATCCTAGTAAAAATAGCTTTTGAAAAATGACATTATTACCTAATCATGTGAGATGGAGTTTTACTAAGTCTCCAGTCATAACTGTAAATTCGCAGTGCAAGTAACATGAAAATGTACTTGAAAGAATAGGAAGTCAATTTTAAGAATAACGACATCTCACTTTTCTGTTTGATGTGACCACTCAGTTTTGTCTTCCTGATAAGTGTTTCAGACATGTGTGTCCTCTCCCTCCTGCAGGACAAACCAGCATGGAATTTTCTTGATAACTGATAGCTTCCCATTCTTTTCTCTATGCAGTTTTCATCTGTATTTAAATAACAATTTTGATTTGAGTAGGATAAACTTCCTTACAAGCCTCTTGTCATTCATTACAAAGCAGACAAGAAATATTTGGCAACCAGTGCACTGACATGGAAAAACCTCCTACTTTTATGTGAAAGATCATGTTTAAAGTCTACATTGTCTTATAATTTTAATGTCTGAATATTTATTGTAATAAATTAGTTGTGACTGTTTTTTTCCACATGGTATTTTCATTCTATTAATACTGTGATTAAGCTGAGTGGATGAAAGGGCTCAGTCTTTGCCCTGATGATTTCAAATAGAGATTTAAATTTTTTTACAATCTTGGAAATTAGTAATTTACAGCTTTAATATACAAAGCTCCGTTTTAAAAGCATTCAACATACAGTAACAGTACCTCCTGTAGTACTTTGTATAATATACAAGTAGAGATACCTACACTGTATCCATATATCTATTCTATAATATTCTTTGACAGAAATGTCAACACCAGAGCTGAAAGTTTAATGGATTTTGGAGCCACCAAAACTCTAAGATTAGAGTAAAATAATGTCAAATGCGACTTCAAGTTAAATTTAACGAACATTTATTGAAAACCAGCTTTCTGCACAGCAGCGAGCTAGGTATCCTAGGGACAGCTGTGAGTAAGGACTTCACTCTAAAATCCGGGCATACTGATGCAAAGAGAGATGAATGGCCAACCTAGATGAGCGCCCGGGAACTCGGGGTCAAAGCCAGGACCTCCCTGTTGGTAAGGTCAGGGGTGGAGAACCTCTGGAAAGTGGGCGCTAGGTTCCCGACAGTCGCGCTGTGGATAGCACTCCTTGCCTCATCTCTGGGAGCAGCCCAGCCGAGCCAAGGCCGAACTGCCCGGAGGCTCGCCGCCCCCTGCTCCTAATTCCGGGGTCACTGCCCAGGACCGGAGAAGCGCGAAAGGTGCAGTGTACACTTGCGGCGCACTTCTGTGGGCGGTCACTCCGGGCTGCACGCCATGCTGGGAGCTAGGACAGGAGCGAAGTGGCATCAAATCTCACCAGCAGACGCCCCAGGAGGGATGTTCTGCGGACAATTTCCCTCCTTGGGCTATTTGTAGTTGTCCATCAGGCCAGGGGAGGGCGTTAGCGTGCGCGCGCACACACACACACAGACACACACACACACACACGCCACCACCAACACCACCAACCCCCCCGCGCGCACACACGCACACCACCACCAACAAAATCCGCTCCCTTCCTGGAAGTCAGGCCCTGGGTCAGGTGAAGGAGGGGGAGCTAGTGCAGGCTCGGCGTTGTAGCTACGGATGCCACTAGGCTGCGGAGTCGGCTTCCGGCAATAGGGTCAGTCTTTAGAGCTAGCGATCCCAGCCATTGGCTGGGCCCCGGGAAAGGGTCGACAGTGTTCCCGGGGCACACGTGAGCACCGCATCCCACAAGCCCCAGGCCAGCTGCGGCGCAACTCCCCAGTGTGCAGACTGCCTGCAGCACTCGGGTGGCGAGCGCCAGCCCGGCCTCTTGACAGCTGCCCACGCGCCGGGGCGGGCGCTAGCAGGTAGCTTTAAAGGTCCGCGCGGCGGCCCCGCCCCTCGCGTGCCGCGATTGGCTCCAGCTGGGGCGTCATTGGCTCGATAGGTGCAGCGAGGGCGGGGCTGCGCGCGCGAGGCCCGTGGCTCCCCGTGGCGTCCGCCGCTGGGCGCGAGTGGCTGCTGAGTGCGGGTGGTTGGGCGTGCGGGGCCAGCAGGCACGCGCGTGCGCGGCGCCGAGATCCCTGGGGAAGTAGGGGAGCGGCCGACGCCGAACCGCACGCACAGGCCGGCGGCGCGCGCGAGGGCGGGGGTGGTGCGTTCGTGTGTGCGCGTGAGTGTGTGTATGTGTGTAGAGCTCTGGTGCGGTGCGCCAGCCGCCAGTGCCCGGGTGCGAGTCCCCCTTCGTCTTCCACACCCTCCCTCCGTCCCCGTTCCTTCCCTGCCACCCTCCCGCGCCCCCACGGCCGCAAGCCGAGCAGAAGCCCAGGGAAGCAGGTGTGGGGGGGCGGGCGGGGTCGCACGAGACAAAGGGGCCCGGGGGTCAGCCCGCCATGGCCGCCCGGAGCCTGGGGGGCCTGGGAGGGAGCCGCGGCGGGGGCGGCGGCGGCAAGAAGAGCCTGAGCGCCCGCAACGCCGCCGTGGAGAGGAGGAACCTGATCACGGTGTGCAGGTACGGCGCGGCCCGCCGCTCGGGGACAGAGGAGGGGGCCGCCGGCGCCCGGGCTGGGGAGAGCGCTAGTCCCCGGGGTCCCGGAGACAACCCGCTGGAGCCCCGGCCGCCGCCGCGGCCGCGCCGGGCGTGTCCGCGGCGAGCGCGTCCCGAGTGGGGCCGGTCTGGGCTCCGCCGAGGCCCGGACTTTCCGTCAGTTTCAGTGCTGGGAGCCGCTGAGGGGAGGGCTTGGGGCGGGGCTGGGGGAGGATTTGTTTTCAGGGTACAGTCTAGCGTCTGAGTAAAAGAGGAGGGCGGGGAGGAAGAGCTGTTTCCTTTTGGTGCGCGTTAAGCGGTCAGGCAGCTTTTCGTTAAGTAATTGTTGCTGTAATTGTTGACTGTGTTGCCTCAAAATCGGAGTGCGTTTTGTTTTCTGTGTTTGATTGCACATATATTGTCGTTTCGTGCCACAGATAGTGAGTGCCTTCTACATGCTAGCCGCGTGTGGATGTTTCCTTGTCCTCTGCACTCTAAATTGCGGTGTTACTGGTATTTCTGCAGTTGATACCGAGAGTAGGACTGTGGAGGATACCTAGTCGGTGATTTATTTCAAGTTTTGCCTTTCTTTGTTTTGTAACTATAATCGTTAGCATTCCCTTACTTTAAAAATGTATTTAAAAATTACTTTCAACCAGCCTAGTATTCAGAAATCGCTGACTTTTAACATGCTGACATTTTGTTTAAGTCTTGTTTCTGGATATTAAATCCATGGTAGTCCTAAGCATTCATTTCTTAGGAACGTCATTGAGCCATCAAGTTGTTGTACAAGTACTTTGTTCCATGAAACTTCCTCAGCCATCAAAAATCCCGTTAAGAATAAGAGAATGAGGAGACCTTTCCCTCCTTTACAATTTAATTTTTTTTCTTTTCATTGTGTAAAGATGTGTCTAGCATCTTAAGCAGAATATAGATATTTATACTCAGACTTATATTCAGTAACTTTGAGCAGTTTTGTTTTTTAATTGCTTTGGACTTAACAGCTGTTCACCCCTCTGGTAGGAGGACCTGCCTCACTGACTTTTATGGCACTTGGAGTTATAAACAGTAAAATATTAATATGGAATCTTTTGAATTGACATTTGTGCTGTTTAGGTTGCAACCTTTTGAGGAAGATAGGTTGTATGAAATTTTTTTACATCTAGGCAGTGTTTTTAAGTTAGGTAAATAGAACAGTAAGCAAGGCTAACTTTCTTCCAAACAGTTTTTGTTTGGGAGTTTTGTTACCTACTGTCTCAGCTGAAGTGATTTTGAGTGTTTGTAGGATGATGTTAATTACTCACATATTTCAACCTGGAACTTTAAACACCTGTGCTAACATAAATTGCTCTCAATCATTGTGGCAGGCTTCAGAACGGTGGGTGTTGAAGATTTGGGGTAAAACACTGAGAGGTTTTATACTAATTTTTAAAGGCAGTAAAAACAGATGAATAAAAAATCAGTGGAGGATGCTGTTTTGCGTCTCCGTTTTTGTCATGGCAGCAGAGGCAGTTCAGGAGAAGAAAGGGACAAATTTGAACCTTATTTAAGTTACGTGTTTAAGGAATTTCCGTCACATCACACTGATTTGTGTGGACAGTTGTTATAGGTTAGAATTTTTGTTGTATTTGTCTAATTCTTTTCTACTCTGGAATGAGCATACATGCTGACTTTAGTTACAGTTTACGATAAATTTAGTACTGTAGCTAAAAAAGTTTCATTATCGTAGCTATAATAAATTTCAGTTTCTGGCTTAGATTTCAAGTTGAGTATTTATTTATGTGGATAATGTTACTAACACCATTCTTCATGTTCAAATAGTTCGTGCATATCAATTATTATCCTTTTCTAGTAATGGAACCTATTTGATAGATTTTGTCTAAAGGCTTTTGGTTTTGGGGGAAAAGTCATTGTAGGCTATTTGGGTATGTTAAGTATACCCACCTCGAATTCTGCAAAAGAAACATGTCAGTATTTGTGAATTTCTGTTGCTTTTCTCTCTTTCAGAATTACCAGAACCTGGGTATCTCACCCACATCTGTTAATTAATTTATTTTTAAATATTTATGTAGCAGATCAGACGTGATTTCATATTTAAGTTGGGAAGAAGCTGGTTTAGTGAAAATATAATTGAGATCTAAGTTTACTTTGTCATTAATTGTGTCCTTTAACAAGTCTGTTTTTCAATTTTCTCATCTGTAAAATAATCTTGGACAGAATCATTGGTAATTTTCACCGACAGCCCTAAACCTAGTTTTTTTAAAAAAAGCTAGAACTCATTCAAGCAGAATGGGTTGGTTCATGCTTAGTTTGGAATTTCTCCAAATAGGAGCAGGGTAATGGTAGACATATGCTGAATGGTAGCTAGATGAGGCATGTGCTTTTTTCTCTGTCAACAAAAACATTTTGAATTGTGCCTTCTATATTGTGATACCTTGATTCTCTACTGGTATTCTGAAAAAATGGAACAGTATAGAAAGCCAAACCAAAACAAACTCCGCCCACCCCTGAGTAGTGTTCTGGTATATGTGTTAGTTGAGGGTGGGAAGATATTTTAACCTGTTTAAGTTCTTTGCAGGTTAATCAGTACAGGTGATATGCATCAATACTTATACAGTAATGCTTTTCATTACCCCTTAAACAGTCTAGGCATACTTGCAGTTTAGGTTTACAGCACTATTACATAACTACACAATTCTTTTGGTTTAAAAATACCTCATATTAAGAACAGTGTTACAGTTTGAACTTTGGAAGTGAGTTATTTCGTTAAGTAGGATAGTCAGGAATTGAATTTTGGTTCATTGTGATTGTGTGTGTAATTATTTCATCAGTTTTTTCATGAACACATATATTGTAGACTAAAAACGCTTAGTACTTATCTCAGCAAATAAGCAGTCTTTAATCATTTTTTTTTTTACAAATTGTGATAGAAAATAGATCATCCAAAGTCTCTAGATGTTCCACATTGAACTCAAATATTCATTAACTGACTTATTTCTATGTACAGACTAGTATTTTCTCTGCATATTCTCTACCATTTATAAAAACTGTTAAAATGCTTGAGGATTTTTTAACCTCCATTTTTCATCCTAGAAAATCAGGTACTAGTTACATTTTTAAGCTTCATAAGTTATTGAAAAAGTTATGTACTCCTTTGATTTTAGTTCTGGTGACAAGGAAAATTAAAATACAAGATCTCTTTCCGTGGGTCAATAATAGTTTATGAAAAATTATTAAGATACACATTTAAATATAGATGCATAAATATTTTAAAATAACATTTGACAAACTTCTAAACCAATACATTAAAAGAAACTCCCCACATAAAGCCGTAACTTCCCTGTCTTGTGTATGGAAAGGACTAATGAAAGATTGAAGGAGATAGTGTGATGAAGTAAGCATAGTTGAGACAAATGATGATTTTCAAAATTAAAGTACTTTTAATAACATGTACATAGTTCTTAGTTTTCTACAGGTCAAGATACTATTTCATAACTTGAATATTAATTCAGATAACCTCATTTGAATAGCACCTCATTTTCTCATTGTATTTGGGAAATGAGATGCTCGTATTTTTCTTGTAACTAGTGTTTGAGTTAGAATTCTCCAGTCGACTGCAGTGCTTTACTCAGCATTTTTTGTGGAGTGCAGTCTTCTGAAGCTTACAGTCTTAAGTGTTCAGATTTATAGTACAATAAAGAACCCTATTTTAAGCATTGTGGTTAAACTGCTTTTTAAAAAGCGTTATACGTTTCCCTACCTTATTTAAAAAGACTCTGCATAGACTCCTTAAAAGTGACTTTGCTCTGGGTCTGTGTCTGTGAACATACCGAGTGCTGCCTTGGAGACTCTGAGGCGCAGAGCTCCGAGGCGCAGAGCTGTTTGCTACATGGCCCCATGGTGCGTGTGTTGTGCTTGGTCTGGGTGTGCATTTGCTGGCTCTTCCTACCAAGTTAGCAGTATTTCCTGCCCCTCTGCCTGTTTCTATCAGCTCTTTCCTCTGTGCTTCCCATCCTGACATGCTCATTATAGTTGGTTGAGAACTAGGAAAGCAGATGAGTAAATTTATCCAGTGTTTTTTTTAAAAAAAAGCACTGAGACACCTAAGTTCAGTGAGTGAGCTTTAGCACTCTGTACCTCTTAATGTCTGGTGCTGAATAATCAGGGGGAAAAAAGATATATTCCTGTACTTGAACAAGGTGGTTAAAATGCAGACATGTGAAATGTTACCGAATATCATTGGTGATATAATCCTCTAAATAACTTTAAGTGCAGTGGCTTACTTTCCTTGTTACTATTTGCTTGAGAATGCTTTAGCAGACTGTTGATACCTTGCCTATCGTGATTATATTTTTGGTTGAAGCTGTTTTAATCAATGCTATACATAGTAGAACTTTGGGTTGGGACTTTGATAAACGTTACTTGTTACTGTATGGCTTTGGAGAAGATTCACTTTCATTTCTAAAGAGCTTTAGAATCCTAATCGTAGGTGATCCCAGTGGACGGAGGATGATCATCTTACTAGTCAGAGATCGGCTTCTCAGCATTCACAGATCCTTATCCCTTCCAGTAGCTTAATTGGCTTCATATTCAACTGATAACAGAGAATAGCTGTCCACTACACATTTATTAGAGGGTGTTGTGTTAACCTCACTGCTGATTGATAAATGTCAGAACTTGGTTGAGAGATGTGATATTCACGGGGGAAATATGTGAAGCTTATCCACTATTGTATTTTTTTTTTTTGAACTGGAATTTTTTTGTTTTGTTTTGTTCTGTTTTCTTTCCATTTATTTTTATTAGTTGGAGGCTAATTACTTTACAATATTGTAGTGGTTTTTGCCATACATTGACATGAATCAGCCGTGGATTTACATGTGTTCCCCATCCTGAACCCCGCTCCCACCTCCCTCCCCATCCCATCCCTCTGGGTCATCCCAGTGCACCAGCCCCGAGCACTTGTCTCATGCATCCAACCTGGACTGGCGATCTGTTTCACACTTGATAATATACATGTTTCGATGCTGTTCTCTCAGATCATTCCACCCTCGCCTTCTTCCAGAGAGTCCAAAAGTCTGTTCTATACATCTGTGTCTCTTTTTCTGTCTTGCATATAGGGTTATCGTTACCATCTTTCTAAATTCCTTATATATGCATTAGTATACTGTATTGGTGTTTATCTTTCTGGCTTACTTCACTCTGTATGATGGGCTCCATTTTCATCCATCTCATTAGAACTGATTCAAATGACTTCTTTTAAATGGCTGAGTAATATTCCATGGTGTATATGTACCACAGCTTCCTTATCCATTCGTCTGCTGATGGGCATCTAGGTTGCTTCCATGTCCTGGCTATTATAAACAGTGCTGTGATGAACATTGGGGTGCATGTGTCTCTTTCAGATCTGGTTTCCTCGGTGTGTATGCCCAGAAGTGGGATTGCTGAGGCATATGGCAGTTCTATTTCCAGTTTTTTAAGGAATCTCCACACTGTTCTCCATAGTGGCTGTACTAGTTTGCATTCCCATCAACAATGTAGGAGGGTTCCCTTTTCTTCACACCCTCTCCAGCATTTATTGCTTGTAGACTTTTGGATAGCAGCCATTCTGACTGGTGTGTAATGGTACCTCATTGTGGTTTTGATTTTCATTTCTCTGATAATGAGTGATGTTGAGCATCTTTTCATGTGTTTGTTAGCCATCTGTATGTCTTCTTTGGAGAAATGTCTGTTTAGATCTTTGGCCCATTTTTGGATTGGGTCATTTATTTTTCTGGAATAGAGCTGCAGGAGTTGCTCGTGTATTTTTGAGATTAATCCTTTGTCTGTTTCTTCATTTGCTATTATTTTCTCCCAATCTGAGGGCTGTCTTTTCACCTTGCTTATAGTTTCCTTTGTTGTGCAAAAGCTTTTAAGTTTCATTAGGTCCCATTTGTTTAGTTTTGCTTTTATTTCCAATATTCTGGGAGGTGGGTCATCGAGGATCCTGCTGTGATTTATGTTGGAGAGTGTTTTGCCTATGTTCTCCTCTAGGAGTTTTATAGTTTCTGGTCTTACATTTATATCTTTAATCCATTTTGAGTTTATTTTTGTGTATGGTGTTAGAAAGTGTTCTAGTTTCATTCTTTTACAAGTGGTTGACCAGTTTTCCCAGCACCACTTGTTAAAGAGGTTGTCTTTTCTCCATTGTATATTCTTGCCTCCTTTGTCGAAGATAAGTGTCCGTAGGTATGTGGATTTATCTCTGGGCTTTCTATTTTGTTCCACTGATCTATATTTCTGTCTTTGTGCCAGTACCATACTGTCTTGATGACTGTGGCTTTGTAGTAGAGTCTGAAGTCAGGCAGGTTGATTCCTCCAGTTCCATTCTTCTTTCCCAAGATTACTTTGGCTGTTCGACGTTTTTTGTATTTCCATACAAATTGTGAAATTATTCTAGTTCTGTGAAGAATACCGTTGGTAGCTTGATAGGGATTGCATTGAATCTATAGATTGCTTTGGGTAGTATACTCATTTTCACAATACTGATTCTTTCAATCCATGAACACGGTATATTTCTCCATCTATTTGTGTTCTCTTTGATTTCTTTCATCAGTGTTTTATAGTTTTCTATGTATAGGTCTTTTGTTTCTTTAGGTAGATATACTCCTAAGTATTTTATTCTTTTTGTTGCAATGGTGAGTGGTTTGTTTCCTTAATTTCTCTGTTTTCTCATTGTTAGTATATAGGAATGCAAGGGATTTCTGTGTGTTAATTTTATATCCTGCAACTTTATTATATTCATTGATTAGCTCTAGTAGTTTTCTGGTAGAGTCTTTAGGGTTTTCTATGTAGAGGATCATGTCATCTGCAAACAGTGAGAGTTTCACTTCTTCTTTTCCTATCGGGATCCTTTTATTTTTTTTTCTTTCTGCTCTGATTGCTATGGCCAAAACTTTGAAAATTATGTTGAATAGTAGTGGTGAGAGTGGGCACCCTTGTCTTGTTCCTGACTTTAGGGGAAATGCTTTCAATTTTTCACCATTGAGGATAATGTTTGCTGTGGGTTTGTCATATATAAAAAATGTGGAACACTTCATGAATTTGCTTGTCATCCTTGCACAGGGGCCATGCTAACCTTCTCTGTATCATTCCAGTTTTAGTATATGTGCTGCCGAAGTGAGCACTCCACTATTGTATTAGTCTTACAGGTTTATAAAGTATATCTCTGGGTCCACCCAGAGAGCAGCTGAGTGTGTAGGTTCCATTGCTTTGCCCTGTCCTCTCTCCAGTTGCTTTTGCCCATCTTGCTTTGGTAAGATTCTAGCAGCCTACATTGAGTGTCCACAGAGGAAGCCATCACAGAGGATCTTCTTAAAATTGTTGTCAAGAACATTGTTTATTATGTCAAAAATGTCTTCTTTTTGTGAAGATTTCTATGAGAAATATCTGTCTTTTTTTTTTTTTTAAAGTGCCAAGAATTGTATCTTTAGGCAGTTGATTTACTTATATCTACTGGGCACAAATGAATGTGTAACTGGTAACTTCTCTTTTTCTCATGCAGCAATTAGAAATCTTAGTGTTAAATTGGGAGAAGGAAATGACAGCCCACTCCAGTATTCTTGCCTGGAGAATCCTGTGGACAGAGGAGCCTGGTGGGCTGCCGTCTATGGGGTCACACAGAGTCGGACACGACTGAAGTGACTTATCAGCAGCAGTGTTAAATCTCTGGCCAACCTCTAAAACATATATAGAATACCATAGTGATGTATTTAGCCTTGTTTCTAGCTATATTTTGCTTCCATTTTTTAATATAGATTTTTATTGATTTATCATATGCATATAGAAAAGTACATAGAGCATACGTGTACAATGATTTTTTTTTCGCAAAGAGAACACAGCTTTATATCCAGCACCCAAATCAAGAAAAAAGCGCATTACCTAAAGGAAACAAAATCATTGTTTCAGAAAGGCGCCTGCACTTGCATGCTGATTGCAGCATTACTTGGAATAGTCATGACATGGAAACAATCTAAGTGCCCATCAATTGATGAATGGATAAAGAAAATGTGATATGTATACAGAATTGAAAATTATTCAGCCATAAAAAAGGGGGAATCCTGCCATTTGCCACAACATGGATAGACCTTGAGGGCATTATGCTAAGTGCAGTAAGTCAGAGAAGACAAGTACTGTGTGATCTCACTTTTATGTGGGATCTTAAACCATACCCACGGATACAGACAACAGGTTGGTGGGAGGTTAGCAAAACGGTGAAGGTGACAAAGGGTACAAACTTCCAGTTTCAAGATAATTAAGTTCTGGGAATACAATATTACTAATAGAAGAGAACATTACCCAAAGCCCCAGAAATCTCTTCCTTCCCTTCTTTCAGTTACTACATACTCCTAGCTTTCAACACCATTAGTTTTGCCTCTTTTTGAATTTGATACAGCATTGAGCATTAAATTACAGCTATGTGCAACAAAAAGGATGAATCTCACAAACATAATGTTGAGCAAAATAAATAGAAAAAGGTACGTATTATTCCATTCATTTCAAATTCACAATGAGGCAAAACTCAACAAATCCAGTCTGTGATGTGAATATACCACAGTTTATCCATTCTGCCTAAATAGGACACTTGCATTGTTTTGACTCTTTGACTATTACTAGTTGAATATTCATGAATATGTATTTTGGTGAATATTTGTACGTACTTCTGTCAGATATATACTTAGGAGTGGAGTTCCTGGGTGATATGGTATGTAGATATTTGGCTTCAGTGGATACAACAGTTTTCCAAAGGCATTGTATCAGGCTGCATAGTAGTGAGCAGTGTACAGTTGACTCTTGAACAATGGAGTAAGGTTAGGGGTGCTGACTCTCAACATGGCCTAAAATCTGCATGTAACTTCACAGTGGGCTGTAACAGCAGTTCTGCATTCTCAGATTCTACCAACTGCTGACTGTATACTGCTGTATTCAGTGAAAAAGCCTGCATTAAGTGGACCCATGCAGTTCAAACTCATGTTGCTCAAGGGTCAACTGTATAAGAATTCCAGTTTCCCTAATTCTCACTAAGGCTTGAAATTTTTCTGTCTTTACTTTAGCGATTCTGGTGTATTTGATGGGGTGTCACATGGGGATTTACATAATTTGTATTACCCTGATCTCTGTTGAAGTTAAGCACCTTTCCATTAAGTCTGTTGGCCATTTGGAGAGTCTCTTTTGTGACGTGCCAATTCAAGTGGTTTATCATTTGGAATGTCTGATGTTTTGTTTGTGTAATTCTTTGTACATTCTATGTGGATCTTTGCTGGGTCTGTGTGATGTAAATATCTTTCCCCATTTGGTGGTTTGATTTTTCATTCTCTTTATGTTTTGATAAATAGAAACTCATAATTGTGAAGTAGTCCATCATAAATTTCCTTCTTGGTTTGTGCTTATTGTGGCCTGCTTAAGAAATTGGTCTAGTACTCCAAGGTAATGAAAATATTCTGTTTTCTTCTAAAAGATTTAGTTTTGTCTCATACATTTATATTAGCAGTCCACCTGTACTTTATTTTTTGTTTATGCTATGAAATACAGGAGCCAAGATTAAGTATTTTCCTTTGGAAAATCAGTTTGACATGCACTAAATAGTTTCAGTCGTGTCTGACTCTGCTACCCAGTGGACAGAGTGCTCCAGGCCCCTCTCCCTGGGATTCTCCAGGCACGAACACTGGAGTGGGTTGCCTTTCCCTTCTCCAGGGGCTCTTCCCTAGTACCATTTATTAAAATGACCATGCTTTCCTCACTACACTCAAGTGTCACATTTATCATAAGTCAGGTGACTGAGCGACTGAACAAGAACAAGGTGATGGGATCATTGGTGTGTGTGCTTCTGGATCCCTCTTCTGTCCCATCAGTCTGTCTGTCTGTTCTTGAGCTAATGTCATATTGGTTTAATAACTATATCTTTATAGTATGTCTTTGTGTTTGGAAATATAAGTTCCCCAGCTGTGTGTTCAGGACTGTCTTGGCTATTCTTGGGCTTTGCAAACTAGATTTTAGGATCAGCTTGTCAGTTTCCATTTAAAAAACCTGCTGGAATTTTTTTTAAGATTGCATTTAATCTATACATCATCTGCCATCTTGACAAGCCTTAAATGCAATCCATGAGTAAAAAATCTCCATGCCTTCATGTATTTGTAACTATTCTGAAATTTTTCTCAAAGATGTTTTCTAGTTTTGAATATATATTTTATCTTTATAGGTTTGTTCTTCCATATTTGATATCTCTGTATTATAATAATTTTAAAACTTTTTTCTTTCTTGCTGATATATATACATTGAATTGACTTTTTAAAATATTCTTGTAATTAGCAATTTTACCAGATGTGCTTATTAATTCTAATAGATTTTCTGCAGTTTTGTGTGTGTGTGTTTAGCATTCTGAAAACATTGTCATGTCGTCTACCTATTTTATTTCTTCCCTTTTTAAACATTATGGCTTTTCTTTTTTGTCTTACTGCATTGCCTAGGACCACAGTATTGTAGAAAGCATCAACAGTTTTACCACCAAGTATGATGTTTGCAGTAGGTTTTTCTTAGTTCTTTTTTTTACTAATAGATTGCTGAGAATTTGTATTGTAAGTGGATGCTGAATGAGTTTGAGCAAACTCTGGGAAATAGTGAAGGATAGGGAAGCTGGCAAGCTACAATTCATGGGGTCGCAAAGAGTCAGACACGATTTAGCAACTGAACAACAACAAATGTTATCAAATACTTTTTCTCTTAAGATGAACATATGATTTCTCTCCTTTTTTCTCTTTATGTAGTTAATCACACTGATTGCCTTTTTGATGCTAACCCATCCTGGAATAAATAAACTGGGTTGTGCTGTATTATCTTTTTTACATATCTTTACATGAAGTGAGGTGATATTTTATTTGGGATTTTTGCACATTCATGAAAGTGGTTGGTCTGTGATTGTTCTTTCTTACAGTGTCCTTGTCTAGATTTGTCATCAAGATTATCTGACTTTACAAGTTGGGAAATGTTCTTTTATTCTGTTTTGTAGAGGGATTTGTGTACAGTTAATATTATTTCTTTCCTAAACTTTTGGAAGAATTCACCAGGGAAGAAATCTGAACCACAAATTGTCTTTGTGGGAAATCTTTTAGTAATAGACTCAATTTATTTAATAGATATCGAACAATTCAGATTTCCTGTTTATTCTTTTATCAGTTTCAGTGAGTTTTTCAAGGAATATACCCATTTATGTATGTTACCAAATTTCAAGCTTCTCTCTGTATCCTCTGAATATCTTTTTATCATTTAAAAATCTGGTCATTTCCTATTTTTCTCTCCTGATTTTGGTAATTTCTGTTTTCCCCATTTTTTTTCTTGATGGGAGTATATAAATTTTATTACTATCTTCAGAGAACCAGCCTTTAGCTTTGTTAACTTCCTCTGTATATTTCTTAATTTGTTGCTTTCTCTTATCGTATTTAGTATTTCCTTCCTCCCCTCTCCCCCACTTTTTTTTAAGTTCCTGTTCTTTTTCTAATTTCTTGAGATGGAAGTTTAGATCATTGTTTTTCAGCCTTTCTTCTTTCCAATCTTTGCATTTTCAGACTACAGATTGCCTTGTTTGGCATTGCTTTGGGATAGCAAACAAGGGGCTTCCAGGGTGGCTCAGACAGTAAAGAATCTGCCTGCAATGCAGGCGGCCCCAGGTTTGATCTCTGGGTTGGGAAGATCCCCTGGAGAAGGGAATGGCAATCCACTCCAGTAGTCTTGCCTGGAGAATTCCACGAACAGAGGATCCAGGTGGGCTACATTCCATGGGGTCGCAGAGTCAGACACAGATTTAAAATTCATATCTTCATTATTAATTAGTTTAAAATGTTTTCTACTTTCTGTTGGGATTTCTTCTTTGACTCATTATTTCAAAAGGTACTGTTTAACTTTCAGACAATTGAGGATTTTCTATTTTTAGTTATTGAGTTCTAACTTAATTCCACTGTGCAGAGAGTATTTGAAAAGATTTTAAAGTTTTGAATTTTTATCTATGCTTGCTTTACAATGCAACATTTGGTCAATTTTAGTAACTCTTTCATATGCATTTGAAAAGAATATAAACAGTCTTCTGTATTCACCAGTCCACATCCAGCAATATGGAGGGCCAACTCTAAGGATCTTGAGCATCCATTTAGTTTTCTCTGTATGAATTTATTGGTTATATATTCTTTTTCATTTTCTGTACAGTTTACCCTTGAATAGTATGAGGCTTAGGAGTGCTTACCTTCCACAAGTCAGAAATCCACGTTTAACAGTCATGTGTATGCAGTCAGCCCTCCAAACTGTGACTGCATTTACAGATTCAACCAACCGTATACTACTGTAGTATAAATGGGAAATAAATGGTCCATGTCTAAGTGGACTTACACACTTCAAACTTGTGTTGTTCAAGGGTCAACTCTTTATATTTTTTATGTCTATCCTTTTGACCCTTGATTTATTACAGTAAATCCAAATTGAACTTTTACTGCTCCTCCAGTAATATTAGAACCATTTATCCCCCCTCATCCCAACGTACTTTTTAATAAATATGGTGCTCATTATACTGTAATCTAATTATCTTTTTGTCTTCTATTGGAATGTGCATTTCTCAAGTCCAGGAATCATAGTTTATTGAGCGTCTGTTTTATTCCCAGCATCTAGTACATAGTAGGGATGTTTGTCAAATGAGGCAATTATGGCCAACTAGTGAGGAATAGTAGTAGTGGATATTTCTAAAACAAGGTTGAAGGCAAACTAAAGAACCATTCTCACTTACTTCCTAAAAAAAAAAAAAAAAAGCCACCCTTATGAGTAATCTCTAATGAGGGGGTTTTAAACATTGAATAGCTTTAGGTTCACAGATACAGAGAGCAAGCTAGTGGTTACCAGTGGGGGGACGACTGGGGGAGGGGTAGTGTAAGGGTAGGAGATTAAGAGGTACATGCTTTTTAAAAATTTTGTTTTTACATATTTTATACTAGGTATAAAATAAACTACAAGGATATATTGTACAGCATGAGGAATATAGCAAATATTTTCTAGTAATTATCAGTGGATATAACCTTTAAAAACAGTGAAAAAAATAAAAAGCATTGAAATTTTAAAATCTGATAGCTTCAGTAGAACTGTCTATCTAGTTTACTAGATAGCTTGTTGCTGTTGTTTAGTTGCAAAGTCGTGTCCCACTGTTTTTGTGACCCTGTTGGCTGTAGCCTTCCAGGCACCTCTCTCCATAGAATTTCCCAGGCAAGGATACTGGAGTGAGTTGCCATTGCCTTCTCCAGGGGATCTTCCCAATCCAGGGATCGAACCCCCATCTTCTGTGTTGTCAGACAGATTCTTTACCACTGAGCCACCTGGGAAGCCTTGATAGCTTACTTATGTTACAATACATCACTTGAATATTTTCATTTGTCTTTGGACAAAGAAGAATTGAATTTCAAAGTGATATGTGATACAGGTGTCCAGTGAAAGTATTCTTTATTAAGCTGATATTAATTGGAAATTATTTCATATAAGAAATCGAATTAATTTAAGATGGGAAATTTTTTTTTGTTTGAATACTTTCTAATTTTAAACAAGTTGTAAAACATTGTCTTGTCTTACACATACTAAAGAAACTAATGAAGATTAAACACAATATTAAAAGCAGCAAGGGAGAAGCAACAAGTAACATACAAAGGAAACTCCATACGTTTAACAGCTGATCTTTCAGCAGAAACTCTGCAGGTCAGAAGGATATATTTAAAGGATATATTTAAAGGCAGGATATATTTAAAGGACTGAAAGGGAAAAACCTACAACCAAAGATTACTGTACCCAGCAAGGATCTCATTCAAAATTGATGGAGACATAAAAAACTTTTCAGACAAGCAAAAGTTAAGAGAATTTAGTACCACCAAACCAGCTTTACAACAAATTCTAAAGGGACTTTATAGTCAAGAAATAGAATGGAAGAAAAAAGATCTACAAAATTGGTTCAGTTCAGTTGTGTCCGACTCTTTGTGATCCCATGAACTACAGCATGCCAGGCCTCCCTGTCCATCACCAACTTCCGGAGTCCACCCAAACCCATGTCCATTGAGTTGGTGATGCCATCCGATCATCTCATCCTCTGTTGTCCCCTTCTCCTCCTGCCCTAAATCTTTCCCAGCATCAGGGTCTTTTCAGATGAGTCAGCTGTTCACATCAGGTGGCCAAAGTATTGGAGTTTCAGTCCTTCCAGTGAATATTCAGGACTGATTTTCTTTCGGATGGACTGGTTGGATCTCCTTGCAGTCCAAGGGACTCTCAAGAGTCTTCTCCAACACCACAGTTCAAAAGCATCAATTCTTTGATGCTCACCTTTCTTCATAGTCCAATTCTCACATCCATACGTGACTACTGGAAAAACCATAGCTTTGACTAGATGGACTGTTGTTGGCAAGGTAATGTCTCTGCTATTCAATATGCTATCTAGGTTGATCATAACTTTCCTTTCAAGGAGTAAGCGTCTTTTAATAACATGGCTTCAATCACAATCTGCACTGATTTTGGAGCCCAGAAAAATAAAGTCAGCCACTGTTTCCACTGTTTCCCCATGTATTTGCCATGAAGTGATGGGACCAGATGCCGTGATCTTAGTTTTCTGAATGTTGAGCTTTAAGCCAACTTTTCACTCTCCTCTTTGACTTTCATCAAGAGGCTCTTTAGTTCTTCTTCACTTTCTGCCATATGGGTGCAAAATCAACCCCAGACAATTAAGAAGATTGCAGTAGGAACGTATATATCAATAATTATTATTTTTTCAATAATTACTTTAAATGTTAATAGATTAAATGCTCCCACCAAAAAGAAACAGATTGGCTGAATGGATAAAAAAACAAGACCCATATATATGCTGTCTACAAGAAACCCACTTCATACCTAAAGACACATATAGACTAAAAGTGAGAGGATGGAAAAATATATTCAATGCAAATGGGAAGCCAAAGAAAGCTGGAGTATCAATGCTCATATCAGAATAGACCTTAAACTAAAGAAGATTACAAGAGATAAGGAAGGACACTACATATTTGACCAAGGGATTAACCCAAGAGGAAAACGTAACAATTGTAAATATCTGTGCACCCAACATAGGAGCACCTCTATACATAAGACGAACACTAAAAACAAACAAACAAACAAAAAAGACGAACACTAACAGACATAAAAGGAGAAACTGACAGTAGCAATAGTAGGAGACTTAGACACCCCACTCACACCAATGGACAGATCATCAAAACAGAAAATTAATAAGGAAACACAAGTCTTAAATGATACATTAGATAAATTGGATCTCATTGATATCTTCAGGACATTCCATCCAACTACAAAACAATACACCTTGTTCTCATGTGCACATGGAACATTCTCCAGGATAGACCACATCTTGGGTCACAAATCAAACCTCAGTAAATTTAAGAAAATTGTAATTGTATCAAGCATCTTTTCCAACCACGACGCTATGAGACTATATATCAGTTACAAGAAAAAAATGAAAAAACACAAACGTGGAGATTAAACAGCACATTTCTAAATAACCAACAAGTTTCTGAAGAAATCAAAAGGGAAGTCAAAAAATTTCTAGAAATGACAACGAAAACATGACAACTCAAAACCTATGGAATGCAGTCAAAGCAGTCCTAAGAGGGAAATTTATAGCAATGCAATCCTACCTCAGGAAACAAGAAAAAAGTCAAATTGACAACCTAACTTTACACCTAAAGCAACTGGAAAAAGAACAAAAGAACCTCAAAATCAGTAGAAGGAAACATAGAGATCTGAGCAGAAATAAATGAAAAATAAATGAAAGAAACAATAGTAAAGATTAAAAAAACTAAAAGCTGGTTCTTTCAGAAGATAAACAAAATTGACAAACCTTTAGCCAGACTCATCAAGAATAGGGAAGAATTAAATCAACAAAATTAGAAGTGAAAAAGGAGAGGTTACAACAGACAATGCAGAAATACAAAGGATTATAAGAGACTATTATGAACGACTATATGGCAATAAAGTGGATAACCTGGAAGAAATGGACAGATATTTAGAAAAGTTCCATCTTCCAAGACTGAACCAGGAAGAAATAGAAATTATGAACAACCCAATTAGAAGCACTGAAATTGAAGCTGTGATAAAAAATCTCCCCAAAAAGAAAAGCACAGAATATACAAACAGCTCATACAACTCAATACCAGAAAAACAAACAAGCCAATCAAAAAGTGGGAAAAAGACCTAAACAGACATTTCTCCAAAGAAGACATACAGATGGCTAACAAACACATGAAAAGATGCTCAACATCGCTCATTATTAGAGAAATACAAACCAAAACCACAATGAGATATCACCTCCTGCTGCTCAGAATGGCCATCATCAAAAAGTCTACAAACAGTAAATGCTGGAGAGGGTGTGGAGAAAAGGGAATGCTGTTGCACGGTTGGTGGGAATGTAAATTGATACAGCCACTGTGGAAGATGGTATGGAGATTCCCTAAAAAACTAGGACTAAAACCACCATATGACCCAGCAATCCCATTCCTAGGCATATACTCTGAGGAAACCAAAATTGAAAAAGACACATGTATCCCATTGTTCATTGCAGCACTGTTTACAATAGCTAGAACATGGAAGCCACCTAGATGTCCATGGACAGATGAATGGATACAGAAGTTGTGGTCCATAAACACAATGGGATATTACTCAGCCATAAAAAGGAATGCATTTGAGTCAGTTCTGATGAGGTAGATGAACCTAGTACCTATTATACAGAGTGAAGTGAGTCAGAAAGAGATAAATCTCGTATTCTAATGCATATACACGGAATCTAGAAAAATGGTACTGAAGAATTTTTTACAGGGCTGCAGTGGAGAAACAGACATAGAGAATAGACTTATGGACATGGGGAGAGGGGAGGAGAGGGTGAGAGGTATGGAAAGAGTAACATGGAAACTTACATTACCATGTGTAAAATAGATAGCCAACGGGAATTTGCTGTATGGCTCAGGAAACTCAAACAGGGGCTCTGTATCAACCTAAAGGAGTGGGATGGGGAGGGAGATGGGAGGGAGCTTCTAAAGGGAGGGGTATGTGTATACCTATGGCTGATTCATGTTGAGGTTTGACAGAAAACAACAAAAATCTGTAAAACAATTATCCTTCAATAACAATAAAAAACTGTTTAAAACATTGTCCTTTTGTTTAAAGATAGTGCTTCAGGTTATTTTTCATGTTGTGCAATCTGTTGTCAGTCTGCTTATGTAGCAATACTAGATGTTAATATGATATCTCAGTCTTAGGTGTTTTGATTAACAGTTCTGTTTTACAAGCAATTTTGATAGTACACATGGGGAAAATATTTTAAAATATACCTCTCTCTCTCTGTGTCTCTCATTTTTTTACACTAAACAAAATTTAAAAAGAAAAAAAATGGTAAACTGTGTCAAAGAGACTTTTGAGTTTCAGGGTATGTATTCCAGGAAGAGGGTTGGAATTTTTTTGGTCTGTGTTTCAATAAAACTTTATAGAAACAGGCAACTGGTTGGTTTTTGCCTGTGGACGATAGTCTCAGACTCCTGCTAAAAGGGTATGTGAAAAGTTCTTTTCTACTTATAAAGGAGATTTAAATTTTAGGAAAGATAAAGGGGGAAAACAAACGATTGTTGGGACTTCTTAACTGTCATAAGACTTTAAAAGAAAATAAGGTGAATTGCTGATTCAGAAAGATTTGGGAGGGGTTTCTGGTATAAACTAAAAGAAATAGGCTTTCCAATGAATAGATACCTGGATATGGTGCTCATTATCATCCATAGTCACTACTTTACATTTGGGGTGGATTGTATCATATCTCTTGGCAGCCATCTCCTTGTTGATTATTGATAATAGATACAGTAATGGCAGAGGATAGTTACCCCACCCCTTGGTAAAACTACTTGCAATACTAATATAAGGAATCCTGTAAGTTTGGTGTGGTGGTAGTGGAAAGAATTCTCTTACAATTTGGATACTTATGTGACTTTTTAAAATATCACTCATAAATGAATATAGCTTTTCTGAACCCCTTTTGGTTTTGAAATGTAATGATTCTATATGCTTTTATGTACTTTGTTTATCTTCAGGTATAATTCCATATAAAGGAATATAAAAATACAGATAAGAAAATCTGATTTTGTGAAATTAATATTTTTCTGATGCATGTTTGACAAATAGTTAAGATTATATAAGCTTGTGTTAAAGAGATGGAAATATATTTCTTTCCTACTTGATTCTTCTCTGTGTATGTGAATACATCTTTGTATATTACTAATACAGGGCCTTTAAATATTAAAGATGAGTTTCTACTTTTAAATAGTTTCTTTTCTAATCAAGAGTGAGATATTTCATGAAGTCATTTTGGGGGGACCTGCAATGAGCTGCTTTTTTTATTGCATATAGTTGATTTATAATATCCTGTTAGTTTCAAGTGTACAGCACAGTGATCCAGCTATATGGATGTAGATAGTCCTTTTCAGATTCTTTTCCCTCATAGATTATTGCACAATATTGAGTATAGTTCCCCGTGCTGTACAGTAGGTCCCTGTTGGTAATCGTTTTATATATGGTAGTATGTGTCTATTAATCCCGAACTCTTAATTGATCACTTCCCCATCTTTCCTCTTTAGTAACTTGTTTGTTTTCTATGTCTGTGAGTCTCTTTCTGTTTTGCAAATAAGTTCATTTGTATCATTCTTTTAAAAGTTTCACATATGAATGGTATCATATGATACTTGGCTTTCTGTCTGGCTTACTTCACTGCGTATGATAATCTCTAGATCCATCCATATTACCGTGGATAGCATTCTTTCATTCTTTTCTATGGCTGAGTAATATTCCGTTGTATATATGTACCACATTTTCTTTATCCATTTATCTGTTGATGGACATTTACTTGCTTCCACATCTTGGCTATTGTAAATAGTGCTGCTATGAATATTAGGATGCATGTATCTTTTCAAATTATGTTCTCTGAGGATATGTGCTCAGGAGTGGGATTGCTGGATCAGGTGGTAACTCTGTTTTTAGTTTTTTTGGAAAAGCTATTTTATTTTTGACTTTGTTGTCACATTTTTTGCCTTTAATTATTTGTTGTTACTGTTATGTTAGAAACTTGTTTACTGTGGAAAGAATTAATTTAAATAGGTGTAATGAAGATTTTTTTAAAATGTAGTTTTGGTAAACATCTTTCTTGATATGTTTCCAATGGGAAAAAGGTAGTTCCTGCTTTCTTAAATTTGATGGTTTAGTCACAATCATTTTTTTTATTTCTGAACTAACAAAAATTTTCTTTGGACATTGAAGGTAGGAAAGAGAATCTTTTAAGACAGAGACATTTCAAAAAACAGCATCTAATTAAAAGACCCTTTTATGTAAATTTTTTTACTTTTTAATTCTTATGTAAAAGCTGTTACTTAGACTTGATTTGGTATTTTTAGACATTCATCAAATTGTCATTTCATTATTTTAAAATCAGTACTCTCTGGGAAATAGATGACTAATATTAATGTCATCATTATCAGGAAATAGCTCAGCATCTGTGTGATATTTTTTAGATGTACTGAAATTCTTTTTACAGGTTTGATTTTTATAACATGTCTTAGTTACTGGGTTTTAGAGGAAAAGATTCTCATTTTCTGGCATAATGGAGCTAGCTGCATAATTCTAGAGAAGTAAATGCTGAATGGGAAGACTTGGCTAGCTAGAAGTAAAAGCATGGACTCTAAAGAACTAATTTGCCTTCTGAAGTTTTGATTTGTGTTGACAGGAGGAGAGCAGGCTATAAATGATGAAGCAATGCTGGGAAACAGTAATTTCTTCGTTATTAACCTTGTTATCATAGAAATTATTTAAAATGCTTTCTCAGCCTTAAAGTATCTTCCTGCTTGAAAATAACAGAAAATGTGTCTAATGCTATGCTTCAGGATATTTACACTTTGCTTTTGTTTTAGTTTTTAGTCACATATTGACTTACAAGTAATCTGATGCTCCAAGATTCACCATTTTAGATTTTTGTCATGCACATAGTGTCTTCTATAGGAGATAATCTACTATAACAACATGACAGAAAGATTCATATTTTATTGACTATTGATTGATCTGTACAGGCCCCTTGATGCTACAAAAATATATATGTTACTCTCCATGACTTTTCCTTCCTATTACATTTACAAAGAACATTTGTTAGGTATTTTTATGTTATTCCTGGAGGACAGTAGTGGCTGAAATCTTACCAGGCTGTTACAGGTGGAAATTGAGTTCCAGCTCTTTTTGGTGAAATAAGCTCTCTATTATCTTTAAATATCATTTTCAGTTCATTTCACCTGTGTGCTTACTATGTTAAATGTCATACTTTTTTTGAAATTGTGGTAGATTACTGCTACCTTGAATGTGATTGCAGAGTTAGATTTTCCATTCTGTTCTATTAAAGATTAGAGAGAAACATTCAGAAGTTTCCTTCTTTTTAGGTCAAAGATGGAGGTGGAGACTATATGGCTTTTGTTTATTCATTTTAGGAACAGTTAGCATTTCTTTCTCTTATGAAATAAGAACATTAAACTTTTTTGTTACTGTTAAGTTTGCTGAAGATTGACAGCACTTTTCTAGTGTATTGTCAATGAAAAGGGCATAGGAAACAGAAGTGGATTTCAAGTCCCTGCTTTAATTTGATTTTGGTTTACTTTGTTTTTATTTCTATTCATATAGTGATGCATTACATGTAGTATTTATCTAACTTCCATCAATTACTTCATAGTTATTCTTTTTTTGTCTGTGTCTTTTACATAGTGGCTCCTCCATGGAGCTCTAGTTGCTGTAAATAGTACTATAGTTGAACATTAATCTGTCTCAGCCTTTTTGGTTAGATTTATTTGAACCAAAGAAGACTGAAATATGAGTGACTGGTTTCTCAAGGATGTGTAATTACTACCATTCTAGTTGCACTGTTATTTCATTCCATACAAAGAATACCATGGGCTAGTGGCTCTCAAAGTGTGCTCCTGAACTCAGACCCTTTCAGAGGTCTGAAACATCAGTAATATTTTCTTAACATGTCTGGGATATTATATGCTTTTTTGTTCCCATTTTTAAACCAAGTGTAAGTGCAGTTTTCCAGAGACTACATGGTGTGTGATATTAGAATAACTTGAATGCAGAAACAGATGTGAGATGCTAGTTATTTTCTATTAAGCACAACACTAAAGATATTTGCAAAGATTTAAATAATACTATTAGCACTTTTAGTTTTGAAAAATATAGTTTTAATAAAAATATTTATGCTAACATGGAATGGGTTTCTTTGGTTTGAGGACTGTAAGGCAGTCTTCACTTTGCACAGTTCCCATTTGAACTGATTTTAGTTACTAGAATTTAATTTAATAATAGCAGTCCCTGCAACAACAACTCCCTGGTGGCTCAGGTAGAAAAGAAAGAAGGTGAAAGTGAAAGTCATTCAGGTGTGTCCAACTCTGTGACTCCATGGACTATGCAGTCCAGGGAATTCTCCAGGCCAGGATACTGGAGTGAGTAGCCATTCCCTTCTCCAGGGGATCTTCCCAACCCAGGGATCGTATCCAGGTCTCCCTGGATTCCATTGCAGATGGATTCTTTACCACCTGAGCACAAGAGAAGCCCTCCTGCAATGCAAGGACCTGGGTTCAATCCATGGGTTGCGAAGATCCCCTGGAGAAGGGAATGGATACCCACTCCAGTGTTCTTGCTTGGGAAATCCCATGGAAAAGGCGCCTGGCGGGCTACAGTCCATGGGATCATAAAGAGTCAGACATGACTAAGTGGCTAACACTTTGACTTCTATATTAATTGTGAGTAGTTGCATAGAATAAAATTTTGCTGGTAACTCACAGATGATTGTGTAAATAACAAATGCACATCATGGTTAGTGACCAGTCACGTCATTGCTTCAGAGTCTATCTAGGATTGGTCGCTCTGCATCTGTTACTGGTTCATACACAGAAGTCAAAACCTGCAGGTATGTTGTTTCTTTGTCTCCTTTTTGTAAACCCACACGCCATTGAGTGGAAATACACAATTAAAAGAGGAAATTGGCCAACAACGATGACACTGGGGCAAAGAAACAGAAAGTGATAATGCTGGAAGTAAAACTTGAATGGAACATAAATGGAACCATAGAAGAAACAGTTGATCTTTGGAATGTTGATTGAAAGTGATAGTGTTAGTCGCTCGGTTGTGTCCAACTCTTGGCAACCCCATGGACTATAGCCCATCAGGTTCCTCTGTCCATGGGATTCTCCAGGCAAGAGTACTGGAGTGGGTTGCCATTCCCTTCTCCAGGGGGTCTTCCTGACCCAAGGATCGAACCTGGGTCTTGTGCATTGCAGGCAGATTCTTTACCATCTGAGCCACCAGGGAAGCCCAAACTGCTGCCATTCAAGAGAATTTAGATAATCAGCCAGAGGAAATTATTGAAGGAAACATTGATCTAAATCAACAAAGTGGTTATGACAGAAAGATGTAATAATACTATTATAGGGCCTCTCAGAGATTCTCACTGCTTTGAAAATTCACAGGGTAAAATGTTGGAACTGATTCAAACTTAGAAAAGCATACGACAGTTTGCCCAGGCTTCGACAACATACTCACTCATATTTGAAATTATACAATGAGGAGAAAGTAAACACTTTTCAAACTATTCTAGATAAGTGTTTACAAACAAGACACCTTAATTCTCAATATTGCTCATGTTTTAAATTACAGTGTACTAAATAATGTTTGACTATTTTTTCCATTTCCCTGTGCATTATAGCCGGCAGAGAGTTTTTAATGTTTTGACAGAAATTTGTGAAGGGCACAGAATAATTGTAATTGTTTCTATTGATTATTGCGATCACACTGCATGATCTCAGTTTGCACAGACATTTTCATGTGCAGAGGGAGGACTGCCTGTGTTTAACTCATAGAAAAAAGTATATTTATATTTGCCTTTATACGCAGGTCTTGTATTTTTTTGTCCTGATTGAATGAGCATTGCCAGTAAGCCTAAAACCTAAGGAACAATTTGTACTCCTTTATCTCCCGTGTGTGTGTGTGTGTGTGTGTGTGTGTGTGTGCGCGCGCGCGTTCAGTCGCTTCAGTTGTGTCTGACTCTCCAAGCCCATGGACTGTAGTCCACCAGGCTCCTCTGTCCATGGGATTCTCCAGGCAAGAATACTGGAGTGGGTTGCCGTGCCCTCGTCCAGGGGATCTTTGGGACCCAGGGATCGAACCTGCACCTCTCATGTCTCCTGCATTGGCAGGCAGGTTCTTTACCACTTGCGCCACCTGGGAAGTCCATAGTTTACCTTTCTAATTATTTAACAGCTCTCATCATTACCCCTTCTCTCCCTAGGCTACTGATTGTCTTTACTTAGACAGTCACCCTTCATAGGGTGTGGCTGTAAAGGGATAGTATGCTTATAAAGGGATCAGTTCAGTTCAGTTGCTCTTTAGTATCCTGTTCTTTGCGACCCCGACTGTAGCATGCCAGCTTCCCTGTGCTTCACCATCTCCCGGAGCTTGCCCAAACTCATGTCCTTGGAGTCGGTGATGCCATCCAACCAGCTCTTTTCTGTCGTCCCCTTCTCCTCCTGCTTCAGTCTTTCCCAGCATCAGGGTCTTTTCCAATGATACAGGGATCGCATGAGGGAAGTGCTAGGGACAGCAGAACTGCTCCAGATCCTGATTTTGATTGTGGTTCCAGGAAGGTATACATGTTAGAAATCATGAACTTTCTTTTTTGTCTTACTGTGACATTGGCCTTTTTGCCATTCCCTCAAAGTAGATCTTACAGATATATCAACTGGTACTTAAAGAGTATATCTTTCAAGTCATTGTCCTATGTGCTAAGGAAGATATAAACACACAAAAGATATGTTTCTGCCCTGAAGGAATTTGTATTCTAATAAGATAGAGATAGACAACACAAGTAATAGCAGTAAGATAAGTTGTAATCATCTCTTAAAGGAGCTACAAACAAGATGCTACTTTGAGCTAGGGATATATAGAGGGTAATTCTTCATTGAGAAGATGGCATTTAAGCTGAGTCTTGGGAAATGCATTGGTATTTGGCAGTCAGAAATAGAGACAAAGGACATTCTGAAGAGAAGGAAAAATATAGTGTACTTTACAGAGTTATAAGTTTTCCTGTTATAGTTCATAAAAACTTGGGATCTACACTTCATGAATACTCAAATCCTATCTTAATCAATTTTGTTCTCCAAAACTCTTAAAAGCATTTTGGTCTGATGCTTAAACTCTTATAAGTTATGTATTATGGCTCTGGACTTAATGATTTAGGTCATTTTGTTTATTCTGATTTTAATGGTTCTGAGGACAGTGGACTATTTCTAAGTCTTAATGCAGTCAACAGATAGTAAATATATAAGTCAAAAAGGCTGATATTTCTGTAAAATTTTCTGTGTACAGAGTGAATTTGAGTAAATGGAGTTTTCAGAGCATATAGTCTTTTTTATTTTATTATTTTTTATTTTTACTAATTCTAATGATAGGGAGATTTGTTATCCTTTTTTTTCCCTGAGCATATTATTTTTTTTTCCATTTCTTTTTCTTTTTTTTTTTTCATTTATTTTTATTAGTTGGAGGCTAATTACTTTACAAAATTGTAGTGGTTTTTGTCATACATTGACATGAATTAGCCATGGATTTACATGTATTCCCCATCCCGATCCCCCCTCCCACCTCCCCAGAGCATATAATCTTTTAAGACGTTTCTGTAATATTTCTCTAGACTGCTTTCCTCCCATTTTTCCTACTCGGTGAATGAATCACATTTACTTAAAAGCAATAATGATTTTTTTCCCCCATAGGTTTTCTGTGAAGACCCTGATTGATCGGTCCTGCTTTGAGACAATTGATGATTCTTCTCCTGAATTTAACAACTTTGCAGCCATTTTGGAACAGATTCTAAGTCACCGGCTGAAAGGTAATAGCACTAATGTATTGTTTATTCTCCCAACAGTTCTGTGATTAATAAGCTTGAGATTTTAGAAATTATACGGCTTAGTGTGATTTAGACTGCAGCATCTTGAGAAACAAAAAACTGATTTTAGAACACCTAATCTTTTGGCTATGTCCTATTCTTCAATTTATACCCATTTCCAGGATGCATTAAAAATGTTGAATATTAATTGCCACATACAAGAAGCAGATTCACTTTCTATATGTAATTGAAATAAAAGCTTAAATTAAAAGGGAGCTCATCTTCAGAGATTACTAGTGGCATTTTAATCAGTTTACAGAGGAGCACCAGGCATTGTTTGCTAAATCTTTTCTTCATTAAATTCAAAATCTTTGGAAAATTTAGCAGTAAGTAGATTAAAGAAGAACAATGTAAAAGAGATGCTGGACTTTAAAAAAATCAGTAAATGTATTTATGTCAGAAACAAAAATCTCTTAAAATTTAAAAGAAAAAAATGAAAACTGTGTTCCTTCAGACATATGATACTTTTAAATTAAAAATATACATCTGTAAAATATAGCTGATAGCATCAAGAAATTGTATGTAGTATATAAATTTTAGTAGTAAAAAATGATAACTTTATCACATTAATTCTGTTGTCTAGTTTCCCTAAAGGAAATTTGATCATTAGATATTTTCACTTAAGTTTTTATTATCTTTAAGATCTTAATGGTATAGTAATTTCCAATAAGTAACATTTTGGTGATATAGTTTATGAGCATCTCAAATTTAATCTGAAATTAAGTCTGTTTTTTGCTTTTTAGTGCTGAAAGCATCAAGTTTTAGTATAATTATTTAAATCAGTTGAGCAGTCCTATAGTCTTACAATAAACGGTTGAATTTAATTAAATGTTAAATGGGGTAACAAAATCTGAATTCATTCAGCCCTTTGCATCTTAAAATGGGATCCGTAAAAATCACTGGTGCTTTTCTGTTAAAGTTCATTGTTCAGTATATTTAAAGGGTTATTTATTTTTCTTATTTTTGCTACTCAATATTTTCTAATTTTTCCACATTACCCTTTATGAGAAAATAAGTTTTTATGAAAGCAAAATGTCTGAAAATATTTTGAAAATATTTTCATAGTTACTATATTGTGCTATCATTTTTTAAATTTTATATGTAAATTTACAAATAATATTTTAAAACATATGAAATACGATGGTGTTTAAGGTATCTTAATGTTCCACAAAGGTTTTATCATAAGACCTCAATTCCCTTGATTTGGTATACCATTTAGCATGTAATTTGTTCACAAAATACATAAACTACATGTTGATCTAGCCATGCTGAGTGATGGGGTAGACTCACTACCATATAAGTGGCACATCTCTCTGCCATCTTCTGAATCATGCCTCAGCAAAATACACATCATAGACCTTTAGACTGACTTCTTCACCATAAATGTTATTTCTGTAGAAGCCAGTGGACTGCCATGTTGAGAATACAATCTCTAGTTATTTTATGGATAAGAATTCCACTAGAATGACAGTAAGAAAGATGATTCTGAAATCTGTGAATTTTTTAAGCTTGGTAAGATTAATAATTCAAAACATGGTTTTAAAAAACTTCCTGTAGATCAACTATGGTGGTCACTGTTGTTAGTATGGATATGAATCATGAAATGATCTGTAACTTTCATGATGAGGTAGTTTATTAAAGATTCAGGTGTCTAGAAAGTTTCATATAGTACTGTCCATTTTTTGCTATTCTAATAATTAACAAATTGCCTTTAATTTTGCAAAAGTTATATGCTTATTTTGATAATATAGTGTGTTCACTTAGAATCTAGTTAATGTAACAGCTAATTTTTTCTATTCTTTCCTTGATAGAAGTACAAGTTTAAAATGTATAATTTCCTGTGTTTACGAGGCTTAATTTTCTGTAGCTACTTTTTATTTTTTTAATAAAAAGGCATTTAGTTTATCAGTTTTTTTCAGAGGAAAAACAGAATTTCACCCCAGGCTCACTATAGGCTGTGCTGATACAGTTAGCAAAGAGAGCTTCATTCACTCTAACAGCCCCATTACAAAAAAAACAAGACTTTTAAAATCACATATATTAATGTCGTCTGCAGTAATTCTGTAATAAGATGATGATCTTACTTTTCTGGAATGTAGCTGAGAGCTGAGAATTGATCACAGAATGGAAAGTTCAGAGAGGCCTTAGTTCATGTCTTCACTTCAGTCATTTTTTAACTTTTGCTCTAAAGCATAATCCTTTTCTCCAACTCACTTCCACGTCCCCTAATAAAAGCCGCTGCAGATGCTGGATATGTAAGTGGAAGGTCTTGTTGAAGCCGGGTGGGAATATCAGGCATTTTGCCAGCTCAGCAGCAATCACACCCCACCTCCACAGTACCACTTCAGGCAGCACCATTAATCATAGCTTCAAAATCACTAGTCTGTCTCCTACTGAAGCAATCCACCCAGCGATATTTCTGGCTGGTGGACATACGGTCTTCATTTGAATACTTCTGATATCGGGGAACAAAGGATAGTACAGAAGGCCATTATTTTTTAGGCAGTTCAGATTGTTAGAAAATTCTGATGTATAATATAAGAAGTCAGCTTAGGTGACCGTGCTTTTCTGCCTCTTTTTAAAATTGTGAGCCTACTACATGTTGAAAGTTGCTATTACATAATCCTTTTACCTTAGTTCCCCTTTTCTTTCTTCAGGTGAAGTATCTCTAGTTCTTTCCGTCTTCTGGAACCACTATAGTCTCATTCTTTGGGTTTATCATTGGTTTACTGCATCTTAAAATCTGGTACTCAGAGCTGAGGAAAGTGCTTCAGATAGGCTAACTTCTGTGTTGGTTGGAGTTTGAGATTACAGTGACTTCCTGATTCCCACATCAAACTTTTGTTCATGTTTAAGTAAAGGCCAAGTAAAATCCCAAAGCTTCTAAAAGCTTAACTGTTGCTCGTCTTATGTTTTAGATTCTCTAAATCAGTTGCCAGAGATCAAGTTTGATAGTGACAAATGAAGTATTATTTTCCTAATCATTCTCTTCATTTATTTTTTAAAAAATACTTATTTATTTGGCTGTACCAGGTCTTAGCTGTCATATGAAAGTGTTAGTTCCTGAGTCATTTGCGACCTGCCAGGCTCCTCTGTCCGTGGGATTCTCCAGGCAAGAATATCGGAGTGGGTTTCCATGCCGTCCTCTAGGGGATCTTCCCCACCCAGGGATTGAACCCAGGTCTCTGACATTGCAGGCAGATTCTTTACCATCTGAGCTACCAGGGAAGCCATTTGCCTTTTGCGAGATCTTTCAGTTGTGGCATGTGGGATTTTAGTTGTGGCATGCAAACTCTGAGTTGCAGCATGTGATATCTAGTTCCTTGACCAGGGGTGGACACCGGGTTCCCTGCATTGGGAGTCTTAGCCCATGGACCACCAGGAAAGTCCCTCTCATCATTCATTCTAGAAATAGATGCAGTGGCTATAAAAATAAAATTGAGAAGGATTTCTACTTTCAGGAAGATAAAGTGGACATACTTTCCCCTATTTCTCCCATTAAACCCTGGACCTATAAAACACAAGACCCTGAAAGGTAGGGAGAGGAAGTCTAGGGACTTTGGTTCCTTAAGAATGGCATAGTGGCAGGTCTCTTGGATTTTCTGCTTGCTTTATATCCCACACTGAGTACTGGATAAGCCAGTAGCCTGTAGGCATCAACAGGGTGTAGGAGGATGCCCATACACACACAGTCTGACAAAGATCTGCTGTCTCTAGCTACAAGACCAGGAATAGAAGGAATAGAACAGCCTGGCAAGATAGGAGACTCTTTAGACACAGTCTGCTCCCTTTTAGCCAAATACTACAGAAAAACTGGCATTACCCCAACCTGGACCTGAAGAGGCTGAATGGAGAGCTTAGAATTCTATCCTCACGAGAACAGAGCATCTCAGCAGCACCACAGTGTGGTATCGGAGGAGACCAAGCAGAGAGCTGGCGCGTCTTCCGTCCTCGCTGGTTGTGAGCCTCGTCTTCTCGCCTGGATTTTGATCCCCACCCAGCAGCAATGAGGTCGTGTCAGCAGAGGAGTATTAGAGGGTTATGTCTTCGACCGTCGCCCAGCAGTGATGAGGCTGCTCCCAGTGCCTTGTCAGTCAGCCTGTCCTCCCACCTCCACCCAAGGCTAATGAGGACTCCTCCCTCAGATGTCAGTGAGGCCCCAGGGAGCTTGGGCTTCTCCCTCCACGTGTCAGCAATGAAGTGTGGTGCCTTCCACCCCGAGCTTCCCCTGCGTGGGCAGGGTCACAGAAAGCCAGTGAAAACAGAGGGTTTCCATAAGATCCATAGTCTGATAACACAGTATGAACATATCCAGGTTTCATTCGAAGATGGCTTTTCATACCAAGAAGCAGGAAGGTGTGTAACAAAAGGCAATAGATGTCAACACTGAGATGATGAAAGGTGTTAGAATTACTGCTACAGATCACAAATCAGTCATGATAAAAATGCTTCACTGAGCAATTACAAACATTCTTGAAACAAGTGAAAAAGTAGAAAAACACTGCAAAGAAATAGAAGATAAAAAGAAGATACAAGTAGAAATTTTGATACAGAAAAGTACAAAACCAAAATGAAAAGTTCTATGGTTAGGCTCAATAAGAAAGTGGAGGGGGAAGAGGAAACAGTCAGTGAACTGGAAGACAAAGCAATGGAAACTTCCTAATTGAATAACAGAGACTCAAAATAATCTAAAGTTAGAGAGAAGAGCCTTAAACAAAAAGCCTCAGGGATCTGTGGGATCATAACAAAAGGTCTACAAGCAATAAATGCTGGAGAGGGTGTGGAGAAAAGGGAACCCTCTTACACTGTTGGTGGGAATGCAAACTAGTACAGCCACTATGGAAAACAGTGTGGAGATTCCTTAAAAAACTGGAAATAGAACTGCCATATGACCCAGCAATACCACTTCTGGGCATACACACTGAGGAAACCAGATCTGAAAGAGACACATGCACCCCAGTGTTCATCGCAGCACTGTTTATAATAGCCAGGACATGGAAGCAACCTAGATGCCCATCAGCAGATGAATGGATAAGGAAGCTGTGGTACATATACACCATGGAATATTACTCAGCCGTCAAAAAGAATTCATTTGAACCAGTCCTAATGAGATGGATGAAACTGGAGCCCCTTATACAGAGTGAAGTAAGCCAGAAAGATAAAGAACATTACAGCATACTAACACATATATATGGAATTTAGAAAGATGGTAATGATAACCCTATATGCAAAACAGAAAAAGAGACACAGAAGTACAGAACAGACTTTTGAACTCTGTGGGAGAAGGTGAGGGTGGGATGTTTCAAAAGAACAGCATGTATACTATCTATGGTGAAACAGATCACCAACCCAGGTGGGATGCATGAGACAAGTGCTCGGGCCTGGTACACTGGGAAGACCCAGAGGAATCGGGTGGAGAGGGAGGTGGGAGGGGGGATCGGGATGGGGAATAAGTGTAAATCTATGGCTGATTCATATCAATGTATGACAAAACCCACTGAAATGTTGTGAAGTAATTAGCCTCCAACTAATAAAAAAATTAAAAAAAAAAAAAAGTCTAAAATTCTTGCCATCAGAGTCCTTGAAGAAGAGAACAAGGACTAGACTCTAAATGGACTTAAATAATGACTGAAATTTTCTGAAATTTGGCAAAAGATGTAAACATACAGACTCAAGAAAGTTTCCTTTTATTTTGTAGTTTTTTGTTTGTTCCCTCTGCTTTTGGTTTCTCTATCTTTTTCCTATTTCCTGTGAATTGTTGAAAACTTTTTAGAATTCCATCTTTATTTATGGATAGTGTTTTTGAGTGTATCTCTTTGTGTGTGTGTGTGTATAGTAGTGGTTGCTCTAGGTATTATATATACATAACTTGTCATGGTCTGTTGGTATCATCATTTTCCAATCTGAAACTTAAAAACTTTACCTTTCTTCATGAACATTACTCACCCCATTTATAAATTATTTTAGCCATTTCCTGTACATACATTTAGAACCACATTGGACAGTGTTAGAATTTTTCTTTCCATCATCAAATTTAATTGAGAAAATTTAAGAGGAGAAAGCAAGTCTGTTTTTCAGGTTACAAAGGGACTTAACTGCTGTGTCATTTCTTGAGTTCCAAGGTCCCTAGTTGGTCCTTTTTTTTAATTCTCCAGCTTCAGAATCTTCTTCGCTTTGTTTTATATATAATGTCAGGGTTTAGGATTGTATTTAGCAGAAGGAGAGAGCATGTACTTTATCTTTTCTGGAATGAGTAGTCTTTAATTGTTTAATGTGAATAATTACATCAGTAGTTTTTCTAATGTTTATTCACCCATATATCCTTGGGAAAAATCTAATTTGGACCTCATGTGTTATTTTACTATACTTCATAAAATTTAGGATGTAGTATTTTTTTCCTTTTGGCTCTGCTGACTCTCGGTTGCTCTGCGGGCTTTTCTCTAGTTGTGGCAGGCAGGGGCTGTTGTTTAGTTGCGGTGCGTGGGCTTCTCATTGCAGTGGCTTCTCCTGTCGGGCTCCCGAGTGCAGGCTTCGGGAGTTGTGGCCCGTGGGCTGGGGAGTTGTGGCTCCTGGCCTCTGGAGCGCAAGCTCAGTAGTTGGGGTACACAGGCCTAGTTGCTCTGCGGCATGTGGAATCCTCGCAGACCAGGGGTTGAACCTGTGTCTCCTGCATTGGCAGGCAGATTCCTTACCACTGAGCCACCAGGGAAGCCCTAGTGGTAAGTTTTGATTCTGAGTTTATGAGCAAAATTTATCATTTTTCTGTTTGGTACTTGGTACTTTTTTTTTGTTGTTGTTATCAAGATTATATACACCTCATTAAATAAATGAAGGTGTTTTATCTTTTATTATTCTTTGTAAGAATTTTGCATAATCTTGAAATCATCTATTAGGGAGAATTTGCCAGTAAAAACTCTGGGTCGAGTGGGGCAGGGACAAGACCGTGTGCATACACAAATGCAGTTTAGTGGCTAATTTACTTGCTTAATGCTTATCAGTCTATTTAGGTTGTTGATTTCTATATTCTTTTCTACACTCGTCAGTTTCCTCTATATCCTCTTAATTATTTAACCTCTAGTTGCCATTTTTCCTTTCATTGTGATGCACTTAAAATAGATGAATTCAACTGAATGGTTTAAAAAACGTCAAAGCTCACCGAAGAGATCTAAAGATAAGTCACATGTTCATCCTTGTGGCATTGTTAGAAGCTACGATTCTGCTTTTCAAAAAAACCTACTCCCTCTCTTCATCGTTTACCAGCCATCCCCCTCCTCTGAAGGATATGGTATATAGTTGTTCCTAGAAATCCTTGGAGGATTGGTTCTCAGGACCTCCTGGATGCCAAAATCCACAGATGCCCAAGTCCCTTATATAAAATGGCGTAGTATTTACATATAACCTACACACATCCTCCTGTGTAATTTGAATCATCTGTAGATTACTTATAATGCCTAAAACAGTGTAAATGCTATGTAGATAGTTGTCAGCACCTGGTAAATTCAAGTTTTGCTTTTTGGAAGTTTCTGGAATTAAAATTTTCTTTTCCCCATCCATGGTTGGTTGAATCCATGGATACAGAGGGCCACCTGCATTTGATTCAGGTTGCTGTTAAAGAATAAACAAAAGCTCTATTAGTGACTCCCTGGTATTATTTTCTACACAGATGTCCCCTTTTATACCACTAATATTGATTATTAGTTTTTTCTCTTTTTTCATGAGCACTATTGCCAGAGATTTGTTAATTTTATTAGTCTTTCAAATAGACTTATAAAACAAATAGCTTTGTTTTTGGCCTTGTTGATTTTTTTTTTTTGGCCTTCTTGATTTTTAACCTTCTCTCCAAATGCTGCTTTGGCTACATTTAGAAGTTTGGATATGTTTTCTTTTTACTAATATCCATTTTTAAGTAATTTTTACTTTTTATTATTTCTTCTTTAGCATCTGTGTTATTTGGAAGTTCATTTTTAATGTTTCTGAAAATAGCTTTTCCATTTTCACTTTTATTTCTATGTTAATTGACTTATGATCAGAGAATTTGGTCTGTAGGGCAGATATTTTTGAAATTTATAAGATTTGCTCAATGGCTTAGTGCATACACTAAGTTTCAATAAATGTTTTATTATTAGTTTCAATAAATGTTCTATATTGAGAAGAATTTGTATTCTCCCAATTCTTGATTATGTTTTTCAAATACTAGTCACATTTTTGTCAGTTTGATCTATTAATAACAGAAGTTTTAAAGTATTATTCTGATGAATTTATTAAGTTATTCTTATAGGTATATCTATTTTTGCTTTCTGTATTTTGAGTCTATTTTGATGCATTCAGTTTTAGGGTTTTATAGAGTCTCTTATTTTCTGTTTATTTTTCATTTTTGGCCTCTTAAGGATTTCTGTGAGTTTTTTTCCCATGTGTTTGCCATGTTTAAAAGTGTATTTATTATATTTTATCTAGTATTTCTACTTTTGTGTTGGGAGGAGAGAAGATTTTCCTTAAATTCCTGCTTTCCATTCCAAGGACAAATTTTTGCTGTCTCTATGGAGAGTTCCAAACTTTTCTCTTCTTTTCTTCTTTGAGAGTTATCATTATCCTTTGTTTTTGATTTGAGTGAGCAGTTAAACTTAATGGTCCAAGTGTGTGATGTTGTCAGGTAAACAAGTCTGGCACCAATAGTAAGTATTCATTAGTTCCTTTTACATAGTTTCTATTGTCATGTAATTAAAAAATACTCAGATCTCTTGAAGAGTCAAAAATGGCAAGACTTCCTCTGTTGGCAGTGATCAAGAAAAAACTTCTGAAAGAGATTTCATTTGAGATGTCTAGGTCAAGATGCAGGCATTCGAATATAAGGAATAAATCATAGGTAGCAATGGAGAGAGGAAATGAGTTATGTCCAGGAAATACTGAGGAGTTTCTTTTGCTTTGCCCAGGTAAATTCTGTATGCAGAAGGGCAGAGTAAGGGTAGAAAGATAAGTTGGGATTACTTTTTGAACCACTTTGAATTACCTGAAGTTTAAAGTTGGACAAAATAGTGTCAAGTTATTCAAAGTGTTTCAGAAGAATATATCAGCATCAACACATTAATGTGGAAACGATATCTAGACACTTTGGGAGTTAGGAGAGCCTATCGGTAGGGAGTCAGAACTGTTTGTTAAGAGAAGGCTGGTTGAAAGGTAATGATAGTCCGAACTGGATGGCAGGGGGAATGGAAGTGAAGACAGGGGTGTTGTGCGAGCAGAGTCTACAGGACTGGGGACTTCACTGGTGGTCCAGGGGTTGGGACAGCGTGCTTTCACTGCCACCGTCTGGGTTTAATCCCTGGCTGGGGAGCTCAGATCCCACAAGCCATGTGTCATGGCAGGAAAAAAAGGTATATGTATCTGTAGAACTTGAGCGTTGCTTATGTGTAGTAATGAGGTTGGAGAATTGAAACGATGGTTTTCAGTTAAAGATGAATAAGAAACAGTGGTGCCAGGGAACTCAGCTCAGTGCTCTGTAAGGACCTGTGTGGGAAAAGGATCTAAGAGTGCGGCTGTGTGTGCAACTGGTAACTGTGCTGTACAGACAGAAACTAAGACAGCACAGTGAATCAGCTATATGCCAGGAAAACGTCTTAAAAGTGAAAAACACTCAGGTGTGTGTGTGTATATATATATATCTGGATACTATATCACATATAATAATATATAATCACTGTGATATTTAATAGATTCATATTTAGGTAATACAGTATATCATTTATTATGTATATATTTTTAAAGTTCAGTTCAGTTGCTCAGTCGTGTCCGACTGTTTGCGACCCCATGAATTGCAGAGCGCCAGGCCTCCCTGTCTATCACCAACTCCCGGAGTTTACTCAAACTCATGTCCATCGAGTCGGTGATGCCATCCAGCCATCTCGTCCTCTGTCGTCCACTTCTCCCCCTGCCTTCCCAGCATCAGGATCTTTTCCAATGAGTTTAGATCCCCTTTTTTCTGAGTTTCCCATTTTTTTACACTTAAATTCACCCATTTGCATCCTGTAGCCCTGGCTTTTAAATACTTTTTTGTTCCTGTAGATACAAAGTTCATTTTCTACTTGACAGTGAAGGGTGTTCCTGGTTATTACTCACTGAAACTGTTAACGGCATTATTTCATTCTTTTTATGACTGAGTAATAGTTCACTGTATACATGTACCGCATTTCCTTATCCATCCCTCTGTCAGTGGATATTAGGTGCTTCCATGTCTTGGCCATTGTAAATAGTGCTGCAGTGAGCATTGGGGTGCATATATCTTTTGGAAGTATGGTTTTCTCCAGATTTGTGCACAGAAGTGGAATTGCTGGGTCGTATGGTAGTTCTATATTTAATTTTTTTAAGGAACCTCCATAGTGTTCTCCATAATAGTTGTACGAATTTATGTTCCTGCCAACAGTGCAGGAGGGTTCCTTTTTCTCCACACCCTCTCCAGCATTATTATTTGTATACTTTTGTTGTTGGCCATTCTGACTGGTATGAGGCTGTCATTGTAGTTTTGATTTTCATTTCTCTAATTATTAGTGATGTTGAGGATCTTTTCATGTGCTTTTGGCCATCTGTATGTCGTCTTTGGAGAAATGTCTGTTTAGATCTTCCTCCTATTTTTTGGTTGAGTTGTTTATTTCTTTATATTGAGTTGCATGAGCTGTTTGTGTATTTTGGAGATTAATCCCTTGTTGGTCTCTTTGTTTGCAAATATTTTCTCCCATTTTGTGAAAATGGTTTTCATTTTGTTTATGCTTTCTTTTGTTGTGCAAAAACTTTTAAGTTTAAAAGGGTCCCGTTTGTTAATTTTTGTTTTTATTACTCTAGGAGGTGGATCCAAAAAGATGTTGTTCTGGTTTATGTTATAGTGTGTTCTGCCTGTTTTACTCTTAAGAGTTTTATAGTGTCTGGATCTTATCTTTAGGTATTTGATCCATTTTGAGTTTATTTTTGTGTATGATGTTAAAGAATGTTCTAGTTCTATTCTTTTACATGCTGTCCAGTTTTCCCAGCACCACTTATTAGAGACTGGCTTTTCTCCATTATTTTATTCTTCACTAGTTTGTCTTATTAGTTGACCAGGGTGCATAGCTTTATCTCTACACTTTCTCTTCTGTTCCATTAATCTATCTTATCTGTTTTTGTGCCAGTACCATACTGTTTTGATGATCAAATACTTTGTAGTGTAGTCTGAAGTCAGGGAGCCTGATTCCTCCCACTGTATTTTTCTTTCTCAAGATTGTTTTGGCTATTGAGGGTCTTTTGTATTTCCATACAAATTGAAAACTTTTTTTGTTCTAGTTCTGTGAAAAAATACCACTGCTAATTTGATATGAATTCATTGACTCTCTAGATTGCTTTGGGTAGTATAATTATTTTGACAATATTGTCATTTTTCCAATCCAAGGACATGGTATATCTTATGTTTGCTTGTCATCTTTGATTTCTTTCATCATTGTTTCATAGTTTTATGACTACAGGTCTTTTGCCTCCTTATATAGGTTTATTCCTGGGTATTTCATTCTTTCAGATGTGACAGTAAATGGGATTGTTTCCTTGTTTTTCTTTCTGATCTTTCATTGTTAGTATATAGGAATGCAAAAGATTTGTTTACTAATTTTGTGCCCTGCAACTTTACCAAATTCATGGATGAGCTCTAGTAGTTTGGTGGTGTCTTTAGGGTTTTCTGTGTGTACTATCATGTCATCTACAGACAGTGACAGTTTTACTTCTTTCCCAATTTGGATTCCTTTTATTTCATTTTCTTCTTTGATTGCCTTGGCTAGGGTATCCAAAATTATGTTCAATAAATGTGGTGGGAGTAAACGTCCCTTGTCCTGTTCCTGATCTTTGAGGAAATGCTTTTATTTTTTCACTATTGAGAATGATGTTAGCTGTGGGTTTGTTGTATATGACCTTCGTTTGTTGAGGTAGATTCCCTCTGTACTCACTCTCTAGAGAGTTTTTTTTTTAACATAAATGGGTGTTGAATTTTGCTAAAAGTTTTTTCTGCATCTATTGAGATAATCATGTGGTTTTTATTCTTCAGTTTGCTAATGGGGTGTATCACATTGATTGATTTGCATATATTGAAGAATCCTTATTTCCCTAGGATAAATCCCACTTGATCATGGTGTATGATCCTTTTAATGTACTGTTGGATTTGGTTTGCTAGTACTTCGTTGAGGATTTTTACATCTATGTTCATTAGTGATAATTGGCCTGTAATTTTCTTTTTTGTGGTATCTTTGTCTGGTTTTGGTCTCAGGGTGATGATGACCTCTAAAATGAGCTTAGGACTGTTCTTTGCTCTGTAGTTTTTGGGAGGAGTTTCAGAAGGACATTGCTATGTTGCTTTCTTTTGATTTTCATTTGTATGAAATACCTTTTTCTGTCCCCTCACTTTCAGTCTGAATGTGTTCCTAGATCTGAAGTGGGTCTCTTGTAGATAGTATATATATGGGTCTGATTTTATATCCATTCAGGCAGTCTGTGTCTTTTGGTTGGAGCTTTTAATCCATTTACATTTAAAGTAAGTATGTATATGTATGTTCCTATTGCCATTTTCTTAATTATTTTGGAGATCTTTTTTCTCTTCCTCTTTGTCTTGGCTTCTCTTCTGATTACATCCCATGGGCAGAGGATCCTGGTGGGCTACAGTCCACAGGGTCATAAGAGTTGAACATGACTTAGCAACTAAACCAGCAGCACTTGTAAATTATGTATTGCTTTTCCCTTGCTGCCTTTAATTTTGCTCTGTGTTTCATTTGTTCAGTTGGACTAACATGTGTCTTGGCATGTTCCTCCTTGCCTTCATCCCGTATGGCACTCTCTGTACTTTCCCGGACACGAGTCAGTGGTTCCTTTCTCATGTCAGGGAATTTTTCAGCTATAATCTCTCAAAATGTTTTTCTCAGGCCCTTTTTCTCTCTTCTCTTTCAGGGACGCCTATAATGTAAATGTTGGTGTGTTTAATATCCCAGATGTCTCAAAGGTTAGGTTTTACATTGTAATCCTTAATCAGTGACTATAAAAATAGTAAGAGATCTAGGAAAAAATCTAACAGCTGAATTAAATGGAATGCTGAAAATATTCAAATTATGCAAAAGAAGGCAGGTGGAAAAAAAGGCTAAGAGAAAACAGTCAACTGGTAGAACTAAATCCAATTGTATTATTAATTGCATTAAATATAAATGACCTAGACACCCCAATTAAGAGAGATCATTTGGGGGAAAAACTCAACATACAAAATTTTAAAAAACTTTACTATAGTACTACAGATAGTTTAAAAGATATAAAAAGATATTCCATGCAGAAACTAATTGAAGGAAAGTTGGAGTGACTGTATTAATATCAGATAATGTGAATTCCAGAACAGTGAAAATTGATGTGATTGAATGTGGACATTTACATAATAAAAAGAGAGCCTGTTTGTCCAGAAAATATAAAAAATCCTAAGATACATACAGTTAACAGAGCTTCAAAAAGCAAAAGCTGATGGAACTGACCAGAGAATTAAAGATAGAAAAATCTACAGGTAGGGACTTCCCTGCTGGTGCAGTGGTTAAGACTCCATACTCCCATTGCAGGGGGCATGGGTTTGATCCCTGGCCAGGAAAGTGATGTCTCACATGCCTCACAATGTGGCCAAAAAGAAAAAGAAAAATCTACAGTTGTACTTATCAACTACAGTGTCCCTGTGTGGATGCTCAATTGTTCACTTGTGTTTGACTCTCTGCGACCCCATGGACCATAGCCTGCCAGGCTCCTCTGTCCGTGGAATTCTCCAGGCAAGAATACTGGGGTAGGTTGCATTTCCTACTCCAGGGGATCTTCCCGACCCAGGGACTGAAACGCCATCTCTTTTGAGTCTCCTGCTTTGGCAGGTGGATTCTTTACCAACTGTACCATCTGGGAAGCCCCATCGACTACAGCACTCTTATAATAACCAGTAGGTCAGATAGACAGAATATCAGTAATAGAGAAGATCTGGAGAGCATAACATAACAGCAATAATATAAAACAGCATAAAAATATTACAGCATATAAAGAATAAAAAACAAAGCAGCATGTAAAAATATTATAACAGCAATAATATAGAAGACCTGAACAACTGACTTAATTGACGTTTATGAAACAGTCCACCCAACAGCAGTAGGTTGTATGTTCTTTTCAAGGGCAAATGGAACATTCAAACAAATCTTATTCTGAGCCATAACACAAACCTTAACAAATTTAAAAGAATTAAAATCATACAAAGTATGTTTTCTGACTCTAACAAAATTAAACTAGAAGTTAAGAACAGAAGGATCTGAAAAATCACCAACTATTTTGGAATTTTTAAAAAATCATAAGTAATTCATATTTCAAAGAGGAAGTCTCAAGGACACTTAGAAAGTATTTTGAACTGAATGAAAAAGTAAATGCATCATACCATTTATGGAATGAAGTTAAAGCAGTGTTAGAGAGATATTTAAGGCATTAAATAAGGAAGCTTGTATTAGAAAAGAAGAAAGTTTTAAAGCCAATAATTCAAGATCCCACCTGAAGAAACTAAAAAAAAAACAAGAGAAAATGAAACCCAAAGCAAGTGGAAAGATCAAAATAATAAAGATAAAGGCAGAAATTGATGAAATTGAAAACCTAAAAACAATAAATAAAACCAATCACATGAAAGGCTAGTTGTTTTAAAACATTAATACATTTTAATTTGATTAATTCTTGGTCCAGAGTGAGCAAGAAGAGGAGAAGACATAAGCTACCAATATCTGGAGTGAAAGTGGGCATATCATTATAGATCCCACATTCAAAGGATAAGTAAATACTATGAACCACTCTTAACATAAATTTGACAGCATGGATGAAATGGATCAATTTCTTCAAAGACAAATCCTAACAAGACTTAACAGAGAAATAGATAACTTGCCTAGCCCTGCATCTGTTAAAGAGATTGAATAAGTAGTTGAAAACCTTCCAACAAATGAAACCAATGCTGTCTTTCATAAGGGCCCTAACCCCATTCATGAGGGCTTATGATGTGATAACCTCCCCAGAGCCCCACTTTCAAACACCGTCACACTGGGGATCAGATTTTGGTGTTGGAGAGACACAAACATTCAGTGTGTAGCAGGGATCTGCAGAAGTCTGCAGCAGGGATTCTTAGCCTTAGGATTAGTGATATTGTGGACCTGATAATTCCTCTAAAACTCAGTATTGTTAAGATGTCAGTTCTCGCTACATTGACTATAGATCCAGTGTCCTCTCAAAATGTTAGCAGGCTTTTTTTGTAGATATTAAACTGACTCTGTAAATGGCTAGACTAGGTAACTAGAATAGGCAAAACAGTTTCACAAGGGAAGAACAAAGTTGGATGCTCAAAGTCTCTGATTTTGAGAACTTTCAGGAAATAGTGATTAAAGGGTGTGTTATTGGTAAATTACAGTTTCAATTAAATATTAAAGTAAATTAAATATTAGGACTTCCCTGTAGCTCAAACGGTAAAGAAGCTGCCTGCAATGCAGGAGACCTGGATTCAGTCTGTGGGTCAGGAAGATCCTCTGGAAAAGGGAATGGCAATCCATTCCAGTATTCTTGCTTGGAGAATCCCATAGACAGAGAAGCCTGGAGGGCTACAGTCCATGGGGTGGCAAAGAGTCGGGCACGAATGAGCAACTAGCACTTACTTACTTACACTTATTGGTAAAGGCTTTAATGTCCACATAAATACATAAGTTGCTAAGTCATGTCCAACTCTCTGCGATTTCATGAGCTGGCTCCTCTGTGCATCGGATTTCCCAAGGCAAGAATTCTGGAGTGGGTTGCTATTCCCTTCCCAGGGGATCTTCCCAACCCAGGGATTGAACCTGGGTCTCTGGCTTGGCAGACAGATTGTTTACCACTGAGCCACCTGGGAAGTAGAATGGACTAGAGTCCAGAAATAGAGGCACACAGATATGGTTGATTGGTTTTTTACTAAGATGAAAAGGCATTTCGCTGGTGAATTGATCATCTTTTCCAACAAATGGTGCTAGAACAGTGGGATTCAGCTCAGTTCAGTCATTCAGTTGTGTCTGACTCTTTGCTACCCCGTGGACTGCAGCACACCAGGCTTCCCTGTCCATCACCAACTGCCAGAGCTTGCTCAAACTCATGCCCATTGAGTCGGTGATGCCATCTCATCCTCTATCATCCCCTTCTCCTCCCACCTTCAATCTTTCCCAGCATCAGGGTCTTTTCAAATGAGTTAGTTCTTCACATCAGTTGGCCAAAGTATTGGAGTTACAGCTTCAGCATCAGTTCTTCCAAGGAATATTCAGGACTGATTTCCTTTAGGATTGATAGGTTTGATCTCCTTGCAGTCCAAGGAACTCTCAAGAGTCTTCTCCAACACCACAGTTCAAAAGCATCAATTCTTTGGCGCTAAGCTTTCTTTATGGTCCAGTTCTCACATCTATACATGACTACTGGAAAAACCATAGCTCTGACTAGATGGACCTTTGTTGGCAAAGCAGTGTCTCTGCTTTTTAATATGCTGTCTAGGTTGGTCATAACTTTTCTTCCAAGGAGTAAGCGTCTTTTAATTTCATGGCTGCAGTCACCATCTGCAGTGATTTTGGAACCCAAAAAATTAAAGTCTCTCACTGTTTCCACTGTTTTCCCATCTATTTGCCATGAAGTGATGGGACTGGATGCCATGATCTTAGTTTTCTGAATGTTGAGCTTTAAGCCAACTTTTTCACTCTCCTCTTTCACTTTCGTCAAGAGGCTCCTTAGTTCTTCTTCACTTTCTGCCAATAAGGGTGGTGTCATCTGCATATCTGAGGTTATTGATATTTCTCCCGGCAATCTTGATTCCAGCTTGTGTTTCATCCAGCCCAGCATTTTCCATGAAGTACTCTGCATATTAGTTAAATAAATAGGGTGACAGTATACAGTCTTGACGTACTCCTTTCCCGATTTGGAACCAGTGTGTTGTTCCATGTCCAGTTCTAACTGTTGCTTCTTGACCTTCATACAGATTTCTCAAGAGGCAGGTCAGGTGGTCTGGTATTCCCATCTCTTGAAGAATTTTCCACAGTTTGTTGTGATCCACACAGTCAAAGGCTTTGGCATAGTCAATAAAGCAGAAATGGATGTTTTTCTGCTTTCTGTGATCCAGTGGATGTTGTCAATTTGATCTCTGGTTCCTCTGCCTTTTCTAAATCCACCTTGAATATCTGGAAGTTCACAGTTCATGTACTGTTGAAGCCTGGCTTGGAGAATTTTGAGCATTACTTTACTAGCGTGTGAGATGAGTGCAATTGTGCAGTAGTTTGAGCATTCTTTGGCATTGCCTTTCTTTGGGTTTGAATGAAAACTGACCTTTTCTAGTCCTGTGGCTACCGCTGAGTTTTCCAAATTTGCTGGCATATTGAGTGTAGCACTTTCACAGCATCATCTTTTAGGATTTGAACTAGCTCAACTGGAATTCCATCACCTCCACTAGCTTTGTAGTGATGCTTCCTAAGGCCCACATGACTTCACATTCCAGGATGTCTGGCTCTAGGTGAGTGATCATACCATCATGGTTATCTGGGTCATGAAAACCTTTTGTGTATAGTTCTTCTGTGTATTCTTGCCACCTCTTCTTAATATCTTCTGATTCTGTTAGATCGGTAGGTACCATTTCTGTCCTTTATTGTGCCCATCTTTGCATGAAATGTTCCCTTGGTATTTCTGATTTTCTTGAAGAGATCTCTAATCTTTCCCATTCTGTTGTTTTCCTCTATTTCTTTGCATTGATCACTGAGGAAGTTTTTCTTATCTCTCCTTGCTATTCTTTGGAACTCTGCATTCAAATGAGTACATCTTTCCTTTTCTCCTTTTCTTTCAGGTCTCTTTTCTCAGCTATTTGTAAGCCCTCCTCAGACAACCATTTTGCCTTTTCTCATTTCTTTTTCTTGGAGGTGGTCTTGATCACTGCCTCCTGTTCAGTGTCACAAACCTCCATCCATATTTCTATATGCAAAAAGTGAACTTTGAGTTCTCCCTCACACCACATACAAGAATTAATTCAAAATGGATCATAGACTAAATATAAAAGCATAAAACTTAAAAACATAAAACATCTTTGTTATGTTTAATTAGGCAGACAGATTTTACATAAAACAATAGAAGTGTAATCCATGAAGCAAAAAATAATGACATGTGGACCTCAGCAAAATTACTAACTTTTGTCCTCCAAAAGACATTGTTAAGAGAATAACACAAGCCATAGGCTGGGAGGAAATAGTTGCTAATCACATATTTGACAAAGGGCTTATACCCAAAATATGCTAAGAACTATGAAAATGTAATAATATGAAAACGTCTAACCCAGTTTAATAACGGGCAAAAGATTTGAACAGACCCTTCACCAATGGAAATTCGCAAAAGGCATGTAAAACACGTGAAAACATGTTCAGTATCATTAGTTACTTGGGTGTGCAATTAAACCACAGGCACTGCTGTAGTCTAGGCCCCTTTCTAGTAGGGATGTGGGGAACTTGAAATATTGATGTGTTACTGGTGGAAGTGCAAAATGGTTTCCCAAGCTAATTCTTTACTCAAGAGAAATGGAAACTTATCTTTACACAAAGATCTGTTTATAACAGCTGTATTCATAATCACTAAAAACTAGAAACAGCCCAAATGTCCTTTCTGTGATGACTAGATAAAGCAACGTAATCCATACAAACAGAAAAAAAGGGGAAAAACATCTTCTCTGTACACGACAGCCTTTATGAATCTCAGATGTATTATGCTAAATGAGAGAAGTGAGACTCTGAAGGTCAGATACTGTGTGCTTCCATTTGTATGACATTCTAGAAAAGACCAGACTTTCATGTCAGAGAAGAGATTCAGTGGTTATCAGGGATTAGTGATTAGAGATGTTGATAATATAACATCAGCATGAAGAAGGTTTTTTGGGTTGTAGAGCTGTTATGTATCTTGTGATCATGGTTACATGATTGCTTGCATTTAAAAAAATGCACAGAACTAGGCTTGCCAGGTGGTGCTAGTGGTAAAGAATCCACCTGCCAATGCAGGAGATGCAAGAGATGCAGGTTCTATCCTGGAGTAGGAAATAGCACCCCACCCCAGTATTCTTGCCTGGAAAATTCATGGGCAAAGGAGTCTGGCAGGCTACAGTCCATGAGGTCACAAGCATTCAGACACAACTGAGAGAGTGAGCACTCTGATACCAACAGCAAACTTACTGTACATTAAAATATATATTTATAACTTCCTCAAGTTCTATCAGTTCCCATTAAAACATTTTAAAATGGCAAAGATCCCACGCTTTCATTGTAATACTTAAAATTACCACTCCTTGATTCTTGGTTACCTTAGGGAGTTAGTAAATTTCCTAACATAGTAGAAAGAAACCCCAAGGAAGATAGCCATCACCCCTTCACATTTTTCTTGGCTAAATATATATTTTTTTCCTCTGTTTTGGCAACAAGTCATAGTGTGAGTTCCCTATACTTTTCCTGGAGCACATGCTTTAAACTTGACATTGCACATATGCCTTCCTCTTTTTTCTTCTTCCCCCTAATCTTCACACACACACACACACACATACACATGCATACCCTATTTATACCATTCATTCTCTTATTTAAGAATCCATCTAGATCCTCTGCTGCCGTATGGGATACAAAGATTAATAAGGCATGCTTTCGCCTGAAATCAGTTCTGGAGGGCAAAGGGAAGGTATATTAACAAATGATGTAGATTAATATTGTTGAGTCGTAGTAGAAGTATTAACAAGCGTGATGTAGCACCAAAGAGTGAATAATCCTTTCTGCCATATTGGGTCAGAGAGGGGGTCCACACAAGAAAGACATAAAAGTGCCTCAAATAAAACTTAAAATTTCATTTTTAAAATGTCATCTGTGACTTTGACTGTGGTAGTGTATTGTAGACTGGACAGTTTAAGAAAAATATGAAATTTAGCAGTAAAGTGGTCAGAAACAATCTTGAAAAAGCATCTTGAAAACTTCAACTAGATGATATGGAGATGGGATACAGTGGTGAATTTTGTAAAGGATATGTGGAAAATAACTGATTAAAATGAAAAAGCTCTGAGTATCGCTCTGAGTATCATAGAGGATTAAAGCCTATCAATTAATTAAAGAAAAAAGGAACAAATATAATGAGACACTATTGATACATCAAATGGTCAAATATAATAAGATACTATTGATGTATGAAATTTCCTACGACTTAATCTGCTAATTAAACTCCCTCACATTGGTCTTGCTGACTGGCTTTGAGCTTAGACTGTGCCTCAGTTCCCAGCATTGTTCCCTAGTTACACTGTGCACAGAGAATCCTCTTTCTGTTTGTGAGTTGCTGTGCTCTAGCCTTATTGGTCTTCTCCTTTTTCTTGAGGAACCAGACGCTGCTATCATAGAACACCGTTGCACATCTCCATCTGAATGGTTAACTCTCCCCGTCTGTTTCAAAACTGTTCGTTGAAGCATAAACCCTTCCAGCATATTTTAGATTAGAACTCACCTCACCTCCTTTCACCTGAAGCATTCCCGACCTCTTTTCCCTGTCCTGCTTATTTTTTAAAGTCTTAACTTCTAACATGTGTGATTTACTCATTATGACTATTGTTTATTGTATTCCTTTACCTCTGCTAAAGTATAAGTTCGATAGGCTAAAGATCTTTGTTTTGTTCATTGACGTCGCCTAGATTTTTGGAACAGTGTTTGGGATATGGTAGGCATATAGTGAATATTTCTTGGAAAACAGAACTCTTGAGAAATTTCCACTTCTTGATCCCCTGAGTACTAATCTCTGAGCTGGTTTTTTGCGGGGTTTTTGTTTTTTTTTTTTTTCTCTGATAGCATCTGGATTCAGACTCTTAAAATAAGGTAGAATGTCTGTGACTTGACATTTTAGAATTTCTGCAATCCAGTTGAACTGTTATGATACCTCAGCATTGTTCAGGAACACTGGCTTGAACCTCAAAGCTCTTCCTGACTTAAATAATAGTTACCTTCCCATGAGGCCACCTTTTGAAGTATGGTGTAAACTCTGTTAGAAACAATGGTAAAGATAAACCTCTCCATTTGGCTCTTGAATTTTCTTTGTTCATTTTTGAATGTTCTCCAACTTTTGATTCTTAGTTCGCACATAAAATGAGACTTGAATTGTTTCTGCAGTAACATTTGAACATAACTCACCTAATAAAATTCACCTACTCAGGCCAAAAAAACATGATTCAATAGAAAAGAAAGTGGCTCTGAAGGTTGCCAAAGTTTGGCTTTTAGACAATGGACAAGGCCACTCTGTTCTTGGAATGTACTTCCATTATATACTTGGAAGTGTAGGAAACCTTCAGCAGATTTCGTATCTCAGAAAATCATAATATTCAAACATTCTTGAAACATGCAGGGTTATATGTAGATGGTTATTTTCGTAGTGTCTTAAATTGTATGTTTTAGTTGCTAAGTCGTATCCTGCTCTTGTGACTCCATGGATTGTAGCCTGCCAGGCTCCTCTGTCCATGGGATTTCCCAGGCAAGAATACTGGAATGGGTTGCCATTTCCTTCTCCAGGGGATGTTCCTGACCCAGGGTTTAAACCTGCATTGACAGGCAGATTCTTTACCACTGAGCCATGGGGGAAGCCTCTTCAATTGTATAGGAAATAAAATTAACCTCTATGTAGTGTAGTCAATTTAAAGTTCAAGTAGTAAATAAGCAGCTGTGTAGATTCTAAAAACAGAGAACTTCAGTTTGTAAGGCAAGTATGGTTAAAAAAATATAACTGGAAACATTGAAGTATCACTCAAGTTTCCTATTCTTCATATATCTTTTTTGGTTAAAATCATATTCCTATACTTTTATGTAATCCTAAGCTTATAACCCTTAATCATTTCTTGTTTTTCTGATGCCTTTTGAAAAACCTCTTTCTTCATTTTAAGATTTTATCACATAAAGGCCATTGGACTATTTGACTTTGTTTATATTCTTGTTAATGTTCTGCTATGTTTTTCAAAAAAGGAAAGAAAGGAAGAAAATGATAAAGCTCTAGCGCGATTCCTTAATTTAGCCCCTTTCTGTATATTATACTTTCATCTTCTTGGACCATCAGTTGTTTTCTGCCTTCCCTTTCACTGCTAATCCATGTAAAAATGACGAGGGGTTCACATATAAAACCATAGAAGTATTAATAAAACCTTCCAGAAATCCCAGATATAGTTGCAGCTAGCAACTTTCTGTGTATCTATCACATCTGAATATGTATACATAGGCAATGTGTGTATTTTCTTTGTTATGACCTGTGTTTTGCCCTTAGTCATACTCTATTTTTCTGTTTCATTTTGTCTTGTTAGCATTTTGAGACTTGAGATTAAATTCATATAACAAAGTTCACTGTTTTCACCACTGTAAAGTGCACAACATGCTGGATTCCAGTGTGCACAGTGGTGTGTGACTCTCACTGCTCTCCGCTCTCGGCGATTTTCATTATGTTGTAAGGGAACCTCTGTGTCCACTGAGCGGTCACTTCCTTTTCTCTCCCCGCCACCCGCCCCATTTCCTAGAAACCACTGATACACTTTTGGTCCTTATGGATTTACTTCTGAACATTTCATGTAAATGAAGTCGTAAATATATGGCTTTTACGTTTGGCTTCTTTAATTTAGCGTCTTTTCAAGGCTAATTCTTCTTGTACAGGTACCAGAACTTCATTCCTTTTAATGGCTGAATAATGTTCCATTATGTAGATACACCACATTTTGTGTATTCATTAATCATTTAATGGACATGTAGATTGTTTCCATTTTTTTCTACAGCAACATTATAATAGTGCTGTTATGAAAAGTCATGTACAGGTTTCTGAGCATCTATCTTCTGTTCTCTTGTTTATATTTCCATTTCATTTTAAACAAATATATAATATTCGATTGTATAAATGAACCATAATAATGTCATATTTACTAATCGAAATGTTTTACCAAATTTCTCTTTCATAAACATGCTGTCATATATCAGTGAAAAAAATTTTCACAGTTTTCTAATTCTTTAAAATTGTTTTCTATTAATGATAGTAGCTAATGAATGCTTAAAATTGTAATTATTGAAGTTAAAGGGTATGCACATTATGATATATATGTACTGTGTTATGTTTAATGTATGTTGCTATATTATCTATCATCTATCAGGTTGTACCAGCAATAGTATATATGGTTATTTTCTCATATGCTCATTATACTATTATATTACTATTTTTAATGTGGTAAGGGAAAATATTTTTGGTCTTCTATTAATATGAAATATATACAACATTTTGTTATTTTAATTTAGTTATTTACAAATGTGATTGAATGTATGTTCATGTTTAGTCATCTCCTTTCCTAACTTCCAGATTATGACTTTGTTTATTTGTTTTGTGGAATGAATTTTTAAAATTAGAATAAAAAATAATTTTGTACATTATGTGGAACTCATTATTTTATAGCCCATTTTGATCAATGACTTTTTTCTCCCTTGATATTAGTCTTCTTACATAATTATTATTGGTAGTTTATTATTTTATTCTTATGTTTCACTTGAAAGTTTATTTCTGTTTTGAAACACCTGAAATATTTTTCTTGTCTTAGTTTCACATCGTATATGGTTTTGAATGTTTAAAATTCTGAAACACACATACAAGTGGCCACATCCTTGGTGATTTGCTCCTGTTTGAAGCTGTGTGATTGTCATACTACTCGTAATTAGTGTTATTTGTTGTAGGCGTTTTTAGGTGAAGAGCAAGAAAGATATCTCAAGTTTTTATATTTATTTGGAGTTAGGAACAAAACAGTTTTTATATTTTAGAACCAAACCATAATTTTCAAGGAATTTTTAACCTTCACATTTAAGCATTGTCTTATTTACAGAAGGAGAGGTTTATTAATGGTTTTAAACCTGGTTACCCCTGGAAAGTTTTTCAAGTTTATTTTTTGTGAACCTCCCTTCAAAAGTCCTTCAAATTAAACAATTACAATTTAGAGTTGGGTTTTGAGAAGGGAGTACTACATGGAAGAAAGCATTATGAAAAGACTTATTAAATAATAGATACTATTGATAGAATTCCCTAGGATATTTTTTGTGTTTTTTTTTTAATATAGAATAGAGTTTAAAAAGTTTGTGATTCTATTAGGTAATCCAGTTCTTGGAGTTAGCGGGAAATGATGGTTTCTGATGGTAATTTATGTTTGTGTTTGTTTGCCTGTGTCTGTAGCCCTTTGAGTCTCTGCCAGAAACATAATAGGACATTCCCAGTTTGATCTTATGATTTTTGCAAATTAGCGTAGAGCTACTTACAGTACTGGTAATTATCAAATCGTATTTTGTTTCTTTTAGGTAATGGAAAGTTTTTGTTGGTAAAATTTTTGTTACATAACTTCAACAGTTTAGATCACTTAATGCTCAAATATTGCTCATTTAAAGGAAGTAAATATTTCTCATAGAACAGGGAAAAGATTGCACAATTTAATGGACTTTCATTCGTTTTTGGAGAGCATCATAATTTCAGTTCCTACATTTTTCTGATTTTCTAATTTCAGTGAGTTGTTCATGCATATGATCTAATATTTTTATTTGGTTAAAATTCTTCCTATATTCTTTTTCTTTAAAGTCACTATGACTTATCAAATGTAAAGTATTTGCATGATTTTGGTGCTCAGTTTTTAAAAATTGTTGAATCAAATAACCAAATACTATTTCTAATGTACCTACATTTACCTGTAAATGGCATTTTAAAGCAAATTTTAAGAAGTTTAAGATAAGTTATATATAATATTTTAATTGTAGAAGCTACTAAAACATGGGAAATGGCTACATAGAAAAGATACTGTTTCATTGTTAGCTGAATTACAGTGTGTATTGCAGTTATAAATATTGCTTTACTGAGTGATTTTTCTCTTACATACAAATATATGGTTAAAGATTCAAAATTTCAAGCAATACAAACTTGAACATTATTAGTATTAATGACAGAATAGAGTATATTCTATCTGGTATTCTGAGTTTAAAAAAAGAACTTGTGAAAATTCTGACTTACTATCTGATCATTGATTATCAGTCTTGTTATTTGCCTTATAAATGGCAATCAATTTACAAATCTATCTAGGTATCTTTTCAGGAATTTGTCTTTAATTTAGTAAAAGTAAAATCATCTACCTGTAGCCTTATTAGAAAAGTATACATGCACAAAGAGAAAATAAGACTAAATACAGCAGAGGCAAAAGGTTCACGTTTTACATAGTTGTTAGCATTTATCAGACTTTATGAACCATGATAATGTAGCTCAGTCATCAAAGGAATCAAAATAAATAGAAAGCTAAAGTTTTAACAAGGGCTAACTTGAAAAAAAGGGAAGAATAAATGTATTTATGGATTAGTATTATCACCAAGGCTGATCGATTTGTTTAAAGCAGTAATCTTTTCTGTATGGTGGCCATTTTGCACATTAATATAAAGATTATGAAGTTGATTTACTTACACTTATTTGACTTTGAAAATTATCAACTTTCCAAGTCAGAAAATACTGTATCTTCAGTATAATTAAGCATTCTTTTATTGCGTATCCATTTCTGAGTGGATTCTTCTTTTGGATAAAATTTTAGAAACTAGCACCTAATACCACCATATATTATATAATTATAATGGTCCATTTGAATGACTTTTGTTCTTGAACAAAGCATTTTCAGTTTGTTTCGTTTAAATATTTGGTCTTGTCTCATCTTTCCTAACATTATATATTTAATGGTAAATATATAACATTATATATATGTAATAGATTTGAATATGTAATATTACATGTTAATTACATATGAAATGTGTAACATAACATAAATTACATATGAAATATGTAAATAGATGTTAAGTATTTACATATTAATATGCCTATGTTCTTGTCCAGGTGTATTGTGTATGTATCATGTCTTTTATATATTTAAATAATTTAAACAAAATATATAAATAAATATTATTGTATACTTTAAAACAAAAAGTTTTAATTTCAATTGAAAATGAGACTGTTTTCTACCAACAAGCCACTCCTTGAGCCACTTTGAAATAATGTAAGCTTTGCCATTCATATATATATATATTTTTGGCACCATCTAAGCTAAGGATTTAAATTTTATATGAAAAATATTTACCCCATTCACACTCTGTGTTTACTGCCCCATTATTTTTCCCATTTATGAGACTGTAGTAAGAACTCATGTTCAACCAGGAAAGCCAGTCGACTGATTCTCTCATCTGTCAGATCTTGTCCACATCCGAAGGAGTAGATGAACATGAGGATGCAGGGAACAGAGATGTGCTGGGTCTAGGTGGGTGCTCTCTGGGCCTCACCTTTCCATCTACAGAACAAGAGCGGTGCTGAGCTGTGACTACAGATGATTGGAATCTGGTGGATTGTCTTTTGGTCTGGACACTTCTGGTTGCTTATCACTGACCTCAAGTGAGATATTAAATTATGATCAAAGCAATTAATGCCTACAAATAAGTGGAAATGTTTTAGTTGTTAAAATTTTCAGATGGCGTTCCACAGCCAGAATCAAAATATTACACATAACCAGGTCATAAAGACTAACATGTTAACAGCTGAAAAAAACCCTAAAGTATAAATTGAGCTTCATAATAGATTCAGTAGTTGTTTCCCATTTTGTACCAGGGATTGATTAAACCGTGACATAAATCTGAACATGATGAATCTTATTCGAGACTTTTTTTTTAAGCACAGTTTTCCTGAAGATTGTTTTTACTTTGACAACTTTTTGATTATGTAAATGACTACAGATAAGATATACTACTTTCAAGGCAGAGCTAGTAAACATGGTTTAAACATTAAAAATTGGTGTTCTTAACATTTTCAACGAAAAGCATTCTGTTCTGATTTACATTTAATGCAGAGAGATTTTCATTTTGTTTGTTGTAGAAAGAGCATTCCATTTTTATATGGGCTTCATCTAGGGTACCTTTTGGTTATAGATCCTTTTGGATATGTGTTTCCAAATTTAATATTTGTTTGCAGTGATGCAAATGGATGTAGGAGGATAGAGCTGAATAGTAGAGACATAGATGTAGCCAATAGCACAACTATATATATCTCCTTCCTTTTACTTTTTTATACATTACTGACCGTGTTTGGTTGGTTGATTCTGTTTAGTTTCATAAAAGGTCTAGGTATTTGGAAAGGTGTGGGACTATGTCCCATTGGAATTTAAGTGTTTGCTTATTAAAGAAAATACCAACTGTGGGGAGTATGAATTCAGAAATTTGACTTTGGAGTGTTCCTGTATAATTCTATTGGGATTTGCCAGAAAACATAGGCAAGAATTTATAGTAGTTTTCCAGATGGTGATTGTTAAACAATAGTTGGAAGCTATAGGAAAAACAGTGTTTTTGCATAAAGTAGGCATTTAGTCAACATTGGTTAAACTAAGGATTATTTTACTAAATAATTAAGTGCTGTTCTCATGATTCAGAAAAAAAATATGCAAACTTTAGCTCTTCTTAAACCAATAAAAGAGAGAACTGCTCCTTAAAATGAATTTTATAATTTTTTGAAAAATTTAACAGTAAAAAAGAACATTTATTTTTAAAGTTAACTTTCTGAGTCTTATAATTCAATAAGTGAGCAACTTTCCTGGCCATTTGTATACATTCTGAGGTGTAAGGCTAGCAAATTCAGCAGGCTTCTTGTTCATTTTACATTCTTTCATTATCAGGTTATTATGTTTGGGGAGCAGTAATGGAGATGAAAATAAACAGGGAACAGTAGCTTCTCTCTTTTGTAACTTAGACACTCCAGCCTCTCCAACAGGATAGACTACAAGAGACCAGTTTGATTTCCATGCTGAGTAGAGCCTGTATTCATCTTAATTGAGTTCATCTTATGTAATAGATGCAAGTGGTGTTTACTGCATCAAGATTATTTGTAGCTATGTTATTGGGGCTGTTCAATTTGCTTTTTAAACTTCATGTCAGGTTTCTCAAATATCTCTGTGTTGTTTATTTTTTTTAAAGAGAGTTCCCAAAGTTGCCGATGGCTGTCTCATCTGCAAATACCTCTCCAAGGTACTCTGTGCTGGTGATGTCTCCCGCCTCTGAGCTGCACGGGAGCATGGAGTTGACTTACGGGGGAGGGCTGTATCAGTTAAGTGATCTTTCTTAGTACATTGCATGGGTTTTGCAAAGCTTTCTGCTTTTGTTAATCCAGAGGGCAGAACTATGCTTACGCTGATTTTTAAATTAAAAGCTTTTTGTTAACCCACATGATATAACACTCCATTTACTCTCCTACATGACCCCCTCTATATTTCTATTAAGTTTCCTGGTTTTAAGCACAATTTTATTAATCATGCATATCTGTGTTATTTATATTTTACTATAACTTACTAATATAAGACTTACTGGTTATTTTCTCAGTTTGTAAGTGTCATATAGTAATACTTGAATTACATGCAGCCTGGGGCTCAGGGAAGCTGTGAATTTTCCAAAGTTACTCAGTAAAACATACATGGGTGCTACCAGCAGTCACTACTGGTCTTAAACTACTAGTGGGAACATATTCCTTGGTTTCCTTTCTTCAAGGTAGAATATATGTCTTAACTCACTTATTTGAAACTTTTTTTATTGTGTTCCTGCTGTATACAAAGCACTGCTAGGCCTCATGCTAATGACCTGGCCTTTTATTATATTTTTCACTTAGCAAAGAAGTACAAGTTGTTATTTTTTAAAGATCACTTATAGTAAGACAGGTAGAAATAGAAAAATAGTATGTTCTCGTTTCCTCAATTCTGATCCCCACAATCACTTTAAACAATTTAGGTCCCTTATGTATAACCTTAGTCACTGCTAAAACATTATACTCGATTTCTTCAGGCCTATGCTTTGATATGTGACTCTGTGTGGATGTCAACCTTCATGCTTTTAATTCAGTCTACCAATGTTCTAAGCCTTATACTAAAAATGCTGGTGGAAGAAAAAAGCAAAACCTTTGTACTCTGCTTCGAAAGATGGTACAATTACTAGGATAAAAAAGCCTATAAGACAAATTCAGTTTTCAGATTTCTGGTGAACCTGATTATCTTCATATTCTTTGTTGTTTTGGGAGATTAAGAATTGGCTAATTTTTATGGTGTAAACTGTGGTATAGTTTAGAAGTTTGTTTGTGATAAATTCCTTACCAGTGAACAAGACATTGTCAGTACCAAAGGATAATGATTACATTTTATAGATTGGTAATTGTGATTCATAGTTACTGAATGGTTTACTTGAGGCATCTTATAAGTAACGTAGAGCTAGCGGTATAAGTACAGTTGAGTATCTCATCTAGACTCAGACTTATTCGCATCAACTGAAAGTGCAATTAAAGTTAGTTTAAGTGTTTATATTTGTTCTTTTTTTTTTAGAACATTAACATGAAACTTTATCTAGAAAATTAATCATGGTCACAATTGTACTTTAAACACTGGGTGGTCTAATAAATGTGAACTTCAACTAATAGTAGTGCCTGTTTTTTTAAAGGACAAGATTCTGATCTTTTTCAGAAATGGGAATTTTCTCTATTTAAAAAATTTTAAACTAATTTTCATAAATTAGCAGGAAGAAATTTAAGACTCTTGCTTCCCTGACAACTCATGGTAAAGAATCCGCCCGCAGTGCAAGAGACACAGGAGACGTGGGTTCAATCGCTGAGTTGGGAAGATCCCCCCAGTAGGAAGAAATGGCAACTCACTCCATTCTTGCCAGGAAAATCCCATGGACAAGGAATCTGTGGAGGGCTACGGTCCATAGGGTGCAGAGGGTCGGACACGATGAAGCAGCTGAACACACCCACACACATTGTAAAATTTACAGTGCAAAGTTAAAAATCTAAATATATTGGCAACAGTATAAATCCACAAGTGATTAGTTTCCTTTAAGTATCTGAAACTTTTGCAGTGATATTTTTGTTGTTCAGTTGCTCAGTCGTGTCCAGCTTTTTTGACCCCATGGACTCTAGCACGCCAGGCTTCGCTGTCCTTTGCTGTCTCCCAAAGTTTGCTCAAACTCATGTACATTGAGTTGGTGATGCCATCCAACCATCTCATCTTCTGCTTTTGCTCACAGTAAATTTGTATTTAAGTATAAGCGATGTTCAAGTAATAATAATTCAGATAACCAATTGAACACTTCTGTTATTCTTAATTAACCTCAACCATTTTCATAGATGCAGAGATTAATTACTTAAAGTTCTAGGATATATGGACAATTTACATGAGAGTTCATATGGCATTTCTAACAAATGACCCCACCTTCTCTCAATCAAAGCACATCCTTCTGAATGTGAAAAATTCAGGGTCTTGGTTTAACAAATTCATTTTGAAAACGATGCACATGAAAGAGTAAGGCAGGCAGAGTCAAGCCAGTCATCCTCTCCTCTAGTTTATTGAGTAGGTGGACGTGTTGTGAAGATACTATTACTAGTATACTTGTTGTTCAGTCACTCAGTTGCGTCCAGCTCTTTGCAACCCTGTAGACTGCAGCACGCCCGGCTTCCCTGTCCTTCACCATCTCCTGGAGCTTGCTCAAACTCACGTCCATTGAGTTGGTGATGCCATCCAACCACCTCATCTTCTGTCGTCCCCTTCTCCTCCTGCCTTCAGTCTTTCCCAGCATCAGGGTCTTCTCTAATGAGTCGGCTCTTTACATCAGGTGGCCAGTGGATTGGAGCTCCTGCTTCAGCTGAGGCCCTGCAGGTCATGGTGACGTGTCACTCTGCTAGTTGTTTAGTTTCTCAGTCTCTGTATTCTCTTATCTAGGAAATCTTGGCCTTGTGTCTTGGGTGAAAGTCCTGCAGACAGCATATCATACACATGGCAGGAGTCTGAAGGGTTTAGCGTGCATTCCTTCCCTGCATAACCTAGGCCTAGATACTTAGTCTTTCCGAGCCTTTGTTTCCCCTGCTCCGAAAGGGGCTCTGCTTTCACGTCAGTGTTTCTGGAGTGCAGCTGCTTCACAGCCGTGTTGGTGTGCTGCGCAACAAGCAGAATCAGTGCCCGTCTACATGTTCCCCTCGAGCGGGGGTTTCCTTCCCAGTTAGGTGACTGCAGAGCCCTGAGAAGAGTCCCCCTGCGCTATTTAGCAAGTTTTCAGCACTTACCTATTTTACACATATTATCGGTAGTATATATATGTCAGTCCCAAACTCCCAATTCATCCCACCCCACTTCTCCCCCCTTGGTGCCCATATGTTTGTTCTCTATGTCTGTGTCTCTGTTTCTGTTTTGCAAATAATATCATCTATACCATTTTTCTCGGAGAAGGCAATGGCAGCCCACTCCAGTGTTATTGGCCTGGAGAATCCTAGGGATGGGGGAGCCTGGTGGGCTGCCGTCTATGGGGTCGCACAGAGTCGGACATGATTGAAGTGACTTAGCAGCAGCATACCATTTTTCTAGATTCTGCATATATGCATTAATATATGATATTTTTCTCTTTGTAACTTACCTTACTCTGTATGATAGCCTCTAGGTCCATACATGTCTCTAGAAATGATCCAGTTTCATTCCTTTTTATGGTTGAGTAATATTCTATTCTCTAGATGTACCACAGCTTCTTTATCCATTCCCCTGTTGATGGATATTTAGGTTGCTTCCTTGTCCTGCCTATTGTAAGTAGTGCTACAGTGAACATTGGGGTGTGTGTGTTGTTTTGAATTATGGTTCACTCTGGAAATATGCCCAGTAGTGGGATTACTGAGTCATGCTTACCCATTGATAGGGGACTTTGTTACTTTTTTTTTAATTTTCAACAGTTCTACTTTGAAACTTCTCATAAATTATTTTCCTCAGCCACATCAAACTTATGAGAAGGTTTAAAATAAAGTTACCAGAGAAACCTTGTGATTCTCCCTACAAGATTGCTTCCGGTGTATGGCACTCCATTTATTGAGGAAGTGTGGTTGCTATTCCTCATTTTTAAATTGTGGGATGATCTCAATTAATAGAAGCTAAAGAAATTAACCAAGACTAGATTTTAGGGAGGTCAATTTAGGATGGTTGTTATGGGAAAGGGTTGGGTAAGGGAGTAAATTTTTAAGATTTTTCTAGATTCTAAGCAAATAATGGGAAAAACTTCACTGTGTGTTTCATTGCTATTTTGTAATGCAAGGGGAACTTGGATCTCTAACTCTTTATATGATAATAATAAAAGTAATAATGATTATTAACATCTGTATTAGGCTATATAGTAATTGATGCACATACATTATGTAATCCTCACAACAGTGTTATCATGTAGATACTACCATTATTATCAGTTTATAGAAGAAACTCAGTTTGGTAGAATGAAAAGTCATTTGCTTAAGATTGCACGTCTAGAAAGTGATCTGTTCTGGTCCTCTTGACTCAAAAGCCCATATTCTTAACATTAGACATCCTGTCTCTTCTCCAAATGGCTAACAAATTGATAACATGAAAATTGCCCTAAAAGCGGATTATACTGACATCCTGTTCTGGGAACATTTTTTAACTAAAGAGGAGAAGGAGCAAAGAAAAGTGATGGGGAGAGACTGAAAGAAAGAAGGAAGATTATAAATATTCCTATAGATTTCTATCTTTTGTCAGTAAGATTTCATTACTGAGGAGACATTTGAGTTATATAATGATGTTTGAGTAAGGATGTATCAATGCTTTTGTATTTTTATAAAGGTAAATATTTTTGTCTAGAATATTTGATGTTTGTAATGTAGCATGCAGACATCTTGATACCAGATTGTCACTGAGCTGTTACTGTAAAAAGATCGTAATTAGGTTTTTAAGATTCAAATTTTTATATGCGTTTCAATTGAGATCTGGTTAGTGTGGATTAACCAGTTGATCTGTTTTAATAAATATTTATTAAATGCCTGCTGTGAGACAAGCACTGTGTCAAGTGCTGGAGGTAGAATTAAAGACAAATAAGATACAGTCTCTGCCTTAGTGACCTTACCATCTAATGTGTGAGGCAGTCAAGTAAGCAGGTAACTGTAAGTGTAAGCTCAGGGTGTTAGGCCAGCTCGTAGGGAGGAGAACCTTCCTGTAGAAATCACATGCGGCTTACAAAAGGAGGAGGCCTTTGAAGTGTCCTGCATGATGAGTAGGGATTACCTGTCATGACATGTGAGCTATCCCTTGGTTGATTAACTGTATTATTGGAAATATCAGAGGGATCTTTTTAACAATAGCAATGCCTAGGTCCACCCCCAAAGATTATTTAGTTAGGGTGGAGCCCAGACATGAGTACTTTTTAAAAAGAAGCCTAGTATTCTTAGGTGTTGCCGTGGTTGGACACCACTCAGATATTTCAGACATTGTTCCTAAAATGCTGCTCGTGGACAAGAACACTTTTCACTTCTTGATGTTGCTTAGAGAGAACATGTTACTGGGGCAAAGAAAATTGAGATAAATAAATGTTACTTGAAAATAAAGAAGCAGAAGTTTTAAAATACAAATGCTACTCTTTCTTAAGATCGAACAACTTCTCTAGGTAAGAATAATTATTTCAGAAAACTGAAGAAATACTAAGATGTCTCTCATATCCCATTTAAAAATATTCAGAGTACAAAATTGTTCCCATGGACTTATTACCCAAAGTCCTGCATTGAAATATTAATACACACAAAAGAACATTTGTTCTTGAACACAGACATAGTTATCCAGGTCTGGAAGATTAGAATGGTAAGTGCCTAAGGACTTGTCATGGGTTGTTGACTAGAAGTGAGCAAGTGAATGACAGGTAAAGGTTTGGGTAGAATGGTAGTGAATGGGTGGTAATGATTAGTCAATGTACGGTTCCCGGTTCCCGCTGTTGATAGGTACTTATGGGCTACACGTTGTTTCTTCGAAGTATCCCTCTGAAGAGGAGAAAAAGTGTTTCCTTTTAAATTTTTTTCTGTTCTTCCAGGAAGAGAGAGGTTTAGGATGCAAGAGGTAATTTTTTTTTCTTTTTTATTATCTTTCTTTTTTTACAGTACTTTTGTGTGCCAAGTCCTATGCTCAGGACTACTCAGGCATTACTCAGGCATTGTTGTATTTGATTAAGAGAATACTCATAAAGCGGTTACTCCAACTAGTCCCCTTTTAGAGTCAAGAAAAGTGGTGTTCAGAAAGGTTAATTAACTTGCCTGGGGTCACACAGCCAGTAAACGGCAAAGATGCGATTTTATTATGCTTAACTAGAAGCACAGGGAGGATAACTGTGTGCTTTCTTAAAGACTGTTAGAATAATAGGATATTAACCTGCAAACAATTGTGTTTAGTGTCTAGGCCCTTTTTGCTTCCTTTGCTTTGACTGTATTGTTGAGAAAACTACGATCCAGATCCATTAAATAAATTGCCCCAAATCACACAAGTAGGTAAAGTTAGGGACCAGACTTAAGGCTTTTTGACCCCAAGATCAGTGTCCTTTCCACAATCTCAGACTCTACTGCCCTTTATTTTGTTGTTCTTGCATTTTGAGTTACTAGTCTGGTTTTCTTTTTATTTTGTGTTACAATTTGTCTCCTGAAGGTCAAGTAACCTGGTTTGGTTACGGAAGTCCTCGTAGCTTCTGGGACTATATCAGAGTGGCTTGCCGGAAAGTTTCACAGAACTGTATCTGCAGCATTGAAAATATGGAACATGTCAGTTCCTCCAGAGCTAAGGTAAGACATCAGTAGTAATGTGCAGGCTGTGTGTGTGCTCTCAGCCTAAGCATTTTGACCCAAAGAGAGAATTCAAGCTCCTTGCTGTATACAATATTTCTTTTCTTTGTTGAAATTAAACACTTGACCAAATTTAGTATCTTTTAGAGGCTTATTTTTTTTTTACTAGTTATTTTAGAGTGCTCTTAAATCTTCACTGTTGCCTTATAAGTAGCAAGAAGGCATGAAGCTAGTCACTGTGAGTTTCTTTTTTGAGACGCATGGTGAAACATTTCCCAGTCTGTGAAGTTTCAGGTGTCCTGCACTGGCAGTCCACATGTCAGACTGTGTTCACATAATTCCAGAATGTGATTTGCCTTTTGCACCGGGTTGATATTCGCACTACTGATGCAGAAGCAGTGGTAGGTAAAATTGCTGATGCCTTGGCATAAATTAAAACAGTGGCATCAAACTATTCTAGTAGTCATTGAGTTCTTCCTCGTCATGTACTCAGTCTTAAAAAAAAAAAAAAAGCCAGTTTCACTTAATGTCTATAATGGTAAACATTATTAATTTAATTAAATCTCAACCTTTGAAAGCCTTTCTTTTTAATATTTTGAGTGACACAATGGGAAGCATGCATAAAGCATTTCTGCAGCATACTGAACTATGGTGATTGTCTCAAGGAAAAGTGCTCATGCAGTCATTTGAATTGTTAGCTGAACTAGATGCTTTTGTTGTGTAATAGTATTTTTACTTGAAAGAAAAACATTCAAACTATAGCTTTTTTGACTTAGGCATTAGTAGACAGTCCTTAGATAAAGATGAATGAAGTAAGTCTGTTCCGACAAGAAAAACAGCTTGACAATATTTGTTGCCAACATTAAAATTAAAGCTTTCAGGTAAAAATTATAATTTGAGAAAACATAGAGTGTATGCACAAGTTTGATAGCTTCCTAAGACTTACAAGACTTTTCTGGTAGTGTTAATATTAACAAAAATGTATTTATCTTGTTTAATGGAATGTGTAATATTTAAGTTAGTGTGTTAGTCATGTCTGAGTCTTTGCAACTCCATGGATTGGGGCCCACCAGGCTCCTCTGTCCATGGGATTTTCCAGGCAAGAATACTGGAGTGGGTTGCCATTCCCTTCTCTAGGGATCTTCCCAACCCAGGGATCAAACCCAGGTCTCCTGTATTGCAGGCATACTCTTTACTGTCTGAGCCAATAGGGAATACATTTAAGTCAATAAGTGTCTTCATTTCTAAGTCAACTATGACTAGTTTTTTTGTAAAAATTTTTTTCTCATAGATGTTTAAATCTTTTTTGTTTCTTTTTTACTTTAGCAGACTTCATTTTTGTCACAATTGTTATGTTAGTAGTCCTTTGGCCTCCATTTTCTTGAACTATTAAATTTATTCATTTATTTACTTTCTAATTGTCTGATTGAATACAGGTTTTAAAAATGTGCCATTTGAATTCTCTTTTGCATCTTAACTGAGTTTGTATCTTGGCTTCTGTAGGTTAAGATGAAAAGACTTGTTCAGTCGCTCAGTCATGTCCGGCTATTTGTGACCCCATGGACTGCAGCACGCCAGGCATCCCTGTCCTTCACTGTCTCCCAGAGTTTGCTCAGACTCATGTCCATTGAATCAATGATGCCATCCACCCATTTCATTCTTTGTTGCCCCCTTCTCCTCCTGCCCTCAGTTTTGCCCAGTATCAGGATCTTTTCCAGTAAGCTGGCTCTTCACATCATATGGCCAAAATATTGGAGCTTCAGCTTCAGCATCAGTGCTTCCAGTGAATATTCAGGCTTGATTTCTTTTGGTAGTGACTGGTTTGATCTCCTTGTGTCCAAGGGACTGTCAAGAGTCTTCTCTAGCATCAAGGTTCAGAAGCATCAATTCAAAGTGCTCATCCTTCTTTATGGTTGAACTCTCATATCCATACATGATTATTGGAAAAACCACAGCTTTGATTATACGGACCTTTGTCGACAAAGTGATGTGTCTGCTTTTTAAAATACTGCCTAGGTTTGTCGTAGCTTTTCTTTCAAGGAGCAAGTGTCTTTAATTTCATGGCTGCAGTGACTGTCCACAGTGATTCAGGAGCCCAAGAAAATAAAGTCTGTCACTGTTTCCATTGTTTCCCCATCTATTTGCCATGAAGTGATGGGACCAGATGCCATGAGATTAGTTTTTTGAAAATGTTGAGTTTTAAGCCAACTTTTTCGCTCTCCTCTTTCACTTTCATCAAGAGACTCTTTAGTTCCTCTTCACTTTCTACCATTAGGGTGGTGTCATCTACATATCTGAAGTTATTGATATTTCCCCTGGCAGTCTTGATTCCAGCCTGTGATTCATCTAGCCTTGCATTTCACATAATGTACTCTACATATAAGTTAAACAAGCAGGGTACAATATACAGCCTTGAAGTACTCCTTTCCCAATTTGGAACTAGGCTATTGTTCCATGTCTGGTTCTAGGTGTTGCTTCTTCCTGCATACAGGTTTCTCAGGAAGCAGGTGAGGTGGTCTGGTATTCCCATCTCTTTAAGAATTTTCCACAGTTGTTGTGATCCACACAGTCAAAGGCTTTTGCAAAGACAATGAAGCAGATGTTTTTCTGTAATTCTCTTGCTTTTTCTGTGATTCAGTGGATGTTGGCAATTGGATCTCTGGTTCCTCTGCCTTTTCTAAATCTGGCATGTACATTTGGAAGTTCTCGGTTCATGTAATGTTGTAGCCTAGCTTAAAGGATTTGAGCATTATCTTGGTAACATGTAAAATGAGCACAACTGTATGGTAGTTTGAACATTCTTTGGCATTGCCCTTCTTTGGAATTGGAATGAAAACTGACCTTTTCCAGTCCTGTAGCCACTGCTGAGTTTTCCAGATTTGCTTCTGTATTGAGTACAGCACTTTCACAGCATCATCTTTTAGGATTTGAAATCTCTCAGCTAGAATTCCATTACCTCCACTAGCTTTGTTTGTAGCAATACTTCCTAAGGCCCACTTGACTTCATGTTCCAAAATGTCTGGCTCTAGGTGAGGGATCATACCATCGTGGTTACCTGGGTCATGAAGATCTTTTTTGTATATTTCTTCTGTGTATTCTTGCCACCTCTTAATATCTTCTGCTAGGTCCATACCATTTCTGTCCTTTATTGTGCCTATCTTTGCATGAAATGTTCCCTTGGTATCTCTGATTTTCCTGAAGAGATCTCTAGTTTTTCCCATTCTGTTGTTTTCCTCTGTTTCTTTGCAGTGTTCACTTAGGAAGGCTTTCTTATCTCTCCTTGCTATTCTTTGGAAGTCTGCATTCAGATGGGTGTATCTTTCCCTTTGTCCTTTGCCTTTAGCTTCTCTTCTTTTCTCAGCTGTTTACAAGGCCTCCTCAGATGACCATTTTGCCTTGTTCCATTTCTTCTTCTTGGGGATGGTTTTTGTCACCACCTCCTGTACAATGCTAGGAACCTCTATCCATAGTTCTTCGGGCACTGTCTATTAGGTCTAATCCCTTGAATCTATGTGTCACTTCCACTGTATAATCATCAGGGATTATATTAATAGAAGGTACCCTGGTGATACAGAAACTTTATTTGCTTATTTTCAAATTCAAAGCAGGAGAGATTAACAGGACAAGTGTATTCCAAACCCCTTCAATATAGAGGAGAATATATTTCTATAACTAGCATATACCAAAATACAAAAGGTAATTGAGAAGGTAAGAAACTCTAGAAATGTAGCATTCTTGACCTGGGTGGACCAAAGAATCCCAAACTCCAGCTGACCAGCTCTCTTAATAAGCCTTGGGAGTAGGCCCTACACAGCAAGATGCTGCCCAGCAGAGACAGGTTAATATTTATTCTGTAAAAAACTGGTATTGAGTATCAAAACACCACAGAACAATCACGTTCTAAATCCTGTTTTTATATCTTTGTTTTGCTCAGGTCTCAAACAGAGTCCATCCCCAGGCAGGGATACTGGAGTGTGATACCATTTCCTTCTCCAGGGGATTTTCCCAACCCTGGGATCGAACTCAGGTCTCCCTCATTGCAGGCGGACTCTTTACCATCTGAGCCACCATAGAAGCCTCCATTTATTAATACTTGTGGGGGAGAAAAGATCTACTGCTTGTCTGGAAAAGTCTGCAGGCAAAGATTACACCTGTCTTTATTCATTGTAGTGCAGAGCAAAGTACTTAATCTACTTAGTGAATCACATCTGGCAAGTGTCAGGATTGAAGGATTAAACAGATGCCTCAGGTGGCAGGTTTCCTGAGCCTTTGAACTGCAGCTCGCAGTGACTGCTAGCGTGTATAGCACTCTTAGCCAGCCTTGATACTTGGGAACACGTGTCAGAACCTGAGCACCAAGCTTACATCTTAAACAGTGTGTAACTCAGTAGGCTTGGGACCAAAACCAAGATCTTCATTTTTGACTTCTATTTAAGAAACCAGTTTCATTCTGCTTACACTTTTAGGGTTATGTGAACATTTTAAATAGTGGAAGATAGGATGCCCCGTGGCGCAATGAACGATTCAGCCCAGACACATTCTCTAAATTGATTGATTGAATCAGGATTGCCTGTGTCTTCGTATCACTGTGCAGCTGAGATTCACATTGTAGAAATTTGCTGCCACAGAGATGTGACTTAGTCACCCTAACCTGAGGCCTGTAAAATGTAGACATTTCCTTTCTTTGCTTAGTCTGTGACTAACTGAGCTCATTTTCCAGGGCCTATTCATAGCCTGTCAATGAAATAGAATATTTGAATTGAAGATTGTGACTATAATCTTTACATCTCAGCCATATTTGCAGCTATTCTTTCTACAGTATACAAGGGATCTTCCCTGGCAGTCCAATGCTTACAACTCTGTTTCCACTGCAGAGGGCATGGGTTTGATCCCTGGTCAGGGAACAAAGATCCTGCAGGCCCACCAGTGCAGCCAAAAAGAAAAAGTATAATATGCAGGAATTTGGGGACATAGGATTTCTGTACATCAGCTTATTTAGGTGTCAGGCTAGAATTAGCTTTCTGAGAAAAATAACTTCATATCAACAGGTACCTATTTTGCTTGCTTCCGAACTTATCTCTGCTAATTTGGGCCAATTACTTGAAAGCATAATATTAATACACTACCTTTGATAGACGGTCCACTGAAACTGGATCCTTAGTTACTTTTGTTGTTTATCTTGCAGATATTTCCATTGGATTTTCTTAGTATCCCAGCTGATTTCAAGTCGAAGATAGCCTTCTTCCCCTTTAGTTAGTTTCTGGCCTTAAAGTATGAACTCTCTACTGTAGTTGAGTTCTTCCTTCTTCCTGCATATCTTGTGTGAATTTTGTTTTTCTCTGTTTTTAAGAGTGTTCTTATTTTTCAAAATTCTTATTTAAGGCTGTGTTAGGCTTTCCTAATTTGTGATTGCTTACCCTAGGTATTCCTTCTATTCAATATGAATGTAACATATTATAACTTCTGAATATACTAGTCACATCAACCACTCATATATCCATGTGTCCCTCCAGCTGATAAATTTTTATTGAGCACCTATACTGTGATAGAACTGTGAGTGTAGCCCTTAATACATTTTTATGATTTATGTCCCTGTTGTGCCTAGTTTTTCCTGGTCTCATCATCTTACTTTCTCCTTGTTCAGAAGCTTACCTTGTCAGTGCTTTGTCCTAGATGGTGGTTAGCCAGATTTTCTACTGAAAGGGGCAGAGGCAGAGAGAGAGGGTGTTAATCACAGATAGACCAGAGTTACCAAATACTGGAACTTTACAGTAAGATACAGTATTGCAAAGAGGCCACTTTTATGTTCATTTTCTCTTACTGAGTAATAAATCTACCTCCTCTTTTAACTACCACTCCACTTTTCCTATCCCTTGTTCTTTACTGTGATGGCCCCAAACGTGGAAGTGAAACAAATTGAAGGGGCCCTGTAAACACTCCAGGCTTTTGAGACCCCAGAAAGGCTGTACCTTGGGAGTTAGGGAAATTTCAGATGAAAATCAGCACCCCAAAACCTAAAAGTGGTGCCCTTAAGTGGTACAAAGTGGTTGTTAGATACACTCTGTCTACCAGAAGAAAAGTAAATCTACTCTAGAGAAAGGTAGCATTAGAGTTGCTGCAAATTTTCTTCCACAATGTGTAATATTTAATCAAAAATCACCAAGCTTATCAGGAAAAAAGGTTAAATGAACAAAACTAAGAAATGTAAAAAGTAAAATTGAAACAGACCTATGAGAGATGCAGATAATGGACTTTTAAGTAATTATAATATGAAGAAAATATAAAGAAAGATTAATACTAGAGAACTGGAGTATATAAGAAAATCAAAATAGGAAACTACAAAATATTCATTCTTAATGAACTTGTACAATAATCGATCATTTGCTGACTTGTAATGCACATCAGTGAATTTCAGAGGATTGAAATATAAACAAATATAAATATAATGTTCTCTAACCACAGTAGAATCCATAACAGAGTTAGCTAGGCTTATATAAGTTGAAGTTGAGAAGAATTTCTAAATAACTCCTGAATGAAAGAAGAAATTACACATGAAATTAAAACATACTTAGTAATGATAATGAAAATAGAACATATAAAAATTGTACTTAAAGGAGAATAAATAAGTTTAAGTAGGCATTTATGTATTTTAAGAAAAAGGCAGAAAATCAGTTATCAAAGCTTTCAACTCAAGAAACTTCTAAAAAAAGTAATAAACCCAAAGTAGAAGGAAAGACGTAATGAAGAATAAAAATTCAATTAAACTGAAACAATTGTACACTAGAAGAAAATCAACAAACCAAAAGTTGGTGTTTTTAAAAAGATTAATATAACCGATAAGTTTCTAGCAAGGCTACTAGAAGGACAAAAAAGAGAGGTTATAAATTACCTATATCTGTAATGAAGAAGTGATAAACCCCATAGACTCTACAAACATTAAAAATCCTAAGAGAAGGTATGAATAACTTCACACTTGTAAATTAAAAAATTTAAATGAAATGGGCAAATTCTTTGAAAAATGCCACTTATAAAAACTAACACAAAAAGAAGGAAAACTTCTAAATATTCTGATGTCTACTGAAGAAATTGACTCTCTGGTTTCAACTCTTCCCCTTGCAGCCCATTTTTAAATGGACTTATCTTTTCTTATAGATTTGTAAGAATTCTTTGCATTTTACAGATAGGAGTCATTTGTCAGTTACATATAATGCAGATGCTTTTGTCCACTCTGTGATTTTTCTTTTTACTCTCTTAAATAGTTGCAGTCCACCCCCTGAAATAAGAGGGAAGGTAGAGTGTATGGATATTAATTCTATCAGGTTGGTCAGTTCGGTGGTGAAATGAGTCCCCAGTCTTCTAGTTGTGTCTGTTTTTTTGTTTCCTCATATAGTAAAGTAGGGACAGTATTGTAACTGACACAGTTCTCAGGAGGATTAAATATTTTAATGTGTCTAATGCAGAGGCAAGCATTTATTAATTACATTCTAAAGGAGTGTTGACTACTTTTATTAATTTTTTTTTCCAAAAACCATTAGTGGCAAACAGGCTAATATTTGTGTCTCCCAAACAATAACAACAACCTACAGTGGTTTACCATTACCTAAATGATGCAGTCTAAAATCTTATACCTACTTTTCAGCTTTTCCCTGTTGATGATTCCAACAAGCTTAAATATTCTGTTGGTTTTGTTGAAAGAAAAGAAACCGTTAAAAATCAGCACCATTTGTTATGACAGTGTAACAGAATTGCACAAACATCGAAAGACAGGAAACTAGGTGCAACCCAGTTTTGTATGGCTTGAAATAAATAAATCAGGAAGCAAGGCTTTCCCCCACATTTCTTATCTTAACAATAGCACACTTTCTCTGGAGAGCAACTTTCCCTGCTTCTGTGTGAGAATGTAGCTTTTTGATTCAAGCCTCTACTGCTAGTCTCTGGTCTTCGAGATGAAATCTTAAGAAACTTGAGACTGAGGGCTGTTGTGTGCCCCTTCCCTTCCTCTGTTCCAATCAGCTGCAACTAATTGTAGGTTCCCCTAGGCTTACTCAGCAGAAGCAGTTGACTGAGCAAGCTGAGGGATTTTGAGGTTGGTGGGCAAATTGACTGGCCTGCTAACCAGGCCCATGTTCCAAACAGTACAGCTGTTTCTAGCCTGCCAGGTTTTACCACTGTCTGGATTAACTTGTTTTCAACCCTTCCTGTCCAACAGTTTGAGGAAATCACTAGAACTGTAGACATTTCTGTAAGTGTAGGCATTTCAATGCTTTTTTTCTATACTGGTAGTTGACCATCATATATACATTGGTTAGTGTCATCTTTATTCTTAGCTACTATTACAGTGGTTTGATTTTTCATATAGTCAGTCTTCATAGATTTTCTGGAGAGGTGTGAAAGGGTTGAGTGAAGTGAACATAATAGAATTATAAAATTCTCACTAACAAGTATTCTTTCATTCTAAACAAAAAGTTCAGAATAAATGCTTTGGCTTATAAAAAGAACTTTACTGACTAGTCCCAACTACTGAATGCTGTTACCCCTTTTCAAAAGTAAGATTATTCATATTTTGTTAGAATTGTGTGTTTCTGTGATTTTATTCTAGGATATGCTTCTGGGATATTTTTTGTTGTGTGTTTGCCTTTTCTGGTTTAAATTTCTGGTAATATTTTTTAGAATGCTCTGGAGGCACCAAATTCAGTGACTTATGATTTGCATAAATGATAAATAATGAAATTTGGTTCACTGTTTGTTGTGTAAACTTCCCTCTGGAAAGACTAAACAAGTGGTGTGAAGATTATTTTTCTTAATGAGAATGGACTCTTTCCTCTTGTTTTATAAGGGGATTCATTTCAATTAGTGTGTTGATTTGGGCACTGAAGTAAAGAGATGAGCCTTGTGATTTCCTTATATGATTCACAAGAAGTCTCTAACCGCCACCCGCCCCCCCCAAAAAAAAAGAAGAAGTCTCTAACCCAAGTAACTCAGTTTTGATGGTTCTGTCCCTTCAGAAGCTAGAAAGTTAATCAGACATGCTCTACCCTACACCTTTAGAGAAACAAAGTATATACTATATATAATTAAAATTTACCTCATCTACTTAAATATTTTTAGTCTTTCAAATACACATTTTGAGTGAGTTATTCTTTGCATGTTAAAATGCTTATATTTTTGATGACATAGTGAACACAATACTTTTTAATTTCTAATTTTTTCTTTACGTTTGATTCTTTCTTCTTCCTTTTAGGGTAGAGCCTGGATCAGAGTAGCACTCATGGAAAAACATTTGTCTGAATACATCTCTACAGCTCTGAGAGACTTCAAAACAACCAGGTTTAAAAGTCCTTTTAATTTTCAAATATATATTAAGAGAGTCACCTGAAGACTTAGAAGTAAGAATAGAATAAAGACTCATTTGTTTTTCAAGTCCTCACCTATTTTATTTCCCCTTTTTATACTTCTCAGATAAATCCACTGTCTTCTCAGGAAAATACTGTTTTTTCAACTAAACATACTTCTACCTTGTTTTATCTTTTCAGGCCTCACATTATGCCTGGAGTATCTTTTTTCTGAAAAGTTTTGATTCTTACTTTTTCATCACTTGAAGTTTAATTCTCACCACAGACTTTTCCTATTCCATTCTTCCTGTTTCCACACTGCAACGTTTATTTTATTCACTTGTTTAATTATATAATTAATGATTGCTCAGTTGTGTTTTTGGGGCAGTCTGTACCAATGGTCTCCTTAGGTTGTATAGAGTTATGAGATGGTACATTGTGCAAAACAGGACTTTATTAACTTTTTATGATGATTCTTCCTGGAGAAGGGAAAGGCTACTCACTCCAGTATTCTGGCCTGGAGAGTTCCATGGACTATAAAGTCCATGAGATCGCAAAGAGTCAGACATGACTGAGTGACTTTCACTTTATGATGATAGAGAAAAGATTCATGTAAGGACAATAGTCATGCCCACTCAGCTCTGCTCTGCTAATCTATATTTAAGGCTTTTGTTAAAGCAGTCACTTTTTTTTTCCATTTCAAAAGTATTTGTAAATGAAAACATTAAATAATTTCAGTATCCTACATATGTATTGTTCAGTATAGTAGCCACTAACCACATGCCACTGAGTAAATTAAAATAGAAATTAAATTACCAGTTCAGTTCTTCAGTTGCTTTATCACACTTTAAGTGTTCACTGGCCCTGTGTGGTTAATGGCTGCCAAATTGGACAGCACGGATGCAGAACAGTGCTTCATGGCACGAGGTTCTATCAGACAGCACTGACTTCAACACTTTTAAATTACCATACGTATTTCTACCTTGTTAATCATATTTCTGAAGGAAGAGAGTGACGTAAGCCAGTTCTGACAGAGAAAATTAGGCATATATATACAGAAGTCATATATCTAAAATCTTGAAATTTCCATGTCCTGATGCCATGTTTGACGTTTTGGATTTTGAGAAAATCTGGATCTTTAATGTGACACACTGTTTTAGCTGACTAGCTGGTATAAATGACAGTGTCTTTGCTTAGGTGTTACCAACATCCGTTGGATCATTGAAAAAACAAGAGTTCCAGAAAAATGTCTATTTCTGCTTTATTGACTATGCCAAAGCCTTTGACTGTGTGGATCACAACAAATTGGAAAATTCTTTAAGAGATGGGAATACCAGACCACCTGACCTGCCTCTTGAGAAATCTGTATGCAGGTCAAGAAGCAACAGTTAGAACTGGACATGGAACAACAGACTGGATCCAAATCGGGAAAGGAGTACGTCAAGACTGTATATTGTCACCCTGCTTATTTAACTTAAATGCAGAGTACTTCATGGAAAATGCTGGGCTGGATGAAACACAAGCTGGAATCAGGATTGCTGGGAGAAATATCAATAACCTCAGATATGCAGATGACACCAAGAACAACTAAGGAAGCCTCTTGATGAAAGTGAAAGAGGAGAGTGAAAAGTTGGCCTAAAGCTCAACATTCAGAAAACTAAGATCATGGCATCTGGTCCCATCACTTCATGGCAAATAGATGGGAAAACAGTGAAAACAGTTTGAGACTTTATTTTGGGGGGCTCCAAAATCACTGCAGATGGTGACTGCAGCCATGAAATTAAAAGATGTGTGTTCCTTGGAAGCAAAGTTATGACCAACCTAGATAGCATATTAAAAAGCAGAGATACTGCTTTGCCAACAATGGTCCGTCTAGTCAAGACTATGGTTTTTCCAGTAGTCATGTATGGATGTGAGTGTTAGACTATAAAGAAAGCTGAGTGCCGAAGAATTGATGTTTTTGAACTGTAGTGTTGAAGACTGTTGAGAGTCCCTTGGACAGCAAGGAGATGTAACCTGTCAATCCTGAAGGAAATCAGTCCTGAATATCCATTAGAAGGACTGATGTTGAAGCTGAAACTCCAGTAGTTTGGTCACCTGATGTGAAGAACTGACTGATTTGAAAAGACCCTGATGCTGGGAAAGATTGAGGGCAACAGGAGAAGGGGACAACAGAGGATGAGGTTGGATGGCATCACCAACTCGATCGATATGAGTTTGAGTAAACTCTGGGACAGGGAGGCCTGGCGTGCTGCAGTTCATTGGGTTGCCAAGTGTTGGACATGACTAAGCGACTGAACTGAACTGATGTTCTTAGGTAATAAAATAATAAATGTTTTACTTGGAAGATACGAAGAAAAAATTATCACAACTTTAAATTTGACCAGGTTATAAAGACTTTTAACTCCAAGAAGTATTTGCATAAAGTAAATATGACATGTGCTTATTGGATCATTTTCAAGCAATATGGTACTCAGGATATTTCTAAAGATGGACAGTGAGATGATGATAAACTCTTAGACACTTGAAGTAAACTTTACACAATGAGCATTTGTTTCTTTTATCATCACTAGTAAATACATTTAATTATGAAAGATAGTAAATTTTCAAGATACTGAGGCTTTAAAAAAAAATCAGAACCCCATAGATCAAACCTAGAAATCCTATGAAATCAAAACTAAGTTTATACCATAATTATCTGCTATACAATAACAAGACAGTCTTTTCTAAATAGAAATTAAAGCATTAATAATCTAAATTGTTAGTCTCATTTCTTAGTTTATACAGTTGGGTGGAGTAGAAATAGTACTTGAATAGACTGTTTTTAGAGTGAGTAGTTTAAAATTTTTAAGGGAAATGCTTTTTGCCTTATGTTTAGGTATTAGCTGTTCTTTTCAGGAGAAAAAGGAAGTGATTCAGCTCTAAAAACTTCATGAAGTAAAAATATTCTTGTAACAATATATAAACATATTATTCACATAGAAACATGGTTAGTGTATGTTTATACACACAGAGAAATATATCTTGTTTCTATATACACATCACACAGTATTTAGATGTGACTATAATGGCTCTGCAATTATCAAAAAATGATGTAAGGAGTTATTTCAAAATTCCCATCCTAAATGTTAACTTTAAAATGCAGTTGCAAAAAGACAGTCTTTTTAAAAACTATTTACAGTTTTTTTTTTTTTAAACCAAAATCAAACCATAGAAAATTCTCAATTATAAATCCATTTGATTGTGAACCCCTAGTGAAAACATATGTACTTGGAAGGTTAGGTTTGTAAAATTACAAGCGTACTTTTGGAAAGAATAATTACACCTTACCTTTTGTCTGAGTGCTTCCTGACATAAGTGCTTGTAGAACAATGAGAAATGATCTCTAATTCTTTAGGAATCTCAAGAGTGTCTGAATCAAGTGATTTCTTCTTGTTCTACTCTTCACAGATAAAGAGTAATGAGGTCCTTTAAAATGATGATAACAAGTGTTTACTCAGTACATAACGAGGAGCTAGATGGGCTAAGGCAGGCAAGCTTGAAAGTACTAATTAGTGATAATCTAAGGATAAGATTGGGAGGAGGAACTGTGGGGAGCAGAACTATAGTAGGTCTTCTGAAATGCATGACGATGGTTCCAAAGTATTAGAGAAATTCATGTGATCATTTTGCCTCGGTGGAGGGTATCTTGGTAAGCAATTGAAAAAATCCTTGAAGAGTTTCATAGTTTAGGAATTGGGGTGTTATTGGGAAATAGCCAGTGATGGGAAGTCGACAGACTCAAGAAGATAATCAAAGTTAATACAAAAAAAGAAGAGGTGGGGAAGGCCTAGAGATAGAGAAGTAAGGTAGAAACTGAATAATTTGCTCAAAGGTTTCATTTCTCTCCACCCACAGCCTGAAAATAATTAGAAAAGTTAAGCTAAAGAATACAAATGTGACATTTAAAACAAGATCAAAAATATTCTGGTGAGAATGTGAAGTAATAACTGTGGAAAATATAGAGATAAAATTACTTTATCAAGTCCTGTTTATTACTTTGCAAGTGCACCACAATGCTTCATTTATAACGAAAGTGATGTTCAAGAATAATATTAACCTTCTCATTATTACAGTAGGAGTAAGAGAAGGAGTAAAGTATAAAAACTTCAAAAATTACTCAGCTGTCACAAAGCGAAAAAAAGAATAGTTGGCTAAACACTTTTTTTAACTATAGAAAGGTAGATAAGATAGTGATAAATTACCAAATCTTTCAAGAAATAAGAAAGACCTTAGGAATTTTAATCTGTTTAAAAGTTTTACATTATTAAGATGAAAAAAAAATTATTAAAAGGTGCTGTGGACTGCTGCCACAGCTTTTTGTTTTGTCTATAAAATATTTTGGCTTATTAAATACCCAGAAGCTCTCTTTTAATAAATTTTGTTTCAAAGATGTATTCATTTTAAATTTGCTTTTAAGAAATAATTCCACGTATTCCTGGAAAGAAGAAAAAGCTTCAGAGTATATTTGGTATTAGTCTATAGTAAAGACAAGACTACAATAAGAATCTTCCTGGTCATTCATACAGACTTGTGACCTGAGAGTAAAAACAATTCTAACTGCCATTTTAAAATTTAGAGAGAACTAGATATTTCCATTAAGCTACTAGTACAAGGCCTCCTTTCATTAGAAAATTGAACTTGCCATAAATTAAAGCTGTCATTCTGTCGCCAAACACACCTTACCCACATTCTCTTTGTTTTTTTTGTTGTTGTTGCAATGGAATGTCTCTCCTGCCAGTCTTTCTTCTAGGTCCTGCCCCGCATTCACCTTTTCCTTTAGTTATCATCACCTCTGTCGCTCCTGGTCCTCCATCTCTTGCCATTTCTGAATCATTCCCACCCATGCAGAAGTGTGTACTGGTATCCCCTATCTTAAAAGGAAAAACTTTCTCCCCAGAACCAGTATTTCTCTCTCATATGGCTCATTTCCATGTTCTGCTTCATCACCAAACTTCTCACACATCTTTATACACACTGTTGTCATCTCCTTACCTCAGATTCACTCTTCATTCTTCTCTAGCCTCTGCCTCTACCACTCCACCAAAGATGATTTTTATTTATTTTTTTTAGCAATGAAATGTTTTTTTTAATTAAGAAGTATTAAGAAGTATACTTTTTTTTTTTTTTACTTTCAAAGATGATTTTTAAAAGAATACCAATAATCCATAAGCCACCCAAATGTCATGAACATTTCTCTGTCCCCATTGTACTCCACAGTCCGGCTAAAAGAGTTGAAAACTTCTTTATTGAAAAACCTCTGTTTTTTACTTACATAATACTCCCTGGCTTTTCTGTCTCCCCACTTGCTGTTTCTCAGGCTTCTTTTACTGTTCACAGCTTCTTCGTGTCAGTATTCTCTGCGCCCAGTCTTCTGTTCTCTGCTGTTCTTTCTCTCACAACTGCACCTGTCTCTGGAGATTTTTAAATATTTATTTTTAATTGAAAGATAATTGCTTCACTGTATTGTGTGGGTTTCTGCAATACATCAGTATGAATCAGCCACAGGTACACATAATGTCCCCTCTCTCCTGAACCTCCCTTCCACCTCCCACCCCATCCCACCCCTCTAGGTTGTCACAGAGCCCTACTTTGAGTTCCCTGAGTCATTCAGCAAGTTCCCGCTCTCTGTTACATATGGTAGTGTATATGTTTCCGTACGAGAGCTTCCTGTGTGGCTCAGACGGTAAAGCATCTGTCTGCAATGCAGGAGACCCAGGTTCGATCCCTGGGTCGGGAAGATCCCCCGGAGAAGGAAATGGCACCCCACTCCAGTATTCTTGCCTGGAAAATCCCATGGACCGAGGAGCCTGGAGGGCTACAGTCCATGGGGTCTCAAAGAGTCGGACACGACTGAGCGACTTCACTTCACTTCATGTTTCCGTAGTACTCTGTCCATTCATCCCACCCCCGTTTCCCCCGACCCCACGTCCGTAAGGCTGTTCTCTATGTCTGCACATCCATTGCTGCCCTGCAAATAGGTTCATCAGTACCATCCTTCTAGATTCCATATATATGTGTTAATATACGGTATTTATTTTCTCTTTCTGACTTACTTGACTCTGTTTAATAGGCTCTAGGTTCATCGACCTCATTAGAACTGACTCAAATGCATTCCTTTTTATGACTGAGTAATATTCCATTGTATATACGTACCACGGCTTCTTTATCTGTTCTTCTGTTGATGGACATCTGGGTTGCTCGCATGTACTAACTTTTATAAATAGTGCTGCAGTGAACACTGGGGTACATGTGTCTTTTCCAGTTATGGTTTCCTCAGGGTATATGCCCAGTGGTGGGGTTGCTGGGTCATATGGTAGTTTTATTCCTAGTTATTTTTCTAAGGAATCTCTGTACTTCTTCCATAGTGGCTGTATCAATTTACATTCCCACCAACAATGCAAGAGGGTTTTTTCCTTTTCTCCACCTCCTCTCCAGCATTTGTTGTTTGTAGATTTTTTTTTTTTTTTTTTTATGACCAGTGTGAGGTGATATCTCATTGTATCTCTGGAGTTTTAAATACCACCTGGGTGGTCATGACACCACATTTAAATCTCTAACTAGTTCAGATTTCTTGATTCTTCTCCCCTCTAACCCTGTTCACCCCATTCTTTGAAAGTTGTTTCATTGCCTTACCTAAATGGCCAATGAAGTCAAAATCTAAATTCATATTTGATTCCTTTTTCTCCTTCACTCATTGCAGCCATTCTATTAGCAAGTCTTTTCGATCCTATTTCCAGAATCTGTTTCAAATCTATCCGTTTGCCTTTATCATTATGGCTGTAGCAGTAATGCATACCTCTCCCATCTCTTGCCTACATCCTCCCCTGTTAGCCTCCCAACTGAGATTCCAGTTTGCCCCCCGCCAGTAGCCACCCAGCTTCCAGCCAGTCTTATTAAAAAGCATTGTAAATGGGATCCTGTCAATTCCCACTTTAAATGCTTTCTCATTACTTTAGCCAGCAGGCTCTGCAAACACATTTCCTAGAGTCAGATCCTGGTTTCACCACTTTCTAGCTGTGGAATCTTGGGTAAATTTCATACTCCCTCTGTGTCATAATAATTGTTGGTGAAATTAAGCAAGATAATTCATGTAAAGCACTTACAACTGTGCCTGGCGTTCGGTACAGGCTTTGGCCTCAAAGCCCTGTTTTCAGACTTCTTTGGGCCTAAGGTCCCAGAATAAACACTTACTCAAGAATATCTTTCCCAATGCCCTTCTTCCAAGTTGGATTTATCTTTACTTTTTCTCCACCTCAACAACGTAGTTCTTATTTTATACTGCTTGCCATCTCTGATTGTCTCTTTCTTCTGTTTATTGCCTGTCCTCTCCCCTAGACAATAAGTTTCATAAAGTGGGGTCATGTTTACCTTCTTTATCATTTTATCTCTAGTATATAACACAGTTCTTGCTGCATGATGTATTTGTTGATAAAATAGAGAATCTCACATTCTTAGCAAGACTGTTTGGAGATTGATTTTTTTGGCTATCTTTCCATTCTGATTCACCTTGTCTTTGAATAGAACAGAACATTTCTTTGTAATGCTGTAGTTTGTTTTGTATGTCATGAGGGAGAATCTTATCTCCCCCCACTTCAGGCTTCTTAAATAAAGACTAAACTGGGGAAGAGAACAAGATATTGGTAATGGAATTTCTTTTGCTTATAAAATAAGCTTTCTCATATTTGAGTATTGCACTTTTAGTGTGTAGAATAACTTGTGACTCTCAAAATAAATTTTGAAGCATGATATTGTTCAGTATCAACATCATCTATTCTGGTGGTTCACTTCCCATCCAAAGGATATTTGTTACTAAGTACCTGAAAGGTTTTAAAATAGTCCTTCAGAATAAGCACTAAAGATGGCATTGTAGATGTATTTCAATTGGAATTAAATTATATGTGTTGAGAAAAAGATTATTGTTATTTGAGTGTTATTTTAAGTACCTTTCTAGTGTCTAATATTTTTGTAGTCAACATACAAATAATTGGAAAGAGTACACCTGATAGAAATTGGGGACTTTTCTTCCAGATCACAGTAATATCAAAGAGTTGCTGACAATGTTCCTTTGTTTCTAAAATGCAAAACTTCTTTAAAGATACAGTCTAACATATAACTCTTTAAATAGAAGTTTTAAATTTATTTTTCATCTTGCTACTTTCAATATTTATAATCCATTTTTGCAAGCCAATGTGCTGTTTTGGTTTAGACCCTACTCGTGAAAATATTTTCCTTAGGACAAAAAATATTTTCAACAAAAGGGAATTTTTTTAGTGTACACCTTAGTATTATTAGTCATCTTAGCCTTTACTCTTGGCTCATTGGTTACATAATCTTGGTTATATAAAAATGTTCCAATTTTTCTGTGAGGTAAAATGAAGAGATTGAAAGTTTACAGTCTTTAGAAGTCTTTGAAAGTATTGATAACAAGAATCAGATTTTCAGTCAAAATTATTGATATATTGGCTTGATTAAGGGAATAAAACAGTTTTTTGTGATAGCTTCTGCCTCTTTAATACACATGAATGACTTGTATCTTTGATTAAATGATAGTATATAAAATGTCAAGTGACATAAAAATAGCATATTATAAATGAAACCTAAATGTTGATAGATTTCTTTAGGTGCATTTACTTAATTTATTTTCTTAATCAGATCTAATAATGAAAAAGTTCAGCATACAATGGACAGTTCTCTTAACTAGCCTTTCCTCTTCTGTTTGTCCCCCCCTCCCCTCTGTTACAGTAAAGGCATATTAAATCAGGTCTATGTAATATTATGTTTCAGATATGGTTTTAAGTGGAATTAACTGATCTCACATATAGTGTAAAAACTTATGTGTCGGTGACAGTTGCTCAGTCGTGTCCGACTCTTTGCAGCCCCGTGGACTGTAGTCCGTGGAATTCTCCAGGTCAAAGTACTGGAGTGCGTAGCCTTTCCCTTCTCCACAGCATCTTCCCAACCCAGGGACTGAACCCAGGTCTCCTGCATTGCAGGCAGATTCTTTACCAGCTGAGCCACAAGGGAAACCCAAGAATACGAGAGTGGGTAGCCTATCCTTTCTCCAGCAGATCTTCCTGACCCAGGAATTGAACTGAGGTCTCCTGCATTGCAGGTGGATTCTTACCAACTGAGCTATCAGGGAAGCCCCTAGGTTAGCTTAAAACATCAATAGTAAAATAAAGGCCAGAAGACCTCAGTAAAACAAAATGGTATATAAAACATAGGGTATATAAATTACCTTTAAGCTTGCTTAAAATTTTTCTAAAACCATTTAGTTTTTGTTTTAGGTATTTTTCATTAGTTCCTAGTATAATATTAACATTAGAAAGCAAGCAAAAATAGTTTTGATCTGATTCTTAGAATGTACTTTTAAACATGATGAGCTCCAGGTGGCAAATAAAAATACACCTGTTCTCATATAGGGAAATACTGGGAATTATGGGTGATTGCCGATGTCAAACGCCAAAATAAATGCATGTGTCCCGTAGGCAGTGGTGATCTAGAACCATTGGAATCATAGTTCTTCAAGGAGTTGATCAAATATTCTGTCAACAGCCAATTTAGCCATTGAAGCAGTGACAAAATCTCAGATGTTTAGTTTTGTCTAAATATCTTTACCAATTTGTGGAACACCTCAGTTGAATATGTAGGAATTTCTTCCATTTATTTTACTGATCTTTGTTAGGCTGAAACTTTTAGTTTTCTCCTTTTATGTAAATGGTAACTATTCATTTACATTTTCAAGAAATGTAAATTTACGTATTTCCAAGAAAGAGCATCTGGTCTTCCCACCATATTTGTTTGTAGCCTTACATCTGTCAGAGGGTAAATAGTTGTATTTTCCCTTGTACTTTTTATTCATGTAAAATTTCTTACAGGCCGCAACAGAGGTTAAGTTCTCTTTAAATATTTTTATTTTACAGGAAGTATCATGGTTCAGTAGAAAAGATGTAGAACTTAAGTAAAAGTTGGTTTTCTCCTTGATAAGTTTATCAACATAATCTTGGGCAAACTGTTTAAACCTGTCTCTCTTCTTGATAATGAAATTGAAACGAATGACAGTTGTTTCTGCATTTATTTCATCAGCTTTGCAAGTATCAAATAATATGATTATAAAAGTATTTGGTAAACTGTGGACTATTCAAAATTGATGATAGTAACATAAGAATATAAACTTTATATGCAGTCTTTATAAGCTCTGCTGCTGCTGCTGCTGCTAAGTCGCTTGTCGTGTCCGATTCTGTGCGACCCCGTAGACGGCAGCCCACCAGGCTCCTCTGTCCATGAGATTTTCCAGGCAAGAGTACTGGAGTGGGTTGCCATTGCCTTCTCCGCTTTATAAGCTCAAGAATATGGAAAAGAGCAAGACAATAACAATTTTATTATCCCTGTTACTGAACATAAACAAGTTTTTGATACTGTTTGAAAAATGACTTCAATAATCTTAGATTCTTCTGTGGAAAAACACCTTAAGCCCATATTAAATGATATTTTTTCAAAATATTTATTTTAAATATTTTAAAATAAAACTTTAATATTATAAAAATTAGCATGAACCAAAACAGAAGGCTTTACAAGAATTAGCAGAGACAGATTCATATTCACATTTTGTCAGAGATACAGTGAACACTTTCTTTTTCGTATGCAGCCACCTAGGTAGCCCATCTGCCCTATTAGTATTGTAATGTTAAAGGTTAGCATAAATTACTATTAATCACATCTTCCTAGTTCTTAGTTTGGTTAATAACCCTTGGAATTACAGAAAAACAATGTATGTTTGTGTTTGTTCTCTGTATATTAGTAGAAAAATAATCTACATAGTTTTGGAAGGAGACCGGTTTAAATGACTGTGTTTACCACCTTTCAGTTTACATATATATTGCCTCAGTCTTGGAAAAATGCTAGACAATGTAGGCCTACTAAACGAGTCACTTTGAAGATTCTTTTTAAGAGAGATGTAAACACTTAGAATGATTTTTTCCTTGTTACAATGGCAGCTTTTTTATTCTGCTAAGTATCTGCAAGATATAAGTGATCCAAGTATGTTCTTGTTTTGACAAATTCAATAAATTTTAGTTCTTTCTACTCTAGCTTGGGCTCTAAGTGGTTCCTGTAGCTGAAGCTTCAGTCTGCTTTTAATATATATTCACCCATTTCATTTTTTAGGAGATTTTATGAAGATGGAGCAATTGTTTTGGGTGAGGAAGCAAATATGCTTGCTGGCATGCTCCTTGGACTCAATGCTATTGATTTCAGGTACTTCATCTAACTGTATGTATTCTGATTTAAAATTATTCTACCTCAAAATAGTTTCTACTTATGATTCTTTTCTTTCAGTTTTCCAAGTAAAGCATGCAGTTGGATATTGGTTTGATTTGTGTTGTTCCCTTTATAATGAGATCAGTTTTATAAATAGGTTTGCTCTAAAAAAAGAGGCTGTCTTAAACTTAAGGTATTAACTGACAAAACTTGTTTGCTCTCTGGCTTGGGAAAAAGAAAGCTTGGACCACATCCCCCCGACCAAAAAAATCGTGTATTCTGGTAGCACTGAAGGAAGGCTTTAGATCTTATCTCTTAGTATTTTTCAACTACTGTTTTAAAATGAAAAAGAAATATACTAATGTTGATTCATAGCCAGAAAGATTTTCATTTTCTCATGTGGTGAGATAAAGAGGATCTTGACAGGCTGTTTTAGATACCTTATGTTTCTTGTTTTGTTTCCGGAGTATTAAAATTTTTGTTAATATTTGCTTTTATTATCAACAATTGAGTTGATTCCAGACTAAGATTACAAGTACTAAAAACGGACATTCTAAGTTCTTCATAGGTTGTTTGGAGCATCCTTTTGCATTTCATTTATTGATCTAAGATTTTACATTGTACTAAAAGTAAAAGGTTTGTCTATAATAAGAATTCAAACCTGAGAATTAAGGATTATATTTTCATTGAAATATATCACTTAAAAATCCACTGTTAACAAATAAGCGTAAAACTTAAAAATCTGCTTTTAGGTCTTGAACTAAAAAAAATTGCTCTCGAAAAAGAGACTGTCTTAAACTTAAATTAACTGAGGAAGGGTTAAGTCAGTCAATTCCTTAAGTTCCTGAGTTTCACTCAAGTTACTTTTTCCTAGTAAGTCACTTCTTTTTCAAAATACTTTTCTCTTTGTAAGTATAACTTTCCTCTATTTGAAATTTGATAAGGTGGGATTTGGTTAATTAACTTAATTGTTTGGGATGAATGTGGTGAATGCAGCATGAAGGCTGTCTTCATGATTTTTCTAAGGGTGTTGACTTTTTACTGTATGCTGCTGGCTCTGTCTAAATCCTTTACAATTTATTTTTTGGTTGAAAACAAAACTGGGATAATAATATAAACTCTCGGTTTGTTGTAGCCCATTGATATTGTGTAGAAAGCGAATGTCTTAGTGATACATTGGTAATGTTTTGTAAATGAAGGAAAGCCCATATAAAATGTGGCCACTTTGATTCTCTCCTTATTCAAGTCTGGAAAAATACATCCTGCACCCTTGATATTAATATGTTAGAGTAAGTATTTTAGCAGGAGAACTTCCCAGAGGAACCAAAAGGTAGCAGTTCATATATGGTTTTTCTGAGCAGTCAGACCTCTTTAGGAACTATTCAGTGTCACCTGAGAACTTGTATGTGACTGAGAACAGCTCTTCATTTGACACTGCTCCAGTGACATCTCTGGAGTCTAATAAGACCAAGATGAAATGAACTGTGTAAATAGTATTTGTACAGATTTCTCAGTAAACTTTACTTTTGCATGATGTATGTATGTAATAGTGTTACTAATTTTTGTAAGCCCTTGGTATTGAAGGTAGAATTATTTTTATTGAGGTGATTGTAACAAGTCACATTTAAATTACAAATAAAAAATTATCTGCAGTTTGATGAAACAAATAATAAGACTTGTTTATAAGACTCTAATAAGACTTGTTTATAACACTGTGATTTAAATTTTTATGTATTAATATATTTATTGTCTGTTGTCTTAGCTTCTGCCTAAAGGGAGAAAGATTGGATGGCAACCTTCCTGCTGTAATAGACTATATACCATATTTGAGGTTTACCCAAAGGTATTTGATATTTTGAAATCTTAATTTATAGTTGAATGTCTTATATATTCATCTGACTAAAATTACCTTTTATAGAACATTTATTTCAGTACCAGAAATCATTCAAAAATATAAACTCCAGTTGCATTTTTAGTATATATATAAATATATAGTTTTTATATAATTACAACCATGGCATAAATATAGTCTTTGAAAACAGCATCTGTTTCTACTTCTGTAGTTAATATAATAGCGTTAATAGCTCTATACTAGTCCATTGAGATTTCAAAACTATAATTCATTATTTAGATCAGTTTTCATGTTACCTCCATTATAATGAAAATAATAATGAACATTTTTGTACAAATAATTTTATTTTGTTTCTTTTGTTAATTTCCAGAGTTATTTAGGTAACTACAATGAAAAATTTTGTGACTCTTAAAGTCTGTTCTTAGTGTTGTATCACTTTATCCTAATACCAACATTGTGTGGGAGTTAGAGGTTTCCCACAATCTCATCAGCATTAAAAATTAATCAGATGAAATCTAAAATTTTTCTTAAGATCTGCTTGCATCTTATTTCCTGAATAATATATATTTCTGAAATGTTATGATAGGCCAAAACTGTAAGGGAGAGAGAGTGAGTAATATATGTCTGTAAGTAATAGATGTATGTGTATACATACACAGAAGATGCATTTATTGAGTGCGTAAGGCAGGAAAGGCAGAGGAACCAGAGATCAAATTGCCAGCATCTGCTGGATCAGAAAAAGCAAGAGAGTTCCAGAAAAACATCTATTTCTGCTTTATTGACTATGCCAAAGCCTTTGACTGTGTGGATCCAAATAAACTGGAAAATTCTGAAAGAGATGGGGATACCAGACCACCTGACCCACCTCGTGAGAAATCTGTATGCAGGTCAAGAAGCAACAGTTAGAACTGGACATGAAACATTGGGAAAGGAGTTCCACATTGGGAAAGGAGTACGTCAAGGCTGTGTATTGTCACCCTGCTTATTTAACTTACATGCAGAGTACATCATGGGAAACGCTGGGCTGGATGAAGCATTAAACTGGAATCAAGATTGCCGGGAGAAATATCAATAACCTCAGATATGCAGATGACACCACCTTTATGGCAGAAAGTGAAGAAGAACTAAAGAGCCTCTTGATGAAAGTGAAAGAGGAGAGTGAAAAAGTTGGCTTAAAGCTCAACATTCAGAAAACTAAGATCATGGCATCTGGTCCCATCACTTCATGGCATATAGATGGAGAAACAGTGGGAACAGTGGCAGACTTTATTTTGGGGGGCTCCGAAATCACTGCAGATGGTGACTGCAGCCATGAAATTAAAAGACGCTTACTCCTTGGAAGAAAAGTTATCACCAACCTAGACAGCATATTAAAAAGCAGAGTCGTTACTTTGCCAACAAAGGTCCGTCTAGTCAAGGCTATGTTTTTCCAGTGGTCGTGTATGGATGTGAGAGTTGGACCGTAAAGAAAGTTGAGCACCAAAGAATCGATGCTTTTGAACTGTGGTGTTGGAGACGACTATTGAGAGTCCCTTGGACTGCAGAGAGATCCAACCAGTCCCTCCTAAAGGAGATCAGTCCTGAATATTCATGGAAGGACTGATGTTGAAGCTGAAACTCCAATACTTTGGCCAACTGATGCGAAGAGCTGACTCATTTGAAAAGACACTGATGCTGAGAAAGATTGAAGGCAGGCGGAGAAGGGGATGACAGAGGATGAGATGATTGGATGGCATCACTGACTGAATGGACATCAGTTTGAGTAATCTCCAGGAGTTGGTGATGGACAGGGAGGCCTGGCGTGCTGCAGTCCATGGGGGTCCCAAAGAGTCAGACACGACTGAGCGACTGAACTGAACTGAAGGCAGGAAAAAAACTTTGCTAGGTTTCTTCCTAGATGTCAAGAGGAAAGGAACTCTGTAAACTTCTATAAAGGAATACAATCCCTGTACCGAAAATAATCACCGTCTAGTAAGAGAAGTCACTATGATTTCAGAGCTAGGAGTGTGAAGATTTTTTAGATGATGAAGGAGAAGGAGGAATAGAGTATTATGGTACAAAGATTTCTAACTTAAGTTAGGATCCCTTGGGAAATGGGTAATTTTGTTACATTAGATCTAGAAAAGAAACACACCAAAATGTTTTGAACAGGCATGAAATTAACACTGTTTGGGGATTTACTGGATTATAGGACACTTTGTGGAGATAACTAACAGTTCAAAATAATACTAGTGAATATGAGTAATACTATTTATTGCATGTTTATCAGGCATTGTGTTAAGTGCTTTACTTCTGTTAACTCATTAATCTCCTCAAAAATCAGTGAGGTCGGCACTGCTATCCTTATTTTTAAGTGAAAAACTGAAACATAGAGAGGTTAAGTAGCTTGTCCATAGACACACAGCAGATTTGTGCAGAGTGGGCCACAGATCTGAAATTAGAGAGCAAAATGACAGTTGGAGATAGGAGTTTGGTCATCAGCTTGCAGATAGAAAGGCAGTTTTTAGTGATTTAGAAAATGATTTAAAATATAAAGATAATCATAAATGCAAATTTTCCTCTCTTCTTAAATGAGAGAATGTAGTGATTATTACAGTGCTTTTAAAAAGATACAATCATGGAACCTTCTCACCTGGTACCCTCAGAATGAATTTAATGATCTGTATTCTGTGTCTTCAGCTGCTTAGTCACCTTTTGTCCAGTTTTTTTTTTTTTTTTTTTGCAATTTCCTCTTTCTGTGCAGTAATCCAAACATATATTTATTCCTTTGTAGTCATTATATAACAGAGGATTCCTGCCATCTTGTTATATAAAGGATACAAGAACAAGAAGAGAAATATCAATTCAACCTAGTCATAACCCAGCTAGCATTACTGACCATGGAGGTTTTCTTTTTAGAAAGATTTAAACTATCCTAATAGTCATAAAGAACCAATATTTTAAAAATTGAATGACTTCCACCAAAATGTGCCTGTATTAGATACATGTTTAAAAATTCTATTTGATGCCTAATTATAAGAGTCTCAGTTCAGTTCAGTCGCTCAGTCCTGTCCGACTCTTTGTGACCCCAGGGACCGCAGCACGCCAGGCCTCCCCGTCCATCACCAACTCCCGTGTTTACTCAAACTCATGTCCATTGACTTGGTGATGCCATCCAATCATCTCATCCTCTGTTGTCCCCTTCTCCCACCTTCAATCTTTCCTAGCATCAAGGTCTTTTCAAATGACTTAGTTCTTCACATCAGGTGGCCAAGGATTGGAGTTTCAGCTTCAACATCAGTCCTTCCATTGACTATTCAGGACTGATTTCCTTTAGGGTGGACTGGTTGGATCTCCTTGCAGACCAAGGGACTCTCAAGCATCTTCTCCAACACCACAGCTCAAAAGCATCAGTACTTCAGCGCTCAGCTTTCTTTATAGTCCAACTCTCACATCCAGACATGACTACTAGAAAAACCATAGCTTTGACTAGATGGACCTTTGTTGGCAAAGTAATGTCTCTGCTTTTTAATATGCTGTCTAGGTTGGTGATAACTTTTCTTCCAAGGAGTAAGTGTCTTTTAATTTCATGGCTGCAGTCACCATCTGCAGTGATTTCAGAGCCCCCCCCCCCCAAAAAAGTCTGCCACTGTTTCTCCATCTGTTTGCCATGAAGTGATGGGACCAGATGCCGTGATCTTAGTTTTCTGAATGTTGAGCTTTAAGCCAACTTTTTCACTCTCCTCTTTCACTTTCATCAAGAGGCTCTTTAGTTCTTCTTCACTTTCTGCCATAAGGGTGGTGTCATCTGCATATCTGAGGTTATTGATATTTCTCCCGGCAATCTTGATTCCAGTTTAATGCTTCATCCAGCCCAGCGTTTCCCATGATGTACTCTGCATATAAGTTAAATAAGCAGGGTGACAATACACAGCCTTGACGTACTCCTTTCCCAATGTGGAACTCCTTTCCCAATGTTTCATGTCCAGTTCTAACTGTTGCTTCTTGACCTGCATACAGATTTCTCACGAGGTGGGTCAGGTGGTCTGGTATTCCCATCCCCTTAAGAACTTTCCACAGTTTGTTGTGATCCACGCAGTCAAAGGCTTTGGCATAGTCAGTAAAGCAGAAGTAGATATTTTTCTGGAACTTCCTTTTTTGATGATCCAGTGGATGTTGGCAATTTGATCTCTGGTTCCTCTGCCTTTTCTAAATCCAGCTTTAACGTCTGAAAGTTCACGGTTCATGCATTGTTGAAGCCTGGCTTGGAGAATTTTGAGCATTACTTTGCTAGCGTGTGAGATGAGTGCAATTGTGTGTTAGTTTGAGCATTCTTTGGCATTACCTTTCTTTGGGTTGGAATGAAAACTGACCTTTTCCAGTCCTGTGGCCACTGGTGAGTTTTCCAAATTTGCTGGCATATTGAGTGCAGCACTTTCACAGCATCATCATCTTTTAGGATTTGAACTAGCTCAACTGGAATTCCATCACCTCCACTAGCTTTGTTGGTAGTGATGCTTCCTAAGGCCCACTTGACTTCACATTCCAGGATGACTAGCTCTAGATGAGTGATCACACCATTGTGATTATCTGGGTTGTGAAGATCTTTTCTGTATAGTTCTTCTGTGTATTCTTGCCACCTCTTCTTAATATCTTCTGCTTCTGTTAGGTCCATACCATTTCTGTCCTTTATCGAGCCCATCTTTGCATGAAATGTTCCTTTGATACCTCTAATTTTGTTGAAGAGATCTCTAGTCTTTCCCATTCTATTGTTTTCCTCTGTTTCTTTGCAGTATTCACTTAGGAAGCCTTTCTTATCTCTCCTTGCTATTCTTTGAAACTCTGCCTTCAAATGGGAATATCTCTCCTTCTCTCCTTTGCCTTTCACTTCTCTTCTTTTCTCAGCTATTTGTAAGGCCTCCTCAGACAACCATTTTGCCTTTTTGCTTTTCTTTTTCTTGGGGATGGTCTTGATTACTGCCTCCTGTTCAGTGTCACAAACCTCTGTCCATAGTTCATCAGGCACTCTGTCTATCGTATCTAATCCCTTGCATCTATTTCTCACTTCCACTGTCTAATTGTAAGGCATTTGATTTAGGTCATACCTGAATGGTCTAGTGGTTTGCCCTACTTTCTTCAATTTAAGTCTGAATTTGGCAATAAGGAGTTCATGATTTGAGCCACAGTCAGCTCCCGGTCTTGTTTTTGCTGGCTGTATAGAGCTTCTCCATCTCTAGCTGCATAGAATATAATCAGTCTGATTTCGGAATTGACCATCTGTGATGTCCATGTGTAGAGTCTTCTCTTGTGTTGTTGGGAGAGGGTGTTTGCTATGATCAGTGTGTTCTCTTGGCAAAACTCTATTAGCCTTTGCCCTGCTTCATTTCGTACTCCAAGGCCAAATTTGCCTGTTATTCCAGGGATCTCTTAACTTCCTACTTTTGCATTCCAGTCCCCTGTAATGAAAAGGACATCATTTTGGGGTGTTAGTTCTAGAAGGTCCTGTAGATCTTCATAGAACCATTCAACTTTAGCTTCTTCAGCTTTACTGGTTGGGGCATAGACTTGGATTACTGTGATATTGAATGGTTTGCCTTGGAAATGAACCTAAATCATTCTGTTGTTTTTGAGATTGCATCCAAGTACTACATTTCAGACTCTCTTGTTGACTGTGATAGCTACTCCATTTTTTCTAGGGGATTCTTGCCCACAATAGTAGATATAATGGTCATTCCAGTCCTTTTAGTTCGCTGATTCCTAGAATGTCGACATTCACTCTCACCATCTGTTTGAGCACTTCCAATTTGCCTTGATTCATGGACCTGACATTCCAGGTTCTGGTATAAGAGTCTCTTCTTCCCCATATTACTGTTTTTAACTTATTTGGAAAGTAGGTATTTATTATAGAATAATTAGAAAATACAGAAGGGTCGAAAGTAGAAGAAAGCTTAAGTCATTCATAATCTTATGTTTACAGAGCAGCCACTAGCATTGTTAACATCTTGATGGATCACTTTCAGCGTTTTCTGTGCATAAGAATATTTTTTCTTTGATTAAAATGGAATTATGATATACATGTAACTGTTTCCCTTAATACTATATAATGAACACTTTTGCATGTTCTTAGCCATCATTCTATAGCATCATTTCCTAACATGAATAGAATCTCATTCTTTATATAGTATGTTAACTCAGTTATTGTTGGACTTTTGAAGTGCATTCAGTTCCCTGTCATGAACAGTATTGCAGTTAATGGCCTTGCACTACATCTTTTTATGCAGGACCATCATTATTTCTTTAGGTTAAAACCTTGGAGTAGAATTTTTTTGATATACAGTATATATGTTGTTAAAACTTTTGAAGCTTGCTGTCCAACCGCCCACCAGAGAGGCCGTACCAGTTTAGATCATATCAGCAATATGTGACAGGGCCTACTTCTGTCATTTACAATTAAGTCTTAAAGGTGTACCTAATGCTCTAAATAAAAAATATCCTGTTGTTGTTTTTGGTTTGCATTTATTTAATTGCTGGTGAAGTTGAACTTTGAAAATACTAGTTATTAGTCTTTTAAAATAGTTTTATGCTTCTGAAGCTAAATACGTGAAATATGTCAATAGAAAACATCCTAAGATATATTTCATATTTAAAATTGGTTTAATTAAGTTTTAAATTGTGTATCAGTGATAAGATATAAATTTTTCTGAGTTACTGCTTGATATAACTTTAAACATCTTTTCTTAAATGAATTTTAGACCAAAAAAGTCTAGCAGTAGCTGATGATTGTTGGTCTTTTATAATGCCTTCAGTTTTTCACTTTGAATTATAACATGCTTATGGTTAAGCATTTGTATTTAGAATGATTATTTCCTAAAGAGGCAAATTTCTACAGACAGAATGGCTGAGTTTAAAAGATTGTAAATGATCAAGTATGCTGTTAAATTGCTTTGCATATATAGTTTAGCTGTAGCTTTTCGTATATAGTTGGCTGTCCATATCTGCAGGTTCCATATCTGTGAATCAACCAACTGTGGATATACAGGACTTGGACATGTAAGAGACTTGAGCTTCCATGGACTTTGCTATCTCAGGGGGCTCCTGGAAACAGTCCTTCATGGATACTGAGGGTCCTATTTACCCTGTCTTTTCGCCTCTTAGGAGGGATAAGCTAAGCATTTTTCTACCAAAGGCCAGTCTTTTGGCCTGTGTACTGCACCCCATCCTCTCTCTTCTGCTATGGTCTTAGCTCTGGCAGTTGACCCTTTCCATTAACGTCCCTTTTTCTAGATCTTCCTGCATGTCATAACATATAAGCATGTTGTTATTTTTCCCTTCTTAAAAAAGGGAACCAAGAAAATCTCCCAACCCCACATTCAACACTTCTAAGCTATTCCTTAGTACCCTTTCTTTTATGACATAACTGTGCCTCCTTTTTTTTTTCCCCCTCCTTTCTCTCTTGATGGCTCAGATGGTAAAGAATCTGCCTGCAATGCAGGAGACCCAGGTTCGATCCCTGGGTTGGAAAGATCCCGTGGAAAAGGGAATGGCAACCCACTCCAGTATTCTTGGCTGCAGAGTCCCACAGACAGAGAAGCCTGGAGGGCCACAGTCCATGGGGTGCAAAGAGTCAGACATGACTACCACTTTCACGTCTCTTGAGCTAGTCAAAGGAGCTTTTAATACCTACCACTGAAACTGCTCTTTTCAGAGTCAGCAGGAATGTCTTCTTGCCAAAGCCAGAGGTCAGTTTCCTCACCTTACTTACCTTTGAGCAGTGTTGGATACACACAACTCCTCCTCTCAGCACTTTGCTACTTTTCCTCCTATTTGCTCCTTCTTACTCCCTTTCACTGCTTTCTTCTCACTTCCCCAACCTCTAAATGTTGGACTGTTTCCGAGCTCAGTTCTAAATTGTCTTCTCCGACTACACTCACTAAGTAATTGCATCCAGTTTCACGGCTTTAAACACTATACTGCTCTTTCCCATACATATGCTTCTACCTAGAACACTGCTCTGAACTCTGGACTCATACAGGCAGCTGCCAACTTGACATCTCCACCTGGATGTGTAATAAGCACCTCAGATGAAGCATGTACAATGAAGAACTCCTAATGCCACCACCGCCACCTCTGAGAAGAAAACACACTTCTTCCTTTACTCTTTGCCATTCCTAGAGTGATAGTTCTAGCATGCCAGTTGCTTATGCTCAAAATCTTTGGGGTCAGTGTTGAATTCTCTCTTCCATAATCCATCAGTAAATATTTTTGCACCACCACTATCACCTCCTAAACTTAAATGTGGAGATTTGCAGGAGTCTTCAAGCTTCTCCTCTGACTCCTGTCATTTTTTTCTCCATAGAACAGTCAGAGTGATTGTTTAGGAATATGTCAAGTAATTTCATTCCTCTGTTGAAAACACATTCCAGTAGTTGCTTTCCTTCTGACTCAAAGTGAAAGACAAAATTCCTAAGTTTACCCGGCCTCCAGTTCCTCTCTGACCTCACGTCCTATTCCCTGCCTTCTTACGGTGCTTCAGTAACACTGGCCACCTTGTTATTCCTTGAGCACACCCAGCCCACATATGCATCTTTCTGTTTTCTCTACTAGGAACACAATCACTCTCAAGATATTTGCATGGCTACTTCCCTCATCTTCTCTAAAACTCTGCTTAGTACCATCATAGTCAGGAAGCCTGCATGGAACATTCTCCCTAAAAGAGTGATACCAGTTCCCCTGACTAGGGTCACCTCAAGCAACTATTTTTCATCTCTTATTCTCATTTTCTTCCTTTGTTGAAGGAACTTATTAGATAGTACAGCTATACTTCATGGGGTTATCATGAGGACTAATGAGGTAATGTACATGAAGTGTTCATACAGTTCCTTGGATCCCTATAGTTATTATTTATTTTCCTCCTTGTCCTCACAAGGAACTTCCTTATTATCAGTTCTTCCTTTCTACTCTTGGGTGGTTTTAAATTATATTATTTATGTTGTTATTATATATTATTTTGTTCTACCTTCTTTGGGTTTGTGATGATCTTTTCTTACCTTTTTATAAAATAAGGTCTACTGAGATATCATTGACAGGTAAAATTTTAAGGTATTTAAAGTGCACATCACGATGATTTGTTACCATATTCTGATAATATATGGCTTCCCAGATAGCTCAGTGGTAAAGAATCCACCTGCCATCCCTGGTATTGGGAAGATCCCCTGGAGAAGGAAATGGCAACCGAATCCAATATTCTTGCCTGGGAAGCCCCATGGAAGAGGAGCAGGGCAGGAGCCTGTGTCCATGGGATCACAAAAAGTTGGACACAACTGAATACATTCTTCCTACCTCTGATAATGTACACCTTGTGGAAGAATTTCCCCATCTCATTAACTAACATATCCATCATCTCACATATTTAACTTAAATGTTAAGTTCTACTTTTTTAACCAATTTCAGTTATTCAATAGTGTTATCAACTATTATCACTATGTTTAACATTAGATCCTCAGACTTTATTAATCTTACAGCTGAAAGTTTGTACCCTTTTACCAACCTCTCCCTAGTCTTCACTACCCTCTGGGAACCACTTTTCTACTCACTATTTTTATGAGTTTTACTTTTAAGATTTCACATGTAAGTGATAACCTTCAATATTTGTCTTTGACTTATCTCACTTAGTATAATGCCCTCAAGATTCTAAATGTTGTTGCCAGTGGCAGGATTTCCTAACCTCTTGTGGCTGAATAGGATTCCATTTTATGTATGTACACACCACATCTTCTTTATTCATTCATCTGTTGATGGACACTTAGGTCCCGTCCATATGTTGATTACTTATGCTTCAGTAAAGAAGAAAATACAGATATCTCTTCAAGATTCTGTTTTTATTTCCTTTTGACATATACCTAGAAGTGGGATTGCTGGACCATACAGTAGTTCTATTTTAAATTTTTTTGAGGAACCTTCCTACTGTTTTCCAAAAATCCAATTGCTTTTCCATAATCAGTTGACACGGGTTCCCTTTTCTCCATATCCACATCCTTGTCAACACTTATCTTTTTGATTATAGCCATTCTTTTTTTTAAGATGGCCATTCTTGACAGATGGCGCTAGTGGTAAAGAATCCGCCCACCAATTTAGGAGACTTAAGAGGTGCATGTTTGATCCCTAGATGGGGAAGATCCTCTGGAGAAGGAATTGGCAACCCACTCCAGTATTCTTGCCTGGAGAATCCCATGGACAGAGGAGCCTGGCGGGCTACAGTCTATGGGGTTGCAAAGAGTCAGACACGACTGAAGCGACTTAGCATGCATGCATGCATGTGTTCTGATAGATGTTAAGTGATATCTTGTGATTTTGATTTTCATTTTCCTGATGATAAGTGATGTTGAGTACCTTTTCATGTACCTGTTGACTGTATGTCTTTCTATGTCTTTTTTGGAAAAATACTTACTCCATTCCTTTCCTATTTTTCAGTCACATTGTTGATGTTTTTTTTTGCAGTTGAGTTCCCTTGGATATTAACTCCTTATCAGATATATGATTTGCAAATATTTCCTCCCTTTCAGGAGGTTGCCTTTTCATTCTGTCACTGGCTTCCTTTGCTATGCAGGAGACTTTTAGTCTGATGTAGGCCCACTTCTTAGTTTTTGCTTTTGCTTTTTTTTTTTACTTTGTGTGTGTGTCAGTCAAATCCGAAAATCATTGTCAAGATTGATGTCAAAACACCCACTGTGACACAAAACCCACTGTGTTTTCTTCTAGAATTTTTACAGTTTCGGGTCTTGTATTCAAATCTTTAATCAATTCAGAATTGATTTTTGCATATGGTATAAGATACGCATATGGTATACAGTACAAGATATATGATATGCATATGGTATAAGATATAAGGTCTAGTTTCATTCTTTGTGTGTGGCTGACTAGTTTTTTCAGCACCATTTGTTGGAAAAACTATCTTTCCCCGTTGTATGTTCTTAACTCCTTTGTCATAAATATATACATGGGTTTATTTCTGGGTTCTCTGTTCTGTTTTATTAATCTATATATCTGTACTTAGGCCTGTATTGTACTGTTTTGATTACTGTAGATTTGTAATATATTTTGAAAGCAGGAAGTGTGATGCCTCCAGTTCTGTTCTTCTTCCTCTAAATTGCTTTGGCTATTGGGTGTATGTTATGGTTCCATATAAATTTTAGAATTGTGCATTTTATTTCTGTGAAAAATGCATTGGAATTTTTGTAGGCATCACGTTAAATATGTAGATTGATTTAGGTAGTATGGACATTTTAATAGTATTAAGTCTTTCAATTTGTGAACACAAAATTATCTTTCCATTTAAGTGTTTCTTCTGTAGTTTTTCATCAACATCTTATAGTGTTTAGTGTACAGGTCTTCCACCTTCATAGTTGAATTTTCTGTAGATATTTTATTCTTTTTTGATGCAACTGAAAAAGACATTGTTGTCAATTTCTCTTTCTGATAGTTGATCATTATTATATGGAAATGCAACTGATTTTTGTATATTGGTATTTATCCTGCAACTTTACTGAATTTGTTTATAAGTTCTAACAGTTTTTTTTGGTAGTCTTTAGGATTTTGATATATAATATCATGTCATATGTGAATAGTGTTTTATTTCTTCCTTTTTTACTTGGATGCCTTTTAGTTCCTTTTCTTGCCTAATTGCTCTCTCATTAGGACTTCCGATGTTGAATATAAGTGATGAGAGTGGGCACTCTTGTCTTATTCCTAATTTTAGAAGAAAAGCTTTCAGCTTTTTAGCATTGAATACGGTGTTAGCTGTGGGCTCAATGTAAATAACCGGTATTATGTTGAAGTATATTCCCTATGCCCAGTTTATTCAGAGCTTTTATGATCTTTGCTTTCTCAAAACTTAAATTTACTTCTTTTCTTATGAGTAAATAAGGCTTATAAACATCCCTTGAAGTACTGTTTACTTTAGCTGCATCCTAAAAGTTTGATGTTATTTTTTATTTTTGTTGTTTAAAGTACAGTTTCCTTTATAATTTTTTTGACCAAAGGTTATTTGGAATATAATTTTTAATTTTCATATATTTTCAGTGCCTTTGTTTTGGTTACGATTAGTGAATGTGGTCTACATAATATTATAGTTATTATAATAGTTCCTTGAAATTTATTGAGAAATGATCTAGAATCAGTGGTATCCCAGTGAGTGGGTCCAGTATTCATTAGATTATGCTTGTTAATGGTGGTGTTCTAGTACACTATTTTATGTCCTTTCTCACTTATCCTCTTTTCATCTTTTTAATTATTTAAATGTAGTAAGTTCTTTACTATGATATTTGATTTGTTGGTTTTTCCTTGAGGTCCTTTGATTTTTACTGCATATTTTTTAAACTAACTTGTCAGATGCATACAAGTTTAGAATTCTTTATTCATCTTGATGTAATACATAGTAATTAAAAAAAATTCCTTGAAGTTTACTTAGTTGATGTTAATGGCGTCTAACCAGTTTTGTTTAGATTGATATTTTTCTAGTGTCTTTTTTACAACTATATTTGGTCTGACGTACCTTCCATTTAGTATGTGAGACATTGGTTTGACAGCTGTAGTTATATGTCGTTAGTTGTAAGTTGTACCCTGATTTCAGGTGTGTTACTATGTGAAAAAAGGCACACTAAGAACTGATAAAATAGAGTTCATTGAACCTTTCATGACTTTATGTTCTTAAAGTATACACACACAGGTTTTAAAAATACTACTTGAGTTTAAAAACTCTAGTCTAATGGGCTTTATGTTTTAACTGAGGTGCTTAGGGTATTTACTGATATTTTTGGGTTGATATCCACTCCATTGCTTTCTTTGGGCTTCCCGGGTGGCGCTAGTGATAAAGAACCCACTTGCCAGTGCAAGAGATATAAGAGATGCAGGTTCGATCTCTGGGTCAGGAAGATCCCCTGGAAGGAGGGCACGGCAACCCCCCAGTATTCATGCCTGGAGAATCCCACGGACAGAGGAGCCTGGCGGGCTACAGTCCATGGGGTTGCACAGAGTCGGACACGACTGAGTGACTTAGCGCAGCACAGCACATTCTTACTTTCTGTTTGTCCTACATTCTCCTCTACTCTTTCTGTCTTCTTATTTTGATTCTTTTTTGGGGGGGAGGTTAACTTTTCTTCTGCCATTTTATTCCTTACTCATTTACAATTTATAGACTCTTCTTTTACTAGGCTTCTCTTATAGGCTTTTCTTTTATGGTGGTACTTTTACTAGTTTTACTAAGCATATCTAAACCTTAACAAAGGCTAAATTTAATATCTTTACCACTTATCCAGATAAATGAGGACCTTGTATTGTTTTAACTCTATAATCATCTCATTCTTGACATATACTGTTACTGTCCAGAATTGTAAGTTTGTTGTTGGTTTATTTAGAACTCCATAAAACTAGGCATTATTGTTAGAGTTCTGTACTCAATTTGTTTAGGTTTACCCATAAGTTCACTATTCTCTTTGCTTAGTGCTTCTTAACTCAGTTTCCCTTTTCCTAAACTACAATCATTAGGAAGTTTCTTTTAGTGAGAATTTGTTGGTAAATCCCTTAAGTTTTAGTTTTCTGGAAATATGCTTATATTGCCCTCCTTCTGGAAGGATAATAATTCTGTACTTGCTAGCCTGTTTCAGCAGTTATTTTTTCTTAGCATTTTGACAATCTTTAATACTATAATTTCTTCATATCTACCTTAAATGTTACTAATTCTCTTAAGTTTATCTGCTTTATAGCTAATTCATTTAATTTTTAATGTCAAATGCCATCATTTAAGATCTCTGCTCGTCTCTTTTTCAAAACTGAAACTTTATTATCAGCCACCCAGAGCCACAGATGTGACAGGCAGACTTCATTTGGCATGTGTTTGCGCATTGGTTTGTTTCTGAGATCATTAGCTAAGAACGTCACACGGGTTGAACTTTTAAGTAGATGTCTCTAATTCAAGTCTGCAATGTGCTGGACCTGACTCAGGAAGCCAACAGATGCAAACGCTGATTGTGGAGGATGAAAAAATAGAATGTCTTTCTTTGATCCTTGTATTTTCTACCATTATATCTGTATTAACTTACAAAATTATAATTTCTGACCTGGAGTTCCTTTGGTTCATATTTTCTAGGTGTGTTTCCATCTTTTTAATTTTAATTTTACTGTATTCGTGTGTATTTTGTAGATAGCTTACTTTGGCACTTACTTGCCTTAATCAAAGCAGAACATCTGACTTGTCTGTTGAGTTTAACCTATTTAAGATTTTTGTAATTTCTTTTGTATTAGTGCTTATTCTGCCATCTTATTTTTTGTTTTAAAGTTACTGCTTTTTCTTATTTTGTTCCTCTGTTTGCCAGATTAGAATTTTTTGTATACCTTGAGGGTTATAGAGACTATTTTTATGCTGTTTCTTAAATGTTAATATCATTGCTGATATTTTAAAATTTATTTTCCCTGTTCCTTTTATTTTTTTTCCATTTATTTTTATTCGTTGGAGGCTAATTACTTTCCCTGTTCCTTTTAAAGTGTATTTTTCTTCTAAACTAGACAATCATCTTAACACACCTTTCTCTCCTTTATTTAGCTTCTCTCCTACTTTTTCCGCGCCTTGTTCTGTGTTTTCTCCCAGACTGATGTCATAAGGAATTTTACATATGGATTGTAATAGATTTTTTCTCTGCTTCACCTGTGTCTCTCCTTCTTCCCCCCAGTAGAAGCGTTTAGGTATAACTGGTTTTCTGAACCTCTTGTTCTCTTCTCTCAGTCAAAGCCGAGCTGATCTTGAGCACTGCGCTGATATTATACCCTGCTGGCAGCACACTGGTGACGTGCTGTCTGCCTTACAGTGGAGATCGAACAGGCAGTGAAAACAACCCAGCGAGAAAACTCTCAGCACATGTGGAGCTTCTGGCTCTCTTCTTTGGAAGTTTTTTCCTCTGTCTTCGGGACATTCTCGTAGTTTTTCTGTGTTAATGCCTTAGATCTGTAAACCTCACTTGAACTTCTGTTGCATCTGTAGGCCTGATGATAATATCATCATTATCATATAGTTAGTGCTGAATATTTTGGAGCTTACTTTCCAGTAACTTGCAAATGCTGAAGTATTTCTAGAAAACCAAAGGGGAACATACTGTAAACTTTATTTCTTTAAAAAATGTTAATCTTCTCAGTTCTGATAGTATCAGCAGTGACGAGGAAGAGCTGAGGACTCTGGGAAGCAGTGATAGTGAGAGCAGCACTCCAGAGAAGGTCGGGCCTCCAGTCATCATGGATGAGAACAGTTGGTTCAACAAGTGTAAGAGAGTCAAACAGAAGTATCAGCTCACCCTGGAACAGAAGGTGTGTATCAGTCATCAGAAGTCATTTCATGTTGACTCTAGTTACTGCCTGCAGACTGTCACTACCAAAAGATCTTTTAACTAAACAGAAGTATTTACCTACTGCTACTTCCTTTCTCTTCTTAGATTGTCCTCCTCTTAATTAAAAATCAGGCCCAATTTTAGGAGAGGCTTTTGTGTGTAAAACTTTTTCTAATTTTACATTCTAATATAACACTGACCCATTTATTCTCCTGTATGCAGTTTCATTTATATGTTTGAGGTATTAATTTCTAGGATTAATTTTATAAAAGATTATTTGGTTTATGAAAGTGTAGTAATAGTGATTGCTTAAGAAATTCCATATATGTGTCTCTCTCTTCTCTTTTTAAAATCAGGTATTTTAGCAGTTATTGTGTGTTAAGCACTATAGTAGGCAAAGGGGAGTACATAGCAGACTGGGATACAGACTAGCATCTTGAGTTATAACATACTCATATTTTTCCTGTATTGTTTATTTTCCTTTCTTCCCTTTCTTTCAAATTACTGTTATTCATAGATGAGCTACTTAGGAAAAGCCTAGTGGAATTATCAATAGAAATATTAGAACAATAAAAAATACACTGAGGAAAATGGTTACAAAGGAAATTTACAAATATGAAAAGATTTCCTGTAGACAAACAACTACTAGTTAAGATATACAAAGAAAGCATTAATACCTTGTGAAAGAAGAATTCTGGTACCAGATACCAGCAAGAAGTCAGACTAAGATAACTAAAAGCCTTTACACTGTAAAAATCTGCAAATGCCAAGTAGAATAAAATTTTGAAATAGTTTCATACAGAACATAGTTTCATACAGAGCTCACTAAGGACATTGTACAGGAGGCAGTGATCAAGACCATCCCCCCAAAAAAAGAAATACAAAAAAGCAAAATGGTTGTTCGAGGAGGCCTCACAGATAGCAAAGAAAAGAAAAGACGTGAAAGGCAAAGGAGAAAAGGGTTAGGGTTAGGTTATACCCATTTGAAGGCAGAGTTCCAAAGAATAGCAAGGAGAGATAAGAAAGCCTTCCTCAGTGATCAGTGGAAAGAAATAGAGGAAAACAATAGAATGAGAAAGACTAGAGATCTCTTCAAGAAAATTAGAGATACCAAGGGAACATTTCATGCAAATGGGCTCAATAAAGGACAGAAATGGTATAGACCTAACAGAAGCAGAAGATATTAAGAAGAGGTGGCAAGAATACACAGAACTATACAAAAAAGGTCATGACCCAGATAACCACAATGGTGTGATCACTCACCTAGAGCCAGACATCCTGGAATGTGAAGTCAAGGGGGCCTTAGGAAGCATCACTACGAACAAAGCTTGTGGAGGTGATGGAATTCCAATTGAGCTGTTTCAAATCCTAAAAGATGATGCTTTGAAAGTGCTGCACTCAATATGCCAGCAAATTTGGAAAACTCAGCGGTAGCCACAGGACTAGAAAACATTTAATGTTTTCATTCCAATCCCTAAGAATGCTCAAACTACTGCACAGTTGTACTCATCTCATACACTAGCAAAGTAATGCTCAAAATTCTCCAAGCCAGGCTTGAACAGTTTGTGAACTGTGAACTCTCAGATGTTCAAGCTGGATTTAGAAAAGGCAGAGGAACCAGAGATCAAATTGCCAACATCCACTGGATCATCAAAAAAGCAAGAGAGTTCCTGAAAAGCATCTGCTTCTGCCTTATTGATTACGCCAAAGCATTTGACTGTGTGGATCACAACCAACTTTGGAAAATTCTTCAAGAGATGGGAATACCAGACCACCTGACCTGCCTCTTGAGAAATCTGTATGCAGGTCAAGAGGCAACAGTTAGAACTGGACATGGAACAACAGACTGGTTCCAAATAGGAAAAGGAGTACGTCAAGGCTGTATATTGTCACCCTGCTTATTAACTTCTATGCAGAGTACATCATGAGAAACGCTGGACTGGATGAAGCACAAGCTGAAATCAAGATTGTCAGGAGAAATACCAATAACCTCAGATATGCAGATGACACCACCCTTATGGCAGAAAGTGAAGAAGAACTAAAGAGCCTCTTGATGAAAGTGAAAGAGGAGAGTGAAAAAGTTGACTTAAAACTCAGAAAATGAAAACATTCAGAAAATTAAGATCATGGCATCCAGTCCCATCACTTCATGGCAAATAGATGGGGAAACAATGGAAAAAGTGACAGACTTTATTTTGGGGGGCTCCGAAATCACTGCAGATGGTGACTGCAGCCATGAAATTAAAAGACGCTTGCTCCTTGGAAGAAAAGCTATGACCAACCTAGACAGCATATTGAAAAGCAAAGACATTACTTTGTCAACAAAGGTCCATCTAGTCAAGGCTATGGTTTTTCCAGTGGTCATGTATGGATGTGAGAGTTGGACTATAAAGAATGCTGTGTGCCAAAGAATTGATGCTTTTGAACTGTGGTGTTGGAGAAGACTCTTGAGAGTCCCTTGGACAGCAAGGAGATACAACCAGTCCATCCTAAAGGAAATCAGTCCTGAATATTCATTGGAAGGACTGATGCTGTAGGTGAAGCTCCAACACTTTGGCCAACTTATGGGAAGAATTGATTCATTTGAAAAGACCCTGGTGCTGGGAAATATTGAAGGCAGGAGGAGAAGGGGATGACAGAGGACAAGATGGTTGGATGTCATCACCGACTCAATGGACATGAGTTTGAATAAGCTCCAGGAGTTGGTGCTGGACAGGGAAGCCTGGTGTGTTGCAGTCCATGGGGTCACAAAGACTCGGACGTGACTGATCGACTGAACTGAACCGAAGGACTGTATAAACAAGGAAGGGCCTAAAAACAAGTGGGTGAAATGAGTTAAAGCCATTACAAACTCCTGGGGTGGGGGTGAGGGGCCATTCCCTTAACCTAGGTACCTGTGTTTTAATACCAGCAGGGCACAGCAAATCGAGGCCCACTATCATTCAAGTTGGAGATTGAACCTCAAAGACAGGAATGAGATGCACAGTGGCAGAGCAAGCACAGAAGTTGGTAAACCTTGACTACGTGAGATAGCAGCAGCAGTGTTAATGCCACTATGGGCTGGCAGTGGTATTCTGGAATATGCTGATGAACTGGTTTTGCAGGGGAAGTAGATGAGCTCTGATTTGCTTTCATTTGCTGATTTCTCTGGGATAAATACTCCCGTCATGGCCAACTTAAAACTACCTGTTTGATGTTACTGAATGCAAGATAAGGGAGAGATGCACAGTAGCTCACAATTACATAGTTTTTCTCCCAGAGAAATACAGTGACTGTGACTTGAAGAGCACAGATAGTGATAGTATACTATTGTAAAATACTTGGGAAGTGATGGATTTTGAGTAGTTATTTCTACTCAACTATTACTATTTGAGTAGTAGCTATTTTAAGTAGTGGTTATTTTGAGTAGTTTTTTTTTTAATACAGTTTACTTAATCCTTGTTTTTCAATACAGTTTACTTAACTAAGTTTATATAATTTAATTGTTAATAATAGCAGTGTTTTAACCACTGAATTACAAAATACCGGAAGCTTAACATTCAGGTCTGGCTTCAGCCCTCCCTAGGAAGTAAAATGGAGCTAAACACTGTCTAATAGTATCAGAAAGGGTGACAGAGAGTGATTGAAGTTAAAGCCTCTTAGGATCTATGTATTATAAGTAGTGTAGTGTAAAAGGAGTGTAGACACCCTTTTTAAGGTATATGCCCGTTTCCAAAATTGCAGTTAAAGAAATAGAATATTTCGCTTTTAAACTGATAATAAGAAAGAGAAGAAATAAAGAAAATGCGATTATTACAATAGAAAAGAGCAAATGAGAAAAAATGAAGATAGTATTTAAAAAAAACACAAAATAACAGAAATCTCAATACAACCAAGAGTCAGCATTGCCATAAAAGAAAAGGTATAAGCTTGCCAATTAAGACAAACTCTTGAAAATGCCTGGTGGTCCAGTGGTTAAGACTCTGTGTTCTTGCTGCCCAAGGCCCTGTTTCAACCACTGGTCAGGCAACTAAGTTCTCACAAGCTAAAATGGAGAAGCCAAAAAAATAATAATTTAAAAAGTAAAGGAAAAAATACAAACTCTTAAATTTATTTTTTTGTTTTTATTTTTTATTAAAAGTATTTATTTTCATTGGAGGCTAATTACTTTACAATATTGTAGTAGTTTTTGCCTTAAATTTATTTTTTAAATCATAAGTTTTAGTGACATGCAGTCTGTCTGTAAAAGGCATGCATAAAATAGTGACTCAAAAAATGTTGAAACTAGGAGGATAAAATAGAGTAGCAAATACTAACCAAAATAATTCTATATCAGTATAATTCACACTAGACATCAAAAGACAAAAAGTATTATTAAGACTAAAGAAAGATATTGCCTTTTTAAAAGAGAAGAATTCACCAGCAATCTATAACAGTACTGAACTTACATGCATTTAAAAATTCAGCCATGAAAAATATGAAATAGAAATTAATAGAGTAGGGGAAATGAATAAACCCATAATAATAGTAGAAAATTTTAACATCCCAATAATTACAGATTAAACAGACAAAACCTGGTAAGGATGTAATGAACTTGAGCAATGCAGCTAGTAGGCTTAATGTAAATTATGGTAGGGACTTCTCTGGTGGCTCAGTGGTGAAGAATCCACATGCCGGTCGATGAATGCATTATTTACAATTTTTATTAGTGGACTGCCAGTGCAGAAGACCTGGATTCGATCCCTGATCCGGGAAGATCCCACATGCCTCAGAGCAACTGAGTCCATGTACCTCAACTATTAAGTCTGTGCTCTAGAGCCTGGGGGGTAACTACCGAAACCCGTGCACCCTGAAGCCCATGCTCCACAGCAAGAGAAGCCGTTACACCTTCTGGTGAGAGCCCAGGCACCGCAGCTGGCGAGTACCCCACGTTCTGCACCTGGAGAAAGCCCACGCAGCGATGAAGACTCAGCCCAGCCAAAAATAATTTATGTTTTAGAGATACGGTAAATGCTAACAGTTAGAATGCACATTCTTTTAAAGCATACATGGGACAACTATTCCATTTTTTATGGGCTATACTAGGTCACACAGCAAGTACAAAAATGATACAATAGTGACCACAATACAGTAAAATTAGATTCAATAGAAAAAGTTACCACCACCTAAAGTACACCAATGGGGATTTAAAAAAAATAAAGTCTTCTAAATTATGGGTCAAAAAGAAATGAGAAAATACTTAGAAATGAAGAGGAATGAAAGCAATGCACACTGATAGTACTAAGGTGCAACTTGTGCAGTACTTGGAGAATTACTTATCCTAGAAAAGAATGAAAATTAAAGAGCTAAGCATCCAAGAAGTAAACAAAAACAACAAACCAGTTCAAAATAATAAAAATAAGAGCAGGTATTAATGAAATAAACAGAGGTACATAATCAGTTAAACCAAAAGCTGATTATCTATACAAATTAAATAGATAGAATCAACCATAATTAAATTTAAAAGAGTTGAGGCACAGATAGACAATTTTAAGAATTAAAAGAGAATAGACAGTATGACCATAAATGCCAGGGAGACCCCTCCCATAATTTATTAATAATTTTATCAATTTTATGTCAGTACCTTAGAAAATTTGGATGAAGAGTTTTTATAAATACTACTTCTCAAAATTTACAGACCTATAATCATTGAAGAAATTAAACAAGTAGTTCAAAATCTGTCCCCTCCTTCCCCTCAAATCACCAGACCTGTTTGGTTTTTGAGGTAGATGCTACCAAATGTTCAAGAGGCAGTAATTCCTATTTTCTATTGGCTGTTCTTGAGAATAGGAAAAGAAGGAATATTTTCCAATTGATTTTATGAATTCAGTATAACTTTGATACTAATACACAGTCACATGAACTCAAATGGGGTATGATTAGTGTTAAAACCTGTGGCATGAACAGTTCAGCATTATCTAGTAAGTGCGCAGATGTCTAAGGCCTATGACCCAGCAGCTCTGCTCCTAGTCATGTCTCCTAGAAACTCTCAGATGTCTGTACCAGGTATCATACAACTGACTGTTCACAGTAATGTTGTTTATATTAAGAAATATGTAAAATAATCTAAATGGCCATTGATAGAGTGAGTAAATAAGCTGCAGTATCATACAACAGAATACTATGCGCTGTTGAGAGTAAATGTACCACCTGTAGTGAGACTCATCCCTGGATGAAAAAGCAAGTTGCAAAAGAATATAGATAAAACTCAGCCGAACTCAACAGTGTATTGTTTAAGAAGACACACGTTTGTGGTGATGCTGGAAGGAAAAGCAAGGGGGTGATAAACACAAATCTCAGGATGTTGTTGTCTCTGCAGAGAACAGGGGATGTGATCAGAAAGACATCATGTGACTCTGAGAGTACTGGCAGTGAATCCAGGTGCTGGGAATTTGTGTTGTTTAATTACTGATGTTTACAAATAATCATGCATAGCTTAAACTAAGCTGTGTCCCAGAGAGACTGAATAATTTACCCAAGTACCTTTAGTTTATAAGTAGTAGAACTGTAATATGACATGAGACAGTCCCTTACCCTGTAGGCCTAACCTAGACATTATACTGCTTTCCTGTAATATGCTAATGCTAAAATGTTAATAACTGTTTTTGAAAAATAATCACTTAAGAGGCAGATTTTTAATTAATCATTATATAATTAGGTCTGTTTTGAAGCCTGAAGGCGTTTAGAGTGTTTATCACTGTTGCAGAGCTTAGAAATTATAATGTTTTAACTCAGTTTTATGTTAAATTATAAACATACTTTATTGAACTTTAGAGAACTTTAAATAATGGAGAACATATGTTAAATTTTTAATTCAGTTAAAGCTGTTTTATTTACCATTTCTTCAGTGATACTTTGAAATTATTTCATTACAACATAGCTAAGAATAACATTTAATCTACTCAGCATTTATCTTCAAGATACATATTAGAATTTTGCACTTGTTATTTCCAGGGTTATCTTGAAGAACTCTTACAACTTCGAGAGAACCAGCTGTCTGAATCTGTCGCTCAGAATAAAATACTACTACAGAGGATTGAAGATTCTGACCTGGCTCATAAACTGGAGAAGGAACAATTAGAATATATAATTGTGGAGCTTCAAGATCAGCTGTAAGTGAGTCCTTTTGGAAAAATTTTGGCAGTATGTAAAGTTAAGAAAAATGTCATGTTTGGCATAGGATTCAAGTTCCAAGAAATCTGATTGTGTGCTATTTAGTTCTTTTTCACTTAGTCTTTTTAAAACGTTTCCTTTTTTCTTGTAAAAAACCTGTGTTCACTGTAGAAACATTCCAAAAAATGGGAAGAAGAAAAAAAGCACCATCAGTTGTGTTACCCAGAGTTAACTGCGATAATGTGGTGTGTGTTATTCCAAATGCATGTGCACAATTCTAAGGTTTTAGTGATTGCAAAAAGATGGCATATAAGATCATCCATTCAAAGTACACTGTACTATTGGAAGTACAGTGCCACTAGATAAACTTTTTGTTACCAGGTTGTGCCAGAATGTGACTGAGTGCAGTTTAGTAGAGCTGACATTTTTTTCATAGCAAGAGTTTTGTTGTTGAAGAAAACTGTGTATTGATCTACAGTCTGGCACAGCTCCTTATCGTAGTGTTTAAAGCACTAGTTTAAAGCACTTTTACTAGCCATACCATTTTGTCAAACAATTTTATCAATTAGTTGTTTATAGTGAAAACCTCCTCACTTAATATTTACTTAATATTAAGGATAGTTTTAAATTTTTTTTCTTTTTTTAAATTAATTTTAATTGGAGACTAATTACTTTACAATACTGTGGTGGTTTTTGCCATACAATGACTGAGTCAGCCACGGGTGTACATGTGTCCCCGCCCCAAACCCCGCCCCCCACCTCCTTCCCCATCCCATCCCTCTGGGTTGTCCCAGTGCACTGGCTTTGAGGGCCCTGTTTGATGCATCGAACTTGGACTGGTCATCTATTTCACATATGATAATATACATGTTTCAATGCTATTCTCTCAGATCATCCCACCCTCGCCTTCTCCCACAGAGTCCAAAAGTCTGTTCTTTATATGTGTCTCTTATGCTGTCTCATATATAGGGTCGTCGTTACCATCTTTCTAAATTCCATATATATGCATTAATATACTGTAGTGGTGTTTTCTTTCTGACTTACTTCACTCTGTATAATAGGCTCCAGTTTCATCCAACTCATTAGAACTGATTCAAATGCATTCTTTTTAATAGCTGAGTAATATTCCATTGTGTATATGTACCACAGCTTTCTTTTTCTTTTTCCTTTTTTTTTCAAATTAAAAAAAAATTTTTTTTCATTTATTTTTATTAGTTGGAGGCTAATTACTTTACAGTATTGAAGTGGGTTTTGTCATACATTGACATGAATCAGCCATGGATTTACATGTATTCCCCATCCCGATCCCCCCCTCCCACCTCCCTCTCCACCCAATTCCTCTGGGTCTTCCCAGTGCACCAGGCCCGAGCACTTGTCTCATGCATCCAACCTGGGCTGGTGATCTGTTTCACCCTAGATAATATACATGTTTCGATGCTGTTCTCTTGAAACATCCCACCATTGCCTTCTCCCACAGAGTCCCAAAGTCTGTTCTGTACATCTGTGTCTCTTTTTCTGTTTTGCATATAGGGTTATCATTACCATCTTTCTGAATTCCATATATATGTGTTAGTATGCTGTAATGTTCTTTATCTTTCTGGCTTACTTCACTCTGTATAATGGGCTCCAGTTTCATCCATCTCATTAGAACTGATTCAAATGAATTCTTTTTAATAGCTGAGTAATATTCCATGGTGTATATGTACCACAGCTTCCTTATCCATTCGTCTGCTGATGGGCATCTAGGTTGCTTCCATGTCCTGGCTATTATAAACAGTGCTGCGATGAACATTGGGGTGCATGTGTCTCTTTCAGATCTGGTTTCCTCAGTGTGTATGCCCAGAAGTGGGATTGCTGGGTCATATGGCAGTTCTATTTTTAGTTTTTTAAGAAATCTCCACACTGTTTTCCATAGTGGCTGTACTAGTTTGCATTCCCACCAACAGTGTAAGAGGGTTCCCTTTTCTCCACACCCTCTCCAGCATTTATTGCTTGTAGACTTTTGGATGGCAGCCATCCTGACTGGCATGTAATGGTACCTCATTGTACCACAGCTTTCTTATCCATTCATCTGCCAATGAACATCTAGGTTGCTTCCATGTCCTGGCAATTATAAACAGTGCTGTGATGAACATTGGGGTACATGTGTCTCTTTCAGTTCTGGTTTCCTCAGTGTGTATGCATGGCAGTGGAAATAATTTCAAACTTTAAGAAAGGTTACAAAGATAGTACAAAATAATTTCTATATGCTCTTTACTAGATTCATCAGTTTTCAGCGTTTTCCTCATGTCATAATTCTCTCCTCGTATATATAGACATGTTATTTTTTGAACTACCTGAAAGTAGTTTGCATACCCCATAGTACTTCAGTGTGTTTTTCCTAAGAACAATAACATTATCTTAAACACTCACAGTTCAACTCTCATTTTAAGAAATTTAAATCAATAAAATACTTCCATTTTACCTATATCTCATATTTTGCTTTCATCAGTTGTCCAAGTAATGTTTCATATTGCCTTTGTTTTTTTGGTCCAGAATCTAATCCAGGATCACATTTTGCATTGACCCTCAGTCTCTTCAGTTGCTTTTCACATTAGCGTTCAGTGGTTATCTCAGTTCAGATTGGTATTTCTGAGAACACAAGCTAGAAATTTTATAGACTGCCCCTCAGTTTGAGTTTGTTTGCTTTTCCTTGTAATTAGGATGAGCTTACCCATTTGGGGCTGGAATAGTAAGCAAGCAGTGTGTTCTTGGGGTGTCACATCCAGAGGTTCATGAAGTCTGTTGGCCTTTTGTTAGTGATGTTAATTTTAATCATTTGGTTAAGATGTTTTTCTCTTCTGTATAGTTACTGCTGTTCCTTCTGTAATTAACACATAATTTGCATGGAGATACTTTGCAACTAAGAAAATTAAATGATATTTTTAAGTAAAAAAGTTTTATTAAGGAACATAAAAATTTAGTGTTTCTAGGAATTTGTGTCTTGGTAAGAAGAATTACGTTCACTTATTGTTTCTTAAGATTTTTAAAAAATATTTTAAAGAGAATGTGTCCTATGGGATCTCTGTCACTGAGGAGCACATTAATGCTACTAATCCTATAGTGTCGCTCACTACTATAAGCAGGAGAAAAATATTATGACACAAACAATAGAGATTTCTGGTTATTTCTTTACAATTAAAAGATTAAGAAAGTAATTTTTCTTTTGCAAATAATACTGGTAGTGTGTCTAAATGCTTTTAACTTAAAAATAATTATGTAGTCAGTTTTTATTTCATCACAGAGATATTTCCATTTGAAGAATTAAATTTGAATGCATCACATTTATTTTACTTCTGATAATTTAAAGGAAAGTCTCAAATTTTTTAGTTTAAAAAAGAATTTGTGAGTTAGGTTTTATCTTATTGCTATGATAGAAGTGTCCTTGATCTTTCTGGTTTTGCAAAGAAACCTTACAATTGTTTTTAATCTCTTTAAGTTACTAATCTCAATACTAATCAATCACTAATTGATTAGTTACTAATCAAATACTAATAAATTTAAGTTTTAATCTCTTTAAGTTACTAGATGAATCTAGTTAATCTCTTTAAGTTACTAGAGCAAAAAATATAAAGTTAAAGTAACTGATGAGAATTAGATTTGGAATTTGGAGATTAAAGATTTATTTTCACATAACATGGTTGCAGTCTGTGGATGGGTTGTAAATTGGTGCCTTACAAGATCCCTTTATACAGAAAGCATTGCAGGAACACTTAATAGACTAAGGTGTCTTCTAGAATGTTTACAATCTGCTATGTTATCAGATTGCATTTAAGGTACACATAAACTCTGGGCATTTTTGAAACTGTAGGGAGAGTGGACATTTTTTCCTCCCTATGTCACGAGATTTTTTTCCAACAGGAAGGTCTGCAGTCAAAGTTATAACATATAAAGAAAAAGGTTAGAAGAGGAGCATTAAATGGAATATGAAGTATGAAATATTTGCTTCTACATTATGTTGATTATCTTTTCCTGGGTGATTAAGATAATTTGCCACTTAACTTTTTATATATTTCTCAAAGGTTAGATTTGTTTTTTAATTACTATTAAAATATGCTTTAAAGTCTTTAAATACTTGTGAAATCTGAGCATTGTGTAATTTGGGCAGTAGATGATATGATAGAGGAGCATTCCATAGCTTCATCACATCAGGACTGTGCTCAGATACTGGCTCTGTCCTTGCCTATTATGAGCTCAATCTCAGTTGAATTATTTTCTTGGAGCCTCTGTTGCATTATTTGTAACATGGAGATAATATTTGTGTTGTGGGTTTTCATAAGTATTAAATCATGTTTAATAATGTTAGGACAAAGAAGGTAATCAAGATTATTAGTCTGTTTTGGCTTGTAGAAACCTTAAGATCTCCTTAATATATTCACTCAGATGAATATTGAGTTTAAAATGTTTTACCTTAACATGCCTAAATGGTACAGCTCAGACAATGAGTTTGGACTTGACTGTATTATCCCTGAGTATCAAGGAATTCACTTTTGAGATCGAGTTTCTAAATGGTGTGCTGTGCTATGCTAAGTCACTTCAGCCTTGTCCGACTCTTTGCGACCCTGTGGGCTGTGGCCTACTCGACTCCTCTGTCCAAGGGGATTCTATAGACAGAAATCCTGGAGTGGGTTGCCGTGCCCTCCTCCAGGGGATCTTCCCTACCCAGGGATTGAACCTGGATCTCTAAAGTCTCCTGCATTGGCAGGCAGGCTCAGTGGTACTTGGATGAATATTTATGATAATACTATAGATCTGTGATAGGCATTCAGAGAGATTTTCTGCTGTACAGGTGATTCTTTGTGAAGCACTCATTGCAAACTTTGAGGACAGACAGTCTCAGAACAGGATACAAGAGCTAAACACCATGTCATGATTATTATCGATAAAATGTATAATGATTATTTTCTAGTTGCTGAAATTTTTCTATTTGTGATTTGAAAAATAGGAATAGTAAAATGTTTTACAGGGCTCCCTAGAGAAGGGAGTGAAGAGTCTTGACTAGCAGAGTGAAGAATCATGCATTGCTAAAACTAGGCCACTGTTAAGGTTCAGCAGCCAGTTTGGTGTTGTAGTAATGGTGTGATCTGTTAGCCTGAAAATCAGAATGCATTGATGCTGTGGCACCCTGGCTTACAACTTTTAGGATGACTGATGTGGATTCTAACAGAGGGCAATGACATCATCATAGCCCAGTTAAAAATGGGAAAATCATGGCAGTTACTGGTCATATATATTTTTGGCAGGTGACAGCTATTAAAATATCAAATTACAATTAGGCTGACATCTATTACACACAGAAGAAATGTACAAAAAAGATCTTCATGACCCAGATAATCAAGATGGTATGATCACTCACCTAGAGCCAGACATCCTGGAATGTGAAGTCAAGTGGGCCTTAGAAAGCATCACTACAAACAAAGCTAGTGGAGGTGATGGAATTCCAGTTAAGCTATTTCAAATCCTAAAAGATGATGCTGTGAAAGTGCTGCACTCAATATGCCAGCAAATGTGGAAAACTCAGCAGTGGCCACAGGACTGGAAAAGGTCAGTTTTCATTCCAATCCCAAAGAAAGGTAATGCCAAAGAATGTTCAAACTACCACACAGTTGTACTCATCTCACACACTAGCAAAGTAATGCTCAAAATTCTCCAAGCCAAGCTTCAGCAGTGTGTGAACCATGAACTTCCACATGTTCAAGCTGGTTTTAGAAAAGGCAGAGGAACAAGAGATCAAGTTGCCAACAACCGTTGGATTATTGAAAAATCAAGAGAGTTCCAGAAAAACATCTATTTCTGCTTTGTTGATTATGCGAAAGGCTTTGGCTGTCTGGATCACCACAAACTGTGGAAAATTCTTCGAGATGGGAATAGCAGACCACCTGACCTGCCTCTTGAGAAATCTGTATGCAGGTCAGGAAGCAACAGTTAGAACTGGACATGGAACAACACACTGGTTCCAAATCGGGAAAGGAGTACGTCAAGGCTGTATATTGTCACCCTGCTTATTTAACTTATATGCATTTAACTTATTTAACTTATATGCATCATGAGAAACGCTGGGCTGGAAGAAGCACAAGCTGGAATCAAGATTGCAGGGAGAAATATCAATAACCTCAGATGTGCAGATGACACCACCCTTATGGCAGAAAGTGAAGAAGAACTAAAGAGCCTCTTGATGAAAGTGAAAGAGGAGGGTGAAAAAGTTGGCTTAAAGCTCAACATTCAGAAAACTAAGATCATGGCATCTGGTCCCATCACTTCATGGCAAACAGATGGAGAAACAGTGGCAGACTTTTTTTGGGGGGGGGGGGGCTCTGAAATCACTGCAGATGGTGACTGCAGCCATGAAATTAAAAGACACTTACTCCTTGGAAGAAAAGTTATGACCAACTTAGACAGCATATTAAAAAGCAGAGATATTACTTTGCCAACAAAGGTCCATCTAGTCAAGGCTATGGTTTTTCCAGTAGTCATATATGGATGTGAGAGTTGGATTATAAAGAAAGCTGAGCACCGAAGAATTGATGCTTTTGAACTGTAGTGTTGGAGAAGACTCTTGAGAGTCCCTTGGACTGCAGGGAGATCCAACCAGTCCATCCTAAAGGGAATCAGTCCTGAATATTCATTGGAAGGACTGATGTTGAAGCTGCAATTCCAATACTTTGGCCACCTCATTGGAAAAGTCCCTGTTGCTGGCAAAGACTGAAGGTGGGAGAAGAAGGGGACAACAGAGGATGAGATGGATGAATGGCATCACCGACTCAATGGACATGAGTTTAAGTAAACTCCCGGAGTTGATGATGGACAGGGAAGCCCTGGGGTGCTGCAGTCCATGGGGTCCCAAAGAGTCGGACACAACTGAGTGACTGAACTGAACTGAATACAGGCAAATACTTCAGGCCAGCAATAGATGGCGCTCTCTCACTGTACACCAATAGATGGCCCTCTCTCATCCTGCTTTCCTCTACCTCTGAGCTAGGACTTGGAGATGACTCCTGTAGTAACGCAGCTTTGTGTGGTTTTTCCCTTGCCTTCATGGCAAGCCTCAACCTCAGGAGCCTCGACCATCTTCCATCAAGTAGCTCTTGTTTGTCGTTGTTAAAGCTGTTGTCATTGTAAAGTTATTGTAATATTTCTTTAATTAATAGGAATTTAACAAATATTTTACACTAGGTTTGAAGTTTAGTTAGGATTGTCACAGTCTTTCTTAGTGGTCTAGTTAGAAGGTTGAATAGGCTTTGAGTTGTCATCCCATAACCCTGTTCTCCCCATAAGTAAGTGAAAGTTGCTAGTCATACCCGACTCTTTGTGACCCCATGGACTGTAGACTCTGTCCATGGGGATTCTCCAGCCAAGAATACTGGAGTGGGTAGCCATTCCTTTCTCCAGGGGATCTTCCCGACCCAGGGATTGAACACAAGTCTCCTGCGTTGCATGCAGATTCTTTACTGTTTGAGCCACCAGTGAATCCCTTTCCCCATCAGGCTAGTTATTTTCATTGTGTGATTGAAGAACACTGTTTTGTTTTGTTTCTGGATTACAGCAGAAATGCATATATTCAATGTCCTTCTATCACTTAAATTTATTTTTCTTTTTGATGCTCAGATTGTCCAGTTTTTACTAGTGGAAATGCCTTTATGTTAATTCCTGTGTACTTCTGACAAGATACATTTGCCATTGCTAACTTTCTTGCTTTCTGTTACAAGATACCACAGGCTGATCTTGGATAGTTCTGGTCCTGGAATCAGCCATTCCTCTAAGGATCCAGAGTTTATCTTATATTTTACAATGAAAGGGAAAAGGAGGCATTTGAGGGAATTCCTGGCGGTTCCAGTAGTTAAGACGGCAATGAACAACAAGGAAATAATTACTATAAAAAAGGAGGTTAAAAAAAAATAAAAAAAAATAAAAAATAAAAAAGGAGGTTAGGGACTTTGCTGGTGGTCCAGTAGTTAAGATGCCATGTTTCCACTGCAGGGGGCCTGGTTTTGAGCCTAACACACCAGAAAAATAAATAAGGAGGCATTTGAGGGTTGTTTGAGGTTCTAAATTACTCATTAATGTTTCTTTTCAAAGGATACTCTCAAGTAAAGGTCTAAAGTTCAACTAGAATGAATAAGATACAGAGATGTAATTAATGTACAGCACAGGGAATATAGCCAATGCTTTATAATAACTATAGATGGAGTATAATTAAAAAAGTAATGAATAACTATGCTATATACCTGAAACTAATAGAATATTGGAAATCAATTGTACTTCAGTTTCTTTTAAAAATGTAAACATTGGAAAGCATTTAAGAGACCTTGTTAGATTTGGGATTAACTTTTTGGGCAAAAATACTTCTTGGTAGATAATAATTTTTGAATACATAAATAAAACACTTTATTTATTTATAAATTTATAAAACACTTTGAAAGAAGAAGCCTAGTAGGGAGCCAGGTATTCAAAAATTATTATCTACCTATGAAGTATTTTTGCCCAAAAAGTAGAAGGCAGTGGCAACCCACTCCAGTACTCTTGCCTGGAAAATCCCAGGGACGGAGGAGCCTGGTGGACTGCAGTCCATGGGGTCGTGAGGAGTCAGACGCGACTGAGCGACTTCACTTTCACTTTTCACTTTCATGCATTGGAGAAGGAAATGGCAACCCACTCCAGTGTTCTTGCCTTGAGACTCCCAGGGATGGAGGAGCCTGGTGGGCTGCCGTCTGTGGGGTCGCACAGAGTTGGACACGACTGAAGCAACTTAGCAGCAGCAGCAGCAACTGTAAAGTAATACAAAGAATCACTTTACAAAAAATTTACAAGAATAGGTAGATAATTTATAATTTCTGAATAACTGTAAAGTGACCTTTATCCCATGTCTGTGTCTAAATTTAACAAAAAGCAAAACACATAACTAAAGGATATTTTGTATTGAAATTATGAAGAAGGTAGGGTTTACAAAATGCTATGTAAGCATTTTCCAATTCTGGTAAGCTTTCATGAATAAAGAGTAAATTCTTATTACTTCTTTTGGTACTAAATTGCTTTTGTAACTCCTCTGGCATTTATATCCATTCATTTGACAAATATTGAGAATGCCATGAAGATCCAGGCTCTGTTCTAGGGGCTGGTGACTCTGGAGTGAATAAAACAGGGTCCCTGCCCTCACAGAGTTTACCTTAGGCAGTCGGCAATCACCGACACCAACAGTAACAAATAGTGCCTGAGTGATGGTCCTGTTCCTCTTCCAAAGTAGCTGAGAGAGGCTGTGAAACTGTTCAGTTTGGGACTGTAACCCATGTGGCCAGGACTGAAACCTGGCCAAAACCCACTATCTTCCAACCGAGATCAGAAATCGGGTTTCAGGACCTAACGAAGCTCTGGTTCTTGATGTTTTGTTGCAGAAGGAATTCAGTGAAAGACAGAGTGCTAGGTAAAAAGTGGATTTATTTAGAGACATACACACTCCACGGAGTGTGGGCCATCTCAGAAGGTAAGAGCAGCCTCGTAATACTGCTGTGGTTAGGTCTTATGGGCTGGGTAATTTCATAGGCTAAGTGGGAGGATTATTCCAACTATTTGGGGGAAGGGCAGAGATTTCCAGGAACTGGGCCACCACTCACTTTTTGGTCTTTGATGATCGGCCTTGGAACTGTCATGGTGCCTGAAGGTGAGTCATTTAGCTTGATGATGCGTTACAATGAACGTATATTGAGGCTTAGGTCTGGTAGAAGTTGACCCATCTGCCATCTTGGACCTGTTTGGTTCTGATCAGTTTATGTCATGTCCTCAGGCTCTGTCATTATTTTAAAGGTTATGCCCTACCCGCTTCCTTCCTGTTTGAGCTGTAAGGAGGTAGTTCTTATCCTGTGTTCCTAGGAGAGGAAAAGAGGAGAAGTGTATCCACACCTCATGTTTGGTGGCTTTCCCTGTCTGGAGCGTCAGTCTCTCTACCCTAGTCATTTTGCGCATTTGAGTAAAATTCTGAATTACTGTACTTGTGCTGCGCATGTGTGTGCGCTCGGTCGCTTCAGTCAGTTCAGTCCTGGAGTGGGTTGCCATGTCCTCCCCCAGGGGGTCTTCCTGACCCAGGGATCGAACCTGCGTCTCTTGCATTGCAGGCGGGTTCTTTACCACTGAGCCAGCAGGGAAGCCCCTTTCTCGTGCTAGATTAGATCCTTTATCTTCATGAAGATTACAGCCTAAGATTTTCTCAGTGTGCCCTGTTACAAATAGCACTGGACTATATCTTGAGAATTACAGTACATCAGGAAATAAATAATACATAGAAAATAGCAAAGGTGTGCAGCAGGGGTTTGGGGCATTTGCTGGACTTGCCATTAGAACTTGCCTTGTAGACATCGGCTTCAAATGTGTTAGCTTATCAACATTAAAAATTGCCTCATATCGTGGACCTTTGGGGTTACTTAGGAATACTTGGAGTCACAGATATTAAATGGTAAGTTCCAAGTGTTATATGCCTTATGTATAACTAGAGGCTGAAAGTAAAACTTCATCATGAACATCAGCACAGCATCTGAGGTGAGTGGGGAAAGGAGCAAAATGAGGGAGAAAGGATAACCCTGAAGTATGGAGACACAGGATAAGGAATCAAATAAATGAACAGAGTAATACTTTGAATTGACTGAGCACTGCTCAGTCAAAATATAGAGTATGGGATTCTACATCTATTAAAAGAGCTTGTAAGTAACAGTAGACTTGAGCCTAATCTCTGAAAGGAAGGAAGGAGACCGAACTGGAAATTTTCTTTTTGTCTTTCATTTAGAATAATAAGTGTAATATTGAGGGTGCAAAAAAATGTGTGATTTCATTTTTGACACCAGGGTACTCTGGCTGAAACCCTTGCTTTAAGTGCCATTTGCAGCTAAAGACAAAAGAAGGTGATTTGTTGGGAGTAGTGGTTTGGAAATGCTAAGAGGAGGGATGAAATTTACATTCAGATAAGAAGGAAAACGTTTGGTAAACGATATTTGCTTGACCATGCAGACATAGTGGGACATGGTCAACCCTGTTCTGCCCCTCACACGCCTGGCCCATGTTCTTTTTAGGCATCTTCAGTGATAGCTCTGTTCCTGGTTGTTGTTGTTCAGTCACTAAGTTGTGTCCGACTCTTTGCAACCCCCTGAAGTATATAGCACACCAGTCTCCATTGTCCTCAAATATCTCCCAGAGTTTGCTCAAACTCATGTCCATTGAGTCAGTGATGCCATCCAACCATCTCATCCTCTGTCGCTCCCTTCTCCTCCTGCCCTCAGTCTTTCCCAGCATCGGGGTCTTTTCCAATGAGTTGTCTCTTTGCATCAGGTGGTCGAAGTATTGGAGCTTCAGCTTCAACATTAGTCCTTCCATTGAATAGTCAGGGTTGATTTCCTTTAGGATTGACTGATCTACTTATTGTCCAAGGGACTCTCGAAGAGTCTTCTCCAACACCACAATTTACAAGCATCAGTGCTTTGGCTCTCAGTCTTCTTTATGGTCCAAATCTCACATGACTACTGGAAAAACCCTACCTTTGACTATACAGACTTTGTCAGCAAAGTGGTGTCTTTGCCTAGCTTTCCTTCCAAGGAGCAAGTGTCCTAATTTCATGGCTGCAGTCACCATGTGCAGTGATTTTGGAGTCCAAGAAAATAAAACCTGCCACTGTTTCCATTTTTTGCCCTCCTATTTGCCATGAAGTGATGGGACTGGATGCCATGATCTTAGTTTTTTTAATGTTGAATTTCAAGCCAGTTTTTTCATTCTTCTCTTTCACCCTCATAAAGTGACTCTTTAGTTTCTCTTCTCTTCGTGCCATTAGAGTGGTGTTATCTGCATACCTGAGGTTGTGAAAATTTCTTCTGGCAATCTTTTTTTTTTTTAATTGTTGAGATGTATTTAAAATTTTTTAAATTTATAATTGAAGGATAACTGCTTTACAATATTGTGTTGGCTTCTGCTATATATCAACATGAATCAACCATAGGTATACATATGTCCCGTCCGTCTTGAACCTTCCTCCCACTTCCAACCCCATCCCACTGCCAGCAATCTTGATTCCAGTGTCTGATTCATCCAGCCCAGCATTTCGCATGATATACTCTGCATAGAAGTTAAATAAACAGGGTGACAATACACAGACTTATCTTACTGCTTTCCTGATTTTGAACCAGTCCATTGTTTCATGTCTGTTTCTAACTATTGCTTCTTGATCCGCATACAGGTTTCTCGAGAGACAGGTAAGGTGGTCTGGTACTCCTGTCTCTTTCAGAATTTTCCAGTTTGTTGTGATCCACACAGTCAAAGGCTTTTGTGTAGTCAGTGAAGCAGAAGTAGATGCTTTTCTGGAATTCCCTTGATTTCTCTATGATCCAGTGAATGCTGGCAATTTGATCTCTGGTTCCTCTACCTTTTCTAAACCCAGCTTGTACATCTGGAAGTTCTTGGTTCATGTGCTACTAAAGCCTAGCTTGAAGGATTTTGAGTATAACCTGAATAGCATGTGAAATGAGTGTAGTTATATGGTAGTTTGAACAATCTTTGGCATTGCCCTTCTTTGGGATTGGAATGACGAATGACATTTTCTAGTCCTGTGGCTACTGAGTTTTCCAAATTTGATGCCATACTGCGTGCAGCACTTTAACACTTAACCTCTTCTGCTTCTATTAGGTCCTTAAAATTTCTGTCATTTAACAAGCCCATCCATGCATGAAATGTTCCCTTGCTATCTCCAGTTTTCTTGAAGAGATCTCTAGTCTTTCCCATTCTATTGTTTTCCTCTCTTTCTTTGCATTGTTCATTTAAGAAGGCCTTCTTATCTCTGCTTGCTATTCTCTGGAACTCTGCATCTTTCCCTTTCTCCTTTGCCTTTTGCTTCTTTTCTTTCCTCAGGTTATTTGTGAAGCCTCCTCAGGGAACCACTTTTCCTTCTAGCATTTCTTTTTCTTTGGGATGGTTTTAGTCACTGCCTCCGGTACAGTGTTATGAACCTCTGTCCACAATTTTTCCAGCACTCTGTCTACCAGATCTAATCCCTTGAATCTGTTCATGACCTCCACTGTATAATCATAATGGGTTTGATTTAGGTCATACCTGAACGGCCGAGTGGTTTTTCCCCACTTGCTTCGATTTAAGCCTGAATTTTGCTATAAGGAGCTGATGATCTGAGCCACAGTCAGCTCCAGGTCTTGTTTTTCGCTGACTGTATAGAGCTTCTCCATCTTTGGCTGCAAAGAACATAATTAATCTGATTTCTGTATTGACCACCTGGTGATGTCCATGTGATGGTAATGGTCATAGTGGAGAGTTCTGACAAAACATGGTCCACTGGAGGAGGGAATGGCAAACCACTCCAGTATTCTTGCCGATAGAACCCCATGAACTATATCAATAGGCAAAAAAATATGACACAGAAAGAAGAGACTGCCCTAAGTTGAAAGGTGTCCAATATGCTCCTGAGGAAGAAAGAAATAGCTCCAAAAAGAAGGAAGAGGCTGAGCCAAAGCAGAAACAATGCCCAGTTCTAGATGTGTCTGGTGGTGAGAGTAAAATCCCATGCTGTAAAGAACAATACTGCATAGGAACCTGGAATGTTAGGTCCATGAATCAAGGTAAATTGGATGTGGTCAAGCAGGAGATGGCAAGAGTAAACATCAACTTCTTAGGAATCAGTGAACTAGAATGGATGGGAACGGGCAAATTTAATTCAGATGACCATTATATCTACTATAACCTTCAGTGGTAAAGAATTTGCCTGCAATGCAGGAGGTGCAGGAGACACAGGTTTGACCCCTGAGTCAGGGAGATCCCCTGGAGAAGAAAATGGCAACCCACTCCAGTATTTTTGCCTGAAAAATCCCATGGACAGGGAAACCTGGTGGGCTATAGTCCATGGGGTCACAAAGAGTCAGACACAACTGAAGCAATTAAGCATTCATGCACTATATCTACTACCGTGGGCATGAGTCCCTCGGAAGAAATGGACTAGCCTTCAAAGTCAACAAAGGGTTCTTAAATGCAGTACTTGGGTGCAATCTCAAAAATGACAGGATGATCTCGGTTGGTTTCCAAGGCAAATCATTCAGTATCACAGTAGTCCAAGTCTATGCCCCAACCACTGATGCCAAGGAACCTGAAGGTGACCAATTTTATGAAGACCTACAACACCTTCTAGAACTAACACCCCCCCCAAAAAAATGTCCTTTTCATCATAGGAATTGGAACGTAAAGGTAGGAAGTCAAAAGGTACCTGGAGTAACAAGCAAGTTTGGCCTTGGAGTACAAAATGAAGCAGGGCAAAGGCTAACAGAGTTTTGCCAAGAGAACGCACTGGTCATAGCAAACACCCTCTTCCAATAACACTAGGGATGACTTTACAAATTGACATCACCAGATGGTCAATACCAAAATCAGAGTAATGATTACATTCTTTGCTGCCGAAGATGGAGAAGCTCTATACCATCAGCAAAAACAAGGCCTGGAGTTGACTGTGGCTCAGATCATCAGCTCCTTATAGCAAAATTCAGGCTTAGAATAAAAAAAAGTCGGGAAAACTACTAGTCCATTCAGATATAACCTAAATCAAATCCTTTATGATTATACTGTAGAAGTGATGAATAGGTTCAAGAGATTAGATGTGTTAGACAGTACCTGAATAACTATGGACAGAGGTTCATGACATTGTATGGTAGGCAGTGACCAAAACCATCCCAAAGAAAAAGAAATGCAAGAAGGAAAAGTGGTTGTCTGAGGAGGCTTTCCAAATAGTCGAGGAAAGAAGAGAAGTGAAAAGCAAAGGAGAAAGGGAAAATAGACCCAACTGAATGCAGAGTTCCAGAGAATAGCAGGGAGAGATAAGAAGGCCTTCTTTAATGAACAATGCAAAGAAATAGAGGAAAGCAATAGAATGGGAAAGACTAGAGATCTCTTCAAGAAAATTGGAGATACCAAAGGAACATTTTATGCAAGGATGGGCATGATAAAGGACAAAAATAGTAAAGACTTAGCAGAGGCAGAGAGATTAAGAAGAGGTGGCAAGAATACACAGAAGAACTATACAGAAAAGGTCTTGATGACCTGGATAACCATGATGGTGTGATGAGTCACCTGAAACCACACGCCTTGGAGTGTGAAGTCAAGTGGAACTTAGGAAGCATTACTTCCAATAAAGCTAGTGGAGGTGATGGAATTCCAGCTGAGCTATTTAAAATCCTAAAAGATGATGCTGTTAAAGTGCTGTACTCAATATATCAGTGAGTTTGGAAAACCCAACAATGGCCACAGGACTGGAAAAGGTCAGTTTTCATCCCAGTTCCAAAGAGGGGCAGCGCTAAAGCAGGTTCAGACTACTGGACAATTGAGCTCATTTTACATGCTAGCATGGTAATGCTCTAAATCCTTCAAGGTAGGCTTCAACAATACATGAACCTAGAACTTCCAAATGTGCAAGCTGGATTTAGAAAAGGCAAAGGAACCAGAGATCAAATGGCCAACATTTGTTGGATCATAGAAAAAGCAAGGGAATTCCAGAAAAACATCTTCTTTTGCTTCATTGGCTATGCAAAAGCCTTTGACTGTGTGGATTGCAACAAACTGTGGAAAATTTTTAAAGAAACGGGAACACCAGACTGCCTAACCTGCATCCTGAGAGACCTGTATGCAGGTAAAAAAGCAACCGTTAGAACCTTATATGGGACAACTGACTGGTTCAAAATTGGGAAAGGAGTACGGCAAGGCTGTACATTGTCACCCTGTTTATTTAACTTCTATGCAGAATACATCATGTGAAATGCTGGGCTGGATGAGGTATAACCTGTAATCAAGATTGCTGGGAGAAATATTAACAACTTCAGGTATGCAGATGATGCCACTCTAATGGCCAAAAGCAAAGAGGAACTAAAGAGCCTCTTGATGAAGGTAAAGGAGAGTGGAAAAGCTGGCTTAAAACTCAGCATTAAAAAACCAAGATCATGGCATCTGGTTCCATCACTTCATGGCAAATAGAAGGCGAAAACATGGAAGCAGTGACAAGTTTTCTCTTGGGCTCCCCAATCACTTGGGATGGTGACTGCAGCCATGAAATAGAAGACACTTGCTTCTTGGAAAGAAGGCTTTGACAAACCTAAATAGCTTATTAAAAAGCAAAGACATCACTTTGCTGACGTAGGTCTGTATAGTCAAAGTTCTGGTTTTTCTAGTAGTCATGTGCAGATGTTTGAGTGGACCATAAAGAAGGCTGAGTGCTGAAGAATTGATGCTTTCAAACTGTGGTGTTGGAGAAGACTCTTAAGAGTCCTTTGCACAGCAAGGAGATCAAACCCGTCAATCCTAAGGGAAATCAGCCCTGAATATTCATTGAAAGGATTGATGCTGAAGCTCCAATACTTTGGCCACCTAATGGAGAAAGCTGACTTATTGGAAAAGACCCTGATGCTGGGAAAGGTTGAAGGCAAAGGAGAAGAGATGAAGATAAGGATGAGATGGTTGGATAACATCACCAATTCAATGGACATGAACTTGGGTGAGCTCCGGGAGATGGCGAGGGACAGGGAAGCCTTGGCAGTGCTGTAGTCCACGGGGTCACAAAGAGTCGGACGTGAATTAGCGACTGAACAACAACAATGTTCATGTGTAGTGTCGTCTCTTGTATTGTTGGAAGAGGATGTTTACTATGACCAGTGTGTTCTCTTGGAAAAACTCCGTTAGCCTTTGCCTTACTTCATTTTGTACTCCAACACCAAACTTACCCGTTATTCCAGCTATCTCTTGACTTCCTACTTTTGCATTCCAATCCCTGTGATGAAAAGGATGTCTTTTTTTTGGTGTTAGTTCTAGAAGGTGTTGTAGGTCTTCATAGAACTGGTCAGTTTCAGAGTCTTTGCCATCAGTGGTTGGGACATAGACTTGGATTACGTATTCTTTGTATGTATTTGCAGTAATAGCTCTATTCCTGGAACAGACCCATTATCTAAATTCTTTAGGTAGCTAAGAGGAATGTAAAAAGAAAGACTTTTGAGCCGTCTTTTCCTCCTTGAAAACAATCAGCCTAAATTAATTCTCATGCCAAAGAGGCACATTTTTAGGGTGGCAAATATTGCTGCCTTACAGAATTAATATCCAGAATATTTAATGAATTTACACAACTCAATAGCAAAAATAACTTTTTTTAAAATAGGCAAAGGACTTGAATAGACATTTCTCCAAAGAAGGCATAGGAATGACCCAGCAGTTATGTGTGGAAAGGTGTTCAACTTCACTAATCATCTGGGAAAAAATTAAGAGTAGAACTACTATATGGTCCATTAGTCCCACTTCTGAGTATTTACCCAAACGGAGGGAAATTAGGATTGTTATCAAACCCAAGTTCATGAGCCCCATGCACCGTGAGACCAAACAAACTGAACAGTCAGACTTTGGAGCAAAGAAAGATTTGTTGATCAAAAGGGTGCTGACCAAGAAGATGGAAGACAAAAGTTTGTCTCAGATCCATCTTACTGGCTGGCCAGGATGTAGGGTTCTTAAAAGCAACAGTTGGCATGAGGGTTGCAGGGGCCATGACCTTTTTCTCATTGGTTAGTGGGAAGGTAACAGGGTGGTGTTTCAGGAATCTTAATCATCAACCTTTCAGCCAGTCTGAGGTCCAGTGCTTGTGCTAGCATGTCATCCCCATCCCCAACCTGGGTGGGGGTCTTAGTTCCTACAGAACAACTCAAACATATGTGTCAGGTTGTTAGGTATATCCCTTGAGGAGGCATTAAGACTCTTTTATCACTGACCTATTTTTTTTTTAGTGTTTTATTTTTAATTGGAAGAAAATTACTTTATAATATTGTGTTGGTTTGTGCCATACATCAACAGTCTTAAACCTCCCCCTCACCTCCCACCCCATCTCATCCCTCTAGGTTGTCAAGGAGCACCAGATTTGGGCTCCCTGCATCATACAGCATATCCCCACTGGCTATCTATTATACGTATGGTAACATATGTGTTTCCATGTTTCTCTCAATTGATCCACCGTCTCCTTCCCCCATTGTGTCCACAAGTCTTTTCTCTGTGGCTGTGTCTCCACTGCTGCCCTGAAAATAGGTTTATCAGTACCACCCTTCTAGATTCCCTATATATATGTGAATATAAGATGTTTGTTTTTTTCTTTCTGACTTGACTTCTCTGTTTGATAGGCTCTCGGTTCATCCACCTCGTTAGAACTGACTCAAATGCATTTGTTTTTAATGGCTTAGTATTCCATTGTATATATGTTTCTTTATCCATTCATCTGTTGATGGGTATCTAGGTTTCTTCCGTGTCCTAGCTTTTGTAAATAGTGCTGCAGTGAACACTGGGGTATGTGTTTTTTTCAATTACTGTTTTCTCGGAGTATGTGCCCAATAGTAGGACTGTTGGGTCATATGGTAGTTTTATTCCTAGTTTTTTAAGGAATCTCCATACTGTTATACTGGAGAAGGAAATGGCAACCCACTCCAGTATTCTTGCCTGGAGAGTCCCATGGACAGAGGAACCCGGCGGGCTACAGTCCATGGGGTCACAAAGAGTCGGACACAACTGAGTGACTGAACAACAGTATACTATTCTCCATAATGGCTGTATGAATTTACATTCCTACCAACAGTGCAAGAGGGTTTCCTTTTCTCCACACCCTCTCCGGCATTTATTATTTGTAGATTTTTTGATGATGGCCATTCTGACTGGTATGATGTAATACCTCATTGTAGTTTTGATTTTCATTTCTCTGATAATGAGCAATTTTGAGCATTTTTCTGTGTGACTATTGGCCATCTGTATGTCTTCTTTGGAGAAATGTCTGTTTAGGTCTTCTGCCCACTTTTTGATTGGGTTGTTTGTTTTTCTGGTATTGAGCTGCATGAGCTACTTGTATATTTTGGAGATTAATCTTTTGTCAATTGTTTTATTTGATGGTATTTTCTCCCATTCTGAGAGTAGTCTTCACCTTGTTTATAGTTTCCTTTGCTATGCAAAAACTTTTAAAGTTTAATTAGGTCACACTTGTTTATTTTTATTTCCGTTACTCTAGAAGGTGGCTCATAGAGGATCTTGCTGTGATTTTTGTCAAAAAGCATTCTGCCTGTGTTTTCCTCTAAGAATTTTATAGTTTCTGGTCTTAACATTTGGTCTTTAATCCATTTTGAGTTTATATTTGTGTGTGGTATTAGGCAGTGTTCTAATTTCATTCTTTTACATGTAGTTGTCAGTTTTCCCAGCACCACTTATTGAAGAGACTGTCTTTTCTCAGTTGTATGTTCTTGCCTCCTTTGTCAAAGACAAGGTGCCCGTGGGTGTGTGATTTTATCTCTGGGCTTTCTATCTTGTTCCATTGGTCTGTATTTCTGCTTTTGTGCCAGTGCTATATTGTCTGGTGAATGTAGCTTAGTCGTATAGTCTGAAATCAGGAGGTTGATTCCTCCAACTCCATTCTTTTTCCTCAACATTGCTTCGCCTTTTTGGGGTCTTCTGTGCTTCCATACAAATTGTGAAATTTTTTTGTTTTAGTTTTGTGAAAAATGCCATTGGTAATTTGATAGAGCTTGCAGTGAATCTGTAGATTGCTTCTGGTAGGATTGTCATTTTCACAATGTCCATTTCTTCCAATCCAGGAATATGATGTATCTCCTCAATTGTTTATATCATCTTTGATTTCTTTTGTCAGTCTGCTATAATTTTCTGTTTATGTGAGCTATTGTTTCTTGACTGCTTTTCCTTTGTTTCTGCATTCCCTCATTTCCCTAAATTCAAAACTGCTTGAATCTCTTTGGAACTCAGGGAAGCCCTAGGAGATTAAAGCCTTTCTCTTGAAGTGATAGCTGCACTGTCATGTTAATTTCAGCATTATTAACAGTAACCAAGAGGTAGAGGTAATTTCAATGTCCATGTGTCCATGGATGAATGGATAAAGAATATGTGATATATAAAGACTGTATGTCTATATACAAACATATACAATGGATGATAATGCAGCCTTAAAAATGAAGGAAATCCTACCATTCATGACAACATGGATGACATTATGCTAAGTGAAATAAACTAGATGCAGAAAGACAAAAACCATATGATCCCATTTATATGTGGACTCTAAAGAAGTCAAATTCACAGAAATGGAATAAAATGTTATCAGAGCCTGGAGAGGGGGGTATTTAGGGAGATAAAGTTCAGGAGTACAACGTTTCTATTATGCAAGATGAATAAATTCTGGAGATCTAATGCATGACAAAGTGACTGTAGTTAACATTATTGTATACTTGAAATCTTCTAAGAGGGTAGATCTTAAGTGTTCTCATCACAAAAAAAAAAGAAGTTAACTATGTTAGGTGTTGGATGTGTTAATTAGCTTGAGTGTGATTATTATTTCACATTGTATATCAAATCATCAAGTTGTTTACTTTAAATGTATACAATTTTAAATTATCAATTATCCTTCAGTAAAGCTGAGGAGGATAAGATTGAATTGTGTGGGTGTGGCCAAATTCCTAAATAATTCCTACTGAGAATCTAAAGAGATATTAGTTATCCACCAATTCAGAGGTAGATACTACAGGAAAGTTGTTAAAAATGAGCTGGAATACATATATTATTTCTACTTTCTTAGTAAATTAATCAATTTTCTCTTAGTGCATCTTTATGTAGAATTATTAACCTTAAATGTTAGCAGCAGGCTGAGCTCCTTCAGACGGTTGGGAAATAGGATTGTCTCTTTTTTGGTACATCTTGGTCAGGACCTCACTGCTAGAACAAATAAACTGCTTGTCTATCACCCTAAATGAACTCTGGTCAAGATTCAGAATTCAAGGGTGGGGTTCTCAACCTAACCAGCTCACTTGCCTGCCCCCTAGTGTACGGGGGTGGTGAGAGCAAGGGTCCCCTTAGCAGGATCCTCCAGGAAGCTTTGCGTTCCACAGCCGCAGGGCAAGTGCTAGGATTTCCTCTGTCCACATTCCTCACAGATGGTGGGAACCAGGTGTGGCATGGATGAAAAACTAGACCTGTTCAATACGCTGAAATCTCTTATATCTTGTTCCAGAGGACTAGGCAGGTTCCCACAGAAAAAGATAATACCTAATTCATCAATGGGCAAAAATTATCCATGGGCAAATAATGTGTAAAAAATTCTGTGAACTTTCAGTCCCTTTTTCCATTCTACATGGTGTAAAAGTTTTCAGTTTCTACAACATATTCTGAAGTGGAGGTGGTGCACTTACTTTTCATTAACGGAGTTTTACCAGTGTCCTTTCCTCAGATGCCTATGTGCCTTTCTTGCATTCTGCTGTGAATATTTCCTGTAGGCCAGTTACGACTTTGAGATTCTGTTCTCCAGTGACATCCACTGGAAACCCTAAAGAGGAGTATGTGAAAGAGAAAAATGTAGTAATAGAGCCCAAAATAAAGACAGTTTATTTTAATAGATTCTCTGGCCAGTAAGCACCATTTATGCTTTACACAATTTTTCTGTCAATCTTAGAAGTTTTCTAATCCCTCTTTACTGTTTTTGTAAAAACTAATGTTAAAGTACCCTAGAAGTCTTTTTTAAGTGTTTCATTCCTTCTCTACTGAAATGAAATAGTTGAACCTTGCTTAAGGTAGTATCTTAATGGGAGACATTCTCACTGACCTCTGCCTATTTCATTTCTAGTATTCCCATGGTAGGAGAAAATCTATTGTTTACATCAGATAATGTTTCTTTATGGACATAGTGGAACAAATATTTTATTTTATTTTTTGTAACAAATACTTTAAAAATGCACACAGATAAAATCAGATCTCTATAAAATCAGAATATTTGTTTGTAGCTTGTAGAGACATTTAAAAGTGGTAGTGCTCCATCAGAATCATGGTTAGTAGCCAGTGGTGCTGTGCAGGCTGGCCTTCTCTAATGCTCGCTAGTGCACTGCTGGCTGTCTGCCGCCCACAGCAGGACTGTGGTCTCTGAAAGTTAGTGGCAAGCACATCTCACTTCCTACTTCTGAGCTGATTGCTCAGAACCTTGGGACATTAAAGTCCTGGACTCCTGCTTGAGAACGCGGATGGCCTAGGTGGTATTTTAAGGTATTCTAGAGGTAGAGTTAGAGCTTTGCAAAAAGAATTATGCTTTTAATTGAACTAACAGTTCAAATGTTGAATTAGTTTTGTGAAATTGAAATTTTGGCAGAAAGCTAGTTCTTTTCCAAGTTGTATTAACAGCTCTACAGAAGATGAAAATAAAACCATGAGTTGTTACAGTGGCTTCATTCTGTAGAAAATTTCTGGTAGAGTATATGGTTCAATGCAGTTGTCATTGAGGAAATTATTTTCATGAAGATTTATTGGTAGTCACTTCTATCAGAAACAATTACAGGAACCTCATAGTTTTTATTTTCTATTTTTCTGTATTTTATTTCTATTTAATTCTTTTGTTTACTATTACTTCAACATTGTGAATTTTGAAGCTAGATAGTCATACAGATGGAATCTCCACTCTCTTTTATGTTTTTATTGGCATCTGATTACCTGTGACTCTTAAGATATCACCATTATTTTTTAGTTACGATGTCCAGTGCAGCTTGAGTCCTTTAGTCCTTTAGTAATATCTCTGGGGAAAAGATAGGAAGCCTGAATTTCACAGGTAGCGGTTTGTTACAGCAGGTAGAGAAAGGATGAAAAGCACCTACTGCCGGAGACAGAACAGCCACGGCCCCGGCCAGCCTTCCTGCAGTTCTGTCCCCAGTCTGTTAACATACCGTTTTTAAAAGGTGAATATGGGGGCCTAAACTGATACCATTAGCTTCCTCTGCCATTGCAGAACAGTGAAGACAAAAGCACTCACCATCTTAATATTCACAGGACTGTGCTAAAGAATAATGATTTAAGATCGAGACAAGAGTTAACTGCCCACCTCACCAACCAGTGGCCTTCCCCAGGAGCTCTGGATGTCAATGCTGTTGCCTTGGACACGTTGCTTTACCGAAAACACAATAAACAGTGGTATGAGTAAGTGTGACCCTTTTTTTTTTTTTTCCAACTAATTACAAACTTAGTTGTACCGCAACATATGACTGTCCACTTTGGTTTCTAATACTTTTCTGAATTCATTATTAGCTCAGAGCAAAAGTAGGATTTAAGACTATTTTGGCTTGGTAAGGTTATATTAAGGCCGCGAATGTGGTAATGTTACAAAGCCACGGCACCCTGGAGAAGTAAAGACGTTGAGAAACGCTTGTGTAGTGTTACAGTAGCTACTCACTTCTCTACTGAACCTTCAGCCAGTCCTTCAGTTATGTCAGTGAGCTTGTATTTAATGAGCCATCTGTATTTGAATTCTAGCTGTGGTGTTTGTTTTTACATTAAAACTAATTTTCATGCTTGTTCTAAAACACAAAATTCCATGTCATAAAAGGATAGAAAGAAATTTACTTGTTCTTGGTGGGTCTGAAAGAGTTTTGTTCATTTTTCAATAAATCTAATTTTTGGGGGATATTGAAGATAAAATCACTCCACCCATGGCCACAAGATCCTTTTCTTATTTCTTTGTCCCAGCATTCAGGACTGTTTCACTTAGCTACTGTTTCCCCCTGTTGAGAGCCGCAAAATCTTAGGCTCTCTTTCTTTAGGTAATCTTCATTTCAGAACTTGTAAATTGTGTTACCTTCTTTTGGCTTTTAGTTACTTTCCCATCTTGATAATTGTTTTCAATGTTTTTATTTTCATATCTTCAGCTGATTTTCTGATAGTTTTTCCTGCTCTCCCTCCATCTTCTTTGGTTCTCCCTTCCCTTCCCTTTGTCCCTCCTTCCTCTGCTTCCCTCTCTTCTCCTTCTCTTTCTTCTCTCTTCCTTTTTTTTTTCCCCCTCTCTCTTTTTGTTTTTTTCTCAGCTTTTCTTTTATAGCCCTTTTTAAAATTTCACTGGTAGTGCATGCATACTCAGTCATGCCCAACTCTTTGCAACCCCATGGACCGTAGCCTTCCAGGCTCCTCTGTCCATGGGATTTAACCAGGCAAGAATACTGGAGTGGGTTGCCATTTCCTCTTCTAGGGGATCTTCCCAACCCAGGGATCAAACCCACGTATCCTGTGTCTCCTGCGTTGGCAGGCAGGTTCTTTACCACTGAGCCACCGGGGAAGCCCTTCATTGGTAGAGCAATATACTTCTTTTTGTGCTTCTTAGGCCACCTTTCACTAGGTAATTAGTGGCCTGACACTACATTTCCTTGTAGAAACTACAAGGAATGTCTTAGCACAGACCTAATTTCTGCCCACTTTCCTCTGTGATTTTTCTCATTTCAGAGATAGAACTCAAAATACATTTTTACCTTTTGTTGTTTAAAAAAGGTTGCTGGAGGCTTTTATGTTTACTTTCCTATTAGTTTCATTGATTGTTAGAGATAAGTAGGGAGATATGAGCCAGTTATTTACAAAATGAATCAGTAGAACTCTCTTCATCATCTCCTGCACCACACTAAGTAGGATTCAAGGTGTTGACTGGGTCTTTCATGGATTGGAACCTAGTTCCCCTTACATCCTATGAAAGATTTAAATAACTAGAATATATCTTATTATTCTAGTATATAAGTTTATCTTTCTGTGACACATATAATGTATGCAAAAATATTTATTTGTATTTCTAATTTATAATTGAAATCCTGAATTTATAGCAATACTTGGTATATTATAACATAAGATGCTCCTGCTTTTATAACTGCAAAAATATTATTATATCCTGACAAATTAAGACTAGTAACTTTGCTTTTTATTACAACATCTATGTTGTCACTGTAGATAGTGGGTGGTAAAATGTTTTAGCAGAAAGACATGTACATACCACTGCCTGCCCATAGAGCTGCCCCCCTGGGGAACCAGTGAGGACATCCAAGTGGAAGGTTTATTTCTGGGTTACCTCTGCATGTAGTAATAGTGGCTGTCTTCTACAAAATATTGTAGCAGCAACAAGAGTAATTGCAGTCTCAGAAAAGAATCCAGCGAAACTGCCTGTTTAGAATGGATCCAGATTTTGTCCCTCTTGACTTGGTTTCTCCATTAGGTTAAGAAAGGATACCCGTTCCTTCCTAGCATCATCCGTTTTTAATCTAGCCAGACTTCTGATGTTGGCACTGCTTTTCTGTGACCCTGTTGCCAAACTGATATCCCTGAACAAAAGTACGCACTTGGGGCAGTGCTGGCATCCCCGTACCTAGAGTTTAAAGTCAGGATTTGAAAGTATTTCTGTGGCTTCCTTGCTGTTTAACACCAAGCATGACTCCTTGCTTTTTGTTTGTGCACATGTAATACTGGCGTGGGGGGAATGCTTATTTAAACGGAATCGTAAGAGTCATCTGAGGTAGTAAATTGCTTGGCACCTAATCCCTTTCTGATGAAACTTTATTTATTTATAGTCTATTAATATTTTCTGTTTTGGACTCTTATATAGCCTTATATCTTTCATGTTTGGGCAATATCCACTCACCTGATATCCTGCTATTTCTTAGAGAGCTCTTAAAGCCCTATCTAAATTTAAAATGACCAACAAATTCCCAGTTGTTCGAAACAAATAATACCAACTTTTTCATGTAGAAATGGACATTTTCATATAGAAATGGATTTTCAGAACAGAGTAGTGCTGTATATAAATCATGTTTGAAACACATCATAGCTTTTCGTCAAGATACTGTTTTTGCTTTCCTCAGATTTATGATACAGGCCAAAGTCATTGAACTGACCTGATCACCAATTCCTCTTCATTTTATCAGTGTCTTAAATAAGTCCAACAAACATTTGTGAGAAACTGCAGATCATGAAGGAGGTAGCCAGAGCCTCCTTAACAGGGAACGTCAGCTCTCTTAATAATATGGAGAAAGAAACTGACCCTGTAATGAGCCATTGAAATTTCATGCTGAGGATATGGAAGGTCTGTAGTTAACTTCTCCAGGGGCTCTGTAAATATATTTGCCCACTTGGGTTTTAGAAAAAAGAGAGTGTGCTATTTGATGTAATGAATTTCGTGGTAAAATGACCCATTGGGTAACTTGGCTGTGATCACCTTGTCATGGAAGGACCCCTTTCACAAGAGATCTTAAATTTATTTCTATTTACTACACTGTTTATAAAGCTTTGAACATATCATTTCAAATTTATTTCTAGATTATTTAGACTGACAAGATTAGTTATATGGGATTTTATTATATCTCTTCCTTTACTTCAAACATTGGCATATCATGTTAAAAAATTTTAAGGCATTTAAGGCATTACTGTAAAAGCTCAACAATAAATAAATATATAAGGCACACTCCCTAACACACACACCGAGCAATTGATCTTTTTTCTTTCCACTCAGTTCTGTTTTAATATATGTATCTTTATATGCAAAGTCTAGGTCACATGAGCTTGTTAAATATCTGTTACATAATCTTGTTAGATTATCTGTTATATAACTTTGTTAGATTATTCCTATTCCAGATCAGATCCATTGTCACCATATATGTATCTTCTACTTACACTTTTTTTTAGTCGTCTAAATTTATCATTGTCTCCCAATTTGGCTTCCACTCACAAAATTATTAAGAATTATGAGGGTTTTTTATGCCCTTCATGATCTACTACTTAGGCCTATTTGATATAATCACTTCATGTATATTCCAGGTTCTCCTCATGTGTGTCTAAAGCACTGAGGTTGTAGACATCTTTTACAAATTATGTTTTGTATTGACCTGACTCACATTTTGTCCTCTTTTAAGCTCCCTCGCATCCTTCTATTTTTAGTAAATATCCTTCCATGTTTATAGATGTTCTGCTGTAGCAAATGCTTACTTTGTTCCTTAAACATACTTCCATGGAAATCAAACCAAGAATAAAAAGAACAGTTTCCATGCACAGTGATGTGCCTCTGTGTATAGATTGAGTGCATATATTTGTTTCTATTTTCTACATATGGATAGTTTATTCTTCTGTTTATCACACTCTGTTGTCCAGTAACTACCAGATAATGTAAATTATTACCTCAAGATATCTAATGGGCAAATAAGTAGTGTAAATTAGCCACATCATTGTGTCTGAATTGATATGAAGTATAAGACTGTAGAAAAATTTGCTTATAATTGCATTGACTTATCACTGTTTCCTTTAATTTGCCTTTATTTTGGTACCCAGTTCTATATATAGAAGTTTGAATTTGAGTGGTTTTTAAATGTTCCTATAGTAAGAAATTGGATGCTGTGAATTTTATTATGTCTCAAGTGCTCACAACAGTTCCTACAATTTTAAATTATATTTAACAATGTAATGGCATAGAGTAAACTGCGAACTTTTATATAGTCAATGCATGACTCTTACTATCTGGGTTCTTATTTTGATTAAGCTCTTGCTGTTTAAAAAATTTAACTCTGAGAAATAGGAACAGACTGTTACCTGGTTTGGTGTATCTGGTGGTGGTGGTGGTTTAGTCGCTAAGTCGTGTCCGACTCTTGCGACCCCATGGACTGTAGCCTGCCAGGCTCCTCTGTCCATGGGATTCTCCAGGCAAGAATACTGGACTGGGTTACTATTTCCGTCTCCAGAGGATCTTCCCAACCCAGAGATTGAACCTGGGTCTTCTGCATCGCAGGCAGATTCTTAACCAACTTAGCTACGAAATAAAGAAAGAAAGAAAGTGAAGTCGCTCAGTCGTGTCCAACTCGTAGCGACCCCATGAACTGCAGCCTACCAGGCTCCTCCATCCATGGGATTTTCCAGGCAAGAGTACTGGGGTGGGGTGCCATTGCCTTCTCCATAGAGTCAGGCTACCAGGTGCAAATCTCATCTCCTGTGTCCCAGTCCTCTTCTGTAAACTGGGGATGATAATAATTCCAACCTCTTCTGGTAGCCATGAGCATTAAGGAAGTTAATATATATGCACATGTAGAACAGTGCCTAGCATTTGATAATTGCTATATAAATATTGCTATCATTTTTTGTTACATGTTATATATGTGTGTTATCTGTTACAATTATCAGAAGTTTCCTACAGAGACTATCTTGCTATTTAAAATTATGAGTAAGAACTTTTATACTCTCAACATTTGAAAAGTCATCACTGTTGTAAAGTGAGAAAGTGCTCACGTTGTAAGCTAGGAAGCTATTCCATCACCTCATCCTTCACCTCATTTCTTAAAGGAAAAGACAAATAGGTGCCAGTTGTATCCCCCTCATACTTAATACACACACAGCAGATAAATCTGTGAGCCTCCTCTTGTGTGTATGAATAGAGAAGAGCTATGTCATAGATCACTTAGATTATATATATTTTCTACAATATTATTATAACATTTCTAGGAAATTAGATAGGGTTTGACTACCTTTGGAAATAAGGTTTGTTCCTTATTTCCAGGAGATGTGTTCCTCTTCCTGGATCATTTATATTTAGAAATAATACTGAATTTTGTCACATACCTGAAATGTCAGTAATACCACAGCTGCATATCTCTCTTGAGTTGGTTTTATGTTGACAAAACAAATATGAGGAAGATTTGAACATTTACACATAAACATTCATTAACTTTCCATTCACAACTGAATTTTCATGTTATAATTTATTTCTAGTGAATTTATTTAATAGAAAATTGGCTCATTCATGTTGATTTTTGGCAGAAACCAACACAATACTGTAAAGCAATTATCCTTCAATTAAAAATAGATAAATTTTTTAAAGAAATAAAATGGGCTCACAGTTGTCAATAGATGATGGAAGGAGGTTAATCATCTTGAAGGTGTATTAACACAAACAGGTATTTTACTACCCAACATTTTTTAATTTCTCAGTTACAGGAATTGTTAACAATAATTTGTTATTTTTATGTAAAAATCATCTGTAATAGTAGCAAGGTATTGTGCTTAGGAGACACAAACCTCATAACAAAAATTGTCAGTTTCATTTGTGTATTGAGAGACTTGAGGTTTTCTGCACCTTTGACAATTGATAATGACCAAAAGTGCCTATTTCTTTACTAACCTGATGATCAAAAATAGATGTAAGGAATTGAATTTGTTTGACAGATTGTTTCTCTTTTCCTCTTTTAGTGGATTTAACAACCTCCAAAGAGGGCAGAGGGAAATATATAACAGTTTCTATTGCCGCCATGATACAGATGAAGTTTAGGGGGCAAATGGGGAGAAATGAACCAGAAATTCAATAAATTGGAGAAAACCATTAAAGAATATCTCTAGAAATTTTTTATTGTGGGAAGAAGTTAAAGTAGTATTTTACCTTTGTCTTACAGAAAAAGTTATCAGAGCCTTGACCAGTTATCAGCTGAGGTTAGCCTTTCTCAGACGTCACTGGATCCAGGTCAGTCACAAGAAGGAGATGGAAAACAAGACACATTAAATTTAATCAGTGAAGGTAAGAAAAAAAAATCTATTTGAAAATTATGTTTTCCTGCACTGTACATATTTTGGTTGCAGAAGATTGCTAAAGAATAATAGTGACATTTCTGTGAAGCATGCTAGAAATTAAGCTGCCATTGGGAAATGGCAACCCACTCCAGTATTCTTGCCTGGAGAATCCCATGGACCGAGGAGCCTGGTGGGCTACAGACCACGGGGTTGCAGAGTCGGACACGACTGAGCAACTTCACTTTATGATTAAAAAGCGTCGACTCTTGTTTTTATCTCATGTGTTTGTAGCTAAACTTCTCAAAAGATATTCTGTAACTGTTAACCTTTATTTCTTCACTTCACTGTGTTCTTTTTTATCCACTCCAATTTGGCTTTTTTTTTTTTTCAATTTGGCTTTTGTGTCTCTGCTACTTACTAAAATGCATTTTATGAAGGTGATCAACCGCTGCCATATCGTTGACATCAGTCCTCTGTCTTTACCCTGTTAAACTTCTGAGCAGTTTTTGATCCAGCTGATGATTACTCATTCTTGAGTTCCTTTTGGTATTTCATTTTCTGAATATTCTGAAAAACTTGGGGAATAAACATAGAAGAGTCATCTTCTTTCCTGTTACTGCATTCAGCTGTGTTCTAACCACTCCTCTTTCCACTGAGTTGCATTTTCATGAACAACATGTTGATTCAGTTTCATAACTTTTGAGGCCACTTTCAATCATATGATCACATTTCAGTTTCTGAGACACCATCTATTTGCTTTTAAACTTCAGTAGAATAGCTGGTTCAAAATTCTTTCCTTTCCCACTCCCACCCCCCAACTATGGGCTAGGTGTGTGACTCTAACACTTTGGATTAGATAGCTGGTGCTGGAATGATCTGATGCTCACATATTTTTCCTCTGCTCTTCTCAGTTCCACACTTGGTGATGTGTGTGAGGTCTAGGGAAAGACAGTTCCTTACTTCAAAGGAACTGTTTTCTTCTGTGCCTCCTTTGTTCTCTGTTGTCTTTGTTGCAGTAAATGACACCACCGCAGGTGTTATCCTAGACGCTGCTCTCTGCCCTCTAACTGCGATGCGTGCTGCATGCACTGATTCATCCTCTCCATTACTGCTACTGTGGTCTAGGCCACCTGAATCAAGCCTCTTGGATGGACTGCTTTCCTCTCATTCCTGCCTCCTCTCAGTCCATTCTCCATTTAGGGATCAGTAATCATTAAAAACATAAGTCAGAATCAGTTGCCACCCACCGTGAAATTCTGTAACTGCCGTCAGTGCCAGTCAGAATAAAACCCAAACTGCTTTTTGTGGCTTCCTCGTGATCTGATCCTTACCAGCTTCTGCCTCATATCGGTCCATTCTTTTGTTTGTTCTCTACACCACAGCAAACTGACCTCCAGACTGTCCCTCCAAACTGGTTTCTGCCTCAGCTATCTTTACACTTCCTTTTCCCACTGCCCTGAAACTCCTTTCTTAAAATCTTTCCATGGCAACTTCTTTATCAGGTCTCTGTACAAATATCAGCTCTTTAAAGTAGTTCTCCTTGGCTGCCGTACCTTAATTCAGCACCTGTCTCCATGTCTTCCCCATCCCAGGAACTTACCATACACATTGCCATACATTATGCTATGATCCTTACCTGTAACTCCCCACTAAGATCTAAGCTTATAAGGATAGCTTCCTGGTGGCTCAGATAGTAAAGAATACGCCTGCAGTGCGGGAGACCTGGGTTCGATTCCTGGGTTGGGAAGATCCCTTGGAGGAGGGTATGGTAACCCACCCCAGGATTCTTGCATGGAGAATTCCATGGACAGAGGAGCCTGGTGGGCCACAAAAAGTCAGACATGACTGGGTGACAAATGCTTTCACCACACATGAGGGTGGGATATCTTATGCATATTTTCACCAGTATATTGTTAGAGTCTGATGAATTATAGACAGTCATTAAATATTTGTTGATAGAATAAGTATATATAAGAAGTGTCATAGACTGTGAGGAACAAATTATTGGTAGTATAAAGTAAAAATTCAGTTAACCAGAAGTCTCAGGCAATAGGAAAATTGTGATAAAATGAATTTCCTGCTTCTTTTAAGATAGTTGTTGACATGTTCTCAAAAGGCCTTAGTCTGTTTTACTAGTTTAGTATGTTCTCAAAAGGCCTTAGTCTGTTTTACTAGTTTAGTAAACAGTGTATATTAAATACAAACAGATCTTTCTTTGATGATGTGGACAATAAAGATAGCATATTAGAATGTCTTAGTGGCACTAATGTCAATGGAAAAGAGTAAACTGTCATTATTTAGAGTATGTATGTTTAAAAAACCTAATGAATACTATGAGTGGATTTCTTTATGACAGTTTTTCATATAAAAATACATTCATTCAAACTCTAATTTCTAATTTTAGGCATTTTAATATCAGTAAGATGAGGTTAATAATGAGTATTTTTATACTATTAAAACAAATGTGAGACTTCCCTAGTGGTCCAATGATGAAGACTCTGCTCTTCCACTGCTGAGAGTGTGGAGTTTGATCCCTGGTCAGGGAACTAAGATCCTGCATGCTGTGTGGTGTGGCCAAAAATAATAATAAAGTAAAATTTGTTAAGGAAAAAAAAGAAATGAGGAGGAGGGAAGAATGAATGGGTGGCACATACAGGATTTTTAGGGCCATGAAATGGCTCCAGTGATGCTAAAATGGTAGATACGTGTCATTATACATTTGTGCAGCCCATAGGATCGTCAGTATCAGGAGTGAACCCTAATATAAACTGTGGACTCTGGGTGATAATTATGTGTTCATGTAGGTTCATCCGTTGTAACAAATGTACTCTCTAGTGGGGGAGGTTAATAATGGGAGACTGCATGTGCAGGGGTAGGAGGTATATGAAAAATCTCTGTACCTTCATGCTCAGTTTCTTTGTGAACCTAATTACCCTAAAGAATACTGTGTTTAAGAATTCAAGGTAGTGCTTTGAAAAGATAAACAAAACTGATAAACCTTCAGCTAGTCTCATCAAGAAAAAAAAGATGAGACCCAAATCCATAAAATCAGAAATGGAAAAGAAGAAGTTACAGCTGACACCACAGAAATGCAAAGGATCATAATAGATTACGAAAGCTAGTAAAATGGATGAGCAAGAAAAAAATAGACAAATTCCTAAATGTACAATCTCCCAAGGCAGAACCAGGAAGAAATAGAAAATATGAATTGATGCATTACTAGTAATAATTGAATCAATAATTTTAAAACTTCAAGCAAACCGAAGTCCAGGACCAGATGGCTTCACAGGTGAATTCTTCCAAACATTTAGAGAAGAGTCACCACCTCTACTTCTGAAACTATTCCAAAAAACTGCAGAGGAAGGGACACTTCTGAACTCATTCTATGAGAGATCAGCATCACCCTGATACCGAAACCAGACAAAGATATCACACAGAAAAGAAAATGACAGGCCAATATCCCTGATGGATGTACATACATTACAGGTAGTACTCTGATCAAAATGCAAAAGAATCATAGAATTTGATAATTTTTTTTCTTTAAAGGGGCCTTTCACCTGGGGATAAATAAACCATCTATTGAACAAGTCTTGGGTGAAACAAAAATATAAGTTGAAATTATGAATTTTGAAAAAATGCCAGTGAAGACTCTGCATAGCAGACTTTGTGAGATTTACTTGTCTATGACCAACCTAGACAGCATATTAAAAAGCAGAGACATTACCTTGACAACAAAGGTCCATCTGGTCAAGGCTATGGTTTTTCCAGTGGTCGTGTATGGATGTGAAAGTTGCACTATACAGAAAGCTGAGCACTGAAGAATTGATGCTTTTGAACTGTGGTGTTGGAGAAGACTCTTGAGAGTCCCTTGGCCTGCAAGGAGATCCAACCAGTCCATCCTAAAGGACGAACATGACTGAATGACTGAACTGAAAAAGGAAAGAAAATAAATGAGTTTTCCCAGCCCCTAAAACTAGAAAAAGAACGAAAAAGTAAATAAAAAGCACAAAGAATAAAATAATAAAGATAAAATCACAAGTTAATGAGATAGAGAATCTAAAAGATATTTACTTAATAAATCAAGAAACCTTCAATTCAGTCAGTTCAGTCGCTTAGTCGTGTCTGACTCTTTGCAACCCCATGAATCGCAGCACACCAGGCCTCCCTGTCCATCACCAACTCCCGGAATCTACCCAAACCCATGCCCATTGAATCGGTGATGCCATCCAGCCATCTCATCTTCTGTCGTCCCCTTCTCCTCCTGCCCCCAATCCCTCCCAGCATAAGGGTCTTTTCCAATAAGTCAACTCTTTGCATGAGGTGGCCAAAGTACTGGAGTTTCAGCTTCAGCATCGGTCCTTCCAGTGAACACCCAGGACTGATCTCCTTTAGGATGGACTGCTTGGATCTCCTTGCTGTCCAAGGGACTCTCAAGAGTCTTCTCCAACACCACAATTCAAAAGCATCAAGTCTTCAGCGCTCAGCTTTCTTCACAGTCCAACTCTCACATCCATACATGACCACTGGAAAAACCATAGCCTTGACGACATGGACCTTTGTTGGCAAAGTGATGTCTCTGCTTTTTAATATGCTATCTAGGTTGGTCATAACTGTCCTTCCAAGGAGTATGCGTCTTTTAATTTCATGGCTACAGTCACCACCTACAGTGATTTTGGAGCTCCAAAAAATAAAGTCTGACACTGTTTCCACTGTCTCCCCATCTATTTCCCCAAGAAACCTTATTTTTTAACTAAAAGAGACCCAGATAATTCAATCATAAATGGAGGAAAGCAAATAAAAATTAAGGGAATAAGTATAACCTGATAAATACAATATGAAAAATAAAAAAATGATAGGTCAATACTACTTACAGATATTGATATAAAAGTTTTAAATAATGTATTAGTGGACAGAATCTAACACCACATAAAGAAATGATACACCATGAACAGGAACATATGATTGATTCAGTATTAGGAAGTCTATTAATATGACACACCATATTAATAGATCTGAGATAGAAAAGATTTATCATCCACAGATGCCAGAAAAACCTGGGCAGAATTCAACACTTGTGTGATAACCATTCAAGACAGAAGATCTAAGTAATACTTACATTACATGAATATGTATATATGTATGTATGTCTGTCCTAAAATGAGCATCTTAGTGGGGAAATGCTGAGATACCCATTGTTTCTACCACTATTTAACATTATACTGGAAGTTTAGCCAGTGCATTTAAAGAAGAAACTTCTAGGGACATGAGAATTGGATTTTAGAGTTTATAGCGTGAACCTGGGAATCACAGATAAATAACAACACTAATTTAGACAATAAAAAAAAAGTCTTGGAGCTTCTCTGTGGTTAAGAATTCACCTTCAGGGGACACGGGTTCGATCCCTAGTCCAGGAAGATACCACACGCCACAGAGTAACTAAGCCCATGTGCCCCAACTACTGAGCGCACATGCTGAAGGCTCCTGAAGCCTGCATTCCTAGAGCCTGTGCTCGCTGCAACTAGAGAAAACCTGTGTGCAGTGACAAAGACCCAGCACAGCCAGAAATAAACAAAATTCAAAAATAAAATAAACTGCAAAGTTTAAAAAATAAAAGTCTTCTAAGGTAACAGGATATAAAATTATACAGAAATCAGTAGCCTTCACATGTGGTACAAATAACCAGTGACTCTGTTCGTAGGGAAAAAGAAAAACTTTAAATAGCAGAGAAGATAAAATATTTAGGCATTGTGCATTTCTTGTTAAGTTTTTTCCTATCTCAGGAGAGCTATAATCATTTTTAAGAAATACAAAAGCAGACTCAAGTGAATGGAAAGTAATACTTTCGAGTTTTCTCCAAGTTAATGTAAAGTTGACACAATCCTGCATATGCTTTTATTTTCTAATCCAGTAAATTTACCCTGAAGATATACTTAAGTAGCACAAAACTATGTATGCCCAAGGTTATTCTGTCCACTTAATATTTGTTTACATTCTGTACTTTTCCCTGAATGCTTATCACTTTGAAGAATTTCTCTAGCTACCCCCTTTTTAAAATTTAACTTTTTATTTTGAAGTAATTATAGATTCACATGCAGCTTAATATATAATACAGAGATCTCCATATACCCTTCACCCAGTTTGCCTCAGGGGCAACATCTTACAAAACTGTATAATATCACATCTATGAAATTGACAGTATAATCCACTGATTTCACTCAGATTTGCATGTACTCAGCTGTGTGTGTTTTTAGTTTATGCCATTTTACATGTGTAGGTCTATGTATACACACCACCACTCAGAGATGGACAGTTCCTTCACTGCAGGGATCCCTTATGGTGCCCTTTATAACCATACCCACCTCCCTTCCAGCCATGCCTTACCTCTGCCCCTTCCCTAACCCACAGCAAGCACTAATCTGTTCTCTGTTACTGTAATTTGTCATGAAACTATGAAGAATATGGTATAATAAAATCATGAAGAGTACTAAGATAGTACATGGACTTTTTGGATTGGACTTTTTCACTCAGCATAATTCCCCTGAGATCTGTCCCAGTTGTGATGTGTCTATTTTTTTTTATTGCCTTTTTTATTTTTGCTTTTTTTATTGCTAAGAATATTCCATGGTATGGATGTGCTATATCATTTTTGTTTAGTTTTGAAACCAGTCATTGAGGGACGTTTGGGTTGGTTTACACTTGAGGTCTGTAAAGCTGCTACCATTGACTGAATGTTTGTGTTCCCCTAGATTCATCTGTTGAAACCAAATGTCTAGTATAAGAATATTAGAACATGGGCTTTGGGAGATGATTAGGTATGAGGCTGGAGGGTTCATGAATAGGATTAGTGCCCTTAAAGAGAGACCCCAGAGAGCTCCTTTACCCCTTCAGTCTTAGGACAGAGTGAGAAGACTACTGTATATAAACCAGGAGACGGACCATAACCAGACACTGAATTTGCAGTGACCTTGATCTTGGATTTCCCAGTTTCCAGAACCGTGAGAAACAAATTTCTGTTGTTTATAAGCCACCCAGTTTATGACATTTCTGGTATAGCAGCTGAAAGGGACTAAGCTGCTATGAACCTTTATTGACAGCTTTTTGTGTGAACCTAAGTCTTAATTTCTCTGGGATAAATACCTAGGAGTACAGCTGCTAGGTTGTATGGTAGTTGCATGTTTAGGTTTTTAAGAATCTGCCCAACTATTTTTCAGAGTGACTGTCCCGCTTTGTGTTTCCACCAGCAATGTATGAACGATCCAGTTTCTCCACATCCTTGCCATTTTTCCATGTTGTCACAGTTTTCTATTTTAGCCATTGTTATAGGGATGCAGTGCTGTCTAAGTTCACTTCAGTTCAGTCGCTCAGTCGTGTCTGACTCTTTGTGACCCCATGAATCGCAGCACACCAGGCCTCCCTGTCCATCACCGACTCCTGGAGTTTACTCATACTCATGTCCATCGAGTTGGTGATGCCATCCAGCCATCTCATCCTCTGTCGTCCCTTTCTCCTCCTGCCCTCAATCCCTCCCAGCATCAGGGTCTTTTCCAATGAGTCAGCTCTTCACATGAGGTGGCCAAAGTATTGGAGTTTCAGCTTCAGCATCAGTCCTTCCAATGAACACCCAGGACTGATCTCCTTTAGGATGGACTGGTTGGATCTCCTTGCAGTCCAAGGGACTCTCAAGAGTCTTCTCCAACATCACAGTTCAAAAGCATCAAGTCTTCAGCGCTCAGCTTTCTTCACGTCCAACTCTCACATCCATACATGACCACTGGAAAAACCGTAGCTTTGACCAGATGGACCTTTGTTGGCAAAGTAATGTCTCTGCTTTTTAATATGCTATCTAGGTTGGTCATAACTTTCCTTCCAAGGAGTAAGCGTCTTTTAATTTCATGGCTGCAGTCAGCATCTGCAGTGATCTTGGAGCCCAAAAAATTAAAGTCAGCCACTGTTTCCACTGTTTCCCCATCTATTTGCCATGAAGTGATGGGACCGGATGCCATGATCTTAGTTTTCTGAATGTTGAGCTTTAAGCCAACTTTTTCACTCTCCTCTTTCACTTTCATCACGAGGCTTTTTAGTTCTTCTTCACTTTCTTCCATAAGGGTGGTGTCATCTGCATATCTGAGGTTATTGATATTTCTCCCAGCAATCTTGATCCCAGCTTGTGTTTCTTCCAGCCCAGCATTTCTCATAATGTACTCTGCATATATATTAAATAAGCAGGGTGACAGTATACAGCCTTGACATACTCCTTTTCCTATCTGGAACCAGTCTGTTGTTCCATGTCCAGTTCTAACTGTTGCTTCCTGACCTGCATACAGATTTCTCACTAGGTGGGTCAGGTGGTCTGGTATTCCCATCTCTTTCAGAATTTTCCAGTTTATTGTGATCCACATAGTTGAATGCTTTGGCATAGTCAATAAAGCAGAAATAGACGTTTTTCAGGAACTCTCTTGATTTTTTGATGATCCAAGAGATGCTGGCAATTTGATCTCTGGTTCCTCTGTCTTTTCTAAATCCAGCTTGAACATCTGGAAGTTCACGGTTCATGTATTGCTGAAGCCTGGCTTGGAGAATTTTGAGCATTACTTTACTAGCGTGTGAGATGAGTGCAATTATGCGGTAGTTTGAGCATTTTTTGGCATTGCCTTTCTTAGGGATTGGAATGAAAACTGACCTTTTCCAGTCCTGTGGCCACTGCTGAGTTTTCCAAACTTGCTGGCATATTGAGTGCAGCACTTTCACAACGTCATCTTTCAGGATTTGAAATAGCTCAACTGGAATTCCATCACCTCCACTAGCTTTGTTCGTAGTGATGCTTTCTAAGGCCCACTTGACTTCACATTCCAGGATGTCTGGCTCTAGGTGAGTGATCACACCATCGTGATTATCTGGGTCGTGAAGATCTTTTTTGTACAGTTCTTCTGTGTATTCTTGTGACCTCTTTTTAATATCTTCTACTTCTGTTAGGTCCATACCATTTCTGTCCTTTATCGAGGACATGTCCTTTATCGAGGGAAATGTTCCCTTGGTATCTCTGATTTTCTTGAAGAGATCTCTAGTCTTTCCCATTCTGTTGTTTTCCTCTATTTCTTTGCATTAATCGCTGAGGAAGGCTTTCTTATCTCTCCTTGCTATTCTCTGGAACTCTGCATTCAAATGGGTATATCTTTCCTTTTCTCCTTTGCTTTTCGCTTCTCTTCTTTTCACAGCTATTTGTAAGGCCTCCTTAGAAAGCCATTTTGCTTTTTTGCATTTCTTTTCCATGGGAATGGTCTTGATCCCTGTCTCCTGTACAATGTCAAGATCCTCCATCCATAGTTCATCAGGCACTCTGTCTATCAGATCTAGTCCCTTAAATCTATTTCTCACTTCCACTGTATAAGGCATTTGATTTAGGTCATACCTGAATGGTCTAGTGGTTTTCCCTAATTTGTTCAATTTAAGTCTGAATTTGGCAATAAGGAGTTCATGATTTGAGCCACAGTCAGCTCCCGGTCTTGTTTTTGCTGACTGTATAGAGCTTCTCCATCTTTGGCTGCAAAGAATATAATCTATCTGATTTCGGTATTGACCATCAGGTGATATCCATGTGTAGAGTCTTCCCTTGTGTTGTTGGAAGAGGGTGTTTGCTATGACCAGTGCCTTCTCTTGGCAAAACTCTATTAGCCTTTGCCCTGCTTCATTCTGTACTCCAAGGCCAAATTTGCCTGTTACTCCAGGTGTTTCTTGACTTCCTACTTTTGCATTCCAGTCCCCTATAATGAAAAAGACATCTTTTTTGGGTGTTAGTTCTAACAGGTCTTCTAGGTCTTCATAGAACCATTCAACTTCAGCTTCTTCAGTGTTACTGGTTGGGGCATAGGCTTGGATTACCGTGATATTGAGTTTTTGCCTTGGAAATGAACAGAGATCATTCTGTCGTTTTTGAGATTGCATCCAAGTACTGCATTTCCGACTCTTTTGTTGACCATGATGGCTACTCCATTTCTTCTAAGGGATTCCTGCCCACAATAGTAGATATAATGGTCATCTGAGTTAAATTCACCCATTCCAGTCCATTTTAGTTTACTGATTCCTAGAATGTTGAAGTTCGCTCTTGCATCTCCTGTTTGACCACTTCCCAATTTGCCTTGATTCATGGACCTAACATTCTAGGTTCCTATGCAATATTGCTCTTTACAGCATCGGACCTTGCTTCTATCACCAGTCACATCCACAACTGGGTATTGTTTTTGCTTTGGCTCCATCCCTTCATTCTTTCTGGAGTTATTTTTCCACTGATCTCCTGTAGCATATTGAGCACCTCCCGACCTGGGGAGTTCCTCTTTCAGTATCCTATCATTTTGCCTTTTCATACTGTTCATGGGGTTCTCAAGGCAAGAATACTGAAGTGGTTTGCCATTCCCTTCTCCAGTGGACCACATTCTGTCAGACCTCTCCACCATGACCCGACCGTCTTGGGTGGCCCCACACGGCATGGCTTAGTTTCATTGAGTTAGACAAGATTGTGGTCCTGTGATCAGATTGGCTAGTTTTCTGTGATTATGGTGTTAGTGTGTCTGCCCTGTGATGCCCTCTTGCAACACCTACCGTCTTACTTGGGTTTCTCTTACCTTGGACGTGGGGTATCTCCTCTCGGCTGCCCCTCCTGACCTTGAATGTGGAGTAGCTCCTCTCGGCCCTCCTGCACCTGTGTAGCCGCCGCTCCTTGGAGGTGGGGTTGCTCCTCTCGGCCGCCGCCCCTGACCTCAGGCATAGGGTAGCTCCTCTCGGCCGCCGCCCCGACCTTGGGTGAGGGGTAGCTCCTCTTGGCCATGCTTCTGCACGGCGGTCCGTGGCAGCCACCGTGCTTCTGCGTGGTCCGTGGCAGCCGCCGCGCTTCACTTGAAGTGTTTATTGTACTGTCTCACGTGGGTTTAATCTGCATTTCCCTGATGGGCTTTCCAGGTGGCTCAGTGGTAAAGAATCTGCGTCCCAATGCAGAAAGACTCAGGAGACATGGGTTCGATTCCTGGGTCAAGAAGATCCCCTAGATGAGGAAATGGCAATCCACTACAGTATTCTTGCTGGGTAAATTACGTGGACAGAGGAGCCTCTTGGACTAAAGTCCATGGGGTCACAAAGAGTCGGGTACAACTGAGGCATTGAGCATGCATGATGGCAAGTGACGTTCATTTTCGAGAACTTATTTGCCATCAGTGTCCTCCAGTGAAAGATCTCTTCCTGTCTTATCTATTCTCTACTTGAATTCCTTTTTTTTTTAACTGTTGAATTTTAAGAGTTCAATAGATAATTCTAAAATTGATACATGTTAGAAAACACTTAGACTTGATGGGTAGCTATACATTTTTCATGCTCTCTCAACATAGATCACTCTTGAAAAATACTGACTCTTCAGGAAAAGAAATGTATTGGAAGTTCAGCATTTCTTTTCCTGGCTATTTCTTACATTGCATCACAGTAAAAATGAAAGAATTTTAATTTAAAGACTTTCATGACATCATCCCAATTTTATAATGTTCTTTATACCTACATTTCTTGTTGAATGTAAGCTGGATGGTAAGTTCATTAAAATTTATTTTGTGCTTTGCTGCATTGATTAAATTTTTATTATGAATGTGTCATTTTTACAAACATAATCGATGTTTTTCCCTTCTGAAAACAAACACTGCCAACTAATAAAAATAAATGGGAAAAAAACCTACTGGAAATTAAATACATCAAATGTATTGTTTGAAGTGGTTAATTTAATGATAGAACTGTAACTGATTATTACTTTTACATATATTTCACATTTTTTGTTAAAAGTATTAACATCTCTATGTGACAAGTCTTAAGAAATAGAGATTTGTTACTTGAAGAAAAGAAATATGTCCTTGTATTGTAAAACTTGATTCAAACAGAAAAACCTTTTATGCCTTTATATAGGCCCCTACATTCCTCAAGGATTTATTTTAATGAATGATATAGTAAAGAGGTATAAAACAAAAGGAAATTCTACATCCCTACTGATTATTTAAATTTTTAAAAAATTTTATAAGTTAAAATGTACCACAGTTGTTGATAGGAAGATTGAGAAATTGTCTTTTTTTGGAAAGCATGTATTAAGCCTTTCATATGTGACTGGTGTTATGCTAACAGCTACATAGTTCATCAAGTCTAACCAAAAAAAAAAAAAAAAAAAAACCCAAAAAAGAGAATGCCAACAATTAAACTATAACCCATTTGTCCATATCTCTTAGCACTTTTATTTTAAAAGGTCTTTTAGATTTAGAAAAAAAAACTGTTTCACTATAATTCTTGTAATATAAAATCTATCATTTTATAAAACAATTTTTAAACTCACCATATTAAAGCACACAATTCAATGGTGTTTAGCATATTCAGTGTTGTGTAACCATCACCACTGTCTAATTTCAGAACATGGCCATCACCCAGTAAATTTTACGAAACCCTGTTGGACCTACTAGGGTTCAGTCCCAATTCCTCCTTCCCCCCCTTCCTGGGGGACTACTAATCTATCTTTTCTTTGAATTTTTCTGTTCTGAACATTTCATAAAATGCAGTCATACAATGTGTAGCTTCTCTGGGGCCTGGTTTTTTTGACTTAGCATGTTGTCACAGTTCTTCCATGCCACGGCGTCCGTCAGTTGCTTCATTCCTTTTATGCTCAGATAACATTCCGCTGCATGGGAACACCACAGTGTGCATTCGTCATTTGACCATTTGGGTTGTTTCCACTTCGAGGCTTTTATGAATACTGCTGCCATGAACGTTCATGTACAAATTTTTGAGTGAACTTATATTTTTCTCTTGTGTATATAACTAAGAACAGAATTGGCTGGATCATATGTTTAACCATTTGAGGAACTGCCAAACTGTTGTATGGTTTTTTGTGTTTTTTTTTTTGAACAGACAGTTGCATTTCACAGTCCCACCAGCAGTGAGGGTGTCATTTTCTCCTCGCCCACACCAACACTTGTACCGACTGTCTTTTAAAGTATCCATCCAGTAGGCATGAAGTGGAATTTCATGGTTTTGACATGGATTGCGCTGATGCATAATAACGTTGAACATCTTTTCATGTGTTTGTTGGACATTTGTGTATCACCTTCAGAGAAATGTCTACTCAGATCCTTTGACCATTTGAAAATTGCATTGTCTTTTTGTTGTTGAGTTGTGATAGTTCTTTGTGTTTATTTTGGATTCTAGTCCTATATCAGATAATACAAATTGCAAGTATTTTTCTCCCTTTCTGAGGTGTGTTTTCACTTTCTTGCTAGTATTCTTTAACTTACAAAGTTGTTGATTTTGACAAAGTCCAATTTATCTAGTTTTTCTTTGGGTTGCTTGTGTTTTTGTTTGGTGTCACATCTAAGAAAATGCTGCCAAATCCAAGGTATATCTATTAAGTATATTCAGAAAACTAAGATCATGGCATCTGGTCCCATCATTTCATGGCAAATAGATGGGGAAACAGTGGAAACAATGGCTGACTTTTTTGGGCTCCAAAATCACTGCACATGGTGATTGCAGCCGTGAAACTAAAAGACACTTAACTCCTTGGAAGGAAAGTTATGACCAACCTAGATAGCATATAAAAAGCAGAGACATTACTTTGCCAACAAAGGTCCATCTGGTCAAGGCTATGGTTTTTTCAGTGGTCATGTATGGATGTGAGAGTTGGACTGAAGAAAGCTGAGCACTGAAGAATTGATGCTTTTGAACTGTGATGTTGGAGAAGACTCTTGAGAGTCCCTTGGACTGCAAGGAGATCCAAGCAGTCCATCCTAAAGGAGATCAGTCCTGGGTGTTCATTGGAAGGACTGATGCTGAAGCTGAAACTCCAATACTTTGGCCACCTCATGTGAAGAGTTGACTCATTGGAAAAGACCCTGATGCTGGGAGGGATTGGGGGCAGGAGGAGAAGGGGACGACAGAGGATGAGATGGCTGGATGGCATCACCGACTTGACGGACATGAGTTTGCGTAAACTCTGGGAGTTGGTATGGACAGGGAGGCCTGGTGTGCTGCTGTTCATGGGGTTGCAATGAGTCGGATACGACTGAGCGACTGAACTGAACTGAACTGATATGTATCCAAGGTGTATATATTTTTGTGTATGGTGTGAACTAAGGTTCCAGTTTCATTCTTTCTGTATGTAGTCAGTTGTCCCTGGACCATTTGTTGAAAATACTCTTCTTTCCCTCACTGAATGGTCCTAGAACTCTTGTTGAAATCCATTACCCATACACCTGTGTGTTCATTTCTGGATTCTCAGTTCTGTTCTGATGATGGTGCCACATCATCCTTAGTCCATATCACGCTGCCTTAAATTACTGTAGCTTTGCAGTAAGCTTGAAATCAGGATATGTGAGTCATACAACTTTGTTCTTTTTCAAGATTGTTTCTGTTGTTTGGGATCCTTTGCATTTCCTATGACTTTATTTCAAATATAATTTGTGTTCATTTATGTATTTTTGACTCTACTGGGTCTTGATCCCTGCGTGCAGGCTTTCCCTAGTTTGGGTGAGTGGGGGCTGCTGTCAAGTTGCAGTGCTCGGGCTCCCACTGCAGTGGCCCCTCTTGTGGACCGCAGGCTCCAGGGTGCTCAGGCTCAGTAGTGGTGTTTCCCAAGCTCTAGAGCTCAGGCTCAGTAGTTGTGGTGCATGGGCTTAGTCGCTCCGTGGGATCTTCCTGGAGCGGGGGTCGAACCCATGTCTCCAGAATTGGCAGGCAGATTCTTTACCACTGGACCACCAGGGAAGCCCCCATATGAATTTTAGAATCAATTTGTCATTTCTAAAAAAAGGCAGTTAGAATTTTGATGGGGATTACATTGAATTTTTAGGTCAATTTGGGAAACATTGCCATGTTAACAATATTATCTTCCAGTCCATCAAAATAAGTGATGTTTTTCCATTTATTTTAACTTCAACTATCTTACAGCACTATTTTATAGTTGTCAGTGTACACACTTGTATACTTTTGCTTAAGTTTATTCCTAAGTATTTTACTCTTTTAGATGCTATTGTAACTGGAAATGTTTCTTAATTTTCTGATTGTTCGTTGCTTTTTTTTTTTTTTTGATCCAGTCAAGGATCCCACAGAGCATTTAGTTTTCAGTCTCTTTGGTGTCCTTTCATCTAGCAGAGCACTGTACCCCCCACTCCCAACTTTTTCTCTCACTTGACATTTATGTATTTTATGCACCCAGCCAAGAGTTTTGTTAAATCCCTGACAATTTAGATTTCTCTGGTCGTTCATTCTTCGTATATGCTGGTTATACATATTTGGGAAGAATCAGTCAGTTCAGTTCAGTCACTCAGTCGTCTCTGATTCTGCAACCCCATGGACTGCAGCATGCCAGGCCTCCCCGTCCATCACCAACTCCGAGTTTACTCAAACTCAGATCCTTTGGGTCAGTGATGCCATCCAACCATCTCATCCTCTGTCATCCCCTTCTCCCACCTTCAATCTTTTCCAGCATCAGGGTCTTTTCCAGTGAGTCAGCTCTTCACATCAGGTGGCCAAAGTACTTGAGTTTCAGCTTCAGCATCAGTCCTTCCAATGAATATTCAGGACTGATTTCCTTTAGGATGGACTGCTTGGATCTCCTTGTAGTCCAAGAGACTCTCAAGAGTCTTCTCCAACACCACAGTTCAAAAGCATCAATTCTTCGGTGCTCAGCTTTCTTTATAGTCCAACTCTCACATCCATACATGACCACTGGAAAAACCATAGTTTTGACTAGACAGACCTTTCTTTGCAAAGTGATGTCTCTGCTTTTTAATATGCTGTCTAGGTTGGTCATAACTTTTCTTCCAGGGAGCAAGCGTCTTTTAATTTCATTGGGAAGAATACAGTATAAATAATGCATCTTTTTTAGTACATCTCATTAGGAGGTCACTGTCCTTTTTGCACACTGAGAGACCCTTTAAAAGACTGTTCCTTTCGACATCGTCTGTCACAGCTTCCTTGCTTTGTGGAAAACAAGATGTTCTGAGATTCTTTGGTACATATCATGGCCATACCCAGGATCAGCTGTTTCTCCAAGAGGTCCTGTTTCCTTACACTAGAAAATGATACCAGAGAATATAATCTGGGCCATAGAGGTGCCTGCTATGACTGGACTGGTCACTGTTTCTAGCCTTTTCACTAACAAGTTAGGAAGTTTTTTAAAGAAAAATATACCTTAAATTTATTTTACTTTGTAATTCATACATAAAAGGTTTCCAGGTACTTGATTTTATATTTTTATATCTTTCTCATGAGGAAAATATTGGTCCCTAGTTTATAGGAACATAATTATTTGCTTTTTCCCTTATTGTTCTAATTTCAAAGTAATATTATCTCTGTTACTAAAATAGGAAAAGTTAAAATAGATTAAGATCAGTTTGTAATTAATCTTGCAAATATATTCCAGAGTCAAAGTACTGTGCTTAAAGTTCATCTCAACTCTGCTAACTTCTACTTTCATAAGTAACTGTTTTATTAGTTTAATTATCTATTGATCTTTAAAAACATATGCAAATTAAAATAAATTCATGTTCCTCAATATAAAAGGTAACACGTTATGGGCTTTGCTTTTTCCACTACATAGTATATCCTGGAAATTATAGAGATCTTTCTCATTCTCTTTTACACCTGCATATTACTCCATTGTGTATGTTAGACTTTTAGTCTTTGCAGTTACTGTGTTATAATCTGTATGTTTTAAAAATATGTGTAATCTAAGTATATACTCTCAAAGAATTGAGAATAGGACTCAAACAGGTACTTGGATGCCAGCGTTCACAGCAGAATTATTTTCAGTAGTAGATAGGTGGAAACAGCCCAGATGTCCATAGAGATGAGTGGAGTAACAAAATGTCATATACACACACCATGGAGTGTTACTGAGCCATGGAAAAGGGATACATACCACATGCACGAGCCTTGAAAACAAGTATTACATTAAGTGAAATAAACCAGACACAAAAGGGCAAATGCTGGATGATTCTGCTTTTAAGAATGAATCTAGGATGGGCAAATTCACAGAAAGTAGATTAGAGGTTTCCAGAGACTGAGGGGAAGGGGAGAAAGGAAAGTTACTGTTTAAAGAGGTAGGGAGTTTTTGTTTGGCAAGATGAAAATTTTTTGAAATAGTGGTTGGTGATGATTGCACAATAGTGTGAATGTAATTAATGTCACTGAATTGTACCTTTGTGTGTATGTAATTAGCAGTAAATCTCTGAAATATTATAGGTCAATGATGAATTAGGAATTTGGGAGAAATTGTTCAAGCATTTGAGTTCCTAGAGCATTTAGCAAGAACTCTAAATGGCCTGAAATAGGTCTCTAAGCTTAGACCTGAAAAGGAACATCTGTATCTTTTGATGATAACAAATGTCATCATCAAAATAAAGTGAAGTCACTCAGTCACGTCCGACTCTTTGTGACTCCATGAACTGTATGTAGGCTACCACACTCCTCCGTCCATGGGATTTTCCAGGCAAGAGTACTGGAGTGGGTTGCCATTTCCTTCTCCAGAGGATCTTCCCAACCCAGGGATTGAACCTGGGTCTCCCACATTGTAGGCAGACGGTTTACCATCTGAGCCACCAGGGAAGTCCTTCATCAAAATAAGCTAACATTTAAAACCTGAATGTAACAATTATTCTTCCATATGTTTTCCTAACAGTGTTATATCTTCCTATATTTTACTAGTCAGCGAAACCATGAAGTGAACATGGTCATCTTTCGGTGTCTGTTCTCCTTTTACAAAGGAAGGAACAGGCTCAGAGAAGACGCCTTTCCCCCGGTCACATGGCTGTAAAGAACAGAGGCATTCTTTCATGTCCCAGCACAGTTCTTACTGAGTCATTCATTATGTAATTGTGAGTGTCTCCTGTGTGCTGGCACCGGGAATATGATGACGACCACAGCAAACTCCGTGTCCTTACTCAGTCTGTGGTTTTTTAATAAAGGAGCGCCCCACAGTTATCACATAGTATGACAGTGAAGACACTGCAGAGGGGCTGTCTGAGACAATGCATGACATTCAGAAACGTCTGACATCTGGTTCAGTTTACATTTCTGTAACCACGTGAGTAAAGCCTAAGCTTTCCATCTTCTTTGGAAAACTGATTTTCACCTTACTAGCCTTTCACAGCCTTAGGCCAGCCTCTTAGAGCAAGCGTGTGCTGCTTGGGAAAGAATGTTTTCCCCAGGCGTGGACACAGACCTCAGCCACTCTTCCTTCAGGGACCAGCTGACTTCCAGCAGGTAACCGTATCCTGGTGCAGCACAGATGCTGAATAAGTTTATTCAGTCAGTGGACACAGGTTCCCTGGGTCCAGCCTGCAGCTGAACTGAAGCGGCTCTGCTGTGTCTGCATCACTTTACCTTTACCCACATACGGATCTCCTGGTATTTCTGTTGCCTGGGCACTTGTATTGTTGCTATAGTTTTTTGTTATTTTTTACTAATCGAATATGACCATATTCTCCCCCAAAAGGTAAATTCCATTTTTGTTCCAGAACATCTCAAGCTTCCAGATCTGGAACCTTAAAAGCAGCACAAATAATCCCACTGTAATGTTTCTATAAGGAGTAGCATTGAAACTACTGGAAGATCAAACATGTCAACATACAGATGTTTGATTTTACAGTATATCTGCACCATTTTATACAGTATGTAAAGTTTAATGGTTTTAGGATCTTACTAGTATCAGGTTTCAAGAGCAATTAAATATTTGTTATTTTATCCGAATTTTTAGGTAAAGAAGATACTCCCTCATTACTTGGTCTCTGTGGGTCTCTAACATCAGTGGCAAGTTACAAATCTCTAACAAGCCTAAAATCAAATGACTACCTTGCAAGTCCTACAACAGAGATGACAAGTCCAGGTCTGACTCCATCCTGAAAAATTGTATGTAAAAGCCAGAAGTTTTTATGTTGCAAATATTCCATATACGTAAGTTTGACTGCTGGGAAAATCTTTGGAATTTTATATTGTTCTGGGACATGTCTGGAATTCTGTTGCTTATATGAGAGAATTTAGTCCACTCCATGTAAACTTCTGGGTGAAAAAAAAAATGCTGCCATTTTTCATTTTAAAATGATTATATTTGTGACTGAAGTTTAAAACACAGGCTTAGAAAACTTTCAGATATCCTCTAATAATCCATTGCAAATTGTACATATTTATTATTCAGCTGATTTTCATATATTTAAATGTATCACAGTTGCCAGAGACGGAGTTCAAGGTTTTACTCCAGACATTTAAGTATTTTCTTTTGCTCGCTTATTCAACTGCATTTTCTAAAAATGACTTCCTTCAGTTTTCATCCACTCCCTCCCAGGTCCCTTGTCTTTGAGGAGAAAGGTTCTCAGCAGTTTGTTCAGTGTAACAGCTGCCGTTTAGCATCAACCTAACACTCCATTCAACATTTTATACATTTTGTAGGACGTGCCTTTAGGCAGTTACTAAATTTGTTCAGGCCACAGGGAAAGTATTTTACAGTATTTTAGGCCATTTAGGTAAATGAATAACATTTCATTTTCTCAAAATTTCCTTTAAAGTTTACCAATTTAAAAATTGATCACATTTATGTCCCATAAACTGGAAAAACTTAAAGATGTAGAACAGATGTTGAAAACACTTTTATCAGGAGAGATTTCAAGTTCGTTTAAGGATTTGAGAAGTTTTAAAATAAGGATCAGTAGGCTAATCACCATACTTAACATCTGACATCCAGTGCTGTTTTTCTCTTGTGTGCAAGAAAGAATTGTGTCTTACGTGCTTTAACAGCTTCTGTCATTAGTCATGCCATAATCTCATTTTAAAACTGACCTTAAAAATTACTAGTTAAAAATTAGTTTTATTAAAAAGCTCTGAGCTGTCTTTTAAATTTTTGCAAATTTTGAAACAACTGTACATTTGGTCCCCCCAAATTCCACCATGTTGAAAGAGGAAACGTATGAAGTATATTTTCTAGAGTAAGTAGTATGAGGGAAACATGATCAATTGTGCCAAAGATGTTTTATACATTGTTTACATGAAGAGGCTACTACAATACTTATCTGGGCCTTCATATGCTATTTTTTGTTAATAAAACACTACATTCAAACTTAGTAACTTTGACTATAGAAAGAACATTCCTCCTAAAATATTGAGAAAAGCAGTACTTACTACATTATTCTTTGTATTAGAAATGTGGGAGTGTGGTGGCTCTCTGCAATACTTTACTCTCATTATTCAGAATTTAAGATGATAAACAGTAACAAGGCTACTCTTATGTTAAGACAGTTCAGTGTCATTTCAGGGACAAAGAAGACCTGCAAGCCCTTAAAAGAAATTATTTAGAGGCATCAGAACATACTCAGAGCTTCCTTCCTTTAGCTTAAGTCTTTAGCACTTGTAGTAATGCAAATATTCTTGAGAAATGGTACCATCAATCTAGTCTAATTCTGTATACCTTCTTGTGAATGATGTATCTACAGCAGTTTGTAACTCAGCAAGGGGAATGGAAGGAAGGTTGAAACAAGGGTACTGGAAACCTTGGGAGGAGCGAAGGAGAAACGATTAAGGGCGGGGGGATCTTCAAAAATTTTAGGCTGGCCTTAAGCACTGTTGCTGCTGCTTTCCTAACAACGGTCAGACTATTTAAATGCTTTCATTCATGGTCCACTCTCAAATGACATTATCCTTCAGTAATTAAAGAAAATCACTGTTACATTTTCCATACATGTTTATAATACAGAAAGGAAATACGGGATTCCATAATTGATCATAATTTTCAGATTTGTTCTAATGTGCACAGAATCTTGTGCATCTTAACGTGCTGCTGAACGCAGATTGAAACATGACATCTGAGGACAGTGACGTTTTCTCCTTTCTTGGAGCTCTTGGTATAAAATGGATCTGCTAATGTGACTTCAGGTTTCTACACAGTTCATTTCACGCTAGTTTTAGAGATAGTTTGTTAACGTTTGCATGAGGTATGTCTCGATCTTCAGTAGTGTTCACTGTCCACACACCCTCCCCTAAACAGAATGCTGAACTATATGCTACTATTTCCATGTGTATTTTGTTGCCTTGATGTACAATACTTGTTGCATGTATATTAAACATTTTGTACCACGCAGTAGTAGTCTTATTTTTTCACTGACAAAATGTTATTTGATTCAAGGTATACACTGAATTTTTGTTTCAACAAATGTGGTAAATGTATATTAACACCTCAAATACTAATATGAAAATGATTTTGGAGAAATCTACATTTTGTTTCAAATTACTTTTCATTTTCTAAAAAAATGACATAATATGGTTTAAATTGACAACATTCACTCAAGTGGTACAGTACAGTAGTGGTTTTGGCTGAGTTGTGATTTAATTATGTAACAACCCTGTTTGTTTTCTCACCTGTAAAATGGACCCACCCCCATTCTCTCAGCACCCATGTGATGGCATCAGGATAAAGTCAACATTAAATAAAATTATAAATTCTGAAGCGGTAAGTACCAAATGCAAACTACTATTAACTGTGACTGACAGGAACCTTAAACATCCAGGTAGACTAGGTTGGTTTTAAGTCATCTTTATTAGATGTACATATAAGTTTTCAAGTGGTCAAAAATGTTTCTCAAATTTACAACTTATGTAAACTCTTTGTTAAATTTCTGATTGTTGGTTATAGTTTCTAGGTTTGATAAATTAATACAGTGGATTACTCTGGAAATGTCACATGACTGCTTTGAACATCAGGGCTCTTAATTTCTTTTACCTAGTCCACTTTGCTCTTTAGTAAGCAAAGCAACTTCTATTTTGCTTTAGCTTTTCTTCCCCACTGATAGGAGGGGAAGATAAAATTATACCAATGCCATGGTGGTACCTTTAAAAAATATACTTTAGTATAAACCAAAACTTTTGTTTTTAAATAGGTCACCTGATCATAAGTCCCATTTTTCATCCTGCCAGTCATTTTTCTAAAACCAGCTTCACTACACAACACTTGGTCTTAATATGTGACACATTCTGGTGTTTTCTGTTTTATTCTAGGCTAACCTATGCTATCCTATTTTCTTTCAGTTTAAAAAAAAAAAGGTCTTGAGAGAAAAAAACAACTCTGTAACTTTTCAGAGCTGTGCCCAAAATACTTCCTTGGTTTTCTCTTGCCTTCTTGCTCCTCCTTTGGCAGACCAGGCCCCTTGGACTCCTCTTCCAATATGATCTACCACGTGGCATGTATACTCTGCTCAAGTCACTGGTGCTAAGTACCACTGCCTGATTGAAGACCCCCAACCTCCAGGTATGTTGCCTTGGACTCCCTAAGTACCATTGCCCGATCAGTCTCTGCACCCCAGGCCAGGGGAGAATTCTCCAGCTTTTCCATTACTTCTTTTGTTTATTTCTAACAATCACAGCTGAAACCTTAAGACCAATGAGAGTAGCTGAAATGTCTTACCTCCAGAGCTGTTTATATTGCCTACCACATGAAAGGACTCACCTCAGTAAGTGTTGAGTGACAGATTAAAACATAGTAACAGTAATTTACTTTTAAAAATTCCTTTTGGACAAAAATTAAAAAGTAATACACCAAACATTCCCATATCCCTGGAATTTGTGCCCTGGGGGGGGGGGGGAAGGCTAGAATTAAAGGAGTCACATGTGGCTAAATAAACATAATGAATAGTTTTCCTAGAAATAACTTTATTTTTAAAAAGTAATATGGAATTATATGAAAGGCAGCAAGCATGTAATACTTGAATAAGACAATTTTCTTAAAAAACTTACACATAAGAAATGTGTATGGTAGAAATTTTAACATTAACAGAATGCATTTAGAAACATTACCAAGAATACAATTTGTAGCCACACCTTTTTTGGTTTCTACTAGTAACGCTTTTTTACCACTTAAGTATGCTGCTGCTGCTGCTGCGTCGCTTCAGTCGTGTCCAACTCTGTGCGACCCCATAGATGGCAGCCCACCAGGCTCCCCCGTTCCTGGGATTCTCCAGGCAGGAACACTGGAGTGGGTTGCCATTTCCTTCTCCAATGCATGAAAGTGAAAAGTGAAAGTGAAGTCGCTCAGTCGTGTCCGACTCTTAACGACCCCATGGACTGCAGCCTACCAGGCTCCCCAGTCCATGGGATTTTCCAGGCAAGAGTACTGGAGTGGGGTGCCATTGCCTTCTCCCCACTTAAGTATAGACAAAGACTAAATTCAGACTTCTTTCTTTCAGATACATTGCATGTAACGTATGTTACAAAAACTACAGGGAATTAGGTTTATTTAAGTTCTTTTATAAAATAAGAATTTTCCACAACACAGTCAGTAGTGGGGCAAGGAGAGGATGAAAGTTTCCCTTCTGTTTGTTTATAAGTGACATTAACTTGAAATACATAACTTATTTTTGAAACTATTGTTCAAAACCTAAATTTTTTTACCTTTTCCTACCAGTTACCCAAAAGAAGCACAGCAAAACAAAGGTAAATTTAAATTTAATACTGTTCAAATCAGTGTTCTAGATAAACTTCCATGTGTTTTATACATATGTTGATAGTATAGCATTAACATAGTTTTATATGAAAGTATTTAGCTAGAAGCACAGTGGTAGCTTTAAGAAAGCACAAAATATTTCAATGAAAATATATTTATATTTTTACGGATATATATGTTGCAAACATACGGTACATTAACACAGGATAAAATAAACACAAAAAGCTTAAATACAAACCCTATATAGCTTCTTTCTGGTGAAACAGTTTTCTACTATATTAGAAAATACATTAATTCCTACCAACACTAGAGATTTGTCACTTAAATATGTATTACTCTATTTTAGGGGAAAATGTTTCACATTTTCATAAAATACAGATAGACTGCAATAAAGTGCTTTTTCTTAGAGTATACAGATCCTGAGAAAAACAAAAATATTAAAAAATATTGTCTTGAAATCATATTCTTTTTCATTGTTACATTCATAAACTAAACTTCTTAGGCATTAGCCTCCAGTGACTGAAAGCTCTTTCTTCAAGGAAGCTGGCTTGGTAGTTCTTGGTCTAGCACACTCATGTGAGATGTGTAAAGTCAAGGGACATCTGGAACATACTCTGTCTCAGTGACGTTAGAACAAGCGAACAGACGTGACCTAGAGAACTTCACAAATGGTAATACCTGCTGACAAGACAGCTGAAACCAGAGGCCTTTCTTGTGCTGAAACAGCATTCTCACTAGCCTGAATACAGTGTGGTTTTCCACTGCAAGTTTGACTGAAGTGAACATTTAATACGGTCAGTAAACGATCTCTCTCACAGAAACAGTAGATAATACAGGGTCTTTAAACATCAAAAATAGCAGCATTAATATCACACAAGTTATATTTTTGGTTCATGAACATAAGATAGCCATACCTCTGATCAGAGAAATCTTAATACACATGAGGCCTTAAAACAGTAACAGGGTGGGGAAAAAAAAAAACCCAAATATATGTGAATTAAAGAAAATAACTGATAGGCAATATTTGGTAAATGATGTGAATAATAATATTTAAAGACTGGTTTTGTTATCTACTTTGTTGAAACAATTATCTATGTCCATGATTTAAATATGTATAAAAGACGGGAAATTCTTTTAGACTCTGTACATCATTCAGCATGCAATTGCAAAAATGTTTGACGTCTCTTGACACTCCCAACAGTATGAAGTTACATAGAAATCTGTACCAAACTCTAAGATTATTGCTTTCAGTGTAGAATAATATTTCTCTTCTTTACAAGAATGCTCAATGGTTATGATTTCTGGAGTATCTTTTTCAAATTCTCAAAATTTAGGATAAAAATTTGAAGTTAGAATGATTAAATGCAAAGTAGAGATTTACTATTCATTTAAATTATAGATAAGAATGCTAGAAAACCACTGTAAGATAATAGCGAAAAAAGTGAAAAAAGCTCTTGCCTCAGAGTCTCCTCTTATTATTTGGTCAAGGTTGTTATTTCAGGTTTAAACGGCATCTCTAGTATTGCTGTCTTTGAGCATTTTGTTTCTGGAAGAAAGACTTTCCAAATTCATACGTACTGATCATAACAGCACAAGCAGGGGCAATTTTAATTAAACGAGGAATCAGTCCTAAAAAAGGGAACAGAAAAATTCAGACCAAATTTTAGCTTGTATTTTAAAATGTAACTCATTTGGTTTCACTCTGACAGTTATCAAATTAAGTGAAGTCACATATAAAACATTGTCCCACAACTGGTGTCAGAGAACAAGCGGAACCGTTCACTCCTCACTTTAATTCCAAGTTACTTCAAAAGCAACTGGTATTTAAAATTTTTAAACTTACAGCAAAGATATTTAGGAGGAAATAGTAAATGAGGAGTATTTTCAAAAAGTTTCTGCTGAAAGGCAATTAATTTAAAAAGGGAAAGTAAACATTTTAGTCAACAGTTTGGTAAAGGAAATATTTTTACCTGTAAATAATCCAGAAAAGCCATTCTTAGCAACAATGTTCTTCATTATAGTCCAGGTTGACATTTGCAAAGGCACAGAAACTGCACGTTAAAGAAACGATGCTATTATAAATCACCGCTTAATGTCTAACATAGGTGAGTACACATAGAAGAGTGTCTATGGCTTCGGGATGTATCATCTCATCATCATAAGAACAGATCAGTTTACATAAAGAACTATTAAAAAGAAATTTTAAAGGCACTTTTAAGGTACATAGGACCAGATGCAATGAAGGAGGAATATACAGAAAGCCTCTCCTGAATTGATGTTTAAGCTTGGTGGTGTGTATCCTTTATACTTTTTTCTGCATCTTAAAAATCTTTCATAATGAAAAATTTTAAAGATATACAGGAATCTTCATGGGGTTCCCCAAGTGAAGCCATGATAACCATTTTTCATTGTACTTTTAGTGCATACATTAAAAAAAGTTTTTTCCCCTAAGAGAAGCTTTAAGGAAAATAGCTCATTCTCCCTAGGGAGGTTCCACATTATTAGAATCTTTCTGAATAGATGTTCTAGTCCTGAAATAAATCAGTCCTGTCTCCTCTGAGGGCAAGAGTTTTCCTGTAACTAACAGTAACACCTCACTTATTTGCAACTACTCAAGTGTCTGGGACACAGTAAGGAAAGATTTATACATCTTTTGAAAACAGCAAAAATAGATGTTACTCAGATTCAAACATAAACCTCATGAATCAGCTGTACATACACAAAGTTCACTTACCTTCGTCGTACACAATGATTCTAAGCAGCTGGCTTAGCCCACAGACTACAGACGCTAAAGGTGAAGAAAACCTACTGAAAGGTGGGCGTCCGCCCATGTGAGCACCGTGACAGCTGAAGAGCTCCGTCTCGCCCAGATCAGCGGGCGACAGGCCGGCACCCCTGAGTCACCCTCACCCGCTTCTGAGAGCTGCGCTACGAAACTACAGTAACCAGCGTGCACAGTGAGACACTCGGAGCCATCAGGATTAAAGTGCATTTTAGGAAGTACGCCCCGCGGAAAAGGGAAAGTTAGGGAAGGTGTCATTCAGTAATGGCGCTGTAGAATCTGCAACTTAATGAAGAGGGGCTCATTATCTCCAAATTTCTTTTACATAATATTAGATTCTCTATGAAGACAAATGAGGCCTTTTCATTTAGGAAGCTAATCTATCTATATAAATAGTGTAACTACAGTAATTAGAGCAACCAAACAGAAAGGATACATTTAAAAACCAAGCACAAAGTATTTATGACTGAAATTTATCTCTCTAAAAACAGTGACAAAAGCTTTATACTACAAGTTGGCAACTTATACTCGTTGTTTAAATGTTTTCAATTTTGGAAACAACTAGTAAAGAAAGGAGGCTAAGTAGCTGGGTACTTCTAATCTTACAGAGCTCAAGTTCCAAACTGGCCTCTATTTTAATAGTAGGGTGAGATGAATGTAAAAGACGACAAACAAGAAGACTTCTCAACTGGAGGTAAGCCATGGCAGAGCCCTGCCTAAAGATCCAACATCCAAGAGCTTTTTCTACAGGGGAAAAGCAACTTCATACACTGTAAGGAAACACTGTGTGATTATTCAAGCACAGACAACAATAAACACTCCTCTACTGACCATCCAAATGATCAAATTCTAACAATTTTATGTTTCAGAAACAAAGCCCTATTTCCAGTGGGCTTGCTACACTGGATAATAATAACAATGAATCTAGTAGAAGCAACTAATAGTACTTTTTTTTTAATATGGACCATTATTATTTATTGAGGTTGTTCAGTATTGCTTCTGTTTTATGTTTTGGTTTTTTAGCCAGGAGGCATGTGAGATCTCAGCTCCCCAACCAGGGATCGAACCTGCACCTTCTACATTGAAAGGGAAGTCCCCGGGACAATTTTGTTCTAGAAGAAATTACAGGTTATAAAGAAGTAGATGAGATAACAGGGTGGGGGGTGGGGGGGGGCCTCACCCTATTATCTCATCTACTTCTTTATAGTAGGGGGGACACATCAAAAGGGAAGCTAAAAAATAGAAAAGAAAAAAAAAAGGAGAATATGTATATGCATACTAATATAGTCTTTAAAATTTCTGAAATTTTTTGTTTAGGTTTCGAGTTTTTTCTGGGTACTCCATTCTAACAGTACATTAGTTTGAGTTAAGTACAGAGGAAGGCAACAGAGGGGCAGGGGGAATCTTGTCTTCCCTTTCTTAGATATTCCTAACAGTATCCAGAAAGAAAATATTTTTCATGGCATCTTAGACACATTTTAAATTAATTAAACTTACTTTTCTGGCTTTCATATATCCAAAGTTATGTCTGCTTTTGTGTTCATCAAATGGCAAAGTTAGAACAGCTGCAAACTAACAAAAAGTAAAATTGATTAATTTAAATTTTCCCCAAAGTATTTTATACTCTAATTAGCATATTAATAAGGATAGTAATAAAATCATAACTAAACTGAAACATAAAGTGAAACCAGAGAGGTTTAAAGAGAAGCTCCTGTTGAAGAGAACAGATAAAGTCTTACGTATTCCTCCTAAAGTTCAGGAGTAAGAGAACAGTCCCCCTATATTCCTGAGGTCACCCTACACTAGTTGGCAGTCAGAATTCCAACCAGACCTCTAACTGCAAAACCAGTATTCACAATTTCTGATGCTCCTGTGTGTTCCGTTATTCCTTTACTACAGATGAAGGTATAATATGTACTTTAAAGCAGAAATTCAAGTACCTAGTAATTAGCATTTAAAATTTTCCAAAAGTTTTAAAATTTGTTAAAAAAGAAAATGGACTTTTGAACTTTTAGTGCTATATACGTTTTCTTTATGGGTTTCAACATATTTATCAAATGTAGTTCACAAATCATCTTTAAAAACACATTTCATGCAAATCAAAACCACAATGAGGTACCATCTCACGCCAGTCAGAATGGCCATCATCAAAAAGTCTACAAGCAATAAATGCTGGAGAGGGTGTGCAGAAAAGGGAACCCTCTTACACTGTTGGTGGGAATGCAAACTAGTACAGCCACTATGGAGAACAGTGTGGAGATTCCTTAAAAAACTGGAAATAGAACTGCCATATGACCCAGCAATCCCACTGCTGGGCCTAACACTGGGGAAACCAGAACTGAAAGAGTACCCCAGTGTTCATTGCAGCGCTGTTTATAATAGCCAGGACATGGAAGCAACCTAGATGTCCATCAGCAGACAGTAAGAAAGCTGTGGTACATATACACCATGGAATATTACTCAGCTATTAAAAAGAATGCATTTGAATCAGTTCTAATGAGGTGGATGAAACTGAAGCCTATTATACAGAGTGAAGTAACTCAAAGAAAAACACCAATACAGTATATTAACACATATATGTGGAATTTAGAAAGATGTTAATGATGACCCTATATGAGAGACAGCAAAAGAGACACAGATGTAAAGAACAGACTGTTGGACTCTGGGAGAAGGCAAGGGTGGGATGATTTGAGAGAATAGCACTGAAACATGTATATTACCACATGTGAACTAGATCGCCAGTCCAGGTTCGATGCATGAGAAAGGGTGCTCAGGGCTGGTGCACTGGGATGACCCTGAGGGATGGGATGGGGAGGGAGGCGGGAGGGGGGTTCAGGGTGGGGGACACATGTACACCCATGGCTGACTCATGTCAATGTATGGCAAAAACCACTACAATATTTTAATTAGCCTCCAATTAAAATAATTAAAAAATTTTCAAATTAATTGATTTAACAGTTGTTTCCATAATGCCTTAATTAAGCAAGGAAGGTTTTCTGAAAGAACAAATTCCCTTAAGAATGTCTTATATTTGATATAACAGTCATGCAAAGTAAAACCTAGTGTCTATTTTCTGTTTCCCAACTTACATTTGGCCAATATTCTCATAAAATAACCTTTAAAATCATTTATTTTTATTTCACCCATCAATATAAAGAGATTTAAGTTCTTGAAATCAGTTTCAAAGATCTCAGATAAGATAAAATCAATTGTTTCTCCACAATCTAACACATACAGTTGTCCTTTCATATCTGAGGTGTATTGGCTACAGATACTGAAACCTGTGGAGTATCTGTCCCTTATATAAAATGGCACAGCACAGTTGGTCCTCCATGTCTGTGGTTCCACATCTGTGGATTCAACAGCCAAGAATCGAATTGCTTCAGTCTGCAGATGCAGAAGCCCTGGACAGGGAGTGCTGATGGGAGTATCAGAGGTGGCAACAATGCGGTATGAGCCTGACACTTCGCAGAGTAACAGGGTTTAGGCTGTTCTGTTTTCTAACAGAAAGCCTGGGCATTATCCCACTGATGTGCTTTTCCTGTTGCAGAGATACATTTTAATTTAACAGTTAAAAGACAGTACTATTTTCTAAATTGTTAAAGATTTTAAAAATATATTTTCTGTGTTAGTTAAGAAAGAGTAAAACAACATTCTTTCATTACTGGAAAGCTGAGACAACACCCTAGAGCCATTCAGCTTTTTTTTTTTTTTTTTTTTTTTTTTTAACATAAAGCACTAAGTGCAGAACTGGTTCTACAATTCTGTTAGGGGTCGCTAAACATAAATGGTACTCGTTTTTCATCATTCATGGTGGATTAAGATATAAATAAAATTTGTAAGTTACTTTTAATCACCTCACAAATAAGAGAAATAATGAAAAGATTTTGCTGGTAGTCTAATTTCTTAAATTGCTACCAAGAATTGCTCTTTTGCCTCAATATATTTATACCCCATTATAGGGTTAACTCGACATACACCAGACCCGAGAATCTTCACGTCTCAATTTTGAACACAATCTCAGGGTCTTCTGTAGCCTAGGTTTTCTGACAGTTACTCCAGTATTTTTCTGCCAGTCTCCATGACTTCACTGTGCTCCTTCACTCTCTTTATCTGGTTCCAATATGTCAGCACATCACCGTGTCATCAAAATTTGTTCTCTTAAGTATGTGGGGATAAGAAAGCTCTCTGTGTCCAAGATCATGGTGATAAGAATCTGCACAAAGGCCCACTACATGAGTTTTCATTATGTGAAAGAGTGGCCAAAGGTGAACTCCCTACTACCCAAAAATGGTCACTGGGTACTGCTCCCTTCTAATTGTAAGTTTTGTTCAAATTCTTTTAAGAGGTACTCAGTCAGAATGTTCCCAAAGAAACAGGAATTAGCAGCAAAGGATGCAATTACTTCTATTCAATCAGATGATACATAAGAGATAACATTTATAAAATATTAACTAACAACATCTACTGGTATTTAATGACCAAACTGCCAAACACTTTTTGTAATAAAGTACTATCTAAACTCATTATCAATTGCACTCATCTCACACGCTAGTGAAGTAATGCTCAAAATTCTCCAAGCCAGGCTTCAGCAATACATGAGCCATGAACTTCCAGATGTTCAAGCTAGTTTTAGAAAAGGCAGAGGAACCAGAGATCAATTTGCCAACATTCGCTAGATCATTGAAAAAGCAAGGGAGTTACAGAAAAACATCTATTTCTGCTTTACTGACTATGCCAAAGCCTTTGACTGTGTGGATCACAATAAACTGGAAAATTCTGAAAGAGATGGGGATACCAGACCACCTGACCTGCCTCTTGAGAAACCTATATGCAGGTCAGGAAGCAACAGTTAGAACTGGACATGGAACAACAGACTGGTTCCAGATAGGAAAAGGAGTATGTCAAGGCTGTATATTGTCACCCTGCTTATTTAAATTATATGCAGAGTACATTATGAGAAACGCTGGGTTGGAAGAAGCACAAGCAGGAATCAAGATTGCTGGGAGAAATTATCAATAACCTCAGATATGCAGATTATACCACCTTTATGGTGGAAAGTGAAGAAGAACTAAAGAGCCTCTTGCTGAAAGTGAAAGAGGAGAGTGAAAAAGTTGGCTTAAAGCTCAACATTCAGAAAACTAAGATCATGGCATCTGGTCCCATCATTTCATGGCAAATACATGGGGAAACAGTGGCTGACTTTAATTTTTTGGGCTCCAAAATCACTGCAGATGGTGATTGCAGCCATGAAATTAAAAAACGCTTACTCCTTGGAAGGAAAGTTATGACCAACCTAGATAGCATATTAAAAAGCAGAGACATTACTTTGCCAACAAAGGTCTGTCTAGTCAAGGCTATGGTTTTTCCAGTGGTCATGTATGGATGTGAGAGTTGGACTATAAAGCTGAGTGCTGAAGAATTTATGCTTTTGAACTGTGCTATTAGAGAAGACTCTTGAGAGTCCCTTGGACTGCAAGGAGATCCAAGCAGTCCATCCTAAAGGCAATCAGTCCTGGGTGTTCATTGGAAGGACTGATTTTGAAGCTGAAACTCCAATATTTTGGTCACCTGATGCGAACAGCTGACTCATTTGAAAAGACCCCAATGTTGGGAAAGATTGAAGGCAGGAGGAGAAGGGGACGACAGAGGATGACATGGTTAGATGGCATCACCGACTCAATGGACATGAGTTTCGGTAAACTCCGGGAGTTGGTGATGGATAGGGAGGCTTGGGGTCACAAAGAGTCAGACATGACTGAGCGACTGAACTGAACCTCAATAATAACTAGTGATCTAACAAATTCAAAAGTTTCACAAAGATATAATGTAATATAATAAAGAGATATAAAATGCATTTTAAAATATTTAATGGCTAGTACTGATAATTTATCTTCAAAATAGGGTAATAAATATTTAGCACTTTGAGGATGCACTACTTTAAAGTTGTTCTATCTCAATAGACATGAAATGCTACATAATATTTTGTTTTGTTTTAGTAAGACAATTATCACTATTTTGGAATATAACAACAAAAGAATAAACTTACAGAACCAGACAATGCCCCTGAGGTAAAGTTGATCATAAATGTTGGTTCATATAAGCCAGATTTTGCACACAACCACCTCGTTAAGACTTCATAGTTATACCAGTACATTGATACAAAAACAGAATACAATGAACACATTTAGAAATGAAATGTGGACTTTACGGAAAATATTTGAAGAATATTATATATTAAAAGAAAAGAGAATTCTAGTATTGACACACCTTACTTTCTGCTTAGACACGTACTAGGTGAAATCTGTAAAAATAGTAACCAAATTCTCCATAATATTCTAGCAGTCTTATAAATAAAACTATGCATCAGTAAAAAGTAGGACTTTAATCTCAAAACCCAACAAGAACATGAGAGGGAAGGAGAGAGTCACATCTCATGAACACTGATGTAAAAATCCAAAAGAAGAACAACTGAAGTATTTCATGAACTATCACACACTATGACTAAATTAGGTTATCTGATAAACACAGTGGTGGTAAAAATAAGAAATGCTTTAGATACCGTGTACCACATTAACAGAATTGTAAAATCATCTAAAAATGATGGAAAAGTATTCAAAGAAATTTCTTAGAAACCTAGGAATAAAAGGCAGCTGCTTCAACTGGATCAAGGATATTCATCACAAACTTAAAAATGAAATAGTTATAATTTACACATTATTCTCTACATAGAAAAAAGGTAGGCAGACAAATTAGGATTTATAACAGTTTTAGAAGAAGCTGAATATAAGCTAACAGACTAAAATTAACTCACATTGCAACATCCACAAACACTGGAAAATTTTTTTAAAAAGATTTTTTTAAATAGGCACTAAAAGCTGCAGATTCTTGTACATACCCAGCAAGAGACTTAATGTTCCCAGCATTGTTTACTTGTTTATTCATGTATAAACAAGAATGAAATCAAACAGCTGCACATATGAAACAAAAGGAATATTTCCAAGTAAAATTTTATACCTCAAAAATAGGCAAAACTGAATACCATTGTTTAGCAATAATACATATGTGGTAAGACTACTTTTTAAAACCAAGTAAGTGATAAAAATTCAGGTAAGAGGTCACCGCTAAGGATGTGACAGTGGAGGGGGACATATGTGGTTTCCTGATTTTAAAAACTTCTAAGTCATTTACAGAGGTAGTGACGTCACAGGTGTTTATTAGCACACTTGGTAATTTATATCCTTACTACTTTTTATGTATAAAACATCAAAATAAAAAATGAAAAAGTATTGGTCTAAGAATCCATGGTGTTTCTAAAAAGCACAGCTGAACACAAAAGTTGAAGAAAGATAATAATGGAAAGGGAAAGATACAGGACTGTGAACAGGAGTCCAAGCAAAGGATTAAATCAAAGGGAGAAAGAATGTGGAAGGTTAATACAATGGTTCTCAGTGATTATTTCTTCCAGGTTTTAAATAGAAACATCAGATTCACAAGAGAAGTACTACTGAAGTATGCACATTCTATAAGTTGGTAATTTTGTATTTCTTCATGATTTTCTCCCTTTTCATAATTCAATGGTTAGCACAATCTTGAATCTGATTTATAATGGTCCCTACAAGACACTCAAGTGGGGGAGATTTTTAATAACTGAAAAAAGTAGGAGTCAAGATAATTCACTTAAATGTTATGATATTTTGTAATTCACTTAAATGTTATGATATTTTGATTTGTAGTACTTTACGTATCTTATTAATTATGACTTCTTTACAATAATTTTAAAGGTAGTTTGCATTACCTAAATATGAGTACTCACCAATTGATATTTAAAAAGAAAGAAAACACAAAGAGAAAAGAAAACCAGGCTTCAAACAGAAACCATTCATTAAATAAATACTTATCAAGATCTGAGAGAGCCACACTGAACTAGGTGTGTGTAATCACCTAAGACAGTAACGTACCTTTAGCCTTAAAGAGTCTAGAATTAAAAAAAAGAGAGTCTAGAATTTCCTTGATTTAAAAGTGGTATATACAAAGCAACTTAAAATGTAGTAGATAAATCCTACCTGAGAATGGTACATCTCTAAGAATGGTAGGAGCCCAGCCCCTCCAGAGGGAAATCCAACCATCTTCAGATACTTTCTTGCTGACAAATCAATGTAGTTCCTCATAAGAAAACTTCTTCGATTGCATCTTGGTTCTAATCAATTCCAGTGGCCTTATTACAGTCACTGCGCCAACTGGTACAAAACAAGAAAATACAACAAAAGTAAAGCCATGCATTATGAAGACATGCATGCAGAAATGAGTATTTCATGCATTTTTATATTTTAAAATTTTATTCTAAAATGTCTGCAAACTGTATCTAGTATCTAATGATGGCAACATCCTGGCTCAGATTTTTTTCCTTGATAAAGGTATTTCACATACCTTACTCTTTCAAGAGCAGTTCCACAGCCATTATACATCAACCAGGACTATTATAAACCTCACTTCCACTACACAGAGAAAAATGTCCTTCTGATTAAACTCTGAATCTCAAAGTTTATACGATTAAAGACTCTGGCATTAATTAGACTCTGTGTTATTATCCTAAAATCTAGAATCTAAGGTCTACAGTCTCAAATCTAAAAACTCTGTCCAAGAATTAACGGGATAGGTTGATCCCGTCCTGTTCTGATGGCAGTCTCCACACAATATGACCACTAGAGCGTAGGTGTTAACATATGAGGACAAACTACAATGCAAAATAAATCTTTACCAATACGCTATTTGAAATTCTCTATAAATGTAAAAATGTTAAAACAAGCTTTAAGTAGAAATCAGAATGAAAATATTGTGAATTTATTACTTACGTCTGGCCACAATTCCAGCAACAACTGGTATGCGGCTTTCATTCTCTCCTAATTTAGATCTCAGAAGAGCAGTTAATTGATCGTAGCAGGTAAAATAAATAACTGTGGCAGGAACTGCCATCACTCTGTTAGAAACATACAAAAAGATTTGCACAACACTGTCAAAAGGCTTAAACATATTCTTAAGTTATTATTAAGTACAAGACACAGTGCATGGTGCATGTGTGCTCTGTCATGTCAGGCTCTGAGACCCCATGGGCTGTAGCCCGCCACGTTCCTCTGTCCATGGGATTTCCCAGGCAGGTGTACCAGGGTGGGCTGACACTTCCTTCTCCAGGGGATCTCCCTGACCCGGGGATCAAACCCACTTCTCTGTGTCTCCTGCCCTGGCAGGTGCGTTCTTTACCAACTGCACCACCCGGGAAGCACAAAATGAAGATCCTTCTACTTTACAGAAGCTGAAAACCACAAGAAATCAGCTATGAGATCAATTTTTCTTTAACGATTATCAGTGTTTAACTTAGACAACAAAAAGATGCAAAGTAGGTTTCTGCTCTCCAGAGATTGGTAATGTAGTAGAGAAGACAAGTTTAGAGCACCCAGTCAGGTCGTAAATATGAAAAGACAAATAAGTTGTCTTGACTTATTCTGTGTCTGGTCTTCATTCCCAACTACATACATTATGGTAACATGAAAATCACTAAAGTAAAACATCTTGTAAAATTTACTTGTAAAAAAGTACAAGCACAATTATAAAATACTGCGGACCATGTCATCCCTGCTTATAACTGAAAATGATGTCACCAGAATTATATATATATTCCAATGACATTCTTTCAAATGAAAATATTAAGACAGAGTTATTAATTAAATACAAAGTGGAAGGTACATCATGTCATCAAGATTTAATGCAATAAGAAACCAGTCTCTGTTTCTGGTCTAACCAAAGGACTATCACAGACCACACGTGGCAATGCCTAATACTCTACAGTGAAGTGTGGTGATGAGAACCTCGGAACAGGACTGACTGCTGCTCCTGGGTCTATCACCAACCTTATAACCTTAGGCACTGTTTAGAGTATGTGCCTCAAAACTGACTAATGTGCTCCATAACAAGATAAATCAGAAAGAAACGAGGTAGAGAAAGGCAAGGTATTAATTGGAATTTTTACATTCAGCCTTACTAGCTTGTCATATGAATTCACCTAATACCTAGGTGAATTAGGTGAATTAGTACAGAATTATCTGGAAAAGAAGTATAAATAGCACAATACCTCTCATTATTTTAGTAAAATAAAAACTCGAACACTAATTCTTAATTTCTGAACATGAAAAAATAAAGAATGTTTGTGCCCCAAATTGGTATCTTTAGGCGGGCCTATTTGTCTACTTGACCTTGGGTCATCTTCAAAGAATTTAGCCGCCCTTGAAATACTCCCTGTAACAAGGCTTTTCTGTATGTCTGGAGGACTAAACCAGTTTGCCTGCATTGATTTGTGCAAATGATGTGAGTTTTGGTAAACATCTGTTTCTTTTTGGGGGGCTGGAGTTTCAGTAACCACAGCCAGTCATGAACACAGCATGCGATTATCATTAGCCCCCACTGCAAACCCTAGACTGAGATTCAAGTGCCGGGAAGGCAGAACTGCACTTGCCGTGGCGGCCCGGGGCTGGGAGAGGCGCATGCGCCCTGCGTGTCACAAGGGGCGGGGGCGGAGATCTCGGGAGGACTCCGCCTGGCCAGCTCCTGTTGCGCCTTTCCCCTCACTGATTGTGCTTCATGCCTTTTCCCCTCACTGATTCCACTTCGTGCCTTTTGCGGTAACAAACCACAGACATCAGTATATGTCCTGTGAGTCCTTCTAGCAAATCATCAAATGTGGGGTAGTTGTGAGAGTCACAAAACAATGCTCTAGAAAATGAAAAGCTCTGATATTAAAAATGCATGATATGTCCCATCATACTGACAGGGCAAAACAAAACCACCACCATCACTAAGTAAGAAAAATACTAAATTTCAACTTACAACGCAGGAGGAAGGCCACTCCACAGGGATTTAATGCCCTCATTTTGAATGATTTTCAGAAAAGCATCCTAAAATTGTAATAGAAAAAAAGTGGTCAAAATATATACCTGATATACCTGAACCTGATATACAAAAAAGTTTATAGTGATAATTGGTATTTGATTCTTTTAAGCATTTATTTCTAAAATAAAAGCTTCCCAGATTTATATATGCCTATTCTTTAAAAAGGAAAAAACAGAATTTTTCTCAACTTCCAGACACGAATAAAGCATTTCTAAATGACAGTTCCTGCTTACAAAATAAACCTATATTACTCAGCTTGGGATTGTTCTACTCAGGGCTAAGAAGCAATGTTTTTTGAAGATTATTATGAAAAGGAAGTGGAGGGATGGCACAAAGTTAGAATAACTCTCGTCTTCCCAGGGTCTCTGCCTTGGCCGTACAGATTGGGAAACGACCCTGTACCTTTGCACCCGCACTGCCCTCTCCCGAAATCCCTGTTCTCCCCTTGGGGAACGCTGGAGCCAGCCCCATGCGCAGCTACAGAGCAGCCCCCCCTGGAATGCCTTCTCTGGGAGCCTCCAACACCAGCTCCACTCAGCCTCACTGTCAGACCTCCCTCAGACAGGGGACCCAAACGTGTGCGCTCGCCGGCGCACACGCGGGGCCTGTCACTTGCAGCGAAAAGGCTTTGGGGCTGCGGAACCGCACAGGGCTGAGGGTGGATAGGCAGGTCACTCGGCCTCTATGGGAATCGGGTGTCAAGAGACTCTGGGCGGGGTGGAGGGGGGACAGCGTTGAAAGGAAGGAGGGGTGTGGTGCTCTGGGGCTCTGCCCGACCCAGGTTGGGGGAGCGGTTAAAAAAAAAAAAAAAAAAAAGAATAACTCTCCTCTCCAATTATGAAATCTGAGGGAACATTATTTAAATCCAATATTTGAAAGCTCTGAGGAAGAACAAAAAGCAAGTAGAAGCTAGAGGGAAGCTTACTGTTAAAAGTCAAAGTGCCATGAATGAGGTTTGCACATTTACAGCTTTTTGCCCATGGGAGCTGCAAGGAACAGTACATTTACTTGCTTGAGACGGCAAACACCAGAGTTCAGGCTCGTAGACTAATCAGAAAGTCAGAAGGGAAATCCTGGGAAAAGAGGCTACAGAGGACACTGTTGTTGCTGTTTTAGTCGTTCAGTCATGTCTGACTCTGCGACCCCACGGACTGTACCCTCCAGGCTCCTCTGTCCATGGAATTCAGGCGAGAACACTGGAGTGGGTTGCCATTTTCTTCTCCAAACAGAGGACATAAGTAAGCCCTTGAATTTAGAGACAAAGTCAGCCACAAGAGGTGGCTCACCACTCAACTGTGCAGCCCCAGGAGAAGACAACGAAAACAGACACCCCGCGGATGGCAGACGGGGTGGGGATTTCAGCTGCAGCCCACCACAGTGGTGCCTGAGTGTGACGTCTGAACCTAGCCAAAGTTAACTGCCTTTTGGAAAAGAACTGACTCTTGGGAAGAATATAAAAGAACCCAGAGTCTTTACAATGCATTCTTCATAATGTCCACTATCCAATCAAAATTCATTAGACATAAAAAGAAACAAAAGAAAAAGTCATCAGAAACCAGCACTGAGACGATTAAGATGATGCTATCTGCAGACAAGAACTCCAAAACACCTATTATAAACATGTGCAAGGGGTACAAAGATGATGGGTCCATAGTGCATGGGCAAATTTGGAACTCAGCAAGGAAATAATTACTGTTAAAACTTGCAAGTGAAAATTCTAAACCTGAAATGAAAAATTAACTAAGTGGGCTTAACAGCAGAACGGAGACACCGAAGACAAACCTAAAATTAAATCGGAAGAGGGAAGAGAAAAATAATGAAGAAAAATGGGAACTTCCCTGTGGTCTAGCAGTTAAGACTCTATGCTTTCACTGCCGAGGGTCCAGTTCAATCCCTGGTCAGGGAACCATGATCCAGCAACCCACGTGGCATGGAAAATTAAAAACAAAAAACCAAACCTTTAGAAAAATGATCAGAGGCTCAGAGACTTGAGGGGAAATATCAAGCGGTACAGCACTAGTTTATGTGGAGTCATAGAGAAAAGGAGAGAAAACAGAAGAGGAAATTACCTGATGAAATGATGAGCAAAAAACTCCCTGAATTAGTGAAAGGTATCAATTGACAGAGTCCCAAATATCAAAAAAAGAGAAAAAAGTGAATAAGAAACAAATAAAACAAAAAACAAGAGGAAAATGACAAAATACATACAGGCAAAGGATGATTAAATGAAGATCAACTTCTCAGCAGACACATAAAAGGCCAAAAGACAATGTAATGACACATTTAAGGTGATAAAAAAAAAAAGCAAGCCAGAATTCTGTATGCTGCCAAATACATGTCAAAAATGCTTTATAAAGACATTTCTATAGAACAAAAACTTGGAGATTACCCTGCCAAAATACCTTCAATAAAGAAATGCTGAAAGGAGTTCCTTAGGATGAAGGGTCATGGTGGCACCACATAACTACCATCTTCAGAAAGGCAGGAAGGCCAAAAGAGGTGGGAAATATGTGGTTACAGGTAATATATGTATTTCTTTTTAACTATTTAAAAGACATAAGACTATTTAAATTGAAAATTCTAACTGTGAACTGTGGCATCTGTAAAGTACTAGGATGTGCCATCCGTGAGGCAACAGCACAGACGAAGAGGAGGGGGTAAGGGTGTCAGGACATGAGGGGCCTGAGATCCACTCTACTTGCGAGTCAGCAAGTCGGCCTGCATGGCATCATGAGAGCCCAGGTAAAGACCAAACTCTCTGGGGTGAGACATAAAGTCCATCATCGCAGCAACAGCAGCAGCCAGAGTACCGGCATTCTGATCCCTGTATCCTGGGCCCCGGTTTCCACAGGCAGTGTGACGAAGGCTGGACGACACCTGAGCACACAGTGGATGCACCACAGGAGAGGACACCTGACCTCAGGGGATCCAAATCATTTACAACAGGGAGTAAGGATGCCTGTATCTTCCAAGGTCATTCACTCTCCAAACATACTTGAAAAGATGATCAGGAACAAAGGACAGACAATGCCACGCACATGAGATATGCCCAATGTGAACTTTTGAAGAACTGTTTGCCTAGAAATGGGAACTGAGGAATCAATATAATGTTATTAAAATTCAAACCAATAACAGGAAAGGAGCAAAAAAGGGAACAATTAGAAAAATATACAAAAATAGATTAATACTCCAACCATATGAAAAATTATATTAAAGGACTAAACTTTCCAATTAAAAGTTACAACATCAACAGCCATCTGCATACTATCTGTGGAGTCTCTAGGGCTTCCCAGGTGGTGCTAGCGGTAAAGAATCCACCTGCCAATGCAGGTTTGATCCCTGGGTCAGGAAGATAGCGGACTAGGAAATGGCAACCTGCTCCAATATTCTTGCCTGGAGAATCCCATGGACAGAAGAGCCTGGCAGTTCATGGGGTCACAGAGGGTGACAGAACAAGACAGAACTGTATCACCATCTTGGAGTAAAAGAATGGAAAAAATAGGCTATATAAACACTACTATGAGAAAGCGAAAAGCTGCAAGCTGAAAGGTGGCTATACTACATTCAGATAAAAGACTTCAAGATAATGAACATTACCAATGACAATGAAAGAGATTTCATTATAATAAAGATGTATCAGAAAAACGTATCAAGTAAACGTGTATGTTCCTAATAACTGAGGTTCAAAACCCTATGAGGCAGGATAGAGCCAAGGTGGCAGAGGAGTAGGACGGGGAGACCACTTTCTCTCCTACAAATTCATCAAAAGAATAACTGAACGCAGAGCAAACTATGCAAAACTTCTGATCGCTAGCTGAGGTCATCAGGCGCCCAGAAAAGCAGCCCATTGTCTTCGAAAGGAGGTAGGACAAAATATAAAAGATAAAAAGTGAGACAAAAGAGCTAAGGACGGAGATCCGTCCCGGGAACGGAGTCTTAGGCGGCATTGCTTGGGGTAGGGTCCGGGCCTGAGTGCCCTGAGGACAATCGGAGGGAGCTTCTGTGAGGTGCCAACTTGAACTGTGGGAGACCAAAAGAGAGAGAAAATTAACCGGTCGGAACACACTGCCGGCCGTTCGCAGAACAAAGGGACCGAGAAAGTCCAGAGAAGAGCTCGCAGGCTGCAGACCGGCCCAGCCCCGCCGGAGGCAGGAGGCAGGGGGGAGGGGAAGGTCGCGGCGAGACACAGGGCGCAGGCACCCGACCAGCGCGGGTGGGGACTGGGGCTGGGGACGCGGAGGGCAGAGGGCGCACGCACCTGACTGGCGCCAGCGGAAACTGAGACTGGGTCCGCGGAAGGGAGTGGGCGCGCCACACCTGGGGAGAGTGCGCCCACCAAGCCCCTGGCTGCCTGGACCGCTCTGACGGGGAAGGCACAGAGAGCAGGCGCAGCTTTTCGCTCCGCGCTTCTGTGGAACACCCGAGGGCTGGAACCTCGCGTAGCGCGGGGCGCGCTCCATATAGAACAGCCGGGAGCCTGAGCAGCGCAGACGGAGAAAGCGGCGTCAGCCCCTCCCAGCAGAGCCAGCCCGTCCCCGCAGCGCCAGCCCCTCCCCGCAGAGCGACGGAATTAGCTACCTGAATAAGAGTCCACCTCCGCCCGCCTGTGTCAGGGCGGAAATGAGGCTCTGAAGAGACCGGCAAACAGAAGCCAAACAAACAAAGGGAACCGCTTCAGAAGGGACCGGTGCAACAGATTAAAATCCCTGTAGAAAACACCGACTACACCGGAAGGGGCCTGTAGATATCGAGAAGTGTAAGCTGGAACGAGGAGCTATCTGAAACTGAGCCGAACCCACACTGACCACAACAGCTCCAGAGAAATTCCTAGATATATTTTTACTTTTTTTTCTTTTTTATTTTTTCTCTTTTATTTTCCTTTAAAATTCCCTATTACTCCCCCATTACTCCTTAACTTTCATTTTCATAGATTTTTACGATTTTTTTAATTAGGGGAAAAAAAAATTTTTTTTTTCTTTTTTCTTCTTTTTTTTTCCTTTCCTTTTTCTCTTCTATTTTCTATTTTTCTTTTTCTCTTATTTCTTTTAAAGTCCTCTAGTACTCCTCTACTACTCCTTAATTTTCATTTTCAATACACTATAACCTTACAAAAAAAAAAAAAAGAAGAGAAGCCCTATTTTTAAACCGAAGATTATTCTCTCCCAATCTTGACTCTGTTTTCTACCTCAGAACACCTCTATTTCCTCCTTTCCCCTTCTCTTCCCAATCCAATTCTGTGAATCTTTGTAGGTGACTGGGCTACGGAGAACACTCTGGGAACAGACAGCTGCGTAGATCTGTCTCCCTCCTCTTGAGTCCCCCTTTTTCTCCTCCTGCTCATCTCTATCTCCCTCCTCCCTCTCCTCTTCTTCATGTAACTCTGTGAACCTCTCTGGGTGTCCCTAACGGGGGAGAATCTTTTCGCCATTAACCTAGAAGTTTTATTATCAGTGCTGTATAGTTGGAGAAGTCCTGAGACTACAGGAAGAATAAAACTGAAATCCAGAGGCAGGAGACTTAAGCCCAAAACCTGAGAACACCAGAAAACTCCTGACTACATGGAACTTTAAGTAGTAAGTGACCGTCCAAAAGCCTCCATACCTACACTGAAACCAACCACCACCCAAGAGCCAATAAGTTTTAGAGCAAGACATACCACGCAAATTCTCCAGCAACGCAGGAACATAGCCCTGAACGTCAACATACAGGCTGCCCAAGGTCACACCTAACACATAGACCCATCTCAAAACTCATTACTGGGCACTCCATTGCTCTCCAAAGAGAAGAAATCAAGTTCCACGCACCAGAACACTGACGCAAGCCTCCCTAACCAGGAAACCTTGACAAGCCAATCGTCTAACCCCACCCACTGGGTAAATCCTCCACAATAAAAAGGAACCACAGACCTCCAGAATACAGAAAGCCCACTCCAGACACAGCAATCTAAACAAGATGAAAAGGCAAAGAAATACCCAACAGGTAAAGGAACATGAAAAATGCCCACCAAGTCAAACAAAAGAGGAGGAGATATGGAATCTACCTGAAAAAGAATTTAGAATAATGATAATAAAAATGATCCAAAATCTTGAAAACAAAATGGAGTTACAGATAAATAGCCTGGAAACAAAGATTGAAAAGATACAAGAAATGTTTAATAAAGACCAAGAAGAAATAAAAGAGTCAATTAAAAATGAATAATGCAATGAATGAGATCAAAAACACTTTGGAGGGAACCAAGAGTAGAATAACGGAGGCAGAAGATAGGATAAGTGAGGTAGAAGATAAAATGGTGGAAATAAATGAAGCAGAGAGGAAAAAAGAAAAAAGGATCAAAAGAAATGAGGGCAACCTCAGGGACCTCTGGGACAATGTGAAACGCCCCAACATTCGAATCATAGGAGTCCCAGAAGAAGAAGACAAGAAGAAAGGCCATGAGAAAATACTCGAGGAGATAATAGCTGAAAACTTCCCTAAAATTGGGAAGGAAATAGCCACCCAAGTCCAAGAAACCCAGAGAGTCCCAAATAGGATAAACCCAAGGCGAAACACCCCAAGACACATATTAATCAAATTAACAAAGATCAAACACAAAGAACAAATATTAAAAGCAGCAAGGGAGAAACAACAAATAACACACAAAGGGATTCCCATAAGGATAACAGCTGATCTATCAATAGAAACCCTCCAGGCCAGAAGGGAATGGCAGGACGTACTGAAAGTAATGAAAGAGAATAACCTACAACCTAGATTACTGTATCCAGCAAGGATCTCATTCAGATATGAAGGAGAATTCAAAAGCTTTACAGATAAACAAAAGCTGAGAGAATTCAGCACCACCAAACCAGCTCTTCAACAAATGCTAAAGGATCTTCTCTAGACAGGAAATGCAGAAAGGTTGTATAAACGTGAACCCAAAACAACAAAGTAAATGGCAACGGGACCACACCTATCAATAATTACCTTAAATGTAAATGGGTTGAATGCCCCAACCAAAAGACAAAGATTGGCTGAATGGATACATAAACAAGACCCCTATATATGCTGTCTACAAGAGACCCACCTCAAAACAAGAGACACATACAGACTAAAAGTGAAGGGCTGGAAAAAAATATTTCATGCAAACGGAGACCAAAAGAAAGCAGGAGTCGCAATACTCATATCAGATAAAATAGACTTTCAAATAAAGGATGTGAAAAGAGACAAAGAAGGACACTACATAATGATCAAAGGATCAATCCAAGAAGATATAACAATTATAAATATATATGCACCCAACAAAGGAGCACCGCAATATGTACGGCAAACACTAACGAATATGAAAGAGGAAATTAATAGTAACACAATAATAGTGGGAGACTTTAATACCCCACTCACAACTATGGATAGATCAACTAAACAGAAAATTAACAACGAAACACAAACCTTGAATGACACAATGGACCAGCTAGACTTAATTGATATCTATAGGACATTTCATCCCAAAACAATCAACTTCACCTTTTTCTCAAGTGCACACGGAACCTTCTCCAGAATAGATCACATCCTGGGCCATAAATCAGGTCTTGGAAAATTCAAAAAAATTGAAATCATTCCAGTCATCTTTTCTGACCACAGTGCAGTAAGATTAGATCTCAATTACAGGAAAAAAATTGTTAAAAATTCAAACATATGGAGGCTAAATAACACGCTTCTGAATAACCAACAAATCATAGAAGAAATCAAAAAAGAAATCAAAATATGTATAGAAATGAATGAAAATGAAAACACAACAATCCAAAACCTATGGGACACTGTAAAAGCAGTGCTAAGGGGAAGGTTCATAGCATTACAGGCTTACATCAAGAAACAAGAAAAAAGCCAAATAAATAACCTAACTCTACACCTAAAGCAATTAGAGAAGAAATGAAGAACCCCAGGGTTAGCAGAAGGAAAGAAATCTTAAAAATCAGGGCAGAAATAAATGCAAAAGAAACTAGAGACCATAGCAAAAATCAACAAAGCTAAAAGTTGGTTTTTTGAAAAAATAAACAAAATTGACAAACCATTAGCAAGACTCATTAAGAAACAAAGAGAGAAGAACCAAATTAACAAAATTAGAAATGAAAATGGAGAGATCACAACAGACAACACTGAAATACAAAGGATCATAAGAGACTACTACCAGCAGCTCTATGCCAATAAAATGGACAACTTGGATGAAATGGACAAATTCTTAGAAAAGTATAACTTTCCAAAACTGAACCAGGAAGAAATAGAAGATCTTAACAGACCCATCACAAGCAAGGAAATCGAAATCAAAAATCTTCCAGCAAACAAAAGCCCAGGACCAGATGGCTTCACAGCTGAATTCTACCAAAAATTTAGAGAAGAGCTAACACCTATCTTACTCAAACTCTTCCAGAAAATTGAAGAGGAAGGTAAACTTCCAAACTCATTCTATGAGGCCACCATCACCCTAATTCCAAAACCAGACAAAGATGCCACAAAAAAAGAAAACTACAGGCCAATATCACTGATGAACATAGATGCAAAAATCCTTAACAAAATTCTAGCAAACAGAATCCAACAACATATTAAAAAAATCATACACCACGACCAAGTGGGCTTTATCCCAGGAATGCAAGGATTCTTTAATATCCGCAAATCAATCAATGTAATACACATTAACAAATTGAAAGATAAAAACCATATGATTATCTCAATAGATGCAGAGAAAGCCTTTGACAAAATTCAACACTCATTTATGATTAAAACTCTCCAAAAAGCAGGAATAGAAGGAACATACCTCAACATAATAAAAGCTATATATGACAAACCCACAGCAAGCATCACCCTCAATGGTGAAAAATTGAAAGCATTTCCCCTGAAATCAGGAACAAGACAAGGGTGCCCACTCTCACCACTACTATTCAACATAGTGTTGGAAGTTTTGGCCACAGCAATCAGAGCAGAAAAAGAAGTAAAAGGAATCCAGATAGGAAAAGAAGAAGTGAAACTCTCACTGTTTGCAGATGACATGATCCTCTACATAGAAAACCCTAAAGACTCTACCAGAAAATTACTAGAGCTAATCAACGAATATAGTAAAGTTGCAGGATATAAAATTAACACACAGAAATCCCTTGCATTCCTATATACTAACAACGAAAAAACAGAAAGAGAAATTAAGGAAACAATACCATTCACCATTGCAAAAAGAATAAAATACTTAGGAGTATATCTACCTAAGGAAACAAAAGACCTATACATAGAAAACTATAAAACACTGATGAAAGAAATCAAAGAGGACACAAACAGATGGAGAAATATACCGTGTTCATGGATTGGAAGAATCAATATTGTCAAAATGGCTATTCTACCCAAAGCAATCTATAGATTCAATGCAATCCCTATCAAGCTACCAACGGTATTTTTCACAGAACTAGACCAAAGAATTTCACAATTTGTATGGAAATACAAAAAACCTCGAATAGCCAAAGTAATCTTGAGAAAGAAGAATGGAACTGGAGGAATCAACCTGCCTGACTTCAGACTCTACTACAAAGCCACAGTCATCAAGACAGTATGGTACTGGCACAAAGACAGAAATATAGATCAATGGAACAGAATAGAAAGCCCAGAGATAAATCCACGAACCTATGGACACCTTATCTTTGACAAAGGAGGCAAGGATATACAATGGAAAAAAGACAACCTCTTTAACAAGTGGTGCTGGGAAAACTGGTCAACCACTTGTAAAAGAATGAAACTAGAACACTTTCTAACACCATACACAAAAATAAACTCAAAATGGATTAAAGATCTAAATGTAAGACCAGAAACTATAAAACTCCTAGAGGAGAACATAGGCAAAACACTCTCCAACATAAATCACAGCAAGATCCTCTATGACCCACCTCCCAGAATATTGGAAATAAAAGCAAAAATAAACAAATGGGACCTAATGAAACTTAAAAGCTTTTGCACAAAAAAGGAAACTATAAGTAAGGTGAAAAGACAGCCCTCAGATTGGGAGAAAATAATAGCAAATGAAGAAACAGACAAAGGATTCATCTCAAAAATATACAAGCAACTCCTGCAGCTCAATTCCAGAAAAATAAATGACCCAATCAAAAAATGGGCCAAAGAACTAAACAGACATTTCTCCAAAGAAGACATACAGATGGCTAACAAACACATGAAAAGATGCTCAACATCACTCATTATTAGAGAAATGCAAATCAAAACCACAATGAGGTACCATTACACGCCAGTCAGGATGGCTGCCATCCAAAAGTCTACAAGCAATAAATGCTGGAGAGGGTGTGGAGAAAAGGGAACCCTCTTACACTGTTGATGGGAATGCAAACTAGTACAGCCGCTATGGAAAACACTGTGGAGATTCCTTAAAAAACTGGAAATAGAACTGCCATATGACCCAGCAATCCCACTTCTGGGCATACACACTGAGGAAACCAGATCTGAAAGAGACACGTGCACCCCAATGTTCATCGCAGCACTGTTTATAATAGCCAGGACATGGAAGCAACCTAGATGCCCATCAGCAGATGAATGGATAAGGAAGCTGTGGTACATGTACACCATGGAATATTACTCAGCCATTTAAAAGAATTCATTTGAATCAGTCCTAACGAGATGGATGAAACTGGAGCCCCTTATACAGAGTGAAGTAAGCCAGAAAGATAAAGAACATTACAGCATACTAACACATATATATGGAATTTAGAAAGATGGTAACGATAACCCTATATGCAAAACAGAAAAAGAGACACAGAAGTACAGAACAGACTTTTGAACTCTGTGGGAGAAGGTGAGGGTGGGATGTTTCAAAAGAACAGCATGTATACTATCTATGGTGAAACAGATCACCAGCCCAGGTTGGATGCATGAGACAAGTGCTCGGGCCTGGTGCACTGGGAAGACCCAGAGGAATCGGGTGGAGAGGGAGGTGGGAGGGGGGATCGGGATGGGGAATACGTGTAAATCTATGGCTGATTCATATCAATGTATGACAAAACTCACTGAAATGTTGTGAAGTAATTAGCCTCCAACTAATAAAAAAAAAATAAATAAAAAAGATAAAAATAAAAATAAAAAAAAAAACACAAACAAACCCTATGAGGCAGACCAGAGAGAACTAAAAAGGAAAACAGACATATCCTCAATTATATCTAAAGATTATTATATCCTCTATCAGAGAATAATAGAATAATTTTAAAAAATCTGTAAGAATTCAGCAGATCTAAATAAAACATCAGCCACCCTGACCTAATGTCTTACAGAACGCTATACCCAACAATTGCAGAATACAATATAAAGAGCACAAAATAGTCACCAAGACAGATCATACATAGGGCCATTACACAAGACTCAATACATTAAAAAATCTGAAAACTTAAAGAGTATATTCCTTTGACCAGATTGGAATTAAATTAGAAATCAGGAACAATAAGGTATCTAGGAAAATATCCAATTATTGGAAAATTAATAATCCATGGCAAAAGAAATTACAAAAAAAACCAGAAAATATTTCAACTGATAAAACACAACATCAAAATTTTTGGAACACATCTGATTTAGTACTTTGAAGGAAATTCACAGCTTTAAATGTAGAGTTGAGGAAAGAAAGGCTAAAAATCAATAATTCATGTTTCCACCTAAGAAAGTAGCATGCAATGACCAAAATAAATCCAAAGAAGAATTCTGATTTTTGGTTCTGCATGTAAAGAGCTTAAAAACATCACTTCCATCCTCACAACAAGAAAAAAACCTGAACAAACTGGAAAATCAATTCCTCTTAGGATAATCAGAGAATTGAGGTCACTGGTCAAACTGCTACCTTGAGCACTGGTTAAGTGAAACTGAAGTCGCTCAGTTGTGTCTGACTCTTTGCAACCCCATGGACTGTAGCCTACCAGGCTCCTCCATCCATGGGATTTTCCAGGCAAGAGTACTGGAGTGGGTTGCCATCCCCTTCTCCAGAGGGTATTCCCAACCCAGGGATTGAACCCGTGTCTCCCGCATTGTAGGCAGATGCTTTACCATCTGAGCCTGGAGAGACTGTCAAATACAGAGACTCACAGCACAGTAGAGCAGAAGCCCAAACTCAGAACCAGTGCCAAGAGGAAAGCTATGAGCTATATCTGACAAATGGCTGGAAGCTCGGTGTAGACTAACTGGAGAATCAAAACCTCTGAGGTGCTACTATGAGAGGGCCTTCACACTTTCATGACTTTCAGCCTCTGGGCCCTACCAGATCCTCGTTGTTAACATCAGAGAGAAATCCCCTCCTGTTTCCAGCAGGGTAAGGGAAAAAGAAACCAGTTTTCAAATATGCCCCAAATCTCTATTCTCCTTTTTTTAAGGAAGGAGAAACACTCAAGGGAAACTACTTACTGTCTGAGGAATCTCCAGGAAAAGACAACAGGTAAGACACCAACTGGGACAGTGGAGGAAATTTCAGGCTCTATAACACAGCTCTCCAGAAGTAAACAAAGCCTAACGTCTCGCCAGATAAAACTTCACATTAAAGATCTGTCTTTTAACCCAATACATCATGCCCAACTTTCAACAAAAAGAATTACAAAGCATACTAAAAGGCAAAGAATATAGTCTGAAGAAACAAACCAAGCATCAAAATCAGATTCAGATATGGCAGAGATTTTAAAGTTATCAGACTGGGGATTTTCAGTAACAAGGATGCATATGTTAAGGGCTCTTAGTAGTTATCAGAGGACTAGCAGTGGAGGCCTGACAGTAATAAGGCCACCTCACCAGTGGTGACGGAAACCACCAGGGCAGTCAGAAATTCCACTCCCACTGTCTTAGTCTGTTAAGGCTGCTGTAACAAAACACGACAGAGTGGGTAGCTTATGAACAACATGATTTATTTCTCAGTTCTCAAGGCCGCAAGTTCAAGATCCAGGTTCTGCTAAGGTCAAATGAGGGTCCCGTTCTGGATTTCACACTTCTCATTGTGTCGTCACAAGGCAGAAGGGGCAAGGAAGCTCTGCGGTCTCTCTTCTAAGGGCATTAATCTCATTCATGAGGTCTCTGCCCTGCTGACCTAATCAACTCCCAAAGCCTCCACGTCCTAAAACGATTGTATCAGGCATTAGGATTTCAACAATGAATTCTGGAGGGAGCACAAACTCTCAGACCACACTGTCTGAAAGTAAAGGCCCCTACCCCCACTGCGTGTGTCAGCAGAGGCTGAGTGAGGAACACGGCCTTCCAGCTCTACCAGCTCAGTAACAAGCTGCACCCTCTTCCTCTGAGCTGACAGTGTCAAAAGCGCCGACTGGAATATTTAAAGGAGATTCAGAGCCTCAGAATACTCAGAATTTCCTGCTTCCAATTTTTAAAAAATCACTTGTCATTTTAAGAAGCAGGAAGAGGAAATTCCCTGGTGGTCCAGTGGTTAGAAATTGGTGCTCTCACTGCCAGGGTGCCAGGTTCGACCCCTGGTTGGGGAACTAAGATACTGCAAACCACACGGTGCAGCCAATAAACAAACAAGAAGGAAGATGTCAAACCGAATGACAGGAGACAATAAACAGACACCACAGTGAGACTGGCAGAATTATCTGACAAAGATTTTAAAGCAAGCAACACATAAATCACTGACTAATCACTCACAAAGATGTCTGAAATAAATGAAAAATTAGAACACCTCAGCAAAGGAATATATACACAAAAATCTATTCATCAAAATGGAATTTTACAACTGACACCACAGAAATATGAAGGATCATAACAGATTAATAACTATATGCCAGTAAAATGGATGACCAAGAAAAAAATGGAAAAATTCCTAAACCAGAAATAGAAAATATGAATAAATGAATTACCAGAAATGAAATTAAATCAATAATTTAAAAACTTACAACAAAAAAAAGTCCAGGACCAGATGGCTTCACAGGTGAATTCTAATAAATACTTAGAGAAGAGTGAATGCCTATCCTTCTGAAACTTTCCAAAAAGATGTACAGGAAGGCAAACTTCCAAACTCCTCCTGCGAGGCCAGCATCATACTGATTCCAAAAGCACCAAAGATGTCACACACAGAGAAAATGGCAGGCCAGCTTCACTGATGACGTATATGCAAAAATCCTCAACAAAATCTTAGCAAACCAAATTTAATAACAAGATAAACAATGATCAAAAGGGGTCATGAACCAGGATCAAGTGAGATTTATCCCAGGGATGAAAGAACAGTTGAGTATCAATAAATCAATCAATGACACACCATATTAACAGACTGAAGAATAAAACCATATGATGAGGACTTCCCTGGTGGCTCAGTGGTAAAGAATCTGCCTGCCCATGCAGGAAACACGAGCTTGATCCCTGATCAGGAAGATCCCACATGCCAAGGAGGAACTAAGCCTGTGTGCCACAACTATTAAGCCTGTGCTCTAGAGCCCAAGAGCCACCACTACTGAGCCCATGAGCCACAACTACCGAAGCCTGTGCCACCTAGAGCCCATGCTTCACAAGAGAAGCCCCCGTAGTGAGAAGCCCGTGCACCATGAACTACAGAATAGCCACCACTCCCTGCAACTAGAGGGAAAAAGCCTGCACAGCAACGAAGACCCAGCACAGCCAAAAGTAAAATAAAGTTTATAAATAAATAAATATCTAACAATAAAATAATTCAGCTAAAAATAAATCCATACGGTCATCTCAGTAGGTGCAGAGAAAGCTTTTGACAAAATTCAACACTCTTTCATGATAAAAACCCTCAACAAAGTGGGTATATGGTTACAGAGGGAACATACCTCAACACACTAAAAGCCATATACAACAAGCCCACAGCTAACATCATAGTCAACAGTGAAAAGCAGAAAGCATCTCCTCTTACCACAAACCTCTTACCTTTATCCATCAGAGGGCAGACAGACTGATGAAAACCACAATTGCAGAAAACTAACCAAACTGATCATATGGATCACAGCCTTCTCTAAGTCAATGAAACTACGAGCCATGCCGTGTAGGGCCACCCAAAGCGGACAGGTCATTGTGGAGAGTTCTGACAAAACATGGTCCACTGGGGAAGAGAATGGCAAACCACTTCAGTATTCTTGCCTTGAGAACCTCATGAACAGCATGAAAAGGCAAAAAGATATGACACTGAAAGATGAACTCCCCAAGTTGGTAGGTGCCCAATTGTTACTGGAGAAGAGTGGGGAAATAGCTCCAGAAAGAACGAAGAGGCGGAGCCAAAGCAAAAACAATGCCCAGTTGTGGATGTGACTGGTGATGGAGGTAAAGTCTGATGCTGTAAAGAACAATACTGCATAGGAACCTGGAAGGTTAGGTGAATGAATCAAGGTAAATTGGAAGTGGTCAAACAGAAGATGGCAAGAGTGAACACTGACATTTTAGGAATCAGTGAACTAAAATGGACTGGAATGGGCAAATTTAATTCAGATGACCATTATATCTACTACTGTGGGCAAGAATCCCTAAGAAGAAATGGAGTTGCCCTCACACCCAAAAAGAAACTCTGAAATGAAGTACTTGGGTGCAATCTCAAAAATGACAGAATAATCTCATTTTGTTTCCAAGGCAAAGCATTCAATATCACAGTAATCCAAGTCTGTACCCCAACCACTAATGCCAAAGAAGCTGAGGTTGAATGGTTCTACGAACACCCACAAGACCTTCTAGAACTAACACCAAAAAAGATGTCCTTCTCATCAAAGGGGACTGGAATGCAAAAGTAGTTAGTTAAGAGGTACCTGGAGTAACAGGCAAGTTTGGCCTTGGAGTACAAAATGAAGCAAGGCAAAGGCTAACAGAGCTTTGTGAAGAGAATGCATTGGTCATAGCAAACACTCACTTCCAACAACATAAGAGACGACTCTACACATGGACATCACCAGATGGTCATTACTGAAATCATATTGATTATATTCTTTGCAGCCAAAGATGGAGAAACTCTATACAGTCAGCAAAAACAAGACTGGGAGCTGATTGTGGCTCAGATCATAAACACCTTATTGCAAAATACAGACTTGAAGAACATAGGGGAAACCACTAGACCATTCAGAAATGACCTAAATCAAATTCCTCATGATTATACAATTTGGAAGTGACAAATAGATTCAAGAGATTAGACTGAGAGACTGCCTGAAGAACTATGGATGGAGGTTGTAACACTGTTTAGGAGGTGGTGATCAAAATCATCCCCAAGAAAAAGAAATGCAAAAGGCAAGATGGTTGTCTAAGGAGGCCTTACAAATAGCTGAGAAAAGAATAGAAGCTAAAGGCAAAGGAGAACAAGCGACAGACTTTAATTTTTTGGGCTCCAAAATCACTGCAGATGGTGACTGCAACCATGAAATTAAAAGACACTTGCTCCTTGGAAGAAAAGCTATGACAAACCTAGAGAGCATATTAAAAAGCAGAAACATCACTTTGCACACAAAGGTCAGTATAGTCAAAGCTGTGGTTTTTCCATAGTCATGTATGGATGTGAGAGCTGGACCATAAAGAAGCCTGTGACGAAGAATTGATGCTTTCGAGCTGTGGTGTTGGAGAAGACTCTTGAGAGTCCCTTGGACTGCAAGGAGATCCAAGCAGTCCATCCTAAAGGAGATCGGTCCTGGGTGTTCATTGGAAGGACTGATGCTGAAGCTGAAACTCCAATACTTTGGCCACCTGATGTGAAGAGCTGACTCATTTGAAAAGACCCTTATGCTGGGAGGGATTGAAGGCGGGAGGAGAAGGGGACGACAGAGGATGAGATGATTGGATGGTATCTCTGACTCAATGCACACGAGTTTGAATAAGCTCCGGGAGTTCGTGATAGACAGGGAAGCCCGGTGTGCTGCAGTCGATGGGGTTGCAAAGAGTCAGACACGACTGAGCGACTGAACTGAACTAAACAGGTGCTTATTTCTTAGCCTTGCAGCAGCCTCACATGGTAGGTTTTGTATTTCAAATGTGGAAACTGAGACTCAGAGGAGTTAAATTATTTGTCAGAAAACAAAACAAATTTTTGACTTAACTTTTTTGGAACCCACCCTCACCCCACTCCCTGCCACGTGCTCCCAAAGGGCAATATTTAGAACAGAGAATTATTAGAAACAAGTCACGTATTCAACTTTAGAGAAATCATTGAGCAGTTTACTACATATTAATGTAATTACTGCTGAGGACATATAAAATGATAGTATTTGGATGATGTGTATCTGAAATGTGAAGAAGAAATAACAAAAATATGTACATATTAGTTACAGTTATCAACGCAAATGTATAAACTTTTACAAATAGAAGAATTGTGTTTACAGGATAAATATTTTCTGGTTATTTATTTTGCAAAATTGCTCAAGTGACTAATTTCAATAATAAGGCAAATATAATTATCAATAGAACCTGCTTTAGGAAATAGAGTGAATAGTTGTTGTTGTTGTTGTTGTTTTAAAGGAAAACCAAACTCAGGAATTCCCTGGAGGCCCAGAGGTTAAGACTTGGCACTTTCACTCCTGTGGGAGCAGGGTTTGATCCCCAGTCGGGGAACTAAGATCTCTCAAGCCAAAAACAAAAAACAAAACACCGAACTATTCACTTCCAAGAGCCATGAATCTTGCCATTGCTTTATTAGGATGATCTGGGGAGTATTTTAAGGTCTCATAGGACTTCTCCCAACTGCCAGAGATCCTGGCATCAGTCTCTTACCCCCACCACCGCTCTGAACATCCCTAATCTACTGGGGGAAGGACCCACTAGTTTGAACAGGCAATTAAGAATCACTGTCCTAAAAAACAAGTTCAAAATGTTTTTGGTGTTTTCTTTCATTTCCCCCTCTTCCCACCTTTCTCTTTCAAGATTCTTTCAACGACTCTGAATTAAAGTCTCAGATGCATCCTTGGCATCTTTCTGATACTTCTGATTTCTCTGTACAGCATTAGCTATGTTTTTTAATAAACATAAATATTATATTAAGGAAAAAACAACAGAAAAACTTTTAATAAACATAAATATTATATTAAGGAAAAAACAACAGAAAAACTTCCGAAGAAGCAGATACCTGCGTGTTTACCAGCCTGAAGTACACCCCTTCCTTCTTCATTAGTTCTCTGTGGCTTCCTTGCTCCACAATGACTCCGTCGTCAAACCCAGCGATGACATCTGCATTCCGGATCGTAGACAGCCGGTGCGCTATCACTATGGTGGTCCGGCCTTCCCTGGCCTAGAGGGGAAAAGGACAGGCATGGAGGGCAGCAGGGTTACACTGTCCTTGCACTGTTGATTAACACACAATGAAGCACGCAGATGGGGGTGTCTGTGGTTGATGGGACAGCAGCTCATCATGCCTGTGTGATCAGGGCACAAAGGCATCGCTCACACGTGAATGGATACAGGTGACTTAAATTCTGGACCAGACAGGAGGCCAGGCCCCCAGGATGAAGATGGAAAACTCTGGAGTTTCTCTAATGTTTTCATACTATTGTGAGGAGCCCTGGTTCTGAGTTACATGATATGCTAAGACTTTAGCAGAAGCATGTGCAGAAGTTGTTGCCACATACGGCCTTCTCCAGAGCACTTCTGTCTGATTTCTTCTGAAGTGCCTGCAATTCTGTAATTACTGCGATTGTAATTCTGATGGACTATGTGCAGGCACCTTAAGCAAAAACACATCCTGGGGTCTGGATGGTTTAAATCATGGTTCAAAGACCATCTCAGTCACGAACTCTGGAGAGGGGCCAGTAACTGTGGTTTTTAACACATACTTTGGGTGGTTTTTATGGATACTGAAATCTACAAATCACCCCCTAAGTAGTTCAGTGAACTCACATGTCATTAGCTTGATGGGTTTATGAATGGGCATTTATACCCTGGAAAATGTCCATCAAATTATTCACATTATGTCATTAACAATAGTTATTCTTTTTAATATTCATTACTCTATTAGACTAACAACTTCTTAAGACCACTCCTACCTACTCTGAGGCAATAAAACCACATTGTTAGGATTGTATTTAGGGTGTGGCCCAAATCACCTAAGCAGTTAAAAACATAAAAACGAGAGACTAGATTCATAATAGCCAAAAAGTGAGAAGAATCCAAATGTTCAGTTGATCAAAAGATTAAAAAAAGGTGGCATATCCATACAATGGAATAGCACTGGGCCAGGAAAAGAAATGAGATTCTGATACGTGTTTCAACATGGATGGACCCTGAAAATATGATGCTAAGTTAAAGAAGTCAGTTAAAACAGACCATGCCTTGTATGATTCTATTTATTGTAAATGTCCAGAATGGGAAAATCCAGAGAGAGAGAAAGATTAGCAATTACCAAGCACCAGGGTGAGGGTAGAATAGAGTGAGTACTATGGGGTACAAGGGGTGTTGTTTTTTTTTTTGGAATGATGAAAATATTCTGCAGTGAGATCATGCAGATGGTTGCAAACTTTTGTGAATATATTAATACTTAAAACCAATGACTGTGCATTTAAGAAGGGTGAACTTCATGGCATATCAATCTTTTTAAAAGATTCATCAATCTTTTTAAAAAGAGTATCCACAAAAATTCTGAAAAAGTTAATAAGTATCTGGGTAATATCTCCACTAGATATTAAAACATAAAAAGCTACAGCAATTAAAACAATAAAATCCAGGGGAAGCTATCACATGAACAATTTGATAAACAGAACCATATAGAAAGTCCAGAAAAGACATACATTTTTAAGAATTCAGTTCAGTTCAATTCACTCAGTCATGTCCGACTCTTTGCGACCCCATGAATCGCAGCACACCAGGCCTCCCTGTCCCTCACCAACTCCTGGAGATTACTGAAACGCATGTGCATCAAGTCGGAGATGCCATCCAGCCATCTCATCCTCTACCGTCCCCTTCTCCTCCTGCCCCCAATCCCTCCCATCATCAGGGTCTTTTCCAATGAGTCAACTCTTCACATGAGGTGGCCAAAGTACCGGAGTTTCAGCTTCAGCATTTAAAAATTAGTGTGTGATAAATATGCATTGTCTATCAGTAGAGAAAAGGTAGACTATGTGATTAATGGTACTGAGTCAATTGTGCAGCCACCTGGAAAAAAAATAATATACTCTTTCTTCTTCAGGCCTTATACTAACAACCAGATCAATCAACTATGTTTCAATAAATATAAAACAGCCTGGTAGCTCAGATGGTAAAGAATCTGCCTGCAATGCAGAAGACCCAGGTTTGATCCCTGGGTCAGGAAGATTCCCTGGAGAAGGAAATGGCAACCCACTCCAGAATTCTTGCCTGAAGAATCCCAGGGACAGAGGGGCCTGGCGGGTTACCATTGATGGGGTTGCAGAGTCAGACACAACTGAGTGACTAACACACAAGAAAGCATCAAAAGACAGAGACGAGAGCATAACTCTACTGGACAACATTTAAGACTGTTCTTTGATTTTTAGCAATGGGGCCCCAAAGGAAACCTTCATAAATCTTTACTGATATACTAAGAAGGAAGTTGCACAGCTTTGTCCATGAATGATAAGGTATATAGGAAATAATTCGATCAATCTAATTATATTCATGATACTAACAGTGATGAGTAACTGCTAACAGTGGCTGGGTTTATCATTTGATAACAATAGGTTAATGCTATGTCAACTTAAAAAAATAAAAACAAAGGAATTGGGAGTCAGACTTGTGATTAAATGACTGGTGTGCAGGAGAAACAAAGTATGTATTTGTGAATTTCGAAGTTAGCAACTGTCACCCTTGACCAAAGAATTTTCGCTAGAGTAGAGGAGATGTGACACAAAAGAATATGTTCAAACCCTCCCACGATGACAAGACACTGGCAAACAAGTATCCCAGATTCAAGGAGACCAACTGTGAAGAAATCTGAAACTTCTAATGTTGGATGTGCAGGCGGGCTTCCCTGGTGGCTGTGACGGTGAAGAATCCGACTGCGACGCGGGAAACCTGGGTTCGATCCCTGGGCTGGGAAGATCCCCTGGAGGAGGGCTTGGCAGCCCACTCCAGTGTCCTTGCCTGGAGAATCCCACAGACAGAGGAGCTTGGCAGGTACAGCGCCTGGGCTCCCAAAGAGCTGGACACGACTGTGTGATTGAGCACACAGCACAGAAATGAGAGGTGGGCCCAAACAGAGGAAGGACTGATCTATGAGTCTCTTTGACTTCTGGGGAAAAAAGCATAAATGGAAACTTTTAGGGATCATTTCACTAGATCACTATTTTCATTCTTTTCCTGCCCCTCCAGTATGGAAACACTATGAGTAGAAGAGGGACACAGGTACAAAACTTTGTGATTATTGACTTTCTTTAAAAAATCAAAATATCAAATCTGCTTTTCTATTCTTCTTTAAGATTTTATACTGAAAAACCTATTATTTATTTTGAAGAACAGTTGCTATCTTTTTGTTTGTTTTCCCTTTTTAATTTAGAATCTTGTTAGCAATACATTACATCCTTGATAGAAAAAAACAACCTTTTACACAGTAACTCAAAAACCAACCATTTAAGAAAGTAATATAGTAATCAACTGCTACCAGGGTAAAGAGCTCCTCTCATTTGATTCTACTGGCAGGCCCAGGTTTATCTGAAATTTGAGAAACTCTCTGTCCTGAATGGATGATGAAGCATTCAAGTAAAAGGTAAGGAGTTGTTGAGTTTCTGAGGATTCTGCCTCAAAAGAAGTTCTTCCAGGGACAGCCATAGTTCTCCAGTTTACTTCAATGTTGCTATGTTTCTGGGACGGCCAGCATAGTTGCCTTTTGAGGAGTTTTGACAATTCATCAACCTCAAGATTCAGGTCTCATAAAACATTCTTCCCACATTAAAAAAGACTTTGTCCCCACAGTAAAACAGTAGTTTTTCATCGCTTCTCCAGCTTCTTGTACTTGGCTTCCAGTTTTTTTGAATATGCATCCAACTTGTAGGCTGCCTGCTCAAGAGCTGCTACTTGCTCCTCAATTATGTTGATCTGATCCAGATAAGGCTGCAGTCCAGCACACTTCTGGTTTAAGTCCTTTAAGTTTCTACTAATGTTTATAGCAATATCTTTCATTTCAAGATACCTCAGGCTGGTTAGTTTATTCATATTTTCCAGCAGCTTATAGTCTTCACTGGTGGCCGTCAGTTCCCCAGTCAGGTAAGTTGCCATTTTGGAGAACATGTCCCGACAGAGCTCATTTATGTCAGCCTCAGCAGGCTCCTTTGCTTCCTCAGCAGTCTCCACGGCGACATCATCTCGAACTGGCTCCTCGCGGTGGGTCGCGAGGACACCCTCGGCCGCCGCCGCCGCTGCCATCAACAGTTGCTATCTATTGAGCCAAAAGTGGATATGATCATTAATTATTTTTTTCTAATGTAGAATGTGTTATTCAATGAGCTAGGCCATGGTAATCAATTCAGTAAAAATTTATTCAGGCTTTACTCTGTGCAGGCACTGGAATAGATGTTATAGAGTAAACATGAGCCATTTATCAGTTCTACCTCTTAGGAGAGAGAAAGAGAGAAAGCATATAAATAAACAGCTAATTACAATAACATGGTGCCAGACAAGACATGGTGATAAATGTAGAAAGGATCTACAAAAGGAAAATATTACGTTTCCAGGCTAGGTAATCAGAGAGGAGAAACAGTAATAGTGTTATATATATCCTTATGCTCCTCAAAGGACAGAGAATTACAAAACTCAACTTTTCATTGTTAAAAGAAAGTTGGAAAGAAAAAAAAAAATAAAATAAGAAAGTTGGTTTTTAACCAGAGGGACCAGCCAACTGACTGACCAGTATCACTGGGGGAGAGTGCAGTATGAAGGACTTCCCTCTTAAAAGGCATAGTTTATTGTCTGAAAAATATTTGAGTTATCTTGCAATGTATGGAGTCAATTCTGTAGATTAGAAAACTTCTGTAGCAACTACAGTAGATAAAGAATGGCCAAACATACTTTGCGGCTATTCCCTTCAGAGATGGACTGTATTTTTCCACCTCCTCAAATCTGGGCAGGCCATGTGACTAGTTTTAAGCAAAAGATGTGAAGGAGTGAATGCTTGTTCAATGTCTGAAGCACAGACTTCAAGAGGCCTTAGAGCTTCTGGGTTTGCCAACACAAATTGCTAAAATTGAAAGAAGAAATGTATCCAAATGTGAATTGAAACTTGCAAGGATACAACTTCTGCTGACAGAATCCACATCATGAACAGACTGGTCAGTCATTCTGCTTGTTTAGCACAGCCAGGGCTGCCACCCTGAATGCACACCTCCTAGAAATCTTTGGGGCCTGGGTCCAGGGCTGGCTGGGACTTTTCCCTAAATATCTCTTATCGCACGTAACTTTATGCTAAAAAAGCTATACTGACATGTTTTAAATCGATTGTTTAATGAATGCATGCATTTGTTTCTATGATTTCCTGATTTAAGTCACTTCTAATTAACCAACCAAATATAAGTCCCCTATCTATTATTAAGTCCTTGAGACTTAATAAACATGAAAGCAATGTAATTCAGTACACAAATTTATGAGGAATAATTATCATATTCTCTCATTAATTATTAAATTACATTATATAAAACAAGCCAAAATGTTAATATGATAAAGCACAAAGCCTGAATTAACTACTTACAGCACACAAGGCAGTTGTGTTTACTTACGATTCAAGTATAAGTTTTCCCGAGAAAATAAGGTTCATACAGCTCATCTGTATAATTTCAAGAGGACACATATCAGATATAAAATAAATAATATACACATACATATATGTATGACTGAATCATTTAGCTGTACACCTGAAACTAATGCAACATGTAAAGCAACTATATTTCAATAAAAACTGAAAAATAAAGTAGGTCAATTCAAAAAAACAGTATTTCAAGAGGCAACGTGGATAGACTGTTGAATAACTTGCACATTTTATTACTAAACTTTCTGAAGTCAAAAATGCTTATGACGTTTATGTGTGTGAAATCTATTTACATAGTGTCATCTGACTAGTCTTCATACTGTGTTGTCATGACAGATGACACCAGCACGAACCTTGAAGTGTCCCAAGGTAAGGTTCATGCTGCGAAGCTTCAGCTTAGTAAAGACGACAGTGAGAGATTTAGAAACACTGAGCCAGGCCCATGAGTTCAGCGGCCTTGAAATATGTTCCTTATTTATATGCTTAAAGAAACACACAAATCGAACTTTATTTCCAGAAAAGCACCCCTTCACTTTTATGAACAGATAAAGATGATGTACTGCTACAAAATAAGGCAAGTATTTTGAACTGCTTTTCAGATGGACCACTGGGTAAGTAATCAGAATTTTCTTTGTACATTTTACTGCAAGAACTTTTGATTAAAGTCCTAACCTATGTGTAAAAAACCAAACAAAACCCCCAAAGCTAAGCAGCTCACTGCACAGGCCTGGACTGGGGGATAACTGCACCTTGGTCCAATAAAGCAAGCCAGGAAATGGGCTGCCCGCCTCTCTCTGCAATGTGCCCTGACAGAAAGGAGAAATCAAGAAAGTCCCATGGCATTGACATGTACACACTGCTGTATCTAAAATGGATAACCAACCTACTGAATAGCACAGGGAACTCAATGTCATGTGGCAGCCTGGGTGGGAGGGAGTTTGGGGGAGAGTGGATTCCTGGATTGGAAATGCTGAGGCGCTCTGCTCTGCACCTGAAACTATCACAACACTGCTAATCAACTGCACTCCAACATGAAATAAAACGCTAAAAACAAAAGCCCCACGAGTGAGCTTTATCTGCTCTTGTGTTCACGTTTTTCAGCCTAGGCTCGCAAAGCATTGGTGAGAATTTTAGGAAAGTTTCAGTGGGCTGGTCCTTCAGGGGTGGAGGATCCACCCACCTTATCCAGGGCCGCCTGAACCTCGGCTTCACTCTCCGTGTCCAGCGCTGAGGTGGCCTCGTCCAGCAGCAGGATCTTGGGGTTGCGAACCAGCGCCCGGGCGATGGCGATTCTCTGCTTCTGTCCACCGCTCAGCTGGACCCCTCTCTCTCCAACCAGGGTGTCAAATTTCTACAACAGAAAGCGTGGTAGAGCTCTTGAAATATTTCAAATAGAAGCAGCTATGGAGTCTAGGGATTCATGGAAGACGACAGTGCGTTTCATTTTGACTAACGTAATGAATCACAAATCATAATAAATCATGTCACATTCTAAAAAACTACTAACACAAACTCTGTATAAAATTTCCTATGAGTCACTGTACCAAGCTACACTCCTTAACCCTCCAAACGGATAATTCAAGGGACTTACCTAGCAAAGTTGGACAACCTGGAACCTCAAACATTATTAGCTTAAGTTTGAAGAAAGAACTCGGTGGCATGAGTGAAGTTCGAGGGCACTCAAATGAACAGAGGCTTTACCTGTGGTAATCTCATGATAAACTCATAGGCGTTGGCTTCCTTCACAGCTTGCTTTATTTCATCCATGGTGACATTTCCACGGCCGTAACGGATATTTTCAGCAATGGTGGTGGCAAAGAGCACTGGCTCCTGACTCACCACTCCAATTATTTCCCTCAGATACTTTACATTAAATGTCCTAATATCCTATTGCATTTATTTCTGCCTTAATTTTTAAGATTTCTTTCCTTCTTCATTTCTTCCTTCTCTAATTGCTTTAGGTGTAGAGTTAGGTTATTTATTTGGCTTTTTTCTTGTTTCTTGATGTAAGCCTGTAATGCTATGAACCTTCCCCTTAGCACTGCTTTTACAGTGTCCCATAGGTTTTGGGTTGTTGTGTTTTCATTTTCATTCATTTCTATAATCAAAAAATGGGCCAGAGAACTAAACAGACATTTCTCCAAAGAAGACACACAGATGGCTAACAAACACATGAAAAGGTGCTCAACATCACTCATTATTAGAGAAATGCAAATCAAAACCACAATGAGGTACCATTACACACCAGTCAGGATGGCTGCTATCCAAAAGTCTACAAGCAATAAATGCTGGAGAGGGTGTGGAGAAAAGGGAACCCTCTTACACTGTTGGTGGGAATGCAAACTAGTACAGCCGCTATGGAAAACAGTGTGGAGATTTCTTAAAAAACTGGAAATAGAACTGCCATATGACCCAGCAATCCCACTTCTGGGCATACACACTGAGGAAACCAGATCTGAAAGAGACACATGCACCCCAATGTTCATCGCAGCACTGTTTATAATAGCCAGGACATGGAAGCAACCTAGATGCCCATCAGCAGATGAATGGATAAGGAAGCTGTGGTACATATACACCATGGAATTTTACTCAGCCGTCAAAAAGAATTCATTTGAACCAGTCCTAATGAGATGGATGAAACTGGAGCCCCTTATACAGAGTGAAGTAAGCCAGAAAGATAAAGAACATTACAGCATACTAACACATATATATGGAATTTAGAAAGATGGTAACGATAACCCTATATGCAAAACAGAAAAAGAGACACAGAAATACAGAACAGACTTTTGAACTCTGTGGGAGAAGGTGAGGGTGGGATGTTTCAAAAGAACAACATGTATACTATCTATGGTGAAACAGATCACCAGCCCAGGTGGGATGCATGAGACAAGTGCTCCGGCCTGGTGCACTGGGAAGACCCAGAGGAATCGGGTAGAGAGGGAGATGGGAGGGGGGATCGGGATGGGGAATAAGTGTAAATCTATGGCTGATTCATGTCAATGTATGACAAAACCCACTGAAATGTTGTGAAGTAATTAGCCTCCAACTAATAAAAAAATTAAAAAAAAATAAAATAAAAAAATTAAAAAAAAAAAAAATAAATGTCCTAATATCCTGCCCATCGATGATAATCTGGAGAAACAAGACACTTCCATTAAATCTTTTAAACCATCTGACGTTGAAAGCATTTGTCACCAAAAAAGCCTCAGCTAATGTGTGATTCACGTTGTAGAGCAGAAACCAAGACAACACTGTAAAGGAATTATCCGCCAATTTAAAAAAATAACAATAAATCCACTGGATCCATACAAACTGATGAGCTATTTATGATTTTACCACATGACATGTAAATAAAATGGTGCTAATAAAATTTTTTCTTTTCCTTTTTCTGGCCATGCCACTTGGCTTGCGGGATCCTGGTTCTCAAGCAGGGAATCAGATCCAGGCCATGCAGTCAAAGTGCTGAGTCCTAACCACTTAGAGCGCCAGGGAACTCCTGCTAATAAAGTTTCTTCACTAGCACTCACATAATATTAAAGTCAGCACCAGTGATTTATATCTTTATTCTTTTAAGAGACACTTTAGTGGGATTATCAGCTATTTCTGCTTGCTGTGTTTACAAAGGTGCTATATTTTGAATGCTTTAATCTTTTATTTAAATTATTACCATTCAATTTATACACTGGAATCTATTATTTTAATTGGGGTGTTTTCAACATTGGTGAAACCATCTTTTAAATAATCTTTATCAGAACTTTACATATTATTTTTAGAATATAGCTCAATAAAATCTGTTTGCTGACAAGACAAAAAGAAAAAAAAAAAACCTTAGCTAATATTTAACTTATTTCAGTGGTTAGAAATGGGAATTCGAAATAAAGAGCAATGTGCAAGGCTAAGAATAAAGTCTATTCTCTCTTTTGATTTTATTATCTTATGTATACTGTTTTTCATGGATGGAATATTCTCCATAAATGATTATATATTGCTATGTATTTTGGCATAACTATGATTTTTGCTTACCATTATTAAATCTGAATTAAAATGGCCATTTACCTGCCTAGTCTACATATCACTTTGATGGCCTTATGATGTTTTACTCTACATAATGTGTCAATAACACAATGTACTTCTGCATTTCCCACCTGCAGAGTATTTGGCTTCGTGCAAAGAACACTGAAGGACAATCATAGTAAAAGGACAGAATGACCAGACTGAAGAGTATGTTTCATTTTCTCTTCTCCAATAATAATTGCTTAACTCACAATGACTGGCACATGTTGGGTATTTATTATTTGCTGAATAAAGGTTGAACAAACTCTCTAAAAAGATTTTTAATAATTTACAGTGTCAGCAGGAATATACAAATACATATTTGCTTCACTGTAATTTACTGGCTTTTATCACATTAATGTCTTTTCTAATTAGTAAGTATATGGTGTAGGTTATATTTAATTCATATATAAGTGAAATTCAGCATTTCTTGAAACTTTTTTACAAATCTACATTTATTCTCAAGAGATATATGCATGGTCATAGCCTCTGATAGATTCATATTAAGTTATAAAATAGTAATATAATAGTTTTACCATGTATCATAAATTTTTCATTTCAATTTCTTTCTTTCTTAAACTATAGTTTTACTGATTTTTATTGGAGAGAGGGTTTAAGGGAAAATTGAATCAATCAACTGTACCACTGGGCATTTTTTCCATTATTTCAGCAGTAAGAAAACTTAATTCACAATTTGAACAGTGAATATCTCTGAGTTATAGAATTTCTAAAGACCTTTTTTTCCTGCTGACATGTATTTTCTTTTAAAAATGTATTACTCCAATAGTAATTTTTAAAATAAGATGTTTTCTAACACTTATCCTCAATGTAAGTATTTACTAGGCTCTCTTTTAAAAATGAAAAAAATTGTTTATACTTAAACCAACCTAGAGTTTGCTTTAGGAAATGAGAATGGGCCCATGTTCCTACTTGGTATATCAGATTTTTCAAAGAAATTTTGTTAATTTTATTAAAGAAAGTAAATAATTCGTGTATCCTAGAATCTCTGTCCTATGTTAATGCCTTTTTGTGTTTTTTTTTGTTTTTCTGTGTAAATTGTAAACTTCTGTTTTCATAATTACAATACATTTCAATGTCAGGTAAACTCAATGTTTGCAAGTCAGTACAACTGAAGAAATTTGAATATTTACTGTGGGCCCCTATTTATTAATATTAAATTTACTGATTTTGAACACTGTTTTGTGATTAAGAGAATGTTGTCTTCTCAGAAAACACATTCTGCTTTGCTATACGCCTGAAACTAACACAACATTGTAAAACAACCTATAATCCAATAACATTAAAAAAATGAAATTATATTCTAATGTATGTGAGGGTCAAGGGGCGATAATATCTTTAACTTACTCTCAAAGGTTCAGAAAAAAACCGGTATGTATGTTTGTGTTGTGTTTTATACATACACATAAACATGTAGTAAGAAAGAGATGATAATAAGGCAAGTAGGTCAAAATAAAAACAATTAATAAATCTGGGTGAAAAGTATAGGTGAGTTCCTTACTTGCAACTTTTCTGTAAGTTGGAATTTATAACAAAAATTTTAAAAGATCAATGGATGGCCATTACTGTTTCTCATGTCCTCAGTTTCTTGGAGACTGTTCCACTTTCCCCTTCAGATATTCCAACACTGAAGAAAACTCAACTGTCTTTGATGAATTTAATTACTGCCCTAAGATTCCTTGTGACCCTGAACACAAGCTTATTGACAATTACTAATGTGGAACATTTTAAACCAAACTCAGTAAGTCACTGAAAATAATCCTCTCAGTGGTTTGGATGACTATTTTCCAGTGACACAGTGGATTATGAAAGGCTTGTTGGAACAGAGGAGAGCACTGTCTAGCTTCTTTGAGTTTTATCATCTTAACTACTTTTGTCAAAATAGCCCAAGGGTTTGAAGGTCTTACCCAGATGCACTGCAATTCCATAGCACCCCCCGCCCTTTTTTTTAAACCAAAATTGGATTCACATGCAAATATGTTATCAAAAAAATTTTCTAAGGGCTATTTGATACCCCGCTTCCCACTTGGAAGAGCGGGGCTCTCCCCACTTACCCGCCCCACGTCAGGGTCGTACAGCCTCTGCACCAGCTGGACTACTGTGCTCTTCCCACAGCCGCTGTTCCCAACCAGGGCCGCCGTCTGCCCGCTCTCTACCCTCAGGTTGAGGCCCTTCAAGATCTTTAAGGGAAAGAGAGAAAAACAGTACACTTCACATCAAGAGCCTGAAGGAGAAGTAATCTGACTCAATTTCACATTTGGAAAAATAGTATTAAATAAGGGAATATAACCCCCAAAGGAAAAGGCACATACATATCAAAATAACAGAGACTGTGGATTCCTGAAGATGATTAAACAATCAATCTAAATTAGGAATCCCTATAAATATAACAATACTTTGACATCCGGCCGAGCAGGATAACAGAAATGAACACCTTTAAACTCCAAATTCCCTTTAATGTTGTCTGGTTTGTGTCCTCTCTCTGAAAAACTGTCAATTTTAGGGTCCTAAACAAAACAAAATTCAATCATAACATTTTTAAGGAATATGCTTCAGCAATTCCAAAAACAGGACCCAGAGAAGCATAATTCCCTTCACGTGAGTCAGAACCCAAGTTGAAGACTGTATATGTGTGTGTGTGTGTGTGTGTATGTTTGTGTTTATGTGTTTAAGGAAGTATTCCTTCTCTGAAAATAGGTTTTTCTTAAAAAGCACATAAGGGATCTATTCTTTTCATTTCATATGATATTTCACTTTAAGTTTCTGGCATATCCTCATAAATTTTCTAAATGTACATTCCTATGACTGCAATTACAAAATATACTATAATTGATATATCCAGGTATTTCAGCATTTAGTGAAAATTAGCTTATTTCTAAACAATAAGTGTGTGGACTGGATTGAGAAGACTGAACAATTGGTTAGGGACAAGTTAGTTTGGAATGATGTAAATTTTCAATATATGCAGAAGCTGAACAATTTTCTCATGACTTAGACTGATGAAACAGGAATTGCTTGGACTAGACAATTACATTTCAGTTAGCTAGCTAGCATTTTCTCTGTGTAAATACAGAGACCACTTTTAATGTGTCAAAATGATTTTCTTTATTTCACTTCAGTCAGGATAACTTATGCAATACAATTGATTCAAAATTATATCATATATACAGTGATCATTTTTTCTTTTTTGAGAGAGAGGGCAACCCACAGCAAAACATACTATCAATTTTGGTCCCACCAATCATTTTTCCATACACTCATCCTGTCTACAAAGCATAATATTCTCAGTCTGGCTACAAAATGAAAGAGCAAAGGAGAAAAACTAGGAAGACAAACATCTTTGCTTTGAACTCTAATAATAACACACTAGTTCAGATGCACTTTCCCAAATGAGATCAGTGCTATTTGATTAAAGATAAGCATTCAGAAATATTTTTTCTTTAAAATAAACTTTACTGGAGAGAGAACTCTTTTTAAAAAAAAAAAAAATCTGTTCTCCTTTATAAAAGTTCTTAGCACATTCTGCCTTTTATTCCCCAATTGGCTAACTCAAACTTAAATTTATTAAACCCTAACTTGAGGCAGGGATGGCAATAAGCACTTCTAACCTCATTTATTCCTCACTTGAAGTCCCATTTCCATTATTTATTATTATTTTGTATTGATTCTTTAATTTGGAACCATTGTGAATGTTACAAATAGTCAACTCTAGGCTTAACCAGAAAAAGTTTCCTCATCATTTAGAGCTGGTTTTGATTACTGATCTTGGGATCCTGTGAGTTCTCAGACTCAGAATATAATGCAAATAATTAACCTTGAAAAAGAGGTATTTTTTCAAACTTTCACAAATATTCAAAAGAGGCATTTGGTTTTATTCATTAAGGAGCAGAGGTTCTTCATGTCACTTAATTTTTACAGGACATTTAACATAAAGCCAGATTTAATTATCCAGGCCTCAAACACATTTTCAGCATTAAAAATAATAAATGACTCACATTATCAATAATAGCAAAGATCGCATATGCTGCTCCTCTTGCATTGGCAAAAGCATCAATACAGGGAGCCGCCTGTCCAATGCTGAAGGCGCCGATCAGGACTGAGAAAAAGACCTGAGCAAAAGAGCACAAGGAAAAGTTACCTGTCCCATCCCAGTGTCCACTGTCACCTGAGACATCATGTTCGGACACAGGCTGCCCGAAGGGTCAAGATCAGGTCTGTCCCTTGAAGATTTTTTTCAGCACAAGAGCAAAATTTACAAGGTCACTACAGAATTTTGTTGCACATATGGGTTTCTTCAACCTCAAAAATATTTTTTCATCTATCTTGTCAAACTATTGGTTGTTCTTCTCCTGGGCTTAGACAAAATCAGAAGGATTTTTCAAACCTGTTGCCTTGATTCTGAAGCTATTGCCACCAGAGGAAAACATTTTCCATCAGTATTATTCATTACTACATTATTTTCTCTAACTATGCATGGAATTACACAGAATGTTCAAGATGAAACAAGGTAGATTTTGGCCCCATATAACTTTCCTTAAAAAGTGCCATGTTTTATATATATATATATATTTTGATAAGATTTTTAACATTAAAAAGTAACAGTTCACACATTATAAATCACATCTGTGTGCATTAGTTAATAATTCCTTTACACAATTAGTCTGTATTATAGCACACAAACTTAACACATTTCCCTTTTTTTTTCACTAGGAAAACAAATTGATACAGAAAAGTCAAGACTGTAGTTTCAGAAATCTAGGTTATTAGCATACATTAACTGAGAAAAACATAAATGAAGAGAAATGACTCCTTTCTCTCTGGGCATGGTGAAGCATCTACTTATAGTTCGGCTTTTCTCAGAAGATGACAAAAAAACAAAAACACTTAACATACCAGGACTCAAACATCTATCTACTATCTGCAATACAGAGAAAGACCAGCAAGAGAGCAAAACAATGTCCCTACCAGAAGCAATGCCATAAAGTTAACACACTCGAGTCCTTGGTCTTTATGAAGACGTCATCACTGGGCTCCCTGCATCATGGGATCACTCTGCCCTCCTATTTGGGAGAAGTCACTGTCTACACCCAACAAATGGGGAGACCAGGCCAGAGAGGATGAATGCCAGAGTCAGGGCTCAACCTCCCTGCTTTGTAAAATTTAGCAAATGAGGAAGTAAAGAGAGGTGGAGTGCTTCCAAGCTGACAAGGAGAGGGGACCAACCAACATGAGAAAAAACAGACTCGGCAGTGATGACACCTCATCCAGCCAAACAGCCCTCAACACTTTGACGGGGGTCTGAAGGTACCACTCTAGAGAACATTCTGAAATGATACATTTTCATAATGCCCCTAAGTCATCATCAAGGGGTCAAACTGTGTTCCATGTCCTCTGTTTAGAAAGACAGGGAAGTGCAGGTTTTAAAACATGGCTAGTTGAATGGTTACATGGTGTCCTGACCATCACTGACATGGAAAGAAGGTCACAATATCTTGTTTATAAAAAAATTTACAAAAAGATATGCATAATACAATTTAGGTTTCAAGAGAAAAAAAACCATATACAGAAAATAATCTGGAAGATACACACCAGAAGTTATCATTAAGTGTATATGGATTTTTAGATCATAAGTAATTCTAAGTAATTTCTCATTTTTAAAAGTATTCTAATTTTTTGTATAACTAGTATGTATAATTTCTCTAATCATAAAATGAACTTGTTTTCATTTTATAGAAGAAAAAAAACTAAAATCACTTTTCATCTTGTATTTGAATAGCCAATATGATATAAATTTAATGTTTTCTCATACTATGATCTATGTATAATAATGTTTACTTTCTTATATAATGAAAATCACAGGCACAACGAGGATGGTGCCAATTGATATTTGTTCATTCATAAACTCTTTCCATCTTTCTTTATATGCTCCATGTTTCTCAACTGGCCTAACCACATGTTACGCTCTGTGTATTCTAGAAGGCCAGCTCTGCATAGGACTGAGCAAAGATTTGCCACAAGTAAAAAGGTTAGAACTATGGTTCATCCTTCAAAAAGGAGGAAAATGAAAGAAGAGGTAGAGAGATAAACAATATTTTCAGATTTGTCACAAATATTAGGAAAATGACTTACTGTAATTGCATTTCCAATAGTGTATTCTTTGGCTATAACTAGAGTGGATCCATACCAGAAGGCCAGTGCATACGATGCATATATTAGCAGGAAGGCAGTGCCCATAGAAATGTTCGCTGAAATAACTTTTTTAATTCCAATCCTTTTGGCATTTTCTAGATGTTTCTGATACCTACCCGAAAATGAAGGGGGAAATATGATAATAAGAATCCATAATCTTAGCTATATTCCCCTCCTGGACAGCTAGAAGTTTAAGAGACAAAAGTCATCAAACAAGAAACCCGTGGAGATACCCAGCTGCCTGGGAACTGAACCAGTGCAGGGTCAGCCTGGACCACAACCCATCTGAGCCTTTTCTCTACTGGCCTGGACACAACTCCCTCAGTCCCCACCAGTCCCACCAATGTTCCCAGAGCTGATCCAGGACTGAACGCCCGACCCTGGGAGAACCTCACCATCAACCTTCATGGCCAGCATCACAAGTCAAGGTTAAGGAGGAAGAAGAGAAACCACGCCCACCAGGAGTGACACCAAAATGTAAACACTGTTTGGGACTCTTAAAGCAGTTACATTCTCAGGACAGGCTACTTTGTCTTCTCTGCTGTCCCACTGGGTGAAAGGGAAAGTGTGAGTCACTCAGTCATGTCTGACTCTTTGCAATTGCATGGACTGCAGCCCACCAGGCTCCTCTGTCCATGGGATTCTCCAGGCAAGAATACTGGAGTGGGTTGCCATTGAGCTTCCTGACCCAAGGGTTGAACCTGGGTCTCCTGCATTGCAGGCAGATTCTTTACCATCTGAGCCACCAGGGAAGCTTGACCCCATTGGGTAAGGGATGCAAATTCTACCTGTTTGTGTACTTATCCTCCAGTCTTTGCTTTTTTGCTTCGCTTTGGTTTCCGTTTTGTTCTGTTTTTGATTAAGCCAGGGTACAGGGTACAAAGAGGTCACTACTTATGGGATATAGTTTCTTACTCAACTTTTTTAGATTTCAGTTTCATCACTTGTAAAATGGAATTACTTTTTAAAAATTGAAGTATAGTTGATTTACAGCATTGTGATAGTTTCAGATGTACAAAGGGATGCAGCCACACACACACACACACATTTTTCAGATTCTTTTACCTTACAGATTATTACAACATATTGACTACAGTTCCCTGTGCTGTAAGTAGGTCCTTGTTGCTTACCTATTTTATATAGAGTAGTGAGTGTATGTTAATCCTGAACTCCTAATTTCCTCCCCCCTCCTTTTCCCTTTGGTAACCATAGGTCTGTTTTCTATGGCTGTGAGTCTGTTTCTGTTTTGAAATAAGTTCATTTGTATCGTTTTTTAGGCTGCCTATTGTCGTAGGATATCTGTCTTTGTCTGGCTTACTTCTCGTAGGATGACAGGCTCTAGGCCCATGCACAATGGCTGCAAATGGCATTACAAAGTGGAGGTACTGATGCCCACCTTGCCAGATGGTGCAAGGTGGACAGACAATGTGAGAAAGTTGTTAGAACAGTGCTGGCACACAGTTGGGGCAATCTGATAAATCCTATTCTTATTATTATTGCCATTGTTTTAGAATTTAATCTCTTCCTAAATACCACTCATTCTATTATTACCATAAGTTTAAATATTTAGTAAAATCCGTTATTACTGGCTTCTGGGATTTGACATGAAGGTACACATGTCTAGAATGGTTCTGTTAAATAACCATGTTTTTTTTCCATCAATTTCAGTTAAGCCTGTCATTCCATGAGAGATGCAGAGAGTATATAAAATTTAATTTTGGCTCCTTAAAGTCAGAAAAGAAAAAATCCACTGGATGTACAATGAGACTTTAGGGAAAATATCACATCCATTAGAATGTTTCTAACAAAAACAAACAACACCATATCTTTTTTAGTTTAACCAAATAAGATGCTGAGAATTTATTCATTTTTAAAAATGCATCCTGCCACCCAAAATTATATCTTTTAATTACTGAAAGCACCTGAGCCTCCGGTGCTCTTTCCTCAGTGCTGGGCGAGGCACTGACTCAGCAGAGCTTTGTCCCTGGGGGGACAGCCGGCACCCCACGCCCGGGGCTGTGCTGAATCCCAGGGGGCCCGGCTGCAAGGTGCGGGCAGGGAGCTTTACATCTGCCCCAGTGACACGGGGTCCGGGGACACTGGTGGACATGCTGTAATTACCTTTGCTTAGATGGCTCGCCTTTTGCAGCTAATGGAGCGGCACTGATTACACTCATATCCTGAGGTGTGTGGGCTACTGTGTGCAGGAAACAGCAGTGAGAGAAAAAGGAAGCGGTTAGAGAACCAGGCACAGGTTGGCTGTCAAGAGGACTTAAGGAATAGAAAAACGGAGAATGAAAAAGAGGGGAGTGGGGACCTTTGCTTTCAAGGCTAGAGAATTTCCAGAGAATTTCTCTTTCATAGAGGCGGGGGCATCAGGAGTCCCGCAGAATGGCAAAAGAACATATTTTACATGGAGTCATACTTCAGTTATATTAGGGTATGTTATTATTTAAAGAAAACTGGTTGGAGAGTTGAGTAGCCTTTATTAGGGGGTATGTTCTGGCCCATACATTTTTGTCCATCAACTCCCCTTAGAGCAGAGGTACTCAACCTATAATCCCTGGTTAAGGAATTTGACCAGGGAAAATTTTACACTTTTAATTTTGTTAACCGCTAGCCAAAATTCAGCATTTCCTTCGATTATCAGTGCAGGCAACAAGCCCCTGTAGCGTTAGCAGTAACTGTGACTGTGTTGCCAATAGAAACCCCAGATCATTTTCATTTCATGTTCTACTTTTCACAGATATCTTGAAACACATTTTACCCCCAGACCTACTTTGAATTACAGTAGGTATTAGACCTATAGTTAGTTCTTGATATTCAATAGGTTAAAAATAGAGACATGGATTTCAGTTCAGTTCAGTTGTTCAGTCAAGTTCGACTCTTTGTGACCCCATGAACCACAGCACGCCAGGCCTCCCTGTCCATCACCAACTTCTGGAGTCCACCCAAACCCATGTCCATTGAGTCGGTGATGCCATCCAGCCATCTCATCCTCTGTCATCCCCTTCTGCCCCTGCCCCCAACCCCCCGCCCCCAGCATCAGGGTCTTTTCCAATGAGTCAGCTCTTGGCATCAGGTGGCCAAAGTATTGGAGTTTCAGCTTCAGCATCAGTCCTTCCAATGAACACCCAGGACTGATCTCCTTTAGGATGGACTGCTTGGATCTCCTTGCAGTCCAAGGGATTCTCAAGAGTCTTCTCCAACACCATAGTTCAAAAGCATCAATTCTTTGGTGCTCAGCTTTCTTCACAGTCCAACTCTCATATCCATACATGACCACTGGAAAAACCATAGCCTTGACTAGACGGACCTTTGTTGGCAAAGTAATGTCTCTGCTTTTTAATATGCTATCTAGGTTGGTCATAACTTTCCTTCCAAGGAGTAACCGTCTTTTAATTTCATGGCTGCAATCACCATCTGTAGTGATTTTGGAGCCTGAAAAAATTAAGTCAGCCACTGTTTCCCCATCTATTTGCCATGAAGTGATGGGACCAGATGCCATGATCTTAGTTTTCTGAATGTTGAGCTTTAAGCCAACTTTTTCACTCTCCTCTTTCACTTTCATCAAAAGGCTTTTTAGTTCCTCTTCAATTTCTGCCATAAGGGTGGTGTCATCTGCATATCTGTGGTTGTCACTGCTAAAACATTGCACTCTTTTTCTTCAGGCCTATGCTTTGATATGTGACTCTGTGTGGATGTCAGCCTTCATGCTCTTATTTCAGTCTACCAGTGTTCTCAGCCTTATATTAAAAATGCTGATGGAAGAAGAAAGCAAAACCTTTGTACTATGCTTTGAAAGATAGTAAAATTACTAGGATGAAAAAGCCTATAAGTCAAATTCAGTTCTCAGATTTCTGGTGAACCTGATTATCTTCATTTTCTTTGTTGTTTTGGGAGATTAAGAATTGGAAAATTTTTATGGTATAAACTGTGGTATAGTTTAGAAGTTTGTTGTGATAAATTCCTTACCAGTGAACAAGACATTGTCAGTACCAAAGGATAGTGATTACATTTTATAGATTGGTAACTGTGATTCATAGTTGCTGAATGATTTACTTGAGGCATCTTATAAGTAACATAGAGCTAGCAGTATAAGTACAGTTGAAGTGATGGGACCGGATGCCATGATCTTAGTTTTCTGAATGTTGAGCTTTAAGCCAACTTTTTCCTCTCCTCTTTAACTTTCATCAAGGGGCTCTTTAGTTCTTCTTCACTTCCTGCCATATGGGTGGTGTCATCTGCATATCTGAGGTTACTGATATTTCTCCTGGCAATCTCGATTCCTGCTTGTGCTTCTTCCAGCCCAGTGTTTCTCATGATGTACTCTGCATAGAAGTTAAATAAGCAAGGTGATAATATACTGCCTTGACGTACTCCTTTCCCTATTTCGAACCAGTCTGTTGTTCCATGTCCAGTTCTAACTGTTGCTTCCTGACCTGCATACAGGTTTCTCAAGAGGCAGGTGAGGTGGTCTGGTATTCCCAACCCTTTCAGAATTTTCCACAGTTTATTGTGATCCACACAGTCAAAGGCATTGGCATAGTCAATAAAGCAGAAATAGATGTTTTTCTGGAACTCTCTTGCTTCTTTGATGATCCAGAGGAGGTTGGCAATTTGATCTCTGGTTCTTCTGCCTTTTTGAAAATGAACTTGAACATCTGGAAGTTCATGGTTCATGTATTGCTGAAGCCCGGTTTGGAGAATTTTGAGCATTACTTTACTAGTGTGTGAGAGGACTACAATTTTGTGGTAGTTTGAGCATTCTTTGGCATTGCCTTTCTTTGGGATTGGAAGGAAAACTGACCTTTTCCAGTCTTGTAGCCACTGCTGAGTTTTCCAAATTTGCTGACATATTGAGTGTGGCACTTTCACAGCATCATCTTTCAGGATTTGAAATAGCTCAACTGGAGTTCCATCCCCTCCACTAGCTTTTTTCATAGTGATGCTTCCTAAGGCCCACTTGACTTCACATTCCAGGATGTCTGGCTCTAGGTGAGTGATCACACCATCGGGATCATCTGGGTCGTGAAGATCTTTTTTGTATAGTTCTTCTGTGTATTCTCGCCACTTCTTCTTAATATCTTCTGCTTCTGTTAGGTCCCTACCATTTCTGTTCTTTACTGAGCCCATCTTTGCATGAAATGTTCCCTTGGTATCTCTCATTTTATTGAAGAGATCTCTAGTCTTTCCCATTCTATTGTTTTCCTCTATTTCTTTGCATTGATTGCTGAGGATGGCTTTCTTATCTCTCCTTGCTATTCTTTGGAACTCTGCATTCAAATGGGTATATCTTTCCCTTTCTCCTTTGCTTTTTGCTTCCCTTCTTTTAACAGCTATTTGTAAGGCTTCCTCAGACAGCCATTTTCCTTTTTTGCATTTCTTTTTCTTGGGGATGGTCTTGATTCCTGTCTCCTGTACAATGTCACGAACCTCCATCCATAGTTCATCAGGCACTCTGTCTATCAGATCTAGTCCCTTAAATCTATTTCTCACTTCCACTGTTTAATCTTAAGGGATTTGATTTAGGTCATACCTGAATGGTCTAGTGGTTTTCCCTACTTTCTTCAATTTAAGTCTGAATTTGGCAATAAGGAGTTCATGATCTGAGCCACAGTCAGCTCCTGGTCTTGTTTTTGCTGACTGTACATAGAGCTTCTCCATCTTTGGCTGCAAAGAATAAATAGGGTAAGCAACCACAAATTAGGAAACCGTAACACAGCCTGAAATAAAAAACAAAGGAAAAGAAAATTCACACAAGATATGCAGGAAGAAGGAAGAACTCAACTACAGTAGAGAGTTCATACTTTAAGGCCAGAAACTAACTAAAGGGGAAGAAGGCTATCTTGAACTTGAAATCAGCTGGGATACTGAGAAAATCCAATGGAAATATCTGCAAGATAAACAACAAAAGTAACTAAGGATCCAATTTCAGTGGACCTTCTGTCAAAGATCATGTATTAATATTATGCTTAGAAGTAATTGGCCAACATTAGCAGATAGGGAAGATGGATAAGTTCAGAAGCAAGCAAAATAGGTACCTGTTGATATGAAGTTATTTTTCTCAGAAAGCTAATTCTAGCCTGACACCTAAATAAACTGATGTACAGAAATCCTATGTCCCCAAATTCCTGCATATTATACTTTTTCTTTTTGGCTGCACTGGTGGGCCTGCAGGATCTTTGTTCCCTGACCAGGGATCAAACCCATGCCCTCTGCAGTGGAAACAGAGTTGTAAGCATTGGACTGCCAGGGAAGATCCCGTGTATACTGTAGAAAGAATAGCTGCAAATATGGCTGAGATGTAAAGATTATAGTCACAATCTTCAATTCAAATATTCTATTTCATTGACAGGCTATGAATAGGCCCTGGAAAATGAGCTCAACTAGTCAAAGACTAAGCAAAGAAAAGAAATGTCTACATTTTACAGGCCTCAGGTTAGGGTGACTAAGTCACATCTCTGTGGCAGCAAATTTCTACAATGTGAATCTCAGCTGCACAGTGATACGAAGACACAGGCAATCCTGATTCAATCGATCAATTTAGAGAATGTGTCTGGGCTGAATCGTTCATTGCGCCACGGGGCATCCTGTCTTTCACTATTTAAAATGTTCACATAACCCTCAAAGTGTAAGCAGAATGAATCTGGTTTCTTAAATAGAAGTCAAAAATGAAGATCTTAGAGTTACACACTGTTTAAAATGTAAGCTTGGTGCTCAGGTTCTGACACGTGTTCCCAAGTATCAAGGCTGGCTAAGAGTGCTATACACGCTAGCAGTCACTGCGAGCTGCAGTTCAAAGGCTCAGGAAACCTGCCACCTGAGGCATCTGTTTAACCCTTCAATCCTGACACTTGCCAGATGTGATTCACTGAGTAGATTAAGTACTTTGCTCTGCACTACAATGAATAAAGACAGGTGTAACCTTTGCCTGCAGACTTTTCCACACATGTAGTCGATCTTTTTTCCCCCACAAGTATTAATAAATGGAGGCTTCTATGGTGGCTCAGATGGTAAAGAGTCCGCCTGCAATGAGGGAGACCTGAGTTCGATCCCAGCGTTGGGAAAATTCCCTGGAGAAGGAAATGGTATCACACTCCAGTATCCTTGCCTGGGGATGGACTCTGTTTGAGGCCTGAGCAAAACAAAGATATAAAAACAGGATTTAGAACGGGATTGTTCTGTGGTGTTTTGATACTCAATACCAGTTTTTTACAGAATAAATATTAACCTGTCTCTGCTGGGCAGCATCTTGCTGTGTAGGGCCTACTCCCAAGGCTTATTAAGAGAGCTGGTCAGCTGGAGTTTGGGATTCTTTGGTCCACCCAGGTCAAGAGTGCTACATTTCTAGTGTTTCTTACCTTCTCAATTACCTTTTGTATTTTGGTATATGCTAGTTATAGAAATATATTCTCCTCTATATTGAAGGGGTTTGGAATACACTTGTCCTGTTAATCTCTCCTGCTTTGAATTTGAAAATAAGCAAATAAAGTTTCTGTATCACCGGGGTACCTTCTATTAATATAATCCCTTATGATTATACAGTGGAAGTGACACATAGATTCAAGGGATTAGATCTAATAGACAGTGCCCGAAGAACTATGGATGGAGGTTCCTAGCATTGTACAGGAGGTGGTGACAAAAACCATCCCCAAGAAGAAGAAATGCAACAAGGCAAAATGGTCATCTGAGGAGGCCTTGTAAACAGCTGAGAAAAGAAGAGAAGCTAAAGGCAAAGGACAAAGGGAAAGATACACCCATCTGAATGCAGACTTCCAAAGAATAGCAAGGAGAGATAAGAAAGCCTTCCTAAGTGAACACTGCAAAGAAACAGAGGAAAACAACAGAATGGGAAAAACTAGAGATCCCTTCAGGAAAATCAGAGATACCAAGGGAACATTTCATGCAAAGATGGGCACAATAAAGGACAGAAATGGTATGGACCTAGCAGAAGATATTAAGAGGTGGCAAGAATACACAGAAGAAATATACAAAAAAGATCTTCATGACCCAGGTAACCATGATGGTATGATCACTCACCTAGAACCAGACATCTTGGAACGTGAAGTCAAGTGGGCCTTAGGAGGTATTGCTACAAACAAAGCTAGTGGAGGTGATGGAACTCCAGCTGAAATATTTCAAACCCAAAAGGATGACGCTGTGAAAGTGCTGTACTCAATACAGAAGCAAATCTGGAAAACTCAGCAGTGGCTACAGGACTGGGAAAGGTCAGTTTTCATTCCAATCCCAAAGAAGGGCAATGCCAAAGAATGTTCAAACTACCATACAGTTGTGCTCATTTCACATGTTAGCAAGGTAATGCTCAAATCTTTCAAGCTAGGCCACAATATTACATGAACTGAGAACTTTCAAACGTACACGTTGGATTTAGAAAAGGCAGATGAACCAGAGATCCAACTGCCAACATCCACTGAATCACAGAAAAAGCAAGAGAATTACAGAAAAACATCTGCTTCATTGACTATGCTAAAGCCTTTGACTGTGTGGATCACAACAACTGTGGAAAATTCTTAAAGAGATGGGAATACCAGACTACCTGACCTGCCTCCTGAAAAACCTGTATGCAGGAAGAAGCAACAGTTAGAACCAGACATGGAACAACAGGCTGGTTCCAAATTGGGAAAGAAGTACTTCAAGGCTGTATATTGTACCCTGCTTGTTTAACTTATATGTAGAGTACATTATGTGAAATGCAAGGCTAGATGAATCACAGGCTGGAATCAAGACTGCCAGGGGAAATATCAATAACTTCAGATATGTAGATGACACCACCCTAACGGCAGAAAGCGAAGAGGAACTAAAGAGTCTCTTGATGAAGGTGAAAGAGGAGAGCGAAAAAGCTGGCTTAAAACTCAACATTTTCAAAAAACTAATCTCATGGTATCTGGTCCCATCACTTCATGGCAAATAGATGGGGAAACAATGGAAACAGTGACAGACTTTATTTTCTTGGGCTCCTGAATCACTATGGACAGTCACTGCAGCCATGAAATTAAAGACACTTGCTCCTTGAAAGAAAAGCAATGACAACCCTAGGCAGTGTTTTAAAAAGCAGACACATCACTTTGTCGACAAAGGTCTGTATAATCAAAGCTATGGTTTTTCCAATAATCATGTATGGATGTGAGAGTTCAACCATAAAGAAGGATGAGCCCTTAAGAATTAATGTTTTTGAACTTTGATGCTAGAGAAGACTTGAGAGTCCCATCGACAGCAAGGAGATCAAACCAGTCACTACCAAAAGGAAATCAAGCCTGAATATTCACTGGAAGAACTGATGCTGAAGCTGAAGCTCCAATATTTTGGCCATAGGACGTGAACAGCCAGCTTACTGGAAAGACCCTGATGCTGGGCAAAACTGAGGGCAGGAGGAGAAGGGGGCAACAAAGAATGAAATGGGTGGATGGCATCATTGATTCAATGGACATGAGTCTGAGCAAACTCTGGGAGACAGTGAAGGACAGGGATGCCTGGCGTGCTGCAGTCCATGGGGTCACAAATAGCCGGACATGACTGAGCGACTGAACAAGTCTTTTCATCTTAACCTACAGAAGCCAAGATACAAACTCAGTTAAGACGCAAAAGAGAATTCAAATGGCACATTTTTAAAACCTGTATTCAATCAGACAATTGAGAGTAAATAAATGAATAAATTTAATAGTTCAAGAAAATGGAGGCCAAAGGACTACTAACATAACAATTGTGACAAAAATTGAAGTCTGCTAAAGTAAAAAAGAAACAAAAAAGATTTAAACATCTATGAGAAAAAAATTTTTTACAAAAAAACTAGTCATAGTTGACTTAGAAATTAAGACACTTATTGACTTAAATGTATTCCCTATTGGCTCAGACAGTAAAGAGTATGCCTGCAATACAGGAGACCTGGGTTTGATCCCTGGGTTGGGAAGATCCCTAGAGAAGGGAATGGCAACCCACTCCAGTATTCTTGCCTGGAAAATCCCATGGACAGAGGAGCCTGGTGGGCCCCAATCCATGGAGTTGCAAAGAGTCAGACATGACTAACACACTAACTTAAATATTACACATTCCATTAAACAAGATAAATACATTTTTGTTAATATTATCAGAAAAGTCTTGTAAGTCTTAGGAAGCTATCAAACTTGTGCATACACTCTATGTTTTCCCAAATTTTAATTTTTACCTGAAAGCTTTAATTTTAATGTTGGCAACAAATATTGTCAAGCTGTTTTTCTTGTCGGAACAGACTTACTTCATTCATCTTTATCTAAGGACTGTCTACTAATGCCTAAGTCAAAAAAGCTATAGTTTGAATGTTTTTCTTTCAAGTAAAAATACTATTACTCAACAAAAGCATCTAGTTCAGCTAACAATTCAAATGACTGCATGAGTACTTTTCCTTGAGACAATCACCATAGTTCAGTATGCTGCAGAAATGCTTTATGCATGCTTCCCATTGTGTCACTCAAAATATTAAAAAGGCTTTCAAAGGTTGAGATTTAATTAAATTAATAATGTTTACCATTATAGACATTAAGTGAAACTGGCTTTTTTTTTTTTTTTTTTAAGACTGAGTACATGACGAGGAAGAACTCAATGACTACTAGAATAGTTTGATGCCACTGTTTTAATTTATGCCAAGGCATCAGCAATTTTACCTACCACTGCTTCTGCATCAGTAGTGCGAATATCAACCCGGTGCAAAAGGCAAATCACATTCTGGAATTATGTGAACACAGTCTGACATGTGGACTGCCAGTGCAGGACACCTGAAACTTCACAGACTGGGAAATGTTTCACCATGCCTCTCAAAAAAGAAACTCACAGTGACTAGCTTCATGCCTTCTTGCTACTTATAAGGCAACAGTGAAGATTTAAGAGCACTCTAAAATAACTAGTAAAAAAAAAATAAGCCTCTAAAAGATACTAAATTTGGTCAAGTGTTTAATTTCAACAAAGAAAAGAAATATTGTATACAGCAAGGAGCTTGAATTCTCTCTTTGGGTCAAAATGCTTAGGCTGAGAGCACACACACAGCCTGCACATTACTACTGATGTCTTACCTTAGCTCTGGAGGAACTGACATGTTCCATATTTTCAATGCTGCAGATACAGTTCTGTGAAACTTTCCGGCAAGCCACTCTGATATAGTCCCAGAAGCTACTAGGACTTCTGTAACCAAACCAGGTTACTTGACCTTCAGGAGACAAATTGTAACACAAAATAAAAAGGAAACCAGACTAGTAACTCAAAATGCAAGAACAAGAAAATAAAGGGCATTAGAGTCTGAGACTGTGGAAAGGACACTGATCTTGGGGTCAAAAAGCCTTAAGTCTGGTCCCTTTCTAACTTTACCTACTTGTGTGATTTGGGGCAATTTATTTAATGGATCTGGATCGTAGTTTTCTCAACAATACAGTCAAAGTAAATGAAGCAAAAAGGGCCTAGACACTAAACACAATTGTTATTATTCTAACACAGTCTTTCAGAGAGCACACAGTTATCCGTCCTTGTGCTTCCAGTTAAGCATTAATTTAAATCGCACCTTTGCCGTTTACTGACTGTGTGACCCCAGGCAAGTTAATTAACCTTTCTGAACCCCACTTTTCTTGACTCTAAAAGGGGACTAGTTGGTGTAACCACTTTATGAGTATTCTCTGAATCAAATACAACAATGCCTGAGTGATGCCTGAGTAGTCCTGAGCATAGAAAAGGAAAAAGAAATGTTACCTATTGCATCCTAAACCTTCCTCCTCTTGGAAAAACTGAAAAAAATTTAAAAGGCAACACTTTTTCTCCTCTTCAGAGGGATATTTCAAAGAAATGAAACAACGTGTAGCCCATAAGTACCTATCAACAGCAGGAACCATACATTGACTAATCATTACCACCCATTCACTACCATTCTACCCAAATCTTCATCTGTCATTCACTTGCTCACTTCTAGTCAACAACCCATGACAAGTCCTTAGGCACTTACCATTCTAATCTTCCAGACCTGGATAACTTCGTCTGTGTTCAAGAACAAATGTTCTTTTGTGTGTATTAATATTTCAATTCAGGACTTTGGGTAATAAGTCCAATAATAAGAACAATTTTGTACTCTGAATATTTTTAAATGGGATATGAGAAACATCTTAGTATTCTTCGGTTTTCTGAAATAATTATTCTTACCTATGGAAGTTGTTCAATCTTAAGAAACAGTAGCGTTTGTATTTTAAAACCTCTGCTTCTTTATTTTCAAGTAACATTTATTTATCTCAATTTTCTTTGCCCCAGTAACATCTAAGCAACATCAAGAAATGTAAAAGTGTTCTTGTCCACAAGCAGCATTTTAGGAACAATGTCTGAAATATCTGAGTGGTGTCCAACCACGTCAACACCTAAGAATAACTAGGCTTCTTTTAAAAAGTACTCATGTCTGGGCTCCACCCAAACTAAATAATCAGAATCTTTGGGGGTGGGCCTAGGCATTGCTATTGTTAAAAAGACCCCTCTGGTATTTCCAATAATACAGTTAATCAACCAAGGGAAAGCTCATATGTCACGACAGGTAATCCCTACTCATCATGCAGGACACTTCAAAGGCCTCCTCCTTTTGTAAGCCGCATGTGATTTCTACAGCAAGTTACTCCTCCCTACAAGCTGGCCTAACACCCTGAGCTTACACTTAGTTACCTGCTTACTTCACTGCCTCACACGTTAGATGGTAAGGTCACTAAGGCAGAGACTATATCTTATTTGTCTGTAATTCTACCTCCAGCACTTGACACAGTGCTTGTCTCACAGCAGGCATTTAATAAATAAATATTAAAACAAATCAACTGGTTAATCCACACTAACCAGATCTCAATTGCAACATATACAAATTTGAATCTTAAAAGTCTAATTAGGATCCTTTTACAGTAACAGCTCAGTGACAATCTGGTATCAAGATGTCTGCATGCTACATTACAAACATCAAATATTCTGGACAAAAATATTTACCTTTACAAAAATACAAAAGCATTGACACATCCTTACTCAAACATCATTATATAACTCAAATGTCTCTTCAGTAATGAAATCTTACTGCCAAAAGATAGAAATCTATAGGAATATTTATATTCTTCTTTCTTTCAGTCTCTCCCCATCACTTTTCTTTGCTCCTTCCCCTCTTTAGTTAAAAAAAGTTCCGAGAACAGGATGTCAATATAATCCGTTTTTAGGGCAATTTTCATGTTATCAATTTGTTAGCCATTTGGAGAAGAGACAGGCTGTCTAATGTTAAGAATATGGGCTTTTGAGTCAAGAGGACCAGAACAGATCACTTTCTAGATGTGCAATCTTAAGCAAATGACTTTTCATTCTACCAACCAGAGTTTTTTTTTTTCTTTTCATTTTTTGAATATAATTTTATTTCATTGAAGTTTTTTTTTTCCATTTATTTCTATTCGTTGGAGGCTAATTACTTTACAATATTGTAGTGGTTTTTGCCATACATTGACATCAATCAGCCATGGATTTACATGTGTTCTCCATCCCGATCCCCCTTCCCGCCTCCCTCTCCATCCCATCCCTCTGGGTCTTCCCAGTGCACCAGCCCTGAGCACCCGTCTCATGCATCCAACCTGGGCTGGTGATCTGTTTCACCCTTGATAGTATACTTGTTTCCATGCTGTTCTCTCTGAACACCCCACCCTCGCCTTCTCCCACAGAGTTCAAAAGTCTGTTCTGTACATCTGTGTCTCTTTTTCTGTTTTGCATATAGGGTTATTGTTACCAGCTTTTTTAATTCCATATATATGCGTTAGTATACAGTATTGGTCTATTATCTTTCTGGCTTACATCCCTCTGTATAATGGGCTCCAGTTTCATCCATCTCATTAGAACTGATTCAAATGAATTCTTTTTAATGGCTGAGTAATATTCCATGGTGTATATGTACCACAGCTTCCTTATCCATTCGTCTGCTGATGGGCATCTAGGTTGCTTCCATGTCCTGGCTATTATAAACAGTGCTGCGATGAACACTGGGGTACACGTGTCTGTTTCAGATCTGGTTTCCTCAGTGTGTATGCCCAGAAGTGGGATTGCTGGGTCATATGGCCTTAATTTTCATTTTCATTTCACTATAACCTTTCAAAAAAAAAAAAGACCCTATTTTTAAAGTGAACTTCATATATATTTCTTAAATTTTTTGTGTTTTTGTTTTTAATATTGTATTTTTAAGAGTCTAACCTCTACTCTAGATTCTTAATCTTTGTTTTTCAGTATTTGATATCAATTTTGGACATTTAAGAATCCAATATTCAGTACCCATTTTTACTCAGGGGTGTGATGATTACTCTTTCCCCCTTTTGACTTGCCTTTTTCTCCCCCAGATCACCTCTATTTCCTCCCTCTCCCTTCTCTTCTCAATGCAATCCATACCAACATGAGTTTTCTCTATAAACTGATATTAATGGTAGTATCTACATGATAACACTGTTGTGAGGATTAGATAATGTATGTGCAGCAATTACTATATAGCCTAATACAGATGTTAACAACCAGTATTACTTTTATTATTATTATCATACAAAGAGTTAAGAGATCCAAGCTCCCCTTGCATTACAAAATAGCAATGAAACGCACAGTGAAGTTTTTTCCATTACATGCTTAGAATCTAGAAAAATCTTTAAAATTTACTCCCTAATCCAACCTTTTCCCACAACAACCATCCTAAATTGACCTCCCTAAAATCTAGTCTTGGTTAATTTCTTTAACCTCTATTAATTGAGATCATCCCACAATTTAAAAATGAGGAATAGCAAGCACACTTCTCTCAATAAATGCAGTACCATACACTGGAAACAATCTTGTAGGGAGAATCACAGGGTTTCTCTGGTAACTTTATTTTAAACCTTCTCATAAGTTTGATGTGGCTGAGGAAAATAATTTATGAGAAGCTTCAAAGCAGAGCTGTTGAAAAATTTTTTAAAATGTAACAAAGTCCCCTATCGATGGGTAGGGATAACTCAGTAATCCCACTACTGGGCATATCTCCATAGAGAACCATAAAAAATTCAAAACAACACATGCACCCCAGTGTTCACTGTAGCACTACTTACAATAGGCAGGACATGGAAGCAACCTAAATGTCCATCAACAGGGAAATGGATAAAGAAGCTGTGGTACATATAGAGAATGGAATATTACTCAACCATAAAAGGGAATGAAACTGGATCATTTGTAGAGACATGTATGGACCTAGAGGCTATCATACAGAGTAAGGTAAGTTACAAAGAGAAAAATATCATATATTAATGCATATATGCACAATCTAGAAAAATGGTATAGATGATCTTATTTGCAAACCAGACACAGACATAGAGAACAAACATATGGACACCAAGGGGGGAGAAGTGGGGTGGGATGAATTGGGAGTTTGGGACTGACATATATATACTACCGATAATATGTGTAAAATAGGTAAGTGCTGAAAACTTGCTAAATAGCGCAGGGGACTCTTCTCAGGGCTCTGCGGTCACCTAACTGGGAAGGAAACCCCTGCTCGAGGGGAACATGTAGACGGGCACTGATTCTGCTTGTTGCGCAGCACACCAACACGGCTGTGAAGCAGCTGCACTCCAGAAACACTGACGTGAAAGCAGAGCCCCTTTCGGAGCAGAGGAAACAAAGGCTCGGAAAGACTAAGTATCTAGGCCTAGGTTATGCAGGGAAGGAATGCACGCTAAACCCTTCAGACTCCTGCCATGTGTATGATATGCTGTCTGCAGGACTTTCACCCAAGACACAACGCCAAGAATTCCTAGATAAGAGAATACAGAGACTGAGAAACTAAACAACTAGCAGAGTGACACGTCACCATGACCTGCAGGGCCTCAGCTGAAGCAGGAGCTCCAATCCGCTGGCCACCTCATGTAAAGAGCCGACTCATTAGAGAAGACCCTGATGCTGGGAAAGACTGAAGGCAGGAGGAGAAGGGGACGACAGAAGATGAGATGGTTGGATGGCGTCACCAACTCAATGGACGTGAGTTTGAGCAAGCTCCAGGAGATGGTGAAGGACAGGGAAGCCGGGCGTGCTGCAGTCTACAGGGTTGCAAAGAACTGGATGCGACTGAGTGACTGAACAACAAGTATACCAGTAATAGTATCTTCACAACACGTCCACCTACTCAATAAACTAGAGGAGAGGATGACTGGCTTGACTCTGCCTGCCTTACTCTTTCATGTGCATCGCTTTCAAAATGAATTTGCTAAATCAAGACCCTGAATTTTTCACGTTCAGAAGGATGTGCTTTGATTAAGAGAAGGTGGGGTCATTTGTTAGAAACTCCAAATGAACTCTCATGTAAATTGTCCATATAGCGTAGGATTTTAAGTAAGTAATTTCTGCATCTATGAAAACGGTTGAGGTTAATTAAGAATAACAGAAGTGTTCAATTGGTTATCTGAATTATTATTACTTGAACATCACTTGTACTTAAATACAGATTAACTGTGAGCAAAAGATGTACTTGGGGTTATTAGTCTATAAAACCTATATTCAACAGGAAAATTAAAAAACAAAGGTACAAGCTGACCATGCCTTTAAATATAATTGCTGAGGTAATAAATAATCACTCCAAAGATATTCTCATTTCCTTTAAAAATAACCACAAAATCAAATCACATAGCAAGGAACCAACTAGCCTATATTTTGAAGAAATTTTATTCAGGAGAAGAAACACGCTATCACTGAATTTTCTTTTTTATTGTTGGCAACATGTACAGATGTATATAAAATGCTTTCAATTTTATATGTATTTTTAGAAGTTGACTTTTTACCAAAGTTAAACAAACTTTTCAATACTTATTTCCAACCCATTGATCTGAATCTAATTCATTTCAGGCACAGAAATAAGAGGTGAAAGTTTGCTAGACTAAAAGGTGATCTGCTACTAACCAGCTACATGATGTCTTTCCCACTAAACTGCCTATTTTCAAACACCTTATAATGGCCTGTGATCTCTAAGGTCTAACATTATTTTTAATTGCTCTTTTATATTACCTAACTTGAATAATGTAGATACTCACATCATGCAGTATATTTGTGTTTTGCTTTTATGTTATTTTATGGCCAGATGAGACCTTCTAAAAACCAAAATTTCCAAAGTGGTTCTCTATTTAGTAGTGGATGACAACACATCATCTTTTGGTAATATATAAATGAATCTGTTAAATGACTTTCTTTCTCCACTCTTTGTATTGTACTTAGTTATGTGAAGAGCTGGTCTCACAGGTTGAAGTTTTGTTAGTGCCACAATACATCACTTGGATGATGACATCAAAGACTATTACCTTGGACCTGCCATTTATCTAGACAAGCGATAAAAGCACCATCAAATTTTAAAAAGCCATTCTAATATCACTTCTCCTTGGAAGAAAAGCTATGACAAAACTAGACACTGTTTTGAAAAGCAGAGATATCACTTTGCCAACAAAGGTCCACACAGTCAAAGGTATGGTTTTCCAGTAGTTATGAATGGATGTAAGAGCTGGACCATACAGAAGGCTGCATGCTGAAGAACTGATGCTTTCAAACTGTGGTGCTGGAGAAGACTCTTTAGAGTCCCTTGGACAGCAGGACATCAAACCACTCAATCCTAAAGGAAACTGAGCCTGAATAGTCATTGGAAGAACTGACGCTGAAGCTGATATTCATTGGCTACCTGATGCGAAGAGCCAATTTACTGGCCAACCCTGATATTCACTGGCCACCTGATATGAAGAGTCGACTCACTGGAAAAGACCTTGATGCTGGAAAGACTAAAGATAGGAGGAGAAGGGGACAACAGAAGATGAGATGGTTGGATGGCATCACCAACTCAATGGACATGAGTTTGAGCAAACTTTGGGAGACAGCAAAGGACAGCGAAGCCTGGCGTGCTAGAGTCCATGGGGTCAAAAAAGTTGGACACGACTGAGCAACTGAACAACAAAAATATCACTGCAAAAGTTTCAGATACTTAAAGGAAACTAATCACTTGTGGATTTATACTGTTGCCAATATATTTAGACTTTTACCTTTGCACTGTAAATTTTACAGTGTGGGTGTGTTCAGCTGCTTCAGTCGTGTCCGACCCTCCGCACCCTATGGACCGTAGCCCTCCACAGATTCCTTGTCCATGGGATTTTCCTGGCAAGAATGGAGTGAGTTGCCATTTCCTCCTACTGGGGGGATCTTCCCAACTCAGCAATTGAACCCACGTCTCCTGTGTCTCTTGCACTGCGGGCGGATTCTTTACCACTGAGTTGTCAGGGAAGCAAGAGTCTTAAATTTCTTCCTGCTAATTTATGAAAATTAGTTTAAAATTTTCTAAACAGAGAAAGTTCCCATTTCTGAAAAAGATCAGAATCTTGTCCTTTAAAAAAAAAGGGCACTACTATTATTTGAAGTTCACATTTATTAGACCACCCAGTACTGAAGTACAATCGTGACCTTGATTAATTTTCGAGATAAAGTTTCATGTTAATGTTCTAAAAAAAAAAAAAAAAGAACAAATATAAACACTTACTAACTTTAATTACACTTTCAGCTGATGTGAATAAGTCTGAGTCTAGATGAGATACTCAACTGTACTTATACCGCTAACTCTATGTTACTTTTAAGATGCCTCAAGTAAATCATTCAGCAACTATGAATCACAGTTACCAATCTATAAAATGTAATCACTATCCTTTGGTACTGACAATGTCTTGTTCACTGGTAAGGAATTTATCACAACAAACTTCTAAACTATACCACAGTTTATACCATAAAAATTTTCCAATTCTTAATCTCCCAAAACAACAAAGAAAATGAAGATAATCAGGTTCACCAGAAATCTGAGAACTGAATTTGACTTATAGGCTTTTTCATCCTAGTAATTTTACTATCTTTCAAAGCATAGTACAAAGGTTTTGCTTTCTTCTTCCATCAGCATTTTTAATATAAGGCTGAGAACACTGGTAGACTGAAATAAGAGCATGAAGGCTGACATCCACACAGAGTCACATATCAAAGCATAGGCCTGAAGAAAAAGAGTGCAATGTTTTAGCAGTGACAACCACAGATATGCAGATGACACCACCCTTATGGCAGAAATTGAAGAGGAACTAAAAAGCCTTTTGATGAAAGTGAAAGAGGAGAGTGAAAAAGTTGGCTTAAAGCTCAACATTCAGAAAACTAAGATCATGGCATCTGGTCCCATCACTTCATGGCAAATAGATGGGGAAAAAGTGAAAACAGTGGCTGACTTAATTTTTTCAGGCTCCAAAATCACTACAGATGGTGATTGCAGCCATGAAATTAAAAGACGCTTACTCCTTGGAAGGAGGACAGTTATGACCAACTTAGACAGTATATTAAAAAGCAGAGACATTACTTTGCCAACAAAGGTCCGTCTAGTCAAGGCTATGGTTTTTCCAGTGGTCATGTATGGATGTGAGAGTTGGACTGTGAAGAAAGCTGAGCGCTGAAGAATTGATGCTTTTGAACTATGGTGTTGGAGAAGACTCTTGAGAATCCCTTGGACTGCAAGGAGATCCAAGCAGTCCATCCTAAAGGAGATCAGTCCTGGGTGTTCATTGGAAGGACTGATGCTGAAGCTGAAATTCCAATACTTTGGCCACCTGATGCGAAGAGTTTACTCACTGGAAAAGACCCTGATGCTGGGAGGGATTGGGAGCAGGAGGAGAAGGGGACGACAGAGGATGAGATGGCTGAATGGCATCACCGACTCGATGGGCATGAGTTTGAGTAAACTCCAGGAGTTGGTGATGGACAGGGAGGCCTGGCGTGCTGCTATTCGTGGGGTCGCAAAGAGTCAGACACAACTGGGTGACTGAACTGAACTGAAGGTTATACATAAGGGACCTAAAGTTTAAAGTGATTGAGGCGATCAGGATTGAGGAAACAAGAACATATTGTTTTTCTGTTTCTACCTGTCTTACTATAGAATGAAAGTGAAGTCACTCAGTTGTGTCTGACTCTTTGAGACCCCATGGACTGTAGCCTACCAGGCTCCTCCGTCCATGGGATTTTCCAGGCAAGAATACTGGAGTGGTTTGCCATTTGTCTTACTGTAGGTGATCTTTAAAAATAACAACTATGTACTTCTTTCCTAAGTGAAAAATATAATAAAAGGCCAGGTCATTAGCATGAGGTCTGGCAGTGCTTTGTATACAGCAGGAACACAATAAAAAATGTTTCTAATAAGTGAGAAGGCATATATTCTACCTTGAAGAAAGGAAACTAAGGAATATATTCCCAGTAGTGGTTTAAGACCAGTAGTGACTGTTGATAGCACCCATGTATGTTTTACTGAGTAACTTTGGAAAATTCACAGCTTCCCTGAGCCCCAGGCTGCATGTAATTCAAATATTACCAAATGACACTTACAAACTGAGAAAATAACCAGTAAGTCTTATATTAGTAAGTTATAGTAAAATATAAATAACACAGATATGCATGATTAATAAATTGTGCTTAAAACCAGGAAACTTAATAGAAATATAGAAGGGGTCATGTAGGAGAGTAAATGGAGTGTTATATCGTGTGGGTTAACAAAACGCTTTTAATTTAAAAATCAGTGTAAGCATAGTTCTGCCCTCTGGATTAACAAAAGCAGAAAGCTTTGCAAAACCCATGCAATGTACTAAGAAAGATCACTTAACTGATACAGCCCTCCCCAGTAAGTCAATTCCATGCTCCCGTGCAGCTCAGAGGTGGGAGACATCACCAGCACAGAGTACCTTGGAGAGGTATTTGCAGATGAGACAGCCATCAGCAACTTTGGGAACTCTCTTTAAAAAAAATAAACAACAACACAGAGATATCTGAGAAACCTGACATGAAGTTTACAAAAGCAAACTGAACAGCCCCAATAGGATAGCTACAAATAATCTTGATGCAGTAAACACCACTTACATCTATTACATAAGATGAACTCAATTAAGATGAATATGGGCTCTACTCAGCATGGAAATCAAACTGGTCTCTTGTAGTCTATCCTGTTGGAGAGGCTGGAGTGTCTAAGTTACAAAAGAGAGAAGCTACTGTTCCCTGTTTATTTTCATCTCCATTACTGCTCCCCAAACATAATAAGCTGATAATGAAAGAATGCAAAATGAACAAGAAGCCTGCTGAATTTGCTAACCTTGCACCTCAGAATGTATACAAATGGCTAGGAAAGTTGCTCACTTATTGAATTATAAGACTCAGAAAGTTAACTTTAAAAATAAATGTTCTTTTTTACTGTTAAACTTTTCAAAAAGTTATAAAATTCATTTTAAGGAGCAGTTCTCTCTTTTATTGGTTTAAGAAGAGCTAAAGTCTGCATAATTTTTTCTGAATCATGAGATCAGCACTTAATTATTTAGTAAAATAATCCTTAACCAATGTTGACTAAATGCCTACTTTATGCAAAAACACTGTTTTTCCCAGCTTCCAACTATTGTTTAACAATCACCTTCTGGAAAAGTACTATAAATTCTTGCCTATGTTTTTTGGCAATTCCCAGTAGAATTATACAGGAACACTCCAAAGTCAAATTTCTGAAGTCAATACTCCCCACAGATGGTATCTTCTTTCATAAGCAAACACTGAAATTCCAATAGGACATGGTCCCACATCTTTCCAAATACTTAGACCTTTTATGAAACTAAACAGAATCAACCAACCAAACACGGTCAGTAATATATAAAAAAATAAAAGAAAGGAGATATATATAGTTATGCTATTGGCTACGTCTATATCTCTACTATTCAGCTCTATCCTCCTACATCCATTTGCATCATTGCAAACAAATATTAAATTTGGAAACACATATCCAAAAGGTGACTGAGCGACTGAACTGAACTGATCCAAAAGAGTCCATAACCAAAAGGTACCCTAGTTGAAGCCCATATTAAAATTGAATGCTCTTTCTATAACAAACAAAATGAAAATCTCTCTGCATTAAATGTAAATCAGAACAGAATGCTTTTCGTTGAAAATGTTAAGAACACCAATTTTTAATGTTAAACCACGTTTACTAACTCTGCCTTAAAAGTAGTAGTAATCTTACCTGTAGTCATTTATATAATCAAAAAGTTATCAAAGTAAAAACAATTTTCAGGAAAACTGTGCTTAAAGTAATTTTACTTAAAAAAAAAGTCTTGAATAAGATTCATCATGTTCAGATTTACGTCATGGTTTAATCAATTCCTGGTACAAAATAGGAAACAACTACTGAATCTATTATGAAGCTCAATTTATACTTTAGGGTTTTTTCAGTTGTTAACATGTTAGCCTTTATGACCTGGTTATGCGTAATATTTTGATTCTGGCTGTGGAACGCCATCTGAAAATATTAAGAACTAAAACATTTCCACTTATTTGTAGGCATTAATTGCTTTGATTATAATTTAATATCTCACTTGAGGTCAGTTACAAGCAACCAGAAGTGTCCAGACCAAAAGACAATCCACCAGATTCCAATTATCTGTAGTCATAGTTCAGCACCCCTCTCGTTCTATAGATGGAAAGGTGAGGCCCAGAGAGTGCCCACCTAGACCCAGCACATCTCTGTTCCCTGCATCCTCATGTTCATCTACTCCTTCAGATGTGGACAAGATCTGACAGATGAGAGAATCAGTCGATTGGCTTTCCTGGTTGAACATGAGTTCTTACTACAGTCTCATAAATGGGAAAAATAATGGGGCAGTAAACACAGAGTGTGAATGGGGTAAATATTTTTCATATAAAATTTAAATCCTTAGCTTAGATGGTGCCAAAAATATATATATATATGAATGGCAAAGCTTACATTATTTCAAAGCGGCTCAAGGAGTGGCTTGTTGGTAGAAAACATTCTCATTTTCAATTGAAATTAAAACTTTTTGTTTTAAAGTATACAATAATATTTATATATTTTGTTTAAATTATTTATAATATATAAAAGACATAATACATACACAATATACCTGGACAAGAATATAGGTATATTAATATGTAAATACTTAACATTTATTTACATATTTCACATGTAATTTATGTTACACATTTCATATGTAATTAATATGTAATATTATATATTCAAATCTATTACATACATATAATGTTATATATTTAACATTAAATATATAATGTTAGGACAGATGAGACAAGACCAAATATTTAAACCAAACAAACTGAAAATGCTTTGTTCAAGAACAAAAGTCATTCAAATGGACCATTATAATTATATAATATATGGGGATATTATATGCTAGTTTCTAAAATTTTATCCAAAAGAAGAATCCACTCAGAAATGGATATGCAATAAAAGAATGCTTAATTATACTGAAGATATAGTATTTTCTGACTTGGAAAGTTGATAATTTTCAAAAACAAATAGCTGTAAGTAAATCAACTTTATAATCTTTATGTTAACGTGCAAAATGGCCACCATACAGAAAAGACTACTGCTTTAAACAAATCGATCAGCCTTGGTGATAAGACTGGATATAATACGAATCCATAAATACATTTATTCTTCCCTTTTTTTCATGTTAGCCCTTGTTACAACTTTAGCTTTCTATTTATTTTGATTCCTTTGATGACTGAGTTACATTATCATGATTGATAAAGTCTGATAAATGCTAAAAACTTTGTAAAACGTGAACCTTTTGCCTCCGCTGTATTTAGTCTTATTTTCTCTTTGTGCATGTATACTTTTCTAATAAGGCTACAAGTAGATGATTTTACTTTTATGTAATTAAAGATGGATTCCTGAAAAGATACCTAGATAGATTTGTAAACTGATTGCCATTTATAAGGCAAATAAGACTGATAATCAATGATCAGATAGTAAGTCAGAATTTTCACAAGTTCTCTTTTTAAACTGGGAATACCAGATAGAATATAATCTATTCTGTCATTAATACTAATAATGTTCAAGTTTGTATTGCTTGAAATTTTGAATCTTTAACCATATATTTGTATGTAAGAGAAAAATCACTCAGTGAAGCAATATTTATAACTGTAATACGCACTGTAATTCAGCTAACAATGAAACAGTATCTTTTCTATGTAGCCATTTCCCATGTTTTAGTAGCTTCTACAATTAATATATTATATATAACTTATCTTAAACTTCTTAAATTTTGCTTTAAAATGCCATTTACAGGTAAATGTAGGTACATTAGAAACAGTACCTGGTTATTTGATTCAACAATTTTTAAAAACTGAGCACCAAAATCATGCAAATACTTTACATTTGATAAGTCATAGTGACTTTAAAGAAAAAGAATATAGGAAGAATTTTAACCAAATAAAAATATTAGATCATATGCATGAACAACCCATTGAAATGAGAAAATCAGAAAAATATAGGAACTGAAATTATGCTCTCCAAAAATGAATGAAAGTCCATTAAATTGTGCAACCTTTTCCCTGTTCTATGAGAAATATTTACTTCCTTTAAATGAGCAATATTTGAGCATTAAGTGATCTAAACTGTTGAAGTTATGTAAGAAAAATTTTACCAACAAAAAACTTTCCATTACTGAAAAGAAACAAAATACGATTTGATAATTACAAGTACTGTAAGTAGCTCTATGCTAATTTGCAAAAATCATAAGATCAAACTGGGAATGTCCTATTATGTTTCTGGCAGAGACTCAAAGGGCTACAGACACAGGCAAACAAACACAAACATAAATTACCATCAGAAACCATCATTTCCCGCTAACTCCAAGAACTGGATTACCTAATAGAATCACAAACTTTTTAAACTCTATCATATATTAAAAAAAAAACAACAGCACAAAATATCCTAGGCAACTTCATCAATAGTAGCTATTATTTAATAAGTCTTTTCATAATGCTTTCCTCCATGTAGTACTCCCTTCTCAGAACCCAACTCTAAATTGTAATTCTTTAATTTGAAGGACTTTTGAAGGGAGGTTCACAAAAAATAAACTTGAAAAACTCTCCAGGGGTAACCAGGTTTAAAACCATTAATAAACCTCTCCTTCTGTAAATAACAAAATGCTTAAATGTGAAGATTAAAAATTCCTTGAAAATTATGGTTTGGTTCTAAAATATAAAAACTGTTTTGTTCCTATCTCCAAATAAATATAAAAACTTGAGATATCTTTCTTGCTCTTCACCTAAAAACGCCTACAACAAATAACACTAATTACGAGTAGTATAACAATCACACAGCTTCAAACAGGAGCTAATCACCAAGGATGTGGCCACTTGTATGTGTGTTTCAGAATTTTAAACTTTCAAAACCATATACAGGGGTTTGAAATGGCTTCAGTGTTAACCAGGAGCGGATTCAGGTGAAGATCGCTGCTGTAGAAGACAAACAAGCGAAGGCCCCCCTCTCCCCTTTTGTCATGGCTCAGTTTGGAGGACAGAAGAATCCGCCATGGGCTACTCAGTTTACAGCCACTGCGGTACCTCAGCCAGCTGCATTGGGTGTTCAGCAGCCATCTCTCCTTGCAGCATCTCCTGCCATTTATACACAGCAAACTGCCCTGGCAGCAGCAGGCCTGACTACACAAACCCCAGCAAACTATCAGCTAACTCAGACTGCAGCACTGCAGCGAGCCGCAGCTGGAGCAGCTGCGCTGCCACAGCAATACTCACACCTCAGCAGGCCTTGTACAGTGTCAGCAACAGTTACAGCAACCTCAGCAGACTCTAACACAGCCAGCTGCTGGGCTCCCTACAAGCCTGAGCTTGTCAGCTCCTCAACCTGCAGCTCGGATAACTGCATCATATCCAACACCAAGGTCCAGTCAGCAACAAACACAACCTCAGAAACAGCGTGTTTTTACAGGGGCGGTCACAAAACTACACGATACATTTGGATTTGTGGATGAAGATGTATTCTTTCAGCTTAGTGCTGTCAAAGGGAAAACCCCCCAAGTGGGTGACAGAGTATTGGTTGAAGCTACATATAATCCCAATATGCCTTTTAAATGGAATGCACAAAGAATCCAAACACTACCAAATCAGAATCAATCCCAAACTCAACCTTTACTGAAGACCCCTCCTGCCGTACTTCAGCCAACTGCACCACAGACAACGTTTGGTGTTCAGCCCCAGCCCCAGCCCCTGCTGCAGGCACAGATTTCAGAGGCTTCTATTACACCACTATTCAGACTCAGCCGCAGCCTTTACTACAGCAGCCACAGCAGAAAGCTGGTTTATTGCAGCCTCCTGTCCGTATCGTTTCACAGCCACAGCCAGCATGAAGGTTAGATCCACCATCCAGATTTTCAGGAAGAAATGACAGAGGGGATCAAGTGCCCAACAGAAAGGATGACCGAAGTCATGAAAGAAAGTGAGAAAGACGTAGATCCAGAGAAAGATCTCCTCAGAGAAAACGTTCCCGAGAGAGATCTCCTCGGAGAGAGAGAGAACGGTCACCTCGGAGAGTCCGACGTGTTGTCCCACGTTACGCAGTTCAGTTTTCAAAGTTTTCTTTAGATTGTCCTAGTTGTGACGTGATGGAACGAAGGCGCCGTTATCAGAATTTATATATACCTAGTGACTTTTTTGATGCTCAGTTTACATGGGTGGATGCTTTCCCTTTTGTCAAGACCATCTCAGCTGGGAAGTTACTGCAATTTCTATGTAATGCACAGAGAAGTAGAGTCTTTAGAAAAAAATATGGCCATTCTTGATCCACCAGATGCTGACCATTTATACAGTGCAAAGGTAATGCTGATGGCTAGCCCTAGTATGGAAGATTTGTATCATAAGTCATGTGCTCTTGCTGAAGACCCACAAGAACTTCGAGATGGATTTCAGCATCCTGCTAGACTCGTTAAGTTTTTAGTGGGCATGAAAGGCAAGGATGAAGCCATGGCCATTGGAGGCCATTGGTCTATTTCGTTGGAGGGACCAGACCCAGAAAAAGACCCTTTTGTGTTGATTAAGACTGCTATTCATTGTTGTAAGGCTCTGACAGGCACTGATCTAAGTGTATGCACACAATGGTACCATTTTGCAGAGATTCACTACCATCGCCCTGAGGAGACCCACAAGGGGTGTACAGTTCCAGCTCGTGTGGAAACAGTGGTTTTATTTTTCCCGGATGTTTGGCATTGCCTTCCCACCCGCTCAGAGTGGGAAACCCTCTCCCGAGGATACAAGCAGCAGCTGATCGAGAAGCTTCAGGGTGAACGCAAGGAGGATGATGGAGAACAGGATGAAGAAGAGAAGGATGATGGTGAAGCTAAAGAAATTTCCACTCCTATCCATTGGTCTAAACTTGACCCAAAGACAATGAAGGTAAATGATCTCCGAAAAGAATTGGAAAGTTGAGCTCTTAGTTCCAAAGGCTTAAAATCCCAGTTAATAGCCCGACTGACAAAACAGCTTAAAGTAGAAGAGCAAAAGGAATTAGAGAAATCTGAGAAAGAAGAGGAAGAGGAGGATGATAGGAAATCTGAAGATGATAAAGAGGAAGAAGAAAGAAAACGTCAAGAGGAACTGGAACGCCAGCGTCGGGAAAGAAGATATATTTTGCCTGATGAGCCGGCTATCGTTGTACATCCAAACTGGGCTGCAAAAAGTGGCAAGTTTGATTGTAGCATCATGTCTTTGAGTGTACTCTTGGACTACAGATTAGAGGATAATAAAGAACATTCATTTGAGGTTTCAGTATTTGCAGAGCTTTTCAATGAAATGCTTCAAAGAGATTTTGGTGTCAGAATATACAAATTGTCTCTTCCTGAGAAAGAGGATAAAAAAGAAAAGGAAAAGAAAAGCAAAAAAGATGAGAGAAAAGATAAAAAGGAAGAAAGAGATGATGAAACTGATGAGCCAAAACCCAAACGGAGAAAATCAGGCGATGATAAAGATAAAAAAGAAGATAGGGATGAAAGGAAGAAAGAAGATAAAAGAAAAGATGATACTAAAGATGATGATGAAACTGAAGAAGATAATAATCAAGATGAATATGATCCAATGGAAGCAGAAGAAGCTGAGGATGAAGAAGATGATCGAGATGAGGAAGAAAACAAACGAGATGACAAAAGAGATATTAATAGGTACTGCAAGGAGAGGCCCTCTAAAGATAAGGAAAAAGAGAAGACTCAGATGATCATGATTAACAGAGATCTATTAATGGCATTTGTTTACTTTGATCAAAGCCATTGTGGTTACTTTCTTGAAAAGGATTTGGAAGAAATATTTTATACTCTTGGATTACACCTTTCTTGGGCTCAAGTAAAGAAGCTTCTTAATAAAGTAGTACTCCGTGAATCTTGCTTTTACCGGAAATTAACAGACACCTCAAAAGATGAAGAAAACCATGAAGAATCTGAAGCAGTGCAGGAAGATATACTAGGAAACAGATTGTTAATTCCAACACCAATAGTGAAACAGGAGTCAAAGGATGTAGAAGAAAATGTTGGCCTTATTGTGTACAATGGTGCAATGGTTGATGTAGGAAGCCTCTTGCAAAAATTGGAAAAGAGTGAAAAAGTACGAGCTGAAGTGGAACAGAAGCTGCAGTTACTACAAGAAAAGACAGATAAAGATGAAAAAACCATATTAAATTTGGAGCTTTCTAACAAAAACCTCTCTGGTGAACTTAAAGAAGTTAAAAAGGACCTTAGTTACAAGAAAACTTGAAGATTTCAGAAAACATGAATTTGCAGTTTGAAAACCAACTGAATAAGACAATCAGAAACTTATCCACAGTAATGGATGAAATCCACACTGTTCTTAAGAAGGATAATGGGAGGAATGAAGATAAAGATCAGAAATCTAAGGAGAATGGTGCAAGTGTATGATAAAATATGTGTAGTGACAGAGAATGGTGATAAATAATGTAATATATAAAATCATGATACAAGAATGAAAGTGATGCACATTTGATCCTAGTAGTATAAATATCTGTTAGTTCAAATGATGTATAAAGTTTTATGAATGTGAGTCTTTGCTTTTGAAAATTGCTTGTAATTCCTAGCATCCACATTATTAAACACTCTTTGAGTGAGATAATTTTGCATTGCAAAAAAAAAAAAAAAACCATATACAATGTGAAACTAAGACAAGAAAAATATTTCAGATGTTTCAAAACAGAAATAAACTTTCAAGTGAAACATAAGAATAAAATAATAAACTACCAATAATAATTATATAAGAAGACTAACATCAAGGGAGAAAAAAGCTATTGATCAAAATGGGCTATAAAATAATGAGTTCCACATAATGTACATAATTAATTCTTTTTTATTCTAGACAAATTTAAAAAATTCATTCCACAAAACAAAGTCATAATCTGGCATTAATTATGGTTCATTTATACAACTGAATATTATATATTTGTTTAAAATGAAATGGAAATATAAACAAGAGAACAGAAGATAGATGCTCAGAAACCTGTACATGACTTTTCATAACAGTACTATTATAATGTTGCTGTAGAAAAAAATGGAAACAATCTACATGTCCATTAAATGATTAATGAATACACAAAATGTGGTGTATCTACATAATGGAACATTATTCAGCCATTAAAAGGAATGAAGTTCTGGTACCTGTACAAGAAGAATTAGCCTTGAAAAGACGCTAAATTAAAGAAGCCAAACGTAAAAGCCATATATTTACGACTTCATTTACATGAAATGTTCAGAAGTAAATCCATAAGGACCAAAAGTGTATCAGTGGTTTCTAGGAAATGGGGCGGGTGGCGGGGAGAGAAAAGGAAGTGACCGCTCAGTGGACACAGAGGTTCCCTTACAACATAATGAAAATCGCCGAGAGCGGAGAGCAGTGAGAGTCACACACCACTGTGCACACTGGAATCCAGCATGTTGTGCACTTTACAGTGGTGAAAACAGTGAACTTTGTTATATGAATTTAATCTCAAGTCTCAAAATGCTAACAAGACAAAATGAAACAGAAAAATAGAGTATGACTAAGGGCAAAACACAGGTCATAACAAAGAAAATACACATATTGCCTATGTATACATATTCAGATGTGATAGATACACAGAAAGTTGCTAGCTGCAACTATATCTGGGATTTCTGGAAGGTTTTATTAATACTTCTATGGTTTTATATGTGAACCCCTCGTCATTTTTACATGGATTAGCAGTGAAAGGGAAGGCAGAAAACAACTGATGGTCCAAGAAGATGAAAGTATAATATACAGAAAGGGGCTAAATTAAGGAATCGCGCTAGATCTTTATCATTTTCTTCCTTTCTTTCCTTTTTTGAAAAACATAGCAGAACATTAACAAGAATATAAACAAAGTCAAATAGTCCAATGGCCTTTATGTGATAAAATCTTAAAATGAAGAAAGAGGTTTTTCAAAAGGCATCAGAAAAACAAGAAATGATTAAGGGTTATAAGCTTAGGATTACATAAAAGTATAGGAATATGATTTTAATCAAAAAAGATATATGAAGAATAGGAAACTTGAGTGATACTTCAATGTTTCCAGTTATATTTTTTTAACCATATTTGCCTTACAAACTGAAGTTCTCTGTTTTTAGAATCTACACAGCTGCTTATTTACTACTTGAACTTTAAATTGACTACACTACATAGAGGTTAATTTTATTTCCTATACAATTGAAGAGGCTTCCCCCATGGCTCAGTGGTAAAGAATCTGCCTGTCAATGCAGGTTCAAACCCTGGGTCAGGAACATCCCCTGGAGAAGGAAATGGCAACCCATTCCAGTATTTTTGCCTGGGAAATCCCATGGACAGAGGAGCCTGGCAGGATACAGTCCATGGAGTCACAAGAGCAGGATACGACTTAGCAACTAAAACATACAATTTAAGACATTGAACGAAAATAACCATCTACATATAACCCTGCATGTTTCAAGAATGTTTGAATATTATGATTTTCTGAGATACGAAATCTGCTGAAGGTTTCCTACACTTCCAAGTATATAATGGAAGTACATTCCAAGAACAGAGTGGCCTTGTCCATTGTCTAAAAGCCAAACTTTGGCAACCTTCAGAGCCACTTTCTTTTCTATTGTATCATGTTTTTTTGGCCTGAGTAGGTGTTTTATTGGGTGAGTTGTGTTCAAATGTTACTGCAGAAACAATTCAAGTCTCATTTTATGTGCGAACTAAGAATCAAAAGTTGGAGAACATTCAAAAAGGAACAAAGAAAATTCAAGAGCCAAATGGAGAGGTTTATCTTTACCATTGTTTCTAACAGTGTTTACACCACACTTCAAAAGCTGGCCTCATGGGGAGATAACTATTTAAGTCAGGAAGAGCTTTGAGGTTCAAGCCAGTGTTCCTGAACAATGCTGAGGTATCATAACAGTTCAACTGGATTGCAGAAATTCTAAAACGTCAAGTCACAGACATTCTACCTTATTTTAAGAGTCTGAATCCAGATGCTATCACAGAAAGAAAAACAAACCAAAAAAAGCCACAAAAAACCAGCCCAGAGATTAGTACTCAGGGGATTAAGAAGTGGAAATTTCTCAAGAGTTCTGTTTTCCAGCAAATTTCACTATGTGCCTACCATATCCCAAGCACTGTTCCAGAAATCTAGGCGGTGTCAATGAACAAAGATCTTTAGCCTATCAAAGCTTATACTTTAGCAGAGGTAAAGGAATACAATAAATAATCATCATAATGAGTAAATCACATATGTCATTAAGTTAAGACTTTAAAAATAAGCAGGACAGGAAAAAGAGGTCGGGAATGCTTCAGGTGAAAGGAGGTGAGGTGAGTTCTAATTTAAAATATGCTGGAAGGGTTTACGCTTCAATGAACAGTTTTGAAACAGACGGGGAGAGTTAACCATTCAGATGGAGATGTGCAACGGTGTTCTATGATAGCAGCGTCTGGTTCCTCAAGAAAAAGGAGAAGACCAATAAGGCTAGAGCACAGCAACTCACAAACAGAAAGAGGATTCTCTGTGCACAGTGTAACTAGGGAACAATGCTGGGAACTGAGGCACAGTCTAAGCTCAAAGCCAGTCAGCAAGACCAATGTGAGGGAGTTTAATTAGCAGATTAAGTCGTAGGAAATTTGATTCATCAATAGTATCTTCTTATATTTTGCCATTTGATGTATTAATAGTATCTCATTATATTTGTTCCTTTTTTCTTCAATTAATTCACTGATAGGCTTTAATCCTCTATGATACTCAGAGCTTTTTCATTTTAATCAGTTATTTTTCATATATCCTTTACAAAACTCACCACTGTATCCCATCCCCATATCACCTAGTTGAAGTTTTCAAGATGTTTTTTCAAGATTGTTTCTGACCACTTTACTGGTAAATTTCGTATTTTTCTTAAACTGTCCAGTCTACAATACACTACCACAGTCAAAGTCACAGATGACATTTTAAAAATGAAATTTTAAGTTTTATTTGAGGCACTTTTATGTCTTTCTTGTGTGGACCCCCTCTCTGACCCAATATGGCAGAAAGGATTATTCACTCTTTTGTGCTACATCACGCTTGTTAATACTTCTACTATGACTCAACGACACTAATCTACATCGTTTGTTAATGTACCTTCCCTTTGCCCTCCAGAACTGATTTCAGGTGAAAGCATGCCTTATTAATCTTTGTATCCCATATGGTAGCAAGAGGATCTAGATGGATTCTTAAATAAGAGAGTGAATGGTATAAATAGGGTATGCATGTGTATGTGTGTGTGTGTGTGTGTGTGAAGATTACGGGGAAAAAGAAAAAAAGACGAAGGCATATGTGCAATGTCAAGTTTAAAGCATGTGCTCCAGGAAAAGTATAGGGAACTCACACTATGACTTGTTGCCAAAACAGAGGAAAAATAAAGACTTACATTTAGCCAAGAAAAATGTGAAGGGGTGATGGCTATCTTCCTTGGGGTTTCTTTCTACTATGTTAGGAAACTTACTAACTCCCTAAGGTAACCAAGAATCAAGGAGTGGTAATTTTAAGTATTACAATGAAACAGTGAGGTCTTTGCCACTTTCAAATGTTTTAATGGGAACTGATAGAACTTGAGGAAGTTATAAATATATATTTTAATGTACAGTAAGTTTGCTGTTGGTATCAGAGTGCTCAGTCTCTCAGTTGTGTCTGACTGCTTGTGACCTCATGGACTGTAGCCTGCCAGGCTCCTTTGCCCATGAATTTTCCAGGCAAGAATACTGGGGTGGGGTGCTATTTCCTACTCCAGGATAGAACCTGCATCTCTTGCATCTCCTGCATTGGCAGGTGGGTTCTTACCACTAGCACCACCTGGCAAGCCTAGTTCTCTGCATTTTTTAAATGCAAGCAATCATGTAACCATGATCACAAAATACATAATAGTTCTATGACCCAAAAAAATTCCTTCATGCTGACAGTATGAACATCAACATCTCTAATCACTAACCCCTGATAACCACTAAACTTCTCTGACACGACAGTCTTGTCTTTTCTAGAATGTCATACAGATGGAAGCATACAGTATCTGACCTTCAGAGTCTCACTTCTCTCACTTAGCATAATACATCTGAGATTCATAAAGGTTGTTGTATACAGAGAAGATGTTTTTCCCCTTTTTTTTCCCTCAGTTTGTATGGACTGTGTTGGTTTAATTAGTCATCACATGAAGGACATTTGGGCTGTTTCTAGTTTTTAGTGATTATGAATACAGCTATAATAAATAGATCTTTGTGTAAAGATAAATTTCCATTTCTCTTGAGTAAAGGAATTAGCTTCTGGGAAACCATTTTGCATTCCCACCGGCAATATATCAATATTTCAAATTCCCCACATCCCTACTAGAAATGGGTATAGAGTACAGCAGTGCCTGTGGTTTTAATTGCACTTCCCAAGTAACTAATGATACTGAACATGTTTGCATGTGTTTTACATGCCTTTTGCATATTTTCATTGGTGAAGGGTCTATTCAAATCTTTTGCCCATTATTAAATTGGGTTAGATGTTTTCAAATTATTACATTTTCATAGTTCTTAGCATATTTTGGATACAAGCCCTTTGTCAAACATGTGGTTAGCAACTATTTTCTCCCAGCCTATGGCTTGTGTTATTCTCTTAACAATGTCTTTAGGAGGACAAAAGTGAGTAATTTTGCTGAGGTCTACACATCATTATTTTTCCTTCATGGATTACACTTCTGTTGCTTTACCTAAAATGTTTGCCTAATTAAACATAACAAAGATGTTTTATATTTTTATGGGTTTTATGTTTTTACATTTAGTCTATGATCCATTTTGAATTAATTCTTCTATGTGGTGTGAGGGAGAACTCAAAGTTCACTTTTTGCATATAGAAATATGGATGGAGGTTTGTGACACTGTACAAGAGGCAGTGATCAAGACCACCTCCAAGAAAAATAAATGCAAAAAGGCAAAATGGTTGTCTGAGGAGGGCTTACAAATAGCTGAGAAAAGAGACGTGAAAGGCAAAGGAGAAAAGGAAAGATATACCCATTTGAATGCAGAGATCCAAAGAATAGCAAGGAGAGATAAGAAAGACTTCCTCAGCAATCAATGCAAAGAAATAGAGGAAAACAATAGAATGGAAAAGACTAGAGATCTCTTTAAGAAAATCAGAGATACCAAGGGAACATTTCATTCAAAGATGGGCACAATAAAGGACAGAAATGGTATGGACCTAACAGAGGCAGAAGATATTAACAAGAGGTAGCAAGAATACACAGAAGAACTGTACAAAAAAGATCTACATGACCCAGATAACCCCAATGGTGTGATCACTCACCTAGAGCCCGACATCCTGGAATGAGAAGTTAAGTGGGCCTTAGGAAGCATCACTATGAACAAAGCTAGTGGAGGTGATGGAATTCCAGTTGAAAGGATGGAATTCCATCCTGAAAGATGCTGTCAAAGTGTGCACTCAATATGTCAGCAAATTTGGAAAATACAGCAGTGGCCATAGGACTGGAAAAGGTCAGTTTTCATTCCAATCCCAAAGAAAGGCAATGCCAAAGAATGCTCAAACTATAGAACAATTGCACTCATCTCATATGCTGTTAAAGTAATGGTCAAAATTCTCCAAGCCAGGCTTCAACAGTACGTGAACCGTGAACTTCCAGATGTTCAAGCTGGATTTAGAAAAGACAGAGGAGCCAGAGATCAAACTGACAACATCCGCTGGATCACATAAAAAGCAAGAGAGTTCCAGAAAAGCATCTATTTCTGCTTTATTGACTATGCCAAAGCCTTTAACTGTGTGGATCAAAACCAACTGTGGAAAATTCTTCAAGAGATGGGAATACCAGACAATCTGACCTGCCTGAGAAATCTGTATGCAGGTCAAGAAGCAACAGTTAGAACTGGACATGGAACAACAGACTAGTTCCAAATCGGGAAAGGAGTACATCAAGGCTGTATATTATCACCCTGCTTATTTAATTTATATGCAGAGAATATTACGCGAAATGCCAGGCTGGATGAAGCACAAGCTGGAATCAAGATTGCTGGGAGAAGTATCAATAACCTTAGATATGCAGATGATACCACCCTTATGACAGAAAGTGAAGAAAAACTAAAGAGCCTCTTGATGAAAGTGAAAGAGGAGAGTGAAAAAGTTGGTCTAAAACTCTACATTCAAAATATGAAGATTATGGCATTTGGTCCCATCACTTCACAGCAATCAGATGGGGAAATGATGGAAACAGTGACAGACTTTATTTTGGGGGCTCCAAAATTACTGCAGATGGTGACTGCAGCCGTGAAATTAAAAGACGCTTGTTCCTTGAAAGAAAAGCTATGACCAACCTAGACACCATATTAAAAAGCAGGCATTACTTTGCCAACAAAGGTCCATCTATTCAGAGCTATGGTTTTTCCAGTAGTTGTATGTGGATGTGAGAGTTGGAGCACAAAGAAAGCTGAGTGCTGAAGAATTGATGCTTTTGAACTGTTGTGTTGGAGAAGACTCTTGAGAGTCCCTTGGACTGCAAGGAGATCAAACCTGTCAATCCTAAAGGAAATTAGTCCTGAATATTCCTTGGAAGAACTGATGCTGAAGCTGAAACTCCAATACTTTGGCCACCTGATGTGAAGAACTAATTCATTTGAAAAGACCCTGATGCTGGGAAAGATTGAAGACGGGAGGAGAAGGGGATGGTAGAGGATGAGATGGCATCACCAACTCAATGGACATGAGTTTGAGCAAGCTCTGGGAGCTGGTGATGGACAGGGAAGCCTGGTGTGCTGCAGTCCATGGGGTGGCAGAGAATCGGACACAACTGAGTGACTGAACTGAGCTGAATCCCATTGTTCTAGCACCAGTTTTTGGAAAAGATGACCAATTCACACCAGTGAAATGCCTTTTTATCTTAGTAAAAAACCAATCAAGCGTATCTGTGTGCCTCTATTTCTGGACTCTAGTCCACTCTACTTCCCAGGTGGCTCAGTGGTAAACAATCTGTCTGCCAAGCCAGAGACCCAGGTTTGATCACTGGGTTGGGAAGATCCCCTGGGAAGGGAATAGCAACCCACTCCAGAATTCTTGCCTTGGGAAATCTGATGCACAGAGGAGCCAGTTCATGGAATCGCAAAGAGTCAGACATGACTTAGCAACTTATGTATTTATGTATATACAAAAGCCTTTACCAATAAGTGTAAGTAAGTAAGTAAGTGCTGGTTGCTCATTCGTGTCCGACTCTTTGCCACCCCACGAACTGTAGCCTTCCAGGCTTCTCTGTCTTTTGGATTCTCCAAGCAAGAATACAGGAGTGGATTGCCATTCCCTTTTCCAGAGGATCTTCCTGACCCATGGATTGAATCCAGGTCTCCTGCATTGCAGGCAGCTTCTTTACTGTTTGAGCTACAGGGAAGTCCTAATATTTAATTTACTTTAATATTTAATTGAAACTGTAATTTACCAATAACACACCCTTTAATCACTATTTCCTGAAAGTTTTCAAAATCAGAGACTTTGAGCATCCAACTTTGTTCTTCCCTTGTGAAACTGTTTTGCCTATTCTAGTTACCTAGTCTAGCCATTTACAGAGTCAGTTTAATATCTACAAAAAAAGCCTGCTAACATTTTGAGAGGACACTGGATCTATAGATCAGTATAGCGAGAATTGACATCTTAACAATATTGAATTTTAGAGGAATTATCAGGTCCACAATGTCACTAATCCTAAGGCTAAGAATCCCTGCTGCAGACTTCTGCAGATCCCTGCTACACACTGAATGTTTGTGTCTCTCCAACACCAAAATCTGATCCCCAGTGTGACGGTGTTTGAAAGTGGGGCTCTGGGGAGGTTATCACATCATAAGCCCTCATGAATGGGGTTAGGGCCCTTATGAAAGACAGCATTGGTTTCATTTGTTGGAAGGTTTTCAACTACTTATTCAATCTCTTTAACAGATGCAGGGCTAGGCAAGTTATCTATTTCTCTGTTAAGTCTTGTTAGGATTTGTCTTTGAAGAAATTGATCCATTTCATCCATGCTGTCAAATTTATGTTAAGAGTGGTTCATAGTATTTACTTATCCTTTGAATGTGGGATCTATAATGATATGCCCACTTTCACTCCAGATACTGGTAGTTTATGTCTTCTCCTCTTCTTGCTCACTCTGGACCAAGAGTTAATCAAATTAAAATGTATTAATGTTTTAAAACAACTAGCCTTTCATGTGATTGGTTTTATTTATTGTTTTTAGGTTTTCAATTTCATCAATTTCTGCCTTTATCTTTATTATTTTGATCTTTCCACTTGCTTTGGGTTTCATTTTCTCTTGTTTTTTTTTTAGTTTCTTCAGGTGGGATCTTGAATTATTGGCTTTAAAACTTTCTTCTTTTCTAATACAAGCTTCCTTATTTAATGCCTTAAATATCCCTCTAACACTGCTTTAACTTCATTCCATAAATGGTATGATGCATTTACTTTTTCATTCAGTTCAAAATACTTTCTAAGTGTCCTTGAGACTTCCTCTTTGAAATATGAATTACTTATGATTTTTTAAAAATTCCAAAATAGTTGGTGATTTTTCAGATCCTTCTGTTCTTAATTTCTAGTTTAATTTTGTTAGAGTCAGAGAACATACTTTGTATGATTTTAATTCTTTTAAATTTGTTAAGGTTTGTGTTATGGCTCAGAATAAGATCTTTTTGAATGTTCCATTTGCCCTTGAAAAGAACATACAACCTACTGCTGTTGGGTGGACTGTTTCATAAATGTCAATTAAGACAGTTGGTTCAGGTCTTCTATATAATTGCTGTTATAATATTTTTACATGCTGCTTTGTTTTTTATTCTTTATATGCTGTAATATTTTTATGCTGTTTTATATTATTGCTGTTATGTTATGCTCTCCAGATCTTCTCTATTACTGATATTCTGTCTATCTGACCTACTGGTTATTATAAGAGTGCTGTAGTTGATGGGGCTTCCCAGATGGTACAGTTGGTAAAGAATCCACCTGCCAAAGCAGGAGACTCAAAAGAGATGGCGTTTCAGTCCCTGGGTCGGGAAGATCCCCTGGAGTAGGAAATGCAACCCACCCCAGTATTCTTGCCTGGAGAATTCCACGGACAGAGGAGCCTGGCAGGCTATGGTCCATGGGGTCGCAAAGAGTCAAACACAAGTGAACAATTGAGCATCCACACAGGGACACTGTAGTTGATAAGTACAACTGTAGATTTTTCTCTCTTTTTTTTTGGCCACATTGTGAGGCATGTGAGACCTTACTTTCCTGACCATGGATCAAACCCATGCCCCCTGCAATGGGAGTATTGAGTCTTAACCACTGCACCAGCAGGGAAGTCCCTACCTGTAGATTTTTCTATCTTTAATTTCCTGGTCAGTTTCATCAGCTTTTGCTTTTTGAAGTTCTGTTAACTGTATGTATCTCAGGATTTTTTATGTCTTCTAGACAAACAGACTCTCTTTTTATTATGTAAATGTCCACATTCAATCACATCAATTTTCATTGTTCTGGAATTCACATCATCTGATATTAATAGTCACTCCAACTTTCCTTCAATTAGTTTCTGCATGGAATATCTTTTTATATCTTTTACTTTTAAACTATCTATATTACTAACATTTTTAAAAATTTTCTATGTTGAGTATTTTCCCCCAAATGATCTCTTTTAATTGGTGTTCTAGGTCATTTATATTTAATGCAATTAATAATACAATTGGATTTAGTTCTACCAGTTGACTGTTTTCTCTTAGCCTTTTTTTCCGCCTGCCTTCTTTTGCATAATTTGAATATTTTCAGCATTCCATTTTAATTTAGCTGTTAGTTTTTTTCTAGATCTCTTACTATTTTTATAGTCACTGATTAAGGATTACAATGTAAAACCTAACCTTTGAGACATCTGGGATATTAAACACACCAACATTTACATTATAGGGGTCCCTGAAAGAGAAGAGAGAGAAAGGGCCTGAGAAAAATATTTTTAGAGATTATAGCTGAAAAATTCCCTGACATAAGAAAGGGAACACTGACTCGCGTCTGGGAAAGTACAGAGAGTGCCATACAGGATGAAGGCAAGGAGGAACATGCCAAGACACATGTTAGTCCAACTGAACAAATGAAATGCAGAGAGAAATTAAATGCAGCAAGGGAAAAGCGATACATAATTTACAAGCGCTGGTGGTTTAGTTGCTAAGTCATGTTCAACTCTTGTGACCCTGTGGACTGTAGCCCACCAGGATCCTCTGCCCATGGGATTTAATCAGAAGAGAAGCCAAGACAAAGAGGAAGAGAAAAAAGATATCCAAAAACAAATCCAAAATAATTAAGAAAATGGCAATAGGAACATACATATACATACTTACTTTAAATGTAAATGGATTAAAGCTCCAACCAAAAGACACAGACAGCCTGAATGGATACATTCAGACCCATATATATGCTATCTACAAGAGACCCACTTCAGATCTAGGAACATATGCAGACTGAAAGTGAGGGGACAGAATAAGGTATTTCATACAAATGGAAATCAAAAGAAAACAACAATAGCAATAGCCTTCTGAAACTCCTCCCAAAAACTGCAGAGGAAAGAACACTCCCAAGGTCATTTTAAAAGGTCATCATGACCCTGAGACCAAAACCAGACAAAGGTACCACAAAAAAGAAAATTGCAGGCCAATTATCACTAACGAACATAGATGCAAAAATCCTCAAAAAAGTACTAGCAAACCAAATCCAACAATACATTAAAAGGATGATACACCATGATCAAGTGGGATTTATCCTAGGGAAATAAGGATTCTTCAATATATGCAAATCAAATCAATGTGATACATCCCATTAGCAAACTGAAGAATAAAAACCATATGATCATCACAATAGATGCAGAAAAAAACTTTTAGCAAAATTTAACACCCATTTATGTTTAAAAAAAAAAAAAACCCTCTAGAGAGTGAGTACAGAGGGAATCTACCTCAACAAACGAAGGTCATATACAACAAACCCACAGTTAACATCATTCTCAATGGTGAAAAAATAAAAGCATTTCCTCAAAGATCACGAACAGGACAAGGGACATTTACTCTCACCATGTTTATTCAATATAATTTTGGATATCCTAGCCATGGCAATCAAAGAAGAAAATGAAATAAAAGGAATCCAAATTGGGAAAGAAGAAGTAAAACTGTCACTTTCTGTAGATGACATGATAGCATACACAGAAAACCCTAAAGACACCACCAAACTACTAGAGCTCATCAATGAATTTGGTAAAGTTGCAGGGCACAAAATTAGTAAACAAGTCTTTTGCGTTCCTATATACTAACAATGAAAGGTCACAAAGAAAAATAAGGAAACAATCCCATTTACTGTCACATCTGAAAGAATAAAATACCTAGGAATAAACTTATGTAAGGAGGCAAAAGACCTGTAGTGATAAAACTATGGAAACACTAATGAAAGAAATCAAAGATGACAAGCAGACAGAAGATATACCATGTCCTTGAATTGGAAGAGTGAAAATATTGTCAATATAATTATACTACCCAAAGCAATCTAGAGATTCAATGCAATTCATATCAAATTACCAGTGGTATTTTTTCACAGAACTGGAACTAAAAAAGTTTTCAATTTGTATGGAAATACAAAAGACCCTCAAAGAGACCAACAAGGGATTAATCTCCAAAAAACACAAACAGCTCACGCAGCTCAATATAAAAATATAAACAACTCAACCAAAAAATAGGAGGAAGATCTAAACAGACATTTCTCCAAAGACGACATACAGATGGCCAAAAGCCCATGAAAAGATTAACACCACTATTAGAGAAATGCAAATCAAAACTACAATGACAGCCTCATACCAGTCAGAATGGCCAACAACAAAAGTATACAAATAATAATGCTGCAAAGGGTGTGGAGAAAAAGGAACCCTCCTGCACTGTTGGCAGGAACATAAATTCATACAACTATTATGGAGAACACTATGGAGGTTCCTTAAAAAAATGAAATATAGAACTACCATACGACCCAGCAATTCCACTTCTGTGCACAAATCTGGAGAAAACCATACTTCCAAAAGATATATGCACCCCAATGCTCACTGCAGCACTATTTACAATGGCCAAGACATGGAAGCACCTAATATCCACTGACAGAGGGATGGATAAGGAAATGCGGTACATGTATACAGTGAACTATTACTCAGTCATAAAAAGAATGAAATAATGCCGTTAGTAGTTTCAGTGAGTAATAATCAGGAACACCCTTCACTGTCAAGTAGAAAATGAACTTTGTATCTACAGGAACAGAAAAGTACTTAAAAGCCAGGGCTACAGGATGCAAATGGGTGAATTTATGTGTAAAAAAAGGGGAAACTCGGAAAAACGGGGATCTACATAATAGATGACATACTGTATTACCTAAATATGAGTTTATTAAATATCACAGTGATTATATATTATATGTGATATAATATCCAGATATATATATATACACACACACACCTGAGTGTTTTTCACTTTTAAGACGTTTTCCTGGCATATAGCTGATTCACTGTGCTGTCTTAGTTTCTGTCTGTACAGCACAGTTACCAGTTGCACACACAGCCGCACTCTTAGGTCCTTTTCCCACACAGGTCCTTACAGAGCACTGAGCTGAGTTCCCTGGCACCACTGTTTCTTATTCATCTTTAACTGAAAACCATCGTTTCAATTCTCCAACCTCATTACTACACATAAGCAATGCTCAAGTTCTACAGATACATATACCTTTTTTTCCTGCCATGACACATGGCTTGTGGGATCTGAGCTCCCCAGCCAGGGATTAAACCCAGACGGTGGCAGTGAAAGCACGCTGTCCCAACCCCTGGACCACCAGTGAAGTCCCCAGTCCTGTAGACTCTGCTCGCACAACACCCCTGTCTTCACTTCCATTCCCCCTGCCATCCAGTTCGGACTATCATTACCTTTCAACCAGACTTCTCTTAACAAACAGTTCTGACTCCCTACCGATAGGCTCTCCTAACTCCCAAAGTGTCTAGATATCGTTTCCACATTAATGTGTTGATGCTGATATATTCTTCTGAAACACTTTGAATAACTTCTGACACTATTTTGTCCAACTTTAAACTTCACATAATTCAAAGTGGTTCAAAAAGTAAACCCAACTTATCTTTCTACCCTTACTCTGCCCTTCTACATACAGAATTTACCTGGGCAAAGCAAAAGAAACTCCTCAGTATTTCTTGGACATAACATTTCCTAGCTCTGTGATTTATTCCTTATATTCGAATGCCTGCATCTTGACCTAGACATCTCAAATGAAATCTCTTTCAGAAGTTTTTTCTTGATTGCTGCCAACAGAGGAAGTCTTGCCATTTTTGACTCTTCTAGAGATCTGAGTATTTTTTAACTACATGACAATAGAAACTATCTAAAAGGAACTAATGAATACTTACTATTGGTGCCAGACTTTACCTCACAACATCACACACTTGGACCATTAAGTTTAACTGCTCACTCAAATCAACAACAAAGGATAATGATAACTCTCAAAGAAGAAAAGAGAAAAGTTTGGAACTCTCCATAGAGACAGCAAAAATTTGTCCTTGGAATGGAAAGCAGGAATTTAAGGAAAATCTTCTCTCCTCCCAACACAAAAGTAGAAATACTAGATAAAATATAATAAATACACTTTTAAACATGGCAAACACATGGGAAAAAAACTCACAGAAATCCTTAAGAGGCCAAAAATGAAAAATAAACAGAAAATAAGAGACTCTATAAAACCCTAAAACTGAATGCCTCAAAATAGACTCAAAATACAGAAAGCAAAAATAGACATATCTATAAGAATAACTTAATAAATTCATCAGAATAATACTTTAAAACTTCTGCTATTAACAGATCAAACTGACAAAATTGTGACCAGTATTTGAAAAACATAATCAAGAATTGGGAGAATACAAACTCTCCTCAATATAGAACATTTATTGAAACTAATAATAAAACATTTATCGAAACTTAGTGTATGCACTAAGCCATTGAGCAAATCTTATAAATTTCAAAAATATCTGCCCTACAGACCAAATTCTCTGATCATAAGTCAATTAACATAGAAATAAAAGTGAAAATGGAAAAGCTATTTTAGAAACATTAAAAATAAACTTCCAAATAACACAGATGCTAAAGAAGAAATAATAAAAAGTAAAAATTACTTAAAAATGAATATTAGTGAAAAGAAAACATATCCAAACTTCTAAATGTAGCCAAAGCAGCATTTGGAGAGAAGGTTAAAAATCAACAAAGCCAAAAACAAAGTTATTTGTTTTATTACTCTACTTGAAAGACTAATAAAATTAACAAATCTCTGCAATAGTGCTCATGAAAAAAGAGAAAAAACTAATAATCAATATTACTGGTATAAAAGGGGACATCTGTGTAGAAAATAACACCAGGTAGTCACTAATAGAGCTTTTGTTTATTCTTTAACAGCAACCTGAATTAAATGCAGGTGGCCCTCTGTATCCATGGATTCAACCAACCATGGATGGGGGAAAAAAAATTTTAATTCCAGAAACTTCCAAAAAGCAAAACTTGAATTTACCAGGTGCTGACAACTATCTACATAGCATTTACACTGTTTTAGGCATTATAAGTAATCTACAGATGATTCAAATTACACAGGAAGATGTGTGTAGGTTATATGTAAATACTATGCCATTTTATATAAGGGACTTGGGCATCTGCAGATTTTGGTATCCAGGAGGTCCTGAGAACCAATCCTCCAAGGATTTCTAGGAACAACTATATACCATATCCTTCAGAGGAGGGGGATGGCTGGTAAACGATGAAGAGAGGGAGTAGGTTTTTTTGAAAAGCAGAATCGTAGCTTCTAACAATGCCACAAGGATGAACATGTGACTTATCTTTAGATCTCTTCGGTGAGCTTTGACGTTTTTTAAACCATTCACTTGAATTCATCTATTTTAAGTGCGTCACAATGAAAGGAAAAATGGCAACTAGAGGTTAAATAATTAAGAGGATATAGAGGAAACTGACAAGTGTAGAAAAGAATATAGAAATCAACAACCTAAATAGACTGATAAGCATTAAGCAAGTAAATTAGCCACTAAACTGCATTTGTGTATGCACACGGTCTTGTCCCTGCCCCACTCGACCCAGAGTTTTTACTGGCAAATTCTCCCTAATAGATGATTTCAAGATTATGCAAAATTCTTACAAAGAATAATAAAAGATAAAACACCTTCATTTATTTAATGAGGTGTATATAATCTTGATAACAACAACAAAAAAAGTACCAAACAGAAAAATGATAAATTTTGCTCATAAACTCAGAACCAAAACTTACCACTAGGGCTTCCCTGGTGGCTCAGTGGTAAGGAATCTGCCTGCCAATGCAGGAGACACAGGTTCAACCCCTGGTCTGCAAGGATTCCACATGCCGCAGAGCAACTAGGCCTGTGTACCCCAACTACTGAGCTTGCGCTCCAGAGGCCAGGAGCCACAACTCCCCAGCCCACGGGCCACAACTCCCGAAGCCTGCACTCTGGAGCCCGACAGGAGAAGCCACTGCAATGAGAAGCCCACGCACCGCAACTAAACAACAGCCCCTGCCTGCCACAACTAGAGAAAAGCCCGCAGAGCAACCGAGAGTCAGCAGAGCCAAAAAGGAAAAAAAAAAAAATACTAAATTTGAAAAATTATGAAGTATATTAAAATAATACATGAGGCCCAAATTAGATTTTTCCCAAGGATATATGGATGAATAAACATTAGAAAAACTACTGATGCAATTATTCACATTAAACAATTAAAGACTACTGTTTCCAGAAAAGATAAAGTAGATGCACTTTCCTTCTGCTAAATACAATCCTAAACCCTGACATTATATATAAAACAAAGCGAACAAGATTCTGAAGCTGGAGAATTAAAAAAAGGACCGACTAGGGACCTTGGAACTCAAGAAATGACACAGCAGTTAAGTCCCTTTGTAACCTGAAAAGCAGACTGGCTTTCTCCTCTTAAATTTTCTCATTTAAATTTGACAGTGGAAAGAATAATTGTTAACACTGTCTAATGTGGTTCTAAACGTATTATAGGAAATAGCTAAAATAATTTATAAATAGGTGAGAGTAATGTTCATGGAGAAAGGTAAAGTTTTTAAGTTTCAGACTGGAAAATGATGATACCAACAGACTGTGACAAGTTATGTATATATAATACCTAGAGCAACCACTACTATACACACACACACACACAAACAGATACACTCAAAAACACTATTGATAAATAAAGATGGAATTCTAAAATTTTCAAACAATTCACAGGAAATAGGAAAAATACAGAGAAACCAACAGCAGAGGAAACAAACAAAAAACTACAAAATAAAAGGAAACTTTCTTGAGTCTGTATGTTTACATCTTTTGCCAAATTTCAGAAAATTTCAGTCATTATTTCTTGAGTATATTTTCAGTCTTGTCCTCTTTGTCTCCAAGAACTCTGATGGCAAGAATTTTAGACCTTTTGTTATGATCCCACAGATCCCTGAGGCTTTTTGTTTAAGGCTCTTCTAACTTTAGATTATTTTGAGTCTCTGTTATTCAATTAGGAAGTTTCCATTGCTTTGTCTTCCAGTTCACTAATTGTTTCCTCTTCCCCCTCCACTTTCCTATTGAGCCTAACCAAAGAACTTTTCATTTTGGTTTTGTACTTTTCTGTATCAAAATTTCAACTTGTTTCTTCTTTTTATCTTCTATTTCTTTGCAGTGTTTTTCTACTTTTTCACTTGTTTCAAGAATGTTTGTAATTGCTCAGTGAAGCATTTTTATCATGACTGATTTGTGATTTGTAGCAGTAATTCTAACACCTTTCATCATCTCAGTGTTGACATCTATTGCCTTTTGTTACACACCTTCCTGCTTCTTGGTATGAAAAGCCATCTTCGAATGAAACCTGGATATGTTCATACTGTGTTATCAGACTATGGATCTTATGGAAACCCTCTGTTTTCACTGGCTTTCTGTGACCCTGCCCCAGCAGGGGAAGCTCGGGGTGGAAGGCACCACACTTCATTGCTGACACGTGGAGGGAGAAGCCCAAGCTCCCTGGGGCCTCACTGACATCTGAGGGAGGAGTCCTCATTAGCCTTGGGTGGAGGTGGGAGGACAGGCTGACTGACAAGGCACTGGGAGCAGCCTCATCACTGCTGGGCGACGGTCGAAGACATAACCCTCTAATACTCCTCTGCTGACACGACCTCATTGCTGCTGGGTGGGGATCAAAATCCAGGCGAGAAGACGAGGCTCACAACCAGCGAGGACGGAAGACGCGCCAGCTCTCTGCTTGGTCTCCTCTGATACCACACTGTGGTGCTGCTGAGATGCTCTGTTCTCGTGAGGATAGAATTCTAAGCTCTCCATTCAGCCTCTTCAGGTCCAGGTTGGGGTAATGCCAGTTTTTCTGTAGTATTTGGCTAAAAGGGAGCAGACTGTGTCTAAAGAGTCTCCTATCTTGCCAGGCTGTTCTATTCCTTCTATTCCTGGTCTTGTAGCTAGAGACAGCAGATCTTTGTCAGACTGTGTGTGTATGGGCACCCTCCTACACCCTGTTGATGCCTACAGGCTACTGGCTTATCCAGTACTCAGTGTGGGATATAAAGCAAGCAGAAAATCCAAGAGACCTGCCACTATGCCATTCTTAAGGAACCAAAGTCCCTAGACTTCCTCTCCCTACCTTTCAGGGTCTTGTGTTTTATAGGTCCAGGGTTTAATGGGAGAAATAGGGGAAAGTATGTCCACTTTATTGTCCTGAAAGTAGAAATCCTCCTCAATTTTATTTTTATAGCCACTTCATCTATTTCTAGAATGAATGATGAGGAGGACTTTCCTGGTGGTCCACGGGCTAAGACTCCCAATGCAGAGAACCCGGGGTCCACCCCTGATCAAGGAACTAGATATCACATGCTGCAACTCAGAGTTTGCATGCCACAGCTAAACTCCCACATGCCACAACTGAAGATCTTGCAAAAAGGCAAATGGCTTCCCTGGTAGCTCAGATGATAAAGAATCTGCCTGCAATGTCAGAGACCTGGGTTCAATCCCTGGGTGGGGAAGATCCCCTAGAGGACGGCATGGAAACCCACTCCAATATTCTTGCCTGGAGAATCCCACGGACAGAGGAGCCTGGCAGGTCGCAAATGACTCAGGAACTAACACTTTCACACTTTCATATGACAGCTAAGACCTGGTACAGCCAAATAAATAAGTATTTTTTAAAACATAAATGAAGAGAATGATTAGGAAAATAATACTTCATTTGTCACTATCAAATGTGATCTCTGGCAACTGATTTAGAGAATCTAAAACATAAGACAAGCAACAGTTAAGCTTTTAGAAGCTTTGGGATTTTACTTGGCCTTTACTTAAACATAAACAAAAGTGTGATGTGGGAATCAGAAATTCACTGTAATCTCAAACTCCAACCAACACAGAAATTAGCCTGTCTGAAGCACTTTCCTCAGCTCTGAGTACCAGATTTTAAGATGCAGTAAACCAATGATAAACCCAAAGAATGAGACTATAGTGGTTCCAGAAGACGGAAAGAACTAGAGATCTTCACCTGAAGCAAGAAAAGGGGAACTAAGGAAAAAGGATTATGTAGTAGCAACTTTCAACATGTAGTAGGCTCACAATTTTAAAAAGAGGCAGAAAAGCACGGTCACCTAAGCTGACTTCTTATATTATACATCAGAATTTTCTAACAATCTGAACTGCCTAAAAAATAATGGCCTTCTGTACTATCCTTTGTTCCCCGATATCAGAAGCATTAAAATGAAGACCGTATGTCCACCAGCTGGAAATATCGCTGGGTGGATTGCTTCAGTAGGAGACAGACTAGTGATTTTGAAGCTATGATTAATGGTGCTGCCTGAAGTGGTACTGTGGAGGTGGGGTGTGATTGCTGCTGAGCTGGCAAAATGCCTGATATTCCCACCCGGCTTCAACAAGACCTTCCACTTACATATCCAGCATCTGCAGCGGCTTTTATTAGGGGACGTGGAAGTGAGTTGGAGAAAAGGATTATGCTTTAGAGCGAAAGTTAAAAAGTGACTGAAGTGAAGACATGAACTAAGGCCTCTCTGAACTTTCCATTCTGTGATCAATTCTCAGCTCTCAGCTACATTCCAGAAAAGTAAGATCATCATCTTATTACAGAATTACTGCAGACGACATTAATATATGTGATTTTAAAAGTCTTGTTTTTTTTGTAATGGGGCTGTTAGAGTGAATGAAGCTCTCTTTGCTAACTGTATCAGCACAGCCTATAGTGGGCCTGGGGTGAATTATTGTTTTTCCTCTGAAAAAAACTGATAAACTAAATGCCTTTTTATTACAAAAAATAGAAAGTAGCTACAGAAAAGTAAGCCTTGTAAACCCAGGAAATTATACATTTTAAACTTGTACTTCTATCAAGGAAAGAATAGAAAAAAATTAGTTGTTACATTAACTAAATTCTAAGTGAACACACTATATTATCAAAATAAGTATATAACTTTTTGCAAAATTAAAGGCAATTTGTTAATTATTAGAATAGCAAAAAATGGGCAATACTATATGAAACTTTCTAGACACCTGAATCTTTAATAAACTACATCAAGAAAGTTACAGATCATTTCATATTTATATCCATACAAAAACAGTGACCACCATAGTTGATCTACAGGAAGTTTTTTAAAACCATGTTTGAATTATTAATCTGACCAAGCTTAAAAAATTCACAGATTTCAGAATCATCTTTCTTACTGTCATTCTAGTGGAATTCTTATCCATAAAATAACTAGAGATTGTATTCTCAACATGGCAGTCCACTGGCTTCTACAGAAATAACATTTATGGTGAAGAAGTCAGTCTAAAGGTCTATGATGTGTATTTTGCTGAGGCATGATTCAGAAGATGGCAGAGAGATGTGCCACTTATATGGTAGTGAGTCTACCCCATCACTCAGCATGGCTAGATCAACATGGTTTGTTTTCTTTGTAGTTTATGTATTTTGTGAACAAATTACATGTTAAATGGTATACCAAATTAAGGGAATTGAGGTCTTATGATAAAACCTTTGTGGAACATTAAGATATCGCAAACACCACTGTATTTCATATGCTTTAAAATATTATTTGTAAATTTACATATAAAATTTTAAAAATGATAATAACACAATATAGTAACTATGAAAATATTTCAAAATATTTTCAGACACTTTGCTTTTATAAAAACTTATTTTCTCATAAAGGGTAATGTGGAAAATTTAGAAAATATTGAATAGCAAAAATAAGAAAAATAAAAAACCCTTTAAAAATACAGAACGATGAACTTTAACAGAAAAGTACCAGTGATTTTTATGGATCCCATTTTAAGATGCAAAGAGCTGAATGAATTCAGATTTTGTTACCCCATTTAACATTTAATTAAATTCAACCATTTATTATAAGCCTACAGGACTGCTCAACTGATTTAAACAATATACTAAAACTTGATGCTTTCAGCACTAAAAAGCAAAAACAGAATTAACTTTCAGATTAAATTTGAGATGCTCATAAACTGTATCACCAAAACATTACTTATTTGAAATTACTATACCATTAAGATTGTAAAGATAATAAAAACTTAAGTGAAAATATCCAATGATCAAATTTCCTTTAGGAAAACTAGGCAACAAAATTAATGTGATAAAGTTATCATTTATTACTACTAAAATTTATATACTACATACTATTTCTTGATGCTATCAGCTATATTTTACAGATGTATATTTTTAATTTAAAAGTATCATATGTCTGAAGGAACACAGTTTTCATATTTTCTTTTACATTTTAAGAGATTTTTGTTTCTGACATAAATACATTTACTGATTTTTTTTTTAAAGTCCAGCATCTCTTTTACATCATTCTTCTTTAATCTACTTACTGCAAAATTTCCCAAAGATTTTTAATTTAATGAAGAAAAGATTAAGCAAACAATGCCTGGTGCTCCTCTGTAAACTGATTAAAATGCCAACTAGTAATCCTGAAGATGAGTTACCTTTTAATTTAAGCTTTTATTTTAATTGCATATAGAAAGTGAATCTGCTTCTTGTATGTGGCAATTAATATTCAACATTTTTAATGCATCCTGGAAATGGGTATAAATTCAAGAATAGATTCTTTACCAGGGACATAGCCAAAAGATAAGGTGTTCTAAAACCAGTTTTTTGTTTCTCAAGATGCCGCAGTCTAAATCACACTAAACCGTATAATTTCTAAAATCTCAAGCTTGTTATCAGTGCTATTACCTTTCAGTTGGTGACTTAGAATCTGTTCCAAAATGGCTGCAAAGTTCTTAAATTCAGAAGACTCATCAATTGTCTTAAAGTAGGATCAATCAATCAGGGTCTTCACAGAAAACCTATGGGGAAAAAATTTATTATTGCTTTTAAGTAAATGTGATTCATTCACCGAGTATGAAAAATGGGAGGAAAGAAATCTAGAGAAATAGTACAGAAATGTTTTATAAGATTATATGGTCTGAAAACTCCATTTACTCAAATTCACTCTGTACACAGAAAATTTTACAGAAATATCAGCCTTTTTGACTTATATATTTACTATCTGTTGACTACATTAAGACTTAGAAATAGTCCACTGTCCTCAGAGCCATTAACATCAGAATAAACAAAATGACCTAAATCATTAAGTCCAGAGTCATAATACAACTTATAAGAGTTTAAGCATCAGACCAAAATGCTTTTAAGAGTTTTGGAGAACAAAATTGATTAAGATAGGATTTGAGTATTCATGAAGTGTAGATCCCAAGTTTTTATGAACTATAACAGGAAAACTTATAACTCTGTAAAGTACACTATATTTTTCCTTCTCTTCAGAATGTCCTTTGTCTCTATTTCTGACTGCCAAATACCAATGCATTTCCCAAGACTCAGCTTAAATGCCATCTTCTCAATGAAATTTAACCTCTACATATTCCTAGCTCAAAGTAGCATCTTGTTTGTAGCTCCTTTAAGAGATGATTACAACTTATCTTACTGCTATTACTTGTGTTGTCTATCTCTATCTTATTAGAATACAAATTCCTTCAGAAGCATATCTTTTGTGTGTTTATATCTTCCTTAGCACATAGGACAATGACTTGAAGGATATACTCTGTAAGTATCTCTTGATATATCTATAAGACCTATTTTGAGGGAACGGTAAAAAGGCCAATGTCACCGTAAGACAAAAAAGAAAGTTCATGATTTCTAACATGTATATCTTCCTGGACCCACAATCAAAATCAGGATCTGGAGCAGTTCTGTTGTCCCTAGCACTTCCCTCATGCTATCCCTGCATCACTGGAAAAGACCCTGATGCTGGGAAAGACTGAAGGCAGGAGGAGAAGGGGACGACAGAGAAAGAGATGGTTGAATGGCATCACTGACTCGAAGGACATGAGTTTGGGCAAGCTCTGGGAGATGGTGAAGAACAGGGAAGCCTGGCATGCTGCAGTCCATGGGGTCACAAAGAGTAGGATACTAATGAGCACCTGAACTGACTGATCCCTTTATAAGGATACTATCCCTTTACAGCCACACCCTATGAAAGGTGATTTGTGAGTGTCTCAGTTCAGTTCATTCGCTCAGTTGTGTCCAACTCTTTGTGACCCCATGAGCTGCAGCACACCAGGCCTCCTTATCCAACACCAACTCCCGGAGCCCACCCAAACTCATGTCCATTGAGTCGGTGATGCCATCAAACCATCTCATCCTCTGTCGTCCCCTTCTCCTCCAGTCCTCAATCTTACCCAGCATCAGGGTCTTTTCAAATGAGTCAGCTCTTCAGGTAGCCAAAGTATTGGAGTTTCAGCTTTAGCATCAGACCTTCCAATGAACACCCAGGACTGATCTCCTTTAGGATGGACTGGTTGGATCTCCTTGCAGCCCAAAGGACTCTCAAGAGTCTTCTCCAACACCACAGTTCAAAAGCATCAATTCTTTGGTGCTCAGCTTTCTTTAAAGTCCAACTCTCACATCCATATATGACCACTGGAAAAACCAAAACCTTGACTAGACAGACCTTTGTTGGCAAAGTAATGTCTCTGCTTTTTAATATGCTGTCTGTGAGTGTCTAAGTAAAGACAATCAGTAGCGTAGGAAGAGAAGGGGTAATGATGAGAACTGTTAAATAATTAGAAAGGTAAACTATGGACTTCCCAGGTGGCGCAAGTGGTAAAGAACCTGTCTGCCAATGTAGGAGACATAAGAGGTGCAGGTTCGATCCCTGGGTCCCAAAGATCCCCTGGACGAGGGCACGGCAACCCACTCCAGTATTCTTGCCTGGAGAATCCCATGGACATAGGAGCCTGGTGGACTACAGTCCATAGGCTTGGAGAGTCAGACACAACTGAAGCGACTGAACGCACGCACGCACGCACGCGCGCGCACACACACACACACACACACACACGGGAGATAAAGGAGTACAAATTGTTCCTTAGGTTTTAGGCTTACTGGCAATGCTCATTCAATCAGGACAAAAAATACAAGACCTACGTATAAAGGCAAATATAAATATACTTTTTTCTATGAGTTAAACACAGGCAGTCCTCCCTCTGCACATGAAAATGTCTGTGCAAACTGAGATCATGCAGTGTGATCGCAATAATCAATAGAAACAATTACAATTATTCTGTGCCCTTCACAAATTTCTGTTAAAACATTAAAAACTCTCTGCCGGCTATAATGCACAGGGAAATGGAAAAAATAGTCAAACATTATTTAGTACACTGTAATTTAAAACATGAGCAATACTGAGAATTAGGGTGTGTTCTTTGTGAAAAAACTTATCTAGAATAGTTTGAAAAGTGTTTACTTTCTTCTCATTGTATAACTTAAAATATGAGTGAGTATGTTCTCTAAGCCTGGGCAAACTTTCATATGCTTTTCTAAGTTTGAATCAGTTCCAACATTTTACCCTGTGAATTTTCAAAGCAGTGAGAATCTCTGAGAGGCCCTATAATACTATTATTACATCTTTTTGTCATAACCACTTTGTTCATTTATATCAATGTTTCCTTCAATAATTTCCTCTGGCTGATTATCTAAATTCTCTTGAATGGCAGCAGTTTGGGCTTCCCTGGTGGCTCAGATGGTAAAGAATCTGCCTGCAAAAAAAAAAAAAAAAAGAATCTGCCTGCAATGCACAAGACCCAGGTTCGATCCTTGGGTCAGGAAGATCCCCTGGAGAAGGGAATGGCAACCCACTCCAGTACTCTTGCCTGGAGAATCCCATGGACAGAGGAACCTGATGGGCTATATAGTCCACGGGGTCGCCAAGAGTTGGACACAACCGAGCGACTAACACTATCACTTTCAATCAACATTCCAATGATCAACTGTTTCTTCTATGGTTCCATTTATGTTCCATTCAAGTTTTACTTCCAGCATTATCACTTTCTGTTTCTTTGCCCCAGTGTCATCGTTGTTGGCCAATTTCCTCTTTTAATTGTGTATTTCCACTCAATGGCATGTGGGTTTACAAAAAGGAAACAAAGAAACAACATACCTGCAGGTTTTGACTTCTGTGTATGAACCAGTAACAGATGCAAAGTGACCAATCCTAGACAGACTCTGAAGCAATGACATGACTGGTCACTAACCATGATGTGCATTTGTTATTTACACAACGATCTGTGAGTTACCAGCAAAATTTTATTCTATGCAACTACTCACAATTAATATAGAAGTCAAAGTGTTAGCCACTTAGTCATGTCCGACTTTTTATGACCCCATGGACTGTAGCCCGCCAGGCTCCTTTTCCATGGGATTTCCCAAGCAAGAACACTGGAGTGGGTATCCGTTCCCTTCTCCAGGGGATCTTCCCAACCCATGGATTGAACCCAGGTCTCTTGCATTGCAGGCGGGCTTCTCTTGTGCTCAGGTGGTAAAGAATCCATCTGCAATGGAATCCAGGGAGACCTGGATACGATCCCTGGGTTGGGAAGATCCCCTGGAGAAGGGAATGGCTACTCACTCCAGTATCCTGGCCTGGAGAATTCCATGGACTGCATAGTCCATGGAGTCACAAAGAGTTGGACACAACTGAGTGACTTTCACTTTCTTTCTTTACTGCCTGAGCCACCAGGGAGTTGTTGTTGCAGGGACTGCTATTATTAAATTAAATTCTAGTAACTAAAATCAGTGCAAATGGGAACTGTGCAAAGTGAAGACTGCCTTACAGTCCTCAAACCAAAGAAACCCATTCCATGTTAGCATAAATATTTTTATTAAAACTATATTTTTCAAAACTAAAAGTGCTAATAGTATGATTTAAATCTTTGCAAATATCTTTAGTGTTGTACTTAATAGACAATAACTAGCATCTCACATCTGTTTCTGCATTCAAGCTATCTAATATCACACACCATGTAGTCTCTGGAAAACTCCACTTGCACTTGTTTAAAAATGGGAACAAAAAAGCATATAATATCCCAACATGTTAAGAAAATATTACTGATGTTTCAGACCTCTGAAAGGGTCTGAGTCCAGGAGCACACTTTGAGAGCCACTAGCCCATGGTATTCTTTGTATGGAATGAAATAACAATGCAACTAGAATGGTAGTAATTACACATCCTTGAGAAACCAGTCACTCTATTTTCAATCTTCTTTGGTTCAGACAAATAACTTTAACCAAAAAAGGCTGAGACAGATTAATGTTCAACTATAGTACTATTTACAGCAACTGGAGCTCCATGGAGGAGCCGCTATGTAAAAGACACAGACAAAAAAAGAATAACTATGATGTAATTGATGGAAGTTTCTCTCTTGAATCTAATACACAAGTTAGATAAATACTATGTGTAATCCATCAGTATATGAATAGAAATAAAAACAAAGTAAAACAAAATCAAATTAAAGCAGGGACTTGAAATCCACTTTTGTTTCCTATGCCCTTTTCACTGACAATACACTAGAAAAGTGCTGTCAATCTTCAGCAAACTTTTAAACTTTTAACAATAACAGAAAAGTTTAATCTTATTCCATAAGAGAAAGAAATGCTAAGTGTTCCTAAAATGAATAAACAAAAGCCATATAGTCTCCACCTCCATCTTTGACCTAAAAAGAAGGAAACTTCTGAATGTTTCTAATCTTTAATAGAACAGAATAGAAAATCTAACTCTGCAATCACATTCAAGGTAGCAGTAATCTACCTCAATTTCAAAGAAGTATGGCATTTAAGATAGTAAGTACACAGGTGAAATGAACTGAAAATGATATTTAAAGATAATAACAGAGTGCTTATTTCACCAAAAAAGAGCTAGAACTCAATTTCCACCTGTAACAGCCTGGTTAGATTTCAGCCACTACTGTCCTCCAGGAATAACATAAAAATACCTAACAAATGTTCTTTGTAAATGTAATAGAGAAGGAAAAGTCATGGAGAGTAACATATATATTTTTGTAGCATCAAGAGGCCTGTACAGATCAATCAATAGTCAATAAAATATGAATCTTTCTGTCATGTTGTTATAGTAGATTATCTCCTATAGAAGACACTATGTGCATGACAAAAATCTAAAATGGTAAATCTTGGAGCGTCAGATTACTTGTAAGTCAATATGTGACTAAAAACTAAAACAAAAGCAAAGTGTAAATATCCTAAAGCGTGTCATTAGACACATTTTATGTTATTTTCAGTCAGGAAGATATTTTAAGGCTGAGAAAGCATTTCAAATAATTTCTATGATAACAAGGTTAATAATGAAGAAATTACTGTTTCCCAGCATTGCTTCATCATTTATAGCCTGCTCTCCTCCTGTCAACACAAATCAAAACTTCAGAAGGCAAATTAGTTCTTTAGAATCCATGCTTTTACTTCTAGCTAGCCAAGTCTTCCCATTCAGCATTTACTTCTCTAGAATTATGCGGCTAGCTCCATTATGCCAGAAAATGAGAATCCTTTCCTCCAAAATCCAGTAACTAAGACATGTTATAAAAACCAAACCTGTAAAAAGAATTTCAGTACATCTAAAAAATATCACACAGATGCTAAGCTATTCCCTGCTAATGATGACATTAATATTAGTCATCTATTTCCCAAAGAGTACTGATTTTAAAATAATGAAATGACAATTTGATGAATGTCTAAAAATACCAAATCAAGTCTAAGTAACAGCTTTTACATAGGAATTAAAAAGAAAAAAATTTACATAAAAGGGTCTTTTAATTAAATGTTTTTTGAAATGTCTCTGTCTTAAAAGATTCTCTTTCCTACCTTCAATGTCCAAAGAAAATTTTTGTTAGTTCAGAAATTTAAAAAATGATTGTAAAAAAAAAAAAAAGTGATTGTGACTAAACCATCAAATTTAAGAAAGCAGGAACCACCTTTTTCCCTTTGGAAACATATCAAGAAAGATGTTTACCAAAAGTACATTTAAAAAAAAAATCTTCACTAAACCCATTTAAATTAATTCATTCCACAGTAAACAAGTTTCTAACATAACAGTAACAACAAATAATTAAAGGCAAAAAATGTGACAACAAAGTCAAAAATAAAATAGCTTTTCCAAAAAAACTAAAAACAGAGTTACTACCTGATCCAGCAATCCCACTCCTGAGCACATATCCTCAGAGAACATAATTTGAAAAGATACATGCATCCTAATATTCATAGCAGCACTATTTACAATAGCCAAGATGTGGAAGCAAGTAAATGTCCATCAACAGATGAATGGATAAAGAAAATGTGGTATATATATACAACAGAATATTACTCAGCCATAGAAAAGAATGAAAGAATGCTATCCACAGTAATATGGATGGATCTAGAGATTATCATACACAGTGAAGTAAGCCAGACAGAAAGCCAAGTATCATATGATACCATTCATATGTGAAACTTTTAAAAGAATGATACAAATGAACTTATTTGCAAAACAGAAAGAGACTCACAGACATAGAAAACAAACAAGTTACTAAAGAGGAAAGATGGGGAAGTGATCAATTAAGAGTTCGGGATTAATAGATACAAACGACTACATATAAAATGATTACCAACAGGGACCTACTGTACAGCACGGGGAACTATACTCAATATTGTGCAATAATCTATGAGGGAAAAGAACCTGAAAAGGAATATCTACATCCATATACCTGGATCACTGTGCTGTAACTAACAGGATATTATAAATCAACTATATGCAATAAAAAAAGCAGCTCATTGCAGGTCCCCCCAAAATGACTTCATGAAATATCTCACTCTTGATTAGAAAAGAAACTATTTAAAAGTAGAAATTCATCTTTAATATTTAAAGGCCCTGTATTAGTAATATACAAAGATGTATTCACATACACAGAGAAGAATCAAGTAGGAAAGAAATATATTTCCATATCTTTTAACACAAGCTTATATAATCTTAACTATTTGTCAAACATGCATCAGAAAAATATTAATTTCACAAAATCAGATTTTCTTATCTATATTTTTATATTCCTTTATATGGAATTATACCTGAAGATAAACAAAGTACATAAAGGCATATAGAATCATTACATTTCAAAATCAAAAGGGGTTCAGAAAAGCTATAATCATTTATGAGTGATATTTTAAAAAGTCACATAAGTATCCAAATTGTAAGAGAATTCTTTCCACTACTACCACACCAAATTTACAGGATTCCTTATATTATTATTGCAAGTAGTCCTTACCAAGGGGTGGGGTAACTACCTCTGCCATTGCTGTATCTATTATCAATAATCAACAAGGAGATGGCTGCCAAGAGATATGATACAATCCTCCCCAAATGTAAAACAGTGACTATGGATAATAATGAGCACCGTATCCAGGTATCTGTTCATTGGAAAGCCTATTTCTTTTATTTTACACCAGAAACCCCTCCCAAATCTTTCTGAATCAGCAATTCATCTTAGTTCTTTTAAAGTCTTATGACAGTTAAGAATTCCCAATAATCATGTGTATTTCCCCCTTTATCTTTCCTAAAATTTAAATCTCCTTTATAAGTAGAAAAAAACTTTTCACATACCCATTTGGCAGGAGCCTGAGACTATTGTCCACAGGCAAAAACCAACCAGTTGCCTGTTTCTATAACGTTTTATTAAAACACAGAAAAAAGTTCCAACCCTCTTCTCTGGAATATATACCCTGAAACTCAAAAGTCTGTTTTGACACAGTTTACCATTTTTTTCTTTTTAAATTTTGCTTAGTGTAAAAAAATGAGAGACAGAGAGAGAGAAAGAGAGAGGTGTATTTTAAAATATTTTCCCCATGTGTACTATCAAAATTGCTTGTAAAACAGAATTGTTAATCTAAACACCTAAGACTGAGATATCATATTAACATCTTGTATTGCTACATAAGCAGACTGACAACAGATTGCACAACATGAAAAATAACCTGAAGCACTATCTTTAAACAAAAGGATGAGACAATTTTATAAACATTTTTTAAAACTTTTTTATTGAAGGATAATTGTTTGTAAATTACAGATTTTTGTTGTTTTCTGTCAAACCTCAACATGAATCAGCCATAGGTATACACATACCCCTCCCTTTAGAAGCTCCCTCCCATCTCCCTCCCCATCCCACTCCTCTAGGTTGATACAGAGCCCCTGTTTGACCTTTCTGAGCCATACAGCAAATTCCCATTGGCTATCTATTTTACATGTGGTAATGCAAGTTTCCATGTTACTCTTTTCATACCTCTCACCCTCTCCTCCCCTCTCCCCATGTCCATAAGTCTATTCTCTATGTCTGTTTCTCCATTGCTGCCCTATAAATAAATTCTTCAGTACCATTTTTCTAGATTCCGTGTATATGCATTAGAATACGAGATTTATCTCTTTCCGGCTCACTTCACGCTGTATAATAGGTTCTAGGTTCATCTACCTCATCAGAACTGACTCAAATGCATTTCTTTTTATGGCTGAGTAATAGCCCATTATGTATATGGACCACAACTTCTGTGTCCATTCATCTGCCCATGGACGTCTAGGTGCCTTCCATGTTCTAGTTATTGTAAACAGTGCTGCAGTGAACAACGGGATACATGTGTCTTTTTCAATTTTGGTTTCCTCAGAGTATATGCTTAGGAGTGGGATTGCTGGGTCATATGGTGGTTTTAATCCTAGTTTTTTAAGACATCTCCACACAATCTTCCACAGTGGCTGTATCAATTTACATTCCCAGCAACAGTGCAAGAGCATTCCCTTTTCTCCACACCTTCTCCAGCATTTACTGTTTGTAGACTTTTTGATGATGGCCATTCTGAGCAGTAGGAGGTGATATCTCATTGTGGTTTTGATTTGCATTCTTCTAATAATGAGCGATGTTGAACATCTTTTCATGTGTTTGTTAACCATCTGTAAATCTTCTTTGGAGAAATGTCTTTTAGGTCTTTTTCCCACTTTTTGATTGGGCTGTTTGCTTTTCTGTTATTGAGTTGTATAAGCTGCTTATATATTCTGGGCTTTTATTTTGGGGGAGATTTTTTTTATCACAGCTTCAATTTCAGTGCTTGTAATTGGGTTGTTCATAATTTCTATTTCTTCCTGGTTCAATCTTGGAAGACTGAACTTTTCTAAGAACCTGTCCATTTCTTCCAGGTTATCCATTTTATTGCCATATAGTCGTTCATAATAGTCTCTTATAATCCTTTGTATTTCTGCATTGTCTGTTGTAACCTCTCCTTTTTCACTTCTAATTTTGTTGATTTGATTCTTCTCTATTCTTTGATGAGTCTGGCTAAAGGTTTGTCAATTTTGTTTATCTTCTGAAAGAACCAGCTTTTATTTTTTTAATCTTTACTACTGTTTCTTTCATTTCTTTTTCATTTATTTCTGCTCGGATCTTTATGTTTCCTTCTACTGATTTTGACGGGTTTTTGTTCTTCTTTTTCCAGTTGCTTTAGGTGTAAAGTTAGGTTGTCTGTTTGATATTTTTCTTGTTTCTTGAGGTAGGATTGCATTGCCATAAATTTCCGTCTTAGGACTCTTTGGCTGCATTCCATAGGTTTTGAGTTGTCATGTTTTCATTGTCATTTGTTTCTATAAAGTTTTTGACTTCCCTTTTGATTTCTTCAGAAACCTGTTGGTTATTTAGAAACGTGCTGTTTAATTTCCATGGGTTTGTGTTTTTTAGTTTTTTTCTTGTAACTGATATCTAGTCTCACAGTGTTGTGGTTGGAGAAGATACTTGATATGATTTTAATTTTCTTAAATTTACTGAAGTTTGATTTGTGACCCAAGATGTGGTCTATCCTGGAGAATGTTTCATGTGCACATGAGAACAAGGTGTATTCTTTTGCATTTGGATGGAATGTCCTGAAGTTATCAATGAGATCCATCTCATCTAATGTATCATTTATGACTTGTGTTTCCTTATTAATTTTGTTTTGATGATCTGTCCATTGGTGTGAGTGGGGTGTCAAAGTCTCCTACTATTATCGTGCTGTCAATTTCTGCTTTTATGACTGTTAGTGTTCGTCTTATGTACTGAGGTGCCCCTATGTTGGTGCATAGATATTTACAATTATTACATCTTCTGCTTGGATTGATCCCTTGGTCAACATGTAGTGTCCTTCATTATCTCTTGCAATCTTCTTTAGTTTAAGGTCTATTTTGTCTGATATGAGGATTGATACTCCAGTAAAAAAAAAAAAAATCAACTTTCTTTTGAAAGTAAAAAATACTTTCTTTTGCTTCCCATTTGCATGGAATATATTTTTCCATCCTCTCACTTTCAGTCTATATGTGTCTTTACGTCTGAAGTGGGTTTCTTGTAGACAGCGTATGTATGGGTCTTGTTTTTGTATCCATTCAGCCAATCTGTTTCTTTTGGTGGGAGCATTTAATCCATTTACATTTCAAGTAATTATTGATATATATGTTCCTATTGCAATTTTCTTAATTGTTTGGGGTTGATTTTGTAGATCTTTTCTCTTCTGTTGTATTTCTTGACTATCTAAGCCCCTTTAACATTTGTGGTAAAGCTGGTTTGGTGGTACTGAATTCTCTTAACTGCTGCTTGTCTGAAAAGCTTTTTATTTCTCCATCAATTTTGAATGAGATCCTTGCCAGGTACAGTAATCTTGGTTGTAGGTTTTTCCCTTTCAGTCCTTTAAATATATCCTGCCATTCCCTTCTGACCTGCAGAGTTTCTGCTGAAAGATCAGCTGTTAAACGTATGGGGTTTCCTTTGTATGTTACTTGTTGCTTCTCCCTTGCTGCTTTTAATATTCTTTCTTTGTGTTTAGTCTTCGTTAGTTTCTTCAGTATGTGTAAGACAAGACAATTTTTCACAACTTGTTTAAAATTAGAAAGTATTCAAACAAAAAAAATTTCCCATCTTAAATTAATTCATTTGATTTCTTATATGAAATAATTTCCAATTAATATCAGCTTAATAAAGAATACTTTCACTGGACACCTGTATCACATATCACTTTGGAATTCTTCTTTGTCCAAAGACAAATGAAAATATTCAAGTGATGTATTGTAACATAAGTAAGCTATCTAGGCCTCCCAGGTGGCTCAGTGGTACAGAATCTGTCTGCCAACACAGAAGATGAGGGTTCGATCCCTGGATTGGGAAGATCACCTGGAGAAGGCAATGGCAACTCACTCCAGTATCCTTGCCTGGGAAATTCTATGGAGAGAGGTGCCTGGAAGGCTACAGCCCACAGGGTCACAAAAAGAGTGAGACATGACTTTGCAACTAAACAATAATAGGGACAAGCTATCTAGTAAACTAGATAGACAGTTCTACTACTAAAGCTATTAGATTTTTAAATTTCAATGCTTTTTATTTTTTTCACTGTTTTTAAAGGTTATATCCACTGATAATTACTAGAAAATATCTGCTATATTCCTCATGCTGTACAATATATCCCTGTAGTTTATTTTATACCTAGTATAAAATATGTAAAAACAAAATTTTTTAAAAGCATGTACCTCTTAATCTCCTACCCTTACACTACCCCTCCCCCAGTCATCCCCCCACTGGTAACCACTAGCTTGCTCTCTGTATCTGTGAACCTAAAGCTGTTTGATGTTTAAAACCCCCTCATTAGAGATTATTCATAAGGGGGGCTTTTTTTTTTTTTTAAAAAGAAGTGAGTGAGAATGGTTCTTTAGTTTGCCTTCAACCTTGTTTTAGAAATATCCACTGCTACTATTCTTCATTAGTTGGACATAATTACCTCATTTGACAAACATCCCTACTATGTACTAGATGCTGTGAATAAAATAGATGCTCAACAAACTATGATTCCTGGACTTGAGAAATGCACATTCCAATATAAGACAAAAAGATAATTAGATTACAGTAGAATGAGCACCATATTTATTAAAAAATATTTTGGGATGAGGGGAGACAAATGGTTCTAACATTACGGGAGAAGCAGTAAAAGCTCAATTTGGATTTACTGCAGTAAATCAAAGGTCAAAAGGATAGAAATCAAAAATACAAAGAGTTGACCCTTGAACAACACAAGTTTGAGTGCATAAGTCCACTTAGACATGGACCATTTATTTCCCATTTACACTACAGTAGTATATGATTACGGTTGGTTGAATCTGTAAATGCAGTCACAGTTTGGAGGGCTGACTGCATACGCATGACTGTTTTTTTTTTTTTTTTTTTTATTTTACGCATGACTGTTAAATGTGGATTTCTGACTTGTGGAAGGTATGCACCCCTAAGCCTCATACTATTTAAGGGTAAACTGTACAGAAAATGAAAAAGAATATATAACCAACAAGTTCATACAGAGAAAACTAAATGGAATAAGTGAAAGTGAAGTCGCTCAGTCGTGTCCAACTCTGCGACCTCACGGACTGGACTGTAGCCTGCCTGCTCCTCCGTCCAAGGGATTTTCCAGGCAACAGTACTGGAGTGGGTTGCCATTTCCTTCTCCAATGGAATAAATGAAATAACAAAAAATAATGATACATAAGACAAGAAAAGAGAAAAAGTGAACATAAATAGTAAAATGGTAGTCATAAACCCAAATGTAATAACATTAAATATAAATGGGCTAAATGCTCTGAATAAAAAACTAGATGAAATGTAAAATACAATTCTATCCTGCCTATAAAGAGACACTTTTAAGGACCCAGAAATACTGAAAGTTAAGAATAAAAAGTATATCATATAAACATTAACTAAAAGAAACCTATTTTAACTATGCTAATAGCAGAAAAAACTAGACTTTAAGGTAGGAACACTATTAGAGAAAAAGAAGGACATTTCATAACAAAGGAATGAAATCACTAGGAAGAGATCACAAGTCTCAATCCGTACCCAACTGGTAATCGAACAACAAAATATTCATAGCAAATAAATGACAGAACTAAACAGAGGAATAGACAAATCTACACTCAAGAGACAGATCTGAAAGATCTAACACCTCTCTCTTAACATCAGGCTAAGCATACAAAAAACTAGGAAGGACAGAGAAAATAGGAACACAATGGCATCTATAAAACATGAAATCAACAATGACAGAATACAGTCCTCCCTTGATATCTGCAGGGAATTGGTTCCAGGAACCCTGAAGAAACCAAAATCCACAGATGCTCAAGTTCCTTAGAGTTGGCCCTCCATATTGCTGGATGTGGAACTGGTGAATACAGAGGACTGTTTATATTCTTTTCAAATGCATATGAAAGAGTTACTAAAATTGACCAAATGTTGCATTGTAAAGCAAGCATAGATAAAAATTCAAAACTTTAAAATCTTTTCAAATACTCTCTGCACAGTGGAATTAAGTTAGAACTCAATAACTAAAAATAGAAAATCCTCAACTGTCTGAAAGTTAAGCAGTACCTTTTAAAGTAAACAATGAGTCAAAGAAGAAATCCCAACAGAAAGTAGAAAACATTTTAAACTAATTAATAATGAAATACAAATTTTAAATCTGTGTCTGACTCTGCGACCCCATGGACTGTAGCCCACCTGGATCCTCTGTTCGTGGAATTCTCCAGGCAAGACTACTGGAGTGGATTGCCATTCCCTTCTCCAGGGGATCTTCCCAACCCAGAGATCAAACCCGGGGCCTCCGGCATTGCAGGCAGATTCTTTACTGTCTGAGCCACCTGGGAAGCCCCTTGTTTGCTATCCCAAAGCAAGGTCAAACAAGGCAATCTGAGGTCTGAAAACGCAAAGATTGGAAAGAAGGAAGGCTGAGAAACAATGATCTAAACTTCCATCTCAAGAAATTAGAAAAAGAACAGGAACTTAAAAAGGGGGGGGGGGGAGGAAGGAAATACTAAATATGATAAGAGAAAGCAACAAATTAAGAAATATACAGAGGAAATTAACAAAGCTAAAGGCTGGTTCTCTGAAGATAGTAATAAAATTTATATACTCCCAGCAAGGAAAAAAATGGGAAAAACAGAAATTACCAAAATCAGGAGAGAAAAATGGGAAATGACCAGATTTTTAAATGATAAAAAGATATTCCGAGGATATTTAGAGAAGATTGAAATTTGGTAACATACCTGAATGGGTGTATTCCTTGAAAAACTCGCTGAAAATGATAAAAGAATAAACAGGAAATCTGAATTGTTCGTTATCTATTAAATAAATTGAGTCTATTACTAAAAGACTTCCCACAAAGACAATTCGTGGTTCAGATTTCTTCCCTGGTGAATTCTTTCAAAAGTTTAAGAAGGAAATAATATTAACTGTACACAAATTCTCCTACAAAACAGAATAAAAGAACATTTCCCAACTTGTAAAGTCAGATAATCTTGATGACAAATCTAGACAAGGACACTGTAAGAAAGAACAATCACAGACCAACCACTTTCATAAATGTGCAAAAATCCCAAATAAAAATCACCTCACTTAATGTAAAGATATGTAAAAAAGATAATACAGCACAACCCAGTTTATTTATTCCAGGGTGGGTTAGCATCAAAAAGTCAATCAATGTGATTAACGACATACAGAGAAAAAAGGAGAGGAATCACATGTTCATCTTGATAGAAAAAGTATTCGATAGCATTTGCTGTTGTTCAGTTGCTAAGCTGTATCTGACTCTTTGTGACCCTATGAATTGTAGTTCACAAGCTTCCCTATCCTTCACTATCTCCTGGAGTTTGCTCAAACTCATTCAGCATCCACTTACAATAAAAATTCTCAGCAATCTATTAGTAAAAAAGAACCAAGAAAAATCTACTGCAAACATCATACTTGGTGGTAAAACTGTTAACGCTTTCTACAATACTGTGGTCCTAGGCAGTGCAGTAAGACAAAAAAGAAAAGCCATAACGTTTAAAAAGGGAAGAAGTAAAATAGGTAGAAGACATGACAATGTTTTCAGAATGCTAAACACACACACACAAAACTGCAGAAAATCTATTAGAATTAATAAGCACATCTGGTAAAATTGCTAATTACAAGAACAATATTTTAAAAAGTCAATTCAATGTCTATATATCAGCAAAGAAAAAAGTTTTAAAATTATAATAATACAGAGATATCAAATATGGAAGAACAAATCTAAAAAGATAAAATATATATTCAAAACTATGAAACATCTTTGAGAAAAATTTCAGAATAGTTACAAATACATGAAGGGATGGAGATTTTTTACTCATGGATTGCATTTAAGGCTTGTCAAGATGGCAGATGATGTATAGATTAAATGCAAACTTAAAAAAAATTCCAGCAGGTTTTTAAAATGGAAACTGACAAGCTGATCCTAAAATCTAGTTTGCAAAGCCCAAGAAAAGCCAAGACAGTCCTGAACACACAGCTGGGGAACTTATAGTCCCAAACACCAAGACATACTATAAAGATATAGTTATTAAACCAATATGACATTAACTCAAGAACAGACAACAGACTGATGGAACAGAAGAGGGATCCAGAAGCACACACACCAACGATCCCATCACCTTGTTCTTGTTCAGTCGCTCAGTCACCTGACTTATGATAAATGTGACACCTGAGAGTAGTGAGGAAAGCATGGTCATTTTAATAAATGGTACTAGGGAAGAGCCCCTGGAGGAGGGCATGGAAACCCACTCCAGTATTCGTGCCTGGAGAATCCCATGGACAGAGGGGCCTGGAGCACTCTGTCCACTGGGTAGCAAAGAGTCGGACACGACTGAAGCTATTTAGTGCATGTCAAACTGATTTTCCTAAGGAAAATACTTAATCTTAACTCCTGTATTTCACAGCATAAACAAAAAATAAAGTACAGGTGGGCTGCTGATATAAATGTATGAGACAAAACTAAATCTTTTAGAAGAAAACAGAAGAATATTTTCATTACCTTGGAGTACTAGACCAATTTCTTAAGCAGGCCACAATAAGCACAAACCAAGAAGGGAATTTTTGATGCACTACTTCACAATTATGAGTTTCTATTTGTCAAAACATAAAGCGAATGAAAAATCAAACCACCAAATGGGGAAAGATACTTACATCACACAGACCCAGCAAAGATCCACATAGAATGTACAAAGAATTACACAAACAAAACATCAGACATTCCAAATGATAAACCACTTGAATTGGCATGTCACAAAAGAGATTCTCCAAATGGCCAACAGACTTAATGGAAAGGTGCTTAACTTCAACAGAGATCAGGGTAATACAAATTATATAAATCCCCATGTGACACCCCATCAAACACACCAGAATCGCTAAAGTAAAGACAGAAAAATTTCAAGTGTTAGTGAGGATTAGAGAATCCAGAATTCTTATACAGTTGACCCTTGAGCAACATGAGTTTGAACTGCATGGGTCCACTTAATGCAGGCTTTTTTCACTTAATACACTACTACAGAGCCAGCAGTTGGTAGAATCTGAGAATGCAGAACTGCTGTCACAGCCCACTGTGAAGTTACATGCAGATTTTAGGCCATGTTGAGAGTCAGCACCCCTAACTCTACTCCATTGTTCAAGAGTCAACTGTACACTGCTCACTACTATGCAGCCTGATACAATGCCTTTGGAAAACTGTTGTATCCACTGAAGCCAAACATCTACATACCATATCACCCAGGAACTCCACTCCTAGGTATATATCTTTTTTTTTTTTATTATTTTTTTTTATTAGTTGGAGGCTAATTACTTCACAACATTTCAGTGGATTTTGTCATACATTGATATGAATCAGCCATAGATTTACACGTATTCCCCATATCTGACCGAAGTAGGTACATATATTCACCAAAATACATATTCATGAATATTCAATTAGTAATAGTCAAAGAGTGAAAACAATGCAAGTGTCCTATTTAGGCAGAATGGATAAACTGTGGTATATTCACATCACAGACTGATTTGTTGAATTTTGCCTCAGTGTGAATTTGAAATGAATGGAATAATACGTATCTTTTTCTATTTACTTTGCTCAATGTTATGTTTGTGAGAGTCACCCTTTTTGTTGCACATAGCTGTAATTTAATGTTCAATGCTGTATCAAATTCAAAAAGAGGCAAAACTAATGGTGTTGAAAGCTAGGAGTATGTAGTAACTGAAAGAAGGGAAGGAAGAGATTTCTGGGGCTTTGGGTAATGTTCTCTTCTATTAGTAATATTGTAGTCCTAGAACTTAATTATCTTGAAACTGGAAGTTTGTACCTTTTGTCACCTTCACCTTTTTGCTAACCTCCCACCAACCTGTTGTCTGTATCCATGGGTATGGTTTCTTTAAGATCCCACATAAAAGTGAGATCACACAGTACTTGTCTTCTCTGACTTACTGCACTTAGCATAATGCCCTCAAGGTCTATCCATGTTGTGGCAGATGGCAGGATTCCCCCTTTTTTATGGCTGAATAATTTTCAGTTGGGTATACATATCACATTTTCTTTATCCATTCATCAATTGACGGGCACTTAGATTGTTTCCATGTCTTGACTATTCCAAGTAATGCTGCAATCAGCATTCAAGTGCAGGCACCTTTCTGAAACAAAGATTTTGTTTCCTTTAGGTAATGCGCTTTTTTCTTGAACTGGGTGCTGGATATAAAGCTGTGCTCTCTTTGCAAAAAAAATCATTGTACACCTATGCTGTGTGTACTTTTCTATATGCATATGATAAATCAATAAAAATCTATGTTAAAAAATGGAAGCAAAGTGTAGCTAGAAACAAGGCTAAATACATCACTATGTTCTACATAGTTCTACATATGTTTTGGAGGTTGGCCACAGATTTAACACTGCTGCTGCTGCTAAGTCCCTTCAGTCGTGTCCGACTCTGTGCAACCCCATAGATGGCAGCCCACCAGGCTCCTTTGTCCCTGGGATTCTCCAGGCAAGAATACTGGAGTGGGCTGCCATTTCCTTCTCCCATGCATGCATGAATGCTAAGTCGCTTCAGTCATGTCTGACTCTGTGTGACCCCATGGACAGCAGCCCTCTAGGCTCCTCTGTCCACAGGATTCTCCAGGCAAGAATACTGGAGTGGGTTGCCATTTCCTTCTCCCGAGTTAACACTAAGATTTCTAATTGCTGTATGAGAAAAAGAGAAGTTACCAGTTACACATTCATTTGTGCCCAGTAGATATAAGTAAATCAACTGCCTAAAGATACAACTCTTGGCACATTAAAAAAAAAGACAGATATTTCTCATAGAAATCTTCACAAAAAGAAGACTTTTTTGACATAATAAACAATGTTCTTGACAACAATTTCAAGAAGATCCTCTGTGATGGCTTCCTCTGCGGATGCTCAATGCAGGCTGCTGGAATCTTACCAAAGCAAGATGGGCAAAAGCAACTGGAGACAGAACAGGGCAAAGCAATGCAACCTACACACTCAGCTGCTCTCTGGGCAGACCCAGAGACATAGTTTATAAACCTGTAAGACTAATACGATAGTGGATAAGCTTCACATATTTCCCCCTGAATATCACATCTCTCAACCAAGTTGTGATGTTTATCAATCAGCAGTGAGATTAACACAACACCCTCTAATAAATGTGTAGTGGACAGCTATTCTCCGTTATCAGTTGAAGATGAAGCCAGTTAAGCTACGGGAAGGGATAAGGATCTTCTGTGAATGCTGAGAAGCCGACCTCTGACTAGGAAGATGATCATCCTACCTCCACTGGGATCACCTACAATGAGGGCTCTAAGACTCTTTAGAAATGAAAGTGAAAAAAAAATGAAAAAAAAAAAAATAAAAAAAAATAAATAAAAAAAAAAGAAATGAAAGTGAATCTTCTCCAAAGCCATACAGTAACAAGTAATGTTGATCAAAGTCCCAACCCAAAGTTCTACTATGTGGAGCATTGATTAAAACAGCTTCAGCCAAAAATATAATCACGATAGGCAAGGTATCAACAGTCTGCTAAAGCATTCTCAAGCAAATAGTAACAAGGAAAGTAAGTGACTGCACCTAAAGTTATTTAGAGGATTATATCACCAATGATTCTCGGTAACATTTCACATGTCTGCATTTTAACCACCTTGTTCAAGTACAGGAATATATCTTTTTTCCCCCTGATTATTCAGCACCAGACATTAAGAGGTACAGAGTGCTAAAGCTCACTCACTGAACTTAGGTGTCTCAGTGCTTTTTTAAAAAAAAAAACAACACTGGATAAATTTACTCATCTGCTTTCCTAGTTCACAACCAACTATAATGAGCATGTCAGGATGGGAAGCACAGAGGAAAGAGCTGATAGAAACAGGCAGAGGGGCAGGAAATACTGCTAACTTGGTAGGAAGAGCCAGCAAATGCACGCCCAGACCAAGCACAACAAACGCACCATGGGGCCATGTAGCAAACAGCTCTGCGCCTCAGAGTCTCCAAGGCAGCACTCACAGGGTATGTTCACAGACACAGACCCAGAGCAAAGTCACTTTTAAGGAGTCTATGCAGAGTCTTTTTAAATAAGGTAGGGAAACGTATAACGCTTTTTAAAGCAGTTTAACCACAATGCTTAAAATAGTATTCTTTATTATAATATAAATCTGAACACTTAAGATTATAAACTTAGTTGAACAGAAGACTGCACTCCACAAAAAATGCTGAGTAAAGCACTGCAGTCGACTGGAGAATTCTAACTCAAACACTAGTTACAAGAAAAATACGAGCATCTCATTTCCCAAATACAATGAGAAAATGAGGCACTGTTCAACTGAGGTTATCTGAATTAACTTTCAAGTTATGAAACAGTATCTTGACCTGTAGAAAACTAAGAACTATGTACATGTTATTAAAAGTACTTTAATTTTGAAAATCATCATTTGTCTCAACTATGCTTACTTCATCACACTATCTCCTTCAATCTTTCATTAGTCCTTTCCATACATAAGACAGGGAAGTTACGGCTTTATGTGGGGAGTTTCTTTTAATGTATTGGTTTAGAAGTTTGTCAAATGTTATTTTAAAATATTTATGCACCTGTATTTAAATGTATATCTTAATAATTTTTCATAAACTATTACTGACCCACGGAAAGAGATCTTGTATTTTAATTTTCCTTGTCACCAGAACTAAAATCAAAGGAGTACATAACTTTTCCAATAACTTATGAAGCTTAAAAATGTAACTAGTACCTGATTTTCTAGGATGAAAAATGCAGGTTAAAAAATCCTCAAGCATTTTAACAATTTTTATAAATGGTAGAGAATATGTAGAGAAAATACTAGTTTGTACATAGAAATAAGTCAGTTAATGAATATTTTTAGAGTTCAATGTGGAACATTTAGAGACTTTGAATGATCTATTTTTTATCACAATCTGTAAAAAAAAAAAATTGATTAAAGACTACTTATTTGCTGAGATAGGTATTAAGCGTTTTTAGTCTACAATATATAAGTGTTCAAGAAAAAACTGATGAAATAATTACACACACAGTCACAATGAACCAAAGTTCAATTCCTGACTATCCTACTTAACCAAATAACTCACTTCCAAAGTTCGAACTGTAACACCGTTCTTAATATGAGCTATTTTTAAACCAAAAGAATTGTGTAGTTATGTAATAGGGCTGTAAACCTAAACTGCGAGTATGCCTAGACTGTTTAAGGGGTAATGAAAAGCATTACTATATAAGTATTGATGCATATCACCTGTACTGATTAACCTGCAAAAGAACTTAAACAGGTTAAAATATCTTCCCACCCTCAACTAACACATATACCAGAATGCTACTCAGAGGTGGGGGGGTAGTTTGTTTTGGTTTGGTTCGGCTTTCTATACTGTTCCATTTTTCCAGAATACCAGTAGAGAATCAAGGTATCACAATATAGAAGGCACAATTCAAAATGTTTTTGTTGACAGAGAAAAAAGCACATGCCTCATCTAGCTACCATTCAGCATATGTCCACCACTACCCTGTTCCTGTTTGGAGAAATTCCAAACTAAGTATGAACCAACCCATTCTGCTTGAATGAGTTCTAGCTTTTTTTTTTTTTAACTAGTTTTAGGGCTGTCAGTGAAAATCACCAATGATTCTGTCCAAGATTATTTTACAGATGAGAAAATTGAAAAACAGACTTTTTTAAGGACACAATTAATGACAAAGTAAACTTAGATCTCAATTATATTTTCACTAAACCAGCTTCTTCCCAACTTAAATACAAAATCGCGTCTGATCTGCTACATAAACATTTAAAAATAAATTAATTAACAGATGTGGGTGAGATACTCAGGTTCTGGTAATTCTGAGAGAGAGAAAAGCAACAGAAATTCACAAATACTGATATGTTTCTTTTGCAGAATTCGAGGTGGGTATACTTAACACACCCAAATGGCCTACAACGACTTTTCCCCAAAAACCAAAAGCCTTTAGACAAAATCTATCAAATAGGTTTCATTACTAGAAAAGGATAATAATTGATACACACCAACTATTTGAACATGAAGAATGGTGTTAGTAACATTATCCACATAAATAAATACTCAACTTGAAATCTAAGCCAGAAACTGAAATTTATTATAGCTACAATAATGAAATTTCTTTTAGCTACAGTACTAAATTTATCGTAAACTGTAACTAAAGTCAGCATGTATGCTCACTCCAGAGTAGAAAAGAATTAGACAAACACAACAAAAATTCTAACCTGTAACAACTGTCCACACAAATCAGTGTGATGTGACGGAAATTCCTTAAACACGTAACTTAAATAAGGTTCAGATTTGTCCCTTTCTTATCCTGAACTGCCTCTGCTGCCATGACAAAAATGGAGACGCAAAACAGCATCCTCCACTGATTTTTTATTCATCTGTTTTTATTGTCTTTAAAAATTAGTATAAAACCTCTCAGTGTTTTACCCCAAATCTTCAACACCCACCGTTCTGAAGACTGCCAAAATGATTGAGAGCAATTTATGTCAGCACAGGTGTTTAAAGTTCCAGGTTGAAATATTTGGGTAATTAACATCATCCTACAAACACTCAAAACCACTTCAGCTGAGACAGTAGGTAACAAAACTCTTCAGCTGAGACAGTAGGTAACAAAACCTTCCCAAACCAAAACTGTAAGAAAGTTAGCCTTGCTTACTGTTCTATTTACCTAACTTAAAAACACTGCCTAGATGTAAGAAAAATTTCATACAACCTATCTTCCTCAAAAGGTTGCAACCTAAACAGCACAAATGTCAATTCAAAAGATTCCATATTAATATTTTACTGTTTATAACTCCAAGTGCCATAAAAGTCAGTGAGGCAGGTCCTCCTACCAGAGGGGTGAACAGCTGTTAAGTCCAAAGCAATTAAAAAAAAAAAAAAACTGCTCAAAGTTACTGAATACAAGTCCGAGTATAAAAATCTATATTCTGCTTAAGATGCTAGACACATTTTTACACAATGAAAAGAAAAAAAATTAAATTGTAAAGGAGGGAAAGGTCTCCTCATTCTCTTATTCTTAACGGTATTTTTGATGGCTGAGGAAGAGTTTCATGGAACAAAGTACTTGTACAACTTGATGGCTCAATGACGTTCCTAAGAAACGAATGCTTAGGACTACCATGGATTTAATACCCAGAAACAAGACTTAAACAAAATGTCAGCATGTTAAAAGTCAGTGATTTCTGAATACTAGGCTGGTTGAAAGTAATTTTTAAATACATTTTTAAAGTAAGGGAATGCTAACGATTATAGTTACAAAACAAAGAAAGGCAAAACTTGAAATAAATCACCGACTAGGTATCCTCCACAGTCCTACTCTCGGTATCAACTGCAGAAATACCAGTAACACCGCAATTTAGAGTGCAGAGGACAAGGAAACATCCACACGCGGCTAGCATGTAGAAGGCACTCACTATCTGTGGCACGAAACGACAATATATGTGCAAACAAACACAGAAAACAAAACGCACTCCGATTTTGAGGCAACACAGTCAACAATTACAGCAACAATTACTTGAAAAGCTGCCTGACCGCTTAACGCGCACCAAAAGGAAACAGCTCTTCCTCCCCGCCCTCCTCTTTTACTCAGACGCTAGACTGTACCCTGAAAACAAACCCTCCCCCAGCCCCGCCCCAAGCCCTCCCCTCAGCGGCTCCCAGCACTGAAACTGACGGAAAGTCCGGGCCTCGGCGGAGCCCAGACCGGCCCCACTCGGGACGCGCTCGCCGCGGACACGCCCGGCGCGGCGGCGGCCGGGGCTCCAGCGGGTTGTCTCCGGGACCCCGGGGGCTAGCGCTCTCCCCAGCCCGGGCGCCGGCGGCCCCCTCCTCTGTCCCCGAGCGGCGGGCCGCGCCGTACCTGCACACCGTGATCAGGTTCCTCCTCTCCACGGCGGCGTTGCGGGCGCTCAGGCTCTTCTTGCCGCCGCCGCCCCCGCCGCGGCTCCCTCCCAGGCCCCCCAGGCTCCGGGCGGCCATGGCGGGCTGACCCCCGGGCCCCTTTGTCTCGTGCGACCCCGCCCGCCCCCCCACACCTGCTTCCCTGGGCTTCTGCTCGGCTTGCGGCCGTGGGGGCGCGGGAGGGTGGCAGGGAAGGAACGGGGACGGAGGGAGGGTGTGGAAGACGAAGGGGGACTCGCACCCGGGCACTGGCGGCTGGCGCACCGCACCAGAGCTCTACACACATACACACACTCACGCGCACACACGAACGCACCACCCCCGCCCTCGCGCGCGCCGCCGGCCTGTGCGTGCGGTTCGGCGTCGGCCGCTCCCCTACTTCCCCAGGGATCTCGGCGCCGCGCACGCGCGTGCCTGCTGGCCCCGCACGCCCAACCACCCGCACTCAGCAGCCACTCGCGCCCAGCGGCGGACGCCACGGGGAGCCACGGGCCTCGCGCGCGCAGCCCCGCCCTCGCTGCACCTATCGAGCCAATGACGCCCCAGCTGGAGCCAATCGCGGCACGCGAGGGGCGGGGCCGCCGCGCGGACCTTTAAAGCTACCTGCTAGCGCCCGCCCCGGCGCGTGGGCAGCTGTCAAGAGGCCGGGCTGGCGCTCGCCACCCGAGTGCTGCAGGCAGTCTGCACACTGGGGAGTTGCGCCGCAGCTGGCCTGGGGCTTGTGGGATGCGGTGCTCACGTGTGCCCCGGGAACACTGTCGACCCTTTCCCGGGGCCCAGCCAATGGCTGGGATCGCTAGCTCTAAAGACTGACCCTATTGCCGGAAGCCGACTCCGCAGCCTAGTGGCATCCGTAGCTACAACGCCGAGCCTGCACTAGCTCCCCCTCCTTCACCTGACCCAGGGCCTGACTTCCAGGAAGGGAGCGGATTTTGTTGGTGGTGGTGTGCGTGTGTGTGTGTGTGTGTGTGTGTGTGTGCGTGTGTGTGTGTGTGTGTGTGTGTGTGTGTGTGTGTGTGTGTGTGTGTGTGTGTGTGTGTGTGTGTGTGTGTGTGTGTGTGTGTGTGTGTGTGTGCGCGCTAACGCCCTCCCCTGGCCTGATGGACAACTACAAATAGCCCAAGGACTTCCAGGAAGGGAGCGGATTTTGTTGGTGGTGGTGTGCGTGTGTGTGTGTGTGTGTGTGTGTGTGTGTGTGTGTGTGTGTGTGTGTGTGTGTGTGTGTGTGTGTGTGTGTGTGTGTGTGTGTGTGTGTGTGTGTGTGTGTGTGTGTGTGTGCGCGCTAACGCCCTCCCCTGGCCTGATGGACAACTACAAATAGCCCAAGGAGGGAACTTGCCCGCAGAACATCCCTGCTGGGGCGTCTGCTGGTGAGATTTGATGCCACTTCGCTCCTGTCCTAGCCCCCAGCATGGCGTGCAGCCCGGAGTGACCGCCCACAGAAGTGCGCCGCAAGTGTACACTGCATCTTTCGCGCTTCTCCGGTCCTAGGCAGTGCCCCGGAATTAGGAGCGGGGGGCGGCGAGCCTCCGGGCAGTTCGGCCTTGGCTCGGCTGGGCTGCTCCCATAGATGAGGCAAGGAGTGCTATCCACAGCGCGACTGTCGGGAACCTAGCGCCCACTTTCCAAAGGTTCTCCACCCCTGACCTTACCAACAGGGAGGTCCTGGCTTTGACCCCGAGTTCCCGGGCGCTCATCTAGGTTGGCCATTCATCTCTCTTTGCATCAGTATGCCCGGATTTTAGAGTGAAGTCCTTACTCACAGCTGTCCCTAGGATACCTAGCTCGCTGCTGTGCAGAAAGCTGGTTTTCAATAAATGTTGTTAAATTTAACTTGAAGTCGCATTTGACATTATTTTACTCTAATCTTACAGTTTTGGTGGCTCCAAAATCCATTAAACTTTCACCTCTAGTGTTGACATTTCTGTCAAAGAATATTATAGAATAGATATATGGATACAGTGTAGGTATCTCTACTTGTATATTATACAAAGTACTACAGGAGGTACTGTTACTGTATATTGAATGCTTTTAAAACAGAGCTTTGTATATTAAAGCTGTAAATTACTAATTTCCAAGGTTGTAAAAAATTTTTAATCTCTATTTGAAACATCAGGGCAAAGACTGAGCCCTTTCATCCGCTCAACTTAATCACAGTATTAATAGAATGAAAATACCATGAAGAAAAAAACTCACAACTAATTTATTACAATAAATATTCAGACATTAAAATTATAATAAAACAATGTAGACTTTAAACATGATCTTTCACATAAAAGTAGGAGTTTTTTCCAGGTCAGTGCACTGGTTGCCAAACATTTCTTGTCTGCTCTGTGATGAATGACATAGAGGCCTGCAAGGAAGTTTTATCTTACTCAAATCGAAATTGTTATTTAAATACAGGTGAGAACTGCATAGAGAAAAGAATGGGAAGCTATCAGTTATCAAGAAAATTCCATGCTGGTTTGTTCTGCAGGAGGGAGAGAACACACATGTCTGAAACACTTATCAGGAAGACAAAACTGAGTGGTCACATCAAACAGAGAAAAGTGAGATGTCGTTATTCTTAAAAGTGGCTTCCTAGCCTTTCAAGTACGTTTTCATGTTACTTGTACTACGAATTTACAGTTATGACTAGAGACTTAGTAAAACTCCATCTTACATGATTAGGTAATAATATTATTTTCAATGCTACTTTTACTGGGATTCAGTTGACGGAACTTGCTGCACAAGATTTCGCCTTAAACCTTCTTCTTTTCTATGCCCAGCGTGTCATTAAACTGCCACATGGGGGCCTTATTTGATAAAGCTTTTTTCTTAATTACCTTGAACTATATGTTGTGGGTCTCATTCTTTCTTCAGATCACTAATCTGGGAGATAATGAATCAATTATATTCCAGTGCAAAGTACGATAGTACTATAGAAGCACGAGTTTTCACATTGTGTTTTGACCTATTTTGGTACCTATTGCAATTCTTTATTAATCCAAGAATTGGCACAAAAGTTATTCAGAGACGTAGAAAGTCACAGTAAAAATAATGAGAATAGTAAGTGCTGAATTTAACCTACAAGGACTCCATAGAACTCAATGGGTAGATTATACTCATTCATCATTTCCCCAATCTCCTTGTTGTCCCCATCAAAAAAGACAAAAAAAATTTTTAAGAAGACAAAATTACAATTGTAACACATGAAATGTCCTCAAATCTAAAATATTATAAGCCAAAGAGATTACCAAATTATCATTTATAATCTCAAAGAAGTGGACTTTCTATGTATATCCAAGCCCAGCAGCAATACAGAAAAGATTGATAAAACTGAAGATACAACTTTTTTTAATCTATGAAGCAAGTTTCATCATAAACACAAAGGAAAAGTAACAGACTGGGAAAACATATTTGAAATTCATATCATGGACAAAAAGCTAATTTCCTTTTATACACAACATTCCTGCAGATCAATAAGCACTGTATCAGTAGAATAAGGAAGGTGGAAGCCAAGTAGGAGACTGAAAGAGTGGGAACTGAGAATCACGCAACTCTTTTTAAAGGTTATCATAATGGGGGAGAAAAGGGGGGAGTGACATAGGGAAATGTTGAGTAAAGTGATATTGGTATTCTGTCCCTACTGTTGTGTTGTTTGTTTTCATGGAAATAACGTGAGCACATTTTAAAGCTGATGGAATGAATCCACTGGCAAGGAAATGTTAGCAATGCAAGAGAGAAAAAATGATCAGAAGTAAGAATATGGAAAAGCAATGGGATCCAACGCATAGGTGGATGGTTTGAGCTTTGGTTAAAGATATTAATTCTCAGTTGTAACCATAGAGAAATGTGGGAGCCCAGGTGCAAACATAAGTAATTTTAAGCTCTTACAATTAGAAAGATGAGGAAGTTCCTATCTGGTAACTTCTGTTTTAACTTCAAAATGGAAGACAAAGCCACTGGTTGAAAAATTCAAACAGTCCATCTTACAGTGAATGGTGAAATAAGTTGACTAAAGAAATTTAGGACTCCTCGTCAGGGTCTGAGGACCAATTTAAGATTGATGAGGGCTTGCCTGTTGGCTCAGATGGTAAAGAATCTCCTGCAATGCAGGAGACCCAGTTGGATCCCTGGATTGGGAAAATCCCATGGAGAAGGGAATGGCAACCCACTCCACTATTCTTGTCTGGAGAATTTCATGGATAGAGGAGCCAGGCGGGCTACAGTCCGTGGGGACTCCAAACTGGGCACAGCTGAATGACTAATATATTTTCTTTTAAGGTTCATGATGATGAATTTATAGTGAGACCAATCTATCCTATTGCGTGATTTTCCTTGATATTGTTAGTTTCGTAGTCATCTCAGGCTGCCATAACAAACAGCATAGTCTGGAAGGCTTAAATGATACAGATCTATTTTCTCAAGGTTACAGAGGCTGAGAAGTCCAAGATCAAGTACCAGTCCGTTTGGTTCCTGGTGAAACTCTCTTTGGCTGTAGATGGCGCCATCTCCCTGTGTGCTCACAAGACCTCTTTGTGCGCGGATGGTGGGGTAGCGGATGGTGGGGTAGCGGAGAGAGAGAGAGCAAATTCTTTGGTGGTGTCTCTTCTAAAGAAGGGCACTAATCCATCATTAGGGCCCATCCTCGTGACCTCATCTAACCCTAGTAACTTCCTAGAGGCTCCATCTCCAACCACTGTCACACTGGGAGGGTAGTGCCTCAGTGTATGAGTCTTGGGGGCCACAACGTTCAGCCCAGATGATTAGGCTGCTGGCATGGAAGTCATAAGGGAAATGTTGGTTTTATGCAGGAATGAGATTTTCATGAGAGCGTAAGAGGAAAAGACAAATACAAGGAAACTTGGGATATTAACAGTATGATTCTAAAGAGATTCTTCAAGCATTTTACACCGGACACAGAGGAAAAGATGAAAAGAGAGAAACGATGGGTTGGGGTAGAAAAGAAAGATCAAAGGACCGGATGATCTTTTTTCAGCTTGTTCTTGCCCTGTTTATAGTGCCTATAGAGTTATGGTATAGAGAGATGTTGAAAATGTTTTATTCAAATTATAGTTATCATTATTTTCCCTTATTGGTCTTTCCCTGGGTCGTTTTAGAAGGGCCTTTGCCACTCCCAAGATTATACAAAATTTTATGGTTTCTTTTTTATATAAAAAACAGTCAATCTATTTTTTTTTTTTACATTTAAAAACTTATTTCTGTAAAAATTTATAGGTGCTGTGGCTCCAGGAAGACAGATTTCACTTTCATTACATTTAACATCTACCACATTGTTTTTAATATCATAAAATATTTTTAAATAAAAAGTTAATCTATATGGAATATATGAATGTGTGAGATTAGGACATATGTTTATTTTTTCCAAGTGGTTAGCCATTTGTCTAAGTTTACTTATTAAATGATTAATCTTTTCCCTACTGATTTGAAATGTTAAATTTGCCAACGTCTATTTCTGCTTTATTGACTATGCCAAAGCTTTGACTGTGTGAATCAAAACAAACTGTGGAAAACTCTTCAACAGGTGGGAATACCAGACCACCTGACCTGCCTCCAGAGAAATCTGTATGCAGGTCAAGAAGCAACAGTTAGAACTGGACATGGAACAACAGACTGGTTCCAAATAGGGAAAGGAGTACGTCCATGCTGTGTATTGTCACCCTGCTTATTTAACTTACATGCAGAGTACATCATGAGAAATGCTGGGCTAGATGAAGCACAAGCTGGAATCAAGATTGCCGGGAGAAATATCAATAACCTCAGATACTCAGATGATACCATCCCTATGGCAGAAAGTGAAGAGGAGCTAAAGAGCCTCTTGATGAAAGTGAAAGAAGAGAGTGAAAAAGTTGGCTTAAAACAACATTCAGAAAACTAAGATCATGGCATCTGGTCCCATCACTTCACGGCAAGTAGATGGAGAAACAATGGAAACAATGAAAGAGTTTATTTTTCGGGGGTTCCAAAATCACTGCAGATGGTGACTACAGCCATGAAATTAAAAGACGCTTGCTCCTTGGAAGAATAACTATGACCAACCTAGACAGCATATTAAAAAGCAGAGACATTACTTTGCCAATAAAGTTACATCTAGTCAAAGCTATGGTTTTTCCAGTATTCATGTATGGAAGTGAGAGTTGGACTATAAAGAATGCTGAGAACTGAAGAATTGATGCTTTTGAAATGTGGTGTGGCAGAAGGCTCTTGAGAGCAGCTTGAACTGCAAGGAGATCCAACCAAGCCATCCTAAAGGAAATCAGTCCTGAATATTCATTGGAAGGACTGATGTTGAAGCTGAAACTCCAATCCTTTGGCCACCTGATGTGAAGAACTGACTCATTTGAAAAGACCCTGATGCTGGGAAAGATTGAAGGAGGGAAGAAAAGGGGACAACAGGTTGTGACGGTTGGATGGCATCACTGACTCAATGGACATGAGTTTGAATAAACTCTGGGAGATGGTGATGGACAGGGAAGCCTGGGGTGCTGCAGTCCATGGGGTCACAAAGAGTCGGACATGACTTAGCGACTGAACTGAACTGAATAATTTTAATAGTAATTTTACATTTGCAGTAAATATATGTGCTCATGATAATAAATCCACAGAGACAATGAACATAAATGTTTCACAGCAACTTTTTTCGAGATATCTCTCCAGACACAAAATAAAGATAAATGTACTTAATTTTACCCAGATGGTCTCATGCTATACACAGTCAATATGTATTTTCACTACCTGTCACTATTTGTGTTTGTTTACTACATTTTCTGCCTTCTAAAAGCTTTGTATTTTTATGCAGTCAAATTTATATGTTTTTATTTTTATGTTTTTTGTGTGTTTTCATGCTTAGAAAAACTTATTTATGCTTCGATTATAAAAATGATTAACATTTTGTAACGTGTTTTTCCTTTTTGTTTTTTGCATTTATATATTTGATACTTATACACCTTATCTTGCTGTAGGAAATAATTGATGAAAAAGCCTAACTTGTTCAAGTGACTGACGCTTTAACACTGGTATTAAATAATGCATTCCTTCCCGTGGACATGAAATTCTACCTTTATTAGGCTCTAAATATTTACATATATTTGAGTCTATTGCTGGATTTTCTATTCTGATCCAGAGATTTATCATTTGTAAGCTAGTGGTACCAAAATCTGATAAGTATTGAATGAAGCCTTATAATTTCTTTTTTTAACTATCTAGTAGGGCTTGTGTGTTAGTCACTCAGTTGTGTCTGTCTTTGCGACCCCATGAACTGTAGCCCGCCAGGCTTCTCTGTCCATGGAATTCTCTAGGCAAGAATGTTGGAGTGGGTTGCTATTCCCTTCTCCAAGGCATCTTCCTGACCTAAGGATCAAACCCAGGTCTCCCACATTGCAGGCGGGTTCTTTACCTTCTGAGTCACCAGGGAAGTAGGGCTTATCTCCTAATTAAACTCTTTCAGAAAGTTCTTAAGTAACTTTAGAGTGTCTATTCTTCACATTAGAATCATTTTGACACATTCTTCCCCAGAAAAAGCTATGGAGATTCTGATGAAAATGCACTGCATTAATAGATTAGGTTAAAAATATAAACATCTCTGCAATATTTGCAATGTTCTAAGACCATGGTATGTGTCTTAAATTCCTTGCATATTCTTTTATTTCACTCGGTGGAGTTTTTGTTATAAAGTTCCAGTGATAGGATGACTAGGCTTTTTACTTTCATTGCATGTCTAACTATTAATGGTTATAATTTTTCATAGTAAATATACTTCCTTTTGCACAGTTATCTTTTTAAGTGTGTTTATTGTTATTAATGGGCTTCCCAGGTGGTGTAGTGGTAAAGAGTCCGCTTGCCAAATCAGGAGACATAAGAGATGTGGGTTTGATCCCTGGGTCAGGAAGATCTCCTGAAGGAGGGCATGGCAACCTACTCCAGTATTCTTGCCCAGAGAATCCCGTGGACAGAGGAGCCTGGAGGGCTACAGCCCATGCAGTCGCAAAGAGTCGGACAAGACTGAAGTGACTTAGCACACACACACACATTGTTATTAATATATTTTCAGTCAATTTTCTTAGTTTTCAGGTAAACAATTATATCACTTGAGTTTACTCCTGTAGCGCTTATAATATTGACAGACATTTGGTAAGTATGCAATGAGCATTAGACATAATTATTATGATTATTATTATTTATATTGGTTATTAGAATGATTAAATTGTCCATGACGAAGTAAACAAGTTTACATTTGCGGGTCTTGGCATAATTGTTCTAAATTTCACATGTAAATCATATAAACATGCAAATGTAGCCTAGATCACCAGGTAAAGCAAGAGTGATCTTGGGAAGATCACAGGGAAGACTTGCTTTATCAGATAATAAAATCTATTGTAAAGTATATAAAAACATACTATAGGACAGTAAGATACTAGCTCAAAAACAGAAAGATTAATAATAAAGTTAGTAAAGTAACACACAAATCTCTTTAACATCAAGAATTCATTTTTATAGCTATAACTGGGTGACTGACAATTCTACAAAACAATTTTCTGTAAGTTATCTTAGCCAACTTATTCAAATGTAAAGTTTTTCAAAATAATCATCTTGTGGATATTTGGCAAAAGTTAAACATCAGTGAGAAATGGGTTACTCGCAAACTTCCAAAAAGGATTTTAAGCCATGATGTCAAGTATATATACATATATATATATATTGCTTTAATTCTTTCTGCAGATAGAGTAAATGAGACTGCTTAAGCTTAAAACAATTTTCAAGAAAATTCTCCTAGAGAGATTCTCAAAGTCAAGAGAATTAAAATACATCTGGCATCACTTGACTATGCCCATAGTTGAATTTTGCATATACATGTTTAAAATATATCAAAAAGACCATGATAGTAATGACTGCCCCCTTCAATTTTCAGGGTCAAATCAATCATTTTGTTAAGGAACTGAGGTTTGGCTGCTTACCACTCAAAAACCAATACTCAAGAGAAAAGTGTTGGTTAGAAAAGAAATTTTCTTTATACCCTGGCAACCTGGGGAGAAGGTAGACTTGTGTCCAAAAACCAACTGAAGATCCAGCTCAACAATAAAAGTGTTTTAAAAGAGAATCATTTGGGGAGGGGTTCAAAGTCTTCATTATTCTCCACTCTATACAGACTTTCTTCTGATTGGTTGGTGGTGAAGTAACAGGGTGAAGTTCTAAGAATCTTGTGCTTAGCATGAAGTAATCATCCTCCACTTGAGTGTGGGCCTTAGTTCCTGCAGAAAAGCTCAAAGGTATTGTTAATATCCTTGAGGAGGAACCAGGACCCTGCTTTATTGCTGTACTATTGTTTCTTGAGGGTTCCTCCTTTGTTTCTGCCTTCCCTGCTGCTGCTATGTAGTCACTAAGTCACGTCCAACTCTATGCGACCCCATAAACTGTAGCCTGCCAGACTCTCTGTCCATGGGATTCTTCAGGCAAGAATATTGAAGTGGGTCGCCGTCTCCTTCTCCAGGGATCTTCCTGACCCAGTAATGAACCTCAGTCTTCTGCTTAGTTGGTCAGATTCTTTACCACTAAGCCACCATTCCCTTCCTTCCCCTATTATCAACTCTTTGAATCTGCCCTTTGGAACTCAGGGAATGTCAAGAAGGCTGAATAAAGCCTATATCCTACAAACAGGAAGCAGGAGGCACAGAAAGACCCCAAGACCCCAGACTCCTGCTCAATTTTAATTCAGGGAACTGGGCAACCATGGCTCTGATAGCTTCCTGCCAAATAGGGCATAGTGCTGCGTCAGTTTGGAGAATAGACACTGAACTGGAAGTATTTCTGAGTTCCAAGTCCTAGATCTGAGTCTTGTAAGATTAAAATCTCAATCCTTTGATCTGTCATTTTGATGTAACAGACCCAGTTAGAAGTAGTTGGAGGAGTGACAACTGGAATTTTAATAGACAAAATAAAATCTCATTTCTTTTCAGAAAAGTAGGCCTGAAACCCTATCTGGACCTGGCACTTTGAGAAGACATGTAGCCTGGTAGCCAGTTTAGTTTTATCAAGTTTGCAGTTATTAGCTGCCTGCAGACATTGTTTTGAGAATGTCTAGTGGCATCCAAATCTGACTCAACTCAGAAAGCTCAAGTTCTTAGCAATACAAGGACTAGTCCGAAATTATACCATAGCATCACCTAGTTATTTCCTTGGATGTCTGAACCATAGCTATTCAACCTTTTTTTTTTTTTTACTTTTAATTGTAATATTCTCCTTAATAGCCAAAGTAGTCACGTTAATAATGATGTTAGTATTTCTCTAGGTATGAGAAGATGCAAGAATTGGGGCTCATAAAATCTCCTCCTGAAAATATCTAACTATCTGAAAGCCTGTTCTGCCAGTTTTTCCCAGAGCACACAGTGCCTCGCTCCTGATCTCCGCCTTGCACTCCTTTCGGGGGTGTTGAAGGTCAATAGCAGCAGTGGCCATGATTTAATATTTGTAGAGGTAGGTTGCAAGTACCAGTTTCTAGTTGGCAGAGTCCCCTCATGGTCATAACTTGATTGTTATGGGGGTCATTTCATGACCATTTAGAGGGTATTTTAAACTTAAATTATCATAGCCTGGTGTTATCTATATAAATCCATCCCATACTTGTGGGAGATTTCCTTTTAATAGACTAGAGGATTTGGCTGAGACTTAGCTCATCATTCTGAATGAATCTGAGTGACCCTGAAAAAAAATTTAAACCTATGGCCAGAGTCAGAGCAGGCATTATTAACTGGCCAGGTGAGGTGATTCTATCTAGCAACATCAATAGTGACCTGAACATGACTATAATTTTCCTTTTAAAGTAAATTTGCTCACGTCCAACCAATTAGAGCCTTGGAGTAGAGAAATTCACCAAGGTAACCCAGAGTTAGACACAGGTAATTGGCCACAAACCCAACAATTGGATTGATTTCTAAAACTAACACAGGATCGTGTCTATAATAGAAAAACATTTGGTTTATACGTAAAGGTCCAAGAAGTTAAGAAAGCATTATAAATGATCATACGAATCAGGTCCAGCATCTTGGGCAAATTGTCTACTTCTGATGTCATCTTCCTCTCGTCCTAGTATAGTACAGTTTCCTCTGCTTGACCACCTTTTTAAGATAAATTCAGGTCAGCAGTCTCTCTATAGACTAGTCCAGTGTAGGGGCCTTTGGAAGTGGGAATTAATCTACGAGCCATTTCCCCTTTAATTTCACTGTGCATGAGCTAGCTAAGAGTACCTGATAAAAAGGTTCTTCCGTCCATGTTGGAGACAGTCCCTTATGTCATTTTCCAGTTCTGGTTGCAGGTCGTGAGGCACCTGATCTTCGTTCAAAGATGGATTACTGAGATCAGCTTTAGAAACAAACTTAGGGTGTCTTCTAATAATTTAATTAAATTTTACATTGCTATACCCTAACAGCAAAGAACTATCCAGGAAATGAGTCTTAGTAAATACAGGCCTTCATTAACAAACTGGGATTTAGTGTTCATTGAAACATCATTTTCTTCCTAAAATCACCCTCATTTTAACCAAATATAACCAAATTAAGACTAGTTTGTTTATGAAATAGATCTGGTCTCAATAAACTTGGACTGATGATTTATGGAACCATAATTGATCACAGACTTTTTGCTTTGTTGAAACTTCTATAGAGTCTCAAACTGAACTTTAAAAAAAAAATCATTTATTTTAATTGGAGGCTAATTACTTTACAATATCGTGGTGGTTTTTGACATACATCAACATTAATCAGCCATGGGTGTACATGTATCCCCCCATCCTGAACCCCCCTCCTACCTCCTTCCCCACCACATCCCTCTCGGTTGTCCCAGAGCATCGGCTTTGAGTGCCCTACTTCACGAATTGAACTTACACTGGTCGTCAATTTTACATATGGTAACATACATGTTTCAAAGCTATTGTGAAAAATCATCTCACCCTTGCCTTCTCCCACATAGTCCAAAAGTCTGTTCTTTACATCTGTGTTTCTTTTGCTGTTTTGTATATAGGGTCGTCATTACCATCTTTCTAAACTCCATATACACACATTAATATACTGTGTTGGTGTTTCTCTTTCTGACTTACATCACTCTGTATAATAGGCTCCAGTTTCATCCACCTCATTAGAACTGACTCAAATGCATTCGTTTTTATAGCTTAGTAATATTCCATTGTGTATATGTATCACAACTTCCTTATCCATTCTCCAGACTGAACGTTTAAAATAAAATATTTCATAGCTAAGAAAGTCATGCCAAAGGCTTATCATAGATTTTGCCCAATAAATCTAGGTGAATTTCCTCGCTTCTTAGGGTCTCAAAAATTCCTTGAGATTTCTGTACCTGTTAATGAGATAATCTTTCTAATTTATCTGATAAAGTTATTGGAAACCTAAGAGTTTCCAATTTTTGGAGGGGTCATATACAGAGAAAAGATAAATATTTCAATTTGTCTATATAGTATAATTTGACCATATTACTGTCATAATTAGTTTGAAGGGAAGGTTTTCCATACTCCTGGAAAACACACATTCCAACTAGTAATTTTTTCAGATAGAAACCATAGAAGTTATAAGCATATTAACTAGTTAATTCAGTCCTTTTGTTAACCTTTGTGAAGTCATCAATTTTCCCATTAGAATACCAGGACATATCAGAATTTTAGGAACTCCATGTAATTTCTAGGATATCTATATTAGTAACATTTACCATAAAATATAACCTAAAAGGATGTATTACTCATTGATAATACGATATTTCCCACATAATTTTATATACCAAATGAACCTAGTTTAGTATCTTTCTTTGGAATGTTTCAGGGGCCCTTTGTAGCATCCCAAAGTTAGTTGAAGTCAAAAGAGCTTTAATAGAATTTTATTTAGGAAATTTTGTCCAAAAAATCAAAAGGATCTAGAACACTTAGATTTAGCCAATACTAGTGGGTGTATCCAGAGAAGGCAATGGCACCCCACTCCAGTACTCTTGCTTGGAGAATCCCAGGGACGGCAGAGCCTGGTGGGCTGCCACCTATGGGGTCGCACAGAGTCGGACACGACTGAAGCGACTTAGAAGCAGAAGTGGCTGTATCATTTAACTTGCTGATATTTTATACTGGGTGTATATACCGAAGCCCAAGGTCTAGTGAAAGTTGATTCTACCATCTTGGACCTAGTTGGTTCTAAGCAGTTTTCCTATGGCTGAGTCATTTCTAACAAAATCCATTTACCCAATTAATTGCAATCTAATTTTAGAAAATCCTGATCATGCATAACTGACACATTTCAGTACTTTTTCATTTCTTACACCTTCTTTTACTGAAAACACTTCCCTTAAAACTTTTTTCCCATGAAATTCCTTTTCTTGTTGACAAATTTGTACAGATAGAATACAGTCTCATTTGACCTCTAGTAATCCTAGGTACAACAGAAGTATTATACTTATTGATGGTTCTGAAGACACGTCTATATTACCAGATATCAATTTAATACCGAATATTTCCTGTTCGTGTGAACCTGGAATTTATTTAGCTTAATCTGGAATTGTTTCATTTGTAAGCACTTATTTTTCCTTAAGCCAGTTAAATAGAACTCATTTACAAATTAATCTCAACAGTATTATCCAGAGACAAAGACACAACATGTACCAAGACATACACATATCCAGACAGACACAACATGAGATCTAGTTTCATTTTCTAAACTTAGTCATTAATCAGATATTACAATATAAAATTCACTCGTTTATAAAGAAAAGTTGAAATAAATAAAAAATTTAAAGGCATCTTCCTGTTTTCCCCTCCATCTCAGGAGTTAGAGATGGTCTAGATAAGTGTTCCTGAGAGCCCTGGTTTCAAGGCACAGGGAGAGAAAATCAACAAGTTCTACTTGATTTTCTGACCTCAGTGTCAGAATTCCAATAAGTTGTTTGATCAAGTTTGCTTTTACTAACTGTATATGCAAAAAGAACCCATTTTGGAACTGATTTTTAAGACTTTTACCTAAACCAACTTTCTCTGAGGTCTAAACAAAATGGTGACCACACAAAGCAAAATGGCCATCACAAATCACAACACAAATCACAGAGTATAAAACACATACATAGACCCAGACATCCTAATCAGACACTCCCTTAAATAAAAGATTACAGTCTCTCAGAAAACCTCCTATTGAGACACAGAACTTCAGATCCGAGTACTAATAGAGTAAATGAAAATATCTCAGCGTTCAAAATTTTCAAAGGGAAGAAAAGAGACCAGGTTGAAAGAAGAGGGGGAAGGAGGCGGGAGAGAGGGGTAAAAAAGGTGGCCTTACAGACTTCTCTTGCCATCTGCAGATACCCAGGCATTACGGAACTTTACCCTGGGCCTCCAAGGAAGGGAGGACTGGAACTTGGCCCTATCAGAACCAGACCAGACCAGACCAGAACCAGAGTCCAAATCAGAAACCAGACCAAAACAGAACCAGAATTCAAATTCTTGGCCAAGCCAAGGTGATATTCCTCCAACTCTCAGCTCAGGCTGAGGTCCTTTGACTAGATTCTTGTGCCCAGGACTGGAGGATAAGAAAAAAAGGGTAGGATAGGAAGGGTTAAGAAGGGAAAAGAGAGAGGGAAGACGAGAGAGGTCCATAAAGTCTCTTCTTCCTTATGCAGTCAGGGCACTCTGGCCAGTTGTCTGTGTTGGGAGGAGATCAGGGACTAAAGGGTCCTGGTTGTGGCCGCTGGGTCTGTTCCATCGGCGGGCAAACTGGACCCTGAGTACCCCGAGTGGTCAGGATGTCAGTCACAGTGAAGAAGAATCCCACCAGAGTCACCATTTGTTGCAGGAAGGGGGAGCCCTTCCAGAGCCCAAGAGTGGGCTCTTGTGTAACACTCGGAAATGAATTGTCCAAGGACACACATGTGCTGACAAAGCAAGAGACTTTATTGGGAAGAAGCATCTGGGTGAAGAGCAGTAGGGCAGGGGAATCCAGGAGAACTGCCCTGCCACATGCTCACGTCTCAGGTTTTACGGTAATGGGATTAGTTTCTGGGTTGTCTTTGGCCAGTCACTCTGACTCAGAGTCCTTCCTGGCGGCACACGCATTGGCTCAGCCAAGATGGATGCCAGAGAGAAGGATTCTAGGAGATGGTCGGAAACATGGTGTCTCCTTTTGACCTTTCCCAAACTCTTCTGATTGATGGTGGCTTATTAGTTCCGTGTTCCTTACTAGGATTTCCTGTCATAAAACAACTCATGCAGATAGTTACTATGGTGCCTGACCAAGGTGGGTCGTTTCAGTCAGTAGGCTTCCCCTAACAGTTGCAGCAAGAGGGGGCTACTCTCTAGTTGCAGTGCATGGGCTTCTCATCGTGGTGGCTTTTCTTGTTGCTGAGCACGGGCGCCAGGCTCACGGGCTTCAATAGTTGCAGCCATGGGCTCAGTGGTTGCAGCTCACGGGCACTGGAGCACAGGCTCAATGGCTGTGGCACACGGGCTTAGTTGGTCCACGGCATGTGGGCTCTTCCCGGATCAGGGATCAAACCCTGCTCTCGGCAGGGTCCTTCATGTATTAATATTATGTGACTTGTGAAAATGACATAATTTCTAAATACTTCTATTCTCTGATTTCTAAACATGGGATGATGATGACAGCACTTTTTTCATAGGGTTTGGGGGAAGATTAAGTGAAAAACAAGAGAAGCTCATAAAATAGGGTGTGATGTATAGTAATTGTTCAACAAGTGTAAGCTACTATTATTAATAGTTCTTCCTGGTGTAGGTACCAGAACATCAAACCTGAATTCAGCCAGTTTCTCCAAACTTCTGTTACTTGGCTTGGCAAGAGTTTTATAAATTTGACTTTAACATTGAGTTTTTTTTTTCAACACAGAATTGTATCAGTTCCATGTTGAACAGAATATCTATCTTTCTTTATCAGACAAATTCATTATCTGAATTGTCCATAATATAACAATCTGTGCTAAATTTAACTATAAAAATGTTATTGTATGGCAAGATTATATGTATTCACTAATTGTGAATTTCTTCACACCAAGGACAAATTTTTATTCCTTGTTTGTTATCTGCCACAGAAGCTGTGCCACATAGCACAATGCCTTGCACATAACATACAATTAAATATTTAAACAGAAAATGACATTATCATACAAATTCTTCATTCTAAATGACAATTCCTTGTAATCGGATAAAACTCATAGAAGTCAAAAACTAAAAGCCCAAGTTTTATTTTCAATAGTTTGTAAAACACAAAAGTGTCACACTTACAGAAATACATCATGCTACTTACAGAATAATAGAACATATATATTTGTAAATTTTGGAAATAATAATTCACATTTTCTTTACCCAGATATTCAGGGCTTTTCATTACGTGCAAGCAGTATTATATAATTGTAATCGTATGGTAAAAACCATCCTGTATCCTGTGTTTTTACTTATTTACATGATAAACTCTTGCTATATTACTCCACAGTCCTCTTACAAATGAAAGTAGTCACAAATCATAATTTACTTTTGTTTCTGTACTGTTGGATAATTATTTTCCAGTGTATCATTTGTATTTCAAACAACATTGTAATAATTAATTCTGTCATAAAGCTTTTAGTATTTGGAATTATTTTTCTAAGACCAGTTTCCAGGAGTATACATTGTTATTGTTCAGTTGCTGAGTTGTGTCTGACTTTTTGCAACCCCATGGACTGTAGCATGCCAGGCTCCTCTGTCCGTGGGATTCTGGAGAATGCTGGAGTGGATTGCCATTTCCTTGTCCAGGGGATCTTCCCGGACCAGAGATTGAACCCACATCTCCTGCGTTGGCAGGCAGATTCTTTATCACCGAGCTATCAGAGAAGTCATATATATGTATGTGTGTGTGTGTGTGAAGTTTCTTCAGTCGTGTCCAGCTCTTTGTGACCATATAGACTGTAGCCCACCAGGGTCCTCTGTCCATGGGATTCTCCAGGCAAGAATACTGGAATGGATTGCCACGCCCTCCTTCAGGTGATCTTCCTGACCCAGGGATCAAATCCACATCTTTTACATCTCCCACATTGGCAGGAGGGCTCTTTACCACTAGTGCCACCTGGGAAGCCCAAATACATGAGTGTGTGTGTGTGTGTGTGTGTGCGCACACTTATCCTGAGAAAAGATCTACACTTTTGGCTGGGATTTTTCTTCTTACTCTACGACATGCTTAGGACAGTGATAATCTTCACTGTAGTATGTAAAAGCATTGTCTTCCACCAAATTTTAAGTGAAAATTATGGGCTTAAGGAATGTCTGAATGTTGAGGGGGAAAAAAGAGAAAAGATCTTAATATTATGCAGCCATGCTTTCCCATTCCATAATTTTATTCATTCTTCCAATTATCCCCATTTCCCTGGATACTTCCTTTGCTTACTTTAAAGGAAATTACATAAATTCTGAAATGGGATTAACAGATACAAACTACTATACTCATACCGGTCAGAATGGCCATCATCAAAAAATTACAAATAATAAATGCTGGAGAGGGTGTGGAGAAAAGGGAACCCTCTTGCACTGTTGGTGGGAATGTAAATTCATACAGCCATTATGGAGAAGAGTATGGAGATTCCTTGAAAAACTAGGAATAAAACTACCACATGCCCCATCAGTCCCGCTACTGGCCATATACCCTGAGAAAACTGTAATTGACAAAGACCCCAATGTTCATTGCAGCACTATTTACAATAGCTAGGACATGAGAGCAATCTAGATGTCCATCGACAGATGAATAGATAAGGAAGTTGTGGTACATACACAGTGTGGAATATTACTCAGCCATAAAAAGGAGCACATTTGAGTCAGTCCTAGTGAGGCAGATGAACCTAAAGCCTGTTACACAGAGTGAGGTAAGTCAGATAGAGAAAAACAAATATCATATATTAACACGTATATATGGAATCTAGGTAAATGGTGGGCTTCCCACGTGGCTCAGTGATAAAGAATCCACCTGCCAATGCAGGAGATGCGGGTTCAATCCCTGGGTTAGGAAGATCCCCTGGAGATGGAAATAGCAACCCATTCCAGTCTTCTTGCCTGTGAAATGCCATGGACAGATGAACCTGGCAGGCTATAGTCCATGGGGTCACAAAAAGTCGGGCATGACTCAGCAACTAAATGGCAACAGCAAGGGAAATGGTACTGGTGAGCCCATTCGCAGGGCAGGAAGAGAGACACAGACGTAGAGAACAGACCTGGGGACACAACTGGGGAAGGAGAGGGTGGGATGGACCGAGAGAGGAGCTTTGGAACATACACATTACCGTATTTAAAACAGGTAGCTAACGGGAAGTTACTGTGTGACGCATGGAGCTCAAACCCGGTGCTCTGACAGCCTAGGAGGGTGGGATAGGAGAGGGGGGTCATAGGAGGGAGGCTCAGGAGGGAGGGGACGTATGTATACTTACGGCTGATTCGCGTTATTGATTGGCAGAAACCAATACAACAATGTAAAGCAATTATCCTCTAGTGAAAAATAAATAAAAAAAAAAAAACAGGTAAACAACAAGGTTCTACTGCATAGTATAGGGAACTATATTCAATATCCTTTAATAAAGCATAATGGAAGTGGAAAAAAATCAAGGAACACATGGAGTTATACAATCCAGACACGTAAACTCGGCTTCCTGCTATCACTCCCAAGCTCATATCAGTTATGAATACTAAAAAATTCTTCTCACACACATTCCACCCATTGAGCCCATGACAACACCTTTCTGGATTTAATTACCAATCTTTCCATGTCTCAAGGCTATGCAGAGAGCTATTTCATTCATAAACTAGCTCTGAAAACTACCTATTAAATCGTTCAAACATACTCCAGTAGTTTTAACAGGCCTGAATTTACTTATAAGAAACTGTTGAAAATATATAACAATTGTTGATGCAGGTTGGTTTTACATTTTCATGAATTTGAATTGCTTTCCTTGGCACACAGATGGAGACTATTTTAAGTACCCTTTCAACAACAAAACATACACCTCAAATATTCATCCTCTCTAATACAGCTCTCTAATAATAGCATTAATCTATGTGATTTTTTGGGTGGAAAAGGTCAAATGTGGATATATAAGCTCTCAAAAATAAAAAAAGGGTGTCTTTAAGGAGCACAACAGATGCCTGAGAAAAGATCTCAGTTCTGCTTTTTAAACACTCTGTCATTTTGAACCTGGGGAAACACAGAGAAGTGGTTAAAGATGTGGGTTCCAAAGTTCAAATTGCTGTATGGGATCCTGAATGCAAATTTCTGTCCTATTGGTCACTGACTGGGTGTTCTTTTATAGCTTTTTTAAACATCACTGAGTCTTAGTTTTCTTTAAAAATAAATATAATGATAGCCCTAATTGTGTCAGCATTGTGTAAAAACATCTGATTTACAGCTTAATAAATATTAGTTATTATTTTTACCTTCTTTCCTCTGATACATTAGGAGCTCTTTTGAGGGCAAAGGTTAACTCATTTCTCTTTACACCTAGAGGTTCAGTACAATCTCTCAATAAATATTTGTTAAGTTTTGTTGTTATGGGATTCTTAGGTCTGAGAGATCCATCTGGAGCACTGCTATAAAAAATCTTGTAAATAATGTATTTCTTGTGGCACCAGATTACCAGGGTAAAGCAGGTAGTGGCAAAGAGCAGAAAATCCTTTCCAGTACTAGTCACAAATCTTGAACATTTAACAGTCTCCAGAAATTTCCCAGTCTTTTTATTCAGTAAAGGTGATTTCCTCTATGTGTAGACATTTTTTTTTTCTGGCCACACCACATGGCTCGTGGGATCTTAATTCCCCGACCAAGGACTGAACTCAGGCCACAGCAGTGAAAGTGCTGAGTCATAAGCACTGGACCATCAGGGAATTCCCCTTTTATAACATTTTTATATACAAAAAGGCATAAATCAAAAATTATTCTTTTGTGAATAATTATTTTATGTATAAGTAAATGAATACAATATGCCCTGATTTTTATTTGCAATGTACACAAAACTGAAAATCAAATCTATTGATTTCGATACATAGTTCAAAGAATTTCGGACATGCCCTAAGCATTTAAAAAAATATATTAGTGCCCTATTTTCTTCATAAAGGCATCTCCGATGACTTGGTGGGTAAAATGTCTCTCTGCAATGTAGGGGACACAAGAGACTCGAGTTCGATCCCTGGGTTGGGAAGATCCCTTGGAGGAGGAAATGGCAACCCACTCCAGTATTCTTGCCTGGGAAATCCCATGGACAGGGAAGCCTGGTGGGTTACATTTCATGGGGTCACAAGGAGTCAGACATGACTGGGCACACTAGCACACATGTCTTTTCCTTCATGGTCTCAGAAAGACAGGAATCTTTTAGCTTCACTGAGTCTTAGTCTCCTCATCTTTAAAGGAATCTAAGAATGTTAAATGAATGTAGAGATGTTAATCAGCTAAGATCTTTGAAACTTGTTCTACAAATGTGGAATGATGATGCAAAACGAGGAAGGCCCAGTATAAAGAGAGAAAAAGCAACGGGATGAACAACAATATTAATTTAGCCATTCCTTCATTCAGTAGATATTCACCGTGTTCACTATCCTCCCTTTGTTGGGAAACAGAAGAACAAAGCAGAAATGGGCTGCCCTTACAGAGTTTATATCTCAATGGGAAAGACACATTTTGTAATGAGCAAAAATTGCGATTGTGATGCTTAACAGGAAAGAAAAGTGCAATATACTCTGTGAACTACTATCAAGATGACAAAATCTAACTCGGAAGCATAGGGAATATTTCTCTGAGGAACTGATGTTTGAACCAGAAGAAGGAATCAATTAGCCACCTGCTGGTGTGTGTGTGTGTCCATGCAAATGCACGTTGGCCAAGTGTAAGGGGTAGGCGAGGGTGGGGGGGGTGGGTAGAGAAAGATCTCTCCAGGAGGGTGGGCAAGAGGACCACCTCGCACAGTAAAGCTCCGAGGAGCTGACAGAGGCCAGCGTGCCTGGATCATGAAGGAGCAAAGAGAGAAGTAGCCTGTAGCTAGAGAGAGGAATTGGGAATTGAACCTGAGAGCAACGGAAAGGCATTGCAAGTCTTTACCTGGGGGTGTGACGTGGCCATATGTGCATTTTCACAAGATACTTTGCCTGCCTTGGAGAGTGCATTAGAAGCGTTCTAGAATGGATATGGAGAAGCCAGGTAGGCAGCTCTGTCCACGAGATTCTCCAGGCAAGAATACTGGAGTGGGTTGACCTTCCATTCTCCAGGGATTTCAAGGCTATTATCACTGTTGAGGAGAAAATGGATTCAAGTCTGACATAGAAAGTAGGGGAGAAGCAGGTGCCTAGATTGACTCCCTCTTTCCCCAGGTTTCTGACATGAAGTAAATGATGGTGCTGACTCAGATATGCAACTGAAAGAGAAGCCAATCAGGTACAGGATCAGAAGTTCAGGGCTTGGAGACTTCCCTGGTGGTCCAGTGGCTAAGACTCCACACTCCCAATGCAGGGGGCCCAGGTTTGAACCCTGGTCAGGATACTAGATCCCACATGTTGCAACTAAGAGTTCACATGCCCAGCTAAAGATCCCACATGCCATAACAAAGAGCCAGCACAGTCAGATAAATAAATAAGTGATGTAAAAAGCAAAAAAAAAAAAGTCCAATACTCAATGTGAGATGCTTTGAGCCACCCAGGTGGTAATTTTAAAGCATGATCTTTGGAATTTACTGTATTTAAGAGTAACAAAGATAACAGAGAGTGAGAAAATCTAGACTGTAGAATAGCAAGAAGGTTCATCTTTGTCATGTGATGAAATGGTAATAAGATAATATACTTGGCTTGTGTTCTCAGTCGCTCCAGTTGTGTCTGACTCTTTGTGACCCCATGGACTGTGGCCACCCCCACCCCCCCCGGATCCTCTGTCCATAGCATTCTCCAGGCAAAAATACTGGAGTGGTTTGTCATGCCCTCCTCCAGGGCATCTTCCTGACCTAGGGATCAAATCCACATCTCTTAGCATCTCCTGAACTGACAGGCAGGTTCTTTACCACTAGCAACACCTGGGAAGCCCCAATATACTTGGCTTGAGGGAGCACTATTTGACTGTAATGCATAATAATCAACAAAATAAAAGGAATAAAATTAGATGTGACAGCAGAATATTAACTGCAAATTAAATTTCCAGTTCCTGGAAAAGAACATGCAATATGACAGTAATTAGAAGCAACACAAGAGCTACAAGGTCATGGCAGGCTATGTCAAGTAACAGAGACAATGCAGTCAAAAATTCGGTCAACTACGGAATTCCTCACTGGGAAGGACTAACACAAGGGAAACGAACTAAAAGAATCGGAAATCATCAGTGTCTCAAGAAAGGGTCATTCGATAAATGACAAATTTCGCAATTTCTTTTACACTACTGTAGTTAGCATTATGTCCTCATTTTCTAATAATATTGGAAATGTTAATGTCATTTAAAGTATTTTAATACATAATTTAATTTTGAGCTACAACAAAAATGCAACTTGTAATGAGCAATATTTCTTTCATGCACAAGTATGCACAACAAAATAAACCCCAGGTCTCAGTTGGCCAGCTTTAGAATCCCAGATAATTGGACTTCAGGCACTACTAAGGTAGAGTGTACCCTTGAGCTATAGCCCTTCTCCTGGGTCCTGAAAAATGGTGATTAAAACAGGCAAGTCTAAATGAGGCAGGCTAGGACCTACGGCCGGGACCATTTGTTGCAGTGCTTGCATCTGGACAAATATCCCCTTGAGTAACAAAATGAAAACAAAGTATAAGAAACTACAAATAATCATGTGCATGTGTGGTTGGGGCAAATTATGGACAACACGATATGAAGAGACCAAAAACCTAACTGCCACTTTTGAAGAGCGGGAGGCAAAAGCAAGGTACTGTGCAAGCCCCCTGCACGCAGTATCACCAAAGAAGGGGGCAAACTGCCTAAGCCACCCCTCCAGCCTGAGCCCTGGACCCTCCCCTTGTTGTTGTTTGGTCACAACAAGTCCTTCAAGTCCTGTCTGACTCTCTGCGATCCATTAGATAATAGCCCAGCCCACCAGGCTCCTCTGTCCATGGAGTTTCCCAGGCAACAAATACTGGAGTGGATTGACATTTCCTTCTCCAGGAGATCTTCCTGACACCCCTACTGTCACCCCATATAAGGAACCAACTTGCCCCACCTCGGGGAGCAAGCGAGCAAGCAAGGGAACCTGTTATTTGTTTTCCCTCCTCTTTGCAGTTGCATGAGCCCCGGGAATAACACCTTGTCTAAATTTCTTGACTGGCCTCTCATCAATTTCAACTGATTAAGGAGGCTGAGAACCCTAGTCAGTAATGTAACTGACCAAGGGCAAAAACAAAATCAAGTGCGAGAAACTTGCCACAAAGGTGACATAAAACAGCTAGAGAGTCTGATTGTGCCCCTAACGCACACCCCACAGTAGCAAATCTGAAATCTTCACCATTAGGATCCCTCTCAGTATGACAGAGAGAACAGCAAACTCAGTGTCAGAAAAATCTGTGTTGTTAACTCGACCCTTGCTGATTATATGGCCTTCAGTCAAGTGACTTAGCATTTCAGAGACTTGGTGTAATAAAAGACCTGCATACATTGACCTCTAAATTCTCATACAAGCGTAAACATCAATGAATCTAGAAGGAAACACTGGAGCGTGAGAATTACCCTTTAGCAGAAACCATTTTACAGAAATAATTTTTAAAAGTTTTTATATTCAGTTTTGAGTAGGATGACCTCATGTGACCGAGACAGGATCTAGAATTCCCAAGATCTTAACTGCATAACTGATAACCTTCCTCAGCTCCATCCTGTCTCGGTCACATGGGGTCATCCTACTTAAAATTGCAATCTTTCCTGACTGGCACAGTCCTCTTCCTCTGCTGTTTTCCCCAGAGCATGTTCCATTTTTTAACATACTAAATCACTGATTTTCTATGCTTTTGTTGATCTGTCTACCCTACCACCAAATGTAAGTTTCACCTGGGCAGAGATATTGTTGTTGTTCATGGACAAATGCCAATGGACATATAATAACACATGACATAGAGAAGGTGCTCAATTAATATTGTTGACTGGATGCATGAATGAATTCCAATATAAATATAAAGTGAAGCATTTCCTAACTTGAGTTATAATCATAAAATCAGATCTAACGACTACGCGTCAGTCTATTAGCACAATGTTTCTTCCACATGGAAGTATACTTTAAGTAGATTTGTCTTTTGAAATAATACAAAACCTTTTTGAAAAAATAAGTGAGCAAACGTCAGCTTGGTGAACTGATTTGACCTTGTTCTGAGGAGAGAGTTCATTTAAGATCAGGCAAGTTCAAAGTCAATGAATCATAAAACAATTAAAAACCAAAAAGGAAGTGTTATTTTTTTTTTTATGAACTATGCAAGTTCAAAAACCATTTAAGGTAACACTGTTATTGTGTTAGGAATTCCTCACTGCTGATGTCTGAGGGCAAAAGGTTTGGCTATAAAGTAAAAAAATGATTAAATGGATATATACTAGGAGTGATTCAAGTAAATAAACATTGAATATTGAAGGGATTTCCCTCTAGGAATAATCTTCAGAACAAATTTGCTAAGCCCACAAGAAAATTGGGCTCATTACGTTCTAGCCATATTTCATTTTTAGCTGAAAGTTCTCTCAAGGTAGTCAGCCCCTAGCCTACTACTAATAATGAGAAAACAGATGTAAATGTTCAAAACTTAGACATCCAGGTACTAAGCTAACTGCTCTACATTCACTAATTTTAAAAATGAGACATTTCTGTTGCAGTAAGAATAAATACATTGTCTAAAATCAAATGACCTGTTTCTAAAACTTAAATTTATCAACATAAGGCAATACTTGCTAACACTGAGGACGTTCAAAACATATGTCAGTAGAATCTGAAGACAAATCCCCGCCAAAGTTCTAACAACCTTATTTCTTGGCACCATTGAAATTGTTTCATAATTTTCTTGGTTATTTACTTTGAAGAGGATAGTGGTCATTTTAGATGTAAAAGTTCGGTTTTGTTTTTAAAACACACGAACAAAACATCTGTTGTGTCTACTAAAGTTATACTAATAATTTTCACCCCTGGAAACACATGCACACAACTTGAGGGACTTTGTGCTCCTTCCTCTTCCCATTGCCAGCATTTAGCAGGTGCCTGGCCACACAGCGCTCGATACAAAGTTTAAGAAAAGAAGACTCAAGAAAGACCTAGTTGTTCTGGTGAAAATCCATCTTTATTTGTTTGGATATGCTTTAAAATGGAAAATACGGACTTCCCTGGCAGTTCAGTGGTTATGACTCTGCCCTTCCGCTTCAGGGGACACGAGTTTAATCCCTGGTCAGGAAACTAGGATCCCACAGGCCACGCAGTACAGCCAAAAATTAAAAACAACAAAAAACGAAACCAAAAAGTCAAATCATGCTGTTAATGGGTTTTCTCTAAGTCCGTTCAACAGACAGAAATTGAGTACCTACGATCTACACTGTGCTTTGTACTAGGCCCCAGCGGCACAGCGTAAAACAATATTCAATATCCTGTCATAAACCACAATGGAAAAGAATACGTAAAAAGAATGTGTATATGTGTATAACTGAATTACTTTGCTGTACAGTAGACAGTGGCACAACAATGTAAATCAGCTACACTTCAGTTAAAAAAAAACACAAGACTTCTACCATCATGGAGCTCTACTCTTCAGGGGAATGACAATGAAGTCCCTAATTGGTCTTTCCTCCTCCTTATTACTTTCCTCAGGGGGAGGTATGGCATAGTTATTCAGGAAAAGTACCTCTAGTCTTTGATCTATTCCATGACACTTTGGCATTGATAGGGAAGCAGCAATGAGGTAAATGTAGCCATGTCACCCAGACAGTGAATTGGCAAAACTAAAAAATCAGTATTTCAGTCTACCATATGTTTTCTTATCACTTAAAAGAGACATCACTCTATTTTTACCTCTGTCTTTCTTCCTTGCTCCTTTCTCTCTTCTTTGAAAAACCATGCTAAAGGAATTTTCAGAAATACAAATTTTTGAAGAAATGTAGAATATTGGAAGTTCTCCATGTTACCTGCTTTAGCCAGTTAATTTTGCCCCTCACTAAACATGGCCCTTTGTGCCTTAATAAGCAGCAAACCCCACTGAAACTGAAACGTGGATAACAGTAACCAGGGTCCTGAAACCTTTTCCTTATGGCCATCTCCATGCTCTACACAAAACACCACTTTTTCTATTGTAAAAATAATACACTTTATTTTTGGCTGCACCAAGCAGCTTATGGGATCTTGGTTCTCCTCTGGATCAGAGATTGACCCGAACCCCCATGCAGTGGAAGTACAGAGTCCCAGCTATTGGACAACCGGGGAATTCTCTACACTTTTAATATGGGAAATTTGTAAAATACAGAAAAGCTTAAAGAAAAAACTGACATAACTTTCTTCACTGAAAAACAACCATTCTTCACCTCTCGATATATTTCTTTCTAATATTACATCAATTCATTTCTTTTACCCTAGTTAAATCATGCTGTCATAATTTTCCCCTGTCCTTTTCCTTGCATATTAACATAGGTATTTTCCAGTATTATTGCAAATTCTTTGAAGGTACATTTTTCCTTTTAAAAAAAATTACTTTTATTGAAGTATAGTTGCTGTACCATATTATAGGTGTACAATATAGTGATTCACAATTTTAAAGGTTACAGTAATTATAAAATATTGTCTATATTCCATGTGTTGTTCAAATATACCCTTGTTGCTTATTCTACACCTAATAGTTTGTTCTTCTTCATCCCATATATACTCCTCCCCACACTGATAACCACTAGTTTGTTCTCTATATTTGTGAGTTGGCTTCATTTTTGTTATATTCACTGGTTTGTTATACTTTTTAGATTTCACATGTGTTTTTTTTAGAATTACAAGATATATGATTCCATATATCATACAGTATTTGTCTTTCTCTGTCTGAGTGGACATCCTTGTCTTGTTCCTGATCTTAGAGGAAATACTTATAGCTTTTTACTGTTGAATATGAAGTTCACAGTACATTTTATATATTTTCTTTGAATGCATGCATCATAACTTTCTCAGCCATTTATATGTGACTATGTATTTAGGTTACTTCTCATTTTTCACTGTTATCAAATAAAGCAGCAATGAATGTCTTTGTGCCTGACATTTTTCCTGTTCTTTGGATTATATCTTTAGAACAGAATTCCTAATATTGGATTGAGTCCAACATTTAAAGTATATATTGCCAAACATTGTTTCCTTATTCATCTTAATAATTTTCACTTCCCACCTATTTTACTTCACTCTTGTGAACACTTGATAGTCTCATTTTTCAAAATGTCTTTGCTGTTTTAATTTGAATTTCTTTGTACTGTGAGTGTGAACATTTCACTATATCCTACTTTCTTGACCAGAATACTATTGCTTTTTTGTGTGTGAATTATCTATTTGTGTACTTTGCCCAGTTCTATTTGGGCTTTTGAATTTTCTTCTACACTCACATGAACCATTTAAATATTAAGAATATTAATCCATCATGATATTTACAATGAAGAACTATTTGATTAGTTGTTGCCTCTAAATCTAAATTTATTCAAGATAAGTTTTGCCTTCTTTTTAGCTTTATTTCAAATAATTATTTATATTTTCCATATGATTATTTACTTTCAATGACCATCACCAGTCCTTTTCAGACACTTTTATTCTTGTATTTAATTTTTATTCCTGACATTCCATTCATCATCTTTACTAGGCTAACTGGGTAATAATACTACTTACTCAACACCAAACACTTTTCAAGTCTTACCCAATCTACTTCTTACAAAAACCTTAGGTGGATTCTACTATTGTCTCAATTTTAACAGTGGACAAATCAAGGTTGGAGTAACCTGTCCAAAATGATTCAGTCAATAAATGATGCAATTAAAATTCAAAGCCTCCTAAGCTTCACTTTAGGGCTTCCTTTGTGGTTTAGTGGTAAAGAATCCCCTGGAAAAGGAAATGGCAACTGACTCTAGTATTCTTGACTGGAAAATCCCATGGATGGAGGAGCCTGGTGGGCCACAGTCCATGGGGTCACAAGAGTCAGCTACGACTTAGTAACTAGACCACCCACCACCAAGCTTCACTTCATACTCTTCTTTTCCTTGTTCTTACTGCCTTATTCTCTCTCCTATTAATTCTGTGATTTACTTTAAAAATCTTCTTGTGCTACTATGGTAGATTTATTTTAATAGAAGACAGTGATTTACTCAGAGGGATGATTCGCTATTGGAGTATTCAAGATGCTACGAGAGGTGGATAAAGGTTATAGAACTCTCAAAGCACTGACTTGAGCAATTGGTCTACTGGTCTAATTTCTATAAAGCTGTCTCTGACATCAGACTCAGTGCTTAACAGATTCAACAAGTTTGTGTTGAATCTTTATCTAATGTGCTGTGTTATTAAAATATAAATAGAAATTTCTGGGACTTCCTTGGTGGTCCAGGGGAAGCCTCTGTGCTTCCACTGCAGGGGGCACTGGTTCTGTCCCTGTTTGGGAAACTAAGATCCTACATGACTTGTAGTGTGGCAAAAAAAAAAAGAAAAAGAAAGAAATTCCTAATCATATAAAAAGTAATAATAAATACCAAATGAGGGACACAGATAATTAGCAGTGGGGGTGGGGGTGGGTAAGAGTCACTCCTGGCTAGTATAGACTGAGAAGGATACACAGAACAGTAGAATTCAGACTTCTATTTGTCATTGACTTGGATACATGGCTTGGGCTTCCCTGGTGGCTCAGCTGGTAAAGAATCCGCCTGCAATGCAGGAGACCTGGGTTCAACCCCTGGGTTGGGAAGATTCCCTGGAGAAGGGAATGGCTACCACTCCAGAATTCTGGCCTGGAGAATTCCAGGGACTGTATAGTCCATGGGGTCACAAGGAGTCAGACATGACTGAGCGACTTTCGCTTTGGATACATGGCTTAATCACTTAGTTTTAGAATAAGTCAATTTGTTATCTTCTGATCACCATTTCACCCAAGTCAAGGCTGTTGCATCCACTGGTTAAACAATGTCAAGAGAAAGAACCTCTTTGGGGAGCAATGTGCTTACGTGAAGAGTTTTTCTTTTTTAAAGTGCGTGTGTGCATAGAAGCAATCTGATATAATCCAACGTGAATTCAGGTACAGTCATTTAATGTCCCCTGTCATCAAGATAGTCACACATCCTTTGTACATAAAATTAATTACACATAAATGGGTGGAGGGTGTGTGGATCCCTGACTGTTGTTGCCACAGTTGTCATCTGTCTTGCTCTTTGGACTGAAACTTCCGGTGTGTTCTTTCTCTGGCTCAGGTCAGCAGAGTTCATCAGTGTGAATTTGCATTCCTTTTTTAAAATATTGAATCTTCAATTCACACTCAGATTGGCTAAATAGAAGTAGGAGAAATAAGGAAAATGAATTATTGGAGAGACCAGGGAAAGAAATACACAGGATTTACCACAAAAGAGTCATGGGAAGAAGAACCTCCTGAAGAATAAAAAAATTCTCTTCTTAGGAGAAGAAGGAAAGTAGGTGAGAGCATAAAAAATAAATTGTAAGAGTAGCTTGAAAAGGTAATGAAGGGTTGAGGGAGCTAGGATATAAATAGTCATCTAAATATACAACCAGAGAGCCTGTTCATACTTCAGAATCCATTTTTAGTCAGTGCTTGTTAGTTGATAAAAACACATGTAATGGATTTTCTATTAATGGCAGAATTCAAAACTTCTGAAAATTCTACATTAAAGAAATAAAAACATTTATTAACAACACATTTACAAAATTAAAATGCAAGGAGTTGGAATTAAGATTCATTTGTGAATAGTTTAATAGGCTGTAAGATAAAGCCAACTAAATAAAAGTAGTTAAAGTGCTGGTGGTTCCACATATAATATCTAATTTTTCAATGCACTGAGTGAAACTCACCACTTATGGGACTTACATGGCAAATACCCCTTACATTTAAGTTTGAGTCATCTGAACATACTGGTGAGGACATGGAGGAAGGGGAACTATTGTGCACTACTTGCTGGAATGCAAATTGGTACTATCATTATGGAAAGCAGTATGCAGGTTTCCTCAAAAAATTAAAAACAGAACCACTATATGGTCCAGCAACTCCATTTCTGGGTATTCACCTGAAGAAAACAAGAACACCAACACTAAAAGATATATGAGTACTCATGTTCATCGAAACATTATTTACAATAGCAAAGATATGGAAAAACCTAAGTGTCCACTGACAGATGAATAAGGAAAATGTGGCATGTATACATAAAATGAATATTGTTTAGCCATAAAAAGAATGAATCTTACTATGTTCAACAACATGGATGGATGTTATGCTAAGGGCATTATTGAGGACGTTATGCTAAGTGAACTAATTCAGACAGAGAAAGATAGATACAATCTGATCTCACTTATATGTGGAATCTTAAAAACAAAAACAAAACAAGCACATAGATCCAGAGAATAGACTGGTGGTAGCCAGAGGTGGAAAGTGGGAGTGGGACAAATGGCTGAAGAGAGTCAAAGGTACAACATTTCAGTTATAAAATAAATGTCATGAAGATGTAATGTACAGCATGAAGTTAACAATACTGAATAACATATTTGAAAGTTGCTAAGAGAGTGAAATTTAAAGGTGGTTATTACAAGGAAAATAAACTCCATAACTAGACATAGTGACGGATGTTAACTAGACTTATGGTGGTGATTATTTCAGAGTATACACAAATATTGAATCATTATGTTGTACACCTAGAATGAATACTGCTGCTTAGTTGCTCAGTCGTGTCTGACTCTTTGTGACTCCCACAGACTGTAGCCCATCAGGCTCCTCTGTACATGGGATTTTCCAAGCAACAATGCTGGAGTGGGTCGCCATTTCTTCCTCCAGGGTATCTTCCCAACCCAGGGATCGAACCCAGGTCTACTACATTGCTGGCAGATTCTTTATCATTTGAGTCACCAGGGAAGCCCAAAACTAATACAATAATGTATTGCCGGAGCCTGCCGGCAAACGAACTGGTCGAGAACGCAATTACCAGAGTACCTAGGAAAATAAGACTCAGAAAGCTGGGGTTGAGAGGGACGGAGTCCGCTTGCGTCTGACTCCGCCAACTTTATTGGAGAATACCACGCTTGTATATACGCTAACAGGAGTTACTAAGAATAGATCGAGGGTTTGCATACGTGCAGAGCTACAGATGTTTTAAATTCCCACACTCAAGATCAGTAAAGCATTAATTACCCTAGCGCCCAACATGATTAAGATCAATAGAACATTAGATAGAAAACAGGCTTCATCAATAGAACATTATCTAGATGGAAAGCAGGTTTTGAGCATGATGAGTTTATCAGCACCAGAAAAACAGGCAAAAGGTCACCGGTGTGTTTTTTCCCTGAAGGAGACAAATGCCAGTCCATACTTTTAGCAAGAAGGGGTGGCAGGACAAAGAGCGACCCTTTGTTCTCCCTTAGGGCCGTAAGGGGCCTGTACATTCAGGCCGGCTCCCTGCAATGTATATCAATTATATCTCAATAAAAAGAGTTTTTTGGTAGAGCATCGCATACTAGTTTTGCTTGACATTGGGTAGAAAGGTGTGTTTCAGAAGAGGTTAATGTTACTTTGAATGGCAAACAGTTTCAAAGAAAATAGGGAAACTATTCTGACAATGGCATTTATGGTATCTCTACCACAGACAGTACAGTACTATAAGAACTGTACTTTTCAGCACTATATGAACTGCAACACATATAATACAAACAAATAATAAAACAAATAATAAAACACACAATCCCAGTCTATTTGGGCCAGAAGAACTTCTATGAATAAAACAATCTACAATCTTCCTGAAGGCAGAATTTAATGTTTATACCATCTATCACTATAATTTAGCACCTCTATGACTGTTGAAAGTCTTGTTATTGTTTAGTGGCTTGGTCGTGTCCTACTCTTTTGTGACCCCAGGGAATGTAGCCCACTAGGCTCCTCTGTCCATGGGATTTCCCAGGCAGCAATACTGGAGTGGGTTACCATTTCCTTCTCCAGGGGATCTTCCCAATCCAGGGATCAAACCCGTGTCTCCTGCGTTGTCAGGCAGATTTTTACCACTGAGTCACCTGGAAAGCTTGTTCAAAGTAACAGAGAATACATAAATGTAGCTACACACATGAGTGGTGAAGAATAGCAAGGAAGGGCAAAAATAGACTCAGAAGGGGGTTTTATTACTAATATATAACAATTATTGAGTGCTTAATGTGTTTCAGGCACTGTACAAGCCTTTTCAATATACAAATCACTTAATCTTGCAATAACTCTATAAGGTACCATTATTATCTCCTTTTACCAAAGAGACAACTCAAGGACTGAAAAGTTAAGTAAATTGTGAATTGTTCAAACTTACACAGTGAAAGGGCTTCCCAGGTGGTGCTAGTGGTAAAGAACCCACCGGCCAATGTAGGAGACCCAAGATACAGGTTCGCTCTTCAGGTTGTGAAGATCTCCTGGAGGAGGGCATGGCAACTGACTCCAGTATTTTGCCTGAGAAATCCCATGGACTGAGGAGCCTGGCAGGCAACAGTCCATACGGTCGCTTAAGAGTCACGCGTGACTGAAGCGACTTAGCCTGCATGCAGTAGCTGAATCTAAGTTCGAGCTGTTTGTGGAGTTTGGTACCGAAAAAGAAAATTGCTGTAAATTAAAGATTTACATGTGAAAAGGCACAGAGGAAAAACAACAAATCTACTAAGAGGTGAGTTGGGCCAAAATGGCGTGAACACTCCTGTATGTGTTGGGGTTGAGGGAGAGAGTGTAAGGAAGCGAGGTGGATGAAGACGATCAGAGAGACATGGTGCGTTACAGCCCTTAAAAGTCAAGTGGAAACTCTCAGATACGATACAGTTGGTGGGAAGGAGCCGTTGCATGATTTCTAAGATAGAGTCATAGATGAAAATGTTTCACGGGGCTTGAAAAGGCAGTGAGGAGAGTGTGCTACAATAGCGCACCATTGCAGGCAAGTGGCCGAGTGCAGTTATGAGGGCTGGGAGCGGGACTGCTCTCAAGTCATGGGTCAGCTGCTCACCAGTTGTGTGACCTTGGGCACGAAATGTCAAACCTCCGTTTCTGTGACTGTAAAATGGGAGTAACAATAAAATTACACATGTCAGAGGATAATTGTGAGGTTTAAAAGATTTAATCTCTTTCAAATACTTGGGATAGTTCCTGGCACACAGCCAGTGTTTAGTCAATGCTAGTTACTATTATTCCCGTAGGTATGTGTTATTATTCCCGCAGGTATGTAATAAACTGTGGCAGGGATGCTAATCTTGAATGCTGGGAGAGTACATTAAAGCCTGTGAAAGGACGACAAGCCAGTGGAAGACAGGAAGGTACAGCTTATGGGGAAGCACACTTCAAAAGGAAACATAGCTGCTCGAATGAAGGTGAATGAGTCAAGACTTGCAAAGGGGTTGCTCGCCAAAGGGTTTCACCGGAAGTTAATGAGGTTCATAGCGGAAGTGCCCAGTCCGGCTGTTCAGTATTACCAGGAGTGGCTGCAGCAACGTGAGACAGGAGTCAGCCTTGAACATCAATGGTTACGGCTTGGGAGGAGCTAGGACCGTCCATTGTTTTAGGTCCATTGTATTCTATATCCATATCTTCATGCCAGTGGAGCAAAACAACTAATATATATATATATGTATATATATATATATAAGAGCTTTATTGAAAATTCTGTGGGCTATTCTAATCCTTAAACCATGTACTCCTTGATAGAGATTATCAGTTGTAGCGCAAGCCTGTAGAAATAGTGCAATCAACAAAATATATGTTATACTTTGAAAAATATCCTGTTACTCAGCCATAAAAATGAATGAAATAATGCCATTTGCAGCAACATGGATGGACCTAGACAGGATCATACGAAGTAAGTCAGAGGGAGAAAGACAAATATCACATGACATCAATTTTATGTGGAATCTAAAAAACTGATAAAAGTGAACTTATTTACAAAACAGAAATAGAGTTGCAGACATAGAAAACAAACTTTTAGTTAACAAAGGGGAAAGGGAGCAGGAGATAATTCGGAATTTGGGAATCGCATATGCACAGTACTATATATAAAACAAATAACAAGGAATTACTGTATAGCACAGGGAACGATATTCTATATCTTATAATAATCCATAATGAAAAAAAATCTAAAATAGAAAAAAATAATAAAACCGAATCACTTTGCTGCACACCTGAAACTAACACAACATTGACAATCAACTATACTTGAATTTAAAAAAAACTCTGCATTGTTTTAGGGAGCATATAGGGCATTTTTCAAGGATACATAAAATATTGAATATATGACAAGATCACATAAACTAAATGAGGGACAAGGTAAAACAAAATTGGAAAAAAGAACAGAAGCATGGATCAGATTAAGGGAAAAGTGGGAAAGCCTTATACATTTGCCCCAGGTGGAACAAAGGGTTGGTGTTAAGCCTTTAAATGGTTGGGCTGATGCTGTACACACACATTTCCAATTAGAACACAGAGAATATGAATGGTCTGTTAGAAAGGCTAATTAACAGTTTTTAAAGAAAGAAACCTAATTGTATAGCTAAGTAAAAAAAAAAAAATCAAGGCAAAGAAAATCTGGAATAAAAGAAGGAAAGAAAACTATGGTTTTGAAATATGAGTTACTTAAAGTACAGAAAATAACACTATGCAGTAAAAACTAAAAAGATTTTCTTCTTTTAAACTTTTGCAGTGAGCTGAGAGGTAACTCCTCTAAGTCAGAGAACGCAGACAAAAGGTTACAAAAACATCCATTTCCCCTGGGTTGACACGTATGAAAAGCTTTGATGTGAGTTAATGCTGCTTTATGAATTCGAATTGTCCTCACAATTGCACTTACTTTTCATCAATTTGAGGAAAAGAGAGGATCAGAAAAACCTGTAAATGGTAACAGTAGATATGGCATTAAATTACAACTAAAGTAACATGTTAAAATACACAATACTTTTAGAATCCAAATAAAAATATGTTTTAAAATGCCTTGAGAAAAACAGGGCTTTCACCTGATGGCTAAAACACCAAAATATTACACTCTTTTACATACATTTCTACCTTGAAATGTCCATTTCCATTTATACGTTTAAGAAAAAACCTTTCCTATTTATTTCTTGAAGCAGAAAGTGTTAGTCGCTCAGTCATGTCTGACTCTGCAACCCATGGGCTGCAGTCAACCAAGCTCCTCTGTCCATAGAATTCTCTAGGCAAGAATACTGGAGTGGGTTGCCATTCTCTTCTCGAGGGGATCTTCCCCACCCAGGGTTCGAACCCCATCTCCTGCATTGCAGGTAGGTTCTTTCCCATCTGAGCCACCAGGGAAGAACATTTATTTGTATGTCTCTTCAAATAAGGATAAATATATACACCTTAGAAACTGTCAAACATACTGAAAAAAACACTTGCAGAAAAATTTCACCTGGCCTTTTTAAAAATGCTGCTTGGAGGGGAATTTTATTTTTTCACCATATCTAATTTGTTGTTATAAAGACAAAAATATATGACTTAAAAAAAAAAACAAGTAACAAACGATGTGGAATGAAAAACAAAATATGAGAGCGGAAGGCAATTTTAACTACAGAATGGGCAAGGCCGGAGATTGTTTTATTAGAATACATTGGATGCGATATCAAAAAAAATTTCCCTTATCTACTCGAGTCACAAGAAGCGAATTGTATAGTGACATTTATATCTCTCTATATATTCATAATTTCGTGGACTTGTACAAGGGCTCTATAAATAAAAGTCCTCGGTGATGCAGCTGATAAGCGTTCCCCTGCTCGCCCTTTTACTGAGGGGCAGCAGAAGCGAGGACATTCCTCCCACAATTCCAACCTGTTTCGTAACTTGGCGCAATCAGGATTCACTAGGACCGGCCGGCAGCTGTCCCGAGCCTGCGGCTGATTGGCCGAGCGCAGAGCACGGGCGTGGGCTTTGCGCAAGTTCCCCGCTCCCCGCTCCCAGGGCCACGGGAAGCCGGGGCGCCTTTGAGCGGCGGTTCTTCGAAACTCAGAGGAACGGAGACCGCTGTTCGCATCCGGCGCGTCTTTCCGTTGGAGTCTGAATCTCTACTTCCAAGATTCACGCCTTAGTGAACATTCCGAGAGAAAGCCCGAGGTAGGGCGCGGGGAGCTGGGGACCAGACGGAGAAGGTTCGGGGGGAGGATGGGTGGGCTCTCTAATTTCCTGAGCTGGGTCCCCTGGGGCGGAGGGCTTCGGGGAGAGGGAAGGGGAGACTCCAATTGGCAAGTCCAAGGGGACAAAAAGGGGTGAGACTTATTCTCAGTCGGGGAGCCCTTGAGGCACTCCAGTCTCTAGGGTTTTTTTTGCGCTAGTTATCCGTCCTGGAGTCTGCTGCCCCGAGCCTGCAGAGCCAGCGCTGCGCGGGCAGCCGGGCGCTGAGCCCGCGGGCAGATGGATGGCGTGGGGAACCGGGAGGCAGAAGCCGCGGTGGAGGCGGGCAAAGTTCGGGCCGGGCCGCCGCCCTGCCCCTCGGCTCGCGTGCGGAGGCTGGATGCCTGGCGCGGAGGCATGTCCCTGCGGCAACCCTCGCGGCCACGAGCCGCTGGTGCATCAGGGCGAGCGCTCCGCCCTTCTGCCCGGAGCGCTGTACCGAAGTTCAGTTTCACGTTAGCCATCTGGGGATCTTAGGTTTGACTGACTGGCTGGGATTGCTCCTCAGGTCGCGATGGATGTTGAAGACGGCCGCAATGGAAGAGCAGGGGGGAAGAACTTCTTGAAAAGGGACAAAAAAAGGTAGTTTGTTTCACTTTCATACTTTACATGGCTTGAGAAACTTGGGAGATTTGTTTCTGGCCTCCAACTCTGAAATAAATGAGCTGATGATGGTGGTGGTGATGGTTTTTTTTTTTTTTTATCTTAAATGCAGGCAGTTGCGGAGGTTCGCTGGCTTGAGTTGAGCCCAGCATTTGCACAGTGAGCTTCTTCCTCAGGTTTCTGGTCCCACACAGACCAAGGCTCATTTCCTTTCGTGTGTTTTATAACCTTCTGCTTCACGTGTGATGTTGATCTTGCATGAGCCAGAACCGTGCGCTGCTTCTGTTCTGCCTTGTGGTCCAGTCTGTTCCTTTTGGTAAAACAGTCACACGAACATTGCATGCTTGTGGCACGCAGTAGATGGGACAGAAGGCCACAACTACTTCTAAGTATTCTTTTTTCTTTTTAAGGCAGTGAGTGTCTGACTCTGTTAGAAGTAATTGTGAGGCGAGTGTACTACCGAAGAATTATTAGAATGCTGTAAAATTATCCTGACTGTATATAGAATTGGTTCTGTAATCACATAGGAAAAATAATTATCTTAAGTAAATTTTGATCACAGTGCACTATCTGTACAGGAAATTTTTAATTTCACTCAGTAAGCTCTTTGTTAGTAATAAATGGTAAAGTTAAATTAGTAAAGATATTAATATTATCAGAAACCAAGCTTTTCAGTGTAAGAGAAAAGACATACAAGTGTGGACATTAAGTAGACATTTTAAAAACAATGTTGAATCTGAATGTGATTTCATGATTTTTTTTAGTAGGTCAGGTTCTGTCCATTGAAATGGATAGTGAGTGGCAAAGAGCACACTCACTGTCAATCTTGGTTTCTCAGTATCCTTCCTTATGAAAAAGGAATCTGCACCCCATAGAGAAAGGGTTAATGCCAATTGAGCCTGAGCTTGGAGTATCTTGTGGTACCGGAAAACAAGAGGCGAAGGACAATTATCAAAAGGACACAGGAGCTGGCTTGAAGGGGCTTTCACTGGCCCAAATCTGGAACAGTTTGAGCATCAACAAGAGTAATGACTATACTTGATTGTGAGATACTGAGTAAATTAATTTTTAATAAAATTCTGAGAGGAGGAGGGAGATGGAGAGAGAGGGAGAACCTTCACAGAAAAATGTTGAAACCTGCATTATTATAATTGGTTCAGGCAAGGGTTGTTAATGGATCCTAAACCACTCAGAGAAAGGATGAATCTATGAATTAGCCACAATTCTTTATTGGAAAAAGGAAAATGTGATTTTTCCAGTGGAAAGATACTGCAGTTTGCCACCTTAACCAAGTGATCATACCTGGCCTGGCTCCTGGTGGAACAGACTGCGTTAGTGACACGACACCACCTAGGAAGTATGTTTGCAAAATCATTTAGTGAATCTAACTTATCAAGCTTTCAGACTAATGCTGTCCAATAGAAATATAATGTGAACCACACTTGTAAGTATTAATTTCCTAATAGCAACTTTTAAAAAGTAAAAAGAAACAGGTGTAATTAATGTTGGAAATACATTTTAAGGATCCAAGTATATTTAAGCTATTATCATTTCTACATGTAATAAGGATTATTAATGAGATAGTTTGCATTCTCTTTTATACTGCATCCTCAAATCTGTATTTCACACCTAACTGCACAGTTTGGACAAAGTGTGAAACAGACATATCCAAGATGTGGGACATTCTTTAAGACACCTGTTTTTGTTTCTCTAAAAAGTCAATGTTTGGCGGGAGGTAGGTGGGGAGAAGAATTTCTAGATTTAAAAGAGACTAAAGAGACAACTGGAGAAGGAAATGGCAGCCCGCCCACTCCAGTATTTTTGCTTAGGAAATCCCATGGACCGAGGAGCCTGGTGGGCTACGGTCCGTGGGGTGGCGAAAGAGTCAGACAGGAGTTAGTGACTAAACAACAAGAAACAAAACCATCACATGTAATACATGAGCCTTAGTTACATCAGAGTTCTAAAAAGGAAAAACCTGTAGAAAACATTCTTGGAAATTTTGAATGTGGATTGATATTAAAATTGCTATTAATTTTATTGTATGTGATAATGGTAGGAAAACTGTGAAGTGCCATGATCTTTGCAGCTTATTTTCAAATAGTTTGGCGATTAACAGTCATAAAGTTCCTTATGCATTAAAGAAAATATGGTCAAAATGTTCACAGTTGCTGAATCTAGGTGAATTTTTAATGGGTAGTCAGTATTCTTTTTGTTTGAAGGTTTTCATAATAAATTCTCATAAAATAGATTATATAGAGTGGAAGGTAGATACATCCGTTTTTGTTTTTAAGTTTTTAAACTTGGTACCTTAAACAAATACGTGTTTTTTGATGCAAACACTTAGGGACATTGAAATAAGAAGTATTAAGGCTATGTGGAAGGAAAGAAATTTGATAGATTGGTGGTTTCCAGAGGTGGAGGAAAGGGGACAAAACGAGTGAAGGGAGTCAAAAGGTCCAAAGTGCCAGTTATAGAATAAGTCATGGAGGTGTAATGTACAGCAGTGTGACTCCAGTTAATAACACTGCATTGCATATTTGAAAGTTGCTAAGAGTAAATCTTCATCATCATAAAAGTTCTCATCACAAGGAAGAAAATTCTGTGACTTTGTATGATGACAGATGTTAACTAGACTCGTGGTGATGGTTTCCCAATATATACAAATATCAAATCATTCTCCTGTACACCTGAAACTAATAGAGTGTATGTCAGTTACACCTTAGTTTTTACAAATATATTTATTTTTAATTGAAGGACAATTGCTTTACAATATTGTGTTGGTTTCTGCCAAACATCAACATGAATTACCCATAGGTATACATATGTCCCCTCCCTTTTGAACCTTTTTGGAAAAGGTGTTCAATAAATATTTGTGGGACATTTACTTATTTATTCTTCTGTAAGAGCCCATATTTTGAAAACAATGTTTCTTTTGAGCTTTAATAAGATTGTTTATTAAAATGCGATTTGAGAAGCAACTTCCTATTTGTCAGCACTGTGTTGGAGCGAATGGGGACAGATGAGTCTTCTAAGAGGGCTGACAATCAGTGTTCCCCGCAGGGCAGTGTTTCAGAAGTCTGACACTGCACCAGGTAGCCTGGTGTCTGGAAATTAGACTTCTCCATGGAAAGCTTGGCTTCTTTCTAACTGTGTGACCTTGGACAAGTGAGTTAACTCTTCTCACCTGCAGTTCTCTTGTCTGTAAAGGAAGGGTAAGAATGTGCCTGCCTCACAGAGATTAAGATGAAATGAGGTCTTGTATGGGAAGTGTTTACTTAGCCAGTGTCTGGAACATTATAAATTCTTCAGAGTAGCCGCAGTTTTGGAGAATGAAAAAATAAATAAAAAGCTTAGAGCTAAAACTCAATTCTGGATGGCTATTTTTCTCCTCTCATCCTGCTTCCAGGGATACTGAAACCATGCCTGGGTGGAACCGAATCTGAAGAGTTATGTTTGTGTATTTTGTCTGTTTTTCAGTCATGGAACGTTGCTCCAAAGCCAAATATGGAGTAGACTCTGGATTTTTTTTTTTCTTTAGAAGTTTCTTCAACTCTTTGACCTTGCTTAGCATAAAGAACAAAGACACAGATGAATTTACTTTTTGAACTTGAAAAGCTGTGTAAAAAGAATGTACTTCTTCCCTCAGATAGTCTCTGTTTTATAAATACGAAAATACAGATGCGGAGGTTGCTCTTGTATGCTGGATGGCAGTTAGACTAGAACACTAGTTAGAGAGTTTTGAATCTGCGCTTGAAATAATTGCGCTTTCTCTGCATGAGGACACCTTTTTTTTTTTTGCAGTTTACAAACCATCTTTTCTGATGGTGCTTTTTCTAGGTTGTGTGTATTGCCACAATGGCCCATTTAGGGCTCCAGACATCTTTTCAGAATTAGATTTGCTCATGGAGAGTGATAGAATTATGTTTCTTTCTTAGGATAATTTATGCCCTGCATCTGTTTGCCACTACTCTCCCTGAGGTAAAGGAATAATATCTAGGTAGATAGAAGGATAGTCTACCTGTTGCTAAAATCACCGAGATAATAATTAAGGGGATTAACTCTGGGGAGCATGAGTGAGTTCTAAGTACAAGAAAGACAGAAAGCTCTCTTTTTTTCAGTGTCAGTTTTTGTAATTCCAAATTTGTGTGTCTCTGTGTATTCATCATAGAAAATTAGGAAATACCAGAGGTACAAGGAAGAAAATAATTTGAAATCGTGACAGAAATCTCAACACTCAGTGATAACCCCATGCACAGATTTCTAGGTATATATAAACATACTTAAACTTGATAAATGGGATCATATTATAACCTGTTTTCTTTTTTACTGACATTGTAGACATGTTTCTTTGTCCTGTTTGTTGCTAAATATAAGCTCTACGTTGATTGATATAGATTTACATAGTTTTTAAAGTTTTATGTAATTCTGTTGCTAGGTTTTTCAGTAAAAAAGATGAGAAGAAAGAAAAGAGACCAACTGTCAGTACTTTTGCAATGGTGAGTTTGAATTATTCTATATACACACACACACACACAGCTGATTCACTTTGTACACCAGAAACTAACATAAGGTTGTAAACCAATCTTACTCCAATGAAAACAAAGCAAAACAGAAGAAAAAGTGCTATGACTTCTCTTGATCTAAAAAAGAGGTATTTCATCTGGTATAATATTTTCCTGGAGAGTATGTTAATGAAGAGGTGAAATGAACTCACTTAACTTAGCTCGTTTTCGGGGAGTGATGAGCATTGTACACAGACTGTGTGCGGTGAGCCTCCAGAGTCCCCTGTCCTGGCCTGGGTTTCAGTATTCTCCTAGCCAGTTACGTCACCAGTGATACGTCAGCTGCACAAGCTCTTCTCCCATTGGTGGCCTCAGTCCTAGACACAGGAAACCAGCCACATGGAGTGTGGTTCAAACAAAACCTGGGGCACGCTGTCGCCAAGGGCTCTAATCCTGGCAGGTTTGAGGTCAAGGTCCCAGGCACTCAGAAGTTAGCAATGGGTTATTAATTACTATGACTTAGTACCTGTCACTATGCTTCTGTGCTGAATAACTGAAAATCTGGAATTTGAAAACCTTAATATACTTCTTTGTCTTGTTTTCTGGTTTCATGGTGGCCACTTAGAAGCTTTTCTTTAATCATATTTGGAATAAGACAGGCTGGTTGATGAACCCTCTTTACCTGTATCCGTTTTTGTTTTTTCTCCTGAGAATGCAGTTAGAACCTGGAAGACTTACTGAACCAATTAAGTCTTATAGTATACACTTTGTAATTCAGGCATAACGCACCAGACACTTATAAAATTTGTGTATGTGTGTAGGATAGGCTAATTATAAAATGAATGTTAGTAAAATTGAATATTAAGTATGGTTACAAGCATAAAAAAGAGCTATCTTTTACACTCCAGTGATCTTATATGAACTTCATCTTCTCACCCTCCACTTGCTCTTGATAAAATTCCACCTTTGAGTCCATCTCTACTCTGTTTGGAATTTTGGGGAAATGAGACTGTTTACTCGGGTTATTCTCAGAAATAACCAAGAGACAGTTTTTGTTTTACATTTCATTTTATATTCTTATCTTAAAAGGAGCTTGGGTGTTAAAATAGGGTTTATTCCCCAGATTTAATTTCCAATTCTGTCATTTTGAGACTAGAATATTTCTGTCTTTTGTAATTTCATTTTTTTATAAGTAAGTTAAATTGAAAAAATTAGTCTTACGTTTTAGAAAATTTAACAGACCTAATATATAGAGGTAAGACTATTAAACCAATTCAGGCCACCAAAGAATAAAAATCTGAAGTGTGAAGGCCAGGTAGTAATTACAACACAAATATAGCTTTTTATGCCATGGGTTGCAATAAATACTTTCTATGTGAATGCATTAATCTTTACAACTCTCTTGGAGCTAGATACTATTATTGTTCTAATTTTGTAGGTGAAGAAAGGGAAGTGAGACTTACTAACTTGCCCAGGAATACTCGTCAGGGCCAAGGTTCAGACCTGAGAAATTCACACTGTAAATCATAGTGCTCAGGTTGGCATAGGAAGGAAGGAATATATTCTTAGCTTTTTGATGGAAAGCTATACTAAATGTTTATGTGGAAGATGGCAGAGGAATAGGATGGGGAGACCACTTTCTCCCCTACAAATTCATTGAAAGAACATTTGAACGCTGAGCAAACTGCACAAAACAACTTCTGACCGCTAGCAGAGGACATCAGGCGCCCAGAAAAGCAGCCCATCGTCTTCGAAAGGAGCATTTGATATCAATTTTGGACATTTAAGAATCCAATATTCAGTACCCATTTTTACTCAGGAGTGTGATGATTACTCTCTCCCCCTCTTGACTCGCCTTTTTCTGCCCCAGATCACCTCTGTTTCCTCCCTCCCCCTTCTCTTCTCAATCCAGTTCTGTGACTCTCTGTGGGTGTCTGGGCTATGGAGAACCCTTAGGGAACAGAGTACTGCGTAGATCTGTCTCTGTCCTCTTGAGTCCCCCTTTTTCTTCTGCTCATCTCTATCTCCTTCCTCCCTCTCCTCTTCTTCATGTAACTCTGTGAACCTCTCTGGGTGTCCCTCACTGGAGAATCTTTTCACCATTAACCTAGAAGTTTTATTATCAATGCTGTATAGTTGGAGAAGCCTTGAGGCTACTGGAAGAATAAGACTGAAGTCCAGAGGCAGGAGACTTAAGTCCAAAACCTGAGAACATCAGAGAACTCCTGACTGCAGGGAGCATTAAGTAATAAGAGATCATCCAAAAGCCTCCATACCTACACTGAAACCAACCACCACCCAAGAGCCAATAAGTTCCAGAGCAAGACATACCACGCAAATTCTTCAGCTATGCAGGAACATAGCCCTGAGCGTCAACATACGGGCTGCTCAAAGTCACACCAAACACATAGACCCATCTCAAAACTCACTACTGGACACTCCATTGCACTCCAGAGAGAAGAAATCCAGTTCCACGAACCAGAACACTGGCGCAAGCTTCCCTAACCAAGAAACCTTGACCAGCCAGTCGTCCAACCCCACCCACTGGGAGAAACCTCCACAATAAAAAGGAGCCACAGACCACCAGAATACAGAAAGGCCACTCCAAACACAGCAACCTAAACAAGATGAAAAGGCAGAGAAATAAATGTTTATGTGGCTTTTTCTCATGCCTTTGTCTTAAAGGGGTTGACACAGAAAACTGAACTTATGCGTAAAATCTGTATAGACAGGGACATACTAAGAATGTTTGACAGTAAAATGCTGATGCTGTTAGTGACACAGTCAATTCCTAGGCAGGTTGGTAAGAAATCCGGGGGTCCCCATGAAGAGAGGGGTCTGGAATTCTCAAGGAGGAGGAAAGGACAAACTTTTTTTGTCTACATTCCTTAGTCTTAGTCAGTTACACAATTCAGTTTAAACTCTGTACTAGGGATTATACAACAACAATGTATCCTGCTTGAGGACAGTTTCTCCTTCCTGAAAACCTTCTGGCTAATCGTGTTATCTTAAAATGTGAACTATGGGAGTGGGTCCAGTAAGATCTTTACAACCTCCAGACATTTCTTTTGATTCATTGTAATAACTAATTAAAAGGTATATAACTCCATTGCTAACACTAGTGAGGGGGCAGTCTCCATCCCCCTTCTGATGCCTGTGTCAGAAACTTTCTCTGTCTCTCTTATACTTTAATATAACTCTTATTACACAAAAGCTCTGAGCGATCAAGCCTCGTCTCTGGCCCCGGATTGAATTCTTCTCCTCTGGAGGCCAAGAATCCTGGCGTCTTTCGTGGTTCAGCAACAACCTTTCATTAGCATTGTTGATTAATTAAAAATTTCCAGCTAAGGTAAAAACTCATGTGTGTTGGGAGTTTCCAAGAACCCCGGGTTCGATGATTCACTTGGGGGACTCACAGGACACAGCTTATTGCCATGCTCATGGCTAAGATTTATTACAGCAAGAGGACAGAAAGCGAAATCAACAGTGGGCAAAGGAAGGAGGGAAAGGTACAAGAGAAGCGCCCAGTGTCCTGTGTAGTGGAGTCGACTTGATTCCTCCAGCAATGAGTTGTGCCGGCTCATTGTGTGAAATGCTGTCAGGGAAGCTCAGTAGAGATTCAGTGCCCGAGGGTTTCTGACTGGGAGCTGATGATGTAGGCACAGCATGTACCAAAATTCCAGACTCACAGAAGGAAGGCAGACCGTCAGCATAAAGCACGTTGTTTGTGCAAATTGTTTGGACACTGCTATCAGTTAGGGTGATGGTTACTCTTCCCAAAATCCAAATTCTAGATGCCAGCCAAGGGCTAACCTTGAATGCAGTCTCAGACTTGCAGTGTTAACTGTTTTCTGTACACCAGCCTTGTTAACTTTTTTTCTAGTAGAAGACTTTTTTTTAGCAGTCTTGAGAAAATGATGACAAAGAGGTAAGGAATAGATTCACATTTTTCTGCTGGCCTTTATTTTCTATCAGGCTTTGTTGCAACATTTTGTTATTGTTTAGTCGCTCAGTCATGCCCGACTCTTTTGTGATTCCATCGACTATAGCCCACCAGGTTCCTCTGTCCATGGGATTCTCCAGGCAAGAATACTGGAGTGGGTTGCCTTGCTTACATTAGAGCCAGAGCCTTTAACAGCTTTAATCATTTATGATAATATGTGATTGGTTAAATTTTTATTTGCTTGGAATTGAAAGGTTCTTTGATGCAGTTACCTTGTGGCCACCTGGTCATTCTTCATTGGAGACTTTACCATCTGGCTCAGTGTCTCCCTCTCTGCCCCTGGTGCTCCTACTATCTTGGGTGACTTTTATGGTGTTATAAGGATAACCACTCTTTCCCTCTCCTTTATTCCAGCCACGCACGCACACACTTAGATCCTAGATTTTGTTATTTGAAACTGTTCTACATCCAAAGTGCTGTTATGAAGCAGTTAGATAGAACTAGCCAGCTATCTCCTCTGTCTTCAACCTGCTCACTGTTTCCCTTGGATCCTGAGTCCACTGACCTGTCAATTTACCATCAGCCCCTTCTTGTTTCCCTTCTCTTATCACCTTAGAGCAATGATCATCACTTTGGTTTTGCTCCTGCCTGAGCTGCAGACTTCCTTTCACCTGTCACTTGTCAAGCCCAGCCCAGGCAGATCGACCATCTGCTTTCTTGGTGCCTGAACCCCTACATCTGATGGGTGCTGGAGAAAAACCTCATGGCAGCATGTATCCCACACAGAAATACTACTCTTCCTCTTCTCACTGCATATGTTAAGCCCTTTACAAATTTCCCATGTCTCCCCAAGCCCCAGCTCTTCGTGGATGACCCCCCCTTTTTTTTTTTTAATTTCACAAACCAAATGGAAGCCACCTGACAGAAGTTCCTCAGCTCTTACCCCCCAGTCTACAAACACACGGGTACCCAGGTCAATTGCTTCCTCCTTCCCTCCTGTTATAACAGAGGAAGCATTTGGTTTTTTAATCACCCTCTTGTACACTGTGCTTTGGCTCCTGTATCCTCTACTTTCTCAAGGCCCTTACATTATTATTATCATCCTTTCTCTTCTGTATCCTCCATCTCTCCCTCTCAACTGGGTCTTTCCGATTGGTATTTACATGTCACTTACCTTTAATTTTACCAATGCCCTCCTTCATTTCACTAAGCCTCCTCTAGCTTGCTTCACAAATAAGAGGTGACTTTGCTTTCTGTCTGTTTCATCTCCAAATCGCTTCTTACATTCTAATTTAGCTCTGCCTCCACCACTCACTGAATTCAGTGGACAGTCTCTGCTGACGTTTAAGGAGCACTTGACGCTGTTCGCCATATCCATTCCTCCTGTTTGCTTCTGCGATGCCGGAGTCTGCTCGTTTTCCTCCAGGTCTTTGGTTCTTTTCTTGTGTCGCCTTTGCCTGTGACTTAGAGCTCCTCCACCCTCAGTCCTTGGAGTCAGTGGTGGTGTTGGCATTTCTCTAGTTTCACATGGCCATTTCGAAATCATTTTCATGCAGAGCTCCTTTCATGTTTGTTTCATTCTGCACAGTTATAATACCTTCTGTCCATTGGCAGCGATAATTCTACTGATTTCTAGTCACTTCTGCTTCTCCATTGAGAACCTTGGCATTTGATTGCTTCTCCTTCCTTCACCTATGCTCTCTTCATTCTTTTATTTTGGTCACCTTATTAACGTCTCCTAGGTGCCACATTCTTTACCTACCTGCCACATCCCTACCTTCCTTTAGTAAATTACACTGTGAACAAAGACCTTTGGTTTATCATCTGGGTGGACTCCCATCTCTGCTGCTGTAAACTCAGATGAACCTCTTCCCCCGCTCCCCCCACTACTTCTGATCCTTCTCACTTGGCCATTCTCCCTTATCATCCTTTTTTTTTTTTACTTTGAGCATTCATTTTCTATTATTGGAACAAAGTACCACTAGCTTAGTGGCTTAAAACAACACATATGTATTGTCATATAATTCTGGGGCTCAGAGTCTCACTGGGCTGAAGTCAGGGTGCCATCAGGGCTGGATTCTCCTCATGGCTCCAAGAGGGAATGTTTCCCTCCTTTTTCAGCTTCTACAGGCTTCCTGCTTTCTTGGACTCTGGGCCCCTTCCTTACTTCACTCATCATTTCTCCTACTACTGACCCTGATCCCCCTGGCTCCTCTTGTAAGGATCCTTATGATGACATTGAGCCCACTTGGATAATCCAGGATAATTTCCCCATCTCAGTATCCTTAATGTCTGCAAAGTCCTTTTTATCATGGGAGGAAGCATATTCACAGGTTCCTGCGATTAGGATGTGGTCAAGCTCGGGAGGTGGGGCATTATTCTGCCTCCCACTCCTGCTCTGGACTTGGTTCTGTCAACCACTCTCTACCTCCTAGTCACCCTCCTCCACATTAGCTCTTCTACAAATTATCCTACCCATAGTAGTCACATCAAGTCACCTCAGTTCCTGCCTGAAAACCCTCTAAGGAAGGCCTTTCTTTTACACTCAGATGGGAGGTTTAGCATAAAAACAAACTCCCTCTTCTGGCCATCAAAGGCCATCTGTAACCTGACCTCTGTCTCATCTCTAATTTCACGTCAGACAGGTCTCCTTCACCTTCTGGCCACAGTGGTCATCATATCTGGTCCTTGAAACACACAGGGCTTGTATTCACCCCAGGATCTTTGTGTTTGTTCTTTCTGCCTGGAATCCTCTGTTCCCAGATTGTCACGTGACCTTTTCCTTCCTATGACTGATGACTCAGCTCACATGTTGCCTTTTCATAGTGACTTTCCCTGCCCCACCAATCTGAGCCAGCTACCTGTCACCATGACACCTCACTCCGTGTGATATTTCTCCTGAGTAATTAACCACTGTCTGATTTCTTGTTTATGTTTGTCTTCTCCCTGAATCTAAGCTCCTTGAGGGCAGGGGGGTTTGGTGTGTTTTCTTCATTGCTGTGCTCCAGGATCCTAGAAGAGTGCCTGGAACTTTAATAGGGACTTACATACTGAATGAATGTTGAATATTGTGAATGATTGTTAAATATGTCTATTTTCTCTCTATTTGCATATTAGTAAAATATAAGCTTTATGAGGAGAGATAGCTTGTCTTAGTCACTTTTGCTAGTACCTAGACCCACGCTTGAGCCTTACTAGGTGCTTAATATTTTTTGAATGTTGAATGAATGCATGCATGAATGAATGAATTCATTGACTTTGGCCTCCAGCCAGGTACCATGGTAAGATCATGTTCGCCATCTTGCCTGCTGGATATTACCTAAGCCTCTCCCCTGCCAGCACCTTCTACTTCTTTGCCCTGGGAAGTCCACCCCTTGACTTTCAGTGCTGATCACCCTGTCTCCCGTGTGGTTCTGGTTCATCCCCTCTCTCTTCCCTATAAGTGTCTGACCAAACAGTTTTCATTTCCTTGTTTAAAGGGCTTTAATTGTAAATAAACTTCTGCCTTACATTTCCCTGAAGAAGGAAATGGCAATCTTCTCCAGTGTTCTTGCCTGGAGAATCCCATGGACGGAGGAGCCTGGTAGGCTGCAGTCCATGGGGTTGCAAAGAGTGGGAGATGACTGAGCGACTTCACTTTCACTTTCCTACATTTCACCCTATGTGTTACTTTTTTTTTTTTTTGTCTACTTGATCCCTTACTGTAAATTCCTAAAGAATCTTATTTTATATTTCTAAAACTGATGACAGTACCTGCTTATATTGTATATTAGTATTATATCATATGCCTAATAAATGTTTCTAGTATGAAGTACTGGTTTTAGTCTCATAACAGCTATGTGAAACTTTCTGTATATGAGTATTTTCCTCATTTCATAAATGTAGAAACTGAAGGTCAAGGTTATTAAGAGATTTTTTTCCCTTCAAAGTCTCCTTTTGAGTAAATGACAGAGGTGCGATGTTGCCCTGAGGCTTTTGTCCTATTCAGCAGTGTTACTGCTGCCCTCAAATTGAAAGGTTGTTGCTGAGCCGGGAAAGATGCCGGAATTCTTGGCCTCCAGAGGAGAGGAATTCAATCTGGGGCCAGTGACAAGGTTTAATCACTCAGAGCTTTTGTGTAATAAAGTTTTATTAAAGAATAAATGGGATAGAAAGCTTCTAACATAGACATCAGAAGGGGGCAGAAAGAGTGCCCCGCTGCTAGTCTTTAGCCGGATGCTAGATTGCTAGGAGCAGTCTGCTAATTAGAGAAAGGAAATGTCTCAAAACTCAGAGGCTGGCACCAGGCCCCTCACCCACAACATGCAGTTTGAGATAACACTGGCATGAGGTGAGTTTTCCCGGCCATAAAATGATGGACATGAATCTTGAAGAAAGGCAGGTTTCCAAGCAAATACAGTCTCATCAACACAGCTTAAGAGAACTTTTGCGTGAGTTTGTCAAGGTGGTTCTGAGTCTTAGGCAGAAAAGACTGGAAGACAGAGTCTAGGGTAAATGCATAGTCCTTTAACATAGCTTAAGACAAACATTTCCGTAAGAAAAACCCATTGGTTAGCTCAAAGTTTGAGAAAACTTAAGCTCAGGTGGAGCCAGGTATTGTCATGGCAACACAGAATTTTAAGAGAAACCTCTTTCTAAATGTGCATAGAGAAGGGGAAAAAATCCAACACTTGTTTGCTTCCTCCTGCTGCTTAAGAGAGAGAGAAAAAATGTCTGACACTTGCAGCCTGTTTCCTCCATTTTGAGACCCCTGGCCTTCCTGCCTGTTACCCTCTCAAAATCTTCTTACCACATGCCCTCCAGAAATCAGTCTTGCCTCACATCACAAATAAATATGAGGTTTTGTACTTTTTCAACTTTGTCCTCATTCTCAGACACTTGTTTGTATTTGTGCTCACTTTTAGCTCATTCCTTCTAGCCTGAGACGAAGAGACATACCTTTCCCTATTGGAGAACCTTTCCTCCTTTTAAAAAGTTTTATTTTGATTTTTCAACCACGTAGAAAGGTGAAATAGAAAATGCATACTCATATAACCATTGTCTATAACTAGTAGTTGTTAACATTTTTTACATACATTTCACCTGGAATTATAGATTTCATGATATTTTCTAAGTACCTCCATTTCTGTCTCTTAAAAATTTTTCCTACCAAAAATTTTGCTCTAAAACATAATAAGTGATTATATTTAACAAAATGAATGTTAATTCCTCAGTATTATGTAATAGTTCATATTTGAACTTTCACAATTAGCTCCGCTAAGTGTGTCTTCCAGTTGATTTGTTCTGTTTTCTTCTCTTTTTAAATAACATTGACGTGTTGAAAATATGGTACCAATTTTCCTATTGAATGCTTCACCTTCTGGACAATTTTTATCACTTTGTTCTGGTGTCATTTAACTTATTATTCCACATCTTGCATTTCTTATATGCTAAAAAAAAAGTATAAATCTTTCAGTTATCTCCAACTCTGTTGTAACCTCATAGACTGTAGCCCAGGCTCTTTTATCCATGGGATTTCTCAGGCAAGAATACTGGAGTGGGTTGCCATTTCCTTCTCCAAAGGATCTTCCCGACTCAGGGATGGAACCCAGGGCATAGCCAGATTCTTTACCATCTGAGCTACCAGAGAAGCCCTATAACTGAGAGTTAAGTCTAAAGATTTTAATACATTCCTGCTAAGTAGTTTTGGTAAGAAAATTGCATAGGGAATGCTGTGTACTTCATGTCTCATCACACCTGGAAACATCAAATGTCAGTGTATTTTACTTTTTTATGGTACCGAGTTTGATCGCTTGATTAAGGTGATGACAGGTTGGATTCCTCCATTGTGGAAGGAGCTCTACCCCCTTGCAGATATGAGGGGTCTTGGGCATCAGGGAATATCTTGTCTCTCCTAATAGTTATCATGCCTGCTGATGATCCCTCACTCCAGGTTCTCAAAGTAGTTATTTCTCTTATTTTCTGGGACATTGCTGCATCTCAGTTTCCCTCCTGTATTTTCACCAATGCTCTCTTTGATTCATTTACCTACAAACATGTAGACGATTTCTTTTTTTTTTTTTTTTTAACATTTCACAAGTATTTACTCACTCATCCTCACAAGTAGCACTATTTTAAAGATGAGGAAACTGAGCACAGAAGATGCTGGGAATATTAAACTTTCCCAGAAGTGAGTTCCTCCAAAAAGGCCTTGTAGCCAGTGCCTTGACAAATGAAGGATCTTCGGGAAAGTCTGGAGACCACGGGGGGTTTCCAGGTAGTGTGTTAGTCACTCAGTCGTGTCCAACTCTTTGAGACTCCATGGACTGTAGCCCAACAGACTCCTCTGTCCATGGGCTTCTTCAGGCAAGAATACTGGAGTGGGTTGCCATTCCCTTCTCCAAGAAGATTTCTCTAAATAGTTATCCCTTGGCATTACAACCCTCTCTAGTAACCATCATCTCTGTCGCTTTTGTCTTAAGGTCATAAAACAATGGTCCACATGCTATCTGCATTACTTGGTCTCCAAATTATTCTTAATCACACGCATTATTTCTTGCTAGACTACTGGACCACCAGGGAAGTCCCCCTCCTTGCTTTTCAACCCGTGGTAAGCTTTCGAATCTGGGAGGAAGCATCACCTTCTTTATGAAGCTTTTTCACAAAGGACGGAATGACCCATTCGCTCGTTTGTGTCTTCTCCACTCTGTATACCCTGCTGTCAAGGCATGCAGAATATATACTGAATATCCTTTTTTTTTTTTAATTTGAATTGTATTTTCGGTATTTATTACTGGATTTCTTCAGTCATTGAGTAGCATTTAGTAAATGTTTATATTCATGGCCCACTTACTTTTATTCCAGCCAGTGATTAGTTTTTGAGGTTGACAGTACTTTGGGAGTGGTGATGAGGGAAATCCTTGTATATCAATTATCTTTTCTTCCTCTATTGAGGAATTTGATACTTTTCCACTGTATGGTTTTTAATAGAAGGTAAATCTGCCTGCCAGTGCAGGAGATGCGGGTTCGACCCCTGGGTCAGGAAGATCCTCCCATATGGGAGAAGTATTCATTGCTTCCCAGGTGGGCCTGTCACAGCCCCACGCCCACTCCCCTCACTGTGTTCTCTTCCCATCAGGTTTGCGTCTCAAGAGCTCACTCTTTCTTTCTTGTGATTTGCCTACAATTAAAGAGTATATGCAGATCTGCTCTGGTCTTTGGGAAGCATGTATATAACTCATTGCTTTCCCTTTCCTTCTCACTATGTAGGCCTAGTTGGTTTCCCAGGTAGCTCAGTGGTAAAGGATCCGCCTGCTGCTGCAGGAGATGCAGGTTCAATTCCTCTGTTGGGAAGATCCCCTGTTGAAAGAAATGGCCACCCACTCCAGTATTCTTGCTTGAAGAATTCCATGGACAGAGGAGCCTGGTGGGCTACATTCTGTGGGGTTGCAGAGAGTCAAACATGACTGAGAATGCATGCAGGCATGGAGGCCTAATTACATTAATACCACTTAACATTTATGCTAGTGCTGTTAGGCAGCAGATATTTGACCCAAGCCACTTTCTGAAAGCAGCAAAACATGTTTCCTCAATGGTGTTCTCAGAGGGACCTTTGGCAGTGATGGTGTTTTAACCAAGAAAAATCTTGATCTGAAAAGTGGCTTCCACTCTTGGGAATCAGAGTCACAAATACTATGTTTCTTATATTGAGCCGTTATAGATCTCTGTAATGTTCCAGAATGTCCTGTGCATCTCATGAAGCCCTCGTATGTAAGAGAAGAAAGAAGATGAAATCAGGCACGTTCAAGGTGGCATGGCTGTAAATTAGTACAGCCAGCATGGAAAACAGTATAGAGGTTCCTCAAAAAAATAAAACCAGAACCACACTTCTACTCTTGGATATAGATCCAAAGAAAATGAAAACATTAATTTAAAAAGATCTCTGCACCTCAGTGTTCTTAATAACATTATTTACAATTGCCAAGATGTGGAAGCAACTTAATTGTCCATCGACAGATGGATGAAGAAGATGTAGTATACACACACATATACATACAATGGAATACTATTCAGCCGTAGAAAGAATGAAGTTATGCCTTTTGCAACAACATGAGTGGACCTAGAGTGTATTATGCTTAGTGAAATAAACCAGAGAAAGACCAACACTGTATGTTATCATATGTGTAATCTGAAAAATAAATGAATGTAACAGAACAGAAACAGACTCACAGATACAGAGATCAAGAGTATTATCTGTGGGGAAAGGGAAGGTAGGAGGGGCAAGATAGGGGTAGGAATTAAGAGGTATAAACCAACTGTATAAAATAAATAAGCTATAAGGATATATTGTACAGCATAAGGAATATAGCCATTATTTTATAATAACTTTAGAGTATAATCCATAATTGAGTAACTGTTGTACAGCTGAAGCTAATATATTGTAAATCAACTGTAGTTTAATTTTTTATAAGTGGATAGACTGAGTCCAATATAAAGAAGAAGGTCAAAACTCAAAAAAAAAGCAGCAGCAGCAATTGCCTGTTTCTCTTAGGTTATTAGGCCAAGGTGATTGCAATAGTAGGCTGAGAGCTAACTATTTAGATTTTGGATACATTTGGAAAGTAAGGTTAACCATCCATGACATCGTGCTAATTGTTCCTATTTTCTGTATTTTCTCTTTTTTTAGTTTCGCTATTCAAATTGGCTCGATAGGTTGTATATGGTGCTGGGGACTTTGGCTGCCATCATCCATGGAGCTGGACTCCCCCTCATGATGCTGGTGTTTGGAGACATGACGGATAGCTTTGCAGGTGCTGGAAGTTTAGGAAACATAACTTTTTTAAACACGACTAATACAAGTAAGTGTTGTTTGTGGTACTGATTTTTTTGAAAGCTTGATGAAAAGTCATTGACTCACAGTGAGGTTTGTGGAGTCCTCACTAAGTATGCATTAATATGTTTAGTGCTGCAGGAGATGGAGGGGTCTGAGCTATAGTTCATATCTGTAATGAATTTGAGAAGATGATATTCACAGTCATTAGAACATACAGTGGAAGTGCAGGTAGAGATAGATGGGAAAAGAGAGTTCTGTGAAGTCAGAAATATCCAGGCAGTTTCAGGAAAAGGTATTGGAACTTAATCTGGTATTTGAATAGTAAGTAGGAATCAGTTACGCATTTCCCTGACATATTGATTATGGGTATAAGAGACAGGAATCCAAGATGATTCTAAAGTTTTAGTCTGAGAAACTGCATAAGCTGGATGCAGTTACTGTCAATTGAGGTGAGGAAGATAGAGGGAGATCAGTTTTGGCAGTAAATACCAGAAATTTAATTTTGGGCATTGTCACAGGTTGGGCTTTTTGGAAACATGAAAATGGAGAAATGGGGACAAGAGAAGCTGTGTGTGTGTTTAGGATGGAGAACAGCTTGTTAGTATGCTAATAGAAATTATCCAAGATAGAAGAGAAAGTGATGCTTTGGGGGAGAGGAGAGAGATTGGTTTGAGTGCTGTCCTTAAGAAAGGAAGGAAACTTATGCTTAAGAGGAAATACTTGCTTGAAGTAGAGGCATGAATAGTTCACCAATAATAACAGGTGAGAAGACAGAGTATTTGAAAGTCAGTGCCCAAAGGTTGGTGTACTTGGACATGAGGATTTGTAGAACCTGTCTTCTCAGTTAAATAGGAAGCAAGACATTTGGCTGATCAAGAAAGGAAACCTAAAATAAGTTCTGGGAATTCCCTGGCCATCTAGTGGTTAGGACTCCACACTCTCTCTGCTGAGGGCCCAGGTTGAATCCTTGGTCAGGGAACTAAAAAAATCTCCTAAACTGCATGGCATGGCCAAAAAAACACTAAAACAGGTTTCTTAGCAGAGTGAGAAAGTGAGTGGACTAGGGTGTCACACTTTCACATCCTTGAACTTGATTGAGGAGAAACTGGTTCATAACTGTGAGCTCCCAAGTCACCTTTGGTCAAGTGTATGCTGATTTCAACTAGAATGCACAAAGACTTACAGCCTGATGTGCACCCAAGTCATGGAAACCTTGAAGAGGCCTGTTTGTGCATTCCAGGACTTAGTGACATAGATTTTGCAGGACCTTTAAGTCTCTGATGATTGCTATGAATCTTTTCCCCCAGAAATAAGCACATAGATATGCATGCTGTTTGGGGGTCTCTATGGATCCTGTGATATCTGTCTGTGGGTCCTAGGAACTTTTTTGTGTGTGTGTGATCCTGAAGAGCACATTCTTTACCCTGCGGCTGGACTACTTCACTTTATGTGAACGCCGATAACGAGTTGGGCTAGAGAATCTTACTGTGTGTCTGAGCTCTGTAAAATCCTCTTGTGTTTGTAAGCTCCTTCAAAGGGACCAGTCAGAAGATGTTGCATCGCATTTGGACTGGTACCTTTCTTTCATACCAGTCACCAAAAGGAAATGTTTAGGGCTTTCTGTGTTCATTGGTGCCCATGCATGCTGTAATTTAGCAGTATTCTTTGGAGTTGTGTTACCACCTTACAATGCTAGAATCTTCCAGTGCTCTGTGGTAGCTCAGCCGACTTTATATGTACATCTGTGACCCATTTTGATCTTACTCATTTTTTAATTGAGTCCAGACACACACATTGATCTAACTTTGGGAGGTGTTCTACTTACCACTCTGTGACCTGCATGTACTCCATGGAGGGCCAGTTCTGAACTCATTGTGTTAATCAGGAAATATTGGGCTGTTAACACAACTGTTGAAGGTTGGCCCCATCTGAGAAGAGTGGACTATTACATGGCTACCTGAAGCTAGCAGAGCTGAGCTCGCATGGGCCACAGTAAACTCACCTTGAACTGTGTGGATTGGTCTTTTTCAAATTTTATTTTTATTTTTTGAAACGTTTTTGTGTACATTTATTTTATACAATGTTTAACGGTTGTTTTCCATTTCCGTTTATTATAAAATACTGACTGTAGTCCTTGTGTTGTACACCAAATCCCTTGTGGCCTGTCTTAAACCCAGGAGTTTTGTACCTCCCTCTCCAATCCCTATGTTGCCCCTCCCCTACTCTCCCCCACTCCTCCGGTGACTGCTAGTTTGTTCTTTGTATCTGTGAGTCTGCGTCTCTTATTATGTCCACTAGTTTGTTGGGTTTTTTTTAGGTTCCACATATAATTGATAATATCATACAGTATTCGTCTGTGTTTTTGACTTATTTCACTTAGCATAATGCCATAGAAGTTCACACATGTTGCTGCCAGTGCCAAGATTTTGTTCTTTTTTGTGGCTCAGTAGTAATCTATTGTATATGTGTATATACACCACATCTTCTTTATCCATTTATCTGTCAGTGGACACTTAGGTTGCTTCCATAGCTTGGGCAAGTGCAAATAATGCTGCTATGAACATTGGGATGTGTGTTCAACTGGTCTTTTTTTTTAAACTGCATTAACATTTATATACATTTTAATCTCGATCACTGAAAAATTACTTGGCCCTTACTTTCATAAGAAAGTAATCGATCTCTTTAAGTAGGAGTACTAACCATTACTGTGTCTTGGCTTTACCTGGTCCATATTTACATGTGAGATGGACAGTAACCTGACTTAGTTACCTAGTAGCATATATAGGTTCTCAACATGGCCCAGCTGTGGAGACATGCTCCTCTTCGGCATGCGTCTTCAGAGATGTTCAGATCATAGAGTTTCCACATGGGGATGTAGTTCATGTTGTGTTGCTTGCCAGTCCTTCCCATCCAGCTCCCTCTTCCAGTCTTGGGGAAATTTAGAGAACTATTTGGATGTTTTGTCTCTGTCTCTGCTGCCTTCTTAGGAGAAGCTGTATTAAGTGCAGGCCCTGGAGCGTAGGACTGCCTGGCTCTGAAACTCCACCTCTGTCACTTTTTAGTTAAGAAGACTGGGGGATTATTTTCATACTTTAGTTTCCTCATCTTTGGAACAGTTAGATAGCAGTAGAACCTACTTCATAGAAGGATTGTGAGAATTAAATGGATTCCTCACTTAAGGCTCACAGAAGAGGGTTTAGTAATAAAAAAGTGCTCAATAATTGTTAATATTTGTTATAATGATCAACAAGAAGCTCATGCTTCCATGTTCCTCGCAAATGAACCTTCATAACTTGCAGTGATATGGCTCCCTGTCTCATCTTATCTTTTCAGAACTCTGTGACACTAACTCAGTTTTTATAGTTGTTGGAAGGCATACTGCAAGTCACTCAGCACCTGTCATCAACGTGAAGTTGTCCTTTTCAGGTGCATTTCCTTAGTAACTGTGGACTGCTAGCCATGCCTTGTAGGGAAGGCAAGAACCTCAAACTATGGCCCGTGGGCCATATCTGGCCTATTGCCTCTTTTTATGCCATCTGTGAGCTTAGAATGATTTTTGCATTTTTAAATCACTGGGAAAAAAGAAAGAAAAATATTTTGTGACACATTATAAAATAATTGAAATTTCAGTATCTATACATAAAGTTCTAGTGGAACACAGACATGCCCGCTTGTTTGCATATTATCTATGGCTGCTTTCATGGAAGCCACAGACATTATTTTACTATTTATGGCTACTCCCTTTAGGGGAGTTTAAGATGGAGATCAGAAATGAGGCACTCTGTGCTCTAGAGAACTGGCAGAACAGGTCTTCAGATACATGTTTTCAGGATTTGATCTGAGGAGCCCAGTTCTTGCATCTCCTCATATCTAGAAAAGCACTTATTTCCTTCATGGTAACGTTAGTTCCTCTTGACTAGCAGAAAACCTTTGCAAAGATAAGTGCTTGATTGCATGAACTCCCCCTTTATCAAAATTGAATATATACTGTACTTCCCTCACCTCTTCTTTGGAGCAGTTTCTCAGAGCTATCTGAGGTGCTGTCTCCCAGACTATAGCCCTCATTTTGCCTAAAATAAAACTTAGCTCACAACTCTCTTGTGCATTTTTTAAAAAGTTGACAGAGTGCTCTATGTACCAGCAACAGTATGTGTCCTAAAGAAGCATTTCCAGCCCCCAGGAAACTTGGCATAATGGGTGGAATGGACAGGGAGCCAACCAGTGCAGTTGGATATGAGTAGTGCTATGATACAGTGATACACAAAATACTTGGGAAGGAAAGGATGGGTGTTTGGCTCCATCTAGGAATCATGGGAGGCTTCCAAGAGGAGGTGATAACCAAGTGTGGTCAGATGGTATCTCTCTCCTGCACACAGTAGACATGTTCTGTGTAACAAGTGAAAACATTTAAAAACAAATGTTAGATAAAAAACAAAGCTAATACCCTTCTCTCACCACGACTCCTGATTGCCTCTCCCCTGTCATATATTCTTCTGTGTCTTTATGATTTATCTCTACAGTAATTTTTAACCTGGGACAGTCAGTATTCTGTTGTAAACCTGTTTGCAGATTCAGACTTCCAGATGTCCTGAAATTTGCCTGGATGGGAAGGATTTCAAAGGTTTTGATGTTGGTCCTGAAGACGAGGGCAAGCGAGCTTTTTGATGCTTCTGGGACCCCAGACACTCTCAGACCTTTCTTCTTGTCCTTCTCCAGGTAGAACCTCGTGACCTCTTCATGGGGGCAGACTAGGTACCAGAGCCTCCTTGTTGGACAGGAAGTATTCCTTGCTTAAGGAAGATTGGATTTGCTAAGGCTCTTGAAAGTCTGGGAGTTTTACAATAAACATAGGCTTTAACTAGACAGTCATAAAAACTTTTGAGCGAGCATGTCCTTCTCTGCTGCTGTAATTGACCCCTTATAAGCTTTCTCTTCTTGTAACACCTTTCTCTATTTATCTTTTTGTTGTGGACCTGATTTCCTGATATCCTACTCCCTTGCATCTCCATCTTGTTAAATTTTTCCTTTGCTTTAAAATCTCTGTTGACTTGGGCCTTGTGAACTCTGGTCCACTCGTGTGACCAGAGCATAACCAGTGCTGAAGTTCTGTAGTATTCTGTGAGTTCTCATCTTCCTCATGAGACTATGCACTGCCTGAAAATGAGCCTGAATAAAGGTGATTGTCATTTTTAGACATGTTGTGTTAAAGGTGACAGGTTGGGTACAAGTGTAAACGATATCCAGGCAGTTAAAGCTGAGAGACTGAATCTTAGCATAAATAGTAGGCCTAGAGATTTGGCATCACTTGAGTTGAAGGGATGATAAGTCTCCTGGGCTAAGATTTATTGAGCATTTAATATCTTCTGAGCACTCTTCTTAATGCTTTATGTGTATAATGCCTTTATTTCTTCATGGGCATGAGGTTGATATTGTTATTATCTATACATTACAGATGAGGAAACCAGGGCTCAGAGCGTTGAGTATATTTAATTGACTGGAGGTTATAGAGTTACTCACTATTTGAACCCATGCAGACCAGCCCCAAGTCCAAGGAATCAGGTAGATAGTGGGAGACCCAGAAAGGAAGACACTTTGAGGACTACATGTTAATCCAGAAATGAAAGTACGTGGGCGAGATCTGCCATGTCTCATGATGTGACTGTCACCCAGAGGTACCCTTAAAATAAACTCTTGATTATTTGTCTCTGGTGGTTCAGTTGATGGTACATGGATGACTTTTCTTTTTCTCCATAACTATGTCTTGGTTGGTTCTGTTTAGTCTCCGGTTACCAGACTGTGGGCTGAGGAAGGGAGAACAGGGGACACTCAACTTCTAAGACAAGTTAATAATTCAGGGAAAAAGGAAAAAAAAGTAGAAATAACTTACTTTTCTATTTATCTTTTACCATTTCTACTGTTGCCTCACTAAAACTCACATGAGGAACATGAAAACTATTTGTGAAATGCCAGTAATCAAAATAATATCTATATTCTGCTTAAACTATGAACATATAAAGAATATGCAGATCTTGAGTGTGTGTCCTTGGTCTTGAAAATATAGGAAACACTGCGGTCAGTGTCCTCAAGGCCAGCATGATGAGTGTGCTTCCAACTAGAATAATAGCTGATATTTCAGTTCTAAGTACTTCGTAAAAATTTCCATGATGGTTGTTTTTTTTATTTGCTCAAGGATTTCCTCTGCTCCCAACTATTTCATTGGAAAATTTCTTAGAGATAAATTTCTGGAAAAATCAAATACCAACTAATGGCAAAATATTTTGCAGTATGTTGTTTAGTGTGGCAGTTTATTTTTTAAGTTTGAGTAAAAACTTAAAATATGTCTAATTTTTCTAGAATAGTAGTAGTAGTGTAGAATACTACACTACAGATTTCTTTTTTGTTACTATGGGGGAGACGCTTTTTTAAAAAGTAGGTTAGTTACAGTGTAAACTCTATAATATAAAAAGCAGCAAAAAGTGAAAATAGATAATATGTGACCCGTTCTAGGTGCTTAAGAAGTGAGATGAATAAATGAGAGACCAAATCACAGAATTTTATAGGTGAAAAGGAGCCCAGAGAGTCATCTGGCCCAAACCCACAATTTGATAGATATAGAAACCAGTGTTCAGGAAGTTGAACCAACATAGCCAGAATGGAATTGCTTGCTAGTGGGCATTGCTGAATTCCTGGGCCAGCAAGCCTGCCTTTTATTCTGGTATTTTCCCCACTCTCTTGGTGGTTTCAAATTCTGCCTAAAATTGAAGCAAAAGCTTCAAACCCAACTTTTCATTTGGTCTTTTCTCTCCCTAAGAAGCCATCCTGTGGACTTACATATTAGTGTATCAGGCAGGGCAGCCCCGAGGTACTGCTCTTCAGCCGGGAGGGACTGTGGCTCCCAGAGTCGCCTCGGTCACCTGCGATGAGCCCGGCCTCCCTGAGTGGCAGGCAAGTGCCAGAGGGGAGTGACCATCTAAGCAGAAGGTCCAAGTTCGTCTTGCTTGTGTCTGATGGAGCTTACTGCACAAGATGACGGGAAAAATTGAGTCATAGCGTTCTTGAGCTAGAACGGACCTGACAGGCCCCTGAAGGCAGTGGTTTACTCATGTCTTTAATCAGAGAATCTTCCTGTGTGAATGATGTCTGTCATAGATGGTGCCTGGGGAAAACAGCTCAAAGAGAGCCTTCCTTGGCTGAAAGTGGTGGAGGGGAGGATCTCTGCTAATTGTCTCTCCTACCGCCTGGCAGCAGTACTGAAGTCGCTGCATATGTTGCCACCACATATGTCCCGGCTGCAGCCTGTGCCGACTCATCCTTTTTCTTCCCAATTCCTCTCTGTGCTTCCACTCACCCCCACCCACTAGTATCCAGTTCTCCACACACTCTCAGGATGAGCTTTAAAAACTTTTTTGAAAAACTTTGTTTGGCTGTTCTGGATTTTAGTTGCAGCATGCTAACTCTTATTTGCTGCATGTGAGAACTAGTTCCTTGGCCAGGGATTGAACCCAGGCTTCCTGCATTGGGATTGCTGAGTCCTAGCCACTGCACCACCAGGGAAGTCCCTAAGAATGAGCTTTTACAAACACATGGCAGGTCACATCTGTCCTCGATGGTTTTCCGTAGCCTCGATGCGTCTTCCATTGGCCTACCTGGCCCACCTGATCTGGCCGCCTCCTGCCTCGTCAGTCTCATTGCTTATTACTTTCTGAGTACAGCCCAGCCACAGTGACCTTCTCACTGTTCCACGAATGCTCTCATTTCCTTCCTGGCTGTGGGCCATGTAGAACCTGCCCCAGCTTCTTATCATTTATTTCTTTCTCAGAAAGACCTTTGTCCCTAGTCCACTCCAAAGTTACTGTAGCATCACTGGTTTATTTCCCTTTTATGAGTTATTACACTTATCTTATTGCTTTATTGATTTACTTGTTTATTCAATTCAGTTCAGTCACACAGTCATGTCCAACTCTTTGCGACCCCCGTGGACTGCAGCCTGCCAGGCTATTACAGCTTCTCAAATGGGAAGAAAGGTATAACAGAAGAAAAGTTCCTATCTTAGGTTAACTATCTTAATGTTTCAGCAGTGGTACCCTATCACATGGAGTTTGGGGTCTGATGGTGAAAGGATTTCCTACTCGCACAGAAATCCAGTGAGATTAGAAAAAGCGGCACTCTGGCTCTGGGTTGTGCCCACAGTATCTAGAACAGTGCGTGATGTGCAGTATGGCTTGAAAACACCTTTATAACATAATCTGATTTTACCAGTTAGGAAATCACAAGTGTATCCATGTCACATACTTGTTATTTATACTATTAAGTGTTCAGTAGTTAAAACTACTAAACTTATTGAGATATTTGGGTCAGATAAAAATGTAATTAAATGTGATTCCAAAATGGTATGAAGTCTTTAGTTGTGGTGCTAGACACTGTTTGGTGGTTTAGTCATTAAGTCGTGTCTGACTCTTGTAACCCTAACCCCACGGAATGTAGCCCTCCAGGCTCCTTTGTCCATGGGATTTCCCAGACAAGAATACTGGAGTGGGTTGCCATTTCCTTCTCCAGGGGAACTTCCTGACCCAGGAATCGATCCTGAGTCTCCTACAGGTGGTCTCCTGCATTGCAGGCAGAAGCCTGTTTAGTTGCAGGTTTCTTTGCAGTCTTGCTTGGTTTTAGAAAAGGCCTTCCTTCCCCCAGGTAGTAAGGTGGCGGTCTGCTGTATCTCTGTTTAACCCTACAATATGCAAGACACATGTACAAAATAGAGTGATTGTTGGAATATTCTTATCAATGGTCCGCGTGTTGCTGGCTCTGTGAGATCTCTGAGCATCTTGGGAACAGGCTCAGGGCAGCAGACAGAGCAGCAGGGTGTGCGCCAAGGGCACAAAGGTAAGTGACACAGTCGTGTTCTCTAGGCGCTCGCAGCAGTGGAGATGGGAGGAGGAGGTGGATGTAAACAGTGGCGTGTCTGTTCTAGGGTTGACTTAGTGAATCGTGTGTCGATTAATCTGGAACCCTGTGAGTCACCCTGCTGGAGATAAGCCACTTGGGAAGAGGTCATACTGAGCTCATGCATGAAGGCCCAGTCTTTTCCAGGAGAAAGACTAGGAAAAGGCAGTCCAGGTAGAGAGAGGAGAATGAATAAGGGCTTAGAGGAGGAAAACCGCCAGCACTTCTCCTCTCCATCTCATCTCAGTATGTGGAAAGTAGCTTTTAGTCTCAAAGGACAGCGTTTAGTCTCGTGAAATTTAAGCAACATCTTTTGTCGTGCCCAGTTTCCTCTCCAGTCCCAAGGGCAAAGGCTTCAGGAACATGATGATCAAGCAGACTTGGGCACTGCTTCCTTTTATGCTGTGGTATCCTCGCCCCCGACCCCCAACCCAAGATGGTGACTACACAGTGCCCTACTACTGGATGAGGAGAAAGGGTGGGGATAAAAAAACTGCAAAGTCATTGTGTGGCTTATTGTGGTAAGATTGCAAAGGGACTAATAGGGCATGTTACGGCTCTTGGACTTTGTCCTTTATTCAGTGGACTGTCATTTAAGGTTATTAACAGGGGCAATATTTTTGTTCCCCAAAAGAAGATCTGGTGGCAAGATAAAGACTTGATGGGATTAGAAAAGCCAGTTAGGAGGCTCTTGTTGGAGCAGGTGTGAGAGGTGATGGGACCTGAGGCAGACACTGGCTGTGAGGAAGGAGAGGGTTTGAGCGGCTCCCAGACAGATCGGGGGTCACTGAAGCGGCACGAGTGTAGAGCCACCCTGGGGTGAGTGCAGCCTTCTGCGAGGCAGCAGCACGGAGGGACGCGAGGGCGTGAGGAACTGGTGGATGAGACCAAGCGAGAGGGATCGGCGTTACGGGAGGACCAGGAGAATGAGGTTCTGGAAGCCAGAGGAGAACGTGGTCAAGAATCTAAGCAAGTATTTTATTAAAATAAAGCTACACTTAAACATTTGACTTTTCTTGTTGGGGAGGGATTAATTAGGAGGTTGGGATTATCATGTGTGCACTACTGTATATAAAAATAGAAAACCAACAAGGATCTACTGTGTAGCCCAGGGAACTCCACTCAATATGTTGGAGAATCTGAAGAAAAGTATATATATGTGCACATATACATGTACATATATATATATATATACACTCATATACACATAATTTCTGCTAGTTTTTATTTATTTTTATTTTTTCACATAATGTCTACTAGTTTTTGTATACCATACCTAGGGAGCCTAGATGATGTTTTCAACCATGTATCCACCTCCTTCCATCCACACAACACACCCATACTCCTGCCAAAGCAGCTTACTCATTCTTCACATATGCAATGTTGTTCTCTTTGCCAGAAAAACTTTTCCTCTTCTTTCCCATACCTGTCAAGAGCACACTCACCTGAACTAGGCCCTCTTATGTTGCATTGTAACTTTTGGAATGACTACAAGACTTAAAATGTGCTCCCCCCATTGATCTAGCCATCTTGATTATGATAATGTATCCTCCAAAAATATTCACCATATATAATATATGTGGACAGGTATGTTTAATGCAGCATTGCATGTAACAGTAAGACTGGAAGCAACTGAAATAGATGCAACTTTGAAAAAATAAAGATACACATATATACACACATGTGAAAGTCACTCAGTCATGTCTGACTCTTTGCAACCCCATGGACTATAGCCTGCCCGTCTCCTCTTTCCATGGAATTCTCCAGACCAGAATACTAGAGTGGGTAGCTGTTCCCTTCTCCAGGGGCTCTTCCCAATCCAGGGATCAAACGCATGTCTCCCACATTGCAGACATATTCATTACTAACTAAGCCACCGGGGAGGCCCCATATACCCACACACGGACATGGAAAATTGGCCACTGTATGTGAACTGTGATTCTGTCCTTTAAAATAAGCATGTATGTGTATTGATGTATGTGTATACTTGCATATAGAAAATAAAATCTGAAGAAAAATTCACACCAGAATATGAACAGTGGCTAGTGCATGCACACACGTGTGTGTCTGTGTGTGTGTGTGTGTGTGTGTGTTTGGAGCGAGGTATTTTATGTGTTTTATATGTATGTTTGGAGGGAGGAGTTTTAATGTACCTTGTCCTAAAATGTTAACATTTGCTAATACTGCATAATGAGCTCACTGGTATTTGTTACATTCTTTGTATCTTAAATTTTTAAAATAAAAACTGAAGAAATGTGATGTTCAGTTTGAAATACTAAATGGTTTAGGGTCAAGTCTGCACTGATATTTATCAGGACAAAGCCCGCAGAAAAGATTTTTCTCCATGTCATCTTGGAGTGGTATTTCATAAAACATTTTAATCCAGGGACACTAGTTATCTCTGCTGACAGGCTCCTTAATCAATGCATCTTTCTTCTCGCAAGTAAGCTTCACTGAATTTAGTGTGTGTGTGGTTGCACACAGCCAGTAGTAAAGGATTTGCACAGATGCCCTGATACTTACAGATAATTGCAATTAAATTAGTTCGACCTGTTTTTGTGTAGGTTGTTAAGTGACCCAAGTTTGATTCATTTTTACATGCTTATCTTTTTGAAAGTTCCTCATTTGTCTGTGTCGGGTCTTAGTTGTGGCATGTGGGAATTTTTTGGGGGTGCGTGGGCTTTTCCTGTTGGGGTGCATGGGCTTCTCCAGTTGTGGCATGCATGCTCCAGGGCATGAGGGCTTAGTTGTCATGCACAGCATATGGGATGTTAGTTCCTTGACCAGGGATTGAACCCAGGTCCCCTGCATTGGAAAGCAGATTATTAATACTGGACTGTGGAGGACATTCTATTTACATGCATATTTTTAATGGAAAATAAAGAGACATAATAGTGTATGTTTGTTTTGTGGTGAACTAGGTATTATAGACAAAACAGAGCAAGGCAAGAAGCTGGAGAAGGAAATGACCACGTAAGTAGACATTTTTCTACTATTGCTAAGCCTTTTTGTCTTAATCCAATTGTGATACGGTTTAAAATTTTGCACTATTATGATAAAGATTCAAAGTTTTGAGGGGAGCAACATCATTGTTAGTTTTTAAGAGGATTTAGTATAGGTCTTTTTCTTCAAGAATAGAATTTGCTGCATAAGACACTCTAAAGTGAAGGTTAAGCCTGGATCAGATTGATGTATGCATTGGTAAATATAGAATATCATCTGCAGGGAAATTAGAGGGGTTCAAAGTGAGCTTATTTAAAATGAAGTTAAGAATCACATTATTTGCAATGGCTTTGTATTATTAGTTTGCTTCTTGGATAGTTTTAGTCATGATATAATGAGATCAGTTAACAGGATTTTTTAAAATATAGCATCTTATTCTGAACAATGAAACAAGGCATTCCAGAATAAATATAGTCCTTTTAACCTTAATTTGCTTTGGAAGCTTTATTAATGATTTACTTACCCTGAAGTTTGCTCTTAGAACAGCTTATAAAACTTGTCCAAAGCCATGAGTTGGTGATTCAGAAGAAAATGATTTCACATTATCCTGTAAGTACTCTAGTAGGTTTGATTAAAATGGACATATTTGACCATATTTTGAAAGTTGAGAAGCAAACACCTCCAGAAACTCTTATGGAGAGGCACTTTTTTCGTATTGATGAAAAACAGTGCCTTATAATCATCTTGAAAGTGAAAGTTTCTCAGGCATGTCCAACTCTTTGTGACCCCATGGACTGTAACCTGCCAGGCTCCTCTGTCTGTGGAATTCTCCAGGCCAGAACACTGGAGTGGGTAGTTGTTACCTTCTCCAGGGAATCTTCCCAACCCAGGGATCGAATCTAGGCTTCCTGCATAGCAGGTGGACTCTTTACCATTTGAACCACCCGGGAAGCCCGTCATCATCTTATAAATGCTTAAGTACAGCTGTTTTTTTCTGAGTAAACATAGCCCAGTGGCTTAAAATACATTAGCTCATTTTCAAAGCACACGTTCCACTTGTTAATGAGGAACTTGTTTTTAGCTATTTCTTGCTGTATCATTAACACTTGGATAATAAATATTGAGTTATCTATTAACTAAAATTTAGTATTTTATCTTCCCTGATAAATACATTGTACATTACCAGGTATAACTTGGGGAAGATACATTTACATCAGGCTGTGAGCATCGACATCAGCAACTATTTGGTTGTTACATCACCATTTTTATAGTTTCTGCATGATTCATACAAGTTTTTTCTTTGAGGGTGGCAAGTTTTTTAAAAGTGGGAATATTGGAATCCTGTATTTCATTTTTGAATGTTTGTTTTTACCTGAAAAGTAATTGCTTAGTGAAGCACATGAGTTGTTCGCTTTTTTCTGTATGAAGACTCAGACAAAGAAATGTAAATTTGGCATTTCTAGTTGATCAAGGGTCTGGTTTTAGAAGATGCTCATGTTTTTTTATTGTTAAACCCTTTAAACTGGAGGGCCTGCTACTTGATTCATTAAGCATTTCAGGATAACTCATGATGGCCAGTTGGGCAGATGGTATAAAAACATTTTTTATTCTCAGTTGTCTCTTGGCAGATTAATAACCCAAAAGGTCAGGTGACCATTTCTGTCTCTTGGTTTCACTTGCTGGCAAGTTCTGTCACTTCTTTCCGTTCCCCAGTGTGCAGAAACCATCCCAAGTGTCCATCAGCTGATACAGGGGTAATCCAGGTATGCAGGATGACACTGGTAGACCTTACCTAATGCTGTGATGCTTTTAGGCACCACTCACGTCTTTCACAAGAACTGGCATTCTCTACATGCTAGTTGTGTGCCAGGCGCAGACGCAAGTGTTTTTATATATTACTGTGTTACAGTTCTTTTTCTTGGCCATGTTACGAGGTATACGGGATCTTAGTTCCCCAATCAGGGATTGAACCCATGCCCTTGGCAATGGAAGCATGAAGTCTTAACTGCTGGACCGCCAGGGAAGTCCCACTGTGTTACAGTTCTTATCTCCATTTTGCCAGTTAGGAAACTGGGACTTCGAAAGGTGAAGTCAGCCTGTCTAGCAGTTAAGAACTGGGATTTGAGCCCAAACAGCAAGCACACTCTTCACCATGACATCTACCGGGGTGGCCGTAGTTGGATGCTGCCCCTCAGCTCTGCTCTGAGGGCGGGCAGGATTGCCGGGTGACTGACAAGCCAGGGCGCGTGGTCCGCTGGGCGCAGGCGCGCTGACGGGAAAGCGGCGCGCGTGCAGCTGTCCCGTCGTTTTCCAGGTACGCCTACTATTACTCCGGAATCGGCGCTGGCGTGCTTATTGCTGCTTACATCCAGGTCTCGTTCTGGTGTCTGGCCGCTGGAAGACAAGTACACAGAATCAGAAAACAGTTTTTTCATGCCATCATGAAACAGGAGATAGGCTGGTTTGACGTGCATGACGTTGGAGAACTTAACACCCGGCTCACAGAGTAAGTAGCTGGGTGTGTGTTGAACTCTGACGTGTGCTTCTTATTCTTTTAAAATGGAAACGAGGTCATAAAATCTGTCAGGAGGTAATCCCTGGAGGTAGCGCCCATCCCTCAGAAGTAATTCTGAAGCTAAATTCCTTCTGAGTCTTGACCGTGCCTCACGCGTCTTTTCGTTCCCAGAACCCTGGCAGGGCATGAAGAGGTCCCGCACGACCGGCAGTGAGTGAGGGGCTGGACGTGCCAGGCCCGAGACACCCTGTGGGAGTGAGCTTAGGGCGGCATGGTGCTTGCCTGGGACGTTCCCAAGGAAAATCCTGGGTGTAAACTGACTTACCCCACACTGAAACACACACACACACACACACACACACACACACACACACACACACACACACACACACACACTCAGCTAGATTCAGGAGGAAAAGTTCTGGTGTTCATAATCCACACACACACACACACACACACACACACACTCAGCTAGATTCAGGAGGAAAAGTTCTGGTGTTCATAATCCTGATGTTTATTTCTAACACACACACACACGCTCAGCTAGATTCAGGAGGAAAGTTCTGGTGTTCATAATCCTGATGTTTATTTCTAACACTCTTCTTTCAGTGACGTCTCCAAAATTAATGAAGGAATTGGTGACAAAATTGGAATGTTCTTTCAGGCAATGGCAACATTCTTCACTGGTTTTATAATAGGATTTACAGAAGGCTGGAAGCTCACCCTTGTGATTCTGGCCATCAGTCCTGTTCTTGGCCTGTCAGCTGCTATCTGGGCAAAGGTAGGTGTGAAGCCTGTGAATCCAGGCTATTAAACTGTCTCTACCCTCAAAAAACACCCCACATCTCCTCCAGTAGAAGGCTGTTTTTGTCACATGATGGCCCTGACACTGACGTTAAATCTTCTGATAAATCTTGGTGTTAAATCTTCTGTTCACATCAGTGGGGATAGGCAGATGTGAGGTCACTGAGGTGTCCCCACCCAGACTCTGTGCTGTTATGGGCGAAGGGAACGATGGAGCTCTCCCATCTTCTTCTTTGCCTTCGTGCAAATGGCATGCCCGGCTCTTGGAGAGCTGTGTCCCCCAGCAGACAGTTCCATGTTCACAAGAAGAGCTTCACGTTCAGTGACTAGCACGTAAATCCCATCCAGTTACCATTATTGATGTCAGTGTTTTTGTAGATTTTATTTATTTTGTTGGCAGAACAGTTTTGTCAGCATTATAAATGGCTCTGTGTTTTTACATACTTAAGTCCATTGGTGTGAAGACAATTTTTTAAAAAGGTATTTTCTAGCCCCTTATGCATGTGCATCTGAGGTCTGCAGTTCCCTGTCACGAAAGCAAAGCAATGCAAATGGCCCTCCCCGTCTCTGCACGGAGGCCTTTCTGTTGAGACTGGGTGTGGTGTTCATTCTAAATTGATTTTGTGTAAGTGTAGGTGGCTGTGGAGAGATTGGCCTGGCATGTAGTTTCTTAGAGAAAAAGAGAAATTAGAGACAGCACAACACATTCACATGGCAAAAGGATGTAAAATAATGGAGGGCCAAGCAAACCCAAGCCTAACACAAAACAAATCAGGCTGTATTAAGAAATTTAAAAAATTTAACCCCATAGGATGGATATTGTTTTGCTATCATAAACAGTAACTGCCATTTTTTAAAGCATCTACTGTGTCAGGGAAATATATATATTTTTCTCTTTTTTAAAATATTTGTTGAAATGCAGTTAGTTTACAATGTTGTGTTAATTTCTGCTGCTCAGCAAAGTAATTAAGATATATATATACACATTATTTTTCATATTCTTTTCCATTATGATTTATCACAGGTTATTGAATACCGTTTCCTGTGCTATACAATAGGACCTTGTTAACCAGATTCCACTTTTTTTAGGTTAAAAAATCCCAGGGCATTTCAGAGTATAAAATAACAACATATCTTAATCTCCCCCCAAATTAGTAAATGTTAGTTACACTTTTTGCAATATTTAGCTATAATATTTTCTACGTATGAAGCAGAAGTTTGTATTACAGAATATTTTCCCCCTCATTCCATCATATTATTTTCTTCCTCAAAGGCATGAAATACATGTTCTTATAAAGTGTAGACATCATCTCATTTAACAGAGGAAGAAATTGAAGTTCTGAGAACTCTTATTAATTTATTGTTCAGACTAACACAATGTTTGAATGGTGTTCTTTGTGGCTAAACAGCATCTGTTGAAATATTTGGCAGAAGCCTTTGTGTTAATTGATTTTTCTGTTTACTGGCACGTTAGGCAAGTCAGGTGGCAGATTCTTCATATCAGTATTTGCTGAAAAACTGTTCTAAAATGTATTGATGTTTGTTCTAGTTAAGTTAGGGGGAAAAACAGTAAGTTACTCTTTTAATAATTAATTGTGCATTACTTCAGATACTATTTAATAAATGGAGCCTTAAATTGTCTGGTTGTCAGTCTTTCTAAAAAAAGAAATGAAGCCTGGTGGAGGAAGCTGCTTTGTCCGTGTGATTCTGAGGCTCTCTTCTGTAACTCAGAGGCATTGGAGCAAGAAGGCAGAACAGGAAGAGGCTTGGCCCCAGCAAGCTTCCTACTCCAGAAGGCCTCTTTTGATCTCTGCACGCAATTCTCTAACCCCGCCCAGAGACACTGGGTCAGCTAGGGGGCAAGGGGAGGGGAAACTACCATATCCTACTCCTACGTGAGGTGGTCCAACCTTAAGAACCACTTTCACTCCCTCAGGTAGCAGAAGCAGGGGCCCCAGCAACTGCAGACAAACCATGCTGATGAAAATAATACCACAAACACTCTGAATGTAAAACTGCTGCTTGACCCACAATTCACAGAAGTAGGTTAAGAATTATATGCTAAATCCCAAAAGGGAAACTGCTTGCTAAAATAAAAGACTTTAAATAGGACCCAGAGTCTCCTAACATAATAGACACCAGGCCCAGAATATAGTTAAAAAAAGACCACTTGTCATACCAAGAACTACGAAAATCACAACTTGAATGAGAAAAAAACACTTAATTGACAAGTGCTGATATAATTCATATGTCAGTATTGTTTGGCATGGATTTTGGAATAGTCATCAGAAAAATGCTTCACTAATCAATTACAAATTATCCTAAAACAAAAGGAAATAGAAAATATCAGCAGTGAAACAAATTAAGAAAAAAGGACAGAATGAAATTAGATAACTGAAAGGTGCAGCAGTAGAACAAAAGTCATGATGGAGGGGCTTAATCTCGTTGAGTGGAGATGACAGGATAGAGTCAGTGGACCTGGAAATAGAACGATGCAAGTCACCCACCATGAAACAGAAAATGAAAAGTGCCTCAGGGACAATGTAGAACATTTGCGACCATCAGAGTCCCAAACGAAAGGAGAGAAGTAAGGCTGAAGGATTATTGGAAGAAATAACTGCTGAGAATGTCCAAGGTTTGTGAAAGACAAACCTTCAGGTCCGAGAAGCTAAGCTAACCTCAAACAAGGTAAATCCAAAGAAATCCATGCTAAAACTCATCATAGTTAAGTCATTGAAAACTAAAGACAAAAAAGTTGAAATTGGCTAAAGCTACACAGCATATTACCTACAGGGAACACCAATGTGAATGACAATACATTTCTTATTTGAAACCATAAAAACCAGAAGGAAGTGGCAAATTATATTTCAAGTGCTTAAAAAAAAGACCTGTCAACTGTGGATACTTGGTTAAAGTATTTTTTAGGAATGATGGGGGAGATAAAAACATTCCCAGATCATGGAAGACTGTAGAGGAAGTTTCCATTAGCATACTGCCTATTAAAGACTGGCTAAATGAAGTTCTTCAAACAGAAGGAAAGTGATACAAGGCATACTGGAGGGAGCATCAGGAAGGGAAAAGGAACAACAGAAAGAGCAGGAATTTGGGCCTTTCTTTTCCCAGGAGATTTCTAAATCCTATTTGGTGATTGAACCCAAAATTACTAGTGGTAAAAAGTTGATACCAGTAGATTTTTATGTCGCCTGGGAATATTGTGATATCCAGAACAACTAAGATGAAATAGTGATTAAAGAAATCTATTTTGTAAGTTCTGAGCTCCTGAAAAAGAATTCTCCAGGCACAGACAACGTTTACTGGAAAAATTTACTGGACGTTTAGAGAGGAATTGACACCAATTTTATACAGTCTCCCCTAGAAGAAGGAAGACTTCATCTGCTTTCCCCAAAAAGCGGGAACTCTTGCGCTGTGAAAACCATGTAAACGATATGAAAACACAAGCTACAAGCTGGGAAAAAGTAACATGCAAGTCACATGTCTGACAAAGGATAAGTCTTTATCGAATATATAAGGAACTCTCAAAATTTGATCGTTAAAAAAAAAAATCACCAAAACTACTATTTAATAGAAAAACCTGCAATCACTTTTTAAAGTCCAGATACATATTTGAATTATCTTGGAGTTTTTTGAAAAATACAAATGCCCAGGTATTGTTTTTTTTCTCTAGAGTTCCAGATATGTTCCTAATAAGCAACCATGTTTCAAAACAACTGGACTGTATAATGATCTTTAATTTTACTTAGTTTGTTTCACTTTTCTATTTCTTATTCAGTGCTGGCATTTCATTTAGTTTATGTTTTCCAATTTCTCCATCTCTCTCTTTTTTTTTGATGTTCTTTCTCAAGCCTTTATTGAGCATAGTAGAAAAGCTTTTGTCTACATATATATAAATAGTATGTACAATATATACTTTTTAGAAAACTTACAAACTTTTGCCTAACTGAAAAAAATTTGTAACATCTTGATTCCACTTGTTTGACTTCGTATAAATAGAATGCTAGATTTCTAATTGAAAAATAGATATGCCACAAGCAGCAGAGGTTTACTGTATAGCACAGGGAACTATAGTCAGTATCTTGTAATAAGCTGTAATGGAAAATAATCTGAAGAATAATGTGTGTTTTTGTGTAACTGAATCACCTTGCTGTGCACCTGAGACACTGACTATACGTCAATAAAAAGTATATATTAAGGAAAAAAACCCCCGAATGAACCAGTTAGAGAATAGGCAGAAGAGATAAACAAACGTCATCAGAGAGGTTATACAGGTGGTAGGTCAGCACATGAAAGGTTGTTTAACAGCATTAGTCATCAGTGAAAAGCAAATTAAACTGCAACGAGATACCATTATACGTCTACCAACATGGCTAAAATAAAAGTGAAACCCCAAATGCTGCTGAGATGCAGAGAAACCGGGTCACTCATGTATTATTGGTGGGAATGTAAAATGGTATTCAACCTGAAAAAATAGCTTGCGATGTCTTATAAAACTAAACATGCAATTACCATACAGTCCAGCAGTTGTATTGGACATTTATCTAAGAGAAATTAAGTTCATGTATTCACTCAGTCTGTATTCAGGCGTTCATAGCAGCCGTATGAGCAGTAGCCCCAAACTGAAACAACCCCAGATGCCCTTGAGCGGGTCACTGGTTGAGCAGCTGTGGTGCATCCAGTGATAAAAAGGAAAGTAGCACTGATACACACACAACCTGGATGAGTCTCTAGAGATTTGCACTTGGTGAAAAAGGCCAGTCCCAGAAGGTCACATGCCTTATGCTCCATTTATATAATATTTTTGAAATGACAATATAACAGGCAGAACACTTTAGTGGTTTTCAGGTGTTAGGGATGGTGTGGAGGGGAGGAGAAGTGAGGAGTAGGAAAGGAGGTGGCCGTGGCTACAAAGAGTAGGACTGAGGGGGCCTGGTGATGGAGTTGTTCTGTATTGTGACTGTCGTCACAAGAATCTAACGTGATAACATTGCTTGGAACTGAACACACACACACACGAGTGCATGTAAAACTGGTAAATCTGAATAACATTGAATTAATGTTAAGTGTTGAATTTTTGGCTGGGATCTTGTTCTGAAGAGATGTTGGAGATGTTGTTGTTTGGGGAAGACCAGATAAAGGGTTTATGGGATCTGACTGTCTTCCTTAGAACTGCCTTTGTGTCTACAATTATCTCAGAATAACAAGTTTAAAAAAATAAAGCATGTATAAATTATCCCAAACAAAATGAAATAAAAACCTACACTGAGAACTGGAAAAAAGGGACAAAGAAGAAGGCCAGAACATCTGTCGTGGTCAAAACTATTCCTTCTGAATGTATTAGTTTGAACAATATAAAGTGGCCTGTATTAGCTTTTAACTTAGAGGAATAACAGTTTCATGTGTCTGGCACTAGTACAATTAGGCTTTGTTTAAACAAAATTAGCAGCCTTTGGAAGAAGGGATGAGTTAGTTGAAATTTGATATCGTTTAGGTGGGTGATTGTAATAATGGAAGTATCACCATCCTGTTATTTTATATTAGAGGAACAGTAAAGTTGACTTTTCACATCCCTGAGAGTATTTGAAAGTGTTTTTTTTCTTTCAACAGACATGATCTGTTAAAAAACAAAACACTTCATGAACATTCTACTGTAGTCTTGCCTAAGGATATGCTTATCATTCTGGAAGGTCATAGAGAAGCCAGGCTTATTGAATCAGTTGGAATGGTACTTGATATTTCAACAATAAATTAGAATAGCATGTTTTGAAACTCCTCATTCAAAAATAGTTCTGCTGATCTTCCTGTTGTCAGCTGCTTCTGGTGTGGTTGATGGTTGAGGTTTTCAGCAAGAGCAGAGAAGCAGGGCTAAACTGTATTGTATGCGCCTCTTGCCTGATGCAGACCTGTTTGTTCAGGGATGACAGTGATCTCCCTGGTTCGGGCCCAGCGCTGTGAGCAGTTGTGGCAGATGTGATAGGGCAGCCCTGGGCAGGTCATTTGGAGAGGTCAGGAAGGTCTAGAGCATCACTGGGTGGTTGTTTGGGGTACCAAAGAAGAAGGTGTATACAGTACAACATCTGCACATAGAACCTGGTTAATAAAGGTTCGTTTGCCTTCACCCACCCATTCCTACACCTGTCGTAGCTCCTTTTACTTTTGCACGCAGCAGCAGAAGAAATGCACTCTTAAAATCAAAACATAGAACTTTTTATGACAAGAAGGAATAGATTGTTAATTACTTATACAAATAAGTCCACAGATGCTATAAATTATTTATTGAAAGAATATAATATATTTACTCAGAATTTTATTTGAATTCTTGCAATATTTAGATGGTTGACTAGTCAGGCATTTCAGGTAACAATAGTAGTCCTTGGCCCATGCCAGTTGATTCAGTTTCAATCACAGGGCCCTCTGGGATTCCACACATGTCAGTGGCTGGTTTTAGAGAGAGATTCACTCCAGTGGCCGTTGATTCATGCTGTGAAGCCTTAAATCTTGGATATTTCACTTATTAGCAATTGACTTGACCTCTTTCTTGTTCCATTTCCTCATGTATTGAGCAGGAAAAATAATGCCTACTTCTTGGTACATTTGAGAAGAATCGGTGAAGGAGATCCTGTGTATATAAAGGACCCAGTACTGTTCCTTCCACAGAACAGATGTTCAGGGACCAAACAGAAAAATCAAAGAGCATCCATAAAAGAGACCTCCATGGTGGCCTAATGTCGTGTTCAGAAACTCTAGTAAAAGGAACTCTGCCTCCCTGCCATTTGAAACCTTCTTGAGGTCCTGTCACTACACAGTACTTGGTTCCCTGTGTTCTCTAGCCTCCTACCTTGGTATTTCAGAAGCAGAGTATAATTAGCAATTGCTATGTTGAATGCACCTATTTTTTTGATATACTGCCCCATTTTTCGATCTATTTATTGATGTTTAGAGTATACACTTGTTTTTAAGATTTAAAATCTCCCCCAAAGTCCCAGATTTATTTATTTGTATGAGAACCCATGGGGTATAGTGAAAAAGTTGAAATTTTGCTTTATTATATACCATCTCCATCCAAAAAGAAATGTCTACAATATGTATACTAAAAAAGAGGACTTCATAACCAAAGACGAGTAAAAGATTTATATACAGTACAGTATTCTATGGACAGCAGCATTTGTGTACAAGGTAAAATTAACTTGTTAAAAAATTTAAATTATCTGCAATTGCATTTTTAAACAGATACTGTCTTCATTTACTGATAAAGAACTTTTGGCATATGCAAAAGCTGGAGCAGTAGCTGAAGAGGTCTTAGCGGCTATTAGAACTGTGATTGCATTTGGAGGACAAAAGAAAGAACTTGAAAGGTTTGAGTCTCCTTTTTTAAGTTGGTAGAGCTGTTAAATTCTGTCATCTTAAATGCCCTTCAGGTTGATGGTGATGATTGTAAGGGTGTTCTCTGATGTATGTGTTTCCTGAAATAGCTTCTTGGGTATATTACAGCATAGTTAATATTCTGGAAAAGTTGTCATTCTAATTGTTGTAATTCTTCTTATATCTGCTAATTCAAAGTGTTTTCTAGAGTCTCCTAGGTTGGGTAGTGAGATAAAATAGTTTCTTAAGGCTGAAACATAATTAATATCTCTGATGATAATTTTTCGCCATCAAGTTAATTCTTGATTTTCTAAGAATGAGTATTGTAGATCGATGGGGTCATTAAGTGAAAATAATGGTCACTTCTGGGGGAGGTGAGGGGCTGGTGAGAAAAGCGGGGCACATGGTGGGGGCGTCTTGATTCTGACCTTGTTTCATTTCGTGACCTCAGGTGTGCTTACACGAGTGCTCACTGTCTATTCTTTAAACTGTTCATACTGTGTTTGGAGTATACTTTTCTCATATGATATATTTCATACCCATAAAGATATCCTCTGAGAGAATTTGTGATGGCTCTGTACCTATCATAGTTCAGAGGAAAGCAATATCTGTGCTCTATCTCATTTTTTGCTAAGGTTTTTGCTTTTGCCTTAGCATGAGTCTGACTAAAAAATGGGAAATAACCAGTCAAATGAAGCCCCTCTTCTCTTGGAGCTTAAATTCTGGCAAGGGGAGGGGACAGATACAAACAACCACAGGTCAACAACATATCTAATGTACCAGTTGGGGTAAATATTGTTTGGGGAAGTTAAATACTCCGTTAGAATCATGGAGGGGGGGGGTACTATTTCAAGAGTTTATTCAACAAAGTACATTCTGAGTAAATGTCTGAGTAGAGACAGAATGAAGTTTTGAACTTGGCATTCATTTCCAGTTTTTCTCAATGGAGAGGTGTATCAGAAAAAGAATCTGTTTACCAACATGGGGTGACAAATCTTATCTGATTCTGCCTAGTTATTGCGCCAAGGGAAAGCATCTCTCCATAGAAATAAAAACTGCAAGCCTCATCTTCAGGTGCTGCTAGAGTGTGAATTTATAATAAATACTCTGAGGACCAGGGAGCTGTCTCTTCCTAAAGCTGAGGGTTTCACATTAAAAATGAAACTGAGTCTAGTGGTAGCACTAGGGTGTTTGGTAGAAGAAATTTAAAAATTGCTGAAAATTTGTGAACTAAGCAGCTAAATTAAGAAGTTGGAAAAAGAATAACAGAAAAGGAAATATAAGAAGGGTAAAGGATTAAGAGCAAAAACATTTTAATAGAAAATAAAGATAAAGAAGCAAAGTGTTAACAAAAAATCATTAATTTTTATGAAAATATAGATAAATAATGAAGTAGTATTTTGAAGGTTTAATCAGGAACAAAATGAAAGAGAACAAGGAAAAACGTTGCTACAGATTTTTAAAAATTTATTTTAAGAATTACAGTTTTATACCAGTAATTAAAAATCCCTGATGAGATAGATGATGTCCCAGAAAAATATAGGTTAAAATTCTCACTTAAGATGAAATTTGAGTAGAACCATAATCATTAAAGGAATTGGATCCAGTTTAAAATCTCCATCTTTTGCCTTTCATATATGTACATGCATAAACATGCAAAAACCACCAGGTCCAGATAATTTTCCAGACAGATTTTACCAAAACTTCATGAAAGAGATAACCCCATCTAATAGATATTGTTTTAGAGAATGAAAAAAACATATATATATGAAGTTGTGAGTTCATTTTATGAGGCTAGTATAACCTTGACATCATAACAAGATAGCAGGTACATGAGAAAGGAAAATTATAAAACAGTTTCATCTAAAACATAGATGCAGAAAGTCTAGATAAATTATTTGCTAAATGAATCAGTGTGAAAACTATCATCAAATTAAAAAAATTTCTGAACCTGATGACTTGATCCCATAAGTGCAAAGATGATTTAAGTTAGGAAATCCATTAATATAATTAACCACACTAGTAGACTGTAAGAAAGACATTTTGTTTTGATGGATGAGGTAAAAGTATTAATTACAAATGATTCATGACAAAAACTTTCTTAATTTAATAGAGGATATACCAGATACCTACAGGAAATTTTATTAAATGGTAAAATGTTAATAGCATTCCTTTAAAATAAGGAAACAAATATGTCTGCTAGCCTCATTTCTATTTAGGGTTGTACTGGTACAAGATAATAAAATTAAGGAAAAAGTAAGAGTAAGAATAATAATAATAAAAAAGAAAAGTTATTAGGTTGGTAAACAAAAAGCAAAACTGTCATTCTGTATAGAGCATATGATTGTCTACACAGCAATCCCAGTAACAGTGTAATAAGATCTGCAGACCAACAGTGTACAGGCAGGCCTCTGGGTACCCAGTCCAGGGGTAAAAATGGCATTCCTGTGGACAGCAGTGAACAGTTAGAGAACGTGTAGTATTCCGTCAATTCTAGGATACACATTTTTCTCTTGCAATTCATCATCTCTGAAATTGAGACAAATCCTACAATCAGAGCCATCTTACAGTTGCTGTGGGTCTGGATTGAGAAGCTGAGTTCTTGCAGGAAGGATTTGTGTTTGCTTCTGCCACTCACTGGGGGCACTATTAACCTGAGCCCATGTACATTATATTCTTGGTCTAGGAGTTTTTGAACCACACTGGTGAATTTGTATTTTTCAGACCGGTATATGCATTGCCTTTTATGGTTCCAGTTCCCAGGGGACATGTTTTTCCACCGCCGCCCCCCCCACCCCCCACCCTTCATCTGTCGTCAAGGTTGAGACAAGCAGGTTCCCCTGCTGGCACTTTCCGTGGTGCACATGCTTATTATATTGAGGCTGGAGCCTTTTGGGTCCCTGCTGTATACGGAGTGTTCTGTTAAACTCCTTTATTAATGTTGCATAAAAGAACACGATTATAAAACTTCTTAGATTCATGGCATCCAAAATTTGAAGAACATGATAATTTTAGAAGATATTATTAGCAATGAAAAACTATTATGATGTATAACCTGGGTGTAAGGAGGGAAAGGTGTCAAGTCCAATATTAAAAACTTAGATAAATCTTATTTTGGTTCACTGTAAGTTTAAAGGAATTGAAAGTATTTTTTAATGGAGTGAGCTAAGTAATTAGATTTAAGTAATTAGATGGTGATTGCAGCCATGAAATTAAAAGACACTTACTCCTTGGAAGGAAAGTTGTGACCAACCTAGACAGCATATTAAAAAACAGAGACAGTACTTTGTCCACAAAGGTCCGTGTAGTCAAGGCTATGGTTTTTCCAGTGGTCATGTATGGATGTAATAGTTGGACTATAAAGGAAGCTGAGCACCGAAGAATTGATGCTTTTGAACTGTGGTGTTGGAGAAGACTCTTGAGAGTCCCTTGGACTGCAAGGAGATCCAGCCAGTCCATCCGAAAGGAGATCAGTCCTGGGTGTTCATTGGAGGGACTGATGTTGAAGCTGAAACTCCAATACTTTGGCCACCTGATGTGGAGAGCTGACTCATTAGACCCTGATGCTGGGAAAGATTGAGGGCAGGAGGAGAAGGGGATGACAGAGGATGAGATGATTGGATGGCATCACCGACTCAATGGACATGGGTTTGGGTGGACTCCAGGAGTTGGTGATGGACAGGGAGGCCTGGCATGCTGCAGTTCATGGGGTCACAAAGAGTCGGACACAACTGAGTGAACTGAAGAAATTAGATATAGGTTTTTTTGTTTTGTTTTTTAGAGAAGATAGTGATCAACTTTTTAACAAGCAAATGGGCTTACACAGTTATATTCAAAGATTCACTTTATGCGTAGAATTATTCCTTCAGAAGATGTTGTTTATTGGATTCTGTCTTTGCAAGGTCTCCTGGAAAATTGGGAATTATTGGAAAATAGTTTTTCGTGACTATCAGGAGTAGACTCAAGACTACAACCTGATGGCCTAAGGTTCTCTCCAGCTTGGCCATTTCTTGAACGTTCAGTTCTTTTGGCAAATTTATCCAGCATGTCAAGCACTGTGCTAGGCTCTGGGTTTTCACTTGTGTATTGGCAGTGAGTGAAAGTCGCCCAGTCGTGTCCGACTCTTTGCGACCCCATGGACTATAGCCTGCCAGGCTCCTCTGTCCATGGAATTTTCCAGGCAAGAATACTGGAGTGGGTTGCCATTTCCTTCTCCAATCTTTGAATAAAAAATAGGAAGAAAAATATCTTTTTTTTTTTTTTTTTTTTTTGAGAAATATCTTTTTTAATCAGTGCTCAGGCTGATTTTTTTATACATTCTAGCATTATTCACATATTAAATGCTGGCATTCTTATTGAGTTTTAATTCTGGTATTAAGCTGATTCAATTAAGCAGTGTTTTGTTTTTTTTTAAGTTGATACAAATAAGTAACCAGGTCTTCAAAAATTATAATAAACTTTCAAAACCAAAGTAGACCTCACTGGATATTTTTTTTAACATCAAGAAGCTTAAAAATCAATTGTCTGGTAAGCAAAATGAAAATTTAGAAATGTTTTCTCAAAATGTGGATATAATTATGTTAAACCCTCCAGAATATGACAGAAATACTTTTCTGAATTTTATTCAATTTTAATTTTACTTATGCATTAGGTGATGTTGTTTGGTATTCATATTAGAATTTCCTTGAAAAGCTGTTTCTATTAACTATTTCTTATAATGATTATTCAAAAAGTAAATGTAAAAGTTTTTTAAACAGTTAAAAACCTAAGAAAAGGAAGTTTCAGGTCATAATCATATTCCTCTGTTTCACTTTTCAGATAATTCCTAATGCTTCATCAGTTTGTATTTAGAACACTACACTTACCTTCCCTCTTGATGCGAACCTTGTAAAAGAATTAGCACATTTCCTCAGGCTATGAGTTATAGGAAGTCTATATGTCTTTCGACAGCTTGATATGCTACTTTGCCTTTTTTGCCCTCATATGATCCCTGGTCAAAATCATGAGGTGGAAAAAAGAGAAGGAAGGGCGGGAGGAGAGCAGGAAGGAAGAAGAAAATCGTCAGAGGCATGAACTAGACCATGAACTGTTTAAACGTGTTCTGAAGGAAGCAAAGAATGTGCTGATGAGGGTGAGCAGGACAAGTCTGCTTTAGCCATGGCGGTCGGGGAAGGCATGCGTGTTGGACATTTGAGGTGTCCTGGAGGCTGGTGCTTGAGGGAGGAGAAAAAGCCTGCTGTGGTAGGGTAGGGACACAAGAGTCTTCCAGGTTTCCCGAGATGGCAGAGACTTTGGTATATTCTAGAAAATATCCTAAGGCTTGTGTGACTGGAGCTCGGTTGAGTGAGAGGAGATTGAGGTGAAGAGGGGCTGTTGAGGGTGGGTGGGGGCCAGAACATGGGGACTTGCATGTCCTGGTAAGGAGTCAGGATTTAACTCCAAGGGCACAGGGAAGCAGTTGAGGGATTTAAGCAAGGGAATGACTGTCTACTTGATGTTTTAAAATCATTTCTCTGTCTCTGATTGGTCCGGTGAATGGATGAGAGCTGTCAAAAATTTGAACTACTCAGAAGACCGTTGAAGTGGTCCAGAAGAAGGATGATAAGTCCCTGGGTTTGGGATTTAATTTGGAAGTAAAATTATTAACGGGCTTCCCAGGTGACTCGGTGGTAAAGAATCCGCCTGCCAATTCAGAAAATGTGAGAGACACAGGTTTGATCCATGGGTCAGGAAGATCCCCTGGAGAAGGAGATGGCAGCCCATTCCAGTATTCTTGCCTGGAGAATCCGATGGACAGAGGAGCCTGGTGGACTATAGTCCATGGGATGGCAGAAGAGTCAGACACGACTTAGTGATAAAACAATAGCAATAATAGAATTATTAAAGCTATTCTTAGACCAAATATAATTCTTCACTTTTCCTTCTAGTTCTTACCCTTCCCTTTGCTGCTTCCACATAGACAGGTAATTAAGGTCTTACTTTGATTTTCTCTTCAAATTAGCTGGTATAGTCAGTCAGTCAGTTCAGTCACTCAGTCATGTCTGACTCTTTGCGACCCCATGAATCCCAGCATGCCAGGCCTCCCTGTCCATCACAAACTCCCGGAGTTTACTCAAACTCATGTCCATCAAGTCGGTGATGCCATCAAGCCATCTCATCCTCTGTCGTCCCCTTCTCCTGCCCCCAATCCCTCCCAGCATCAGGGTCTTTTCCAGTGAGTCAACTCTTCACATGAGGTGGCCAAAGTATTGGAGTTCCAGCTTCAGCATCAGTCCTTCCAATGAACACCCAGGACTGATCTCCTTTAGGATGGACTGCTTGGATCTCCTTGCAGTCCAAGGGACTCTCAAGAGTCTTCTCCAACACCACAGTTCAAAAGCATCAATTTTTCAGCGTTCAGCTTTCTTCACAGTCCAGCTCTAACATCCATACATGACCACTGGAAAAACCATAGCCTTGACTAGATAGACCTTTGTTGTCAAAGTAATGTCTCTGCTTTTTAATATGCTATCTAGGTATAGTAGGATCTCTCAAATTCTCTCAGAATTTAAAGTGAATTTAATTCAATAGTATACAATGGGGCTTCCCTGGTGGACCAGACAGTAAAGAATTTGCTTGGGATGCAGGGGACCTGGGTTTGATATCTGGGTCAGGAAGATCCCCTGGAGAAGGGAGTAGCTATCCACAGCAGTATTCTTTCCTGGAGAATCCCATGGACAGAGGAGCCTGGCGGGCTACAGTCCATGGGGTTGCAAAGAGTTGGACACAGCTGAGTGACTAACACACACACACACAGCAGAAATTTTTCCTTGCTCTATAGGTGGCTATTTGCGTCATTGATAAATGTGTTCATATTACTTAAGAAGAATAGTTTTTTCTAATTGTCAATGTTTTGTTATGTAACTTTGACCCCTTTTAGGAAATCCTACTTTACCATTTTGATACTAGAGTTTTTAATGAATTGATGATTTTAATATCTGATTTTGTACATGTTACATTTTTGTTGACAAGCTAATCAAAAAGCCTATACAAAAGGAGTAGTGTTTGCTTCTCCTCCTTCCTTACCCCCTTCTTTTTTTCATTTATCTTTTCTGGCATCTAAGTGATTTTCTTCCTTCTTGCTTCTTCCTGTGCAAAAGTTTCCTCTGGCTGCTTGGGACACAGCATATCACAGTGATTTCTACATTAGTCTCGGTAAGCAAGAACTGAAATAAAGGCAAAACAAAGTGTGAGTCATAAGCATTAAAGTTCCTTAAATGTAATCATGTGCAATTTATGCCCGGTGGTACTTTCACATCACATCAGCTCATAAAGTGGGAGACATGTATATTCAACCATTGAAGGACATTTCTCAAAAATAATTTTCTGGTCAAGGGTTATAACTGGCTAGTTGATTTACATTTTTTGGAGGGAGAAACTTTAATAATGTATTACTGTTTTATCACTATAAAGTTCTGTTTAAATTTATTCTTTAGGAAGTAATCATGTAAATTTCATTGGGCCATGCCATGGTTTGGTAACTGGTTATTGTTGAAGTAGTTTTAAATGTCATGAGGGCGTGAAAGAATACGTGCTCATACCTGAGCAGGGCTTGGCCTCTGCTTGTACATTCTAACAAATGGAACAAATACTCCAAAAAATTAATATAATGCTGTATAATGTTTATACCATGATGTGTTTATGGATCAAAGAACTCAAAATACATCCTATTAGAAATAAATTCTTTCACTTCAGCAATTATGAGCTCCTCTTTCAGCAAGGCAATGTTCTGACGTCCTGTAGGGAGTTGTATTAAGAGAATAAGGACAGATTTAAGGCTCAGTTACAATCTGTTCTCTCTCTGATAGTTTTACCATGGTTCTGTATCTGCAAAGATCCTTCTTTTTCTTTAAGTCTGATCCCCATTCACTTACCTCCATATCGCTCTTCTTAAGCGGAACAGTCTGCTATGTATCTATCTCCTTTAACTTGAATATCAGAAATCAACCACTTCCCCAGGGTTTAAAAAGTGCTCAAATTATGTTAAGTGATTAGAATGAGAGGGAAATGTCTATCAATGGTCTCCAGCACTGCTTCGGTTTTGTTTGCTTTGTTTGCTTCCTTGGCTTTGCCCTCTTTTGTGTAACGCCCTGTATTTGCTGTAAGAATTACTCGTGGGTGCTTCTCTGGTGGCTCATATAGTAAAGAATCTGCCTGCGATACAGGGGACCTGAGTTCCATCCCTGGGTCAGGAAGATCCCCTGGAGGAGGGCACGGCAACCCACTCCAGTATTCTTGCCTGGGAAACCGCATGGACAGAGGAGCCTGGCGGGCTACAGTCCTTAGGGTTGCAAAGAGTTGGGCAGGACTTAGCAAAGGACACAGTTTATTTACATGTAAAAAGTCTTAGATGGCAATTCACAGCGCTCAGATTGCTCCTACACATGTGTTTTTCTCACATGGTCCTTCCAGCAGGCCCAGAGGGAGGCAGGACAGGGAGCAAACTGCCTCCATCCTTGATGTGCAGAGGTTTCAAGGACTTACTTGTATTGAGTACTTTCTTTGTTTTAAGTTAATTTTTATTGGACTATAGTTGCTTTATAATGTTGTGCTAGTTTCTGTCATACAGCAAAGAGAATCAGACATACACACACACAGACACCAACCCCCCCCCATTTCCTCTCTTTTTTGAATTTCTTTCCCCTTTAGGTCACCACAGAGCAGTGAGCAGAGTTGCCTGTCCTCATTAGTTGTCTGTCTTATGCATCGTATCAGTAGTTGTATATGTGTCCGTCCAAACCTCCGAATTCATCCCACCCCATCTCTTCCCCCGCTTGGTGTCTGTATGTTTGTTCTCTACGTCTGTGTCTTTATTTCTATTTTGCAAATAAGATCGTCTGTACTGTTTTTCTAGATTCCATATTTGTGTTAATATATGATATTTGTTTTCTTCTGACTTATTTTGCTTTGTATGACAGTCTCTAGGTCCACATCTCCACAAACATCTGTATTGAGGACTTCCTAGCATTATATCTTCATTTTATTAATACATTTCAAATGCATGCAGATTTTAAAGGGAAAACAAAAGTGTTTTCATAGCTTGTGTTTTGTCTTATATATGAAACAGTGCAAGTGCTGTAAGTGTGCTAAGTATTACTTCTTTTAGTTCACTATTGCTAAGGCCAGAGAAGGTGCTTTTAGAACATGCCTCCACAGATTACTTAATTTCCATAAGGCCTCAGTTTCCTTTTCTACAAGAAGAGATTAAAATAGTACTAACACCGTAGGGTCAACCTGTGGACAAAGGGAGAAAATACATGCGAAGTGCCCATCAGAGGCCTTGGTGCGTCTTGAGTACTCAACAACCATCATGCTGTATTGACCCATTTTGTAAGATTTTACAAGCATGTGCGATAATTTGTTACTTCTCCCAGGTACAACAAAAATTTGGAAGAAGCCAAGAGAATTGGAATAAAGAAAGCTATCACGGCCAACATCTCTATGGGTGCTGCTTTTCTGTTGATCTATGCATCCTATGCCCTGGCATTCTGGTATGGGACCTCCTTGGTCCTCTCAGAAGAATATTCCATTGGACAAGTGCTCACGGTAAGTGATGTTATAGTAAGAGATGAATCACCTTTAAAATGTCAATGAAATTTAATGGTGTTGGTTTGACTGTTAGAGAATATATTTTTGAATAACTATTAAACAATGACCAAGAAGAGTGAGTGAGAGCCTGGGATTTGATATCAGGCCAGTTTGATTCAAATTCTGGCTGTGCCACTTACTGACTGTATGATTTGGTTCAGCCACCTAGACCTTTGAAGACTCTGTTACGTCTTCCGCAAAATGGAATTGACAGGAATAAGATGCCATAACTTTTAGTGTTGTTGTAAGGACTAATCGAGAAAGTGAATATACAAACACTTAGCAAAATTTCTTCTCTGTAAGTTGTTGGATAATATAACTACTGTGTGATTTAGAAAGAAATGAACAGTGACTTTAGCCCTGTTTAACACCTGTAGAGGAACAGTGTCAAATGTACGATAAGAAACTGATTTGGGCAAAATGAAAAAAAAATCTGTTCATCAGACTTCAAAAAGAATAGAGTTTGGTGGAGGGGGATAAAAAGATTCCATCTGATGGAGAATGTGTGCTTTATCATTTAAAAAATATTTTCCGATGTACCGTTCTACTTGATACAACACTAAGATTGCTTGGTAGGGAAAACAGAATCTTGTCTGTTTTTTCGCAAATAAACAAATTGAAGTCCAGACTGTCAGAGAATCACCTGAAGACATACAGCCATTTAGTGCTTAATCCAGGGTTCAGACCTCAGGTTTCTGACTCTCATAATAGAGTTTATCTCCACTATACCCTGCTGATGCTCTAACCCAAAATTCTTGGCCTCTGAAGACATATGAAAGTATTCCAGTCGTATAGAATTTATTATTTCATGGATCCAGTAAGATGAATTCAGCATTCTCAACTGAAGAGTACTTCAATTTTAAAATAGTTTTAATAGTCAGTATTCATATGTTATCTTGCCATGTAAAAATTTAACTAGCGATGTGAAAGTTATGAAAAAAGCATACTAAATACTAAGTAACTCGATGCTTTTACTTCACATTCCTCAGGTCTTCTTTTCTGTATTAATTGGAGCTTTTAGTATTGGACAAGCATCTCCAAACATAGAGGCATTTGCAAACGCAAGAGGAGCAGCTTATGAAGTCTTCAAGATCATTGATAACGTAAGTCTGGGCTGGCCATTTATCTGTCTGTCTAAAACAGTCCATTTCTTTATCACTTTTATTCAGCTCTCCACAAATGTAATTGAAAGTATTTATTGTAACCTAGTAGTTGCCATAACCTTCTGACATTGTATTCTGTTTAGAAACCAAGCATTGACAGCTATTCAAAGACTGGGCACAAACCCGACAATATTAAAGGAAATCTGGAATTCAGAAATGTTCACTTCCATTACCCATCTCGAAGTGAAGTTAAGGTACAATGAAATGATTACTCGACAATTCAGCAATGTATGTAGTCCTGAAATCTGCGGTTTAAGTTTATTTCTCATTCATTCTCATAGGTCTTGAAGGGCCTCAACCTGAAGGTAGGGAGCGGGCAGACGGTGGCCCTGGTTGGGAACAGCGGCTGCGGGAAGAGCACCACCGTCCAGCTGATGCAGAGGCTGTACGACCCCACGGAGGGCATGGTGAGATGACTCTTGTTCAGCCAGCTGCTGCAGCACTGACTTAGCTCAGCAGATCGCACGTCACAAATCTGCGCTGTGTGCATATCACAGCTCCTTTTTATTTTAGGTCAGTATCGACGGACAGGATATCAGGACCATCAATGTAAGGTATCTGCGGGAGATTATCGGGGTGGTGAGTCAGGAGCCTGTGCTGTTTGCCACCACAATAGCCGAGAACATTCGCTATGGCCGTGAAGATGTCACCATGGATGAGATTCAGAAAGCTGTGAAGGAAGCCAACGCCTATGACTTTATCATGAAACTGCCTAATGTAAGTCCTTCTCCATCTTTGTTGTGCTTGGAGAGTCATGGCATGCTGGCCTGATGCATCAGAAGTCAGGAAAGGAATATAAACTGGAGGAACTTCCCAAGGTGGCAAATCAAGATGACTCCAGATTTTAAAGCTCTAGTAGCATCAACTAGTAGCAGACATACTTTTTAAGAATATTTAGTTATTTTTTGACTACTCTGGGTCGTCATTGCTGCCAGGTGGGTTTCTCTAGCTGCGGGGAGCAGGGGCTGCTCTAGTTGCGGGCGAAGGCATCTCAGTGTGGCGGCTTCTCTTGTTGCAGAGCACGGGCTCTAGGCACCCAGGGCTCTGGGGCTCTGGGCTCTGGAGCACAGGCTCCGTAGTTGTGGCTCACGGTATTGGCTCCTTGGCGTGTGGGATCTTTCTGGACCAGGGTTCAAACAGGTGTCTCCTGCATTGCAAGGTAGATTCTTAACCACTGGACCACGAGGGAAGCCCTGACATTTTTTTTTTTTTTTGATTAGGGTTGATTATTGCCAATTTTTGAGGCCTCCCAGGTGGTGCCAATGGTAAAGAACTCACCTGTTAATGCAAGAGAGATAAGAGACATAGATTCAATCCCTGGGTTGGGAAGATCCCTGGAGGAGGGCACGGCAACCCACTCCAGTATTCTTGCCTGGTGAATTCCATGGGCAGAGGAGCCTGGTGGCTTCAGTCCACAGAGTCGCAGAGTTCGACACAACTGAAGCGACTTCACACACACACAACTGGACCATGTGCCTGTGAGGTTTGGGTTGTTTACAGGATTACTTCCCATCTTACAAATCTGAGCTGAGATTGCTTTTTCTGTTGTTTCATCCTCCTGTGTTTTCGGTGCTGTAGAAATTTGACACCCTGGTTGGAGAGAGAGGAGCCCAGCTAAGCGGTGGACAGAAGCAGAGAATCGCCATCGCCCGGGCCCTGGTTCGCAACCCCAAGATCCTCCTGCTGGACGAGGCCACCTCAGCGCTGGACACGGAGAGTGAAGCGGTGGTTCAGGCGGCCCTGGATAAGGTGGGTGAACCTCAGTTCAATCCTAGCTGGTTTATAAGCATAAGAGCATTCCATTGTTAATTCTTCTTAATACTATTTTTAAAGAAATCTCTCCTAAAGTAATTCTTTAAGCTATTAGAACCATGAGGCCTCTCTGGATCTGTATAACTTCTATTTCTCTGGTATATTTTTAGGTAGAGATGAATAAACTTTCATTGAAAGATGCTTGCACGTTTTTTTAAGTTAAACAATCAGAAATATAGACTCAGATGAAAGTTGGTCTTCATTGTGATGTTATAGCCTTAGAGATAACCCTGATACTTAGGCTTTATGAGTTCTTACTGTTGTCAGCACGAGGAAGGTTTACATCTAGTTCTCAAGAGGTCAGATGCCTATCAGAGACAATGGGAAATGAGAGACCTCTTACCTTGAGGAGAGTGCCAGAGAGTTGATGACGCTGGGAATGAAATGAAATGTCCTTGACCATCAACAGAGGTCGACCTTCCTGCAGTGCCTGAGTCCGTGTGACTCACTCACCTGATGGACGTGATGCGTGTGCCATGCGAGTCACTGTGCGCTTGGCCTCTGGTGTCTGATGACAGCGAGGCTCGCTCTGTGAGGACTCGGAACGCGGAAACCTTTTCACTCATAAGTGCTCTGAGTTGAAGTGCTCCCAGTAGAACTAAAAGATGAACCCATTTCTGCCCCAACTCTCTCCCTCTTCTAATAACAAAACAACTCTGTTTCTCTAAACATCCTGTCAGAGTGCATAACAGATTGTTGAGAAAGGAAAAAGAAAAAAGGTCCCTGAGAATTTTGTGGACCAAAATAGATGGAGATGCGATTGAGTCTGCTTTTCCCTCTTCACTTTGCTTATCTGTGTTTTCTTTCTATTCTACCATGTTACTGTGTATTAAATTATTAATAAAATGAATTTAGAAAGGTTGCATTTAAAAATACCTTTTCCTTTTAATGCACATTTTAGAGGGGGCATTCCACACCTCATCCTTTGAAAACATCCAAAGAATTGATCCATTGTCTTCTCCGCTTTCTAGTTATTTCCACCTAATTTTTCTGATGTGCATTTTTTTCTCTTCCTAGACTTTTTCTCACTTCTCTTTTTCATACTGATCCTTATACCTCTTTTTGCTAGCTTATTCTGAGAATTTTATTGCTAGTTCCTGGAGAGAAATATGAATAGGAAAAATTATAAGCATTGGGAAAGTTATAAAGGTTAAAGAAATCTCAGACACGTGCTGGTTATCTGGCTTTGTTTCATATGAAAATAAAAATGAGATTGGGTGTTTAAGACATTTACTTAACTCCTTAGTTTTTTCATAATGCTTCTCCCTAGAAATAAGCATCATTTATTAAGCACTTACTGTGTACATCAAGTGCTACCTGTGCATTATTGTATATCACAACCACTCCAGAAAGTAGCATTGTATTAATATCCCCATTTGATATGTGAATAAGTTGAACCTCGCACTGGTTTAAAGACTTGTATAAGACCCTGGAATTCATATAGAGCAGAACTAAGATTTGAGTTCAGATCAGTGTGATGCTGAATGAAGTCTGGCCTTTGTTGCCTCACATTTATTGTTGTCTTGGTCATCCAGATGTCTGTGAGGGAGCACAGGGTGACTTCAGGGGGACTTGGTGCTGGCTGGCTTGCATGGGATAGCAGCGGGCCTGTATCTGCTCTAGTTGGCTGATTCCTGGGCTTTCGAGTGTTTTACCTCTGTATAAGCCCTTGATTATTACGTAAACTTAGGCTAGTAGAGATTGAGTAAAATCTTAGAGGCTTACATAGTATTAATATGAGACTGTCATATTTGTGTTTATACTTATTAAAACATCATATTAAACCATTAACAATACATGTACTGAAGCCAGAGACAGCCTCATATAGCTTACACAGTTTTGCAATGTCCAGGGCATTGGTGGTCAGTAAATATACATTGAATTACTGAATTTTTTTCATATAATTGTTCATGTATTCAAAAATGAGATTTTTCTCCCTTTAGGCCAGGGAAGGCCGGACCACCATTGTGATAGCGCATCGTCTGTCCACGGTTCGTAATGCTGATGTCATCGCTGGTCTTGATGATGGAGTCATTGTGGAGAAAGGCAGTCATGATGAGCTCATGGGGAAGAGAGGCATTTACTTCAAACTTGTCACAATGCAGGTATAGTCTGACTCTAGCAGTTTCCTCAAGTATCTCAGGCATGAGCTGATTTTGCTGTATTTGGTGCTATAAATGTATGTTACTATTAATTATCTTGAGAAGAGGGAAAAAAATTCTTGGGTGGGAAGCAGGGGGATTGAGGATCACACCAGGTTTTAGATATTTTTTTTTCCCCTCTTGAAAGGAGAGAAATGAAGAAGGATAGAGAAAGGTGAAGTTAAAAAGGCTTACAAGTGAGCTATCCACTCTAGGGCTTCGCAGGTGGCTCAGTGGTAAAGAATCTGCCTGCCAGGCAAGAGAAGTGGGTTCAATCCCTAGGTCAGGAAGATCCCCTGGAGAAGGAAATGGCAACCCACTCCAGTATTCTTGCTGGGAGAATTCCACAGACAGAGGAGCCTGGCAGGTTACAGTCCATGGGGTTGCACAAAGAGTAGGACCCGACTGAGCAACTAACCAGCAGCCGCGGCAGTATCTGCTCTAGCAGCTGCTCGCCACACACGGTTGTTGAGCACGTTAGTGGTGGTTAATCTGAACTGCAGTGTTTGTAAGTTGAAGATGCATACCAGAGTCCAAAGACTTAGTCCAAAGAAAAATGCAAACTATCTCAAAAAGTTTTTATAACCCACCATTAAGTGGGTTAATCTTAAATACATTTGAGGTTAGATAAAATATATAATTAAAACTAACTTTACCTATCACTTTTTTTGACATGTCTACTGAAAACATTGTGTCTCACAGTATGACTTGCACCATTATTTGTGTTGATGTCACTGGTCCAAAGCAAATCTGTTTGAGCCAAAAACACTCACACAAAGGAGGTGACTAGATGAGATACTTGGAATGGATGCCATGTTGTTTCAGCATAGTTTATGGGGATACTTATTTAATGGTTTTAATTTTCAAATATAATCACACCAAAAAAATGGCAGTTCCACTTCATCCTTTCCCATAAGGACTTAAATTACCATTTTCCTTGATATCTGCTATTGAACGATTAGATTCCATTGGTTAACTCCACCTAACCAATTTATGCATATTTCTTGTTTATTCTAGACAAAAGGAAATGAACTTGAATTAGAAAATACCCCTGGTGAATCCCTAAGTGAAATTGATGACTTGTACACGTCCTCCCAAGATTCAAGATCCAGTCTAATCAGAAGAAAATCAACTCGCAGGAGTATCCGTGGATCCCAAACCCAGGACAGAAAGCTCAGTACAGAAGAAACTTTGGTACAGAGGAGGCTGCAGACTGATGTCTTTACCAGTGGGCTAAGGCTGGGATCGGAGTGGGAGCAAGAAAGGGTTATCCAGAATTCCCTGTCCTATCCCTTAGCTTGGTCCACAGGCCCAAATCTCAACATGTTAACTCTAAGGTGGAATTTATGAATGGTAATTTATAGGATAAGAATTTTAGAATTAGAGCTTATAATGTAAAGAGATAATAGTGGGTCTTCAAATACAAACATTTTTGTTCTTTCATCCTTACAAATATGCTTGTCACATTCCAGATGTCAGGTGAGACTTAAATATTTATGGACTCATCATGTATTTCTTTAAAAATGAAGGCACAATGTAACAGAATCTGTCAGCACTCTTTAAAAAATGTTACATAGCCAACAATGGATAAGGAAGTAGGAATAAGATATATTTGTTTAAAAATTGTTGTGCATACAGAAGAACTGTACATCAGTTCAATCCATTAAGATCAGTTATTTTCCTAACTAGTTTGTTGTAATATTTTGTGTTCTCCAGGATGAAAGTGTACCTCCAGTTTCCTTTTGGAGGATTCTGAAGCTGAATATAACTGAATGGCCTTATTTTGTGATTGGTGTATTTTGCGCCATTATAAATGGAGGTCTGCAACCAGCATTCTCAGTCATATTTTCAAGGATTATAGGAGTAAGTGTTTATGTTCATTTTGGGGACTTACCTGTGAGTCCTGACTAAAGAATGAACTGTTTGTGTATGTAAATTTATATAAAAGCCACAAAACCATGCATTGCACCTTCATCTAGTAGCTCGAAGATGTAGGAGTGAAAGTTTTATTTGTGATAGGAAAACCGATTTTTCAAAACTCCCTTTGTCGTGGCAGTTGGTTTCTGTCCTCGGGCCCTGGGAATGAGACCCTGGAAGACAGCCCATGGTACTGACCAGGCGACTGTCCCGCCCCCCAACGTGTCCCCCACAATACTGCCCCATTTAAGTCTGGCCTTATGGAAGCCTGCCTGACCTCCACATGCTAAGGCCCTCTTGACCCCAAATACTATAACTAGATGTAAAATGGGTCAGATTTTGAATGATTTCTTCAGTGGTACTGAAAACCCTTTAAATATTTTTTTTGGCCAGATTTTCACCAGAAATGAGGATGATGAAACCAAACGACAGAATAGTAACTTGTTTTCACTGTTGTTTCTAATCCTTGGAATTATTTCTTTTATTACATTTTTCCTTCAGGTAAGTGTCTGCATTTTCACTTTTTTTTTCCATTTGGAGAAATGTATCATTACCCAGCTGGGGGAATTTATTAAACATCTGTGTGATTTGCTTTTTAGTAGAGTCACTCTTCTAGTCACTGGGCTCTTAGCAGTCAGTTACCTTGACTTAAATCAAAGATGTTTTCTTCCTCTGACTTCCTCTTACACCCCAAAGGAAGGAACCCTTGCTTCCTTCCTTCTCCCCACCTTCTCCCCTGACTGGAAATGTTCATGAAGTCAGAGAGAACAGAGAGTATCTGATCTAACACAATGATTAGAAGTAAAAGCAGGGGTCTTAAAAATGGGATCTAGGGGAGCTGTGGACATATGTTTGGATATGTAAGTACTGCCATCCAGTTCTGATACTCGAGTATCTCCCAGTGTTCTAAAAGCAAGGACAAACCTTAGAGCCCCACAAGCCAGTCATGCTGATTTTAAAAATATTTGAAGAGTTTGTCATTCTTTTCCTGAAGAAGGAACCTTTCTAATGATGGAAGAATGTCAGTCTTCAAACAAAAACTGTAGTAAGCATACGTAAAGTATCAGATTTTACAGATTGCAGATCATTTGGCTGGAATGAAATTGCCAGGAGTTTAAGCACTCTAGAAGCTCCACATGGTAAGGCAGTATGGGCTTTGGTGTTAGGTGTAGGGTCAGGTGTGAGTTGCACCAGTTCCTAATTTTGTGTCCTTGGGCAAGTAAATAACTTAAACTGTGTAAGCCTCAGTTCCCTCTTCTGTTAAAACGGGGATAATGGTAGCTGACTCTTGATGATGAAAAGAGGTAAATTCCTAGTTGTGTGTGAGATGATTATAAACACATTCACTTATTAAATGAATGAGTGGCTGCTGCTGCTGCTAAGTCGCTTCAGTCGTGTCTGACTCTGTGCGACCCCACAGATGGCAGCCCACCAGGCTCCTCTGTCCCTGGGGTTCTCCAGGCAAGAACACTGGAGTGGGTTCCCATTTCCTTCTTCAATGCATGCATGCATGCTAAGTCACGTTAGTCGTGTCTGACTCTGTGTGACCCTATGGACAGCAGCCCACCAGGCTCCTCTGTCCCTGGGGTTCTCCAGGCAAGAATACTGGAGTGGGTTGCCATTTCCTTCTCCAGAATGAGTGGTTAGTCACATGTAATTTTTTAAGATAGAACTCGCAATAGATCTCTTTATTTTGCATGGTGTGAGCATGTTTATATATTTTGCATAGACAGGACACTTTTCTGGACATGATAGGAGATCCCAAACCCTGGACTCTTTTGTTACTGAGTCCTTCAAGTCTCTTCGGGGAATCTGATCATACTAGAACAAATGTGACACTCTAACTTGTATACAGGATTGTCATACCAAGTATTAATGCCAAAGAAGTTGGGAGAATGTAGAGGTTGCTGAGGGTGCAGTTGGTTAAGGAGCTTGGAGCGGGATAGGCTTTGAGCTGGAAATCTGAGTTGGTGACGCAAAGGCAGTTAAAGCGGTACCTTGGTCACACAGTGATGCCCAGGAGAGTGGAGCCTGGCTTGCCTGGCAAACCCAGGTGAGAACAAAGGCTGTGAGCTCAGGACCTCAGAAGTGCAGAGGTGGCATGTCCAGCGCAGTGGGATCAGAACATGGTGTTAGATGGAGTTGGCCCCTCATTTAGAAAAGCAAGGAAGGAGCTCACCAGGGGATTACAGCCCAGGCTCTGGGTGCTCATTCTGGTTAAGGTTCTCTTAGATGCACATCAGATTCCAAGTCTGCCGCCTTAGAACTGTAGCCTCTGGCCACTTCCCAGCCCCCCTCAACCTCCATTTCTTCTGTAAAGTGGTAATTATAGGTTTGTCCTGAGGACTTGTAGAGATAATGTTCCTGACATACTTATCAATGGCTAGTTCTCAGCCAAATGACAAGAGTAGTATTCTCATAGTGGGCAGGATAGTTCAGGTTTCATTCAGTTTAACAAGTGGAAACCTCCATGTGGTCGTTTCCTAGTCAAGTTAATCGTTTTGGTAACTGCAGGCTTCAGCTCAGTTAATCCAGGGTCTCTGTCTCCCCCCGTCCCTGGCTTGGTGTGTATTAGCAGAGAGGGTACGCAGCATTGCAGCCCCGGGTGGGGGTGCTGGTCTGCGCCCCCCCCCCCCCCCCCCCCCGCTTCACACAGGTGACCGGAGGGGCTGCTGGCTGCAGTTACACGGGCCAGCCTGCTGTGCCCCTTGGCCAGGACCACGAGGCAGAGCTCGCTTTCTCCTCACTTGGGCTCTTTGCCGTGTTTCTCCTCTCTCTCTCGATGATGTCCAGCCTGCCACCTGCGAGTGTGGAGGAGCTACGGTTGCCTTCTGTCGTGTCTCAGATGCTGCAGGAGACTCTGGGCTCTTCCTAGGGCTTCCCTTCTTCTAATGCACCATCCAGCCATTTCCACTCTGCTCTCCCTGGCCCATTGTGTGGCAGGCTCCTTGTGTGAACTTCCCCTTCCCGGAGCTCCAGACAGAAAGCGACGCAGGGCCTCAGTCTGGCCTATATGTCCCCAGGCTCCCGGGACGAGGGTCTGTCCCCCTTCCTCCCCAGATGTGGCCCGGCGTGGCCATGCAGTCACACCTTCCTCTCTTCTCTCCTGCCAGGTCATGTCGTTGGGGAAAGGGGGAGACCAGTGTAGAAAACTCTCTCTCCAGTACGCCTTCCTTTCCAACCTATTTCTCTCCTAGACTTTGGCTTTTCTTTTAACTTGGAAACAAAGAATTTGATATCTTTGTTCTCTGCATCTTTTATGGCTGGAGCGGCTGCAGATTCCTGTTTTTCCAGGTTGCACCTCAGGTCTCGTGTAATTGTGACCAGTGCCCACCACCCACCCACCACCCCCCATTCACTCTCAAAAATTTCCTGCTTGGGATGATTCATAATATAAACCCCTGGGTTAGAGTCGAATTCCCCTTGCCTTGGGAAGAACTCCCCAGCTTCCTGAGTGACAGACCCTGGTTTCTGAGAGAGAGGAGCGGGAATGGGAAGGGAGACAGAGGAACCACTTTCCTGTAGATCCGCGATGGGCCCGCCCGCTGGTTGGGGAGCAGCAGTGTCGATTTCAAAACCAGATCCTCCCACCTCTGCTGGTGGTGTGGCCACGCACATGGTATGCTGTTTGACAAACAGAGCCGCCAAGCCCTGAAATCGGGCTTTCTGACTTCGGTGTCCTCCCTTGGCACTGACCCCCAAGTCCCTTTCCTGTGGCGTCATCGGCGGCCAGGTCTCTGACCCGTCCCATCCCCTGTGGCGTGTCTCTCTTCACAGGGCTTCACGTTCGGCAAGGCGGGAGAGATCCTCACCAGGCGGCTGCGGTACATGGTGTTCAGGTCCATGCTGAGACAGGTGTGTCTGTCAGGGACGGTGCCCGGGAGGGTGCACTGTGCCCTGTGGGGAGGCGGCGGGGTTGCTGTCGGGTGACGTAGAGTGAGCCCCTGGGTGCTCTGCTGGGGATGCGCGCGGGGACCAGGGTGCCCGCCAGACAGATGGCGTCTCCAAGGCAGGTTCACCTCCATCCTCCATCTCAGCAGCTGTAGGCAGAGGAGATGGAAGCGATCTTCCGTGCCCCCACATCCTTTTCCTCTCTTTCCTTCCTTCTCTCCCCGGGAGACCCATGATGCTCATGTTTATTCCTGCCAAGAAGTGCCCTCTGAACCCTTTCTTTCCACAGATCAAAAGGCATCCCCGTGGCCCACTTCCTGCTGCTTGGTTTCTTTGCTGGGGCTTGACTGATAGACTCATTCAAGCTGCAGTGTTACAGCCGATAATGACTTAGGTCTCTCACACTGGGCACCTTCCAGACCTTGACAACACATGGGTGTGAATGTTTTCTTAGGGGAAGGGGGAGGGGGGTTCAAGACATGTCACTCAAAGCAGATCAGTTCAAAGGGGAAGGTATCTTTAACAATCACGCACATTTTGCCTGTGACTTTGTAACTTTCCATTTAAAAATCACTAATACAGTGATGCTTCAGAAGAATGCCTCAGATATATCTGGGGGCATGGGGCGGGATTTGAACCCTGGCTCATAAGCATGGTGACCCCCTGCCACTTAAAACCAAGACATGATCATGGGGATTGCTGGCTTGGGACTGACAGAGCCAGGATCAAGTCCAGTGAGTGAGAGAGCCCTGTTTGGTGTAGGGCCTCTTGTCAGGGTTTTCAGTCAGAAAGTATTTATAACAGATCTGACTTAGACTCAGGGCCTGGACCCAGGGCTAAATGCCCCATTCCCCTGCCAGGCCGTAGGCCAACTCCTAGGCCCCTTATACTTTGGAAGCTGAGTTGAGGATTTGTGTCATACCCTCTCCACAAATTATTCAGTCCGGCCATCGTGCATTAAGCGCCTTCTGCTTACAAGGCATAACACTAGGTGTTGTAAAGGTCTTCAAGTCAGAGTGGTTCCTGTATATATGGCAGTTATGTTCCAATGGGGGAGACACTTAAGCACTTAACAGTTTTAAAAAAGCAAGTGGATATGCACTATAATAAATTATAATGCGTTATAATTAGTTTTTTCTTGAATATTTGATAAATGCTGCTTTAACTGCAAATCACAGTTGAGATAACTTCTTAGGACCTTAGTTATTTTTGTAACAGACACAAACTGAGACTTCAAACTCACAATGTTTTTACTATTTTTGTATTTAAAAGTGTAAGTGGTTTTATAAAGAAAATTCTGTTTTATGTAGAATATTAAACTTTAATCTAGATTTCTTTGGTTGATTTTTTTTTTTAAACCCAATTCAGTTATTCGGCCATAAACCATAGTCAGCTGTTTATTTTATTTCTCTCTTTGAATGTCTGTTAAGAATTTCACACCAAATGTCTCCAAAACTGAGCTTTGGACACCCCTCCCACCCTTCGCCGAAGGGCTTACTCCTTCCCTAGATCTCCCCAATATCAATAAACAGCACCTCCATTCTGCCAGTTGCTCATGTTAAAGTCCCAGGAGTTGTCCTTGTCCCCTCTCCTTTGTCCGACATTACAACAGCCTCCTAACCCGTCTCACTGCCTCCATCCTTATCCTAGTCCACTAGCTTCATTGCCCAAGAACCAGAAGCATTCTTCCAAGATAAAAGTTAAATCACATACCTCTGCTTAAAAGCTGCTGAAAGCTGCCCATATCTCTCAGGGTAAAATCTGGGTTTTTTTTTTTTTGTCCATGTGATACAGCTTGTAGGATCTTAGCTCCCTGACCAGGGATTGAATCTGGGCCCTCAGCAGTGAAAGCGTGGAGTCCTAGCCACTCCCCAAATCTGGAATCTTTGCATTTGCCAATAAAGTCACAAACTCTGTGCCCCCACGACCTCCCCAGACCTCGTCTCCTAGAGCTTCACCTCATACGTTTACATAGAGGTGCTTTTAAGGCTGATGACAACCTTTACGCTTTCTTGCTTGTATGTGAGCAGATCAAAAATGCCTCTGCCTCGGGGCTCTTGCACATGCTTTTCCTTCCTTGTCCAGATACGCTCATCCCTGTCTGTACTCAGGTCTCTGCTCAAACGTCCCCTGAGCAAGGCCTTCTCTCTCACCTCCCCGATCTATAACATGGTGCCTCCCCCCACATTTTTTTCCTTCTCACCCCATTCTGGTGTTCTTCCTAGCATGTATTACCCCTTGGCATGGTGTATGTTAATTTGTGGCTTCTGTCGCTGGAATCTGGGCTTCAGGAAAGCAGCAACTCTGTCATTTTTGTTCAGTGTTGAATAGGTCCAACACATAGCAATTATGTTTGAAACAGAGCAGGCACTCAAAAAACTTTTTTTGTGACATGATCTCTTTATGACTTTATTAAGTCCCTTTCTTATCTATTCAGTGTCAAATCCTAAGTGCTTAATGTAGGAGAATAAGGGCACCGTGTCAGTGCTCTTGAGCTGAAGGTCTCCTGCGTCAGGCTTTAAGATAATGAAATCAGTTTCTCTGCCACAGGATGTGAGCTGGTTCGATGACCCTAAAAACACCACGGGAGCATTGACGACCAGACTTGCCAATGACGCCGCTCAAGTTAAAGGGGTATGACAGCCTCCTTTCTGCTGTGATTGTCCTAATGGGCCATTTAGAATTTGAGCATGAAACTCTCTCCCCACAGTTAATTTTCATCATCATTTAGAAAATGTTAAACCTTTAACCTATGCAATATATCATGTGCCTTATGGACAAAATACTATCTGTTTAAATATCATATGCTGTATCACTATAACAGTGATAACTTTTGAGCTTTGTTTGTTATTTTCCATCTTACTCATGCTATTATCTAAATACATGTAGAAGGATAATTATTTAAAAAGAAAGTATTTATCAGTGTATCATGCAAGCCCAGTCTTTTTTTTTAATCTTTTCAGTCTGTTTTAATGCTTTGCAAATCCCCAGAAAATTGTAATTGCTCCTGAAAAAAAGTGTGTGTGGTTGCTGTAAGAAAGTTTAGGGGCACTGAATTCAGAGGGGAGGGAAGAATATCTGGACAAAGGTTGAAAGAAATGAAAAGAGTATGAAAAAATTAAAACAAGGGTAAAAGGAACAGTTCTATCAGACTATAAAGCTTAAGTTCTGCTACTGCATGAATCTCTGTAATTAATAACACTAGAAACTGTTAAGCCAGCAGGCTTTGATCGGTGGGTAAAGTGACAGTTTCTTCCTTAACTGCACCACGGGTGAAGCTAAGTTGCTTCGGTTGTGTCTGAGTCTTTGCGACCCCATGGACTGTAGCCCACAGGCTCCTCTGTGCATGAGGATTCTCCAGGCAAGAATACTGGAGTGGGTTTCCGTGCCCTCCTCCAGAGGATCTTCCTGACCCAGGGATTGAACCCACATCTCTTATGTCTCCTGCATTGGCAGGCAGGTTCTTTACCACCAGCGCCACCTGGTCTGTTTATGGGAAAAATCTACAGGAGGATGTGGGATTTGGGCGGGGGAAGCATGTGATCTCTGCCGTGGCTTTACCTCCCTTGAACCATATCAGTCTTTAGCTCTTAATCTTTCTGTAAGAGTACTGTGATTACATTTCTTCTACTAATACATGGGGCTTCTGTAAGAATAAACTCAGTTATGAGTGTGGAAGCGATACAGAGTTATAACATCCCAATAAAATCTTAAGGCATTGTTATTTTAATACAGATCTCTGCTTAAAGCAAACACATCAACAGAAATTGAGGTCTAGGTCAAACTGTACAGAGTCTAACAGAACAGAAGGTAAACATCACTTGAAATAACTTTGAACTTCCTAAACAGACAATAATCTTGCCCTTATGAAGTCCTCACAGGATGTCAGATTGTCGTAAGTGCTATGAGAAAAATGGCTGCAGGGTACGCTGTTAGGGCATGGTAGGGAAGGCAGGCCTCAGTCTCAGTGATGTGGTGACGAACTCAAGAGGCATGAAGGAAGGAAATTTGCCAGCCCTGTAGGTGTCTAGAGTGGCATGTTCTGTAACAGAAGGATCAGCAAGGGCAAAGCCCCCTGAGGCTCCTGGAGCCTTTATTTCCACAACTGGTCCTAAAACAGCAGGGAAGATAGTATGGCTGGGAATAAAAGGAGTGAAAGGAAATGTCATAAGTTGAGATCAACATCATATCTGAAATTATATGAGAAACCATTGTAGAGTTTTGAACATAGTAGGTACATGATCTGAAATTTTTGAAGACTGCTGTGTGATAGGCTAAAGGGGCCAGGGAGAGACAGGGGGATCATTGCAGTAATCCAGAGGGAGGGAAGATAGTGTTTTAGACTAGGATAGTCATAGAGGACGTGATGACAAAATCAAATTGGATATAGTTTGAAGAAATAGCCAACAGAATTTGTTGAGTGGCTGAATGTGGTTGTGAGATATAAGGGAAAGGAGATTTAAGGATGACTCCAAAATTTTGGATCTGCACAACTGAAGAAATGGAATTACTTTTAAATGAAACCAGGAAACCTGTGAAAAGAGTTGTGTTTGGGATATGGTGCATGTGAGATGCCCACAGTAGATGGGAGATGTCCTGATGGCAAATAGGTTTGCAAGTCTGAAGGTTAGCAGAGACATCTGGAAATAAACATTAGGAGAATTTTCAGCCCATGGGTGGCTTTTAAAGCCACGAGTCAGGAGGAGATAGCAAAGGGAGCAAGGGTGGATAGAGAAAAGAGAATAGTGTGAGCACAGCTACGAGGATGACCCAGTGAAGAAGAGCAAGAATTCTTGGCTGTTGAGGGAGATGGGCAGTATCCTAGAACAACATGAGGAAGCATTTTAAGGAGAGAGCAGTCTAGGGTCTCAAATCCTGCTGATAAGCATGCAAGACAAGCATATGTTGTACAGTGTTGTAGCCACATGGAAGTGCTTATGGTTCAAACAAGACCTGTTTCCATGGTGTGACGGGAATGAAAGCCTGATGGGAATGAATTTAAGACAAAGAGGGAAAGAGGAATAGGACACAGTTGGACAAATCATCGTAAGACTTTCTCGTAAGTGGGGCAGGGAAATGGGATGGTAGGTGGAAGAAGATGTAAAGTATTACTCTATTTTTTTAATTTAAGCTAGCATAAGGTGATAGCTGATTCACATTGTACAGTAGAAATGAACACAACATTGTAAAGCAGTTATCCTCCAGTTGAAAAAAAAAAAGAGTAAAATTTCATAAATGCAAATACCCATAACTTTCAAAATAAAATATAGCTGTTGTCACAAATTGGCTGAGAGAGGACAGTTGAATCCCCTCCATGCCACCAACTGACCTGCTTATGATGGTGGATGTGTGTGTTTATATGTACAAATGTATACACACACAGACACACATGGGGCTCCCCAGGTGGCCCAAGTGGCAAAGAATCTGCCTTCTGTGTAGGAGATGCAAAGGATACGGGTTCGATCCCTGGATCGGGAAGATCCATTGGAGGAGGAAATGGCAGCCCACTCCAATTTTCTTGCCTGCAAAAGTCCATGGAAAGAAGAGCCCGTCGGGCTATAGTCCATGGGGTTGCAAAGAGTTGGACACGACTGAGCATGCTTGAATTCAGAATATGTATATACATATACATGTGTGTATCTATTTTACAGTAGAAAGTAGTATATTTTATAATATATAATTATATAATATATAAGTATATAATTTATAATATATAAATATGTTAGGCAAGCAATGCTGTCAAAAATCATTGCCACATAAAACAGGGCAAACTCAGGTCTGTGTGTATATAGTTAGTGTTTATCTAATTTTTTCATATTTAACTTCACCATCAATGATTTTCTCTGATGTATTGATATTTTTGAGTAAGTAGCTTGCTTAATCCTGCTAATCATAAATCAGAAGAAAACTTTTATTTTCTTTCAAAAATCTCAATATTTGCCTGTGAAATGGTGGGCTGTTTAATTTTCATAAAAGGGTTGGAATTTTGAGGAAAAAAAGAAAATGAGAGCCATATAGAAGTCAGAAGACTTCACTTTTACTTTTCATTTTCATGCATTGGAGAAGGAAATGGCAACCAACTCCAGTGTTCTTGCCTGGAGAATCCCAGGGACGGAGGAGCCTGGTGGGCTGCCGTCTGTGGGGTCGCACAGTCAGACACTACTGAAGTGACTTAGCAGCAGCAGCAAAAGTCAAAAGAAACTATATTTTAGAAAAAAATTTCTGGAGAAGGGGAATGAGAGAAAGATGAAATGTTCTTAATTTCAAAAGGAGTTTCGGGAAATAGGCTTTTTTTTTTTTTTCCTAGTAAACTCACATATTTTAAAATTGGGTTTCAAGTGATATGATGGTGCTCTGAGGAGGAAATAAATAACAGGAGAGAGAGGAACAGGAAAAGGTGGGTAGAAAAATGTGATAGCATAGTGGGGTGGAGAGATTTTGAGGAAAGACTTTGTGAGTTTCAGATATTAAAGCATTTTTGTCCTAACTTTGTTTCACTCTTGGGCTCTGGCTTTAGAATGTTCCCTACCCTCCTCCTCATTGTTGAAATGAAAAGTCTCTGGCTTCTAGTAATCTATGCTCTCCCATGGAGTGTTCTGGAGACTTTTTCTGTATGAGGAATAGATATTGGGACGGTGAATGTGTCATTAGAATAAAGAACAGTAACCAGTGCAATATCACCAGACGCATTTAATCATACTATGCCAAGGGACTTCCCCACCAGCTTAAGGTTCTAGGTTTTTTGGATCATCTTTCATGTACATTAAAGAAGCATCTTTGATCCATTTTACTTATTTCTGTGGCCTTGGCTGCCATCCTCGGTGAAACATTTATGTGTATGGAAGCTTAGATACTGGAGTAATTTGTCTGCTGTGAACTTGGGGGATGTTCTGAGTGCTTCTTTCAGTCAGGTGCTGTGGGAAATGAGTTCTGAGTAGGGCTGGTGGATACTGAAAAAGGAACAGTCTCCATCTTGCCTGCGCCACAGACTCTTTTCAGATTATAATCCTTGACTTTGAAATTGAAAATGTACAAATACATAGCTGATTTGAAAGGCCACTCCACTCTGACTTATGCCAGATATGGGTGAACCTCCCTTTATATAAGTTCAGTGATGGCATCAGATAAAAATAAATGTTCTGTTATATATGCCTTTTTTTGCAGACCTGGTGCAATTCCTTGATAAGGAATTTAATTATAGAGCTATTGGTAGTTTTTTAATACTGTTTCCCCCTAGTTACTGATTTGGTGTTTATACCAACATAAGTTTCAAATGATTTCATAAGGTTGACATTGAGGCAGGGGGCTTGGAAAGAATTCTGTCTTAAAACTCAGGGCCGCCAGAAGCTTTGGTTATTATTCAGTGTATCCAGTCATTTTGGGGTTGGGAAAATATTGACCCGGACCCCAGAGGTGGAAATGACCATTCTAGACTGGTCTCCATCATTAATCTTTCCCTGCGAATGGCCCCACTCAGGCAGAGGAAATTTGGAGAGTTGATAAGACATGGGCCAGAGCAGAAATTTGGAAAGGCTTGAGGTTGTGGGGTGTTTCCAGGGTAAGGGAGAGAAGTGTAGAGTAGTGAAGTGAATTGACTTTGTATTTTGACTTCTGACTTTTCAGTTGGAAATAACTGAATGCTTCTGACAGTTATGCTTCAGGCGCCTTCTGGCATGTAAACTGAAGGTTCTGATGCCTGCTTAGTATCGTAAATTTAAATTCCATAACATTCAGCTCTGTGTATTTTTTCTGAACACAGTCTCTCTAGTTCTAGCTCAGTCATGTCCAACTCTTTCGTGACCCCATGGACTGTAGCTTACCAGGCTCCTCTGTTCATGGGATTCTCCAGGCAAGGATACTGGAGCGGGTTGCCATTTCCTACTCCAGGGCATCTTCCCGACCCAGGGATGAAACCTGCATCTCCTGGATTGGCAGGTGGATTCTTGACCACTGTAGCACCTGGGAAGCCATCTAAACACAATAAGCATCTCAAATAAGCCACAAAATATTTGGATACCCTCAATGACAATATTAGGCTTAAATTATGGGTAGTCATGCATCTAACATTGGAAATTTCCAACAGTCCCAGTTGAACATAATTGTCAGACTTTTTTATCTTGCTAATTTGCAGAGCTTACATTAGGGATCATGGTGTCATTGTGTAATGAAAAGTTTTGTGGTATAAAAAATCAAATGAGATAGAAATATGTAATTGAACTCTGAATTATTGACCTACTTTCTGTATTTATTCTGAAGTCATGGAAATCCTTATCTGGGAAACCAAATAAGGTTACATGTAAACTTTTACTAACTTATTAGCTCATAACCGAGGAGATGAGATTTTCACAAAGCTGAATTTTCACAGTCCCTAAGAAAATACATGAGCATGAACTTTAGAGAAGATCCGAAGGCATCTAACAGTGTTTTCCGTTTTTGTTTTGCAGGCTATAGGTTCCAGGCTTGCTGTAATTACCCAGAATATTGCAAATCTTGGCACAGGCATTATTATATCCCTCATCTATGGCTGGCAGTTGACACTTCTCCTGTTAGCAATTGTACCCATCATTGCAGTAGCAGGAGTTATTGAAATGAAAATGCTCTCTGGACAAGCCCTGAAAGATAAGAAAGAACTGGAAGGTGCTGGGAAGGTGAGTCAGATAAGATAAAATTTCTGACCTGGATAGAGTGAACTATTCAAAGCCGTGTTGTTCTGTTAGTCGTGGCTACTTTCTATGCTCTGAGGATGGCTTTTGTGTTTGTTTATTTGGCTGTGCTGAGTCTTCGTTGTGGCCTGTGAACTTAGTTGCAGCATGTGGGATCTTAGTCCCTGGACCAGGGATTGAACTTTGACCCACTGCATTAGGAGCACAGGGGTCTTAACCACTGGACCACCAGGGAAGTCCCTGAGAATGTTTTTGTAACCATTCCTCAAAGCAGTCTTATTTGACACTTATTCAGCAGATTGCAATCTGAAGAAAAGTAGCAAAACAAATTCTTAGACTCACAGACTGACGACTAATTTTGTGGGACTTTTCTAGTTACAGACAATTGTTTTCATATCCCTTTTTCTCCTTCCTTCCCCTTTCTCCAGAAATCCATTGCTTTATTGAGGAAAGGAGGCCTATTTAATTAGAATGTGGGGAGGGGAGATTTTTAAAAATTGAAGTCTTAAAGGTATTCACTCTAACTGGCTAAAATATTATCGCTGTCTCCCTTTCATTACACCTCCTCCCTTCATGTTACTTATGTTTGCCGTCTGTTGTTGTTTTTGTTAGTCACTCAGTCGTGTCCGACTGTTTGCAACCCCATGGACTATAGCCTGCCAAGCTCCTCTGTCCATGGGATTTCCCAGGCAAGAATAACTGGAGTGGGTTGTCATTTCCTTCTCCAGGAGGTCTTCCCAACCCAGGGATCGAACCTGCGTCTCCTATGTTTTCTGTATTGGCAAACAAATTCTTTACCACTGACTGAACCACCTGGGAAACCCCGTTTACCCTTTATCCTAACACATTTTGCTGGGCGTGGGGGGAGCATGTTGCTTGCTTGCCTGTTTGTTATCGTTGTTTGATTTGCATTTTGAATCTCCCCCCTATTTCCCCAAAAAGTTTTACTTTATATTGGAGTATAGTTGATTAACACTGTTGTGTTAGCTTGAGGTGTACAGCAGAGTGATTGAGTTATACATGTGTCTGTTCTTTGTCAAATTCTTTCTTCATTTAGGTTATTGCCGAGTTTTGAGTAGAGTTGTTGTTGAACAGGTGCGTTTACGGCAGTTGCTTTCCTCCTCAGGGTGACCTGTGAGAGAGGTTCCTCTGTCAGCTGCCCTCACAGGTGAGGCTGAGGCACAGGCAGCTAATGCCCCCAGTGCCTCAGAGCTCAGAAGTTTCAGAGCCTCGATTCAAACCCAGACAGTCATGCTCCCAAGTTGTACCTCAGTTAAGAAACAAAGAGGTCTTAGACACATACAAACCACCACCTGTAAAACACACAGCTGGTGGGACGCTGCTGTTACCACAGGTGACTGACCTCAGTGCTCGTGCTGACCTGGAGGAGCAGGACGGAGGGGAGGGGGGGCTCAGAAGGAAGGCGATGTGCGTACACTTAGAGTGACTCGCGTTGTACAGAAGAAACCAGCACAGCAGTGTAAGCATTATCCTCCACTAAAAAAACAAAACAGAGGTCTGCTGACAGCGGGACACAGTCTGATATCACATCATCTGTATCGTTGCAGAAATGAGCGGTCAGAGCCAAGCTCCCTCAGAACCAGGCCTACCGTCTAGGATAGGGATACATCTACCCGTGGACCCTCCAAGGTTCCTAAGAGTCAAGGCAGCGACCCGGGCAGATCCAGTGGCCCAGATCCCGTAGCCTTGGGTACTTTGTCTCTGGACCAGGCACCTCACCGATAAGGATAATGAAAGGGGTCCTTTTGGTTGGGTGTCAGCACTCACACTTTTTCCGTTGCCTCCCTGCTATCTCCTCTGACTTTGTACTCTGTGTCCTTGGGATTCCTTCAGGAAACTTCTTTGGATCAGCTTTAGTGCTTCTCGGTGATTGTCTGGGGGAGAAAGTCCTCGTGTGAGGTTTCCCTTTGCGCAGTCTGAGGCCTGGTCCTGAAGTCCAGCAGGATGGCGCTGGCCCTCAGACATTGGGTATGGTCAGGCCCAGGTGACATCGGCCCCTGGCAGAGAACCATCCTGTGACCAGTCACTTCATTTAATCCTTTAATTTGTGGGATTTTCCCCTATGTGTTGATTCATCTAATGAGAAGATGAAAAAATGTGCATACAAAGAAAGTGCATTACTGCTTCTAGTGTCATTGTTTATGGAGGTGTTCAAAGTGTCCCAGAGAGGAGGTTTAGGTTGTTTGTAGGAAGATGAGCAGTCAGAAGCTGATTCATTGCAAGCCACAGGTTTTCACCTTCGAAGTATTGCGTTAGCTTTAAGACTCTGGTAATTTGTTGGAGGTGGGGCAGGTGAAGGGGTGCAGATGGAAACGAATATGTTTGGGTAGAGCAGGTTTTCTGGATAAAGGTCGGGAGTGAGTTAAATGCTCTAAATCAGTGGTGATTTGTGAGAGAGATAAAAGCAGGCAGGGGAAGTGATTGCTGTACCAACCAGTCTATGAAATAGTGAAAGTCAGCTCCCATCTGATCATCATTCTCAGGCTACCATTTATTGATTGTTTATTATGTACCAGGCATCATACGAAGAATGCTACATGTTCTCACTTGATACTCTCAATAACCCTTTTGAATTACCCTGTTAGATCATAAATCTCAGGGTTCAGAGGAGTCAGGTAACTTGCCCAAAGTCACATAGCAACAGCCTAATTGGTCTGTCTGTCTACTTTTTATATTTGTCTGACAGAGGCCACAGTCATCTCTTACAAACACAAATAAGATCTTGCCAACCTCTACCCCTCCAGTGACTTCTGATCATACTGGCAATAAAGTCTGACAGAATGCAGTGGAGAAGGCAATGTCAAACCACTTCAGTATTCTTGCCTTGAGAACCCCATGAACAGTATGAAAAGGCAAAAAGATAGGACACTGAAAGATGAACTCCTCAGGTCAGTAGGTGCCCAATATGCTACTGGAGATCAGTGGAGAAATAACTCCAGGAAGAATGAAGGGATGGAACCAAAGCCAAAACAACACCCAGTTGTGGGTGGGACTGGTGATAGAAGAAAGGTCTGATGCTGTAAAGAGCAATATTGCATAGGAACCTGGAATGTTAGGTCCATGAATCAAGGCAAATTGGAAGTAGTCAAACAGGAGATGACAAGAGTGATCATCGGCATTCTCGGAATCAGCGAACTAAGATGGACTGGAATGGGTGAATTTAACTCAGATGACCATTATATCTACTACTGTGGGCAGGAATCCCTTAGAAGAAATGGAGTAGCCACCACAGTCAACAAAAGAGTCCGAAATGCAGTACTTGGGTGCAATCTCAAAAACGACAGACAGTTCGTTTCCAAGGCAAACCATTCAATATCACGGTAATCCAAGTCTATGCCCCGACCAGTAATGCTGAAGAAGCTGAAGTTGAACAGTGCTATGAAGACCTACAAGACCTTCTAGAACTAACACCCAAAAAAGATGTTCTTTTCATTATAGGGGATTGGAATGCAAAAGTAGGAAGTCAAGAAACACCTGGAATAACAGGCAAATTTGACCTTGGAGTACTGAATGAAGCAGGGCAAAGGCTAATAGAGTTCTGCCAAGAGAACGCACTAGTCATAGCAAACACTCTCTTCCAACAACACAAGAGAAGACTCTACACATGGACATCACCAGGTGGTCAATGCTGAAATCGGATTGATCATATTCTTTGCAGCCAGAGATGGAGAAGCTCTATGCTGCTGCTGCTGCTGCTAAGTCAATTCAGTCGTGTCTGACTCTGTGCGACCCCATAGACAGCAGCCCACCAGGCTCCCCCGTCCCTGGGATTCTCCAGGCAAGAACACTGGAGTGGGTTGCCATTTCCTTCTCCAATGCATGAAAGTGAAAAGTGAAAGTGAAGTCGCTCAGTCCTGTCGGACTCTTAGCGACCCCATGGACTGCAGCCTACCAGGCTCCTCCGTCCATGGGATTTTCCAGGCAAGAGTCCTGGAGTGGGGTGCCATTGCCTTCTCCGGGAGAAGCTCTATACAGTCAAGCAAAAACAAGACCAGGAGCTGACTGTGGCTCAGATCATGAAATCCTTATTGCCAAATTCAGACTTAAATTGAAGAAATGGAGAAAACCACTAGACCATTCAGGTATGACCTAAATCAAATCCCTTAAGACTATACAATGGAAGTGAGAAATAGATTTAAGGGACTAGATCTGATAGACAGAGTGCCTGATGAACTATGGACAGAGGTTCATGACATTGTACAGGAGACAGGGATCAAGAGCATCCCCATGGAAAAGAAATGCAAAAAGGCAAAATGGCTGTCTGAGGAGGCCTTACAAATAGCTGTGAAAGGAAGAGAAGCGAAAAGCAAAGGAGAAAAGGAAAGATACACCCATTTGAATGCAGAGTTCCAAAGAATAGCAAGGAGAGATAAGATCAATGCAAAGAAATAGAGGAAAACAATAGAATGGGGAAGACTAGATATCTCTTCAATAAAATTAGAGATACCAAGGGAACATTTCATGCAAAGATGGGCTCAAGAAAGGAGAGAAATGGTAGGGACCTAACAGAAGCAGAAGATATTAAGAAGAGGTGGCAAGAATACACAGAAGAACTGTACAAAAAAGATCTTCACGACCCAGATAATCATGATGGTGTGATCACCCATCTAGAGCCAGACATCCTGGAATGTGAAGTCAAATGGGCCTTAGGAAGCGTCACTACAAACAAAGCTAGTGAAGGTGATGGAATTCCAGTTGAGCTATTTCAAATCCTAAAAGATGATGCTGTGAAAGTGCTGCACTCAATATGCCAACAAATTTAAAAAACTCAGCAGTGGCCATAGGGCTGGAAAAGGTCCGTTTTCATTCCAATCCCAAAGAAAGGCAATGCTAAAGAATGCTCAAACTACTGCACAATTGCACTCATCTCACACGCTAGTAAAGTAATGCTCAGAATTCTCCAAGCCAGGCTTCAGCAATACGTGAACCGTGAACTTCCAGATGTTCAAGCTGGTTTTAGAAAAGGCACAGGAACCAGAGATCAAATGACCAACATCTGCTGAATCATCGAAAAAGCAAGAGAGTTCCAGGAAAACATCTATTTCTGCTTTATTGACTATGCCAATGCCTTTGACTGTGTGGATGACAATAAACTGTGGAAAATTCTTAAAAAGATGGGCATACCAGACCACCTGACCTGCCTCTTAAGAAACCTGTATGCAGCTCAGGAAGCAACAGTTAAAACAAGACATGGAACAACAGACTGGTTCCAAATAGGGAAAAGAGTACATCAAGGCTGTATATTGTCACCCTGCTTATTTAACTTATATGCAGAGTACATAATGAGAAACCTTAGGCTGGAGGAAGCACAAGCTGGAATCAAGATTGCTGGGAGAAATATCAATAACCTCAAATATGCAGATGACACCACCCTTATGGCAGAAAGTGAAGAAGAACTGAAGAGCCTCTTCATGAAGGTGAAAGAGGAGAGTGAAAAGTTGGTGTAAAGCTCAACATTCAGAAAACTAAGATCATGGCATCTGGTCTTATTACTTCATTGGAGATAGATGGGGAAACAGTGGCTGACTTTATTTTTCTGGGCTCCAAAATCACTGCAGGTGGTGATTGCAGCCATGAAATTAAAAGACAGTTACTCCTTGGAAGGAAAGTTATGATCAGCCTATACAGCATATTGAAAAGCAGAGACATTACTTTGCCAACAAAGGTCCATCTAGTCAAGGCTATGGTTTTTCCAGTGGTCATGTATGGATGTGAGAGTTGGACTGTAACGAAAGCTGAGTGTAGAAGAATTGATGCTTTTGAACTGTGATGTTGGAGAAGACTCTTGAATGTCCCTTGGACTGCAAGGAGATCCAAGCAGTCCATCCTAAAGGAGATCAGTCCTGAGTGTTCATTGGAAGGACTGATTCTGAAGCTGAAACTCCAATATTTGGCTGCCTGATGTGGAGTACTGAGTCATTGGAAAAGACCCTTATGCTGGGAGGGATTGGGGGCAGGAGGAGAAGGGGACGACAGAGGATGAGATGGTTGGATGGCATCACTGACTCAATGGACATGGGTTTGGGTGGACTCCAGGAGTTGGTGATGGACAGGGAGGCCTGGCGTGCTACAGTTCATGGGGTTGCAAAGAGTCGGACATGACTGATTGACTGAACTGATCTGAACTGAACCTCCACCCCTCCAGTGACTTCTGATCACACTGGCAGTAAAATCAACCCTGTATTATAAAACTCCGCATGACCCAGCCCATGATGACTTCTCTGACCCTGTCTTGCACTGCTGTCTCCCTCATCCACCCTGCCCTGGCCTCACGGGCCTTCTTTCAGTTCCTAGAAAACTCCAAGCTGGTTCCCTCTGGTCTTCATAGCTCTTCTGAGAGGTCTCTCCTGACATTCGAGTTCATTGCTAACACTTTTCAGCACTTGATGTTTCTTTCCCACTTGTTTATGATTAATGACCACCTTCCCTACTAAGGTGGGGACCCGTATCATATCTGTTGGTTTCCCTTAGGACGGAGCAGGTCCAGCAGTGCAGAGCAGGACTGTGTGATGGCAGAGCCAGTCTTAAAACCTCTACACTGCTCGTGATCTCTGCTTCATTGATTTCTGTTACATTATTCACGAATGAACAATTTTGTAGAATAGATGCTTTTTCTTTTTTAGAAAGAAAATTGTAATCACACTTGAGTTGCTACAAGGGTAGGAAGAGAAGTGTGAGGTTTTTCAGGAAACCTATGCATATTTTTTGCATTCCTAAAAATTATTGAGTACATGATGACTTCTGAGGGAAATCCAGTGCTATTGATTTCCTCCTCTTGAATTACAACTTCTCTCTCCTATAGTGGTTACTGGGTCTCTATGTAAAATTTGGAGTAAATGAAGCTGTGAGGATGCAGAATACTAATTAAGCCTTTTCCTAATTTCTTCTTTGTGACAAGATGAAGATGATTGTGCAGTGATTATATTGTTTTACTCACTATTCAAGGTGTGTAACTCATGAACTCTCACTTTTATTGGGCTGTCCACACACTCTATAAAGTGATGACGTTACAAACCAAACAATACTCACTGGCGTTAGAAAAAATGTGCCTAGAAAATAAATATTTCTTAAAATCATTACATTGAAATTCACAGTAAGGTCTGTTTTTTTTTAGCAGACAGTTTTAAAGTTTGCTGAATTTTCTTAACTAATGCACAGAAAGCCTCTTTTCTTTGTTTGAAGCCTCATAAATGAAAATATTTCTACCACCAATTATCTCTGAGGGTTTGACTGGAGAGATTTTTTCCTCTAACTTTTTGCTTTCTTCACTGTTAGTGTTTCTAAAATAAGTATAATTTTTATAATATGTAAATAATTGCATAAAATATTCTAACATAAATTGAATCTGGACATTTCCCTGTATTTGTTAGTAGCTTAGGGTAACCTTAGTTCAGTCTTGTTGGCCTGCTGGGTCAGAATATAATTTTTGTTTTCATTTATTTTTATTGGTTGGAGGCTAATTACTGCACAACATTGCAGTGGGTTTTGTCTTACATTGACATGAATCAGCCATGGAGTTACATGTATTCCCCATCCCGATCCCCTCTCCCACCTCCCTCTCCATCCCATCCCTCTGGGTCTTCCCAGTGCACCAGGCCTGAGGACTTGTCTCATGCATCCAGCCTGGGCTGGTGATCTGTTTCACCCTAGATAATATACATGTTTCGATGCTGTTCTCTTGAAACATCCCACCCTTGCCTTCTCCCACAGAGTCCAAAGTCTGTTCTGTATATCTGTGTCTCTTTTTCTGTTTTGCATATAGGGTTATCGTTACCATCTTTCTAAATTCCATATATATCTGTTAGTATGCTGTAATGATCTTTATCTTTCTGGGTTACTTCACTCTGTATAATGGGCTCCAGTTTCATCCATCTCATTAGAACTGATTCAAATGAATTCTTTTTAACGGCTGAGTAATATTCCATGGTGTATATGTACCACAGCTTCCTTGTCCATTCATCTGCTGATGGGCATCTAGGTTGCTTCCATGTCCTGGCTTATTATAAACAGTGCTGCGATGAACATTGGGGTGCACGTGTCTCTTTCAGCTCTGGTTTCCTCAGTGTGTATGCCCAGAAGTGGGATTGCTGGGTCATATGGCAGTTCTATTTCCAGTTTCTTAAGAAATCTCCACACTGTTTTCCATAGCGGCTGTACTAGTTTGCATTCCCACCAACAGTGTAAGAGGGTTCCCTTTTCTCCACACCCTCTCCAGCATTTATTGCTTGTAGACTTTTGGATAGCAGCCATCCTGACTGGCGTGTAATGGTACCTCATTGTGGTTTTGATTTGCATTTCTCTGATAATGAGTGATGTTGAGCATCTTTTCATGTGTTTGTGAGCCATCTGTATGTCTCCTTTGGAGAAATGTCTGTTTAGTTCTTTGACCCATTTTTTGATTGGGTCATTTATTTTTCTGGAATTGAGCTGCAGGAGTTGCTTGTATATTTTTGAGATTAATCCTTTGTTTCTTCATTTGCTATTATTTTCTCCCAATCTGAGGGCTGTCTTTTCACCTTACTTATAGTTTCCTTTGTAGTGCAAAAGCTTTTAAGTTTCATGAGGTCCCATTTGTTTACTTTTGCTTTTATTTCCAATATTCTGGGAGGTGGGTCATAGAGGATCCTGCTGTGATTCATGTCGGAGAGTGTTTTGCCTATGTTCTCTAGGAGTTTTATAGTTTCTGGTCTTACATTTAGATCTTTAATCCATTTTGAGTTTATTTTTGTGTATGGTGTTAGAAAGTGTTCTAGTTTCATAATTTCACAATTTGTATGTAAATACAACAAACCTCGAATAGCCAAAGTAATCTTGAGAAAGAAGAATGGAACTGGAGGAATCAACCTGCCTGACTTCAGACTATACTACAAAGCCACAGTCATCAAGACAGTATGGTACTGGCACAAAGACAGAAATATAGATCAATGGAACAGAATAGAAAGCCCAGAGATAAATCCACGAACTTATGGACACCTTATATTTGATAAAGGAGGCAAGGATATACAATGGAAAAAAGACAACCTCTTTAACAAGTGGTGCTGGGAAAGCTGGTCAACCACTTGCAAGGGATTTCTGTGTGTTAGTTTTATATCCTGCAACTTTACTATATTCGTTGATTAGCTCTAGTAATTTTCTGGTAGAGTCTTTAGGGTTTTCTATGTAGAGGATCATGTCATCTGCAAACAATGAGAGTTTCGCTTCTTTTCCTATCTGGATTCCTTTTACTCCTTTTTCTGCTCTGATTGCTGTGGCCAAAACTTCCAACACTATGTTGAATAGTAGTGGTGAGAGTGGGCACCCTTGTCTTGTTCCTGATTTCAGGGGAAATGCTTTCAATTTTTCACCATTGAGGGTGATGCTTGCTGTGGGTTTGTCATATATAGCTTTTATTATGTTGAGGTATGTTCCTTCTATTCCTGCTTTCTGGAGAGTTTTAATCATAAATGAGTGCTGAATTTTGTCAAAAGCTTTCTCTGCATCTATTGAGATAATCATATGGTTTTTATCTTTCAATTTGTTAATGTGGTGTATTACATTGATTGATTTGCGGATATTAAAGAATCCTTGCATTCCTGGGATAAAGCCCACTTGGTCATGGTGTATGATTTTTTTAATATGTTGTTTGATTCTGTTTGCTAGAATTTTGTTAAGGATTTTTGCATCTATGTTCATCAGTGATATTGGCCTGTAGTTTTCTTTTTTTGTGGCATCTTTGTTTGGTTTTGGAATTAGGGTGATGGTGGCCTCATAGAATGAGTTTGGAAGTTAACCTTCTTCTGCAATTTTCTGGAAGAGTTTGAGTAAGATAGGTGTTAGCTCTTCTCTAAATTTTTGGTAGAATTCAGCTGTGAAGCCCTCTGGTCCTGGGCTTTTGTTTGCTGGAAGATTTCTGATTACAATTTCAATTTCCGTGCCTGTGATGGGTCTGTTAAGATCTTCTCTTTCTTCCTGGTTCAGTTTTGGAAAGTTATACTTTTCTAAGAATTTGTCCATTTCTTCCAAGTTGTCCATTTTATTGGCATAGAGCTGCTGGTAGTAGTCTCTTATGATCCTTTGCATTTCAGTGTTGTCTGTTGTGATCTCTCCATTTTCATTTCTAATTTTGTTAATTTGGTTCTTCTCTCTTTGTTTCTTAATGAACCTTGCTAATGGTTTGTCAATTTTGTTTATTTTTTCAAAAAACCAGCTTTTAGCTTTGTTGATTTTTGCTATGGTCTCTTTAGTTTCTTTTGCATTTATTTCTGCCCTAATGTTTAAGATTTCTTTCCTTCTGCTAACCCTGGGGTTCTTCATTTCTTCCTTCTCTAGTTGCTTTAGGTGTAGAGTTAGGTTATTTATTTGACTTTTTTCTTGTTTCTTGAGGTAAGCCTGTAATGCTATGAACGTTCCCCTTAGCACTGCTTTTACAGTGTCCCATAGGTTTTGGGTTGTTGTGTTTTCATTTTCATTCATTTCTATGCATATTTTGATTTCTTTTTTGATTTCTTCTATGATTTGTTGGTTATTCAGAAGCGTGTTATTTAGCCTCCATATGTTTGAATTTTTAACAATTTTTTTCGTGTAATTGAGATAGAATATAATATTTTTAACTGTATTTTTAAAATACTTTTTTTGTTTTTAAGAACATGGTTTTAATTTCTTTCTTCTTTCGCATTAGTCATTAAAACCAACAATGTCCTTTCAAATATTCACTATTATCTTTGAAGTTAGGTATTGGTGTAGGATTCAGTAAAGAATAAGTGAGATTTTGGATTTGTGATTTTTGTGCCATAAATCACTCTCATATAATTGAATTTGCCTGTATTAGAGTCAGTTCTGACCAGGAAGAGGCCAGAGAAAGGAAGAACATCTTAATATGGGTAATTTCTCTTAGTGATTTATAATTTAGACTTTCAATCTAAAAATTATTTGTCTTAAAAGTAGAGTTAAAAGGGACTTCAGAGACCCTCTTGTCTATCCTCATTTTATAGATGAGGAGAACAAGACAGATGTTTTAAGGTCCCACGCTGAAGCAGGCTGAAATATCATTTTGTATTGTACACTGGTGTTTTCTGTATTTTGTATAGCCTTTTTACCCAGACTCTAAAAGGTGGTAATGGTGTACTTGTCCTAATGAGATAGCCTTGTTGGAAGTTAACTTTCAACTAAAACATAATCAAATGATAGAAACTTTCTGGAAAACAAATTGTTAATATATGCTATACTCCTTAAAAATTAGTTTATTTTCTTTGATCTTGTTAATTCACTTTTAAGAATGTCTAAAAGAATAATTTAATAGGGACATAAATGTGCAAGGATGTTTTCACAGCATTCTTTTTAATAAGAATTGAAAACTTTGTTCAGTAAAAGCTTTTTTCAGGGGCCCTTTAAACAACCCATTGTTAATATATATATTTAACATCCTTGGAAAAGGCTTTTGATATTTGTTAAAGTAAAAAATAAGGCTGTAAAGCCAAACATAGAACTTCAGTCCAATTTTGTTAAACAGGTATATTTTTAGAAAATAACAAACAGCATGTAAGCTATTATGTAAAATACACCAATATGTAACTTTTCATTACCTTCTTTATCTTTTTAGTATTTTCCAAATATTCTCTAGTTGTCTCAAATGACAGTTATGCAGAGAAAAATATAAACATTACATATTTTTAATAATAGCAATTATAATGATATTATAATAATTTATATATAATAATTATGAACTTAAAATGTGACCATCTTAGAAAAAAGAGCACTTCAATAGAGGTAAAATACTGAGTTCTCAGGTTACTTTTGCTCCAGTTAAGCTATGTGGCTTTAGGTAAGGGCCTTCATCTGTTGCACTTGAGAATCTCTTTCTGCAGAGAGGAGTTTAAATTAGCTCATGTTCTTTCCAGATCTAAAACTCAGTTTGATAACATACTTAGTATCTCTTTCCATAGCAAAGAAACTCGGAGGTCATAATAAATATTGTTTAATATATAATATTAATCTCTTTAGTGGAATTCCAACTCACTGCCACTGTTGACTTTTGTACCTTTAGTGACGGAGTGTTCTCTGTTGCAGATTGCCACCGAAGCAATAGAAAATTTCCGGACTGTTGTTTCTTTGACTCGGGAGGAGAGGTTTGAATATATGTATGCCCAGAGTTTGCAGGTACCATACAGGTAATAGCCACTGACTAGTAGGAGGGGAGTATGGGGAGTTTTTCAATCATCAGGTTTGTTTTCAGGAAAATTACTTTGACCAGAAGGTAGGGAGTAAGTGGAGAGACTTCTAGAAGGGAACCAATTGGGAAGCAGTTGTAATTCTCCAAGAGAGGAATCACAGGACCTGACCTAAGGCAAGAATGTCTCTGAGGTAGAACCTATGAGAGCAGGTATCTGAGGGTGGAGGAGGGAGTGAGGATATTGAGAATGCCTCTGACCCTGTGTTTGTGTGATGACCCTACCACATGACCCTGCTGGGAATGACTTCTTTGTGGAACATGAAATTTGGGGCGTCTGTGAGGCTTGAGGGGGTGGTGCTTCCTGAGGACACCCTCCCTTCCTTCTTCTCTTTACCTGTCTCCAGTGCAGACCCTTTGTCTTTTAATGAACTCATCGTGAGTGCTCTAAAAAGTGACCTGGATACGAGCAGGCCTGACCTCTTTGACTCTCTTGTTCCTTATACGATGAAAGGAGCAGATTTGGGTCTTATAGTAGAGCCTTTTTATAGGAAAAAAATTGTTTAAATCCCAGTACTCGAAACAGAAGCTGAGCTGCCCTGCTTGAAACAGGCCCACTCACCAGTCTGTGCCCACATCACCCAGTTCCATGTGGCTCAAAACCACACTGTTAACTGCCTGGTGGCACCTTCCCTAAACCCCCTAGAGGGTTAGTGCCTCCTCCTTTCTTGCTGTAACATGTTATAAGGTAATCTTCCACTGCATGAATAATCCAACTCAACTCCTGAGTCCCCAAGGACAAGAACACACCTGGCACCTCTGCGTGGCCCTTCACGTCCCTGCAGCTTATGGGTGTTGGGTCAGCACGTGCTGAGCGTTTGTTCAGTGTAGAGTATATACATGTTACATGTCCACGGGTAGGGGGAAAGGGAAGGAGTGCATTAACCCCTAACAAACTGTTCTTCTTGTCCTTGGCTTATTTTACCTTGACCTCAACACTTCGAGGTATGGTTAGTTCTCCATTGAAGTGGAGATGTGAGGACCAAACTTAGTGTTTTGGAAATGAAACCCACTTTGTCTGCTATGCCACCATCCCCTACTGCTAACGCATCAAAGATTATGTTTTAAGGACTGAGAAATGAAAGTCAAGTAAATGTCACAATGTCTTCTTTTCAGAAACTCTTTGAGGAAAGCACATGTCTTTGGAATTACATTTTCCATCACCCAGGCAATGATGTATTTCTCCTATGCTGGCTGTTTCCGGTTTGGTGCCTACTTAGTAGCTCAGGGCATCATGGAGTTTCAGGATGTTCTCTTGTAAGTATGGGCTGTTGACACTCGGGCTGTAGAGATGAAACCAAGGTGCATGTGCTTCATGCCTGGATAGGAAGCCTTACTGTGAAGCTTCATGAAGAGATTTTGGTGATTCAGAAGTTGGCGTTTTGCCTCTGAGTCTCCATGTGTTACTCTGAAAGCATCCCATTTCAGCTGGGGAATTGGTATCTGCCCTTCTCCCCAGTACTGACTCACACATTTGACCTTCTCAAATCCATGGCTAGGTGGGGTTGTGATTCAGCAAGGGGTTTTCAGCAGGCCTGGGTGTTTGGGAAGAAGCCTCGCCCAGAGTCAAGTACCTGGTTCCTTTGACAAGATTCTGAACAGGGCAGCTAAAGAATAGATGTGGAGCACTGTTCTGAGAGCCCTGGAATATTCTAGGATACATTTGCTTTGCTTGATAAAAGGAATTAGAAGGTAAGAGCTGGAGAAATTGAGGAATGAAAAAGGAAAGCTCTGTGAGAATATCTGGCTCATCACCGTGAAATGCAGAACACTGTACCTGAATCAGAAGACAGGCCTGGACTTCCTTCTAAAATACTGAATATACAGTTAAACTAAAATACGTGGTTTGGTAGTGAAAAGTGAGTGTAATTTTCTGAGTGTCTTGATTTGGTGATGTCTGAGCTGCCCTTTGATAGCATACCGTAATCAGTGGTGACACAGGTTTACATTTAAACCAGCACCATTGAAACTTGGAAGTGTGTGTCAGTATAATATTTACATCCTACTTAGACATCGATTTGTGTGTGCATTCCAGGTTCTCAGGATGACCCCAACAGAAGACTGTAAAATTTCCACTCAACCTCTATCTGACAGATGATATGCAGGTGCTCTTTATAACTGTGACCAAAAGATTGTATTCAGGCATCACTGGTATTGGTGCTTTGATTAGATAATTATCTGATAATTATTGCTTTGAAAATGAAAGTGTAGTCGCTCAGTCGTGTCCGACTCTTTGCAATCCTATGGACTGTAGCCCACCAGGCTTCTCTGTCTGTGGGATTTTCCAGGCAAGAATACTGGAGTGGGTTGCCATTTCCTTCTCCAGGGGATCTTCTGGACCCAGTGATTGAACTCAGGTCTCCCAAATTGCAGGCAGACTCTTTACCGTCTGAGTCACCAGAGAATCCAAATTAGTGCTTTACTCTGAGGTTAAGGTATTCAACTGATGGAAGTTGCTGACTCTTGGATTGTTAGATTCGGAAAATCAGTCTTCTGAGTAGGAGATAGGGGAGACCTGTCTGAAGAGCTATGTTTGAAAAAGATCCCACAGGTCTAGATAAGAAGACCACATGAACCATCTGAGTGATTTGTTCAGAGGTGTTTAGAAACAGCGCTGGGTGCTCCATGAGCTCAGGCATAGAGCCCAAAGAAACGGACCTGATGGACTCACGGTATTATCCTGGGAAGATCCCCAATGTGGTATCGGTTCTAGGCCCACTGTTTAAAAAGACATTTTGATCAATGTGTCCAGAGAAGGGCAGCTGGAATGTTGGGAGTGAAAGGAGTTAGCAAAGATGCAAAGGGCTTTTTAAGTAATAATTCAAATTCTTTGAAGGGCAGTATTAGGCAAAAGGATGTACATTTCTCTTTGATTTGAAAAGGAACTTTTTAACAAAAGGCTTCCTCCAGCAAACTTCCTCCTTCCTAAAACAAAGGGCGGGAGCTGGCCTGGGGTGTGTGCCCTGGCACAAACTTGGAGAGCTGGACTTGACATCCTGTGAGGTCCTTCCCGACTTGAAGCTGCTATAATTCTCATGTTGTAGATTAAGAATGGTGATGCAGGCACTTCCTTGGTGGTCCAGTGGTTAGGACTTGGTTGCTTTCAGTACTGTGGCCTGGCTTGGATCCCTAGGGGGAACTAAGATCTCAGAAGCTGCAGCATGGCCAAAAAAAAAAACCCAAAAAGAACTCAGTGCTTCTTGAGAGGAGCATACTATCTGGCTGTTTAAGGAACTCTCTTGTTTGCTGCATGGCTCACGGGTTTTCTAAGACTCTGATCCAATTCCAGCAAAACTGCCTGTATCCATTATCAATGGCCACAGATACTGCTGCAAGACAGCCACCTACTACCCCCAGGAATATACAGTCGTGAACATTTGTTCTTGGTGCTTAAGTCTGTGGGTCAGCCAGGCAGTTCTGCTGATCTGGGCTAGGCAGAGTAGATCTCAGCTGGGCTCACGCGTGTGTGCAATGAGCAGTGGGCTGGTTGGCTGGGCCCACACGACACTCTTCTGTCTGTGCCTTGTCCTGCAGCAGGCCAGCCGGGGTTGTGGTTGTGGCAGAATGAGAGACAGGAGCACGCAAGGCCCCCTGAGTCATAGGCTTGGAGCTGGAAACCGTCACTTCCACCACATCCTGTTGGCCAGAGCAAGTCCCAAAGCCAACCCAGATTCCAAGGGTAGGAAGACAAATGCCACTTCTTCTATGGAGAAACTGCAAGGTCACATTATAAGAAGGCGAAAACCCAAAGAGAGATGAAGCATGGGGTGATTTTGCAATCAGGTAGCCACACTGATAATGAACTTATAAGGAAGCGGTTGTTTTATTTTTTTACTAATGTGTTGTGATTCGTCGCGGCAGCGCTCTCAGGTTGTAGACGTGTCACACTTTTGGCATTGCAGTCGTTAACTCTTAACGCGGTTTGTCTTTGTTGTTGGCAGAGTGTTCTCAGCTATTGTCTTTGGTGCCATGGCTGTGGGACAGGTCAGTTCATTTGCTCCTGACTACGCCAAGGCCAAGGTGTCAGCGGCCCACGTCATCAATATCATTGAAAAAATTCCTCTAATCGACAGCTACAGCACAGAAGGCCTAAAGCTGGTCAGTTTCATGTTTTGATTCTGTGATCTGCTCCTAACTGATGAATGAATGTATTCTATGTGGAAGCTTAATAAAAGCTGTGCTTTTACTTGCTGGTAGTAAAATAAAACTTTTTTGATCATGGGTTCATTTTAATAAATGCTGATAATATTGATACATGTTAACATCTAGTACTTTTATATAACAAAGCCACAGGGATATAGGAATACTGCCCATTTTATACACAAATCCTGCGAATCAGGTTTTATTATGTGTAGGTTATTCTGTTATAGCTTTGGGTTATCACATCTGTATTGTGTTAATGAGACATGCTGTGGAAACACCGACCCTTTTAGATCTGTATTACTTTAGCAGTTTCAACTGAAGCTTGGTTGGAATCCAAGATCGCTGCCTTCTGATACCTGGCAGTCCAGAGGGTTGGCTCTAAAGTCAGTTTTCAGGATTGCAACAATCAAATGTACTGTTATTGTCCTGATTTTAGAGTACAATGGAAGGAAATGTGGCATTTAATGAAGTCGTGTTCAACTACCCCACTCGACCAGACATCCCAGTGCTTCGGGGGCTGAGCCTGGAGGTGAAGAAGGGCCAGACGCTGGCCCTGGTGGGCAGCAGCGGCTGCGGGAAGAGCACGGTCGTCCAGCTCCTGGAGCGGTTCTACGATCCCTTGGCTGGCACAGTGGTGAGCACACTGTTTTCTTTATTTTTTTGTGGAGTGTAGTTGATTTACAGTGTTGTGTTAGTTTCAGGTTTACGACAAAGCAATTCAGTTACACATATACATATTTCCACTCTTTTTCCGGTTCTTCACGCATACAGCTTGTTACACAATATTGAGTAGCATTCCCTCAACAGTAGGTCCTTGTCTGTTAGCTGTTTTATATAGAGAGGGTTGTGTGTGCTAATCCCAAGCTCCTAATTTATCTTTCTCCAACATGTTTCCCCTTTGGTAACCATAAGTGTGTTTTCGAAATCTGACAGTCTTCTTTCTGTTTTGTAAAGTTCATGTGTATAATTTAAAAAAAAATTAGATTCCACATGAGTGATAGCATATGATATTTGCCTTTCTCTGTCTGAATTACTTCATTTAGTATAATAATCTCTAGATCCTTCTGAGCATCCTTTCTTGTTCAGCTCATTCCAAATTTTTCGTCTTCTTAATGCCTAGATGTATTTAATTCTCGACTATAAGCCATGGCTTTACAAACCTTTCAACAATGATTCCACTTAAAGTCTGACCTCCTTGATACAGTCTCAGAGCTGTGTCCACTGTTCCAGCCAATTTGTCCAACCTTTCCCTCAGCTCTACCACCCTCCACTCCTCTGCAAGCAGCCTTTTTACCTGCTGTCCCCCTTCCCTTGGTCTCAGTTTACATGAGAGGATCCGGGGGAGAGGAGGAAATCCAGAAAGGCAGAGGAGGGATGCTGAGAGAAACAAGATGGAAGCCAGGGATGGCAAGGAGAAGGTGGTCACCAGTGACAGATGCCATGGAGAGACGGGGTAAGATGAAGGCTGAAAAGACATGGGAGGACTTGGCAGTTAATGGGCTGCTTCTGATATTTCACAGTCTTCTCAGGGAAGTGGTGCTGGGAGAAAAGCGTTGAGCATGGCTGAGGTGTGGTTGGGAGGGACATGGAGACGAAGTGTGTGTAGACTAGTGCAGATCAGAGGAGAAGGAAGCAAAGTAAGAGGGGGCAGAGCTCAGGGAAGGCGTTTATCGTGGGGACTCGTGAACGTTTTTATGGCTGAAGATGGGATAAAACCATTGATGGAGAAAGGAAATTCAGATGACATTCTAAGAAAAAAAAAAGCGATATCAACAAATTTGGGAAACAGATAAAGAACATAGAGGGATTCTCTTTTCTTTCTAAACTAAAAGGATAAGTGAAGGGTCAGATTTATTCATGGGACATTCAGTAAACTGTCAATGAGTGCTTGTCAGGGACTATCCTAGGTACTGGGAACGAGATAGGAGTTGTGAAAGGAGTAGGGACATTTTTTATTGTTATTTTCTGGTCGCACTGTGCAGCTTGTGGGATCTTAGTTCCCTGACCAGGGATGGGACCTGGGCCATTGCAGTGAAATTACAAAGTTGTAACCACTGGACCGCCAGGGAACTCCCCCAAATAGTGAATTTTTAAATGACTGTAATGGGGACTAGAAAAGAATCAAATTAGGAAGGAGTGAAATTTATACCAAAACATTTCCATTATGTTGGCCTTGAGTTATTGGTTATACTCAGGGGTGACATCCAAATATTCACCAACTGGAATGGCCTGGGCGCTGCCCAGCCAGGACGGACACCTGCTTTGTACAGTGAGACTGATGCCCGCCAGCTCCTTGTGGGTCCTACTTGCATTAATGATGGACTGGAAATAGAATTTTCTCCTGTAGGTGAGGGCTCTTTTCACTTCCTCACAGTGATCACAATGATCATAAGTATTTCTTACTGTATCCAGAGACAGTTGTGCCTTTAGTGAGTCTGTTCTGTGACAGTTATGTATGCTTGTTCTTCTTTAAGCTCGGTTCCTTATTTTCACTACCTTATGACATATCTTCTGAATTCTGACTTCATGCTTCAGTTTCATGATTGAAGTTTGGACAGAGAACTCAATGAAGACCTTCCTGGCGAATGAAGCCGTCAGAGGAGGAAATGTTGACTCTGAGATAGTGGTCGTGGTCCTTAAGAGGCATTTATTCAGCAGCGTGTTATATGTTAATCTCTAATGAATTAGAGGGGATGCTTAAAGATTTTAACTGAAGAGATAGGGCATATCCCTCCATGACTTAAAGAAGATAGACTTTGGGACTCCTCCAGTGGTCCATTGGTTAAGACTCCATGCTTCCAATGTAGGGGACGTGGGTTTGATCCCTAGTGGGGGAACCAAGATCCCACCCAGAGTGGCCAAAATTTTTTTTTAAACAGATGAAAGATCTAGAGTTGATTCTTAAGGGAAAACTAGAACTAGAGGCATAAGGCTATAAGGGTGTGCAATTGAGATGTTGTTTGATGAAAGATAATGTGAGCTGTAGCTGATGAGTGACTTGTTCCTAATGTAGCATAACATAAGTTGGGGTTCCCAGGTGGGTAAAGAACCCACCTGCCAATGTAGGAGTCTCAGGAGACATGAGTTCAATCTGTGGATCGGGAGGATCCCCTGGAGGAGGGCATGGCAACCCACTCTAGCATTCTTGCCGGGAGAATCCCCATGGACAGAGCAGCCTGGCAGGCTACTGTCCACGGGGTCACAGAGAGTCGGACACAACAAAAGCAACTAATCTTGCACACATGCAGCATAAGTTGATTGAAATAGCAGATTTAATTAGAATAATGACTCTCAAACTTGTTTCATTATAACCCAGTTAGGAAAGGCAAAAACTTTCATTCCCCACCTTGCCCCGCTAACCACTTGTAGTCACTGTAGTGGGAAAAACTCTTGGTAATAACAAAGTGTTAATAACAAAGCAGCAATAATGGTAAACAGTAAAATAATCAGACTACAAGAACGTAAAGAAATAAATGGTTATTCTCCACATACATTAACACAGTGGAGCAAAATTAAAGACATGAACTGTATCAGTTATGGTTTGGTGTAGGAAACCAGGTGCTGTGGGTATTTCAAGCAGCTGCATGTTTAATGAGGGGGATTCAGTCCTTACATAATCATTGGAAGAGTGGAAGTCAAAGTCAGCGCTCCCAGCAAAACTCTGTGGCCAGGAAGTTGCCGGAACTTATGCCCATGTCACAGCTGCTCCAAACCTAAAGACTCAAGAACAGAATCTGGCGGTTGCAAAGCTCCTCTCTGCCGGAACACGTGTGATAGTTTACCACAGCTTCTGTTTTCCAGGTTTTGCACAGGTCATCTCACTGACAGAACCTCAGTTACTTCTGGCACCAGAAGGGAGCCTAGGAAATAGATTTTAGTCCTCCAGTCCCCTGATAGGTGAGAGGACAGACACAGAAGAATATGGAAATGAATGCTGTGTGCATGGGAGAATAACCCTCTCCGGACAACAGTGGTGATGCTCGGATCAGAAACAAAGCGCCCTCATCTGTTGGAGGAATACGGTGATCTGCTCCTGTGTGTTTGCACTGGAGCTCTGAGATACCGCCACGTGCCACACCGCAGCCAGACTTCTTAGTGGAAGTGCCCACAATAACGGCTAGTCAATGTGCCAAGTTCTGTTTATGAACATCAGTTAGTGATCTTGAAAAAGACTAAGCTAATAGGTTATTAGCAATTAGTTCTTACTGCCATGAAAAAAGAAAAAAATGAGTCTGGGGGCTGGAGCGTCATTTGATTGTAAGAACTGAAGCAAGGACTTGACCCTGAGGTCAGGAAATCCTTGTGACCATCAACAAGCCTGACGTCACACTTAGCAACATTGACCTGAGCGGTGGTTCTCAGACTGGTGTGGGTCAGAATGGCCTGGAGAGCTCACAAAGAATGCAGCCACCCTGGCTCACTCACAAAGATTAGGACCCAGCCTTTTCATTTTTTAAACTTTCCCAGATGATTCTGATGCCACCCAGACTTTGAGAACCACTGAACTGGTAACTTTGCAAGTTTCAGGTCACATTGTGGCAAGTCTTAGAAAATGAAGCTATGGGATTGTTCAGAGAGTAGAGGTTCTGAGTTTTGTGGGGCCTGAAAGTGGTACAATTTCAGGGACTATACTTGAAAGAGTCCAAAGTTAGGAACACAGAATTAGACACAAGAGTAAATATTTACTTCTAATGAAAAAAATTCACAACAAAATATTAAAGCCTTAAAGGATGCTGATCCCTCTCCTTTTTAGGCAAGTTATCCTAAAGGCTTACCCAGAAAAGCCTGGCCTCCCCTCACCCAGGACATTGTTTAACTCCCAGCATTTGCCTGCAGATGAGGGTCCTTGAATCTTGCATTCATTAGCTTCACTGAGACTCCCTCGAGTCTTGAGTCTTCCCCTGACCTTTTCTTTCTCCCCTTGCCTATCCTACACACCACCATCAGAGTCCTCTCTCCCTCTTAGGACACAGCTAGAAGCCTGTCGTCTGGCTGTTACCCACTGGGTACCTGGGCTAAGATGTACACATTGTTCTTTTGAAAGAAGACAGAAAGTATTTTTCGATTCTCAACCATTGTGTAGCCAAAATCTAACCTGTAGTGTGCAGATCTGAGCTCCCTCAGTCACTAAGAATGTGACCTTGCACAAGTGACCGAACTCTGCTCATGTCCTCATCAGTAAAATGGGCATTAAAGTCACACCTATCTTGCAAGTTTTGTCAAGATGAAATGAGAGAGTGCATGAGGTACTCTTAATGTACTTAATCACAGGACCTATAATAATCAGTGCTCAGTAACTTATCTAAAATGATTATTTCAGAGTAAATACATACCGGAAAATGATACATCTTTAACATTTGATTGTGCTACTGAAATCAGGCAGTAGATTTAAGTCTAGAATAGGGATGGCTCATCATTTAATTTAGCCTTTCATTGTTACTGTCAGTGTGTTACTTGAGATTTTCATTTAGGCCAGTATCTTTTGAGCAGTGTTCACAGACTCACTGGATTTCCTTGGTCTTCCTCAGACCATCACCCGTGCCTCAGCCAAAGAAGATGTGCATTGATCTTTTTACATTTGGACTTTTAAACATATTTTCTCTCAAGAAAGGATCTTTAGGAAACAAAAAAGTTTTAAATAGTTAGCAGTAGCTGTGTATAGTGTGGGGATGAGGAGCTCTAAGCATCTTATTATATGTCTGATGGAAAGACTCATTGAAGCTTGCAGGAATCAGTCATATTCATCTGATTATATTAGTTAAACAGTGTCTTTTTTTCCCTAGCAGTATGTGTGCGTGTGTATGTGTTAGTTGCTCAGTTGTGTCCGACTCTTTGCAACCCCGTGGACTGTAGCCCACAGGCTTCTCTGTCCATAGAATTCTCCAGGCAAGAATACTGGAATGACTTGCCATTCTCCAGGGGATCTTCCCAACCCAGAGATTGAACCTGGGTCTCCTGCATTACAGGCAGATTCTTTACCATCTGAGCCACCAGGGAAGCCCCTTAGGGCTATAAGTATGGGGAAAAAAAATTTTTTTTTTCTTTCCTCAGTTCTCCATTTCTCCAGTACGCAGTGTCCTATCTAACGTGACCTGCTATACGGCTTTTAACCATCCTCGTGTGGGTTTTCCTTCCTCTCTCCAGCCTCTGCTTGCCACTTTCACTTAACACCATGAGGAAGCCTAGAGCATAGATGCTTGGAATAGTCTCCATGGCAACTGGGTTTGGTACTGGTAAGGTCATGGCTGTGTTTTCCATCCATCTTTGCACCTGCTAGTTTCACAAATAGAAGCCGTCTTCCTGCAGCAAAGCCCGTATGTTCCCTGTCCTTGGCCAGCTGTCTCCCAGAGGCGTGCAGTCAGGCTCATGGGATTCAGAGTATATTTATAGCTCAGGATATACTCCTCAGTATTAGAAAAGCTCGAAGCTGAGTCACTGATGTCTTCAGCGGTTATGGCAGCTCTCACTTGAATGCCAGCATTCTCTTGCAAAGTAGATCTTTAGGGCAGATACATCTCCATCAGAGAGGAAGGCTTTTATCTGTGAGGCTGTAATGGGCACGCACCAGGCTTCTGCAGGGTGATCCTAGGGGACCCAGGTTCCAAGAGAAAGGCTAGGCTCTCCCTCCTGCTCCTTTAGGTCAGCTGTAGATGTCTGTCCTTCCTTTTATCCCCTCAGACTCTATCCATCTGCTGTGGTTCCAAGTACATCACACAGACACCGTTCCAAACCACAGACAGTCCTTCATATACTCTGTGCCTAGCACTGTGTTCAGTGGGGTCCATACTGACATCACTTAATCCTCAATTCTGGAGTTTAGGGATTATGTGCAAAAAACTGAGATACTAACTCACTTTCCTAAGATCCACAACTATTTAGAGAGAGAGCGGCGTCCTCCCACGCTCACTTCTGTTTTATTTGAGTCCTCAAAAACCTGATCCTAACAGGTCAGATCAGAAATGTGACCTCCAGGCCTGTTATGTGGTCATAGCAGTCACTTATTTACAATCGAATCGTGGCTACTTTTCCTGTGAAAAATCAATGCATCGCAGTAAGGATGAGGGACTTCCCTGGCTGGTCCAGTGGTTAAGACTCCAGTTGAACTAGGGTTCAGCCCCTGGTTGGGGAACTGAGATCCTATGTGCCATATGGTATGGCCAGAAAACTAAAATGAAAAAGTCATCTTATTTAAGAAAAAAAAAAAAAGAATGCCAGAATACATTCCAGAAATAGAATATGTGTTATTAGTTTCTGGTGACTGCTACCTACAAAAAATTACAGCCAGTTTAGGGGAGTCAAACACCACAGAATCTATCTTACAAATTCTGGAAGTCAGATGTCCGAAGTGAACCTCATGGTGTCGGCGGGGCTGTGCGCCTTCTGGAGGCCCTTAGGGAGAATCTGCTTGCTTATCCTTTCTGGCTCATGGCCCCTTCCTCCATCTTCAAAGCCAGCAACGACTGGTCGAGTCCTCCTCATGTTGCTTCGCTGTGACCCCCACTCTCCTGCCCTCCACCCCCGCATAGTTAAGGACGCTTATGATTATCTTGGGTCCACGTGGATCATCCAAGATAAGCTCCTCATCTTGAGGTCAGCCGATGAGCAACCTTCCATCGTAATTCTCTCTCTGCGTGTGAATAACGTTAGCAGGCTTCATGAATTAGGGCGTGGATATCTTGGATGGAGGAGATGGGCATCACCATGCCTTGTTGCTGTTGTCCAGTCCCCGAGTTGTGTCTGACTTTGTGACCCCATGGACTGCAGCACACCAGGCCTCCCTGTCCTCACTGTCTCCCGAAGTTTGCCCAAGTTCATTCCATTGCATCGGTGATGTCATCCAACATCTTGTCCTCTGTCACCCCCTTCTCCTCTTGCCCTCAATCTTTCCCAGCATCAGGGACGTTTCCAGTGAGTCGGTTCTTCACATCAGATGATCAAAATACTGGAGCTTCATCTTCAGCATCAGTCTTTCCAATGGCGGTGAGGGGTTGATTCAGGGTTGATTTCCCTTAAGATTGACTAATTTGATCTTGCAGTCTAAGGGATAGCAATTATTCTGCCTACCAGATGCATATATCAGAAGCCAGAGTTAAAAGAGAAGAAACATGATGGTTCCCCAAAGCATGCAATTATAACCTGATTCAGTTAACCTTGACAATCCAACTAAAAGCAACAACAAAAGTCTCATAACAACTTGGCAGTCTTAACATAGGAAATAACAATATTAATTTTGCTAAATTCAAAAATGTTCTGGTTCTGAGGCTGATCCATGATCTCCTGTTTTCAGTCAGTCGATGGCAAGGAAATAAAGCACCTGAATGTCCAGTGGCTGCGAGCACACATGGGCATCGTGTCCCAGGAGCCCATTCTGTTTGACTGCAGCATTGGCGAGAACATTGCCTACGGAGACAACAGCCGCGTCGTATCCCAGGAGGAGATTGAGCGCGCGGCCAAGGCGGCCAACATCCACCCCTTCATTGAGATGCTGCCAGACGTAAGTCTCTCACCAGATGCGGTGCCTGGGAGCCTGTGGTTGTGATTTGTAAAGGGCTGGATCCCAAAGGTGAAGAGAAATGAGCAACCAAAACACACCCCTGCTGTGGACAAGCATCTCCCCATCCATGTCATGTTGACCCGACACTCCCCATCCCCATCCATGTCATGTTTACCCGACACTCCCCATCCCCATCCATGTCATGTTGACCCGACACTCCCCATCCCCATCCATGTCGTGTTTACCCGACACTCCCCATCCCCATCCATGTCGTGTTTATATGACACTCCCCATCCCCATCCATGTCATGTTTACCCGACACTCCCCATCCCCATCATGTTTATATGACACTCCCCATCCCCTTCCATGTCATGTTTATATGACACTCCCCATCCCCATCCATGTCATGTTTACCCGACACTCCCCATCCCCATCCATGTCATGTTTACCCGACACTCCCCATCCCCATCCATGTCATGTTTACCCGACACTCCCCATCCCCATCCATGTCATGTTTATATGACACTCCCCATCCCCATCCATGTCATGTTGACCCGACACTCCCCATCCCCATCCATGTCATGTTTACCCGACACTCCCCATCCCCATCCATGTCATGTTTATATGACACTCCCCATCCCCATCCATGTCATGTTTATATGACACTCCCCATCCCCATCCATGTCATGTTTACCCGACACTCCCCATCCCCATCCATGTCATGTTTACCTGACACTCCCCATCCCCATCCATGTCATGTTTATATGACACTCCCCATCCCCATCCATGTCGTGTTTATATGACACTCCCCATCCCCATCCATGTCATGTTTACCCGACACTCCCCATCCCCATCCATGTCATGTTTATATGACACTCCCCATCCCCATCCATGTCATGTTTACCCGACACTCCCCATCCCCATCCATGTCATGTTTATATGACACTCCCCATCCCCATCCATGTCATGTTTATATGACACTCCCCATCCCCATCCATGTCATGTTTATATGACACTCCCCATCCCCATCCATGTCATGTTTATATGACACTCCCCATCCCCATCCATGTCATGTTTACCCAACACTCCCCATCCCCATCCATGTCGTGTTTATATGACACTCCCCATCCCCATCCATGTCATGTTGACCCAACACTCCCCATCCCCATCCATGTCATGTTTACCCGACACTCCCCATCCCCATCCATGTCATGTTTACCCAACACTCCCCATCCCCATCCATGTCGTGTTAATATGACACTCCCCATCCCCATCCATGTCATGTTTACCTGACACTCCCCATCCCCATCCATGTCATGTCTATATGACACTCCCCATCCCCATCCATGTCATGTTTACCCGACACTCCCCATCCCCATCTATGTCATGTTGACCCAATCACCTGCCTGACTCCCTGTGAGCAGTCTGACTAAAAAGTACACGTCTTGGGGGCCTTTCCCTCCACATCAGGGCATGGGGCCCACAGAAGCAGGCGTGACCCTCCCCCGTCATTTCTCTCCCAGCCTTCATCCCTCCGCCTTCTTGCAGCTCTCCCCCAAGCCTCAAGCCTCTCTCTGTGGAGTCAGGCCAGGCCAGGGGGCTGGACCCATTCAGAAAAAAGGCTCTGAGCAGGGTGAGTTATTGGGGTGTCCGTGGTACGGTGTCGTCTCTCACCATTGCACGTTCGTGGGCCCCACGCTTCACTTGCAGGACTGATACTGAAGCCTGCCCTGGGCTGGTGTCCCTTTGATGCCCTCTGAATTCCTCCTAGAAAGTTAGAGAAGTGGAGCCTCTTACCTTCTCTTAAGCCACTGAGGTCCTATATTTTAAGTGCATCTAGACTGTCTGGAGAAGGAAATGGCAACCCAGTCCAGTGTTCTTGCCTGAAGAATCCCAGGGACAGGGGAGCCTGGTGGGCTGTCTGTGGGATCGCACAGAGTTGGACATGACTGAAGTGACTTAGCAGCAGCAGCAGACTGTATGGAGAAGGTAATGGCAACCCACTCCAGTATTCTTGCCCAGAAAAATCCCATGGATAAAGGAGCCTTGCGGGCTACAGTCTACAGGGTCGCAAGACTCAGACACGACAACACATATACACTAGACCTGTCTTATCTAATGCCCCCCATTATCACAAGTTATGTTCTTTATTATAAGGAATTGCCCCCTGAAAACAAAGCTCAACTTCAGTCCGGCAGAGAAGGTCCTCTCCTCGTGGGGAAAGATGACAATGCCCTATGGCCCTAGCCCACTCCCTAGACGGCCTTTTCTTGAGGCTCTTCTCTGGATCACTGCCGTCACCACACATCACAGCCCCCCAGGAAGAAGCAGTGTCCCCTCTCTCCCCTCCTTTAACCTTCTAGCCCATCTGTGGATAATTGGCCCTTCCCAAGGCTGGAACATTCAATGTATAACTTTAGTCTCCTTCACTACTGATGAGGTCCGTTAGTCTGGGCATGGGCCAGCACCTCCGTGTCACCTGGGATCTTGTGAGAAATGCAGGTTTTCAGGCCCTACCCCAGACCTGCTGTACCAGAAACGTGGATCTGGGGTCTAGGAGTCTCTGTTCTAATACCGCAGGTGATAACTGATGCAGGTACAGTTAGAGAACCAGTGGGCTAGGGGTTAACAAAGGCAAATACTGAGAGGGATTATCATCCAGCTTATGAAATGTATCTTGCCGCCTCTCACTTTGTCTGCCACAGGGACCCATGTTTCTGGGCTCTGGGCTCTTTACACCTGTACACATCAGAATTCTTTTCCTCAGTGTCTACATGTGGAAGGAAAAGGCAAAACCCCTGAAGTCCTACTTTCTTCACCTTTGCAGTTCATGCTAGGAGTTACCTCATCCTGCAGCGGGGCTGGTCTAGTTTCCTTCTCTCAGGGTTTACAGTCCTGCGTTTACCTGCCTCAGTGGGATCTGTCACCCGCGTGGGACTCACTTCAGTGCATCGGCTCCCCGGGGGCTGCAGCTCTGGGGTGGGCCTGTTGCAACCGTCTGACCAAACCTCCCCCAAGCTCGCTCACAGCCTCTGCAGGTGGAGAGCTCTATGTTGAGTGCCACAGAATTAGGGTTGCTAGAAATAGCAAGCAAGAACAGGCAGCCCTGCATAGAACATGAGTTTGTTTTAATTGAAGTACAGTTGATTTACAATGTTGTGTTAAGTTCTGCCATACAGCAGAGTTATTCAGTTACCTGTATATGTACACATTCTTTTTTAATATTCTTTTTCCTTATGGTTTTCATAGGATGCTAAATTTAGTTCTCTGTGTCAAACAGTGGGACTTTATTGGGGATCCATCCTGTATATAGTAATTACTTCCGCTTCAACCCAGCCTCCCACTCCATCCTCCCCCACCTCTCTCCCCTTGGCTACTGCAAGTCTGCTCTCTGTGTCCGCAAGCCTGTTCTGCTTCACGGCTAAGTTCATTTGTGTCATGTTTTAGGTTGCACATGTAAGTGACAGCTTATGATATTTGTCTTTCTCTTTCTGACTGACTTCACTTAGTATGATAATCTCTAGTTGTATCCATGTTGCTGCAAGTGGTATTATTTCATTCTTTTTTATGGCTGAGTGATATTCCATTGTATGTATGTACCACACCTTTGTTAACTATTCATCTGTCAGTGAATATTTAGATTGGGTCCATGTCTTGCTATTGTGAATAGTGCTACTGTGAACATAGGGGTGCGCGTATCTCTTTGAGTTAGAGTTTTGTCTGGATGTATGCCCAGGAGTGGGATTACTAGATCACATGCTAATTCTATTTTTAGTTTTCTGAGGAATTTCCATACTGTTTTCCATAGTGGCTGCACCAGCTTACATTCTCACCAACAGAGTAGGAGGTAGGATGTGATTTAAAATCAAACTCTGGATGTCAGAATCAGAGCCCACAGTTTACAAAATTTCAGCCTGCCAAGGATCTGAGAATAGAAAAAGATAATGTTGTTTTCTAGGTTATATATTGCATTTCTGCTCTCACTTATTTACCCTATTTAATTCTAGTCCTTATCATCATATTTAATACTTAATTATCTACTGTGGGAAACAATATGTGAAAAATCTCAGGAGAATTTTAAAAACAAAAGTAAATCAGGAAATTTCAGCTTTTCAAGTTAGATAGCAAAATAGAATTTCTTAGCATCCATTAAAATTGTTGAAGCTTTGGAAATAGTCTTATAAAAACAGACAGCAAAAGGTTAGCATTCTAAGAATCTTCCCTTCCTCACTTTTTGAAATAATGCAGAGGGCATCACCTACTGGTTATAAATAAAATGAGCTTCAATTATATTATTATGCATAGCCTGTTAAAATCAAATTTCCTTCCTCTGACCAGTCTTTGTCCCACATATAATGAAACCAAAAGGCTTGAAGAGCCTGACATTGCAACAGTAGTCTTCCTCAGGTTAATTTGTCCACACTAACACATAATTTTTAAGACACAAGTGTCTATTTTCAAGAAGAGAAATAAATCCTGCCATTTAGAGCTGTTTTTGCTGTTAAACTCATCAACCCATTCTTAGCTTCTGAACCTCAACGTTTTCGTGTATATGGAAATGGTTACCCTATTTTCTATAAGCAGACTCTTTCTCACAGCTTTATTAGTTCTACTTTTCATAATAACAAAACCCTGTTTACAGAAATACAACACCAGAGTAGGGGACAAAGGAACTCAGCTCTCTGGTGGCCAGAAACAGCGCATTGCCATAGCTCGCGCCCTTGTCAGACAGCCTCACATCTTGCTTCTGGATGAAGCTACCTCGGCTCTGGACACAGAAAGTGAAAAGGTGAGAATTTAAATTGGACTCATTCACACTTGAAGCATCTGTCCTTAGATGGTTTAAATTTGTGCTACTGTCTTCTATAGTAGAGAAGAAAATACAGGCTGATAACAAATTTTGTTACTTTCAGTGGAATTTAAATACTTTTTGTAGCTGTCATTCAAGAGAACTAAGATGAAATGAGGCAGATTAGTTTTATAGCATGTGTGCTCCAAAAAATAGCCCTGGATCATTTTGTATTGATCCAAGAAGCTGCATTCAGGAGGCATGGTCCCATCTCTCCTGACAGCATCTCCTCAACAACTATATAAAAAAGTGGAAGCACAGAAAAATGTTTAAACCTGGCTGTTCCTTAAGGTAAATACTAGCTATTGTTTTTAGTTTGAGAAAAAGTTGAGTATTCAGGTATCTGAATGATGAACTCATTCTGAGATTTTTTTTAAAAAAATCTTTTATTGAAATATAGTTATTTTATAATGTTGTACTGAGAATTATTTCAAAGAATCTGTGTTTGGCCCATGCCTAGGCTTCCTGACTTAACTGTATTGCTAGACCAGAAGGATGCTGCGTGGCTAAGCCCACCACTGAATGCTTTTAAATGATCACAGGGGCTGTATTTATAGTCACAACTTGGAGATAGCCCCTACCCGAGAAGTAACACAACTAGGATTTGGTATCTTCCAGTATAACAGATCCCTTGCTTTGTAAAATATGTATTATATTCCACTGACACTGTTAAAGGAACACTTATCATTGGATACATTAACGGTGAGGCTTGTTATGAAGGAGAAATTCAAGGGGGAGGATTATCCTGACCAGAGGTAATTTGTGTGGTCATTGAACAGGTTGTCCAAGAAGCCCTGGACAAAGCCCGAGAAGGCCGCACCTGCATCGTGATCGCTCACCGCCTGTCCACCATCCAGAACGCAGACATGATCGTGGTGTTTGAGAACGGCAGAATCAAGGAGCACGGCACGCACCAGCAGCTGCTGGCGCAGAAAGGCATCTATTTCACCATGGTCAGCGTCCAGGCCGGAACGAAGCGCTAGTGAGCTGTGACCGTGTAAGCTGTTAAATGGTGTCTTATAGTATTTGTGTTTAAATGTGGCATTTAGTCAAAATTAAAAAGCAAACACTTACCAGAGAAACTATGTAGAGTTACTTATTCAACATTTCCTGCCGCAATGGAAGATCCACCCCACTCTGTTCTGGGTCTTCAGAGACTTTATAATTGAAAGAACAGAAAGAAGCATCATCGATGGGCGTAAAACAATGGGTTCGATGGCATTAGAAAGGTTATAGAATCATTCAAAGTAGATTTTGTTAATAAAGTGTATAAATTTTTGTTTATATTTTCTTATTCGGACTGTAACTGACTACCCTGCTAAAAGATTATAGAAGTAGCAAAAAGTACTGAATGTTTGCATATAGTGCCTATAATAAAAGTAAACTTTTATATGACTGGAGTCATCTTGTCTGAAGTGCCTGTAAATCTGTCATCTCTCACTTGGACTACTGAAGATCATTTCTTCACTTAAGAAAAAGGGATTCTTTAAAAACTCCCGTTAATTTTGTAAGAATGGTTAAACTGTGTATTAATTCCTGTTGTACATGTCTTTTCACATTGGGTTCTACAAAGCCATATGGCTTTGTTCTTCTTGAACTTGATCCTGCTGATTCTTGTATTTACACATTATGCTGACTCTCAGACTAGTCACATAGATCAGAACAGGATTGTAGGGGCTGAAATGGGGCAGAGGATGGACAGCTGTGAAGCATATACTGTTATGTATGTTGACTGTTGCATTGTTCTTATAAAGGGCTTTTACAGAATTTTCATCTTTTTGTACTTTTGAAAAATATTTGTATGTATTTATTTGGCTGCTCTGGGTCTCAGTTGCAGCATGTGGGATTTCTGTTCGTGGCATTCACACTCTTACTTACGGCATGTGGGATCCAGTTCCCAGACCAGGGATCAAACCCAGGCCCCTTTGTCTTGGGAGCACGGACTCTTAGCCACTGGACCACCAAGAAGTTCCTTTTTGCACTTTTAACAATAAAACTCTTCCTTTGTTTTGATATTGAATCACTCTTCCCAGTAAACTGATCTCTTCCAAATTGATCCTTCTGGTGGCAGATGATTAAAATGTGCCATAAGTTTAAATACAATCAGAAAATGGTGCTCTGACTATGAAAAGACAAGCCAAAAAGCACTATAAACATGACTGAAAGGCACAAGCTGGGAGCAATATTTGCCATATTTATTATGAACAATTGGTATCCTGAAAACACGAAGAATTTTAAAAGGACCAAAAATGCCATCACCTCCAAGGAAAAATGGGAAGAGAACATGGTCCAGAAATTCCCAAGGAAGAAATGCAGGAGAAAGAAAGTGCATGGTCTCAAAGCAATGCAGATTAAAACGACAAACCCTTGAATAGTGACGTCAGCCTTGTGGCAGAATAAGACGTCCTTTGTTTTGCCCTCAGCGAGAGTAGTTTGGCATTGAACCACGAACAGAAGCACCGTCTGGGAGCTGTGGCCTCCGGCACCCTGTGCCAAGGGGACCTGAGAGGAGTCTTGCTTCCCCACAAGGCGACTAAGAGGGATACAGCTTGGGCTCTGGCTGGACCCTGAAATAGCCCGTGAACTGGCTCGAGCAGCCCGCACCCCCCTCCCCAGCCTTGGTCCAGTAGCCCCTGGAAAACCCTGTCTAAAACAGTCACCCACAGACCAGAGAGCCTTTGAGAAGTCCGGGCTTCCAGAAGAGAAGTTTCAGCCCACCTTTGGGGCCCAAAACTGTGAGTCTGGATGCGCTGAGAGAGCGCAAGGTGCAGCTTCCCTTGACTTGCACCACCCCGCCCCCAGGGGACACAGCCCAGGGCCAGAGAGATCTCATCCTGCACTTTCTCTCGGGGCAAGTGAGAGCTTGTGGGTGACACGTGGCTTCCCAGTCCACGCGGGAGGCTGCCACAGAAGCTCATTTCTCTCTCCCCACATCCAGAGTCGTGAAACGTGGACTGCATGACCGGGAGGCAGGAAGAGGTGGAGATGGCAGGTAGCCCCCTCAGAGGGCATCGAAGGCACACGGGTCCAGCTGACCGCACTCAAGAGGCTTGTCCTCAGGCTGCAGGGATGCCTCTCCTGCGTGCTCAGCATATGCCGCGCTGTGCTTAGTCGCTCAGTCGTGTCCGACTCGTTGCAACCCCATGGGCTGTAGCCTGCCAGGCTCTTATGTTCATGGGATTCTCCCGGGAAGAATTCTGGAGTGGGTTGCCATTTCCTCCTGCGATCAAACCCAGGTCTCCTGCATTGCAGGTGGGTTCTTTACCCTCTGAGCCGTAAGTGCTCAGGATACCTCGCCCACAAATAGCCCCTGACCCTGTGGCCGGCCCCCTGCGTGCTCCCGACAGCAGTGGCAAGAGCAGGGTCTAGCTGGCTGATGACTGGAGAGCACACACAGACGGCTGAGCCAAATCTACCGGCTAGGGAGAAACCGCAAACTTGAGCTTTAGTGCCGCCTTTGGCGAAACAGGAGGAAGACAGCCAGTACAGGGTCGGCTGCCCTGCTGATCAAGAGAAGGCAGATAAGCCTAAGGGTTCTGCCACAAGAGGGAGCAAGAAATGTGGATGAAGTATGAAACAGATCGCCAGCCCAGGTTGGATGCATGAGACAAGTGCCCAGGGCTGGTGCACTGGGAAGACCCAGAGGGATCGGGTGGAAAGGGAGGCAGGAGGGGGGATCGGGATGGGGAACCCATGTAAATCCATGGCTGATTCATGTCAATGTATGGCAAAAACCACTACAATATTGTAAAGTAATTAGCCTCCAACTAATAAAAATAAATGGAAAAAAAAAAAAAAGAAATGTGGATGAGGTGTAATCAGAGGAAGTCAGAAAGCCTCAGAATCACTGGCAGGGCTGATGGAAGATACTTCTCTCCTGAACCAGGTAATAAAGACAGGAGAAGGTGAATATTACTTCAGATGGGAAGACTGCAATGCAAACTTCAAGGGACATGAAAAATCAAGGAAACATTATACCACCAAAGGGTGACAATGTTGACGAAACTTTAGCTAGAAGTAAAAACAGGAACCAAATAAATTGGAAATGAAAGAGGAGAAATTACAGCTGATACCACAGAAATAGAAAGCTTCATAAGAGATTACCATCAACAGTTACACACTTAACAAGTTGAATAACTTTAGGATAAACTGATAAATTCTTAGAAACATACGCTATATCAAGACTGAATCGTAAATCAAAAATCTGAATAGACAAATAATGAGTAAGGAGATTAAGTCAGTAAACCAAAACCTCCCAACAAAGAAAGGTTCAGAACCAGATGGCTTCATTGGTGAATTCTACCAAACATTTAAAGAATAACACCAATCTTTCTCAAACTCTTTCAAAAAATGGAGGAGGAGGGAACACTTCCAAAGTCATTTTATGAGGCCAGCATTGTCCTGATTAAAAAGTCAAAAACATTACAAGAAAACTACAGATGAATATGTGTGATCAATATAGGTGCAAAAATTCTTGACAAAATACTTGCAAACTGAATTTAACAGCACATTATAGGGATCATACAGCATGATCAAGGAGGTTTATCCATAGAATACAAGGATAGTTCAACATAGGCAAATCAATAGTAATAAATTAATTCTATTAAATAAGATTAATAAAATGGAAAATAAAAATCAAATCTCAAGAGATGTAGAAAAGAATTTGAGAAAATACAACATCCTTTCATAATAAAAAATTTTCAACAAATTGTTTATAGAGGAAATATGTTGTTCAGTCACTAAGTTGTGTCTGCATCTGCAACCCCATGGACTGTAGCCTGCCAGGCTCCTCTGTCCATGGGATTTTCCAGGCAAGAATCCTGGAATGAGTTGCCATTTCCTCCTCTAGGGCACATTCCTGAGCCATGGGTTGAACCTGCATCTCCCATGTCTCCTGCATTCCAGGCGGATTCTTTACTACTGCGCCACCAGGGAAGCCATAGGGGGAGTATACCTTAACAGAATAAAGGCCGTATGTCGTAAGCCTACAGCTAACATCGTACTCATTGGTGAAAGATTGAAAGCTTTTTCTCTAAGATCAGGAAAGAGAAAAGAGTCGCCGCCCTCGACTCCTAGTCAACATAGTACTGGGCATTCTAGCCAGAGTAATCTGGCAAGAAAAGAAATAAAAGGCATCCACATCAGAAAGGAAGAAGTTAGATTGTCTTTGCAGATGATATAATCGTATACACATATAGAAAACCCTAAGGATTCTACCAGAAAATGTCTTTGTCTCCCTGGCTTCTTTCACGTAGCATAATGCCCTCCAGATTCATCTGTGTTGCCACAAATGGCAGGATTTCCTTCTTATGGCTGAACAATATTCCATTGTAAGTATTTACTGTGTTTTCTTTATCCAGTCGTCCTTTGATGGATACTTACGTTGTCTCTATATTCTGGCTGTGGTGAGCAATGTAACAATGAACATGCAGTGCTGATTTTGTTTCTTTCAGGTACACACCCCGAAGTGGAACTGCTGTATCACGTGGTAGTTCTAGTTTTAATTAAAAATGTTTCTTTGGCTGCGCTGGGTCTTCGTCGTGGCATGCAGGCTCTCTGTCGTGGTGCTTAGGCTTTCTCTAGTTGTGGTGCACCGGCTGAGTTGCCCCGAGGCATGTGGGATCTTTGTTCCCCGACCAGGATCGAAACCACGTCCCTTGCATTGGAAGGTGGAGTCTTAACCACTGGACCACCCGGAAGTCCCTGTCTTTTATATCTTTGAGAAACCTTCACACTGTTTTCCCTAATTTTAAGCCACCAAAGTTGTGTTAATTGGTTACAGTAGCATTGGGAAACTAATAGAAACCTCAGATCGGGGAAGCTAAACATGATGCTTTTATTTTATTTTACTTTTTAAAAAGAAGGGTAATGAGACTCTGAGTTGGGCTAGTGAGAAGAGAGAAGAACCAGTGGCTATGAGAAATATCCAGAGTCTAGACATGAATGGTGGAAGGAGGGGAAGAAACTGGCTAGGAAAACGCTATGACACGGATGGAGACAGTTTGTTCGTATGGCTTGAAGGTGACATCATAGTAGAAGGTTTTTTAAAGTGTGGCCTCTGGTTACTAACTAAACACAGATGGGTCCCACTGTGTGCTGTTTGCTTGAAATCAGCTGTTTTCTTTTCTTTTCTTTTTTTTAATTTATTTTATTTTATTTTTTTAAATTAAAAATTACTTTATTGCTAAAATATTAGCCATTTTCCAGTAATGCAGTATTGTCACAAACCTTCAATTTGTAAAAAACACAGTATATGCAAAACAGATATAATGAAGTGGAATAAAATAAGGAGTGCCTGTAATGCATAACTCAAGTTCTTTTCCCAGGAATTACTTCACATAGTCCTTTGCATAGTTATAAAAGACCTCATCTAAAGTCAAAAGCAAGAGCAGTCCAAAGTTCTACTTCACGAACCTGTCACAACCTCTTGAGGGTCCCTTGACCTGCAAGGAGATCAAACCAGCCAGTCTAAAGGATATCAACCCTGAGTATTCACTGGAGGGACTGATGCTGAAGCTGAAGCTCCAATAATTTAGCTACCTGATATAAAGTTGACTCACTGGAAAAGACCCTGATGCTAGGAAAGACTGAAGGCAAAAGGAGAAGGCAGAGGATTAGATGGTTAACTAGCTTCACCCATCAATGGATAAGAATTTGAGCTAACTCCAAGAGACAGTAGAGGACAGAGGAGCCTGGTGGGCTGCAGGTTTGATCCCAGGTCTAGGAAGACTTCACATAATATGGGGCAACCAAGGCTATGTGCCAAAACTACTGAGCCCACACATCTTAGAGCCCATGCTCCACAACAAGAGAAGCCACTGCAATGAGAAGCCCACACACCACATGTAGAGAAAGCCCATGTGCAGCAATGAAGACCCAGTGCCAACAAAAACTAATAAATAATTATTTTAAAAACATGACACAGGCATATTCAGATTTCCCCCAAATCATCTGCTCCTATTTCTTCAGTAATTTGCCAAACTCATAATTTATGCTATCTGGAGAAAAGGAAATGCAGAAACCAATGCTTGCAAACAGCAAACTAGAACCACCACCAAGAAAAATGTACACAATAGGTGGAGCAAAGACAAATGCTTTGGTGTATGTGTGCTTAGGAAACCAAAGTTAAAAGGAAACAACTATGTATCAAGAGCAACACTAAAGATTAAAAAAAAAACCTTTCAGGACATGATTGCTATCAATCATATAAATAATTGCTATCATTGTGTACACGTATTTTCTTTCTTTTTTTTTTTGGATGTGCTGGGTCTTCTTTACTGCACAGGCTGATCTCTACCTGCAGCAATCAGAGGCTATTCTCTAGTTGCAGTACAGGCTTCTCACGGCACCGGCCTCTCCCGCTGCAGAGCATGGGCTCTCGGGCAATCGGGCTCCAGCAGCTGAAGCAGGTGGGCTCAGTAGCTGCAACACAGGGGCCTAGTTTCTCCAGAGCATGTGGGATCTCCCGGACCAGGGATTGAACCCGTTTCTCTTGCATTGGGGGTGAATTCTTTACCCCAGAGCCACCAGGGAAGCCCAATACATGTTTTTTAACTGGTTATTTCACATGATTTTTTTGCAGATGTACGAGATCCTCAATGATCTGTGTCAAAGATAACCCAACTTCAACTGCATGAAAACACCATGAACCTTCAACCACTGAACCACCTGCATTAATTTCTAGAGGCCCTGGTTGGAAACTCAGGCCAATTCTAAACTCTGACAGATCTCACATGCCTCCTGTTTCTCCCAGGCAGCTTCTCTCACATCACAGGGACCTGACACGGGGATATCTTCTCTCAAATGTCCGTAATTCACCGCAGCGTCCTACCAGCACTTCACCCACGAGCAGCCCCATGATGCAGATACGGTCATCACTGTTCAAGTCTGAAAGGGACCAATATCAAAGTCAAGCGTTTCCATTTTCTACCCAGAAGAGAATATATTGTATATAACACAGTCTTTAAATATATCTCGATTACAATAGGGTTTATGCTCAAATAGCTGGAACACAGGTACAGTATAATCAAGCTGAAGGTAGGTTAGAGATCTGCTGTAACAGCAAGAGAAATGCCAAGACAGAGGTCACGGGGGGTGAGGAGCAGGGGTCAGAATAACTGGGGAAGGCTTCACAGGGGGAGGAAGACCCTGGAAGACAAGAACTACGTGGACAGGGGACGAAAGCACCCCAGCGGCGGGCAGCAGCATGAACACGGGCCCGGAGGCAGGAGTGAGGATGGTGTGTGGCAAGGCCACGGCCACAGCAGGAGCAGAGTCCGGGCCCTGGAGACGCCCGGGAGCTGAGGGTGCAGAGGGGCCCTGGGGACGCAGCAGGGGCGGCCCGAGCGCCCTGATGGGCTTCTCCACACGGTGCCTTTTCTGATGCTGAAGAAAGCTGGGGTACCACTTGAAGGCTTTCTCTCCGGTGTGAACTCTCTGATGCTGAATGGAGGTGACCTTCTGGGTGAACGCCTTCCCACACTCCTTACACTTAGAGAGCTTCTCCCCAGTGTGGAGCCTCTGGTGCTGGGTCAAGGCAGTGCTGGAACTCAGACCTTTGCCACACTCCGTACATTTATAGGGCTTCTCCCCCGTGTGGATCCACTGGTGCTGGGTCAAGGCGGCTTTGGAACTCAGACCTTTGCCACACTCCTTACATTCATAGGGTCCTTGACCAATGTGATTTTTCTCATGTATGATACAATTCTGGCTGGACTTGAAAGCTTTGCCACACTCCTTGCACTTGAAGGGCTTTTCCCCAGTGTGGCTCCTCTGATGCCGAAGGAACTTTGAGTTGTATCGGAAGATCTTCCTACATTCTTTACATTTGTAGAACTTCATGCCGCCTCGAAGTATCAGATTGGGATTCAGATTGAAAGTCTGCCACACTGCCTTGCTTTCAAAATCCAAGTGATGAGACACGTTCGTGAGAAGCCCTCCCACGGGCCTGCCGTGGGCCTCTGTGCCCTCAGAGGCCTGCTGCTCTACTGCTGGCTCTTCTGTCTTGATGCCCCTCTCACCACCTGGACAGATGCCTCTCAAATCCTCTGCTTCCCAGGGATTGGGGTCCCATGGAGCTTCCCCTCTCTCCAGCTGGGAGATCAGATCAGGTCTGGGGAATGGAGACACCAGGGAAGCCACGTTTGCATAATTCTCCAGCATCACCTCCCTGTACAGGGCCCTCTGCGCAGAGTCCAGGCTGGCCCATTGGTTCTGGGTGAAGTACACAGCCACGTCCTCAAAGGTCACTGGCTCCTGAGGCCAAGTGGTTTGGAGCATGGCTGATGTCCCCTGGCTCTGTGCACTCTTCCCGGTTTGGAAAAGCAAGAACCTTACAAGCTGAGGCCAAGTGATTTGGAGCATGGCTGATGTCCCCTGGCTCTGTGCACTCTTCCCGGTTTGGAAAAGCAGGAACCTTACAAGCCTCTTCCCCTCCGAACCCCAAGAAGCACTCTCACAGCCCACACAGAAGCGAGCGCTGGCGCCCACTGCACTTCTAGGTAGCGCATTTCGGTGGTCCAGGCGGCGCGACCTGACGTCCAGCTGTTTTATTTTCTTGGTTCCATCCTAGGATTACCCAGCTCTGTCCAACTTTAAACAATGATGATGATTTTTTTGTTCACCAGAATGGACTTCTGAATTTAGGTCAAAATGTGTTTCTGTTTCCTGATGCACACAGCAGCCATTTGTTCCCAGGTCTCAGGTAGAAGAAGTGTTTTTGATTCCTTTTTCATACTCACATCTTCATTTCAGGTGCCTGTCTCTGGTTTATGAACCTTTTGAAGAAAGGACTGTGTCTTTGCATCACTTTGTTCTTTTATCTGGCAGTGTCCTTAGTATATACTCAGTACGGTTCAGTAAGTGTCTGCTCATCTGCTAAGTTTTTTAAAAATCTAGTATGTACCTTCCTATCTGTTAGTTTTATCAAAAATTAAGATCTGAAAAGTGATTTGTTCATATAAGATACATTAAGAGTACTCTTTTGTAAGGCCATATAGTTTTACATAAAAAATAAGGAGGGAAGCCCATTGTTACTATAAGACCAGTGACCCAGCTTTACCTACTCTACCAAATAAAGGGGGAAGCCTTTTAGGAGTTGTGTCCATAATTTTGTAAAAGAAAAATATCTGTATGAAGTGAGAGTAACCCCATAACAGTATGATACCAATATCACCGCCTGGGTTTGATTTTATATTCTCCAGGGGATCTTCCTGACCCAGGGATTGAACCTGGCTCTTCTGCATTGCGAGCAGATTCTTTGTTGTCTGAGCCACCAGGGAAGCCCTGTTATAGTTGTTACCTGCTGTCATTTAGGGAGGCTGGATGAGGGGTACACGGGACTCTACAACTTTTGCAATGTGCTGTGGGTCTATGATTATTTAACAACAAAAAGTTAAAGATAGACTCATGTGGTGAAACATAAAGATCTGCTGCTCTTCAAGTGCTAATTATGTGGGCTAAAATGAAAAATGAGTTACGCAAGAAGTGGTGTGAGTGGAGAAGACAGGCCCTGGGGATGCAGGGACAGCATTTCAGGTGGAGGAATCCCAGCGTCTACTCTAATTTCAGTAGCGCCTTTCAGCCTCTGCTTAAAAGCACTGGAAATACACACAGAAGGGTGCTGTGGTTGGAGCTGGCTGAGCGCGGCCGAGGGCGGCATGAAGGCAGGAGCACTGGCCTGCGTCCTCTGGGAGCCCTGCTGACAGAATGGAGCTTGGGAGTGATGTAAGCTGAGGATCAGATCTTGAACTATGACTGCCTTTCCCTCAGCACCTAGCCAGCCTGCCATAGGAAGCAGCCCGAGATACATAGGCAGGCCACGTGACTGGACTCAGCAGAGCCCACAGCCATTATCAAGTGGCAGCCACGTGAGGGGGCACCACAGACTTCAACCCACTCAAGCCTTTAGGTGACTAGCTCCAGCTAGCAGCTAACTGCATCCTCATGAGACGAGACCCAGCCGCCATGCCCAGTCAATCCACAGAACCTTGAGTCTTAAAAACCCAGTATTTTAAGCCAATTGATAACTAGAGCGAGTAATACCCCTCTGAGTTGGAAAGCCTATAAAGGACTTTCACTTACCTTAACTCTTGAAAACTTCAAAAGTATCCTGTAGGCTGTCACAACACCCCAGTCAGCATCTTGCACATTGGAAGTCCTCACTAAGAATATCTGTTAAGTGAAAACAGCAAAAGATCTGTTGATCTTAGGAAAGAGATTAGACAAGAGATTTTCAGGAGCACCATCTGTAGCTGTAGTCCTTTGTCCCACTTGGAACTTATAACACCAAGGTCAAAGACCTCTGCTCTTGGCGCCGGGAGGAATCAGGATAGCAAAGAGAAAAGCGGGAATGCTTACTGATGTGTGCAAGAGGCAAAGATACATGATGAAATGTTTTCACCAGGACTCTTTCAAAAGAGCCAGTTTAGGCCATAAGGAAAAGTGACCTTTGAATTGGAAATGGAACATTTTTGCTTTCTGTACTAGGCAGCTCAATTTAAATGTTTTCCCTCTTATTGATTGTCGGTTGTTCTGTGGAGAAGCATCAAGGTTCTCCAGCCAAAAACCCTGGGTTTCTCTCCTGGCTGGCTGGCTGTTACATATGTCGTTCTTTGGGCAAGTTACTGATGGTCTCTAAGTCTTTATTTCCTCATTGGGCCTTATGGAATTTCAATAGCTACCTCACTGGCTTATTTGAACACTAGATATATAATATTTAGGACAATGCTTATCAGATAGAATATTGCAAAAACAATAATAATATTGGTTGCCTTCACTTCTTGCTCTTCAAGGCCACCTGTTTTCTTGCATGAAAAGAAAGTTCTGTTTTGTGTTTCTTCACCTAACAATTTTCTTAAGTGCCTATGGGCTAGATATTAGGAGCACAGTGATAAGGAGCTCACGGTTTAAGGAGACAGGAAATAAGGTTAGTAATGTGTAGGTTCCATTACACAAGACTTTTGGGGAACTAAACAGAACGCCAGCACTTCTCTTGGGAGTGCTCTGAGGGTTAAAAAAGTTTCTTGGAGAACTGAGTACCGACTTGTCAGATGGACGCTGGAGGAAATCTGTGCACAGGGCGAGCGGTGTAAACATCCCAGAAGGCTGCGTCGGAAGTGACTCATGGTCAGTTTCAGGTGCTGGGTTGGGAGCAGTGGGTGGTGGCCACCACCGGGATGAGGCTAGGAAGTCAGGAACTGAGCCTGAAGGGCCAGGTGTGCCAGCATAGGTGTAGATTTTTTTTAATGCTTTATTTTTTTAATGACACAATTGCTGTTATTTATTTATTATTATTATTTTAATTTTTGTCTGTGCTGGGTCTTTGTTGCTGTGTGCAGGCTGTCTCTAGTTGCGGCTCATAGGGGCTACTGTCTTTGCGGTGTGTAGACTTAGGATTGCAGGGCCTCCTCTTGTTGCGGTTTGCAGGCTCTTGGCACACAGACTTCAGTAGTTGTGGGCAGGGGCTTAATTGCTCCACAGCTTGTGGGATCTTCCAGGACCAGGGATTGAACCCATGTCCCCTGCATTGATAAGTAGATTCCCACCCACTGCTCCACCAGGGAAGTCCCAGAATAGATATATTTTTATTCTTGCTGTAGTTTGTTTACAATAATGAGAGTGTTGAGATATGCCTGACTTTCAGGTGTCCACATTCCTACAAGGGTACCTGTGCAGTGAGATTTTATGAAATAAATCACATTTAACTTCTTTGATTTCTGTTATGCAGATGGACATATCAGCCTTTTACAAACTCCTTACCTAAAGGAAGAAAAGAACACACTATAGAGACCTAGCTTGCTACCCTTGCACATGTGGGTAACGTGCAAGACCGCTTTTGCTATCGGGATATTTCACCCACAAGCATCAGGGGCCACAGCATCCTAGCATCTCAGGCCAGAAATCACACTGTTCTTTTCGGGAAGGAGGGGAAAGGCAAGGTGAGGGGAAGAGGGCTTTTTTTTTTTCTCATTTTAGTGAAGAGATAGAGAAAACTAAACAATGTTGTCAAGATTATACTTCTAATATTTATTTTTATCATTAAACAATGGCATTTGAAGCTTTTCTGTTCTGTCAGAATTTGAGTATGACAGTTTCTGCATTTCCCAAAGAGTGCATTGGGCTTCCCTGGTGGCGCAGACCGTAAAGAATCCGCTGGAAATGCGGGAGACCTGTGTTCACTCCCTGGGTTGGGAAGATCCCCTGGAGAAGGAAATGGCAGCCCACTCCAGTATTCTTGCCTAGAGAATTCCATGGACAGAGGAGCCTGGCTGGCTACAGTCCATGGGGTCGCAAATTATCGGACACGACTGAGTGACTAACACTTCAAAGAGTTCATTGTCCCTATCCAATCCCCTCTTATGCAAAACATGTCTGTCACTGTGGGCAATGACCCTGTTGCTCCCACTCTTTTTAGACTTTAAATAAATGACTCAGGCAATAAGTCATTTTTCCATGGATGGTCTGTGTTGCCTGCAAGACTGGCAGTTCTTGCCAGGCTATGGCTGAACCTACCTGAATTATTTGAGGAACACTAAGGCCACAATAATCTGCTTCCTTAGACTCTATGGAGACTTACATCACCCTGTGTGAAATAGACAGCCAACGGGAATTTGCTGTGTGGCTCAGGAAACTCCAGCAGGGGCTCTGTACCAACCTAGAGGGGTGGGATGGAGAGGGAGCTGGGAGGGAGCTTCAGAAGGGAGGGGTGTATGTGGACCTATGGCTGATTCATGCTGGGGTTTGACGGAAAACAGCAAAATTCTGTAAAGCAATTATCCTTCAATAAAAAATTAATTTTAAAAAATGGTGTGAAATTGTTTGGAATCAGGGAGCCCAGGTCTGGAACTTGTACATATAAATAGAACCTGGAGAGCAACATGCTAAAGGGAAATGGTTGGGTTGAAATGAAAAAAACAATTTTATGAATTTCCTCTGTGAGAACAAATACTTAAGAGTGTCAGAGGCTCAATACAAAATATTGGATGTTTCATGAAAGTTCGAATTCATGAATAAATCTTTTGCCTGTACTTCAATTCTGAAGGCAATTTTTTGGAGAAGCAAAAATTTTTATTGGCTATTAATGGATGGAATTAAATTTCAAGTACCTTTTAGATTCTCAAAATTTGCATTTATGCCAGAAAGTCCACTTTGGCTGACAATTTTACATACTAGCATTGCATATCAAGGGCAAGGTCAGCATCAAACTACCATATACTTTCTACACCTTTTTATGTTTCACAATGTTTTAATTATTTGCTTTTTTTTTCTTCTGTTTATCAGTTTTTAATATATCTGACGGCAAGCTCTTGATCTTGTCGTCTATATATCTTCTCTGTGCTCAGTGCAGGATCTTGACCTAGTACACGTCTTCTTCTATCAGGATGCGGAATACGTGTAAATCTATGGCTGATTCATATCAATGTATGACAAAACCCACTGAAAAAAAAAAAAAAGCATTGTGTGAATCATGAATAGACATAGCTAGGCAGGAAATGGTAGAGTCGCCAGTCTCCAGATTCTTCTACTTGAGACAAGCACCAGATATCTTCCCTTTGCCCTTGTATGTTAACTGTCCTCCCTTCTCTCCACATGGCTTCTGCCCTGGGAGATTGACTTCTGTGGGTTCAGCTAAAGGAAAACCTGGGGTACAGTTGGAGAGGATCACTGCCCTTCTCAGAGCAGTTTTCTGACATGACATTCGTAAGTGATCTGGTACCTCCTCCCTCCCTCCCCTCAGCCATGCTGACCTGGGCAGCAGCCCCCAACCCGTTCTCATGGCCCAAACGTCCTTCCTGTCCGTCATGGTGTGTCCACGGTACCCTGTGTTCTGCTCATGCCTTTGTGAATAGTCACTGTGTTACATGCGCCTTGATTATCCTAATTAGAGTGTGCTATGCCTTTCCTTGTGGGACTTCAACTGATAAAAGACAGTTACAGCTATTCAAAAAGAAGCCACCATTCTTGACAAGGTAATGATTGCTTTCTAAAAACCTTCTCCATAACGGTTGTGAGTCTAGACTCCCACCTAATCTGTTCTACCACACACCCCAGCACACCCTTATCTGCCTTTTGCCTCAGTCAGATCATCCCTTCTTCCTTCCCACTCCACTCTTCACTTTATCTGTTTCTGTATTATTTCCTGCTTTTGGACTTTTAGAATTATTTCTTTTAGATGACCTTCACGCGTGAGATTAGAGAATATGGATTTTGTATTTCCAATGGATATTGTGGTCTGGGAGTGGAGGAAAGAAATGCATCTTAAAAAAGCTAAATGACCTGTTCCTATAGAACTCTCAGAACGTTGGTATCCTCCTGACCTCCGAGAGAGCAGCCTGTAGCCAGCACTTCTTAAACTGATGTGACCAGGGAGCCTGGTTATCTAAGCACGTGGTAGGGCTCCTCAGGTCACAGTTTGGAAAACTTTGCTCTTTAAAATCCATCCTTTTCTTCCCCCATAAATATTTATTGAACAAATATTGACAAAACTGGTCAGAACTCTCAGAGAAGGGACATGGAAGACAGGATCCGTCACCCTTTCCTTTTAATCCATCAGTGCTTGTTGTGTCAGAATCTTGCAAGATGTGTGTGGTGGGGTGGGAGGTGACCCGCACTTCCTGCGAGACTTAGTTTGAGGGACTGATTGATGGTGCTTGGATTTCGAATCAGAGGTCTTCCCTGAGCCCTGAAGCCCAGATGATTTGTGGATGGAGTTTCTCCTCTGGGCTTTCTTTGTTGATTGCTGAACCAGCTGGGGGTGGAAGAGAAGTGGGAGAGAAGGTAGAGAAGAGTGTTTATCAGGTGCTTGCAATGTGCTGGGTACTAAATTTAGTTCATCCGCTTTCTTTAAGGCAATCAGTCTAGTGGGAAGAAAAAGATGTTAGAATAATTAAGGCAGTATAATACAGCATAAGATAAAACTATGAAGATCTTGTACCCTGGTTTCTCTAAAAATATGTGTATTTATTCATTTGGCTATGCTGGGTCTTAGTTGCAGTATACAGTATATTTAGTTGTGGCATGCAGACTCTTAGTTGTGGCATGAGGGATCTAGTTCCCTGACCAGGGATCAATCCTGAGCCCCCCTGCATGGGGAGCGTGGAGTTTTAGCCACTGGAACACCAGCAAAATCCCTACCCTGGCTTTTTTAGTGGCACCTCATTGTTCTATTTTGATAAGCCCTATAATTATCAGCATTTGACTTCGTATTTTACTATAGAGTAAGTTTAAGGCCAGGCAATATCCACCTACCTGCATATTTTACATTTAAAAACATAGATTTTTGTAAGTAGCTATCACCTACTAGGTGTTACTAAGAAGGTGAGAGAGTGTGGAGGAGGAGAGTGAGCATCTAATTTAGAGAAATCTTTTAATCTAATACTTCATATCCCTTTTTCTACTGATGAACAAATATAAAGATTTGCTCATTTGGTTTCACAATCTTCCTTTGCCTTGGCATCCAATTAGAGAAAATGGATTTTAAAAATCCAGCAGCAACCTCCAAGAAGATGGAGGAGACTAGTTTTTCCCTATTCCTCCTGCTAAGTACAACTAGAAACACAGAACATTATTTCTAAAACAACCATAAGAACACTCTGAGAAGTGAAGAGAAGAAGACAACCAAGCCAAGGAACTTGGAATCCAAAGAATGACGTGGTGCTGAGTTCCTCATTTTTGTTTTGGCTTGTGGGGATTTTTGTTTTTCTGTAATTGAAGTATAGTTCATAATGTTGCATAGCAGATGTACGGCAAAGTGATTTGGTCATGTATATATATATATATATATATATATATATATATATATATATATATGTATATATTCTTTTTCTGTTACAATTTATTACAGTATATTTAGTATAGCTCCCTCTGCTCTATAGCAGATCCTGTTGTTTATTTTATATATAGTGATGTGCATCTGTTAATCTCATATTCCACATCTACCCTTCCCCTCTTTCCCCTTTGGTAACCATTGTTTGTTTTCTACGTCTATGAGTCTATTGCTGTTTTGCAAATAAGTTCAATTGTACTATATTTTAGATTTCACCTGTAAGTGATATAATCTTTGTCTTTCTCTGTTTGACTTCCTTCAATTAGTGAGATTTCTAGATCCATCTATGTTGCTGCAAATGGCATTCTCATTCTATTTATGGTTAAGTAATATTCCTTTGTATACAGATTGACCACATATTCTTTATCCATTCATCTGTCAGTGAACATTTGTTTTGCTTCCATGTCTTGGCTAAAAATCACTGTGAACATTGGGGTGCATGCATCTTTTGGGTTAGCGCTTTTGTCTTTCCTGGATGTATGACCAGGAGTAGTATTGCTGGGGGGTTTCCCTGGTAGCTCAGCTGGTAAAGAATCTGCCTGCAATGCAGAAGACTCTGGTTCAATTCCTGAGTCAGGAAGATCCCCTGGAGGAGGACGTGGCAACCCACTTCAGTATTCTTGCCTGGAGAATCCCCAGGTACAGAAGAGCCTGGTGGGCCATAGTCCATGGGGTTGCAAAGAGTTGGACATGACTGAGCAACTAAGCACAGCATAGCATGGGATTGCTGGATCATATGGTAACTATTTTTTAATTTTATTAAGGAAGCTCCATACTGTTTTTCATAGTGACTGCAGCAATTTACATTCCCACCAATAGTGCAAGAGGATTCCCTTTTCTCCACACCCCCTCCAGCATTTATTACTTGTGGACTTTTTGATGATGGCCATTCTGGTGTGAGGTAATAACTCATTGTAGTTTCGATATGTATTTCTTTAACATTTAATGATGTTGAGCATCTTTTCATGTGCTCCTTGACCATCTGTTTGTCTTCTTTGGAGAAATGTCTCTTTAGGTCTTTTGCCCATTTTTTAATTGGATGGTTCTTTTTTTTGTTATTGAGTTTTATTTGCTGTTTGTATATTTCAGAAATTAATTAAGCTCTTGTTGGTTGCATGGTTTAATCAACCAGTAATATTGTTGGTTTTATTAGCTGTTTATATGTTTTAGAAATTAAGTTTTATTAGGTGTTTGTATGTTTTGAAAATTAAGCTCTTGTTGGTTACATGGTTTAACCAACCAATAATAAAATTTGCAACCATATTGCATGGTTGCAAATACTTTATCCCACTCCATAAGCTATCTTTTCATTTTGTTTATGATTTTCTTTGTTGAGCAAAGGCTTGTAAGTTTGATTAGGTTCCATTTGTTTAGTTTTGCTTTTATTGCTATTGCCTCAGGAGACTGACATAAGAAAACATTGGTATGATTTGTGTCTGAAAGTGTTTGCCTATGTTCCCTTCCAGAAGTTTTATGATGTAATGTCTTATATTTAAGTCTTTAAGCCATTATGAGTTTATTTTTGTGCATGGTGTGAGGGTGTATTCTAACTTCACTAATTGTGGCTGTTAGCTTTTGTAATACCACTTACTAAAGGACTTTTTCCCACTTTATATTCTTGCCCCCTTTGTTGAAGATTAATTGACCTTAGGTGTGTGGGTTTATTTCTGGACTGTCTACTCTGTTCCATAGATTTGCTTTGTTCTTTTTCCTCAGGATTGCTTTGGCAATTCTGGGCCTTTTGTGTTTCCAAATAAATTTTAGAATTATTTGTTTCAGTTCTATGAAAAAAATGTCATGGGTAATTTGATAAGGATCACATTAAATCTGTAGAGTTCCCTTGGATAGTTTGGCCATTTTAACTACATATATTAATTCTTCCAGTCCAAAAGCATGATTATTTTTCCATTTTTTTGATTCATATTCGATTTCCTTTATCAATGTTTTACAGTTCTCAGTGTATGAGTCTTTTACATCCTTGGTTAGATTTATTCCTAGATATTTTTTTAATGGGATTTTAATGGGATTTTTTTTTTCTCTCTGGTAGTTCATATCACTGTAAAGAAATGCAACCAGTTTCTGCATATTAATCTTGAATCCTGCTATCTTGCTGAATTCATTTATCAGTTCTAATAGTTTTCATGTGGAGTCTTTAGAGTTTTCTATATAGAGCATCATATCATCTGTATGCTATGATAATTTTACCTCTTCCTTCCAATTTTGATATCTTTTATTTCTTTTTTTTGTCTGATGTTTTTGTCTTGTTTTGCTTTATTCTTGCCTTATATATGTCCGCTTGGAGCTGAAGAAGATGAAAATCCAGAAATGTCAGTGTGTACAGACCAAAAAAGCCCCAACAAAAGCCAGCTCTCTCGAGCCAAAGGACCAGGAAAGGGGCAGCCCAGCAAAATAGAAAATGTGTGGATGGCAGCCTCCACTCTAGCCAGACATCAGAGGAAAAACTGTGGTATCATCCAGACCCACGCCTGAAAAGACTGAGGGGCAAGCCCTGACTTCCACCTTCACGAGGCCATAACAAGCGCACCCCAGCTTCACTGCCTGCCAGCAGGGAGCTGACTTTTCATCCCTCCCTAGTAGCCGTAAGGCACCTTCTCCTCTCCCCTCTGGGATTTGAGAAGCGGTGGCCTGGTGAAGGCTCAGGACTTTGATGTTGACAGTAACAAGGCTCCCTCCCCATTGCGGTGTCAGGAGAGACCACGTGGAGAGCTGAAACAATGCACTCCCTCTCTGCCAGGCCAGGAGGGTACCAGTGGAGGCCTCGTGGGGAGTCAGAACCGCTGCCTCCGCTCTGGCTCTGAGGTAACAAGGGGCCCCTCCCACCTCAGTGTCAGCGGAGACCAAGTGAAGAGTGACATCGCTCTCCCTGGCGGAGCACTGTCCTCAAATCAAGGAAGACAGGAGGTTTCAGTAAGATCTGGAATCTCACAACATCATACCTCAGATGTCCAAGCCTCAATGGAATATCACTCAACAGACCAATATCCCTTATCAATTTAGATACATAAATAAAATATATCACCACTGGGAAGACTAAGAAAAGTATACAGTGAGTTTCTCTGTATTTGTCTTACAACCATATGTGAATCTGTAAGCATTTCAAAGTTAAAAGTTTTAAAAGAGTAGCAAAGGAGTGAGATAAAGAGAGCTGTAGATTCTACCTAATATTAGTAGAGTTCCAAAAATATTGCACAGATGATTGCAAACCCAAATTATTTTGTTTCGGTAGATTTCTGAACATTTCACAACACTCTTTAATGTGATTAAAGAACCCTTAAGATGCCACAATTTTAGGGCTAGGAAATAGTGCTGCGAGTAACTGAGAACTAACATCAAATGCAAACATAATGTTATTGTTCTTCTTTGTTATCTTAGCCATAGATATTTTAGTATGATATGAGCAAATATTGTTAATCTGTTACAAAGTAAAGTATAATTTTTTGAAAATGTGCAGTTTTAGAATAAACTTTAGAGTCAACATTAATGACCCAAAGCATAGTGACCCCACCTGGGGCTTATTCATTCACTCTCCAACCTTGGCACCCTGCACCCCTTCCTGTCTACACAACTGTTACCATAATCCTCACAGGGCACAGAATTCCACTAGGCAGTGTGACCTTGGCATTCTCAATGTGCCATTACTCTATCCTGGAGGAAATGATATGACATTGATGATTAATAATGATGTTTCTTCCCAACTGCTTTAATTTTAACTTCTGTCATACCTTTGCAAATCTACCCTGGTTTAAGAGAGTGTAAGAAAGAGTTCAGTCTTCCGAGGTGGCACAACGGTAAAGAATCTGCCTCCCAGTGCAGGATACACAAGAGATGCGGGTTAGATCTCTAGGTTGGGGAGATCCCCTGGAGTAGGAAATGACAACACACTCCAGTATTCTTGCCTGGATAATTCCATGGCAAAAGGAGCCTGGCAGGCTATATAGTTCATGGGGTCCCAAAGAGTTGGACATGATTGAACACACACACAACGGACAAGGAAAGGATCATTGGAAATATCCGTTAAAGGCAGTTACATTGGAAATCAGCATCACCCTCATCCATAACATCTTACAAATGCCTTCCAAAGTGCTCGAGCCAAGTTAGATGAACTTTATAATGAGCAAAAGAAAAGTGAGACCAAAAGGGAAGGATTTTTAGGAGATAAGAGATCAGAGGTGGAGAGGAATTTTTGTTTTTCAAGCAGATAAGAAGGTTTTTGAAAAGAATTTTGGGAGAAAATTGTAAGATTGAACATAGTTTGAAAGCAGTGAAGACAAGAGAAATGATGATCTATCAACTTGGAGAGGAAGATAGAAGATTTAAGCAGAGCTATTGGTGGCAGGAAATTTTGAAACAGAATGTAGTGAAGTGTGAAACTGTTAGTCGCTCAGTTGTGTCTGACTCTTTGTGACCCCATGGACTGTAGCCTTCCAGGCTCCTCTGTCCATGGAATTCTCCAGGCAAGAATACTGGAGTGGGTAGCCTATCCCTTTTCCAGGGGATCTTCCTGACCCAGGAATTGAACTGGGGTCTCCTGCATTGCAGGCAGGTTCTTCAACAGCTGAGCTACTAGGGAAGCACCAGTGAAGTGTGGTGACATGCAAATATAACAGTCAAAGATAACATCAAACAGTCTATCTTCAGAGATGAAAAGTCAGAGAATTGTTAGCCACAAATACAATATAGTGGGAGAAACACTGCAGAGAGTATTACCATCAAGCTGAAGGTCCACTGAACAGAGAACCGACTCCATCATTCTCTCTGCAGAGAAAACTGTTGCAAATTAATACACATGTAAATATAATATAAAATATATAAAATAGTATATTCAAGTATTACAATGTAATATTATATAAAATATACAAAATATTATGTATTTTAAAATACTTTGGTTGATGGAGTTTGTTCTTCCCTTTGGCTCTTAGTTATAAGGCATTTCTTTTTTCCATGTAAATCTCTTATGCTACAGCTTAGAGCTATGGATCAATTCAGTACACATTTAATGACCTTCAGGTGCTTTGGGGACAGATAAAGAGATAGGCCTGACTCTGCTGGCACTAGTCTTCCCCAGGGAATCCTAATTCCATTCACTTTTTAGGAATTGCAATTTCCTCACCTTTAAACTGAGAATAATACCACCTCACTTGTTTACCTTGAACATGCTTCTTCTTTTGAGATTTGAATGAGGTGATACCTGCATGTGATGGCTTCATAATTTTATAAAACACTATAGCGATCTGATTTTTGTATTGATATATTCTCAGTCCATTTTGAGGCAGGAGCTGAGACCTGTTTTTCTTTATGTCCTCAAATCCTTGCACAAGGTCTGGTACTTAGTAAGTGTGGGTAGCAAATGTTGGCTACCTCATTGAATAAAGCATAGAAAAATACCTTTTTTTCCCTCAGGTCTGATGTATTACTGAGGTGACAATAAACAGCAAGCATAGTCATTTAATAAATTATATAGTATACTAGGTGGTGGGAAATGATATGGGAAGAAAAACTGAGGTAGAGTAAAGGGGAACTGGGAGTCCTGGGGGTAAGAGATGCAGTTTTTAAGGAGGTTAGGAGTGATCTCATTGACAAGATGGGAATGGAGAAGAGACTTGTAGGAGGTGAAGGTTTCAGCCATGTGAATATTTGGGGGCAGAGACTTCGGGGCAGAGGGAACGCCTAGCACAGACACCCTGAGGTGTAATTCTGTCTTGTTTGAGGAACATCCGAGAAGCCAGTGTGGCTGGCAAGCCAGTGCGGGAGGGAGGGAGGTAGAAAATGAGGTCAGAAACATCACAGAGAGGGCCAGCCACTGCAGGCCAAGGCTCCCAATGGACTGGGGCCTCTGGGGAAATAGGATTTGAGGCGTCACGTGCTCTGACCCACTTTTCAGATGACTCACTCTGGCTTCTGCTTTGAGAATGAACAAAGGCAGCAGAGGAGGCCAAGACAGGGGCCTGAAGAAGCTACTGCAGCCTCTCAGGTGAGAGATGAGAGCAGCTTGCGCCACGCTGGTCGAACTGGGGAGAGACAGGCAGGCAGACCCGGTGGCGCAGTGAAGAAGTACCCGCCGACCAATGCAAGAGACGCAGGAGACCCGGGTTCGATCTCTGGGTCAGGACGATCCCCTGGAGGGGGAAGTGCAACCCACTCCAGCATTCTTGCCTGGAGAATCCCATGGACAGAGAAGCCCAACAGGACCAATAGTCCAAGGGGTCAAAGAGCCAGACATGACTGAGCAACTGAGCATATATTTTGAAGCCAGAACCTATAAAATCTTCTCATGGAGTATGAGGTGGGGAAGAAAGAGAAGAATGCAGGATGACTCAATATTTTTGCTGGTCAGCTGGATGGCTGGAGCTGTCAACTGAGGAGAGACACCTGTCGGAGAGGCCAGCTTAGGGGAAAGGTCAAGAGTCAAGGTTGGCACGTTAAACATCCAAGTAGAGGGATCAAAGATGCAGTTGTGTATATGAGCCAGGAATACAGGAAGGAAGTCTAGGTTAGAGAAGAAAACGTAGACATTGTTGGATACAGATGGTATTTAAAGCCATGAGCCCGGCTGAGATCACAGAGGGAGGGAGACTAGACAGAGAAGATTCAGAGTCAGCCTCGGAGCGCCCCAGTGTTGGCTGAGAGGCAGAAAGAAGAGACACAAACGGAAGGACACTGAGGAAGAGTGACCAGTAAAGCAGAAGAAAATCCAAGAAATACGTGGTGTCCTGGAATTCAAGTGAGGAAAATGTATCAAGGAAGAGAGATAAATTTGTCAGCTGCTTGAATTTGTTAAGTCAGATGAGGACAAAAAATTGACCTTTGGATGTAGCACGGTAGAGGTTATCAGTGACTTCACCAGGGCAGTTTTGGTAGCGTGAACGGTCAAACTCCTGATGTGAGTGTGTTTCAGGGAGGAGGAAACGGAGAAAGTGATAGAACTCTTTTAAGTAGTTTAGCTGCAAAGAGAAGGAGGGAAATGCAGTGGCAGTTAGTAAGAAAAGTGGAGTCAAGAGACTATTTTTTAAGATGAAGAAACAGGGATGGTCCAGCAGGGACAGAAAAGTTGACGAGGCAGGAGAGAGAAGGAATAATGTCTGCAAAAGAACTCATTCCTGAGGGGCTGGGATCCATAGCATAAAAGTACAAACAAAAGGACTGGTTGCATAGAAGGGCATGGATAGTTCATTTGGAGAAGCTGGTTCTTTTAGGGAAGCCGGGGTGCTGGGTGTAGACGCTGGCCAGTGGGTAGGTGTCATGGCAGGAGATTATGGCAGGTCCCTTCCAAACACTGTGACTTTTATCAGTGAAATAAGAAGCATAGTACTTTAGCAGAATGTGAAGATATAAAATGACTGAAAGATATCTGAGGGAAAAGGAAGCATGAAGTAATGGTCTGACATAGTGGAAGAGTGAATAAGGAAACAGTTGCTATTGGGCAGCAAAGGTTGGAATACACCAGTGGATAAGACAGCAAAAACTTTGTTCTTATGAATCTTGCATCCCTCAGAATGGACAATAAATAATAAGCAGAGTAAATACCTTAAATATATAGTAAAGGATCACTTAGTTTCATGGTGGGACAAGTCAAATGGTTTTGTGGTTTTTCTTTAGCCATGCTCTGTTGCATGGTGGAAGCTTGCAGTAGTTGGATAATTTAAATTAGCCAGAGTTCTGGTTTTTACCAAGAAACCTGATAAAGAGAGAAGGCAAGGGGTTGTGGATGTCTGCAAGATGAGTGGAAGACAGCACACCAAAATAGTGAGGAACAGTTAAAATATGCTAAGATCAATGAATTGGAGGAAGAAGATGTTTTAACCATCCAATACATCTGACCCATCTTCTTCATCCCCACTGCCCTGCTCTAGTTAATGTGGTGGCTAAGAATAGTGGCAGGATTAGAATTCTGGCTCCATCAGTTATAAGATCTGTATTCTGTTTCACTTTAATTTTGTTTATCTCTGTTCAAAATGTATTGCCTTAATCACTATAGTTTCACAATAAAACTCTTGATATCCAGTAAGGCAAATCTCTGATGCAAAGAGCTGACTCACTGGAAAAGACCCCGATGCTGGGAAAGATTGAAGGCAGGAAGAGAAGGGGATGACAGAGGGTGAGATAGTGGGATGACATCACTGACTCAATGGACATAAGTTTGAGCAAACTCCAGCAGATAGTAAAGGACAGGGAAGCCTGGCGTGCTGCAGTCCATGGGGTCACAAAGAGTCCAACACGACTTAGCAACTGAACGACAACAACAACAAAGGCAAATCTCTGAATAATTTTCCTAAATAAATGTGAAATAACTTTTCAGGAAAAAAAAGTTGATAAAAGTTATCACTGGCTAAAGGAAGCACAGAGCATTCTTTAGGTAAAAGGAAAATGATCCAAGATAGTGGCTCTGAGATGTAGGAAGAAATAAAGAAAAGGATAATACATATATAGATAAATCTAAATGATAATGACTATAAAATAATTTCTCATAAGGGTCATAAAAGATAGAAAAAAATGAAAGTACATGACAGCAGTAGTGTGAAAGTAAGAGGTGGATAAATGAGGTTTGAGAATTTTAAAGTCCTTGCATTGGCCTGGAAGACGGAAAAGCACCACTGTTTAGTCAAAGATGGGCCGTAATCTCTAGGAAAGAGTTAACTGTTAAATAGAAATGAAATATGTACTTACTAAATCAAGGGAAAAGAAACAAAGAATAAAAATAATCCAAAAAAAGCAATAATTAAGATTAAAAACGAAAGAAGGAACTAATGGAACATGTAGAAGTAAGACGGAGGGAAGGACATTAACTCTACATCAAGGAGGACAAAGCAGGATTATCTCAATATCCTACCAACCAAAGAAAGTTGAGATTTCTTACAGCCTGAGTGTCATGGAGAACTCTCCAGTTTATTACAGTGGCTTAAATACTGTTTTTTAATGACTAGCTGGATGGATGCACCAGGTAAGGTGGTTTTACTGTTATTAGATAAATGTAAAAGTAGCCCTTGGAATGGGCTATAACACAGGCAAATACATAAGTACACTCATGTGGGCATGGCTTCTCTCTCCCACACACAGGCCTCATATGCAAGCAACATATGATGAACACTTTTTATAGGGATAACTTTATGAACTGACTCTGACAGGGGAAAATGTCATATTCCTATGTGTTGGTTTTTTGTTTTTGTTTTAGTTCAGAAGCTTCCTACTTTCTCAACTATCTACCTTTTCACTCCTCCAAGATGTCTTTTATAGAAACTTAACAGGCTACTACCCACTCCAGTACTCTTGCCTGGAAAATCCCATGGACGGAGGAGCCTGGTGGGCTGCAGTCCATGGGGTCGCTAGGAGTCGGACATGACTGAGTGACTTCACTTTCACTTTTCACTATCATGCATTGGAGAAGGCAATGGCAACCCACTCCAGTGTTCTTGCCTGGAGAATCCCAGGGACGGGGAGCCTGGTGGGCTGCGTCTACGGGGTCGCACAGAGTCGGACACGACTGACGCGACTTAGCAGCAGCAGCAGCAGACTACCATCTCCTTATAGGCTCCTGAGTTTTATAATGTCCTCCTGTCACCACCAAGGATTCTTCCAGCTCAACAATTTCAGCTGCTTTAATTGTAGAGTATTTTTTAAATAGTGATCTGACCACCTGTTAGACTTGTGAAGAAGAGGAATTTTGGTTGATCAAAGAAGAGAATCCTCCTGATTGTGGTAGATGGGCTAAGAAGAAAAAAACATTTTTAGGAAAACCTGTAAATAAACTCATTTCTAATAATTCTAGAACATGCCACAGTTTGAATAAACACTAAGTCATCTCTTCAAGTCAAGCTCTGCCTAGCTCAAGGTGATATGCAGAGCGGGGTGGAGTAAGTGGCATATTTTAGAGTGAGCGCTCGGGCTCCTGTCTCTTCTCCGTCTCTCCTCATCAGCCTCTTCTGATCTTGTAACTATTAATACTAGGTTCCTCTTACATGCCAGGCACTTTACACACAATATGTCTCATCCTAATAACACCTCTATTTTACGGTTTCCGTAAAATCAAGAATTAAGTAAATCGCCTGAGGCCAAACGGTAGGTGACACAGGTGAGATCCAAGGTCTGCTGACAGCACCTCCTCCTGTAGGATGCTCTGCGTTACTTTTCTCTGGGAACCCGAGAAAGCCACGGGATGACTTCTGTGTTAAGGAGACAGCAGGAGCAAGGAGCCGCAGGGAGCCCCGCTGCCTGGTGGGGAGAAGGGAAGCCGTGTTTGCGGGGTGCGTTCTGGTTCAGGCGCAGTGCTCGCTCCTTTCAGCTTCTTAGTTCATTCATTCCTCACAGTGACCCAGTCAGGGGGCTGTTTTATCCTCATGTTACCATATGAGGAAACTGCGGCTTAGAGAAGCGAGAAAGTGTCCAGGGTGACATCACTAGTAAGATAGGAAGCTCTGAGTTTGAATCCCACTGGCTTCAAAGCTATGAGAACATGTTGCTCCCTGTTTTAGATTTTTCCTTTAGGAAGGAGTGTGGCTCAAGGTTAAGGAAAAGGGACAAGAGAACCACACAGAGGATTCTGGTGAGCGCGAGGTTTAGAGGTTTAGAGTCCAGGATCAGAAGAGGATGCCAGGAGAGGTCACTGCAGACTGGACCCTGGTCCTGAGGATGTAGCCACAGGCGAGACTCGACCTCTCTGGGCATCAGCTTCTTACTGGAAACGGAGTGGAGGAGAAGCGGTTTTGAATTTGGCGATGTCTAAAGCCCCCTCTAGCCCTAAAGTTCTGTGCCTCTGTTAAAAATGCACCAACTGCATTATCCTGCGAAGAGCTTATTGCGATGTCTTTGGGCGGCCCTGCCCTGTTCGCAGCGTCCCTAGAGATGGGTGGGTTCGGTGCCCCCCGGGGAGCAAACCCCAGGATGCAGAAGCAGCGGGAGGCGACCTAGGGGTCTCTCGTGTCCCTCAGCTGCCCCATCACAGGTGAGCATGTCCAAACTGTCCCCCGCAAGGCTTCAAAAAGAAAACTGCAGTGAAGGAGTGTGACCGTCACTCTGGAGGGCTCGAGTGGCCCGCCAGGCGAGGCTTTCGGAATTCCAGCGGCACCAGGCTGGTCGCGGGGCTTATCGGCCGCAGCTGGCTCGGCGGGCCCGGGTCTGGCGGCTCGCCCGGGGTGGGCGGCAGCGGACGGCGGCGCGCCAGGCACCCTTCCCCGCGGGGTGTGCGGAGCGAGCCTGGCGGCTGGAGCGCCTCCTCTGCCTGGGGCCGTCGCCCCGGCGGCTTCAGGAGGCGTCGCTGGGGCCGGACAAACTCGGGGTGGGGTGGGGGCGGGGGGCGGGAGCGAGCAAAGTCCTAGGCCCCGCGGCCGCAGCCGCAGCGCCAAGCGGCTCGGCCAGAGACAGGCGCCGTCCCCGGTGAGGGAAGCTCGGGAAGGTGGGCTCCGGGCTGGGGGCAGCGTGCCATCCGCGCGGTCCTCCCGGGTCCCCGCGACCAGTCTGCTGGCCCCGATCCCCCGGCGGGGTGGGGAGGGGGGTGTTGTGAGGAGGCTGGGCGACCTCCCCAAGCTGGGGCTGGTGCCCTTGGGCCTGAGACTGGTTTCTCCCCAGGCTGAGATGGATCCAGAGGTGGGAAGGATCGCAACATTCCGGATCACCGAGACGAGGGAGGACGGATTTGAACTGGGTGTCAGCAGGTACATCACCCTCAGCCACCGCTTTTCTGCTTTTCTCCTTACACGCGAGTCAGCAGAGCCACATGTAGCCGAGCAAAGAAGTTGAGTTGATGATGCCTTTGGCCATTGTTTTGGAGTTTCCTTAGAATCTTTTCTGTGGTTCTGACTTTACCCAAGGAATGTCACTGAGGCTTCTTTTGCGACAGGCTGGCTTTTTTGGTGGCTCAGGGGTAAAGTATCCCTCAGAGATGCGGGTTCAATACCTGGGTTGGAAAGATCCCCTTGAGACGGGCAAGGCAACCCACTCCTTATTCTTCCCTGGAGAATCCCCATGGACAGAAGAGCCTGGTGGGCTACGGTCCTCTGGGTGGCGAAGAGTCAGACAGGACTTAGCCAGTAAACAACAACAGGAAATAGAGCATGGGTTTGAGAGTGCCCTCTTCTCTTTGTGCAGGGCCCTTCGATGAACCCGTGTGGTGTAACATTCCCTGCATTATGTAGCTCACAACTTTTCCAGAAAACTTTCGTAAACATCGTCTGATCTTCTGGGCTTAAAGAGCATCAGACATCTGCTGTTGACGGTTGTGCTTTTTAAACAAGTGCAGTGAAGCAGGCAGCTCCTTCCTTCCACTCATTATTCCTCTTCCTCCTCATTTTACCCACCTTCCTCTCAGCTCTCGGGTTCCCTCTTCCTCCCCTCTGGGGGGTGAGGGGTGAGGTGGGGAGGGTTACCTGCGCTTCCAAAGAAATCGTTGCTCCGATGCAGGGGGAACCTCTCGCCTTTCTCTGCTTGCTGTCTCTCTCCCTCTGCTGGCTCTGTGGCTCCCCAGGGCCCTTGTCACTCTCACTTCTCCACCTTAGCGGGGCATAAGCAATCAGTAAGTGGCATGCTGTCATTGTCCCTCTTTCACTCTGAGGATAGTGAATCATTTTCGCTTTCAGCCTCAAAATGTATGAGGCTGTTGTGGTCTCTGAGTACATGCCAAGCCACCCAGAACTAATTGACCGGTGTCATCCAGTGATCACCCAGAGGGACAAACTTATCAGGTTCTGTAGTGGGTCCTCAAGCTGCAAGTGGCCTGATTAGTTAGCAGAGAACATGCCTATCTGGTGGTTAAACCGGGGCATTATTTTAGTCTGTTAATTTCTTCAGTGATCTTCCTTTATTTCTTCTACGTACCATGGTATTCATTCACAGAATATCTAGTTTGCCCTATAAAATTGGAAAACCCATGGATGGTATTTTTTCTTCTAGAAAAATGTGGTTTTCATTTGCTGGCAATTTAGGCTGGAATTGACTGTGAATCTATAAATAGATGGCATTTTCTCCAAGAAGTCTATTTCTGTGTTGCACTGGCTAAACCTTGGTGACTGTACAGAGGGGTTACCCCTGCAAAAGATGCGGTGACAGAACAGAACCCAAGGAAGTTCTCAGAAGTGGAGCTCACAGCCTTGTGTTGGGAAGAAGACAGTGCAAAGAGTACAGAAGACTAAGAAAAAGTTAAGATTGTGAAATTAAGTGTAATGAGAGACATTTTTATAAAAAATAGACCAAAACTTGTATGTTAAAGGAAGTTCAGCTCACTTCAGTTGTCTAGGGAAAATTGAGAGTTACATGGTTGTTCCAATCATGCAGTTTTGCCGGTCACATACTTGTGAACATATTTCATCGCAGATGTCAGTCCTTTGATTTTAGAAAATGTTCCAGATAATTTGGGATCAAGTCCTGTGAATAAAACTTTACCTGGTAATTTAAATAAATGCATTTAGGTAAAAAAGTCTGCCCTCTTAGAGTTAGCATTTATTTATTGTTGAGGATAGATGTAAACAACACATATGCTGAACATGTAATTGCTAAAATCCTGCAAGTAGTCTTTATATGCCATGGAATTAAAGCCCAAGATACATAAAAGAAAAATATTGTATCCAATTCCATCTTCCTGCCTAAGGGGAGAACCAGATTGTGTTTCATTCTATACCCAAGACTGAGGAAGCAACAGCGTTTCCAACCTAAAGCCAAATTAATAACCTGTGGCTTCTGAGACAAATTATCACCAAAGGGCATCAGATATCCCAGACCAGGGGCACTCTTGGGCTTTAAGTAATATAAAGTTAGATCTATGCAAATATGTGGTCATTTGTGAAAAAGAAGCATCCATAAACTCTTTTCCCAGGGGCACTTAGTCTTGCAAACAATTGTTAGCAGGTAATGAATGCTATGGGAACACGTTAATTAAGGCTAAAGAAATCAGGAGTGCAAAAAAGCTATTTTAAATAGGGTAGTTAAGGTAGGTCATATTGAGAAGGCAATATTTAAGCAAGAACTTGAAAACAAAAAGAGAAAGCTGTGTGGCATATATGTACCACTCCCGGCAGAGGTAATGCAGACCCTGCAGGGGGAACGTGTTTGGCGTGTTCACAGGACAGCAGCAGCAGAGAGACCTAGGTGACTGGAGCCGAGCCAGCAGGAGTGGGAGTGGGCGCTGTGCTCAGAGAGGTACCAGAGGAATATCATGTGGGCCCTAGAGGCCAACGTAAGGATTTGGCTTTTACTCTGAGAAAAGCGGAAGCTGCTTGTAAGTCTTGGAGCAGAGTAGCAGCATAGTATGACCTGAGGGTTTTTTTTAATTTATTGAAGTGTAGTTGATTTACAATGTTGTGTTAATTTCTGCTATATAGCAAAATGATCAGCTATACATATCTGTGTATATATTTGCACACACATTCTTTCCACGCTTTTTTCCATTATGACTTATTACAGGACATTGAGTGTAGCTCCCTGTGCTCTTCAGTAGGACCCTGCTGTTCATGCATCTTATATGTAATAGCTGCACCTGCTAATCCCTAACTCCCAATCCGTCCCTCGCCTCTTCCTCCTCTTTATCAAGCATGTGGCTTGTGTTTCTAAATGATGACTCTGAGTATAGTGTTGTGGATAGACTGAAGTGGGCATAAGTGGAAGTGGAGAAACAAGGCAGGAGTTCTCCTGGCTATTAGGATACTTATGAAAGTGGTGAAGAGTGACTGAACTCTAGATGTATTTTGATTGTAGAGCCGACAGGGTTTCCTGACGCCACTCCCTATGATCATTCAGAAGAGTGGCCTTTACTAATTTTAGATCAATATGTACCTTTTTGGCACATGAAGAATTAACTGATCTTGCAGACATTGTTGACATGATCATCTTCCTTCTGTGCATGCATGCTGCAAGGCAGGTGACCATTCCCCGGTTATCCGGAGGTTCCTATAGCACCTTTGCACTTGGTTATTGCCTTACACCGTGTATTAAACTGGATAATTCCGACAGTTTGTGGACATCACTCTTTTACATTTGAAAATATAATATTCAAATATGGTAACTATTAAATTTATATTCAGTTAACTGTGAAATATTTTGTGACAGTTTTTAAATTTGGTTACATATTTTTCTTACAGCAACCAAGCTAAGGAAAAAATGAAGAAAGTAAATTTGATTGGACCATTAACATTGGTAAGCTGTGAAATATTGTTTGAATCAATTCTGCCTTCATTTAAGTTTGATGTCTTGAATCTGTAGTGAGAAGTACTTTAAGACTGTCTGCAGGCAGCGATAGATGTCCTGGATTGGCACATTGTATTTAATGGCCCACATTCTCAAGGTGGATGATAAAACAGGTAGGGATAGGCTGGCTGGGAGAGCAGAGCTAACTGGTGTACAGGGAAACTGAAGTTAGGACTGGTGTTTGAAGCACCATACAAACCAATTAATTTCATAAAAATACATCTCTGCACTTGTTTCACACATACACACACACACACACACACACACAAATTTACCTTAAAATAAACTTGCATATAAGGAGATTGTTAACTATAGAAAATTGTAAATGTTTAAGAAATCTATGTTCACATTGGCCTCCAGGAAAATTGATTAAATATGAAGTTACTATTACAGATTCAGATGTATTTATGACAATTCTCAGTGGTTTTCCACTGGTCCAGGGCAAGCCAACATAGTTTTGGAAGAAGGCAAATCTGTTTTTCATTTGTAATATGTCTTAGAGAGGGGACCCAAGAAAATGTGTACCCACTTTTGGTGAATAAGAGATGTTTCAAACTATGACAGCCTTTATTTGATAGCCAAGAAGCTGGTAAAAAAAAAAAAAAAAAAAAAAGCATGTCATCTGAAATCTCCAACTTATCAAGTTTCCTTCTCTTCTCCCTTATGCTTGTGACTTTTGTGTTTAAAAATCTCAGTAAGGGTAACATTTTTTCAATTCAGTACTTTAGAGAATAAATTGTTTGTAAAACTAAATCTGGTTTTAATGCAAAGGTTTTAAATCTGCATCTTACAGAAAACAAAATGTCACAAACCTTAAAGTAGAAACAGAAATTTTCATTTGAATTTGGAAGTTTAACCTTAAATATAAATGTAATCTTTTTCACTGTCTTAATAGATTTTTTTTGCTGCTGTTCTGATTGAGGGTCAGGATAAAACTGCATTTTAATAGGAGTTAGAAAGGCGTTTGGGCTTCTCTGGTGGCTCAGATGGTGAAGAATCTACCTGCAAAGTGATCTGGGTTCGATCCCTGGGTTGGGAAGATCCCCCAGAGTAGGGCATGGAGTAACCCACTCCAGTGTTCTTGCCTGGAGAATCCCCATGGACAGAGGAGCCTGGCGGGCTACAGTCCATGGGGTACAGCACAAAACAGAAAGGCATTCTTTTGTTGAAAAATCACTGAAAACAGACCTAGGCTACTTAGGATATTACTGTGAAATCCCTGGAATTTTCACTGAAGCTTGGTGACAATAAAATTTTGTTTCATTAATATGAGAAACTTTTTAATTGAGGAACAGTGAATATATTACATTACATGAGTTTCAAATGTGCTGTGAAAAGCCTTTAAAACTTTCCTCAGTTTCATGTGGAGAAGGAAATGGCAACCCACTCCAGTATTCTTGCCTGGAGAATCCCGTAGACAGAGGGGCCTGGTGGGCTGCCGTCTATGGGGTCGCACAGAGTTGGACACAACTGAAGTGACTTAGCAGCAGCAGTTTCACATAAATGTTTGGTGAAGACAACATTGCATGTCACCTTGCTCCTATGCTTGAGCTGTGGCCCAGAAACTCAAGTGCTCTATCTCCCTTCCACTCCAGCCACTAAGGTGAACCTTGGGGACACTGGTCCCTTTTGTGGCAATTTTAGGGCCCCCCCAACACCTGCTCTGGACTTTACTTGCCCACCTTGTTTCATTCCAAGCTCCACCTGGCTTCCCACCCTTTGTCTCTCTCAACACTCTCGCTTGCCCTCTGTGTTTAATGATGGAATTTGGTCTCCCAGACCGAACTTCTGGAAACCCCTGAGAACAGTTGGCACCCCCCCCCCGACTTTAACCTCAGGGTGCCCCTGCATAGTGACGCCCTCTGACTCAGCCTCCACTCTCAAGGGCCCCACTCTGCCCAGCCTGACTCATCACCCATTCTCTTGATGACTGTTCCTTCTTTGTCCCCCAAAGGGAGTGGGGTGGGGAAATGGGCAGAGATAAGGGTTAAAAAGATGAGAAAGATGTGGGGGGCAGAGGGGAACGTATAGAAACGGAAAACTAAGAGATGGGAGATGTAGTCTGGAGGGCAGAGGACGAAAGAAGAACAAAGAGAGAGGCATAGTTTCAGTCAATCAGAAATGGGGAGAAAAAGTGGGAATTTGGAGAGAACTAAAGAAGGTGGTGAAGGACAAAGGGTTTTGGAGTATTATGACACTGATCGGCCGGTTAGTTCTTGGGTGTTGTGCACTTTACTGGTATAACCACTTCCCTCTGTAAGTGGTAAGTGAAAGTTGCTCAGTCGTGTCTGACTCTTTGCGACACCATGGACTATTCAGCCCATGGAATTCTCCAGGCCAGAATACTGGAGTGGGTAGTCTTACCCTTCTCCAGGGGATCTTCCCAACCTAGGGATCGAACCGAGGTCTCCCACATTGCAGGCAGATTCTTTACCAGCTGGGCCACCAGGGAAGTCCTCTACGAACGGTGCTAAATCCGAGATAGTTGGTGTGGCCACCAGGCCTCTTAGACCTCTCTCTAATATCGTCCTCCATGCTCTGTACTGTGTGCTTAGAAATTCCACCACATGGGGTTCCCTGAGGACTCATGTAGTTTCCAGTCACCCTGCTGTTCTAAGCCCCCACTTTCTCTGCACTCCCCAGTTCTTCAGCTAATTCCCCCTTGTCCTTCAAGATTCTACAATGAGGATCATCTCCATAAGCAAGACTTCCCTAGAGCACACACCCAGGCACTCCTTAAGTTTCTTGCCCTTCACTATTGATCTGTCTTCCAAAAGCTAACTTAAGCCTCTTAAAAGGGACTTATCCTCAAAACCCAGAATATCTGTTCCCTCTCTGCCCTTTATAATTCTCCCTCTGAAATATTCTGAATGTCTTTTTAAAGGATGTATTATGTGTGTGTATGTAAATGACATCAACCCCTAGCTGTTTCTAATTCACCAGCTCAGGAGCTCTGGAAGATCAAACAGTATTTCTTAATGAAACCAAATCTTAGTCCCTTCTGATTATATTGCAATGACTTATCCAAATAAGACACTGATTAAATGAAAGTAGAATGTTTTCCACACAGATACAAAATAAATAGACTCTTGAAATTACTCTGTCAATGATTTGAATTGAAATTCTCTTTCTTCCCTTATACATTTATTTGGAATGGTTACAAAAGTACTGACCTTAAAGAGGAATCCAAAGAACATACATTGTGAAAAAAGAGAAATTCTGTCATAGAAGCTAAGTATTCTTATCTTTCCTTTCTTTCTTTTTTTAGTTTCGATACTCTGATTGGCAGGATAAATTATTTATGTCTTTTGGCACTATCATGGCCATAACTCATGGATCAGGTCTGCCCCTCATGATGATAGTATTTGGAGAAATGACTGACAGATTTGTTAATACTGGAGGAAATTTCTCCCTTCCAGGTAAGCATTTCTTTAATTAAGATATGTAGATGTATAGATGTATTCATTTATTTAACTGAGTGAAAGATTAGAAATTGACTTTTCTATTCATCATCTACTTGCTTCATCGCTTGGACATTTGGGTAGCTTCAGATATCACAGAAGGAGTTTTAAAATTCTCAGTAAAATTCCTCAAATAATCAGTTAAATTTCAACAAATAAGTGTATGCTATTGGACTTTAAGTATAGAATAGGGAAATTTCCAAAAAGCTTGTATTTCAATAAAGTAAGGAAGTCAGTCTGCTTGAGGGTGGTGGAACCATAGCAGAGCATGTCTACACAGTGTCCATTCAGTTAATGACTATTGATGAGCCTCAAAATGCATCAGTTAGCATGGCAATACTTCTTAGCTGTCCTCAGCTTGCAGGTCTGTTTCTGATTTTTTTTCTTCTTCCCCTCCCCCTCCCCCTCTCTCCCATCCTTCTTCCTAAAATTACACCTACTTTCTGCCTCTAATATTTGGATCAACAAGGTTGAGTGTTCCTTAACAGAACTCTTTACTAAAGAGTGAATGGATTCAGTATGAGAATGATGTGCTTTGAAACTCACCCAAAGGACTAAAATTACTAAAGTGTAAAAGGAGTCACATAAGTTAATGCCATCTATACGAGGGGCTACGTCAGCGACATTGGAGTGAGGTTCCAATGGACAAAATTAGTTTCATATTAGACAGAAAGGAAGATATCCATGCTTTCTACTGAGCATGATGGCTCAGTTCCTCCCTAGAGACCTGTGGGCACTGGGTGAAGAACACCGAGGGAAGCTGTCCTGGCGCACAGATGCGGGAATATAAAGGAAACAGCTAATAAAGGAGAGGCAGCTTTCATAGTAAAGACACCTGAGAAACAGTAGACTATATTTAGATGACACTCAGAAAGAGTTTTCAGTGTTCACTGTTGAGAACTACATGTTTGGTTAGCATTGTAGGGCTTAGATGTAATTACCTAAGAACATGATGACTTAATTTATACAATAGGATCTCTTTACATAAATATTGGTGAATATTAAAACCTTTTAGATGTCTAGTAGAAGCATCCTTTGAATAGTTAAAGCACACTCCTACAAAAACAGTTTATTTGTTCTCTAGTACTACTGTGTCTGAGAAGAACCTCTTTATAACAAAAATAATAGAAATCTTTCATAGTGTGTATCATGTGCTAGGTCTTCTTCTCAGTGACACATGAAGACAACTGAGGCTTGGAGAGAATAAATAACCTCCCAAAATTATACAGTGTTAGGGCAGAATTCAGACTCAGGTCTTTCTACCATCCATACCATGCTCATGACTGTATACATTATACTGCCAATGTAAGTAACTGTACATTCTCCTTTAGAAATTGTGTCTGGGAAAGTTTTAACTGGATTACTTGCTTTTGACCAGTGGCCAAAACTTTAACACAAATACTGTAAAGAGTAAGATAGGATAGTTTAAAAAGTCTTTAAGGAAACTAGGAAGTTTTAATTTATTTTCCTTTTACTTCTTATAAGATTTATAGATGTATAATAAATACACACACACACAGAACAGGAGGATGCCCATATTAGAATATATCGATCAAAACTGGTTTCAATTTAGGATTTTAAAAAATCAGATGAATGACTGGATAAACAAAAGTTGTCACATACATACAATGGAGTGTTAAAATGCCTTAAAAAGGAAGGAAATTTTGACACCTGCTGCAATGTGGATGAATCTTGAGGACATTATGCTAAGTGAAAGAAGACAAATATTATATTACTCTGCTTATAGGAAGTGTCTAGAGTAGCCAAATTCATAGAAACAGAAAAGAAGATATGGTAGCTGGGGGTGGAGGATAAGGAAATGGGAAGTTGTTTAATGGGCATAGTTTCAGTTGGGGAAGCCGAAAAAGTTCTGGAGATTGATTTGACCATAGTGTAAATATATTTAGCACTACTTAACTATGCACTTAAAATGGTTAAGATGGTAATGTATATTTTATCACAGTTAATTTTTTTTAAAATTGGATGCAATGTACTTATCCCAGGGAAGCTGACCTTTGGTCCAGTTGTATTAGTCCCATTTTTGTTTTTGCTAACACCAGAGTAATTCCACAGCTTTCTTATTTGGAGCAGTCTGCTTATTTTTAATGTGTTTCTAATTATGCAACCGAATTGCTTTGAAGCTGGAATGGCAGGCAGGTGCCACGTACTGTGCCCAGGGCCAAATTCAAGGTCTTTCTGGGGAGTGGCACTAGCAAGTCACCTGCAGACCTGTGACTGCGGAGCGATCCACTCACCAGAGTGCCAGCGTAGTTTCGGTGACCTCCGGATTAAGTGACACTTGGCTCTCCACAGCCACATTTGTCATCAGGCAGCTTGATTGTCTTGGGGGGCTTGGAATGAGAAGTCCCCCAGATGTTATTAATGCCAGTGTCCACTCTCTAGGTTTGTACAAATAATATTCCCATGGCTCTTTGGAGAAAATGAATTGTTACATTTCATGCTCGCTCTGAATCCAGAGAGCTCATTGATATGTTTAGGTTAGTAGAATTTAGCCAAAGTCATGGGGGTTGAGAGACATAGAGTCCTCAGGTGTCCTTAGCTGAGCTCGCTAGGTCGTCTCACTGAGATGATGTTGGTTTATAGTCTATTCTTTAGAGTTGGATTTTTGGACAGCAAGACTCAATGGGAGCCAAATGAGACGAGAATGTTAGAAGAAAAAAAGAAAAGGTTTAAATTACAAGAGGATCTGACAATGAGTTATTGTGAACAGAGTCCATCCTTGTCAACAGAGTGAAGTCTCCGTGACAAGGCTGTTCCCTCACAATGACTCAGTTGTGCAGAAACTATGTGTAAAACATTCCACATCCAAACCTTAAGAATGGAGTCACAGGAAACAGGGTTTCTACAGAGTATTAGGAACTTGATATTTTATGCCAAGTCTGTGTGTCTGTAATAATGTAGGAGGTTGTGTGGAGAAATTTATACACCCTGCGTGCCTTTGCACTGCCACATAGATGAAAGGAAAAGACATTTTTGAGCCCCCGTTACCTTGATTTATTACCCATACTGCTAAAACTGCCTGGACATCCACCAATTCTGTCTTGTGCTGAGTGTTTCTATGTAATATTAATAAAAGAGGTCCTGGACTGAATCAAGGGAGGCAGACATTTACTTTGAGACTCAAAGTGACAGTCAGCACTCCTTATTTAATGTCTCTTTGAGTGTTCCTTACGGTATACATTTATTATTTAGGCCTCTACCTGAATTTGGGGCAAATTACTTAACCTCTGTAATCCCTACTGTTATCAGCTTTGAAAGGTAGGCTTGCTGATAGAATTAAATGAGATGACTTATGTCAAGTGTCTGGAGCATAAATATTGAGAGGAAACTGGCTGTAAGAACTTGGAAATGCAACAACCACTCTTAGATTCTGTTTCCTCATCTATAAATTCTATGGAGTATATGGGAGCTGTCTAAAATGAAAAGGCAGCTTTAGAATTTCCCATTTCTTTGCTATGGGAGGCATTTAGGCAGAATAGAGAAGGAGTTCTCCATCCTGGTGCATTAAAGTCAATTGGAAGCAATTTTTAGATTATGATCTAGACTCAGTTAGAGGTTCTGATTCAGCTGGTCTTGGATGGAGCCTCAGTTCAGTTGCTCAGTCATATCTGACTCTTTGTGACCCCATGAATCGCAGCACACCAGGCTTCCCTGTCCATCACCAACTCCTGGAGTTTACTCAAACTCACGTCCATCAAGTCGGTGATGCCATCCAACCATCTCATCTTCTGTCGTCCCCATTGGACATCTGTATTTTTTTCCATCCACCCTACTTGATTCTAACAGGCAGACAGTGCTGCAAACCACTCAACCAGATAACTGCTTGAAGATTGTTTATGAAGCCAAAGCCTAATATATAGCATCTGGGAAGACCAGGTAGCAGCCTTCTCCAGATCAAATCCTGTAAGATTTCCAGATGTAGCATTCTAGATTTCATCTCATCACTCTTCAAGGAACACATTCATACACATTTGTAACACCTTGGTCCTTTGGCAGCAGAAACTTGGTTTCCTAGGGTCTTTAGGGCTTCTAGGGTTACTCACCCAGAATTAGATTGCCATTCTTGGCCTGGGGCTCTGAGACAGGAGCAGGTCAAGTTTGTAATGTTTGTAGATTCTTACTTGCAAGGAGGGAAGATCAATTTGAGTTACAATATTGGTATTGGAGGAGAGAAAAAGTCATTTTAAGATTTCACCTGCTTTCTAAGTTCAGGGGGAAAATAGCCCTGAAAATAGTATGCATAATCTGCAGGTTTACTGTGGTTTCAAACAACGATTTCTGCACAGACTTCGGCTTTCACATAGCTTGTCTGCCTCTTGTTCCAAACACAGTTCCAACGTAGCTATCGAACGTGCCAGATTTATGAACTCAGGAGGCAAATGAGCACACAGAACTGAATGGATGAAAACAGAAGTAAAATAGAGTCTGCTTTCTCAAGGACCTAGTAGCTGATAAAGAGCTAGGTTAATAAGCAGAAACACTTTGCTATGAACATCTATAGAAAGAACAATCCTGAGAGAGAAATTATGCCACCATTAGGGCTACAGGCCTGGTAATTGATCCTGATGGTAGGTTAAGTTTAAAATAAATTTCTACCTCATCTTCCTTTGGAAGAAGATAAGAATGATAATACAGCACCCAGAAAATGTGACCTCAGGGCTATTTACACACAATAAAGGAACAAAGCCTAGTTTCTCCCCTAGCATCATGGTAAGTGTGTTTTCCCAACAATGCTGGGGTAACATTTTATCCTGTTACTCTAGGAATGCAGTAGGTATGGGCTGTTTTCCTTTTATTTTTTACTTTGTGTTTGTTAAAGAAGTGAAAATAAGTCATTACCACGTGAATCAGTCGGTGTGGTGTAGTGTCTGGTGCTGTGTGATGTAGTGTTAGGACTCAGCCTGCTTACTCTAATAACTGAGTGACTTTGGGTAAGTTACTTTATATCCCTGTGCTTCAGTTTCCTCATCTGTAAAACAGGAATTTATGATAGAACCCTACCTGTGTAGTCCTATCTATAGAATTGTGAAAATTAAACCATGTAAAGCATGTATAGTATTCAGAACAATGCCCAGCATATAATAAATGCTCACTGGATCCTAGCTGTTACTAAAACATGTGAACCAGAAAAGGCACATTGACACTTTTATCAAAATTAGTTCAAAGTAAAAGACCATTTCCTTCCAGTTAATGCTGCTTTAAAACACCAATTTACAGGACTGCTAACAACCAAGACAAGGAATGCAGGGCCCTGATGGATCACCAGGGATCCACTGACTTGTCTTTGAGCAACTCAGTCATCTTTCTTGTCTTTAATTTTTCTCCCTTTGCCATGAATGTAATTCAGACTTTCCATTAATTATGTTGTGAGGAAGTGTGTAAGGGAAACACACACATATAGTAAAGTAGAATCAAAAGAAGCAAAGATCTGTAAAGTGCTTTGCACCACTAAGAAAAAAGTGCCTGTTAAGTCCTGTGTTTCTATGTGGACCATTTCTTTTTTCTTCCTCTGCCTTCTGTATGCCCTTAATCAGCTCCACTCTGCTGCTCTAGGAAGCTGTGTTGCTAAAGGCCCAAGGCCTCTGGTAGGGGGGCAGTACCTGCTGGGGGGGGAGGGGGCTTTACTTCCCCAACTGGACCCCCAATGCGCCTAAACCCGAGGGCCCTTTACATGGGCCAGATGCTAAGAGTGACTTGAGAGCGACAGGGGAAGAGAAAAAAGATTTTAAAAACCTAGCAGTGCCTTTCAAAAATGTCTTATTTTTATTTTGTTTTTATTTAGTGAATTTTTCACTGGCAATGCTAAATCCAGGCAGAATTCTGGAAGAAGAAATGACTAGGTAATTGGCTAATATGTGTATATATCATATGTACTTCTTTATATTGTACTTTTAAAAAACATTTTATTTGAAAATAATTTCAACCTTATGAAGAGTTATAAGCATGTGCAAGGAATCCCTGTATACTTTTTAGCTTTTGTTAGACTCTTTATCCTATTGCTTCCATTTATACCCCTCCCCTGCCATTTAAAGTAAGTTACACAGGGGACTTCCCTAGTGGTCCAGTGGTTAAGACTCTGTCCTCCCAATGCAGGAGGCCTGGGTTTGACCCCTGGTCAAGGAAATGGATCCCACGTGCTATTATGAAGACCCAGGGCAGCCAAATGAATAAATGTTTTTTTTTAAAAGTTGCCCAGAGCATGGTCCTTTACTCATAAATACTTCAGGTTGGTTCCCAGAACAGGGCATTTTCTTCGTAACCACAGTACAGCCATCAACCTCAGTACATTTAATATTGATACAATACTTAGACCTGGTCTACCATCTGAATTCCAGTTTTGTCTGTTGATCTAATAATGTCATTTAGGCATTTTTTCCCCTTTCTTCAGCCTTCTTTTTTTTTTTTTCTTTTTTCTTTTTTTTCCTTCTTCAGCCTTCTTAATAGAAATCCCCAAAGCCTGTCACATAATGTTTGTATGTTGACTTTTCAATTAATGTTGCTGACTTAAATGAGTACTGTCTGTAACCGTAGCGGCCTGAAAGGAAAATATATTTGCGAGTAATGAAATTGAATTTATTTCTAATGATACTAACTTCCCTCTAATTTAGTTAAGACTACACTCTGAGTTGATTTGAATTCATAACATTTTAGCATTGGTTTTAAAAAAATCTTTCAACTTCTGCCAATCAGGAAGAGGGTTTTTTGTTCTTTGTGTAAACAATATGGGAAAAGCTTACACTAAGAGCCATTTTGCATGTTCAGCCTATTTATTCCTGTATTTGCAATGTGGTGAAGCTTTTCAGAACAGTAAGATATGCAAGTCTAGAATGTGAATTATGGAAGAGTCAAATTGTGTCTACAGATTATCAATATAAGTTTTAAAATGATTCATGCACACCACTGTATGTTTGCAGTTAACCACACAACTTTATTTTACCTTTGGCTAGTAATTCAAGTGGATAGATTGGCCACTGTTCTATTATAATGTAAGAAAAGAGAAAAAAAATGTGTATGTGTTATAATGTCCTACATGGTGTTTGAGATCTGTCAGTAAATTTATTAATTTCCAATTCTGAATATTTCTCTCCCAAACATTAAGACTCTATTTAAAAGAAACTTCTGAATTGTTTTCCAGATATGCATATTATTATTCAGGATTAGGTGCTGGAGTTCTTGTTGCTGCCTATGTACAGGTTTCATTTTGGACTTTGGCAGCTGGCCGACAGATAAAGAAAATTAGACAAGAGTTTTTTCATGCTATTCTACGACAGGAAATAGGCTGGTTTGACATCAGTGACATCACTGAACTCAATACACGGCTAACAGAGTAAGTATATTGTTACCTACACATCCGTAAAGAAATTAACCACTAGCTATGTGCAAACTTGTCAAGGGAAGATTTTAAATGAAAAAAAAAGTTTGCTCAATTAAACATTTGGTGTGTTTTGGGAATAGATGATCTGATAGCCATCTCTAGCAGTTAGAGCCTATGCCACAGTACATCTTCCTTACCTGTTAGGTTTGTTTTTTTTGCCTCAGTTACATAAGTAGGTGTATTTGAGGACTGAGCTCACATCCTTTGGGGCTTCCTGGTGGCTCAGACAGTAAAGAATCTGCCTGCAAATGCAGGATACCCAGGTCCAATCCCTGGGTTGGGAAGATTCCCTGGAGAAGGAGATGGCAACCCACTCTAGTATTCTTGCCTGGAGAATTTCATGGACAGAGGAGCCTAGCAGGATACAGCCCATGGGGTCACAAAGAGTCGGATGCGACTAACACACACACTCACATCCTTTACTTATTTCTCTCTCATGGAGCTTATCACAGGCCTGACAGATATTAAGATGGCACTCTGGTAAGATGGATGAATGAGTGAGTCAGGGATTGAATGAATTCATAAAGAGACTTCTCTTAGTTCTTGTTGACTCTTCACTTATTCAACAAACAATTGAGGGCTTGTTAAACACTGTTCTAGATGTTTGTGGTTTAACAGTGAATGAGGCAGAAATCTCTAGCCTCTTGTTGCTTATGTTCCAGGATGGGGTGATAGATGATTAGCGTTTTCTGGCTGGAGATCCTGCCGAGAGGGTAGTGAGCAAATGTCCGGGAGGAAGGAGGATCAGGGCACTTAGGGCCTGGCTGGCCTCCATAGGGACCTCAGGTCTGCCACTGGACATTTTTGACCTGAGGAGTAGCATGTTCAGACTTCCATTTCCAAAGGATCACTCCGGCTGCTGTACTGAGAACAGAGTGGGTTAACAGAAGCACCACGGGTAGAAGGAAGGAGCACTTCCTTATTCCTACTTTCAAACAAAATTGAGACATATGTTCAAAATGCTAATCCTTCTCTAATAGGATTAACTAACTGAACAGCATCAACTTTTAATGATACTGACTTCCCAGAAGCATGAACTAATCCTGAATTTCTTCCTTTGTACAGTTTTTAGGTGGGGAAAGTGTCATTCAAGAGGCTAAGACTGTGAGAAGGGCTTGCGGGCATCTGAACGAGCTTTGCCTGTGTCTGTGTTGGTTAGATGTTTGCTTCGCCTTTCTGACTGAAGACCTGTAACCACTTAGGTGTGATCTTTTTTAGTGACATCTCCAAAATCAGTGAAGGAATTGGTGACAAGGTTGGAATGTTCTTTCAAGCAATAGCCACGTTTTTTGCAGGATTCATAGTGGGGTTTATCAGAGGATGGAAGCTCACTCTTGTGATAATGGCCATCAGCCCTATCCTGGGACTCTCTACAGCTGTTTGGGCAAAGGTATGTGAAACATGGGCATGACCATGTGTGTTAACTGACACAGATAGAGTTATCTTCAAGATGCAGGATTCTGGTTGTGTGTAGTACAGATCTATGTTAAATGTCACTCAAAATGCATGCAGAAGCATGTTGTTAATATGGTGCTCTAATAGGGAAGAGTATTTTTAATGTGATTCAAAATGTCAGACACGGGACTTCTCTAGTGGTCCAGCAGTTGAGACTCCGAGTTTCCAGTGCAAGGGATTTGAGTGTGCTCCCTGGCCGGGGAACTAAGATCCTACATGCTGCATAGCCAAAAAACCAAAACATCACAGTTATTACCTCAATTACAGTTTTTGCACTCTTATTTTTTTTTTACTTGTTTTAAAATCAATAAAATATTATTGATAATTTTTTTTATGGTTATTTATTTGGCTGTGTCAGGTCTTAGTTGTGGCACATGGGATTTTTGTTGTGCTGCATGGGTTTCTCCAGTTGTGGTGCATGGACTTTTTATAGTTGTGGAGAGTAGGCTCAGTTGCTCAGTGGTATGTGAGATCTTAGTTCCCTGAAGCTGGGTTGAACTCGTGTTCCCTGCATGGGAAGACAGATTCTTAACCTCTGGACCATCAGGGAAGTCCCTGCACTGTTGTTATTACCTTGGGTAAATCTCCTGGCATAGTAATTTAAAATACATAAATCGTTATGTCCCTATTTAAAGAAACATAATTTAAAAGTTACATCGCCTCTTGGAAAAAAAAGAAAAGTTACATCACTCAGTCAGTCACTCAGTCGTGTCTGACTCTTTGAGACCCCATGAACTGCAGCCTGCCAGGCTCCTCTGTCCTTAGGATTCTCCTGGCAAGAATACTGGAGTGAGTTGCCATTCCCTTCTCCAGGGGATCTTCCTGATCCAGAGATCGAGCCTGGGTCTCTTGCATTACAGACAGATTCTTTACCACCTGAGCCACCAGGGAAGCCCAATTTAAAAATATAACATAACTTCAAATTATTGCATGACTATAAAACATTTAACTAAGTTTGGATTTGCTGTTTAATTGTGACGGTTACATGGCACTCTGCCAATTTTGCCTTGCAGTAAAATCCACATAACCTGTTGCATTTCAGCCAACACTACAGGGTTGAGAAATTTTACTGGCAATTTTTGCTCATTTTGGGGTTGATGATTTACTTAATAGACAACTGGCATCTCTTGTGTTTCGATTCTTCCTTTAGCTTTCTCCTGCAGCATCTTGTTTAGCCATCTTATAATTCAGTAGACTATCCATGAGTAGGTCTGGAAATGTGGTTTTCAAAGTGATTAAAAATCATTACACAATAATAATAAGGATGATGAATCCTTTCCAAGAAGTAAGATTTTAGTTTAGTTTAGTTTGCAATCAATAGAGAAAAAATGGCAGTAGATGTGGAACTCAACACTATTACCAAAAACACTATCTAGTGAATTATATGTGCCTTTCCTTTTCCTCACTCTGTTACTGAATCAAGTCTGGCTGCTTGAAAAAAATCATTACTTGCAAAAGCTGGTAGAAAGGAAAGTTGCTTTTAATCAGAATGCCGGTAATCTGGGAGAGATGGTGGACTCAGTGTCCACCAAAAACCATCTCCAAAGATTCTGTTCACTCATGAAATATTTTTAAGGGGCAAAGGAAAGCATCTCAGTTAATCATCGTGACAAGAGGGTCAGAGTTGACAGTACTCCCCATCATGCAGACCTATGAGCAGGCCTGTCAACTTCTTGTGATTTTTCTTTAAATGCTATCTCTTTACACAGTTTATTCATGAGATTACTGAAGGGGAAGCCAGGGAAGAGACCTGGCCATTTGTTAATGACTTATTCTTTATTTCTACATCTTTGATCCATGAAAAGAACCAACAAGTTAGGTGAAGTATTGTGTGATCAAAAGATTTGAAAGGGGGACTTCCCTGGTGGTCTAGTGGCTAAGACTCTGCCTTCCACAGGGGGTGTCAATTCGATCCCTGGTCGGGGAACTAAGGTCCTACATGTGGCCAAAAATTTAAAAAAAAAAATTGTGCTAGGGCTGGAGACAAGCAGAACATGGGGCTGCTTGGTTTAAGGTAGGTGGGATGACAGAGGGAGAGAGAGAAATCAATAGAGAGAAAAAGTAGCAGATGTGGAGAGCTTTTTCCTGAGAGCTGCTTACAACTTCCCTGGGGCAGAGTTCCTCAAGGCAGATCACACCTAGCCTTTGCAGGGGAGTGGAAGAAGCTGTGGGATGTGGTACACTGAGTGATGTTTGCTGCATATCTACAGCGTTTGGTAAAGGACAGGGTTTGGGAAGAAAAAGTAAGTTGAAGAGTTGATCAGAGTGTCTTTTAACTTTTTTCCCTATTTGAAAGTCATGTGTTTCTCTTCTTTCCAGATACTCTCAGCGTTTAGTGACAAAGAACTGGCTGCATACGCAAAAGCAGGTGCCGTGGCGGAAGAAGCTCTGGGGGCCATCAGGACTGTGATCGCTTTTGGGGGCCAGAAGAGAGAGCTGGAGAGGTCAGGAAGGCCCTTTGTCCACTGGCTCAAAGAGCTCTCTTCTATTGCATTTTATTACTTATTCTTCTGTGGTATGAGGGCTACAGTCCATATGATCACAAAGAGTCGGACACAACTGAAGACACTTTTAGCACTCAGGCATGCACACGTGTCTACTGCTTTCCTTTGCCTAATATAAACCACTTACCCACAAAACATAGACACCCTTTATTGATGGCTGGAGTTTGTCAGATTTTACAGCAGGGTTCTGACCTTTTTTGGCTACCCCGGTGGCTCAGATGGTAAAGAACCCATCTGCAATGTGGGAGACCTAGGTTTGATCCCTGGGTTGGGAAGATCCCCTGGAGGAGGGCATGGCAACCCACTGCAGTATTCTTGCCTGGAGAATCTCATGGATGGAGGAGCCTGGTGGGCTACAGTGCATGGGATGGCAAAGAGTTGGACATGAGTGAGCGACTAACACTTTCACTTTCTGAACTTTTTATGTTCCATGGACTTCTTTGAAAGTCTGATGAAGCCTATGGACTCCCTCTTAGAATAATGATTTTAAATGCATAAAACAAAATACGTAGGCTTACAGAAAACCAATTATAGTGAGGCACAGTCATCAAAACATTCTTTAAATTGTGATACAATAAATCCATGTCTCTATTTTTAACCTATTGAATATCAAGAACTAACTATAGGTCTTATACCTACTGTAATTCAAAGTAGGTCTGTGGGTAAAATGTATTTCAAGATATCTGTACAAAGTAGAACATGATATGAAAATGATCTGGGGTTTCTATTGGCAACACAGTCACAGTTACTGCTAACACTACAGGGGCTTGTTGCCTGCACTGATAATCGAAGGAAATGCTGAATTTTGGCTAGCGGTTAACAAAATTAAAAGTGTAAAGTTTAAATTCCTTAAGCAGAGATTCCACATCGAGTACCTCTGGTCTAAGGGGAGTTGATGGACAAAAATGTATGGGCCAGAACATACCCCCTAATAAAGGCTACTCAACTCTCCAACCAGTTTTCTTTAAATAATAACATACCCTAATATAACTGAAGTTTGACTCCATGTAAAATATGTTCTTTTGCCATTCTGCGGGACTCCTGATGCCCCCGCCTCTATGAAAGAGAAATTCTCAGGAAATTCTCTAGCCTTGAAAGCAAAGGTCCCCACTCCCCTCTTTTTCATTCTCATTTTTCTGTTCCTTAAGTCCTCTTGACAGCCAACCTGTGCCTGGTTCTCTAACCGCTTCCTTTTTCTTTCACTGCTGTTTCCTGCACACAGTAGCCCACACACCTCAGGATGTGAGTGTAATCAGTGCCGCTCCATTAGCTGCAAAAGGCGAGCCATCTAAGCAAAGGTAATTACAGCATGTCCACCAGTGTCCCCGGACCCCGTGTCACTGGGGCAGATGTAAAGCTCCCTGCCCGCACCTTGCAGCCGGGCCCCCTGGGATTCAGCACAGCCCCGGGCGTGGGGTGCCGGCTGTCCCCCCAGGGACAAAGCTCTGCTGAGTCAGTGCCTCGCCCAGCACTGAGGAAAGAGCACCGGAGGCTCAGGTGCTTTCAGTAATCAAAAGATATAATTTTGGGTGGCAGGATGCATTTTTAAAATGCATCTTATTTGGTTAAACTAAAAAAGATATGATGTTGTTTTTGTTACAAACATTCTAATGGATATGATATTTTCCCTAAAGCCTCATTGTACATCCAGTGGATTTTTTCTTTTCTGACTTTAAGGAGCCAAAATTAAATTTTATATACTCTCTGCATCTCTCATGGAATGACAGGCTTAACTGAAATTGATGGAAAAAAAACATTGTTATTTAACAGAACCATTCTAGACATGTGTACCTTCATGTCAAATCCCAGAAGCCAGTAATAACGGATTTTACTAAATATTTAAACTTACGGTAATAATAGAATGAGTGGTATTTAGGAAGAGATTAAATTCTAAAACAATGGCAATGATGATAAGAATAGGATTTATCAGATTGCCCCAACTGTGTGCCAGCACTGTTCTAACAACTTTCTGACATTGTCTGTCCACCTCGCACCATCTGGCAAGGTGGGCATCAGTACCTCCACTTTGTAATGCCATTTGCAGCCGTTGTGCATGGGCCTAGAGCCTGTCATCCTACCAGAAGTAAGCCAGACAAAGACAGAAATCCTATGACAATGTGGAGCCTAAAAAATGATACAAATGAACTTATTTCAAAACAGAAACAGACTCACAGCCATAGAAAACAGACCTATGGTTACCAAAGGGAAAAGGAGGGGAGGGGGAAATTAGGAGTTCAGGATTAACATACACTCACTGCTCTATATAAAATAGGTAAGCAACAAGGACCTATTGTATAGCACAGGGAACTATACTCAATATATTGTAATAATCTGTAAGGTAAAAGAATCTGAAAAATGTGTGTGCGTGTGTGTATAGCTGCATCCCTTTGTACATCTGAAACTATCACAATGCTGTAAATCAACTATACTTCAATTTTTAAAAAGCAATTCCATTTTACAAGTGATTAAACTAAAATCTAAAAAAGTTGAGTAAGAAACTATATCCCATAAGTAGTGACCTCTTTGTACCCTGTACCCTGGCTTAATCAAAAACAGAACAAAACAGAAACCAAAGCGAAGCAAAAAAGCAAAGGCTGGAGTGTAAGTACGCAAACAGGTAGAATCCCATCCTTACCCACTGGGGTCAAGTTTCCCTGGTGGCTCAGATGGTAAAGAATCTGCCTGCAATGCAGGAGACCCAGGTTCAACCCTTGGGTCAGGAAGCTCAATGGCAACCCACTCCAGTATTCTTGCCTAGAATCCCATGGACAGAGGAGCCTGGTGGGCTGCAGTCCATGCAATTGCAAAGAGTCAGACATGACTGAGTGACTCACACTTTCCCTTTCACCCAGTGGGACAGCAGAGAAGACAAAGTAGCATGTCCTGAGAATGTAACTGCTTTAAGAATCCCAAACAGTGTTTACATTTTGGTGTCACTCCTGGTGGGCGTGGTTTCTCTTCTTCCTCCTTAACCTTGACTTGTGATGCTGACCATGAAGGTTGATGGTGAGGTTCTCCCAGGGTTGGGCGTTCAGTCCTGGATCAGCTCTGGGAACATTGGTGGGACTGGTGGGGACTGAGGGAGTTGTGTCCAGGCCAGTAGAGAAAAGGCTCAGATGGGTTGTGGTCCAGGCTGACCCTGCACTGGTTCAATTCCCGGGTAGCTGGGTATCTCCACGGGTTTCTTGTTTGATGGCTTTTGTCCCTTAAACTTCTAGCTGTCCAGGAGGGGAATATAGCTAAGATTATGGATTCTTATTATCATATTTCCCCCTTCATTTTCGGGTAGGTATCAGAAACATCTAGAAAATGCCAAAAGGATTGGAATTAAAAAAGCTATTTCAGCGAACATTTCTATGGGCACTGCCTTCCTGCTAATATATGCATCGTATGCACTGGCCTTCTGGTATGGATCCACTCTAGTTATAGCCAAAGAATACACTATTGGAAATGCAATTACAGTAAGTCATTTTCCTAATATTTGTGACAAATCTGAAAATATTGTTTATCTCTCTACCTCTTCTTTCATTTTCCTCCTTTTTGAAGGATGAACCATAGTTCTAACCTTTTTACTTGTGGCAAATCTTTGCTCAGTCCTATGCAGAGCTGGCCTTCTAGAATACACAGAGCGTAACATGTGGTTAGGCCAATTGAGAAACATATGGAGCATATAAAGAAAGATGGAAAGAGTTTATGAATGAACAAATATCAATTGGCACCATCCTCGTGGTGCCTGTGATTTTCATTATATAAGAAAGTAAACATTATTATACATAGATCATAGTATGAAAGAACATTTAATTTATATCATATAGGCTTTCCAAATACAAGATGAAAAGTGATTTTAGGTTTTTTTTCTTCTATAAAATGAAAATAAATTCATTTTATGATTAGAAAAATTATACATACTAGTTATACAAAAGATTAGAATACTTTTAAAAATTAGAAATTACTTAGAATTACTTATGATCTAAAAATCCATATATGCGTAATGATAACTTTTGGTGTATATCTTCCAGATTATTTTCTGTATATGGGTTTTTTTCTCTTGAAACCTAAATTGTATTATGCATATCTTTTTGTAAATTTTTTTATAAACAAGATATTGTGACCTTCTTTCCATGTCAGTGATGGTCAGGACACCATGTAACCATTCAACTAGCCATGTTTTAAAACCTGCACTTCCCTGTCTTTCTAAACAGGGGACATGGAACACAGTTTGACCCCTTGATGATGACTTAGGGGCATTATGAAAATGTATCATTTCAGAATGTTCTCTAGAGTGGTACTTTCAGACCCCCGTCAAAGTGTTGAGGGCTGTTTGGCTGGATGAGGTGTCATCACTGCCGAGTCTGTTTTTTCTCATGTTGGTTGGTCCCCTCTCCTTGTCAGCTTGGAAGCACGCCACCTCTCTTTACTTCCTCGCTTGCTAAATTTTACAAAGCAGGGAGGTTGAGCCCTGACTCTGGCATTCATCCTCTCTGGCCTGGTCTCCCCATTTGTTGGGTGTAGACAGTGACTTCTCCCAAATAGGAGGGCAGAGTGATCCCATGATGCAGGGAGCCCAGTGATGACGTCTTCATAAAGACCAAGGACTCGAGTGTGTTAACTTTATGGCATTGCTTCTGGTAGGGACGTTGTTTTGCTCTCTTGCTGGTCTTTCTCTGTATGGCAGATAGTAGATAGATGTTTGAGTCCTGGTATGTTAAGTGTTATTGTTTTTTGTCATCTTCTGAGAAAAGCCGAACTATAAGTAGATGCTTCACCATGCCCAGAGAGAAAGGAGTCATTTCTCTTCATTTATGTTTTCTCAGTTAATGTATGCTAATAACCTGGATTTCTGAAACTACAGTCTTAACTTTTCTGTATCAATTTGTTTTCCTAGTGGAAAAAGAAAATATGAAGGGAAATGTGTTAAGTTTGTGTGCTATAGTACAGACTAATTGTGTAAAGGAATTATTTTTTTTTCCATTTATTTTTATTAGTTGGAGGCTAATTACTTTACAATATTGTAGTGGTTTTTGCCATACATTGACATGAATCAGCCATGGATTTACATGTATTCCTCATCCCGATCCCCCCTCCCACCTCCCTCTCCACCCAATCCCTCTGGGTCTTCCCAGTGCACCAGCCCTGAGCACTTGTCTCATGCATCCAGCCTGGGCTGGTGATCTGTTTCACCCTAGATAATATACATGTTTCGATGCTGTTCTCTCAAAACATCGCACCCTCGCCTTCTCCCACAGAGTCCAAAATTCTGTTCTGTACATCTGTGTATCTTTTTCTGTTTTGCATATAGGGTTATCGTTACCATCTTTCTAAATTCCATATATATGTGTTAGTATACTGTATTGGTCTTTATCTTTCTGGTTTACTTCACTCTGTATGATGGGCTCCAGTTTTATCCATCTCATTAGAACTGATTCAAATGAATTCTTTTTAATGGCTGAGTAATATTCCATGGTGTATATGTACCACAGCTTCCTTATCCATTCATCTACTGATGGGCATCTAGGTTGCTTCCATGTCCTGGCTATTATAAACAGTGCTGCGATGAACATTGGGGTGCACGTGTCTCTTTCAGCTCTGGTTTCCTCAGTGTGTATGCCCAGAAGTGGGATTGCTGGGTCATATGGCAGTTCTATTTCCAGTTTTTTAAGAAATCTCCACACTGTTTTCCATAGCGGCTGTACTAGTTTGCATTCCCACCAACAGTGTAAGAGGGTTCCCTTTTCTCCACACCCTCTCCAGCATTTATTGCTTGTAGACTTTTGGATAGCAGCCATCCTGACTGGCGTGTAATGGTACCTCATTGTGGTTTTGATTTGCATTTCTCTGATAATGAGTGATGTTGAGCATCTTTTCATGTGTTTGTTAGCCATCTGTATGTCTTCTTTGGAGAAATGTCTGTTTAGTTCTTTGACCCATTTTTTGATTGGGTCATTTATTTTTCTGGAGTTGAGCTTCAGGAGTTGCTTGTATATTTTTGAGATTAATCCTTTGTCTGTTGCTTCATTTGCTATTATTTTCTCCCAATCTGAGGGCTGTCTTTTCACCTTACTTATAGTTTCCTTTGTTGTGCAAAAGCTTTTAAGTTTCATTAGGTCCCATTTGTTTATTTTTGCTTTTATTTCCAATATTCTGGGAGGTGGGTCATAGAGGATCCTGCTGTGATTTATGTCAGAGAGTGTTTTGCCTATGTTCTCCTCTAGGAGTTTTATAGTCTCTAGTTTTACATTTAGATCTTTAATCCATTTTGAGTTTATTTTTTGTGTATGGTGTTAGAAAGTGTTCTAGTTTCATTCTTTTACAAGTGGTTGACCAGTTTTCCCAGCACCACTTGTTAAAGAGGTTGTCTTTTTTTCATCGTATATTCTTGCCTCCTTTGTCAAAGATAAGGTGTCCATAGGTTCGTGGATTTATCTCTGGGCTTTCTATTCTGTTCTATTGATCTATATTTCTGTCTTTGTGCCAGTACCATACTGTCTTGATGACTGTGGCTTTGTAGTATAGTCTGAAGTCAGGCAGGTTGATTCCTCCAGTTCAGGAATTATTAACTAATGCACACAGATGTGATTTATAATGTGTGAACTGTTACTTTTTAATGTTAAAAATCTTATTAAAATGTATATATATATGTGTGTGTGTGTGTATATATATATATATATATATATATATATATATAAAACATGGCACTTTTTAAGGAAAGTTATATGGGGCCAAAATCTACCTTGTTTCATCTTGAACATTCTGTGTAATTCCATGCATAGTTAGAGAAAATAATGTAGTAATGAATAATACTGATGGAAAATGTTTTCCTCTGGTGGCAATGGCTTCAGAATCAAGGCAACAGGTTTGAAAAATCCTTCTGATTTTGTCTAAGCCCAGGAGAAGAACAACCAATAGTTTGACAAGATAGATGAAAAAATATTTTTGAGGTTGAAGAAACCCATTTGTGCAACAAAATTCTGTAGTGACCTTGTAAATTTTGCTCTTGTGCTGAAAAAAATCTTCAAGGGACAGACCTGATCTTGACCCTTCGGGCAGCCCGTGTTCCGAACATGATGTCTCAGGTGACAGTGGACACTGGGATGGGACAGGTAACTTTTCCTTGTGCTCTTTTGCTTAGGTCTTTTTCTCAATCCTGATCGGCGCCTTCAGCATTGGACAGGCGGCTCCCTGTATTGATGCTTTTGCCAATGCAAGAGGAGCAGCATATGCGATCTTTGCTATTATTGATAATGTGAGTCATTTATTATTTTTAATGCTGAAAATGTGTTTGAGGCCTGGATAATTAAATCTGGCTTTATGTTAAATGTCCTGTAAAAATTAAGTGACATGAAAAACCTCTGCTTCTTAATGAATAAAACCAAATGCCTCTTTTGAATATTTGTGAAAGTTTGAAAAATTACCTCTTTTTCAAGGTTAATTATTTGCATTGTATTCTAAGTCTGAGAACTCACAGGATCCCAAGATCAGTAATCAAAACCAGCTCTAAATGATGAGGAAACTTTTTCTGGTTAAGCCTAGACTTGACTATTTGTAACATTCACAATGGTTCCAAATTAAAGAATCAATACAAAATAATAATAAATAATAGAAATGGGATTTCAAGTAAGGAATAAATGAGGTTAGGAGTGCTTATTACTGTCCCTGCCTCAAGTTAGGGTTTAATAAAATTTAAGTTTTGAGTTAGCCAATTGGGGAATAAAAGGCAGAATGTGCTAAGAACTTTTATAAAGGAGAACAGATTTTTTTTTTTTTTTAAAAGAGTTCTCTCTCCAATAAACTTTATTTTAAAGAAAAAATATTTCTGAATGCTTATCTTTAATCAAATAGCACTGATCTCATTTGGGAAAGTGCCTCTGAACTAATGTGTCATTGTTAGAGTTCAAAGCAAAGATGTTTGTCTTCCTAGTTTTTCTCCTTTGCTCTTTCATCTTGTAGCCAGACTGAGAATATTATGCTTTGTAGACTGGATGAGTGGATGGAAGAGTGATTGGTGGGACCAAAATTGATAGTATGTTTTGCTGTGGGTTGCCCTCTCTCTCAAAAAAAAAAAAAAATTATCACTGTATATATGATATAATTTTGAATCAGTTGTATTGCATAAGTTATCTTGACTGAAGTGAAATAAAGAAAATCATTTTGACACATTAAAGGTGGTCTCTGCATTTATACAGAGAAAATGCTAGCTAGCTAACTGAAATGTAATTGTCTAGTCCAAGCAATTCCTGTTTCATCAGTCTAAGTCATGAGAAAATTGTTCAGCTTCTGCATATATTGAAAATTTACATCATTCCAAACTAACTTGTCCCTAACCAATTGTTCAGTCTTCTCAATCCAGTCCACACACTTATTGTTTAGAAATAAGCTAATTTTCACTAAATGCTGAAATACCTGGATATATCAATTATAGTATATTTTGTAATTGCAGTCATAGGAATGTACATTTAGAAAATTTATGAGGATATGCCAGAAACTTAAAGTGAAATATCATATGAAATGAAAAGAATATATCCCTTATGTGCTTTTTAAGAAAAACCTATTTTCAGAGAAGGAATACTTCCTTAAACACATAAACACAAACATACACACACACACACACACACACACACACACATATATAGTCTTCAACTTGGGTTCTGACTCACGTGAAGGGAATTATGCTTTTCTGGGTCCTGTTTTTGGAATTGCTGAAGCATATTCCTTAAAAATGCTATGATGGAATAGCCATTGAATTTTGTTTTGTTTAGGATCCTACAATTGACAGTTTTTCAGAGAGAGGACACAAACCAGACAACATCAAAGGGAATTTGGAGTTCAAAGATGTTCATTTCTCTTATCCTGCTCGGCCGGATGTCAAGGTATTATAAGTTATATTTATAGGGATTCCTAATTTAGATTGATTGTTTAATCATCTTCAGGAATCCACAGTCTCTGTTATTTTGATATGTATGTGCCTTTTCCTTTGGGGGTTATATTCCCTTATTTAATACTATTTTTCCAAATGTGAAATTGAGTCAGATTACTTCTCCTTCAGGCTCTTGATGTGAAGTGTACTGTTTTTCTCTCTTTCCCTTAAAGATCTTGAAGGGCCTCAACCTGAGGGTAGAGAGCGGGCAGACGGCGGCCCTGGTTGGGAACAGCGGCTGTGGGAAGAGCACAGTAGTCCAGCTGGTGCAGAGGCTGTACGACCCTGACGTGGGGCGGGTAAGTGGGGAGAGCCCCGCTCTTCCAAGTGGGAAGCTGGGTATCAAATAGCCCTTAGAAAATTTTTTTGATAACATATTTGCATGTGAATCCAATTTTGGTTTAAAAAAAAGGGCGGGGGGTGCTATGGAATTGCAGTGCATCTGGGTAAGACCTTCAAACCCTTGGGCTATTTTGACAAAAGTAGTCAAGACGATAAAACTCAAAGAAGCTAGACAGTGCTCTTCTCTGTTCCAGCTAAGCTTTTCATAATCCACTGTGTCACTGGAAAATAGTCATCCAAACCACTGAGAGGATTATTTTCAATGACTTACTGAGTTTGGTTTAAAATGTTCCACATTAGTAATTGTCAATAAGCTTGTGTTCAGGGTCACAAGAAATCTTAGGACAGTAATTAAATTCATCAAAGACAGTTGAGTTTTCTTCAGTGTTGGAATATCTGAAAAAGAAAGTGGAACAGTCTCTAAGAAACTGGGGACATGAGAAACAGTAATGGCCTATGGTATAGTTTTTTGATCTTTTAAAATTTTTATTATAAATTCCAACTTACAGAAAAGTTGCAAGTAAGGAAGTCACATATACTCTTCACCCAGATTTATTGTTTTTATTTTGACCTACTTGCATTATTATCATTTCTTTCTTACTACATGTTTATGTGTATGTATAAAACACAACACAAACATACATACCGTTTTTTTTTCTGAACCTTTGAAAGTAAGTTAAAGATATTATGCCCCTTGACCCTTACATACATTAGAGTATAATTTCTTTTTTTTTTTTAATGTTATTGGATTATAGGTTGTTTTACAATATTGTGTTCATTTCAGGCGTATAGCAAAGCAGAATGTATTTTCTGAGGGGACAACATTCTCTTACTTAATCACAAAACAATTATCAAAATCAGTAAATTTAACAGTAATATAGGGGCCCACAGCAAATATTCAAATTTCCTCAGTTGTACTGACTTGCGAACATTGAGTTTACCTGACATTGAAATGTGTTATAATTATGAAAACAGAAGTTTACAAGTTACACAGAAAAACACAAAAAAACCACAAAAAGGCATTAATATAGGACAGAGATTCTAGGATACACGAATTCTTTACTTTCTTTAATAAAATTAACAAAATTTCTTTGAAAAATCTGATACACCAAGTAGGAACATGGGTCCCTTCTCATTTCCTAAAGCAAATTCTAGGTTGGTTTAAGTATAAACAGTTTTCTTCATTTTTAAAAAAGAACCTAGTAAGTACTTACATTGAGATAAGCATTTGAAAACATCTTATTTTAAAAATTACTATTGGAGTAATACATTTTTAAAAGAAAATACATGTCAGCAGGAAAAAAAGGTCTTTAGAAATTCTATAACTCAGAGATATTCACTGTTCAAATTGTGATTTAAGTTTTCTTACTGCTGAAATAATGGAAAAAATGCCCAGTGGTACAGTTGATTGATTCAATTTTCCCTTAAATCTCTCTCCAATAAAAATCAATAAAGCTATAGTTTAAGAAAGAAAGAAATTGGAATGAAAAATTTATGATATATGGTAAAACTATTATATTACTATTTTATAAATTAATATGAATCTATCAGAGGCTATGAACATGCATATCTTTTGAGAATAAATGTGGATTTGTAAAAAAGTTTGAAGAAATGCTCAATTTCACTTATATATGAATTAAATATAACTAATACCATACACTTATTAATTAGAAAAGACAGATTAATATGATAAAAGCTAGTAAATTACAGTGAAGCAAATATATATATTCCTGCTGACACTGTAAATTATTAAAAATCTTTTTAGAGAGTTTGTTCAACCTTTATTCAGCAAATAATAAATACCCAACATGTGACAGTCATTGTATGAGTTAAGCAATTATTATTGGAGAAGAGAAAATGAAATACACTCTTCAGTCTGGTCATTCTGTCCTTTTACTATGATTGTCCTTCAGTGTTCTTTGCACGAAGCCAAATACTCAGCAGGTGGGAAGTGCAGAAGTACATTATGGTATTGACACATTATGTAGAGTAAAACATCATAAGGCCATCAAAGTGATATGTAGACTAGGCAGGTAAATGGCCATTTTAATTCAGATTTAATAATGGTAAGCAAAAATCATAGTTATGCCAAAATACATAGCAATATATAATCATTTATGGAGAATATTCCATCCATGAAAAACAGTATACATAAGATAATAAAATCAAAAGAGAGAATAGACTTTATTTTTAGCCTTGCACATTGCTCTTTATTTCCAATTCCCATTTCTAACCACTGAAATAAGTTAAATATTAGCTAAGGTATTTTTTTCTTTTTGTCTTGTCAGCAAACAGATTTTATTGAGCTATATTCTAAAAATAATATGCAAAGTTCTGATAAAGATTACTTAAAAGATAGGTTTCACCAATGTTGAAAACACCCCAATTAAAATAATAGATTCCAGTGTATAAATTGAATGGTAATAATTTAAATAAAAAATTAAAGCATTCAAAATATAGGACCTTTGTAAACACGGCAAGCAGAAATAGCTGATAATCCCACTAAAGTGTCTCTTAAAAGAATAAAGATATAAATCACTGGTGCTGACTTTAATATTATGTGAGTGCTAGTGAAGAAACTTTATTAGCAGGAGTTCCCTGGCGCTCTAAGTGGTTAGGACTCAGCACTTTGACTGCATGGCCTGGATCTGATTCCCTGCTTGAGAACCAGGATCCCGCAAGCCAAGTGGCATGGCCAGAAAAAGGAAAAGAAAAAATTTTATTAGCACCATTTTATTTACATGTCATGTGGTAAAATCATAAATAGCTCATCAGTTTGTATGGATCCAGTGGATTTATTGTTATTTTTTTAAATTGGCGGATAATTCCTTTACAGTGTTGTCTTGGTTTCTGCTCTACAACGTGAATCACACATTAGCTAAGGCTTTTTTGGTGACAAATGCTTTCAACGTCAGATGGTTTAAAAGATTTAATGGAAGTGTCTTGTTTCTTCAGATTATCATCGATGGGCAGGATATTAGGACATTTAATGTAAAGTATCTGAGGGAAATAATTGGAGTGGTGAGTCAGGAGCCAGTGCTCTTTGCCACCACCATTGCTGAAAATATCCGTTACGGCCGTGGAAATGTCACCATGGATGAAATAAAGCAAGCTGTGAAGGAAGCCAACGCCTATGAGTTTATCATGAGATTACCACAGGTAAAGCCTCTGTTCATTTGAGTGCCCTCGAACTTCACTCATGCCACTGAGTTCTTTCTTCAAAGCTTAAACTAATAATGTTTGAGGTTCCAGGTTGTCCAACTTTGCTAGGTAAGTCCCTTGAGTTATCCATTTGGAGGGTTAAGGAGTGTAGCTTGGTACAGTGACTCACAGGAAATTTTATACAGAGTTTGTGTTAGTAGTTTTTTAGAATGTGACATGATTTATTGTGATTTGTGACTCATAAACGCCCTGTTGTCTTCCATGAATCCCTAGACTCCATAGCTGCTTCTATTTGAAATATTTCAAGAGCTCTACCACGCTTTCTGTTGTAGAAATTTGACACCCTGGTTGGAGAGAGAGGGGTCCAGCTGAGCGGTGGACAGAAGCAGAGAATCGCCATCGCCCGGGCGCTGGTTCGCAACCCCAAGATCCTGCTGCTGGACGAGGCCACCTCAGCGCTGGACACGGAGAGTGAAGCCGAGGTTCAGGCGGCCCTGGATAAGGTGGGTGGATCCTCCACCCCTGAAGGACCAGCCCACTGAAACTTCACTGAAATTCTCACCAATGCTTTGCGAGCCTCGGCTGAAAAACGTGAACACGAGAGCAGTTGAAGCTCGCCCGTGGGGCTTTTGTTTTTAGCGTTTTATTTCATGTTGGAGTGCAGTTGATTAGCAGTGTTGTGATAGTTTCAGGTGCAGAGCAGAGCGCCTCAGCATTTCCAATCCATGAATCCACTCTCCCCCAAACTCGCTCCCACCCAGGCTGCCACATGACATTGAGCAGAGGTCCCTGTGCTATTCAGTAGGTTGGTTATCCATTTTAGATACAGCAGTGTGTACGTGTCAATGCCATGGGACTTTCTTGATTTCTCCTTTCTGTCAGGGCACATTGCAGAGAGAGGCAGGCAGCCCATTTCCTGATTTGCTTTATTGGACCAAGGTGCAGTTATCCTCCAGTCCAGGCCTGTGCAGTGAGCTGCTTAGCTTTGGGGGTTTTGTTTGGTTTTTTACACATGGTTAGGACTTTAGTCAAAAGTTCTTGCAGTAAAGTGTACAAAGAAAATTCTGATTACTTACCCAATGGTCCATCTGAAAAGCAGTTCAAAATACTTGCCTTATTTTGTAGCAGTACATCATCTTTATCTGTTCATAAAAGTGAAGGGGTGCTTCTCCGGAAATAAAGTTCGATTTGTGTGTTTCTTTAAGCATATAAATAAGGAACATATTTCAAGGCCGCTGAACTCATGGGCCTGGCTCAGTGTTTCTAAATCTCTCACTGTCGTCTTTACTAAGCTGAAGCTTCGCAGCATGAACCTTACCTTGGGACACTTCAAGGTTCGTGCTGGTGTCATCTGTCATGACAACACAGTATGAAGACTAGTCAGATGACACTATGTAAATAGATTTCACACACATAAACGTCATAAGCATTTTTGACTTCAGAAAGTTTAGTAATAAAATGTGCAAGTTATTCAACAGTCTATCCACGTTGCCTCTTGAAATACTGTTTTTTTGAATTGACCTACTTTATTTTTCAGTTTTTATTGAAATATAGTTGGTTTACAATGTTGCATTAATTTCAGGTGTTCAGCTAAATGATTCAGTCATACATATATATGTTTATGTATGTATATTATATATTTTATATCTGACATATGTCCTCTTGAAATTATACAGATGAGCTGTATGAACCTTATTTTCTCAGGAAAACTTATACTTGAATCCTAAGTAAACACAACTGCCTTGTGTGCTATAAACTGTAGTTAATTCAGGCTTCGTGGTTTATCACATTAACATTTTGGCTTATTTTATATAATGTAATTTAATAATTAATGAGAGAATATGATAATTATTCCTCATAAATTTGTGTACTGAATTACATTGCTTTCATGTATATTAAGTCTCAAGGAACCAAAATATAACACATAGGGGACTTATATTTGGTTGGTTAATTAGAAGTGACTTAAACCAGGAAATCATGAAAACAAATGCATGCATTCATTAAACAATCGATTTAAAACATGTCAGTATAGCTTTTTTAGCATAGAGTTGCGTGCGATAAGAGGTATTTAGGGAAAAGTCCCAGCCAGCCCTGGACCCAGGCCCCAAAGCTTTCTAGGAGGTGTGCATTCAAGGGTGGCAGCCCTGGCTGTGCTAAACAAGCAGAATGACTGACCAGTCTGTTCATGATGTGGATTCTGTCAGCAGAAGTTGTATCCGTGCAAGTTTTAATTCATATTTGGATACATTACTTCTTTCAATTTTAGCAGTTTTTGTTGGCAAACACAGAAGCTCTAAGGCCTCTTAAAGTCTATGCTTCAGACATTGAATAAGCATTGATTCCTTCACATCTTTTGCTTAAAACTAGTCACATGGCCTGCCCAAATTTGAGGAGGTGGAAAAATACAGTCCATCTCTGAAGGGAATAGTTGCAAAGAGTTTGGGGCCATTTTTTATCTACCGTAGTTGCTACAGATGGTTTCTAATCTACGGAATTGACTCCATCCATTGCAAGATAACTGAAATATTTTTCAGATGATAAACTATGCCTTTAAGAGGGAAGTCCTTCATACTGCACTCTCCCCCAGTGATACTGGTTCGTCAGTTGGCCGCTTCATCTGGTTAAAAACCAACTTTCTTTTAACAATGAAAAGTTGAGTTTTGTAATTCTCTGTCCCTTGAGGAGCATAAGGATATAACACTATTACTGTTTCTCCTCTCTGATTACCTAGCCTGGAAGCATAATATTTTCCTTTTGTAGATCCTTTCTACATTTAGCACCATCTCTTGTCTGGCACCATGTTATTGTAATTAGCTGTTTATTTATATGCTTTCTCTCTTTCTCTCTCCTAAGAGGCAGAACGAATAAATGGCTCATGTTTACTCTATAATACCTACTCCAGTGCCTGCACATAGTAAAGCCTGAATAAATTTTTACTGAATTGATTACCATGGCCTAGCTCATTGAGTAATACATTCTACATTAGAAAAAAATAATTAATGACCGTATCCACTTTTGGCTCAATAGATAGCAACTGTTCTTCAAAATAAATAATAGGTTTTCCAGTATAAAATCTTAAAGAATAGAAAAGCAGACTTTATATTTTGATTTTTTAAAGAAAGTCAATAATCACAAAGTTTTGTACCTGTGTCCCTCTTCTACTCATAGTGTTTCCATACTGGAGGGGCAGGAAAAGAATGAAAATAGTGATCTAATGAAATGATCCCTAAAAGTTTCCATTTATGCTTTTTTCCCCAGAAGTCAAAGAGACTCATAGATCAGTCCTTCCTCTGTTTGGGCCCACCTCTCATTCCTGTGCTGTGTGCTCAATCACACAGTCGTGTCCAGCTCTTTGGGAGCCCAGGCGCTGTACCTGCCAAGCTCCTCTGTCTGTGGGATTCTCCAGGCAAGGACACTGGAGTGGGCTGCCAAGCCCTCCTCCAGGGGATCTTCCCAACCCAGGGATCGAACCCAGGTTTCCCTCATCGCAGTCGGATTCTTCACCGTCACAGCCACCAGGGAAGCCCGCCTGCACATCCAACATTAGAAGTTTCAGATTTCTTCACAGTTGGTCTCCTTGAATCTGGGATACTTGTTTGCCAGTGTCTTGTCATCGTGGGGGGGTTTGAACATATTCTTTTGTGTCATATCTCCTCTACTCTAGCCAAAATTCTTTGGTCAAGGGTGACAGTTGCTAACTTCGAAATTCACAAATATATACTTTGTTTCTCCTGCACACTGGTCATTTAATCACAAGTCTGACTCCCAATTCCTTTGTTTTTATTTTTTTAAGTTTACATAGCATTAACCTATTGTTATCATAATGATAAACCCAGCCACTGTTAGCAGTTACTCATCACTATTAGTATCATGAATATAATTGGATTGATCAAATTATTTCCTATATACCTTATCATTCATGGACAAAGCTGTGCAACTTCCTTCTTAGTATATCAGTAAAGATCTGTGAAGGTTTCCTTTGGGGCCCCATTGCTAAAAATCAAAGAACAGTCTTAAATGTTGTCCAGTAGAGTTATGCTCTCGTCTCTGTCTTTTGATGCTTTCTTGTGTGTTAGTCACTCAGTTGTGTCTGACTCTGCAACCCCATCAATGGTAACCCGCCAGGCTCCTCTCTCCCTGGGATTCTTCAGGCAAGAATTCTGGAGTGGGTTGCCATTTCCTTCTCAAGGGAATCTTCCTGACCCAGGGATCAAACCTGGGTTTCCCCCATTGCTGGCAGATTCTTTACCATCTGAGCTACCAGGCTGTTTTATATTTATTGAAACATAATTGATTGATTTATCTGGTTATTAGTATAAGGCCTGAAGAAAAAAACTTTTTTTTCCAGGTGGCTACACAATTGACTCAGTACCATTAATCACATAGTCTACCTTTTCTCTACTGATAGACAATGCATATTTATCACACACTAATTCTTAAAAATGTATCTATTCTGGACTTTGTATATGGTTCTGTTTATCAAATTGTTCATGTGATAGCATCCTCTGGATTTTATTGTTTTAATTGCTGTAGCTTTTTATGTTTTAGTATCTAGTGGAGCTATTACCCAGATACTTATTAACTTTTTCAGAATTTTTGTGGATGCTCTTTTTAAAAAGATTGATGAATCTTTTAAAAAGATTCATATACCATGAAGTTCACCCTTTTTAAATGCACAGTTCATTGGTTTTTAGGATTAATATATTCACAAGATTTTGCAACCATCTGCATGATCTCACTGCAGAATATCTTCATCTTTCCCCAAAAAAAAAACAAACTCTTGTACCCCATAGTACTCACTCTATTCTACCCTCACCCTGGTTCTTGGCAACCACTAATCTTTCTCTCTCTCTGGATTTTCCCATTCTGGACATTTCCTATAAATAGAATCATACAAGGAATGGTCTGTTTTAACTGACTTCTTTAACTTAGCATCATATTTTCGAGGTCCATCCATATTGAAACATGTATCAGAATCTCATTTCTTTTCCTGGCCCAGTGCCATTCCATTGTATGGATATACTACCTTCTGTTTATCTTCTGATCAACTGAACACTTGGATTGTTCTCACTTTTTGGCTATTATGAATCTAGCCTCTTGTTTTTATGTTTTTAACTGCTTAGGTGATTTGGGCCACACCCTAAATACCATCCTAACAACGTGGTTTTATTGCCTCAGAGTAGGTAGGCGTGGTTGTTAGTCTAATAGGGTAATGAATATTAAAAAGAATAACTATTGTTAATGACATAACGTGAATAATTTGATGGACATTTTCCAGGGTATAAATGCCTATTCATAAACCCATCAAGCTAATGACATGTGAGTTCACTGAACTACTTAGGGGGTGATTTGTAGATTTCAGTATCCATAAAAACCACCCAAAGTATGTGTTAAAAACTACAGTTACTGGCCCCTCTCCAGAGTTTGTGACTGAGATGGTCTTTGAACCATGATTTAAACCATCTAGACCCCAGGGTATGTTTTTGCCTAAGGTAACTGCACATAGTCCATCAGAATTACAATCACAGTTAATTACAGAATTGCAGGCACTTCAGAAGAAATCAGACAGAAGTGCTCTGGAGAAGGCCTTATGTGGCAACAACTTCTGCACATGCTTCTGCTAAAGTCTTAGCATATCATATAACTCAGAACCAGGGCTCCTCACAATAGTATGAAAACATTAGAGAAACTCCAGAGTTTTCCATCTTCATCCTGGGGGCCTGGCCTCCGGTCTGGTCCAGAATTTAAGTCACCTGTATCCATTCACGTGTGAGCGATGCCTTTGTGCCCTGATCACACAGGCATGATGAGCTGCTGTCCCATCAACCACAGACACCCCCATCTGCGTGCTTCATTGTGTGTTAATCAACAGTGCAAGGAAGGTGTAACCCTGCTGCCCTCCATGCCTGTCCTTTTCCCCTCTAGGCCAGGGAAGGCCGGACCACCATAGTGATAGCCCACCGGCTGTCTACGATCCGGAATGCAGATGTCATCGCTGGGTTTGACGACGGAGTCATTGTGGAGCAAGGAAGCCACAGAGAACTAATGAAGAAGGAAGGGGTGTACTTCAGGCTGGTAAACACGCAGGTATCTGCTTCTTGGGAAGTTTTTCTGTTGTTTTATCCTTAATATAATATCTTTCTTTATTAAAATATCATATAGCTAATGCTGTACAGAGAAATCAGAAGTATCAGAAAGATGCCAAGGATACATCTGAGACTTTAATTCAGAGTCGTTGAAAGAATCTTGAAAGAAAGGTGGGAAGAGGGGGAAGTAAAAGAAAATGCCAAAAACATTTTGAACTTGTTGTTTAGGACAGTGATTCTTAATTGCCTGTTCAAACTAATGGGTCCTTCCCCCAGTAGATTAGGGATGTTCAGAGCGGTGGTGGGGGTAAGAGACTGATGCCAGGATCTCTGGCAGTTGGGAGAAGTCCTATGAGACCTTAAAATACTCCCCAGATCATCCTAATAAAGCAATGGCAAGATTCATGGCTCTTGGAAGTGAATAGTTCGGTGTTTTGTTTTTTGTTTTTGGCTTGAGAGATCTTAGTTCCCCGACTGGGGATCAAACCCTGCTCCCACAGGAGTGAAAGTGCCAAGTCTTAACCTCTGGGCCTCCAGGGAATTCCTGAGTTTGGTTTTCCTTTAAAACAACAACAACAACAACAACTATTCACTCTATTTCCTAAAGCAGGTTCTATTGATAATTATATTTGCCTTATTATTGAAATTAGTCACTTGAGCAATTTTGCAAAATAAATAACTGAAAAACATTTATCCTGTAAACACAATTCTTCTATTTGTAAAAGTTTATACATTTGCTTTGGTAACTGTAACTAATATGTACATATTTTTGTTATTTTTTCCTTCACATTTCAGATACACATCATCCAAATACTATAATTTTATATGTCCTCAGCAGTAATTACATTGATGTGTAATAAAATGCTCAATCATTTCTCTAAAGTTGAATACGTGACTTGTTTCTAGTAATTCTCTGTTCTAAATATTGCCCTTTGGGAGCACGTGGCAGGGAGTGGGGTGAGGGTGGGTTCCAAAAAAGTTAAGTCAAAAATTTGTTTTGTTTTCTGACAAATAATTTAACTCTTCTGAGTCTCAGTTTCCACATTTGAAATACAAAATCTACCATGTGAGGCTGCTGCAAGGCTAAGAAATAAGCACCTGTTTAGTTCAGTTCAGTCGCTCAGTCATGTCTGACTCTTTGCAACCCCATGGACTGCAGCATGCCAGGCTTCCCTGTCTATCACCAACTCCTGGAGCTTATTCAAACTCATGTGCTTTGAGTCAGTGATGCCATCCAACCATCTCATCCTCTGTCGTCCCCTTCTCCTCCCACCTTCAATCTTTCCCAGCATCAGGGTCTTTTCAGATGAGTCAGCTCTTCACATCAGGTGGCCAAAGTATTGGAGTTTCAGCTTCAGCATCAGTCCTTCCAAAGAATATTCAGGGCTGATCTCCTTTAGGATGGACTGTTTTGATCTCCTTGCAGTTCAAGGGAGTCTCAAGAGTCTTCTCCAACACCACAGTTCAAAAGCATCAATTCTTTGGCACTCAGCTTTCTTTTTAGCCCAACTCTCATATCCATACATGACTACTGGAAAAACCATAGCCTTGACTAGACAAACCTTTGTTAGCAAAGTAATGTCTCTGTAATATGCTGTCTAGGTTGGTCATAGCTTTTCTTCCAAGGAGCAAGCATCTTTTAATTTCATGGCTGCAGTCACCACCTGCAGTGATTTTGGAGCTCCAAAAAATAAAATCTCTCACTGTTTCCATTGTTTTCCCATCTATTTGCCATGAAATGATGGGACCAGATGCCATGATCTTAGTTTTCTGAATGTTGAGTTTTAAGCCAACTTTTTCACTCTCCTCTTTCACTTTCATTAAGAGGTTTTTTAGTTCCTCTTCACTTTCTGCCATAAGGGTGGTGTCATCTGCATATCTGAGGTTATTGATATTTCTCCCAACAGTCTTGATTCCAGCTTGTGCTTCATCCAGCCCAGCATTTCTCATGATGTACCTGCATATAAGTTAAATAAGCAGGGTGACAGTATACAGCCTTGACGTACTCCTTTCCCTATTTGGAACCAGTCTGTTGTTCCATGTCTTGTTCTAACTGTTGCTTCCTGACCTGCATACAGATTTCTCAGGAGGCAGTTTAGGTGGTCTGCTATTCCCATCTGTTTAAGAATTTTCCACAGTTTGTTGTGATCCACACAGTCAAAGGCTTTGGCATAGTCAATAAAGCAGAAATAGATGTTTTCTGGAACTCTCTTGCTTTTTCGATGATCCAACAGATATTGGCAATTTGATCTCTGGTTCCTCTGCCTTTTCTAAATCCAGCTTGAACACCTGGAAGTTCTCGGTTCACATACTGTTGAAGCCTGGCTTGGAGAATTTTGAGCATCACTTTGCTAGTGTGTGAGATGAGTGCAATTGTGCAGTAGTTCGAGCATTCTTTGGCATTGCCTTTCTTTGGGATTGAAATGAAAACTGCCCTTTTCCAGTCCTGTGGCCACTGCTGAGTTTTCCTAATTTGCTGGCATATTGAGTGCAGCACCTTCACAGCATCATCTTTTAGGATTTGAAATAGCACAACTGGAATTCCATCACTTCCACTATTTTTGTTCATAGTGATGAGCCCCACCTGAATATACTATAAAAAGCACTTTAAAAGGGTGAATTTCATGGTATGTGAATTTTGTTTCAATAAAGCTGTTATATATATATATATATTATATATATATATATATATATATTTTGTTTGTTTGTTTGTTTGAAAAGCACCTAACACAAAATAGATGCCTGACAAATGATAGTTACTGGTTCTAAACTTGAAGGTTACATCCATCTGGACACACAACTCAACATTTTCTTCTTCTTCTAGATTTCAGGAAGCCAGATCCAGTCAGAAGAATTTAAAGTCACACTTGCTGATGAAAAGCCTGCCATGGGTTTGACTCATCCCATAGTTAGGCGTTCTCTTCATAAAAGCCTGAGGAGTTCACGACAGTATCAGAAGGGCTTTGATGTGGAAACCAGTGAACTTGTAAGTTGTTTTTCAATTATCTTTCATTGTTTAGTTTTGCTGGTGAAATCCGTAGCCTTGCAAGCATATTGTAGGCACAGAAGATTCCCACCATGAGCCATACTCTTCTTAAAAGAAGGACATATCCAATATTAATTGTACTTGTCAAAAATTGAAATCAATTCCAATTAACAATGGATTTTCAATGAAAAGGGATTCCCAAAACATAGGCTCTGTGCTTAGATGCTTAAAATTAAAACGAGATGTTCCATTCATTTTTCAGATCCAGAGTAAAGCCAGGCTGGTCTAAAATAAGAGGCCCTAATATTTGCATGATCTATTATGTAGGATTACTTTTGATTGTCTATACTAGGAAACCCAGAGTAATATCAATTTAAGAGAAATAAGGTTTTATTTCTCTTTCACATTAAAACAAACAAACAAACAAACTTAGAGGTGAGAAACCCAGGGTTACAGTGGTCACTGCACCATGGTCACCATGGACTCAGGCTCGTTTCACATTTACTCTCACTACCCTGGCATGGAGCTTTCATTCTCAATAATCTAAAATGACTCTGGAAGCTCCAGCCATCACATCCATGTTCCAAGCAGCAAGAAGAAACAAAGTGTTTCCAGACATCTCATACAGTACTTAAAAAAACAAAACAAAACAAAACCTATATCATTGGCCATAACTTAATCACATGTCCATACTTAGCTACAAGGGAGGGTAGAAAACGGAACCTTTTTGCTATATGCATTGCTACTCTGAGTAAAACTGGAATTCTCTTACTAGGAAAAAGGACAGAATAACCAGAAATAGCCAAGGAGTACATTCTTTAATATTTCTCACCTGAAACCTTGGGATTTTTTTTTAGATCAACATCTTTAGATCAACAACTTTATAATACAAATGTTTACACAAATCTCATGTTTACAGTATAAAACACAAAGGACCTCAAGAGAAGTAACTGGGATGTTATTAATTCAAGTTAACAGAAGCTTTTATAATAGAAAGGGAACACATTCTAAGAAAAGATATTTTATGACTTTAAGAAACAGTTTAGGAGTGTATTTTGATGTTATTCCCTGGTAACTCAGTTGGTAAAGAATCTGCCTGCAATGCAGGAGACCCTGGCTCGATTCCTGGGTCAGGAAGATCTCCTGGAGAGGGATAGGGTACCCACTACAGTATTTTGGGGCTTTCCTTGTGGTTCAGCTGGTAAAGAATCTGCCTGCAATGCAGGAGACCTGAGTTCCATCCCTGGGTTGGGAAGATCCCCTGGAGAAGGGAAAACGTACCCACTCCAGTGTTCTGGCCTGGAGAATTCCATGGACTGTATAGACCGTGGGGTCGCAAAGAGTCAGACATGACTGAGCAACTTTCCCTTCACTTTGATGTTATTTACTCATAAAATCTGGGGCCTCCCCAGGTGACTCAGTGGTAAAGAATCTACCTGCCAAGCGGGAGACAGGGGTTCTATCCCTGGGTCGGAAAGATCCCCTGGAGGAGGACAGGGCTACCCACTCCAGTATTCTTACCTGGATAGTCCCATGGACAGAGGAGCCTGGTGGGCTACATCCAGTCCAGGGGGTCACAGAAGAGTTAGACTTGACTTAGCAACGAAACAACAGTTAATAAAAGCTGAGTGTATTTTACCTCTTGTGTTGGCCTGAAAAAACTGATCCTACTGAGAGTTCATTGCGTCTGTTTTTCTCTGCCCAGGATGTTATTCACTGCAGAGATGAGAAGGGCTCTTTTAGCAGTCTCAATCTTGGTGTATTTATAGAAAGAGAATAACATTGTATTATTGTGGTGCTATATTATTGTAAGTAAGATAAACAGTTTCTCCCTTTTTGTCTGTGAAGTATTTGCTTCTCCTTTTCGCATTTGTCTGGATAGTTACACTGTTACATCTTTGGAGTCTGGTATTTTAGAGGAGCACTTCTCTTGGAGAAATGCAAAGAGGGGTAGGCAGAAAATGCCACAATCAATACGACTGTCCTTGGTGCCATCATAGAGGGATAAATGGTGTGCCCAGGTAGAGAGGGAGATTAAATCTGATTAGAAAGACTGTTTGCTTGTGAAAAGCAGCCTGAGCTCCTTTATCAGGCTGGAGGCCAGGTCTAAAAGATAGTACTAACCAGGGAGGGAAAAAAACCCTAAAATTCAGAGGAGAGGGGTGGTTTGAAAGCAAAGGGTTGAATAGAAACTATTCCTATGTTCTGTATTTCATAGGGACAAAAATGTGACCTATTTAAACAACTGTAAGGCCATGGGATTCCATAGGCACATATGGTATCTAGTTTACTGTGAAACCACCTCTATAATCAGAATATTCTCCTTTTTATTTTTATTTTTGGTCACCCCACACAGTCTGTGAGATCTTAGTTCCTTGACCAAGGATTGAACACAGGGCCCATGGCAGTGAAAGTGCTGAGAGAGTCTTAACCACTGGACTGCCAGGGAATTCCCTATAATATTCTCCTTTATGTGACTTAAATCCCTCATGCTTGACCAAACATCAGGTTCAACACTTGCTGAGAACTTGGTATGTGCCAGGCATTGGGCCATTTCTAAGGAAATAAAGTGTTAGTCATTCAGTCAGTCACTCGGTCATATCCAACTCTTTGCAACCCCATGGACTGTAACCCACCAGGCTCCTCTGTTCTTGGGATTTCCCAGCAAGAATCCTGGAGTGGGTTGCCTTTTCCTTCTGCAGGGGATCTTCCTGACCCAGGGATCAAACCTGGGTCTCTTGCATTACAGGCAGAGTCTTTTCCATCTGAGCCACAGTGAAAGCCAAGACATAAGCCAAGACATCTTAAAACAAAGTCACAGAGATATGTAAAAAAAACAAATGGGGGGAAAATCACAAAACAAGTTAAGCTATGAAGCAGAAGTCTGTAGGGAATGCAGACTAAAGTTAGTCTGCCCTACCATTAGTAGTAGTGAAAGAAAAGGGCGTGGGTACTTAGTTTTGTCAGTTAGGACATGACACGCATAAGGTGCTAGGCAGGGTTCTGGGGTGAGGAGACCAGGCCCAGGCCCTCAGATGAATCACAGCGCCTTGTGTTGGTGAGGACGCTTAACCCATCTATTTGTGGGTCGTATCTTGTGTGACCCCAACATCATGACTTGAATTTTAGGGCATCTGGTGCCCAGATCCTGCTTCTGCTCACTTGCTGGTCACACCGTGAGGACTGCTCCTTGGGTGATGGACTCCCTCAGGTTAGGCTGTGCAGTCCATTTGTTGTCGTTCAGTCACTCGGTCATGCCCAGCTGTTTGCGACCCCATGGACCCCAGCATGTTAGGCTTCCCTGTCCCTCACTATCTTCCAGAGTTTGCTCAGACACATGTCTATTAAGTCAGTGATGCCATCCAGCCATCTCATCCTCTGTCGTCCCCTTCTTCTCCTGCCTCCAATCTTTCCCAGCATCAGGGTCTTTTCCAATGACTAGACTCTTCGCATCGGGTGGTCAAAGTATTGGAGCTTCAGCATCAGTCCTTCCAGTGAATGAATATTCAGGGTTGATTTCCTTTAGGATTGACAGGGACACAGTTAGCATCTTGTCACGTCCTGTGGGACCCTCCCGTGGTCTGCCGTGGCCTCGTCATTCCCCCCGCCCAACTTACAAGTCCCTGGAGGGCAGGCCGGGCCCTCTCCGGGTCCACACTCGTGACTGTGGTGTTGCTGCCTGTTCGTCTTGATGTGTGTGTGTTCTAGGATGAATCTGTGCCACCGGTGTCTTTTCTGAAGATCCTGAAACTGAACAAGACAGAGTGGCCCTACTTAGTGGTGGGAACGCTGTGCGCCGTTGCCAACGGGGCGCTCCAGCCGGCCTTCTCGGTCATCTTCTCGGAAATGATAGCGGTGAGTGTGGGGACACCACTGGATGGCCTGAGTGAAATCACTTCACCAGGAAATCAGTTCTCATGCCAGCCCGGTCCACTCTGCAGTAAGGCAGCCTCCAATGAAACTAAGCCAAAGGCTTTCATTCCCTGTTGAGGAAGGCCGTGAGGCAAAAGAAAACGTCGGCCAGTGATGCTGTCAAGGAAATTAGAAACTGCAAGGTCCCTGAAGGAGGCGTTCTAGTCACTCTCTCCGCTCGGGTGAACTGGTGTCAGGCCGTGACCCCCACCCTGTTTGTGGAGAGGAGATGCCCACCTCACAGGATGGCTGGGGGTGGGGGTGGGGGAAGAGTTCAAGTCTCAAGGGCTTAAGAGGCCGGGCTCTGGGCTCAGACCCCTCGCCATTTAATTGCTGTGCTGAGTCGCTTCAGTCATGTCTGACTCTTTGCAACCCTGTGGAGCCCAGCAGGCGCCTCCGTCCATGGGATTCTCCAGGAAAGAATACTGGAGCGGGTTGCCATGTCCTCCTTAAGGGCACCCTGCTGACCCAAGGATAGAACCTATGTCTCTTACGTCTCCTGCATTTTAAGTGGGTTCTTTACCATTAGCACCTCCTGGGAAGCCCCCAATTGCCGTGCAAACTTGGGCAAATGCTTCACCTTGCTGTACCTCAGTTTGTTCATCTGTAAAACAAACCTACCTCCTAGAATGGCTGATGATTAAGAGATGATAAAAACTATACGCCAAGAAAAATTTTTTAAAAGAGAGATGATATAAGTAACGATTAATATACAGAAAGCATTTAAGAGTGTCTGCCTCAAAATAAGTATTAAAAAGTGCTATCTACTACATCATTGTTCAGTAATCCTTACAAGGCTTGGAGAGGCTGAGACACAGAGAGAAAACTCCTACAATCCAATTGTTAAGTTCCCTGAGGGATGTTTATCAGAAGTGATCAGAAATATCTAAGGCTCCATAAAACCCAACATTTATGTTTTATAACCTTAGTTAATCTCTAATGTTATTGGAGATAATTTTTGTTAGAGTTTAATTATTCCCCATCATATAAAGAATTTATTATGCTTCTGAATTGGAACGTTGGTCTACAGTTAGGACCACAAATTAAAAAATAAATGAATTAGGGAGAACCCACCAACTGTTTTTACAGTACAGAATAACGCAATCCCTGACTCTCTTGCAATTCAAAAACAGTGTGGGCTGTATTTATATGTGGGTGCCTCTTCTTGGTGTCAAATGGAGCTTTTGGAGATTGAGTAGAAAACAAAATAAACCAAGTCCTGCCCCTAAACAGTTTACTTTCTATTGGGACAGATACATAACACACACACACACACACACACAAAACAAGTATGTTACACATCACAGGATGGCAGGCATTTTAAAAGCACTGTCAGGCAGTGGAGGGGCTGGCAGTGGGGGTGATGTGTCGTGCAGTTTGGTCAGGAGAGACCTCTTCGGGCCGAGGCCCTGTGGGGTGGGGTGGGAGGCAGGTGAGGGGCAGAAGGAGTTCAGGCAGGGGAACAGCAGGTGCAGAAGAAGAGGAATAAACACAAGAGTGGGCAGCCACCACAGTCCATGTGCAGTGTTTCAGCCCACGTCAACAACCACACCGCAAGTCCTCCACATACGAACCTCCAGGCTGCGAACGTTCAAAGATGCAAACGCACATGCCAGGCCCTGTTTGCCTCTGTTGTACCACTGTACTTTACAGGGTTCTCTTCTACAAGATTTAAGAGGTTTCCTTCATTTTTTGCGTTTGTTTTTTATGTATGCATTATTTGTGCAATAAGTATTATAAACATGTTACTATGCAGCCGATGGTGTTTGTGGGGTTATCTAGGCTAACTTTGTTGGCTTTACAAAAAAAAAATTGGACTTATGAACCTGCTCTTGGAACTGAGCTCATTCATATGTAGGGCACTTACTGTGTTCCTCAAATTCATGGAGACAGGAAGTAGAATGGTGGGACTAGATGGCTAGGGCTGGGGTCGTGGAAGTCCCTGTTGAATGGGTCAGGATTTCATTGTGGATGATGAAGAGTTATGGAAATGGATGGTGGCGAAGGTGGCACAACACTCTGAATATCCTTCACACCATTGCGTGGTACACTTAAAATCTACCACTTAGTTAACTTGATGTTGCATATATTTTACCACAGTTAGAAAAAAGACAACACATATTCAAAACCTGGTTTTTAAAATGGAATGCTCAAGCCATTGTTTCTGGGAGGAATATACAAGGTTCATGTAATCCAAGTGGGTATTTTAAATGTCCTCTTGTAGATTTTTGGACCAGGAGACGATGAAGTGAAGCAGCAGAAATGCAACATGTTCTCATTGCTTTTCTTAGGCCTGGGAATTATTTCCTTTTTTACTTTCTTCCTTCAGGTAGGTACCTATAATTTGATCTTCTTTATCGAGTCTATATTCAAGTAGAGAATATAGATTAATTATCGATTAGATTTTCATTAATTATATGTTAATATAGATTAATTATTGATTAATCAAAATCCAATAAAGGAAACAGGTTATCCAACCCTTAGCTTTGCTGCTGTATAGCACAGTGAGCTCAGCTCGGTGCTCTGTGATGACCCAGAGGGGTGGGAGGGGGGCTGAGTAGGAGGGAGGCTCAAGAGTGAGGGGATATATGTGTACTTGTAGCTGATTAATGCCATTGTACAGCAGAAACTAGCACATTGTAAAGCAAGTATACTCCAGTTTAAAATTTTTTAAAAATGTAAAAACCCTTAGCTTTGATTTGGAGTTTCCAAATCTTAGACTGAAATGAATTACAGACTCCATTGGCACAAGGCTCTTTGAGAGGGCAGAGTCCTAAGTAGTAGGCATTGTGACTTCCCTGGGTGCTAAGTTACATCATGTTACAGGTTGGCCCTCTAGACATTCATTGCCAAGGAGGAAAGAGACTTTAATTCACAGGACAACATAAGTCCCATTTAAATGCAACGAGACATAAACTGAAAGAAAAATCAGTACAACAGCACTCTCTTTTTGAAACTGAAAGTGTTAGTTGCTCAGTTGTGTCCGACTCTTTGCAACCCCGTGGACTGTGGCCCACCAAGTTCCTCTGTCCATGAGATCATCCAGGCAAGAATACTGGAGTGAGTAGTCATTCCCTACCCTGGGGGATCTTCCCAACCCTAGGATCGAACCTGGGTCTCCCACATTGCAGGCAGATTCTTTACTGTCTAAGCCACCTTACTTTTTATATAATATCAAGTAACTTCTCTGATCTTTTCTTCCTTGATTGATGAACTATTTGAAAGAATGAACATTATACTGCATTTAGATATTATAGACCTGCCCAAAATGAACTAGTAAACTCTGTACTTGCCTACCTAGACTTTTACCAGTGGCTTTTTGTCTCTTTAACTCAGTGCCTTTTTAGTACAATCCATTAAGTCCACAAAATATTTCCTAGTCATGCCTAGTGTGTTTCTCTTTTGCTGTTGTTGAGCCAGTGGTAAAAGTAAGCCAAGATTTTTGTTTAGAAACGATTGCCTTGCTGGTGGCAACTCAGTGTCCAATGTAGCCACAAGCCCCGGTGTGTTAGGGAGTGAAGCTAGTTACAAACACATGCTGCACCAACAGTGGGCAGATGGCCAGGCCTTGAGCAATCTGCCAGCAAAGGTACTCTAGGAAATCAGCGAGCTCTAGGCCTGGACTCCAGGGGTACTGACCACCCATCTTCTCGGCTTAGTGATATGTGCTCCCAAAGAGCACCCCGCATGCCTGCACCAACACTCAACGTGGCTGGAGACCCATCCCAGGGCCCCGGAAGCAAGCCCAGCTGTGGACATCTGGGCTGCTCTCTATAGTTAGAAAGAGGGAAGTGTCCGGCAAGGATGCTGGGAGAAGACAAGTAGACTGACCGTTGGCTGATCTGAGAGCAGGCAGAGCTGTGACGGGGAAGCAGCAAACTCCCTTGGAGCCAGCACTAGAGACATCTGTCTACACCAGGGGTCCCCAGCCTCCAAGATCTAACTCCTGATGATCTGAAGTGAAGCTGATGTAATAATAATAGGAATTAAGTGCACAATAAATTGTAATGCTCTTGCATCATCCCCAAACCATCTCCCCACCCCATCTGTCAAAAAACTGTCTTCCATGAAACTGGTCCCTGATGCCAAAAAGCTTGGGGACCAATTTTTGTTGTTGTTTTTCAGCCACTCATTCATGTCTGACTCTTTGCAACCCCGTGGACTGCAGCATGTCAGGCCTCCCTGTCCTTCACTGTCTCCCAGAGTTTACTCAAACTCATGTCCATTGAGTTGGTGATGCCATTCAACCATCTCATCCTCTGTCACCCTCTTCTCCTCCTGCCTTCAGTCTTTCCCAGCATCAGGGTCTTTTCCAGTGAGTCAGCTCTTTGCATCAGGTGGCCAAAGTATTGGAGCTTCAGTTTCAGCATCAGTCCTTCCAATGAACATTAAGGATGATTTCCTTTAGGATTGACTGGTTTGATCTCCTTGCAGTCCACGGGACTCTCATGAGCCTTCTCCAGCAACATAAGTCAAAAGTATCAATTCTTTGGCACTCAGCCTTATTTATGGTCCACCTCTCACATCCATACATGACTACTGGAAAAACCATAGCTTTGACTAGATGGACCTTTGTTGGCAAAGTGATGTCTCTGTAGACTACAGGAGCCAAAATTCATCCCCGCATAGAATTTTGTTACTTGCATTGGAGACCGTTTTGCTTCAAGCAATAGGTACACTCTGAAGGTTGTAATTAAGACGGTATTATTCTCACCGAGATGTTGTCCATGAGAGTTTTGAAAAGGAAGTCTCTTTAGAATGGGTCAGAAGCCTATTTCTAAGATACATTTACAGATTTTGGTCTTAGGATTCTATTGCATACCAATGATTTACCAGTATATGAATTTTTTATTTTTGTTTTTTTATGGAAGTGGAGTTGATTTACAATGTTAATTTCTGCTGTACAACAAAATGATTCAGTTACACATATATAAACATTTTAAAATATTCTTTTCCATATGGTTTATCATAGGATACTGAATGTAGTTCTCTTTGCTGTGTAGTAGGTCCTTGCTGTTTATCTATTCCAACTGTAATAGCATACATCTAGTAGCACATGAATTTGAAGTTGGGACTTTGAGTTAGTATCTGATCATAGACTTTGTTACTTGAATAGTTGAGTCATATATAAAGATTATAGAATTCCATGTGAATACACACACTTGTGTCAAAATGCTTGTGATGATTAAGAGAGACAAGAGCCTTTCTTCCTGCCTAGGGCTTCACGTTTGGGAAGGCTGGTGAGATCCTCACCACAAGGCTACGGTCAATGGCTTTTAAAGCGATGTTGAGACAGGTAGGTGTGCGCACCAGGGCAGCATTTTCCTTTCCTTTCGGGCCTCACTCTGCTGCCCTCTGTGCTGTGGGTCCCGGGTGTTCATGCAGGAACTGGTCAGATCCCCGCTAGTTGTACTAGTCCTTCAGCATCCAAAGACCTCTTAGGGTTTTCATGGGAATAGGCTCAGTTTATGTAATAAATAGGGGCTAGTATGTCATGACTTTGGGGGCTTCTTTTGCAACTCCCTCTATCCATGTGGATGCTCTCACTTCAAGGATCTGCCTGTGTTTTCCGGATTCTGTGCAGGTCCTCGGAGTCACTTGAGACACCGGGATGCCTTTCAACAAAGGCAACAATGGTTGGCAGGGTTTCTGCCCAACAGTTGATGCGACTTACTATGGGCGTCACCACGTGTTGATCACTGAGTTTTGTTGGACCTCTTCTTCCATGTCGGTTCACTTGGTTCACTCCAGCGTCACTCGCTATGTCCCAGATGGTGTGCTGGTCTTTGGGACTATCACGTGCATTGTGGGCCCCATCAGGAGGGTGACGCCTAGTACAGGACTCGTGGGAAGATGTGCAGGCATGAATTCTCTATTTTATAGAGAAGGCTTTAAGAGAGGGCCAGAATATTATCCATGTAGTTGACAGGAATGGATGACATTCTGGTTCACAGGAGGGCACAGGGCTGGTATCATATTCTGTGCAAGACTTTTTTCAGTGTCTTTTAAACTCTTGCTATGTAGGGAAAATTATTTTATATGAAACTAAAAGATTCTGTGGATGAGGGGCATATAATTAAAATCATATCTAAGACTTTAAATTTTTTAAAATTTATTTCTTTCTTTATTTTTGGTGGCACTGAGTCTTCATTGCTGTTCAGGGTTTTCTCTAGTTGCTGCAAGAGGGGCCTCCTCTCGAGTTGTGGTGCGTGGGCTTCTTGTGTCTCAGTGCATGGCCTCTGGGGCACACACGGCTTCAGTAGTTGGGGCTCCCGGACTCTAGAGCACAGGCTCAATAGTTGAGGTGCACAGGCTTCACGTTGACCCACAGCATGTGGGATCTTCTTGGGCCAGGGATCAAACTTGTCTCCTGCATTGGAAGGTGGATTCTTTACCACTGAGCCACCATGGAAGCCCTAAGATAGACTCTTTCATCCTGGCTTCAAATAAACACAACAAAACATGGTGAGAAACCAGGGCTGATGATCTCATGCCTAGAATTTAGAAGAAAGAGCCATGTTCAGCCCAGCTCCGCCACCCTTTATGAGCGGAGTGGCCCCCTCGGGGAGCAGGTGTTGGGAGCACAGGTTTGAGGAGTGGGTGGGTGGACCCGCAGGCACCGCGGTCTCCGGTGAAGCTGGCGGTGAGCTTGGCTGCCATCTGGATAAGCCCCGCACCCATGGTGTGCTTTCCGGGCACAGCTGGGAGGAGTCCTGTGGGCTCCCAGTGTGTGTTCAGGGCAGGGACCCGGGCTCCCCGCCACATGGGAGGTCTCCCCTAAACTCCAACAGCCAAGTTCAGAGTGGGTACTTCCTCAGCACTGAGAGTTTGAGATGTTTCACCCTATTTTTCTCTGCTTGTTTTAATCTGGAACTAATTTAAAGGTGTATCGTGTGCCTTAGGACATGAGCTGGTTTGATGATCATAAAAACAGTACTGGTGCACTTTCTACAAGACTTGCAATGGATGCCTCGCAAGTCCAAGGGGTATGTAGACCTCATTCTACTACTGTTTTTCTTTGACTTGGTCTGGGAGAAACATATGGCATAGCTGCCACCTTTAAACTGTCTCAGCTGCAAATAACAGAAAACTCAAACTGGCCTGAACAACAAAGAGGAAGGTAAGACTTCAGGACTGATGGATCCATTGGCTCACAAGTGTCCAAAAGGACCCAGGACTCTGTTGACTCTGAGCAGCTTTCAGTCCTCAGAATTGGCTTCACCCTGAGGCTCCTTCCCTTGTGGCCACAAGGTGGCTTCTGGGAGCAACCGGAGCTATAAGCTTCCTTGTTTTTCATCCAATGGAAGAGAAGGCATACCTGGACCTCAACCGCCAAACAAACACCCTTCCTTTAAATCTAACTTAGATTAATTTGGGCCGCATACCCAACACTGAACCAATAACTGGTTCCAGAGGGTGTCGCCCTCTCCCTGGCTTTTGCCCCCAGCCTTGGAGCTGAGGCCTGTTACACAAAGCCCATTGCTTCTACACAATGCAAGATGTCACCTGTGATGTCCCTATGACATCCCTTGTTTTCTGATTGGTGGAAACAGTACTTCATCATTATAAAGGTTTTCCAGGGGATGGTCTCTTAGGATCTGTACCCTTTGCAACTGATGGTCTCTTGGAGCTCATGAGCCTCCCTCTTATACATGTGAAGCAAACAGGCTTTTAAAATGACCAGAGTGTCTGAGGTTTATTTCCTCTTTAAACGTTGCCTTCAGGAAAAAGTGTATGTGCCCCATAGCCTCTCCCCAAAGCAGAGCAGTGATGACCTGGCTCTGTGATGCTGAATCCATGTGGTCAGGAAAGGAGTGACAGCTGAAAGGCACAGCCAGAGAATAAGCGGCAGAGCCTCCCAAGTGATGCGTGAGACTACTCTGGGCACCTGACGCGAAGAGCCGACTCATAGAAAAGACCCTGATGCTGCGTAAGATTAAGGACAGGAGGAGAAGAGGGTGACAGACAGACATGAGTATGAGCAAACTCTGGGAGATAGTGAACAACAGGGAAGCCTGGCATGCTGCAGTCCATGGGGTCGCAAAAGAGTTGGCCACGACTGAGCAACTAAACAATAACAACAATCTTGGGTTTATTGTAATGAACGAGAGCAAATGTTAGCACAGGCATGAATCCCTGTCTCATGGTTCTGGCCAGGAGGCTGAAGGCTGTAGCTCATAGATCTGCAACTTCAACTACAGCTCCCTCTCTTCTTTTGCTCATCCAGGCCACTGGGACCAGGTTGGCTCTGATTGCACAGAATACGGCTAACCTTGGAACTGGTATTATCATAGCATTCATCTACGGTTGGCAATTAACCCTTTTGCTGTTATCGGTTGTTCCAATTATTGCTGTATCAGGAATTGTTGAAATGAAATTGCTGGCTGGAAATGCCAAAAGAGATAAAAAGGAACTGGAAACTGCTGGAAAGGTGGGTCAAATAAGGCTTCAGTGGATATAAGTATGGTTGTTAAGACATGGGTTTTATTTGATTGATTTGTTACAACATGCATGTTTTGATAATGTTAGTGCTCCCTACAACTAATAGTGGTCAATATTGAGTATGAAATATCTTATTGTGTCAATGCCTAGAACTTGAAAATGGGACAATTAATGTAAAACTTTTAGCATATAGAAAGTGCTATATTCAGAGAATTTCTGAGCTTTCAGAGCTTGTTTTACCTTTTACTTTGTACAATGATGCCATTGTTAGGACAAAGGTTACCCCTGTTTTACAGATGAAGAGTCCTTAAGGCAGAGAAATAGAAGTGTATTGTTTTAAGTAGACAGTCCTGTTCTTCTTGGTTGTGATTTCTGTAGTTAAGCTAGGCAGCCACCAGAGGGCAGTAATGCTCAGATTTGTGATTCTAATTGTAATGGCAATTGAGCACACACTTAAACTTGGACCGACCTTTGAGCCAGTTATTGTTCTACGTATTTACATGTTCCAACTCATCCTCACAAGAATCCTATGAGTCAAGTACTAATGTTTTGCCAATTTTACAAATGCGGAACTCAAGAATGAAACAAGTTAAAGGCATGGCTGGGATTCAAGTCCTGGTCTATTTCAAAGTTCTTTACTATATAGCCTCTTCGTATGGGTTTAAATGTGTCTAAACCTACATTTTATTTAGACGTACATGTATTTAAATGTTAAATGTAGACAACAACCAGGAATTTTTTTTTTATCCTTACTTATGTAAATATTATGCTATACTGAAACATTAAGAGGTGAAGAAATAGTGAAAATTGTGATGTAGTTTCTACAGCACAGCATTTGCAAAGCCTTTTCACAGACAATACTGCCCAGGCCTTAATACAGTTATGGTTGCTCGAGGTGGGGCAGATAGCATGTCTCGCTCATGGGGAAGAAAAGCAGTCAGCATGATCCCCAGACTTCAGCTCTCGTATCCAGAGTCCTGGAAGACCTCTTGGCTGCTGGCTGTGGCTTCTTTATGGCGTCATTTCCTTGTTTGTCGCCACTAAAAACCACCCCACAGTGTTTGTTCCCTTTCTCCCGAACCCTACTGCTTTTCACATTTCAGAAGGGAAATTGTCATTTTTCTTAGACCAGTTACATGGAAGAAAAGATCTTAAATCTAGTTGATAGAGCCTCACTTCTGTTAAAAATGGCCAATGACACTGAAAGTAGCCAGAGTTTTCTGGCAGTAGTAGGGCGGTTAGGATGGAACAGCTTGGCAAACAAAACGCCATCTTGGATCATCCGTCCTGGCCTTGTAGCCACTCGGTATATCACACTGGAGAAGATCCCCCACTCCTCTGGCCCTCAGTTTTCACTTATGTAACGTGAGAAATTGTACCAGATAATGTCCCAGGTTCCTTTCAGCTACTACTCTGTCGTTTCAGGCATCAGAGGATGAACAACTCACATTGACCAGTCTGAAATATTTTTAGTAGCTATTTTAACCTCATAAGGGTTTTTGGTTTTTTTTTTTTAACGAGAGGTTAGAAATTGTAAATACTAATTATCAGCAATTCAATCATATTTCAATTTGGTTTACTCTGTCAACTCCTGATTAACCCAAAATGAGGGTTAGAAAGGTCTTGGAATCTCTGCCGCGCCCCACCCCCCCCCACCCCGCCCTCTGCTCTTCTGCCACATCACTGTTTTTTGGTGTTTTTTTAAAGTTCTCATTGACATGTGTGCAGATTAGTCATGGTTCAGGAACATGGGGACTTGGGATAATTTCCCATTTTCATTTTCCAGAAAAGGCTTAGTAATGAGGGTGTTGGTTGCTGGACTGGAAAGAGGGGAGGGAGGCTGTTTAGTCACCCTCTTGACTCAGGCCCTGCCTGCTGACTGAGATAAGGGGCCTGCTGAACCAGAATGAACCCTGGAAGCACTTAATCCAGGGACCAGAAAACGAGAAGTTGGGTGGAAAGTCCTAACAACTAGTTTCTCCTTGTGTCAATTACAAAGCAGGGAAAGTAGAAGAGCATAATGGGTTAAGAGCAGGGACTTGGTATCAAACAGCCTGGTAGGGAATCCTGTCCCGCCTCCTCATGAACTCTGGAGCCTTCGTTCCCTCACCTGTGCAAAAAGGAATAAGAACATGGGCCTCACAGGGTTGTCACATGAGGTAATATCTGGCACAGAGTAAAAGCCAATCTGTATTGTCTATTCAGGGGCTTCCAAGATGGTTTAGCGGTAGAGAATCCACCTGCAACTCGGGAGATGCAGGAGATGTGGGTTGGGAAGATTCCCTGGAGGAGGAAATGGCAACCCACTCCAGTATTCTTGCCTGGGAAATCCCATGGACAGAGGAGCCGGGCAGGCTACAGTCCATGGGGTCACACAGAGTCAGACACGACTGAGCACATTCTCTATTCCGGCTGTGATTGCTGTTAGGTGTTTCATTTATAATAAAGATAAAAGGCTCTTCGGCTTGAAGTATTGAATATCTTTCTTTTATCAGGTTCCAGAAGCTGAGAACTGAGATAGAAGTCTCCAACCTAAGATTTCGTTTTAGATTTTTGTCTCATGCTCCTTGTGCCAATGGTTTAGATGAGTCAACTGCAGAACTCTGATTTAGGCTAAATAGCAGAGTCACAGACAATTAACTTCAATCAGGGGTGGTTTAGCTGTCACAGTCAGAAAACTGCTCTGGCGGGTTTGGGTCAAAGGGTTTGCTATAAGCACATGCAGGAGTGAGGGGAACACCGACAGCTGATAGTAACTGCAGGACCCCCAGCAGCTCCTCTCTTAGAGCCACTAGCTCTCTCATCTCTGAGTCTGTTCAGACATTTGTTCTGTTCCTCAGTCACTGAATATTCAGGCCAGCTTCCTACACACGCTCTGGTGACCTTAACCTCTGTATCTGCAGGCCCTCCCAAGTCACAGAGTTGCCTTCAAGTGCAGAAACTAAATCCAAGTGGCGTAAATCAGTCAGATGTCTGTCTTGGTTTCATCATTAAGGCCAGGTCGTAGTGTTTACAATTGGAATGTTCTCAAATGAGGATAAGCATTTTCTTTCCTAAGAAGCAGTGTACCTTAGGGAAGAAATGATTGCATCTTCAGTAGGCTCTTAGAAATCACTTGGGGTTTCCCAGGTGGCTCAGTGATAAAGAACCCACCTGCCAACACAGGAGACATAAGAGATGCAGGTTTGATCCCTGAGTGCGGAAGATCCCCTGGAGGAAGAAATGGCAACCCACTCCAGGATTTTTGCCTGGAGAATCCCGTGGTTAGAGGAGCCTGGTGGGCTACAGTCCATGGGGTCTCAGAGAGTCGGACATGACTAAAGGACTTAGCATGATTATCTCTTCTAAGATCCTACCCTATAAAGAAAGCGAAGTCACACAGGGGTTTGACTAAAGCCAGTCAAGTAACTGCCTGGTGGCAAGGCTGGGAACAGAATTTGGTTTCATGTCCAGACCACTGTTCGTGCCCTAAGATGATCTGTCTCTCAGCCTAGGGCATAGGAAGGCTTGCCCACCATACATAATAGCGCAACCAGTGGGGCTTTGAAGATGCCCCAGGTTTCTCACAGAGCTTGTCTTGAATAACACATTATGCCCATGCTCTACAAACTGAAGGAATAGAAAACTCCTCAATGGAAACTTTGGAGTTCTTTGGACAGAGCCCTGAGACTTATTTATATATATTATATATATAATAAATACATGTATATTTATCATTTATTTCAGAAGTAGTATTATTTATTATTTCAGAAGTAAAAGCCCCACTTCTAATCAAGGTCTGTTCTATGTTACAGATTGCAACAGAGGCAATAGAAAATATTAGGACAGTCGTGTCCTTGACCCAGGAAAGAAAATTTGAATCCATGTATGTTGAAAAATTGTATGGAGCTTACAGGTAATGAGCATATGATTGTTACTAAGAACCTAGTATTATTGATTGCAATTTTTAGGCTGAATTTTTGATTGCAGTTTTTATTGCTGCTGCAAATAATGATATGATTATAAGGATGGCCTTTTTTCAATAATTATCTCACTGAAAACAAGTAATTTTTTGATGCAGTTGGACTATAAGATTGGATTTTTACATCTCATAAAATAGTATGATTCGGTCTCTGAGAGCTAACAGGAACAGAGGGCTGCACAAGTACTTTTTTTTTTTTTTTTTAACCAGTGCAGGCAACATAAACAACCCATCTGGTGATTCAGGGTAAACATTCTTTTAGGCAGTTGCTCAAGCCTTTATTTTCTTTGGATTGTGTAAGACTAAACCAAAGATGAGACTTGCTTTGGGGTTAAAGTGTTTCCATTGTTTTCTGGATGAGGGCCAGATCCATCCTATCCTGAAAACAAAGACACAGTCTGTTTCTCTCCTTTATTCTTGAGCAACTCAACAAGTCTCCAGCATCTGTTTGCCACTTGTTTCCAACTAGGGCCCCTTCTCATGAATGGATATATTTTAGCACTAACAGACCTGAACACAAGCTGAATCGCAACTTTGTGGACTAGAACAGTGGTTTTGAACACTTACATATTTGGACAGAGATAGTTGTGAATTTCTCAGTGTATCCACCTTCTTAGCTATGTATACTTCATGTAGCGACGTTTTTCTGTCCCTTTGATGTTTGACATACATGTCAGTAGCACTGTAAATTGTTCAGTAACATTAAGTATTGTAATACTGCTTACAGCACATAAGTCAAACTAGCCAAATAAGTAATACTTTGAATTTTCCCTCTTACCAAGTGCCTTCCTTCTAATCTGAAAGTAAATAAATTACTGTTCTTTTGGAGGATTTAGAATAATGAAGTGTAATAAAGTAGCGAAACTAGTCGTAGAGGATAGCATGAGGTCTAATTAGAAATGGTGTAGAACAAATTGTGCTGGGGCTGGTGGGATCCAGTTCCAGGAAGAAGTTCTGATGTGCCTGTGTAGATCTCGTTGACCCTACTTTTCCAAATCCAAAACATGAACAGACTATAATCCAAAACATAAGAGACTATAACTAGTCACAGAAGACGAGATAATATTAGACAATCGAATTTAGATCATTCAAGCTTCAGTCTTAACTCTGACATCCTTTATTTTTGACACAACAATCATGTTTATATCATGTGTTGAAGGTCTGAATTACTAGATATTCATGTGTAATAAGAATAGCAACTATCATTTGAACATCCACTGTGAGCTAGGTACTGTGCTAGACATTTATATTGTGTATTTAGATCTCAAAGCAGTTTTGTATATCCTGGTTATCCCCCTCTTACAAATCAGAAAGCTGATATAGAGAGAGGTTAAATCACCTCCTCTGATTATAATTGGGAGCAAAACTTAACAGGTAGACTAAACTTAGAAGCTGTGCTGTTTGTATAACCCAGTGTTAAAGAGACTGAAGAGATGGTTACAGATATACTAATCTGCTTTTCAGGAATTCTGTGCGGAAGGCACATGTCTATGGGATTAGTTTTAGTATTTCACAAGCATTTATGTATTTTTCCTATGCTGGTTGTTTTCGATTTGGTGCCTATCTCATCGTAAATGGACACATGCGCTTCAGAGATGTTATTCTGTAAGTAATTTTTTTTTTAAGTTTATTGACATTATTCCATAATAGAGCTTCAGCAGGTCTATGCAAAAGTTTGTAGTAGACTGAAAAACTAATTTATGATGAAGCCAGAGAGTTGAATCTACTCCAAAAATTGGACGTTGTCAGTACTCCAAGGGTAGTTTCATTTATCGAGTGGACTGAAGTCAGCCAAGCTAGTGTACACAATCATAAACCAGACTTCTAGTAATACATAGAAGGACAGGAGGATAGCCAGTATTCTCAATGTGGAAATAAAACATAATTAGAAAACTTCAAGAGGTTAAATAGCTTACTATTTATGGGCAACCAAAGATGGCCTTGCCAGTGGGGTAGGAATGCATGACTGAAATCTGGGAAAGACTCTCTTCCCAGGTCAGACCTGGGATGACCCTGCCCCCTCTTGCCTCTTCGCCTTCCTGTTGTCTTGGTTTCCAAGGCTAACCAATGGTCTTTCAAAATATGCCAAATACATTCAATTAGGTTGCAGTCTAGTCTTGCCAAGGGGAAGCTATTCTTTTAGGATCACTTGGCATATTTCTGGTGTGATGGGATGATTTTTAAAGCAGTAGCAAACAACTTAAAAAAAAAAAAAAAACAGGGTCAAGACAGACAAAGTGAAAGAGTTTACAAGCTGTTCTTTTGTTTTCATCCAAAATTAAAATAACCATGAAAAAGAAATATGTATCTTTGCATCAGTCAGGATCCTAGCAGGGACAAATGGTCTTGCAAAGTACGGGGTCTCTCTAATTGGGACAGTAGCATTGACACATATAAATTACCATGTATAAAACAGCTAGCTAGTGGGAAGCTGCCCTATAGCACAGGCAGCTCAGCTCAGGACTCTGTGATGAGCTAGAGGGGAGGGACAGGGTGGAGGAGGGAGCTCAAGAGAGAGGGGGTACATGTCTACTTAGAACTAATTCACACTGTTGTACAGCAGAAATTAACACGACATTGTAAGGCAATTATCCTGCAGTTAAAACAATGAAGGGTCTGTTTTTAAAGGTGTGAGAGATATCGAGGTCAGCAGTGCCTAGCTAGGAACCATCAAGATGTTCAGTTCAGTTCAGTTCAGTTCAGTCGCTCAGTCGTGTCCGACTCTTTGCGACCCCATGAATCGCAGCACGCCAGGCCTCCCTGTCCATCACCAACTCCTGGAGTTTACTCAAACTCATGCCCATTGAGTCGGTGATGCCATCCAGCCATCTCATCCTCCTTCATCCCCTTCTCCTCCTGCCCCCAATCCCTCCCAGCATCAGGGTCTTTTCCAAGATGTTACTTAAGCCTAAAGGGCAAGAAGAGGGAGGGATTTTCAGAACCCAGCACGCGGTCCGGGGGGACCACCACAACTATCCACCAGAAAAGGGGCCAACACAACAAATGCCCTGGCCCCTCTCCTCCAGCCTCCATCCCTACTGTGCTGGTCCTTGCCAAATGCCATCAGGAGCCAGAGGAACAGGAAACCTTTCGATGCAGACCCTGTAGGTCAGCCTTTAAGGCACAGAGGAAGGAGGATGGTGTCAGGTAGAGATGGAGAGTAGAAAGTGGTTTCAGAGAGACAGATGCGAACAGCCAGTTGGGAATTACCACTTGGAGTATGCATACTGTCTAGAAAAACACCATCGAAGAAATTGGCCCTGCTTTTGAAAGCTGTCTTATTTTTATCTTTAAAACGTTAAATTCTGGGTAATTGGAAGATAGCCTTTAAAGTCTTTCATACTAAGGCTGCATGGCAGGCTCTATAGGAAGGTCAGGCAGCGAGCTACGGGTGAGCTGTTCATCTCTCTCTGAAAATTTGATTTTTGGTAATCAACCTTCTCACGTACTTACGTGAATACTCTACCCACCATCCCCAGCCTCGTGTACTTAAAACACACTTTAATAATTAGGTTTACACTTTGCTGCACAGCAATACTTAATTCAGTCTTGTAAATCAATTATACTTCAATTTTTTAAAAAGAATTTAAAAATAGAAAAAAATTAACTTACAAGCCAAAACAAGAAGCCAAGTGCCATGATACCCAGCCCAGAATTATCTAATCCGTATCAGGGTACAGAAGCAAAGCAGAGACGATTCAGTGCATGGAGTTTGATTCAATTTGATTCAGGTGTTTTCAAGCTTGTGGAACTTTAGTCTCACTTATTTGAATGTAGCTCAAAGAGACAAAACAATACAAACAGCTTGAAAAAAAAAAACTTAGAAGTTTGGGGGAAATTTTTTTTAAGTTCTCCATTATTATTAGAGATCTTCCTACTCTCCTCTTTCTTTGGGGAGCTCTGATGCCAGAAGTAAATAGCTTTGTAAATGGCACTAATTGTAAAGAACCCACCTGCCAATTCAGGAGACATTAAGGGATGAAGTTTCGATCGATGGGTCAGGAAGATCTGGAGGAAGGCACAGCAGTCCACTCCAGTGTTCTTGCCTTGAGAATCCCATGGACAGAGGAGCCTGGTGGGCTGTGGGGTCACAAAGATTCAGACACGACTGAGCGACTGAGCATGCACATGCAGATCTCAGGATCTTTAGTTCTTCCTAGATTTTATCATCCATATCCACTCTCTGAATTGGAGAATAGACCTTTAGGTTAAGAGGATTGCTTTTTGAGGGTTGTAGCAATAGATATTTTACTTATAAGAGAAAAGCTGTTTGTAGTAAAGGCTTATTTTGCCTAGTAAGAATTCTTTAAGCATAGTGCCGATGATTATCATTTGCCCAGCGGAGAGGTGGGGAGTGGGGGTGTGGAAGTCACTGTCTGGAGGTCAGGGCTGTAGAGTTGGGAGGAAGTCTCACTCCTGATCTGGTCCTGTTCAAGTCCCTTCAGCACCCAGAGCTCCAGTTCCCTCAACTCCAAACAGGGTAAGCAGCTAATCAGTAGAATTACCTGAGAATTATCAGTAGAATCATCACAACTCTGATTGTCTGATCAGCAACTTCTGGAGAGAGAAGGACTTTACAAAGGTCCATGAAATCCAGGAAATGAGAAGTCCTGAAGGAAGTCAGAGCATGCTTAGTTGTGTCCAATTCTTCGTGACCCTGTGGACTGCCACACGCCAGGCTTCCCTGTTCACTATCTCCCAGAGTTTGCTCAAGCTCATGTCCGTTGAATCGGTGATGCCATCCAACCATCTCATCCTCTGTCATCCCTTTCTCCTCCTGCCCTCAGTCTGCCAGCATCAGGGTCTTTGCCAGTGAGTCAGCTCTTATATAAACTAATTTTCAAAATCCCTCTGCTTCCATCTAGGGTGTTCTCAGCGATTGTGTTGGGCGCCGTGGCTCTAGGACATGCTAGTTCCTTCGCTCCAGACTATGCTAAAGCCAAGCTGTCTGCAGCCCACTTATTCAAGCTGTTTGAAAGACAACCCTTGATTGACAGCCACAGTGAGGAAGGCCTGAGGCCCGTGAGTTCCTTGCTGTCTCATGAGCACTTGGTTGATTTTTTCCTCAAGGTTTTCTGTCTGCTAGATCATGTCGACTGGAAAAAAAAAAAAGCACAATGTGAGAGTTGTGAGTTAAGTTTTATTTGGGGCAAAATGAGGCCAATAGCCGGGAGACAGCATCTCAGATAGCTCTGAGAGACTGCTCCACAGTTTTCCATTTGATTTTACTGAAGGGGGTACCTGCCGTCAGGCACACATTTTGGCAGAGGTTTTCTGGTAGTCACAAGTAACAGATGTTTCTGCTAATGGTTTTAGTGCTTTTCTAGTTACGAGAAGATGCAAGAAACTGGGTTCATAAAATTTTCTCCTGAAAATGTCTGTCTGCAGGCCTGTTCTGCCGGTGTTTTCCCAGAGCACAGGGTGCCTCATTCCTGATCTCTGCCTTGAACCCCTTTCAGGGGGTGTTGAAGGTCAGCAGTTACAGCAGTTTGTGGCTTAGCCCTTGTAGATGAGAGGCAGATGTCAAGTGGCAATCATAACCGCAGGATAAATTTGCAGTGATTACGCTGACATTGACTTCACTAGCTTTGTGATAGTTACAGGGCTAATAATATTTGGCCAACTTTCCCGGCATTTTCAAATTTCATAGGGGGTCGCAAGGATTCAAGTTGAGCACATCAAAAGTTAAAAAAACAACCACCAATTATCCAGATTGTACTAGAACGAAATAATTTCCATGAAAATTGAGTCATTCCTGCAGGGAAGGTATGTGGCTTTAATTTTGTGAGTAACTGCATTAGCAATTTGGCTTTCATCACCTGGTGTAATGGCTGTGTTGTAAATGGTAAGACGGCTACTTTATTCAGCGTAGGAGGAATAAGGCTTTACTGTCTCCACGCTTAGCTCTCGGTGTTCTTTGTATAATACGAGCCACTGCACATTCTAATGTGAAGCAGCTTGGGTAAAGAGATGGGGACTTATGCAACATTTTGGGGACTTTATCATGTAATTCCTGTTATGACAAAATTACTGTGCCGAGTGAGTGACTTAGAGAGGCCACAGGGCTTGAGTTAAGGGCTGTCCCCCAAGACTGCTCTAAATCCCCACGCCTTTGAGCCTTGAGCCGTTGACTTGGCTTCTGCTGCAAAATCATCATGTGGGAACACTAAATATTTGTCTTCAGTGACACAGAAATTTTGAGTTTAGACAACAACGCTATGACTCTCTTTAACCTGAACCCCTGGTTCCCATCTTCATTTTGTATATATGACAACTCTAAAATATGACTCTCTTTAACCTGTAGCCCTGGTTCCCATCTTCATTTTATAACAACTTGCTACCAATACTAACTGGTGCCACCACTTGTACTGAACACAGATTTTATGTTACTCTGCTGTAGTTTCTGTTAAAGCTTCCTTGAATTTATACTTTTTATTCCAATGATTTATCAGACTAATTATAGTAGCAATATAAACATACCTATTTTTTAGGATAAGTTTGAAGGGAATGTGACACTTAATGAAGTCGTGTTCAGCTACCCCAGCCGGCCAAACGTGCCTGTGCTTCGGGGGCTGAGCCTGGAGGTGAAGAAGGGCCAGACGCTGGCCCTGGTGGGCAGCAGCGGCTGCGGGAAGAGCACGGTCGTCCAGCTCCTGGAGCGGTTCTACGATCCCTTGGCTGGCACAGTGGTGAGCATGCTTTCTGAGATCGGTAACCTGATTTAAGGCACTATCGGACAAGACCTATCATCTTAATGAAAAAATGATCACATTCTGTGGATCCGAAACTGGCGCCCACAGTCAGACAAATATATGGGGACAGTATGGTAGAATATCTGGAACTGAGTGGAGTTCAGAGAGGTCTGAGTGTGAAATTGATCTCTACCCCGCCCTGGGCCCTTTGCACCAGCCAGATCCCCCTGCGAGAACACACACTAGCTTCCTGGGTTATAAAGGTAACCACACACTCCTGCCAGAGTTCTGAGCAGATTCCCAGGACTCCCTCCCCTCCCTTCTGCTTGGCCATCTCTCTAGCCCTGAACTTGAAGCTCTCTTTGATCCTTACCTCCGGGCCTCTCACATTTGGCTTTTAGCATTGATGTTGTTGGTGTCTAGCCCCTGGCCCTCTTCAAGCGGAAATGTGGCTCTTACCAATAATGCCTGCATCTCCCATTACCTTGGGATGGTACCCACCGACCTGGTCCAGGGAGCCAACCCCCATGTAGACAGTCACCAGAATGTTAAACCTTCTTGAGTTGTTTCTTTGGGGGAAAATCTTATGTTTCCACTATTACAATTACTATGAAGATATGAATTTGGGCAAACCAGCTCAACAGTGCTCTGCAGGTATGCTATGCTAATCCTCCGGTGGGGATTTCTTTCTTAAAAGGCCAAGACTAGTTGGACTCGTGTGTATTTCTTCACCATGTCCTTTGCACTGTGGAAGCTGTATCCTCACTTAGCACATCACAAGGCTCCTCTAGAAGCATCAGGCCTTCTGCTTCCAGCAAACAAAAAATAAAACCACCACCAAAGATAAAGATACTACTCTTGAGCTTATCCACTTGCAGTTGAACTCTTGTCCTTGTGTGTTAGTCACTCAGTCCTGTCCGACTCTGTGACCCCATGGACTGTAGCCCACCAGCTTCCTCTGTCTATGGAATTTTCCAGGAAAGAATACTGGAGTGGGTTCCCTTTCCCTTCTCCAGGGGATCTTCCCGCCCCAGGGATTGAACTCCAGTCTCCTGCATTGGCAGGCAGATTCTTTGCCATCTGAGCCAACAGTGAGGGTAGGTGAAGACTACTAGTTCTCAGGGGAAAGAGAGGTGAGGGGGGTAAGACAGGAGATAACCAGCTTTCAGAATGTGGGCCCTGCTACTGACCTGCTTTTCCTCCTGGTGTGCCTGGAGATGGGGCACAGCGTCAAAGTGAAAAGGTCAGAGCTGTTCGGCGACAGCAGATACAAGTAGGACACTGAATTGCATGCTTCTTTTTTAAAATTAATAATTTTAATTGGAGGCTAATTACTTTACAATATTGTGGTGAAGGCAGAGGATGGTACACTTGCTGGATGAAGGCAGACAGGAACAGACAGAGTAATGTGGAAAGACAGGGCCAAATGTGCTACCGTTTTCCCAGGTAGAACAAGAAAGGGATGGCTGAGTCACCATAAAAAAATATTTTTGTTGGCTGTGTGGGTCTTACAGGCTCTTACAGTATAAGAGCTTACAGGCTGTGAGGGTTGGTATTTCACAAGCTGCCGACGTCCCTGTGCCACAGTCCTCTTAGTAACGTGCTGTTCAGTTTTTTGTTTGTTTTTTAAGTCCTTCTTACAGTTTGTGGGGTTTGGTTTTCAGCTCCTAGATGGTCACGAAGCAAAGAAGCTCAACATCCAGTGGCTCAGAGCCCAACTTGGAATTGTGTCCCAGGAGCCCATCCTGTTTGATTGCAGCATTGCCGACAACATCGCCTATGGGGACAACAGCCGGCCCGTAACCATGCCTGAAATTGTGAGCGCAGCCAAAGCAGCCAACATCCATCCTTTCATTGAGACCTTGCCCCACGTAAGTGAACTGGTGACTTCCTGGATGAGGTCGGAATCAACTGCAGACTGTGTTCCTCCTCCAGCAGGTCCCAGAGTTCACCTCTGTACTAGCACTGTGACCTTGGACTACACACTGAAGTCCATGATACCAAGTTTCCTTATTGGGAAATGGAAATATTAGTTGTGGTGTTTATCTTGTACCAAGGTCGTGGGAAGTAAGGCGATTGTTAAGTCACCTCAAACTGTTGGTTGTGGGTTGTGTTCGGACTGTAGCCCTGTTTGCTTTATCCCTTATGGCACTTTCTTTTTTTTTTTTTTTCATTTATTTTTATTAGTTGGAGGCTAATTACTTTACAATATTGTAGTGGTTTTTGCGATACATTGACATGAATCGGCCATGGATTTACATGTGTTCCCCATCCCGATCCCCCCTCCCACCTCCCTCCCCATCCCATCCCTCTGGGTCTTCCCAGTGCACCAGCCCTGAGCACTTGTCTCATGCATCCAACCTGGGCTGGTGATCTATTTCACCCTTGATAGTATACTTGTTTCGATGCTGTTCTCTCAGAGCATCCCACCCTCACCTTCTCCCACAGAGTCTAAAAGTCTGTTCTGTACATCTGTGTCTCTTTTTCTGTTTTGCATATTGGGTTATCGTTACCATCTTTTTAACTTCCATATATATGCGTTAGTATACTGTATTGGTCTTTATCTTTCTGGCTTACTTCACTCTGTATAATGGGCTCCAGTTTCATCCATCTCATTAGAACTGATTCAAATGAATTCTTTTTAATGGCTGAGTAATATTCCATTGTGTATATGTACCATAGCTTCCTTATCCATTCATCAGCTGATGGGCATCTAGGTTGCTTCCATGTCCTGGCAATTATAAACAGTGGCACTTTCTTTTTTAATGAAACATTTTATTTTGAGGTAATTACAGATTCACATGCAGTTGTTATGGAATATGGAGATCATATGTACCTTTGACTTAGTTTTCTCCAATGACATCTTGCAAAAGTGATGAGTATTGCAACCATGATACTGATTTGATACAGCCCACTGACCTTACTCAGAATTTGACGGTTTTGCTTGTATCCATTTGTATACATGTGTATTTAGTTCTCTTCACTTTTATTGCATGTGTAGACTCACATCTACTGCTCCAGTCAGGACGTGGAACGTTTTCATCACCACAGATTCCTCATGTTACCTTTCTGTAGACACACCTCTCCTCCTTACCCTCACTCTCCACAACGCTTGGCAGCAAATAAGTGTTCTCCATTTCTGTCATACTTTCAGAATGTTATATAAAGACATGTACAGTATATAACTTCGTGAGATTAGCATTTTCACTCAGCGTAATTCCCTGAAGCTCTTGTGTGTTAACTGTAGTTCATGCCTTTTTATTACTGAATCAGATGGATATATGGTCTGGATGGCCTGCAGGTTTTAAAATTTTTTTATTGGGGTATAATTGGTTTACAATGTTGTGTTAGTTTCAGGTAAACACAAAGTGAATCATATATATATATATATATATATGATGATTATACATTACGTATATGTGTGTCTCCACATACACTCAATTTTAAGATTCTTTTCCCATAGAGGCCATTACAGAGTATTGAGCAGAGTTCCATGTGCTGTACAGTAGGTCATAATTAGTTCTTTTTCATATATAGTGGAGTGTTTCTGTCAATCCCAGTCTCCTAATTTAACATCCTCCTCCCCATTCCTCCCTGGTAACCATGTTTGTTTTCTACATCTGTAACTCTATTTCTGTTTTGCAGAGGAAAGAGAACGTTCCTGTCGCTGTTGGTGGGAATGTAAATTGGTGCGGCCACTGTGGAGAACAGTGTGGTGGTTCCTTAAACTAGAGCTACTGTATGACCTGCAGCTTTTTAAACTAGTCACCTACTGAAGTGTATTGAGATTGTTTCCAGTTAGTCTTTTAAGAGTAAAGCTGCTACAAGTATTTGTGTACAGGTTTTAGTGTGAACCTGAATTTTATTTCTCTGGGATAAATGCCCAGGAGTATAACTGCTAAACCATATGGTAATTGGTTGTTTAATTTTATAAGAAATGGCTAAACAGTTTTCTAAAGTGGTGTTGCTATTTCACATTCCCACCAGCAGGGATGAGGGATATAGTTTGAATCTTTGCCAGCATTTGCTGTTGCAACTGTTTTTTACCATCCTGTTAGGTACACAGTGATATCTTATTGTGATTTTAATTTGCATTTCCTAATGGCAGAGGATGTTGAACATTTTTTATATAGTTATTTGCCATCTATATTTCCTCTGTGATGAAATGTCTTTTCATGTATTTTGCCTATTTTCTAATTGGATTTTTTTTTTTTTTTTTACTGTTGAGTGTTGACAGATTTTTATATGTTCTACTTACTAGTAAGTCCTTTGTTGGAAATGTAGTTTGCAAATATTTTCTCCCAGTTTGTAGCTTATCTTTTTTCATCCTTTTAACAGGGTCTTTTACAAAGCTTAAGTTTTTAATTTTGATGAGGTCCCAGTTCATCCTTTATTTCCTTTTACAGATTGTACTTTTGATGTCAAGTCTGAGAACTCTTTGTCTAGGCCTTGGTCCTAAAGATTTTCTCCACTGTTTATTTTCTAAATTTATGGTTTTACAATTTAGTTTTAATTTCATGCTCCACTTTGAGTTAATTTTGTCATAAGGCTGTTTCTCTTTAGTGTTTTATTTCTTTGGAGAGGACCTGTACTCTCCAATTTCCAGTCCCCAAACACTCCCTATTTGTTACCTCATTTAGTTGCTATCCTCGTTAGTATATAGCATATGTATAGTATATATATATATAGTATATATCCTCGTTAGTATAGTGGTGAGTATCCCCGCCTGTCGCGTGGGAGACTGTGGTTCGAGTCCCCGACGGGCAGGTAACACACCCTTGGGGCTTCTCTGGTGGCTCAGAGGGTAAAGCGCCTGTCTGCAATGTGGGAGACCTGGGTTTGATCCCTGGGTCAGGAAGATCCCCTGGAGAAGGAAACAGCAGCCCACTCCAGTACTCTTGCCTGGAAAATCCCATGGACGGAGGAGCCTGGTAAGCTACAGTCCATGGGGTCACAAAGAGTCAGACACAACTGAGCAACTTCACTTTAGCAGCTGTGGCTATAGCCAAATTGCAGTGAGATCAATACGGATTTGAAAACTAAGGTAAGAATTCAGTGACACAATTTTCTGTTACAAGTAATTTAATCTTATATTGCATGCTATGTATTTTTTTCTCTTGATTACAAATTCCTTAAGGGTAAGAGAGGCAGATTCATTTTTATACTTCCCACAGTTCTACCATAACAGGTAGTCAGTAAATATTTAAGTGAATGAGTGAATTTAAAAAAAGAGTAAATTAGGCTCTGTGTGGGTCATGTGAATATTTTAAATTAAAAATGTTGAATACTGACATGTAACCATTTTAGGACTCCTGCTGGCTCAGATGGTAAAGAATCTGCCTGCAATGCAGGAGTGAAAGAAAGTGTCAGTTCCTCTGTTGTGTCTGACTCTTTGTGACCACATGGGCTGTAGCCCACCAAGCTCCTCTGTCCATGGAATTCTCCAGCACAAATACTGGAGTGGGTAACCATTCCCTTCTCCAGGGGATCTTCCGACCTCAGGATGGAACCCAGGTCTCTTGCATTGCAGGCAGATTTTTTTTACCATCAAGCCACCAGGGAAGTCCATGCAATGCAAGAGACTTCAATCCCTGGGTTGGGAAGATCCCCTGGAGAAGGGAACTGATGTTCAGATAATGATAGGAATTAGACAATTTGTTGCAGAATATGAAATGAAATGAAAACTAAGATCATTAACATTCTAGTTTGAGTTTGAATGTCATGTTAAAAAAAAAAGTAAATACACAACTTGGTAGTTGTTATAGAAACTTTATTATTAAGTATTTTTTTCTACAATTAGAACTGTCAAGTGTTAAGTAAAGTTTATTCAGTATACTATTAGGATTTTTCTAAACTAGAACCTTACTAACTTTATTAATGGCTAACTTGCAGAAATATGAAACAAGAGTGGGAGACAAGGGGACTCAGCTTTCCGGGGGACAGAAACAGAGGATTGCTATTGCCCGAGCCCTCGTCCGACACCCCCGCATCCTACTGCTGGATGAAGCTACATCAGCGCTGGACACTGAAAGTGAGAAGGTACGGCGTCCTACTTCACATCCCATTCAATTCATAAAACTAAACTTTTTCATGCAATCATGAGAAAAACACAAACAGCTCAATATTTTTAAAGAACTCTGGCAAAAAAAAAAAAAAAAAAAGTGGACAGAAGTCCTAGATATTCTTCAAAGAAGACATACAGATGGCTAACAAACACATGAAAAGATGTTCAGCATCACTATTAGAGAAATGCAAATCAAATCTACAGTGTAGTATCACCTCATTCCAGTTAGAATGGCTATCATCAAAAAGTCTACAAATAATGCTGGAAAGGGTGTGGAAAAAAGGAACCCTCCCACACTGGTGGTGAATGTAAACTCAGACAGCCACAGTGGAGAACAGTATAGAGGTTCCTTAGAAAACTAAAAGTAAAGTTAGCATATAATGCAGCAGTCCCACTCCTGGGCATATATCTGGAAAAGAAACTTGGTTTGAAAGGATACATGCACCCCAGTGTCCTTTGCAGCACTGTTTACAATGGCCAAGACATGGAAGCACCTAAATGTCCATCGACAGAAGAATGGATAAAGATGTGGTACATATAAACAATGGACTAATAAACCATAAAAAGAATGAAATAACGCTATTTGCAGCAACATGGAGGGACCTAGAGGTTACCGTACTAAGTGAAGTCAGTCAGAGAAAGAAATACCATTATGATATCATGCAAATGTGGAATCTAAAAAATAATACAAAAGAACTTATTTACAAAACAGACTCATAGACACAGAAAACAAACTTATGGTTATCAAAGAGGGGAGGGATAAATTAGGAGTTTGATTTTAAAATATAGATACTACTATATATAAAATAGATAACCAAGAACCTACTATATAGTATAGGCATTTTATTCAACATTTTGTAATAATCTATGATGGAAAATATGAAAAAGGATATATGTAACTGAATCACTTTGCTGCATACATGAAACTAAGACACCATTGTAAACTATATTTCAATAAAATTTTTAAAAGATAGGTAAGCACAGAAAAAAGTAAACAAATGTAGACAGCAGTTATTTTGAGGTAAAATATTTTTATTTCATCCCTTACTTCCAGCATTTTCCAAATTTTCTAAAATGATTTTAGAAAATATTATACACAAAAAGTACTTTTTATACACAAAAAGTACTTTTATTGCACTTTTTGTTTGAATGCTTTAGCATATTAATAATGGAAAAACTGGGAAATAAAAACACTCAAAATTGAAGCTGTTAGTTCAAATTATTTTGTGACTGGTTAGAAAATTTAAATACTTGTGAAGATTAGTTTGAGAATACATTTTTATTATAAAGAACATAACTGTATGCAAGACGGACTATGTAAAACTCAATACATAAAGCTAAAAATTCAACGATGACACAAGAAATGAAAGGTGACTTTCTTTTGTATAGATGGTAAAAATATTTGGATTTCCTTTACTTTTAAAACTTATTTCTATCATTTTTAAGGTGAGGCTTCTGTTCTATTAATAGATTGTCCAAGAAGCCCTGGACAACGCCCGAGAAGGCCGCACCTGCATCGTGATCGCTCACCGCCTGTCCACCATCCAGAACGCAGACTTGATAGTGGTGATTGAGAACGGCAGGGTCAGGGAGCAGGGCACGCACCAGCAGCTGCTGGCACAGCGAGGCATCTACTTCACCATGGTCAGCGTCCAGGCTGGGACAGAGAACTGATGAACTCTTGTTATAGTGTATCTTAAAAATAAATTCCGACAACTTTTTCTGATTTAGAGACTTCTTTTATAAGTCACCATAAAACATAGGTATATCTTATTCCAATTTGCAACATCCAATTTGGGGTTGGATATTACAGCTTTTGAAATTTAGTTGTTAAAAGTAACATCTGGCTTCAGGCAGCATGAAAACAGCCTGGCTCTGAGTTACCAAAAATGTATGGAGAGAATACTACTCACCATAAAAAAAGAAGTAACACCATTTGCAGCCTCATAGATGGACCTAGAGATTATCTTAATAAAATCAGTCATTATCTTAACTAAATGTTTCTCAGACAAATACCATATGATATTGCTTAAATATGGAATCTGGAATCAACAGAAACACACTACTATATATAAAAATAAACATCAAGGACCCACTGTATAGCACAGGGAACAATATTCAATATCTTGAATCTATAATGGAAAAGAATCTGAAAAATAGACATATAAAAATAATGGAATCACTTTGCTGTATACCTGAAACATTGTAAATCAACTATATATGAATTTAAAAAAAGAAAGTAAAAAATTTAGGTATATAAAACTGTAGATTGAAGATGTAATCCAATCCCTATCACATTATTCATGACATTTTCTACAGAACTAAAATAATCCTAAGATACATATGGACCCATAAGAGAGAGAGAACTGCCAAAGCAATTATTTTCCTGAAGGAAAAAAACAAAGCAGGAGGCCTAACCCTCTCAGACTTCAGACAGTACCATAAAGCTAATCAAAACAGCATGTTATTGGCACAAAAACAGACATATGGATCAATGGAACAAGACAGACAGCCTAGAAGTAAAACCACACACCTACAGTTAATTAATCTTTGACAAAGGAAGCAAGAATGTACAATGGAGAAAAGACAGTCTCTTTCAGCAAGTGGTACTGGGAAAGCTGGACAGCTTCATGTAAATCAATGAAGTCAGAATACTCCCTCACTCTGTAAGTGAAAATAAAATGGCTTAAAGACAAACATAAACATTACACCATGAGACTCCCTAGAAGGGATCATAGGCAAAACATTCTGACATAATTCATACCAATTTTTTTTTGGCTGTACCAAGTCTTAGTTGTGGCACATGGGATCCTCTATCCTCATTGCGGCATGCAGGATCTTTAGTTGTAGCATGTGGGATCTAGTTCCTCAGCCAGGGATTGAACCTGGGCTCCCCTGCATTGGGAGCATGGAGTTTTGGCCACTGGACCACTCGGGAAGTCCTCATACCAGGGTTTTCTAGGTCAGTTTCCCAAGGCAACAGAAATAATAACAAAAATAAATAAATGGACCTAATCAAACTTACAAGCTTTTACAGAATGGGAGAAAATATATACAAATGATGTGAACTAGGGACTGATTTCCAAAATATACAGCTCTACAACTCGGTAAACAAACAACCCAATCAAAAAATGACCAGAAGTCCTAAACATTTTTCCAAAGAAGACATACAGATCGCCAACAGGCATATGAAAATATGCTCAACATTGCTAATTATTAGAAAAACGTAAATCAAGACTACAATAAGGTATCACCTCACATCAGTCAGGATGGCCATTAAGAACTCTACAAATAACAAATACTGGAAAGGGTACAGAGAAAAGGGAACCTTCCTATACTGTTGGTGAGAATGTAAGTTGGTACAACCACCATGTGGGGAAGAGGAAGGCAGCTCAAGAGGGAAGTGATATATGTATACTTATGGCTGATTCACGTTGTACTGCAGAAACCAACACATTATAAAGCAGTTTGCCCCCAATTAAATGTTTTTTTAAAAAAGAGGAAAAAAAAAAACCAGCCAAATGATTCTAAGTGTGCTGACAATCAAGTCAACACTTGTACTAGTGAGTATAAAGGTCTTAACTCGGATTTCATCTTTGTAGTCTGTATTAACTCTTAAGGATACATCAAGTGCCATAGAGGCCAATTCTGAATGTTTTCACAAAGAAATAACAATGACAACCAGTCATCAGAACCAGAACCTATGAAAATGTAACCAAAAAAGGATACATATTCTACAACCAGTGCACTAAATGTATTGTAATATTTGTGGTAGGTTGCTACAAAATGGCCCCCAATAAACCATGCCTTCTTGTGCCCACTCATTTACATTTACCAAATTATTTATAAATTACTTTGCTGCTCCTTTTACTGTGAGGCAAAACCTTTTTCCTCCTCCACTTGATCCTGGGCTGCTCTGGTAACTCGTTCTAGCCAAGTGCACACAAAAGGGACATCATGTGCCTTCAACATGACTTCAGAGCCTAGGCCTCAAGAGGTCTTTCAACTTCCACCCTTCCCTCCTAGAACATTCCCACTGCCCAGTTCGGAAGTCCAGGCTAGAATCCTGAATGATCAAAGGCCATGCAGACAAGTCCCAGCCACCATGTCCCCAGGCAGGTGTGAGGCTGTCTCAGACTTTGCAGCCTCACCGCCTGCCTGGTACGGGCAGTGCTGTAACTCAGGCAAGAGAGCAGCACAGCCGAGCGAGTGGGCACAGTCCACTGACACATCATGGGACGACCACCTGTTGTGAGGCAGTAAGTTCTGGGGGCGGTTATTAGACAACAAATATGCAACTGATCAGAAAGTAGAGGGCCACAGAGGAATGAATCACTCAAACACAAAACAAGAAGCTATGTGATTTTGAAAATTTTATTTTCTGAGGGTAAAAACTATAAAACTGGATAAAGGAAAAAGAAATCCTGAGAATTTGATTTAGTATTCAATCCTTTTAAAGTCATTAAGTTTAAATATAAGTGCTTTAAGTTCATGTTCACAAAACTAATTATTGGTTTGGCCAGAAAGTTCATTTGGCTTCTTCTGTAAGATGCTATGGAAAAACCCAAACAAACTTTGGGCAATTCAATGTAATGATATAATAAATTTTCGAGGGTTTTTTGTATGTGTCAGAGCATGTAAACCTCCTTACTGCAACCTAATTCTGTCTGTTCTACATAAACTTTCAGATTAAACTGTAGTGGTCTTTCCTAAACATAGTAGGCTTGTATCCTTGTGGTGAATGTGGAACCACTGATTTCAGGGAAGTTAGCGTCCAATCATGTATTTCATATCCTTTGGCAACTAGAAAATGTTAAAGTGCTTGAAAGATGGACTCTACAATGATGTCCAGAGAGACTTATTACCTACTTAGGTACCAACAAAGATATTTAAGAGTTAGAGTTGCACTGTTAAAAAAATTTGCATTGTTGAGGCTGATCTTAAACTTTGCATAGTTCTATAATCATATTGTAATTTGCATTGCTGCTGCATCAGAGGAAGCTTAAAAATATTTCTACTTTCTATGTCAGGATAAATCTTGAGAGCATGATTCTACTGGTCTCTACATTTAACAAGTTTCCTTCAGTCAATATCCCTTCCTATCTCACAATACCACCCACTCCCGGCACCCAATTATATATTTTGGTAAGTGCTTAATAAATGATTAGTCTCTAGAGATGAGGCGTTTCCATCAGTTGCATCATATCATGGAAAGCATGAAAAACCTGCTGAACCAGCTTCTCTGCATCAGTCTCTGGACATGACTTCCAGGCTGAACAGGACACAACAAACCTGCGAAGCACAAACAATGAATGATTACACAACACCTGTCCGCACGGACGGCTCCAAGGGTGACAGGGGAGAGAGCCGCGGCCTCTACTCCCCCGGCTACTCATGTGTGAGACAGGACTGTTCGCTCACCATGGGCAAAGGTTACCGGACACAGGAGAAAGTAAAGCCACAGTTGTGCATATAGCGCAACACCCAATTTACCTTGTAACTAGAGCCTAAGGACAAAAGGGAACAAGAAACTAGTCAGAGCTCATGGGTGCTCTGGAGTTAGGTCTGAGTGTGCTAAATAACTCTTCTTCCTATATAATACCTTCCTAACATGCCACAGATGGGATGAGTTAGATGAATTCATGCCACTGTCTGCAATAAAACTTCAACTATTTTTAAAGAATACTTGAAGAGAGTAAACAAAAATAATAAAATAGAAAAAGAAGGGTAAGAGGAGAGAAAGGCTGTTTCTAGAAAAGCCAGAGAAACTTTCTTGAAACCAAGATATGCCCTCCACACTATGTTCTTCTAGAAGCTCCTGGTGAAGAAATCCCCTATGTAGTAGCCGATAAAGGTGGCCCCAGGAAGCTGAAATAAATAGGAAGAAAGCCTGGCTCTTCGAGGGTTCAGAGCAGAAATGTGGCTACTAATTCTCTTGGAACTAGTTTTCCCCTTTATAGACACACAAATTTTCTACACCAAAGCATGCATTATGCTCAAGTTAAACAGATCGCCAGTCCTGGTTCAATGCATGAGACAAGTGCTCAGGGCTGGTGCACTGGGATGACCCAGAGGGATGGGATGGAGAGGGAGGTGGGATGGGGGTTCAGGATGAGGAATGCATGTAAATCCATGGCTGATTCATATCAATGTATGGTAAAAACCACTACAATATTGCAAAGTAATTAGCCTCCAACTAAAATAAATACATTTTTTAAAAAATAAAGATGTTGTATAATATAAGTCTTGCGGATGACCATGCGATTTTCACATCACTGAAAATTAAGACAGGAAAGTAGGTATCTTCGACATGTACTTTAGACAAAGCAGAATGAAATAAAAACATGTTCTGGCTCAGTATATAATAATGAAACCAATGTTTGAGTGGATTATATTTGCTGAAAGATATATAGGAACTTACAGAAAGTCCTGCCTTGCTTTCACTGGTGATTCATGATCAGTAGGCATTTTCTAGCTATACTGTACATACGCCTCTAAATATTTAGCAAAAGCTAAGTATTTCTTCACAAAGAGTAACGATTTCTGTGTTAAATTTTTTTAAATTCAGTTATATTTTTAAACTATAGAAAGAATAATCATTCCTACATGCATAATTCACCAAAGAATATACACAGATGCCAATAAACAAAGAGAATGTCTTTCTTCATATGAATTCAGGTTAGGTTATATTTTCCTATAAAAATTTGTAGACTGCTTTATAATGCCTAGAGTTGGCAATGATGTGATAAAATAAGGAATACTAGCTATCATATTATTATTTGTAATGTGAAAAACTGGAAATAGTAGGGAAGTGGTTTAATTATGGAAATCCATAAGACTAAACCTCAGATACACAGATGACATCACTCTAATGGCCAAAAATGAAGCGGAACTAAAGAGCCTCTTGATGAAGGTGAAAAGAGGAGAGTGAAAAAGCTGGCTTAAAACTCAACATTCAAAAAACTAAGATCATAGCATCCAGTCCCATCACTTCACAGCAAGCAGAAGGGGGGAAAGTAGAAACAGTGACAGATTTTCTTGTCCTGGGCTCCAAAATCACTGCGGACAGTGACTGGAGCCATGAAAGTAAAAGATGCTTGCTTGCTCCTTGGAAGGAAAGCTATGACAAACCTAGACAGTGTATTCAAAAGCAGAGACATAACTTTTTTGACAAAGGTCTGTATAGCCAAATCTGTGGTTTTTCCTGTAGTCATGTAGAGATGTGAGAATTAGACCATAAAGAAGGTTGATGCTTTCCAACTGTGCTGGAAAAGACTCTTGAGAGTCCCATGGACTGCAAGGAAATCAAACCAGTCAATCCTGAAGGAAATCAACCCTGAATATTCATTGGAAGGATTGATACTGAAGTTCCAATACTTTGGACACCTGATGCGGAAAGCCAATTCACTGGAAAAGACTGATGCTGGGAAAGATTGAGGGCAAAAGAAGAGGGCGGCAGAGGATGAGATGGTTGGATGGCATCACTGACTAAGGACGTGAATTTGAGCAAACTCTGGGAGATAGTGAAGGACAGGGAAACCTGGCGTGCTGCAGTCCATTGGGTCACAGAGAGTCAGACACAATTTAGTGACTAAACAACAAGACTAAATATTACTCAACCAAAAATACCTCAAAGCATATTTAATGGCACTGAGAAATGCTTGAAATAATATTGAGAATGCAATTCACAAAAAGGGTGCTAAAATACTTATAATATGATCTACATTTATAAAAAAGTATACGCTATAATCTATGCACATTATAGATTAGAAAGATAATGTCATGTCTTACAATGGAAATGTTAAATTTGTTCTTATATTTTTCCATATTTTACAAAATATTTTAACAATGAGCATGAAGTACACATAAAATAAAATGCTATTTCAAAAATAAACTAACTTTCTCTAGGTCATACATTTTCAAGCTTAACAGTGAAGGAGAAATTCCTTTCAGAGAATTTCTATGTATTTGGGGTATATACACAGTAATGACTCAGAAATTGAGTACACCTTGAGCTCTGACTTGTTTTCTGAGCTCCAAACTCATATATCCAACTGCCTACTGGCATATTATCTTGTATATAAATACAAATTATAGTTAATTCCTATATTAGCAGAAATTTTGAAGTGACCATGTACAAAATGAAATTATTACTTCTACCCTAACATACCCATTTCCCCTGTAATTTTCTCCATCCCAGTAAATGCCACCATTAGAATCAGTAATCCATCAATAAGTCTTACTGGTTCTACCTCCAAAACATCTCTCAAACCTCTCTACTGCTCTCCACCTTCAGTATCAACTGCCTTGTTCAACACACATACCTTCCATGCTTCCTGATTTCTTTCACCTCATTCTTGTTCATAATACTATCTACCTAATTTATATTGCATATAACAGCCAAGGGTCCTTCTCAAGTGTAAATAAAACAAGTAACTTTCATACTTAAAATTGGTAAAATGCTTCCCATTACTTTTCGGAGGAAATCTAAACTCCTTACCAAGGCCCTACATCAACGGAGCACCCCAACCGAATCAGTACCTCCAGGAATACTGTTTCTAAAGCTCACCAGGTAATTCTCAGATGCAGTCAGGGTTGAGAACACTGCCCTTCCTGCCAGTTTTCGCTCTGGTCTCCCCCTCTTCTGTCTCTTCTTCTACCAACTTCCCACTCAGTTGTTAATGTATAGCCACACTGCGCCTTAATATTCCAAGCTCTTCCCTATCCTCAGACTTGCGTGCTTCTGCTAAACAACAAAGTCACTGGGAAATAGGAAGGAGCACATGTTGAGCTGGGGATTCAAAAAAATTAAAAATCATGTTCTTGCAGGCTTATATTCTAGGAAGTAAAGATAGATAATACACACACACACACACACACACACACACACACACACACACACTGGGTGATTATAAATGTTAAAATGCAACAGCTGTGTGTGGGGAAAGGGGACTGCTATTTTAGATGGTCAGGGAAGGCCTCTCTGATGAGAGCCTCTGAAATAAGGTGGTCACCCTTGCACATATTGCAGGTAAGAGACTACTAAGAGGAAGAAATGACGGCTGTGAGGGCCTTGAGGACAGTGCTTTCCCGGCAGGTGGAAGGTAGCCATTGGGGCTGGAGTGGAGGCAATCAGAAGCACTGCAGGAGACAAGGTCAGAGAGGCAGAAGAGAGCAAGATCATGAGGGTCTCTCAGGAGGACTGGATCTCGTGTGACTGAAAGGAAAAGCCCTCGGAGGGTTCTGAGTAGGAGAATATGACTTGGGTTCCATTGGGCCATCAGGGCTGCTGCGCAGAGAATGGTCTGCAGGGAAGGGAAGCGAAAGCAAGAAGAGCCCGGAGGACCTGCTGCAGAGTGAGCGGGGGACAGATGCTGGAGGGCTGTCCTCCTGGCGATTGATATGATGAATTCCTTCACGTCCTCGCCATCTCAGCCTCATCAGCCCTCCCTCAGACACTTCCCCTGACCACACACCATATAAAGCAGTGCTCTGTCTCCCTGCCAGTTTGTTTCTATGGCCACATTGACTCAATTATTTCCTCTGCAATATTCACCATTATTTGCAGTCACCCTGCTTGTTTGTCCCCTTTGGTCCCTGTTTCCCATGTAAAAAGTACAATCCTCAAGAGCGGGGATCTCGTCTGCCTTGTGTCCTGAGCACCCAAAGCAATCTTCGGCACATTGTAAGTTCTCACTAAATATTTCCTGAATGAGTGAATAGAAGTTCTGTCCCAGGATCATGAAAAATTTATTTTTTCAAAAAGTCAAAGACCTGAGGCATATCTGGCCTAAACTTTTAACCCTGCATGCAAGGTGAGATCCATGACTTGGCAGGGAATATGTTACAGTCTTCAGTTTTCTCTGTATGTGATAATGATTTTTGACTTCTGACTATTGCAAAAAAGGATAATAAGATCCATGTTTAAGCTTTATCATTAATTCACAAATTAATGTATAGAAACTGCAAATATGACTATGGGAATATGCCATCTAAGACTTAGATGTCAACAAACACAAGCACCTCGGGTATACACAAACACGCTTGACATGGCAGATAATAAAATTTTGAAAAAATAATATTGACTAAATTCTTTTAAAAAGGAAAAGTAGAAAAACAGTATTTTAGAAAGTGAAACATGTCAGACATACCATTATTTCCATTTTTCACATTCCACCTGAAATGCCTCTAAGCCTGCTCTCTTCTTATTCACACAGTGCTAAATGTAGCCCTGTTATTTTAATTCCCTGACCCAAGCTCTTACAGAAGAGACAGCCAGACTCTATGAACGGGGACCTTCCAAGTCTTTGTCAATTCCTGATTACCTTGTTCTCCACCTCTCTTTCTCTTGCCAGGTTTTAGTATTTTCTTTCTCACTCTTTCCAAAAATTTAAGTCAAACCCCATACAATAAAAATGAAATGCATCTGAAAGGGTAAACCATCCTTTTCTGAATGTAAATTAATTTACCTTGTCTCTTGTCCTGGTATCACTGCTACTGTCTATGACTGTACTAACAACCACATATGTTTAGACCATCAATTTCTACCTGAACTTAGCATCAAATACCTGAGGTAGAACAAGTATGGTAATATGTGTACTGATTTTGGAGGATGATGAGGACATGGTCACCGAGTCAATGCTGAAACAGTGTTGTGCACAAAACACCTCAAGGACTGATATCACAAAAGTCTCAAAAGCAGGAGAGACTAATTATGCATCAAACACCTAAGTGGTAAAAAATAACTGCCCATGGAGCAAGTGACAGACAAGAACATCAGAATCATAGTGCAAGGAAGACACTCAAACAATGAAAACGAGCAGTAGGAATAAAAAGAGCAGGCTCACCTGTCATCTCTGATGTGATAGAAGAACCCATAGCCATTGTGCACCATGGGGGCCATCACGCCCTGGACTCTCAAATAACCAACCAGACTGGTTGAGAGAACAAAGTTCCCACCGCCTCCACTGTACGGCACAAAGAAAGGATATTTTACTAGGCCTATAGAGGCTTATGTTGTTTCTGAAAAGCTTTGAACATCCAGGAAGAAGAACTGCTGAGGTGACAAGACACCGCTTTACGTTACCTCCTGGAGAAGAGGGGGTCTGTGAAGAGTTCCGGAACAGGGAGGCCTTCCTCCTTTGCTATGAGTGAGAGGCCTAAAAGATGACGGTCAAATCCTGCAATAGAACCCCAAACTTGAGGTTAGAAGAATTTCCTGCACAAGATAATTTTTTTTTTGAGTGATAATAATTCCAGTGTAAGTACCTTTTCCAGTTGAACAATCTTTCATCATTTTATTATGTTTTGCAAAAGCTTCTAACATCATGTGCTGCCGCTCAAGAAGCTGTATTAAAAAATCAAGAGATACTTTAATAACAGAGTGTACAGAAACCAAACAGAAAAACCTGAGCTCAAGGTAATTAGAAATTGGGTAATTTATAAGAGAAAAAAGAAAGAGTTCAAGAAAGACCTCGAGACACATAATTTTTGTGTCTTTTTTAGCACTTCTTCTATTGCCTTTTAAAAAAAAATGTATTTTATATTGGGGTATAGTTGATTAACAATGTGGTGTTAGTTTCAGGTGCACATCAAAGTGATTCAGTTCTACATATACATTATCCATCCTTTTCCAGATTCTTTTCCCATTTAGGTGGTTATGCTCTGAAGACTGAGCAGACTTCTCTATGCTTTACTGTAGGTCCTAGTTGGTGATCCATTTAAAATATATCAGCGTGTTCATGTCAATTCCAAACCTCCAACCTATCCCCCCTCAACCCTTACCTCCTTTCACTGCCTTTTCCCTCCTATACGCTCTGAGACTTATTTCCTTTCCAGAACAAGAAAATAGGAACCTGTGGGTAGCACTAACATGATATTAACAAGTGTAAAGACAAAAGCAATTATGATTTCAAAACGAAAGCATAGTTGTACAAAAAAGATAATTAAGCAGCTCCATGAAATTAAAGTAAGGCAACACATATATAACTAGGTGCTTTTCTGGTGGCTCAGTGGTAAAGAATCCACCTGCAATGCAGGAGACAGGGATTCGATCTCTGGGTCAGGAAGATCCCCTGGAGAAGGAAATGGTCACCCACTCCATTATTCTTGTCTGGGAAATCCCAGGGACAGAGGAGCCTGGCGGGCTACAATCCATGGGGTTGCAAAGAGTTGGACACGACAGTGACTAAACAACAACAATATATAACTATGTCTATTAAGACTAAAGAAGCAAATGCAATACCAAAACAGCAGTGGGAATGCACTACTCTTTTGTGGTAAATGCTTAAAAGTAAGTATAAAACAACAAAACATATAAAGCTATATTGGTTCTAATATTAAAAAAAAAACCTCATTTCAAAAACATTCAACCACATCAAGAAAAGTTCCCTTGTAAAGGCGTTTGGGAAGAGTCTGCATTGTGTGCGTGTTATCTAAAGGCAGATCAACAGTAGTGAAATACTCAAGGTGTGGGAAATTACTTTGCCTAGAAGATGATGCAAATGGGCTTATCAGGTCTTCCCTGTTTCTTCCTCTCTCCAAGTACATACTTCACTGACAAATGAAGAAATGTTTGACAGTTTCCAGGAAAAAAGGTTTGAAAATATTTTACTGATTCAGGGATTTGAAGAAGTTAGTTATTCAAGGGTCAAGTTTCCTTTAGGACAAACAACTTATCTTTTTGCTTTTTGAATACTCACACTGGTAGAAGGATTCTGCATGGATTGGCACCAACTGACTGCTTCTACTGTACACGGTCGCATAGTCTCTGTACGGCCATGATAAAATAATCTTGTCATAGCTGTTTCATAGCAGCAACCGGGACTATAAGAAAAAATGAAAATGAAAGAGAATGTATCATGAGAAAGAAAACACTATAATGTTACTACAAAGAGTTTACCTAGTAAAGCTGGCTTTGGTCAGAGATTAAGTTCTATGGTATAGACTGCAATTGAGATTTTCAATAACAAACAGGCTATTTTCAACAGCCAAGAGCAAAAACTACTCAGGCCTGGTATAACAAATGTCTCAAAGGCGTGGCTGCCATCAGGCTGTATGCTTTGGTGTCTGTGGTAGGTGGCCTCTAAGATGCCTCCAGCTCCTAATGCCCTGGTATAGCCCCTCATGGTGGGTGCAGGATGGCCTTGGTGTCTTCTTTCTAACAAAAAGAACAGGACAAAAGCAGTGAGAGGTCACTTCTGAAATCAGATTACAAAGTGAGCTCTCTGATGAGCTCTCACTTCCTCACTCTGAGGAAAGCCTGCTGCCGTGCTGGGGGCCGCCCTGTAGAGAGGCCCAGCGAGCAAGAAACAGAGAGGCCTCTAGGCTACAGCTTGGGAGGAAAGGCACCTTACTCATAACCACGTGAGTAAGACTGGAAGCACATCCTTGTGAAGGAGTGCCTTCAGATGAGGACGTGGCGCTGGCTGACACCCTGACTATAACAACTGAAGTCAGAGGCATCCAGCTAAGCTGCGCCTGGATTGCTGACAGACAGAAAATGTGAGATGACAATTAAGCATTTGCTGTTCCAAGCTACTAAGATATCGGGTAATTTGTTACACAGCAATAGAGAATACAGTGCTTGGCCTATATGAGAGAACTAAAGGCCAAGCACTCTGTATTCTCTATTGCTGTGTAGAGCTTGAATGACTGACTGTAAAATTAAGTAAAAGCATTATTTAATAAGTTCCCTAGGGCAGCAGCCCTCAAACCTCTGGGATCTAATGCCTGATGACCTGAGGTGGAGCTGATGTAATATGAGAAATAAAGCGTACAATAAATGTAATGTGCTTGAATCATGTTGAAACTATCCCCCTCATCCCCCCACAGAAAATCTGTCTTCCACAAAATCCATCCCTGGTGCCAGAAAGGTTGGGAACTGCCGCCCAAGGATGATGACTATTTTCCTGGGTTAGAGAATGATATAAATGATATAACAACTTTTGGTACAAAGCTCTCTTTCCTGGTGATAGGAATTCAGAGTTAAAGCAATCAAATGGAATTAGAGTAAAAGGTCTGAAAGTGGGTACTAAAAGGGGTCAACACTGTTTTATTTTTTGGTCCTGCCACACAGCTTGTGGAATCTTAGTTCCCTGACCAGGGATCAAACGTGGGTCCGTGGCAGTGAAAGCATCGAGTCTCAACCACTGGACCACCAAGAAACTCCCTCAAATAGTTACTGGGCCTCCTCTGTTCAGTGTTTCTATGACCATTTCCCTGAGCTGAACTAGTATCGTTTCCAAAATGGGAATAAGAAAGTGTAAGTAACAATTTAGGGACTTCCCTCCTGGTTCAGTGGGTAAGACTTTGCCTTCCAATGTAGGGGGTGTGGGTTCAATTCCTGGTCAGGGAGCTAGGATACCACATACCTCCTGACCAATAAACCAAGAGAGAAGCAATACTGTAACAAATTCAACAAAGACTTTAAAAATGGCTCACATAAAAAAAGTTTTAAAGAAATTAAAAATAAACGCAGTAAGAATGAATGAAAAAATATCACTACTCAGCAACTTGTAATGAAATAATAGAGATATCTTGGTAATGATCATCAATGGCCACTAAAACCATTAGGTAAAAACATCAGGGAGGAAACTTTATAATGGATGTCGGCTAACAACTGAACAGGATATGATAGGAAACAAATAAGATGAACTATATGATTTACTGTTATAAAAAATAATAAAATTTACTGATTACTATTTTCAAGTTTCCAAATCTAACCATCAGTTTATAGGAAACATGGGAGACAGAGCAAGAATGCTTAACAGTTTTTTTACTTAAAGGACAAATACATAAAATAGTAGTAAAAATTTATGTTAATGAACACACAATGTAAAAAAATGTAATCTGTGACAAAATAAAAGCACAATGATGGACAAAAGCACAGCATATACTACTGAAACTAAGCTGGTATTATTCAAACTAGGTTGCTATAAATTTAAGATGTTAAATGTAATTTCCAAGGTAGCCATAAAGAAAACAGCTTTAAAAATGGAGACAAAAAAGACAAGGAAATCAAAATGGTACATTACAGAAAGAAATCAACTAAATACCAAAAACGGCAGGAATGAAGGAACTGAAGAACAAAACCATGTAAGACCTGCAGAATACATAGCAAAAGGGCAGAGTTCTTCCTCATCAGCAATCATCTTAAATATAAATATATTAAACTCTCCAAAGGTAGATTTTGGCAAAATGAACAAAAACGTAAGTCTATATACTATCCTCAAGGGATTTGCTTTAGATACTAAAACAGATAGAGGTTAAAAATAAAAGGATGAAAAAAATAGTAACCAAAAGAGAGCTAGAGTGGCTACAGATTTTTTTTTTTCTATTTGGAGTGGCAGTATTATTATCAGACAAACAGTATTTTAAGTAAAAAGCTGAATGAGACACACAGGACATTATATACTGATAAAAGATATAACTCATCAAGATATAACAACTATAAAAATATATGTACCAAACAACAGAGTTCAAAGATACATGAAGCAAACTCTAACAGAATTGAAGAGAGAACTAGACAGCTCTACAACAAGTCATGGACTTCAGAAATATCCAACTTTCAATAATGGATAAAACATGTAGACATAAGATCAACAAGGAAAGAGAAGGCCTGAGCAGCAACTACACCTAAAAGACAAGGGCTTCCCCAGTGGTTCAATGGTAAAGAATCCGCCTGCAATGCAGAGATGCAGGTTCAACCCCTCGGTTGAGAAGATCCCCTGGAGAAGGGCATGGCAACCCACTCCAGTATTCTTGCCTGGAGAAACCTACGGACAGAGAAGCCTGGTGGGCTACAGTCCACAGGGTCACAAAGAATCAGACACAACTGAAGCAATTTAGCATGCACGTGTGCGAAAGACAGATTGAGAATATGCCACTAGGAAATAGAAGAATATAAATTCTTCTCAAGTATACATGGAACATTTACCAGGACAGCCATATAATGGGGCACAGAATATCTCAATAAATTTTAAAAGACTGGAACCATACAAAGTATCTTCTTCAATGACAATAGGATGAAGCCAAAAAGCAACAGAAGAAAAACTGAAAAATTCACAAACATGTAGAAATAAAACAACACACTCAACCAACTGGTCAGGGAGAAATCACAAGGAGTATCAGAAAACACACTGAGATAAATGAAAAGTAGAACAGAACTTACCAAAATTTATAGAATGAAGCAAAATCACTGTTCAGAGGGAAATTTATGGCTCTAAATATTTATATTAAAGAAGAAAATCTCAAATCAGTAAATTAACTGCACACATTAAGGAATTAGGAAAAAGAAGAGTAAACTAGACCCAAAGCCAGCAAAAAAACAAATTAAGATCATCATAGAGATAAAAAAAAAAATACAGATATGAAAAACAAAGAAAGTGAACTAAACCAAAAGTTGATTCTTTGTAAAGATCAACAAAATTGACAAGCTTTTAGCTGTACTGACTAGAAAAAAGGGAGAAGACATCAATTATTACCATCAACTATGAGAGGGCATTACTACTGACTTCACAGAAATAAAAAAGCACCATAAGAGAACATTATGAACAACCATTTACAATAAACTGGATAACCTAGATGAAATGGACATATTCTGAGAAATACACAAATGACCAAATCTAACTCAATGAAAAACAGAAATCTGACCAGACATATAACAAGTAATGAGATAAATCAGCAATCAGAAATCTCCCTACAAAGTTAAGTCCTGGACCAGATGGCTTTACTGATGAATTCTAAATTTTAAAAAATCAACCACCAATCCTTCTCAAACTCTTCCAAAAATACCAGAGAGGAGGGATCATTTCCTTACTCATAAAATGAGACCAGCATTACCCTGACACCAAAACTAGGCAAAAACACGGTAAGAAGAGACACTACAGACCAATATTCCTTATGTCCAAAATCCAAATAGTATCACTCAGTCACATCTGACTCTTTGTGACCCCATGAACTGTAGCCTGCCAGGCTCCTATGTCTGTGGGATTCTCTAGGCAAGAACACTGGAGTAGATTGCCATTTCCTCCTCCAGAGGATCCTCCTGACTCAGGGATCAAACCCTTGTCTCCTATGTCTCCTGCATTGAAGGCGGATTGTTTAAATGCTGAGCCATCAGGGAATAGATGCAAAAATCCTCTCCAATTTACTAGCAAATTGAATTTAACAGCAGATTAAAAGGATGACACAGTAAGTCTCCTACATATGAACCTTCAAGCTGCCAACTTTCAAAGATGTGAACGTGTGTTCACTTATCAATCATGTGAGTTAGTTCACGTGTCTGGCGTACATTGTCATGAGCATGCAACCTTTGCAAGTGGTTGTTCAAACTGCCCTCCATCTCCTATTGCAGATGATCCTTCAGCTCCACCATCTCCCCATCTCCTCTACCTCCTCCAGTCAGTAATTCTTCCTGCTTGTTCACTCAATGCCAGCCTCCATATGGCAGCTGTTGTACTGTACTACTGTATTCTTCAAGGTACTTTACTATAAGATTAAACGTTTAATTTTTCGTGTTTGTTTTTTATATATTATTTGTGTGAAATATATAAACCTACTACAGTACAGTGCTATACAGTTGACTGTGTTAGTTGAGTACCTAGGCTAACTTTGTTGGACTTACTAACAAACTGGACTCAGAAATGAGCACTCAGAACAGAACTCATTTGTATGTAGGGAACTTACTGTATGCCATGACCAACTGGGATTTATCCCACGAATGCAAGGATGGTGCAACATATGAAAATCAATGTAATACACCACATTAATAGAATGAAGAAAAAGACCTACATGATAATCACAACTGATACAGAAACAGCTTTTTATAAAATCTTGTACTCTCCCATAATAAAAAGTGAACAAAGGAACTTCCTCAATATGATAAAGATTTATGAAAAACCCACAGTTAACACCATACTCAGTGGTGGAAAACCAAAAATTTCCCAGCTAAGATGAATAATAAGACAAGGATGCCTGCTTCTGCCATTCTACTCAACATAGTACTGGCTATTCTAACTATAAAAAAAGAAATAAAAGGCATCCAAATCAGAAAGGAAAAACTGAAGCTATCTCTATTCATAGATACCAAAATGCTAAAGAATCCACAAAAAAATTGTTAGAGATAATAAATGAATTCAGTTTTTCAGGGTATGAAGTCAACACACAAAAATCAGTTGCATTTCTATACACTAGCAATAAGTAATCTGAAAAGTAAATCAAGAAAACAATTTACAATAACATCAAAAAGAACACACAGGATTAAGTTTACCCAAGGAGACAAAAAGACCTGTACACTGAAAACTAGAGAAGCCACTGCAATGAGAAGTCTGTGCACAGCAACGAAGAGTAGCTACCACTGTCTGCAACTAAAGAAAGCCCATGCACAATAATGAAGACCCAGCTCAACCAAAAATAAACAAAATTTAAAAACATAAGGATACATATTCTCAGATAAAATTTTAAAAAGATCAAGAAGCTTCCACTTCTGCTTCGGATGTAGAAAGTCACAACATACCATCTCTCTTATCCTAAAAATGAGTAAAGACTAGATTCCACAAAACTCTATCTTTTCATGAGCCCATCTGAAAACAGGCTTCAAGAAAACCAAGTGATCTGAATTTCAAAGCATGGCAAACCTCTGTGAGATGAGAACAGGTACTTCAAAAGTATCAAGGTAATGAAAAACAAGGAAAGACTGTCAGAGTGTCACAGGTGGAAACCTAACAACACTGCTGATCAAAGTACAAATTACGGCACAGCGCCAAGTGGGGGGAAAACCTCAGAGGAAACACGGGAGTTACAGTAGAAAAGCTAGAATAAAGATATCCTCTTTGGCCTCCAGACTCTGAAAATGGAGAAGGACTGGTCCTCACCGTCCATGAAGTCTGTAATAGGCCAGCTGAAGGGCCAGCTGAATAAACGTATCAGGGTGAAGCTGCTTCTTCTTGGTTAGCTTTTTGCCAAAAGACGTAAAGGCATACACCACAAGCTGGAGATCGGATGCCTAACAAACAGAATTAAATGGGAAGAGTGAGCATATACTCAAGGGGAATACCCCCAAAGATAACCAAATTATTATTAGCATTAAATGAATAAAACAGAAATAAAAGTGTTAAAAGCTATAACTTCTAAATGTTTTATGCCATCATACTTGGATGATAGCCAAAAATTCATACACAGTAGTTAAAAGATAAAGTATTAACTATCAAAGAGAAAAGTGAAAAATCTACCTGCTTGAAATACTGGGCCTTAGCTTGGCTGATGTCATTTAATACTTTTTCATCCACAGTGAAAACAAGCTCCTCTGGAACCGGTATATCCCGTACTTTTTCCGAGCCCTGAAAATACAGAAAACTTAAAAATACTGTATCTATAAAAATATGAGGTGAAAAGGGAGGAAATGATTTGTTCTAACATACCTTCCATCTTCCTTCATTCTTAATAATGCTCTCATCAATATAATTGCAGATTTTTACTATAACCATTGCATCAAAAGGAGCATGCTAAAATGAAAACATACAAAATTTTGAATACTTCATGTAAGCTAAGACTTGACCCAGTATTCTATTTTCATTTTTGCCCCCCTCTTAACACACAAGAGCAGAATTCTCATCTGCCTCACTTCATAATGATAAAGATAGGGATATTCTACAGTATAGTAAGCAATTGATGTATTTTATTTCCTGAGGAAGAACGCATATTTAAAGTTAGAAGCAACTAATCAGGGCTCTTGAAGTAATGGGAAGGGATGTAAAGTAAATATGAATCATAAAAAGAAGACAATTGCTATTTGTACTGGAAGTTAAAGGAGGTATACACATATACGTATAGAATGGTAAAATGTTAAGGAATGGTAAGACCACTATGGAAAAGCAGATGGAGGTCCCAGTGACATGTATGCCAGGTAACAAGACTCACCGGTCATGGACAAACCCTCTTCTAACTGCATCTCACAGCTGCATAGTATTCTGTAGCTTTACAACAAATTTTCACAGACACTGCATATATTGTTTCACTGAGACAATAGTGTTAAAATGCAACCAGTAAGAAGAGCAATACTGAAGTGCCAATACTTTGGCTACTCGATGCAAAGAGCTGACTCATTAGAAAATACCCTGATGCTGGGAAAGACTGAAGGCAGGAGGAGAAGGGGGTGACAGAGGATGAGATGGTTGGATGGCATCACTGATTCAATGGACATGAGTTTGAGCAAACTCTGGGAGGGAGTGAAGGACAGGGAAGCCTCGTATGCTATAGCCCATGGGGTGGCAAAGAGTCGGACATGACTGAGCAACTGAACAACAAATGTGATCTCCACAAAACCCTCTAACAAAGAGAAGACAAAACAGTTGAGCCCAGGATTTTAAATCCCTAGAGGGAAATGTGATTATGTAGTCTAATCAATAAAGCACATATTTTAGTACCAACGTAAGAGAGCAGCAACATGATTCTAGATCAAGAGCAAGTAACTTTACAGTATATATGCTTTACTAATAATGTTTTATATAGGTTAAATAGTATTTTCAATAATCATCTTGGGGTGCAAGAGTAACCTACATGGAATTTTGAAAGCATATTATCTAGTGAAGACCATCAGATCAATTTTATAAATATATGGGGGATAATGCATACACAGAAAATATGTCCACACACTTTACTACAAGAAAGCATCTCAGTTGTACAAAGACACATGCTCATTATAGGACCAGTATTTTTATCCCAAAATAGAAAATATGATTAAAATTACTTTCTCCTGAATTTGAGCAAACCGCAGGATATTGGTGTCATCAGTAAAAATCAAAGTAGTACAAGGTGGTAATTTTAGGGGGCTTGGAGTGAGGGAGGAAAGCAAGAAGATGAACTCTTGATGATGAGAGTAACTTATCCCTTACATAACAATGTAACATTCGGTTTGGACAATTTAACACACAGTGAAACAAAACTCTCAAAATGAGAGTACGGAGTAAAAACTAGAAAAATATAAGTGCAAACAAATCAGAAGAGAGAGCAGGCAGAGGGGGAAAATGGTTATGAATAATATTAAGCTCAGTTTTAGAATCTGGAGACAGGAAGAGACTTTTAGGAGGATGAAGGCAATGTGAGACACACATGAAGAAGAGGGAGATCCTTTCCATCCGACAAGTCAAGGAGAGATGGAAGGAAGAAGCCAGAAGGTTGTTAACTACTTTACAAAGCACAGTTTTCAGGGAATAGTGAGGCTGTAAACCAGACTGAGGAGAATCAAACAAGGAGCTGAAGAGAAAAAAGCTGAGGCAATTAACAAGAATCTTTTGTCAACAGGGGACTCTTAAGGAAGAAGAAAGACAACTGTTAACAGACATTCTACTACTTGCACATCAACTACTTCACCTTCTTTGGCAGTAACAACTACCTTATTTTTCTTTAGGCAACCAGCACACATCTCTGTGGTGGTTTGAATGAGTGAGTGATCCTACTAGCTGGGTCCCAAGGTTTGGCAGGTGACCCAGGCCAGGTGGACTCCCTGGAATGTGCACAAGATGCACACAGGCTGATACAACCAACGAGCATTATTCTCAGGTCTTTTGCTGGAACCAGAGGGGTTAAAAAAAAAAAAAGCTGGCTATTTCCATGAAGAACAATAACGTACTAGGAGAGCTGTGAAAACATGAGATTGTAGGTAAAACCATCACATGGTACAGTCTACATAAAAATAAAGCTGAGCCTAGGAAAGTGATGCCAAAAAATGTAGAAATTTCTAACGAAAGCATCTGGACATTGGAAGTCAGCCTGACCCAAATTTAGCTGTATCCCATGCCACAAATATCTCCGTAAGGTAATGACAGTTTGATTTAGGTTGCTATCACCTAAAACTGAAAAACATTACTGATTAATACAACTACTGAACCCAGATCAACAGGTCTTTTTAGTATTTTAGTCACTAAATCTTTTGGAGGAAAGCCCCCAAACACAAACAAACAAAAAAATCTATCTCATACTACTTTATACCAAGTCACATACTTTATGAAAAGTTATATAACAAGATTATAAGTATAGATTGCAATTCTGACTTCAGTTGATTTCTTCATTTTCTTGGTTCATGGACCTCCTGAATGTCCATCAGAAAATGGCAGGGGAGAGATGATAAAGACAAACATAGGAGAATAGAAGAGAAACAAGTCGTGTGTGTGTATACATATATTTTGTAAAGAAGGTAAAAAAAACAATGCTATCCAGTACCAAATATTTTATTTATTTATTTTTGTTTTTCTCCCAATTATTTTTATTAGTTGGAGACTAATTACTTTACAATATTGTAGTGGTTTTTGCCATACATTGACATGAATCTGCCACGGGTGCAGATGTGTTCCCTATCCTGAACCCCCATCCCATCCCTCTGGGTCATCCCAGTGCACCAGCCCCGAGCACTTGTCTCATGCATCCAACCTGGACTGGCCATCTGTTTCACACTTGATAATATACATGTTTCGATGCTGTTCTCTCAGATCATCCCACCCTCGCCTTCTCCCATAGAGTCCAAAAGTCTATTCTATACATCTGTGTCTTTTTTTCTGTCTTGCATATAGAAGGTAAAAAAAAAAAAATGCTATCCAGTACCAAATATTTTAATATCCAGAAGTAAATAATGTTTCAAAGATCATGTGTCATTTTTTAACAAGGTTACAAAATTACTAGGCAAATTTACAAATATAGCTAAGTACATTTTTCTGTACACAGAACATATGCATAATGCTATATCTTTTTTAATATGTTGTTATTTTCAACAAGTAGCAGTAGATTTTAAAAGAGCTTCTACCACATAAAGATACATGCAAATTCCATTTTACAGACACACACCAAACTGTCAGCCTAACTACAGATGAAAATAATTTGTCCTATACTGTTTTCACTGAGAATTCATAACTAAAACTTTTACTCTAATGCCATAAAGCTAAAAAATGATTTATTATCCTGCCACAGGACAGCCTAACTATTGTAGATTACTGCCACTCATTTAACTGAAAAGAGTAAAAGGAAAAAGTAACTTCAGTAGTTTACTTACATCACAATTACTGCCAAATACTCCATTAGAAAAGGAAATCAAGTTATAAGATTTGTCACCCCAGCGTACTGTTGGATCTCCACTAAGAATCTTTGCAGAAACCTAAAATAAATTTATTATTTCAAATTAAAAGAATCTTAATATTGGTTTTTAAGTATTTGTATCTTAAATACATACAAACACACATGATCTCACTTTTCCTCTCTTCAGGTAAACCAAATTTAATAAAATAACAGCTATTCTCAAGAAATAATAATTCAGGTCCTGACTATTTAAATACTCAAAATCCAAGAAATTCTACCAGAAAAGAGGATGGGACAATATTCATGAATGTTTAGAGAATATCAAAGTAAAAGGACAAGGTGTTTGCAACTTTAATAGGATAAGCAGCATTGAAGTTTAGTCATGAAAATCTAGTTACAAGGAAAATATTTCAAGAATTCATATCCCACTAAGCCAGTTTCTCAAATGGTAGGTTTTGGCCATAAATGAGTCAGGAAAAGAACAAAAGGAATAACAATAGAACATAAACATCAGAGTATATCACAGATAGTCAAAGTAATTACTCTTTTGTGAAACTTCTACTATGTATGCATTTGTGTGTGTGAGCACATGTGTGTGTGTTTAATGAGCTACAATCTAAATATGTCTAACTGTAGATTGCAGCAAAAAAGTCTGAGCAACATTTAATTAAAATATATTCTTCCTCAAGAAGTTCGTTGATTCTACTTTTAAAAAGGCAGTTAGGGGTTGCCGCCGCTGCCGCCGCCATCGTGCCAACCCCTTGGATTGATGCATCATGCCTTACGTGGGAAGGACAGCAATCCCAGGGGAAAGCTGCCATTGTGGAGAAATTGTCTAGCCTTCCATTCCAGAAAATCCAGCACAGCATCACGGCACAGGACCATCAGCCCACACCAGACAGCTGCATCATCAGCATGGTTGTGGGCCAGCTCAAGGCCGATGAAGACCCCATCATGGGGTTCCACCAGATGTTCCTATTAAAGAACATCAACGATGCTTGGGTTTGCACCAATGACATGTTCAGGCTTGCCCTGCACAACTTTGGCTGACCTCCCAGCCAGGCACTCATGCTGTTTCTTCCTCCCTCCTCTTCCCGATATTATTCACACTCCTCCAGATGCTCCAAATATCATTCACAAATGAGCAGGGCTGCGGTGGGCGTGGGCGCAGTGCGCTGCTGCTACCGAGGTGTTGGGCATGATGTTTGGACGCTAGACTAGTTGCATCTCACAGGAGAAGTTTGTGTTGTACCAGCGCATGCCTTGGAAAGACTTAAGTAGTGCAAAAGGTTGTCTTTTTTTTTTTTTTAAATCTACTGACAGTTGCTCTAGTAACCCAAAGAAGTGAAGGAGAAAGTAGCTGCCTCACCGCCCAGATATTGATTTGTTCAGATGTTTCAATGCCTCATGATACAATAAAACCACGAAAATTTTCTTAACAGTTTAAAAAAATAAATAAATAAAATAAAAATAAAAAAGCAGCTAAAGAGGGAAAAATTTTCAAGCTACAAGATTTTTCAATCCAATATTATTTATCTCATTTAATACTGATGGATGCAAAGATTCTGAGATTCCTACAAATACAACTGCTTATCTTTTGTTTTTTCCCAGGAAATGGTAATGTCCCAGAAAAAAAAAAATAAAACCCCAATTATCCTTAAACTCACTAACGTTAGTGTGTTTTATAAAACCAAATGATAAAATAAGACACAAGAGTGACGTAATTCTTAGGACAGACCTCACCAACTAAGGTATCAAGGCCCACTGCTGTGGGCTATAGGTAGGTTTTCATGTCACCTTTGGTTTGAAAAGCTCATTTTGCCCCATGCCTTATGCAAATTTTCTATATATATAATCAGTGGAAAGGTTGGGAACCAGTGCCATGTGATAAGCAAATAATAATCATACTTCTTTAAACAACATATAAGATCTGTCTAAACAGCCTTGCTGCTCAGACGGTAAAGCGTCTGCCTACAATGTGGGAGACCCAGGTTCGATCCCTGGGTCGGGAAGATCCTCTGGAGAAGGAAATGGCAACCCACTCCAGCACTCTTGCCTGGAAAACCCCATAGACGGAGGAGCCTGGTAGGCTGCAGTCCATGGGGTCGCAAAGAGTCGGACATGGCTGAGCGACTTCACTTTCACTTTTCACTTCTATGCACTGGAGAAGGAAATGGCAACCCACTCCAGTGTTCTTGCTTGGAGAATCCCAGGGATGGGGTTGCACAGAGTCGGACACGAATGAAGTGACTTAGCAGTAGCAGATTTATTTACGTATAATCTTATGATACGTGTGTGTGTGTGCAGCTAAGAAAATGCTTTAAAAGCTTGCACAAAATATTTATATTTTATGACTTAGTATTTGTGCTTTCTTTTCTTAGCTGCCTCATTCTAAAATAAAAGATGTTTTCAAAATCTAGGAAACAATTGTTTTCACGATTATGTTTCAAGGTGGTTTTATAGGTGTATACTTCAAACTAAGCTGTATACATTAAACATATACAGTTTTTTGCATGTCAATTATACTTAATAAAGTGATACTTTAAAAAAAAAAAAAGCCTGCATGTAACAAAATTCTTCTCATGTTCAATTTACACAAGAGTTCTCCAGAAAAATCTGTGGGGAGAAATAAAACAAGGGACTTTCCTGGTGGTCTCATGGTTAAGAATCCATCTGCCGGCGCAGGGGACAGAGGTCTGGCCCGTAAGTGGTAGCTACTGAAGCCCACGCACCTACAAGCCTGTGCTCCACCATGAGAAGCCACTGCAGTGGGAAGCCCACATTCCGCAGCTGGAGAATACACCCCGCTTGCCACCACTAGAAAGAAAGCCCATACAAAGCAACAAAGACCCAGCATAGCCAAAGATAAATAAATTCTTTAAAAAAAAAAGAAAGAAAGAAATAACAGAACAAGATAGCTGAATACCTGAGAATAATCTTCCGGTGTAGCATGTGGACTGTCATCATCTAAACAAAATACCAGTAAACTGCTCTGAATTTTTTCTAATATAGTCAGGTTCTCGGGATTAAGACTAATCAAATATTCTCGTGCCTAAAGGGCAAGGAGAAAAAATAAAATGTTACAAGTTAAATATAAAATAGCCAGAAAAGCTCAACAGGTTCTCAAAAAGTTAGAGAAAAGGTTCATCAAGAAAAGTGTATATTCAAGGACCTGTGTGTTGAATCCTGAACAGGTTTTCTTCTCCAACAGCATGCCTACTCCCTACACTTGTGCTACTAAATGTATAAAGGTATAAAGTTATGCCCACTTTCCTGGGTGCTCAGACAGTAAAGAAAATGCCCGCAGTTCAGGAGACCCAGGTTTGATCCCTCAGTTGGGAAGGTCCCCTGGAGAAGGAAATGGCTACCCACTCGAATAGTCTTGCCTGGAGAATCCCATAAACAGAGGAGCCTGGTGGGCTACAGTTCACGGGGTCAACAAAGTCGGATATGACTGAGTGACTAAGCACACATAAAGTTATGCCACCCGCTAGATTTTCTGATTGCTCAATATTGTACAATGTATTTAACACTGCTTAAAGCTTAAAGCTGTCTATTTGTCTTTATTTCAAAATCTGAACAAACGGCCAGCATGTGCTTGAGCTGAGTGCTTGAAGTATAAATGTAAACAAAATAATAGTACATCCTCTCCCCAAGGTTAAATTATAGTTAATAATATTGTACTGCCTATTTGAAAGTTGCCAGAGAATAGATCTTAAAGTTCTCATCACAAGAGAGAATTTCTAAATTTTTAAATTTTCTATACAGTGATGGACGTTAACCAGACTTACTGTGATATTTCTCAGTATAAACAAATACTAAATCCTTATGTGTATACCCGAATAGAATGTTGTAAGTCAATTGTACCTCAAAAGAAAAGAAAAATGTAAATTATAACCTTAGCCCATCGAGTTCGCTCCTCGGTAGTTAATGCCGCTACCCCAGGTCCGTCAGGTTCACTGTGGCATTTCTTTTGGATGTATGTCAATTGCCTTTGGAAGATTAAATAAGGAAGATTCAAAAAGAGCACAGGCAGGAGCACTAGCTACTTTGGCCTTTCATAGGCTACGAAGTTTATTAGTACTTAAAAGTTTTGCTGTATTATCCAAAGACAGGGATTATGGTCTCTACAGCAATGGAGTTATTTCCTACACCTTCCCCCCCTGACAGTGATTATGTGGCTATTAATATCAGTATACTTGATAAGAGCTTAAGTAAATAAATTTTCTGTTTGATATAATTTATACTTTCAAAAGGTACACACACTTCCAAGATCCAAGTAAATAGTCTGCATAACGGAGAAATTTAAAAATATTCTGGCACATAATCTCACAAATATCATATATATTTTATCTAACTAAAAACTATGTGAATATATTAACAGAGGACTTATCCTATACCCAATTAATGCTTGGGTTTTAATCCCCAAAATAGAAATACCAGGTAGTTTTAAATATTGTCATATGTGCCATTGTTACTTAAAATCATTATAAAGACTATTCAGTTCAGTTCAGTTGCTCAGTTGTGTCCAACTCCTTGCAATCCCATGGACTGCAGCACGCCAGGCCTTCCTATCCATCACCAACTCCCAGAATTTACTCAAACTCACATCCATTGAGTTGGTGATGCCATCCAACCATCTCATCCTTTGTTGTCCCCTTCTCTTCCCACCCTCAATCTTTCCCAGCATCAGGGTCTTTTCAAATGAGTTCATTCTTTGCATCAGGTAGCCAAAGTACTGGAGTTTCAGCTTCAGCATCAGTCCTTCCAATAAATATTCAGGACTGATTTCCTTTAGGATGGACTGGTTGGATCTCCTTGCAGTTCAAGGGACTCTCAAGAGTCTTCTCCAACACCACAGTTCAAAAGCATCAATTTTTCAGTGCTCAGCTTTCTTCACAGTCCAACTCTCACATCCATACATGACCACTGGAAAAACCATAGCCTTGACTAGACTGACCTTTGGTGGCAAAGTAATGTCTCTGCTTTTTAATATGCTATCTAGGTTGGTCATAACTTTCCTTCCAAGGAATAAGCATCTTTTAATTTCATGGCTGCAGTCACCACCTGCAGTGATTTTGGAGCCCAAGAAAATAAAGTCTGTCAATGTTCCCCCATCTATTTGCCATGAAGTGATGGGACCAGATGCCATGATCTTAGTTTTCTGAATGTTGAGTTTTAAGCCAACTTTTTCACTTTCATCAAGAGGCTCTTTGGTTTCTCTTCACTTTCTGCCAGAAGGGTGGTGTCATCTGCATATCTGTTATCGATATTTCTCCTGGCAATCTTAATTCCAGCTTGTGCTTCTTCCAACCCAGTGTTTCTCATGATGTACTCTACATACAAATTAAATAAGCAAGGTGACAATATACAGCCTTGACATACTCCTTTTCCTACTTGGAACCAGTCTATGTTCCATGCCCAGTTCTAACTGTTGCTTCTTGCCCTGCATACAGATTTCTCAGGAGGCAGGTCAGGTGGTCTGGTATTCCCATCTCTTTCAGAATTTTCCACAGTTTGTGGTGATCCACACAAAGGCTTTGGCATAGTCAATAAAGCAGAAATAAATGTTTTTCTGGAACTCTCTTGTTTTGATAATCCAAGGGATGTTCGCAATTTGATCTCTGGTTCCTCTGCCTTTTCTAAATCCAGCTTGAACTACTGTTGAAGCCTGGCTTGGAGGATTTTGAGCATTACTTTGCTGGTGTGTGAGATAAGTGCAATTGGGTGGTAGTTTGAGCATTCTTTGGCATTGCCTTTCTTTTTTTTTTTTTGTTTTTAGCTTTTCTTTTTTTTTTTTTAATTTATTTATTTATTTTTATTAGTTGGAGGCTAATTACTTCACAACATTGCAGTGGGTTTTGTCATACATTGATATGAATCAGCCATAGAGTTACACGTATTCCCCATCCCGATCCCCCCTCCCACCTCCCTCTCCACCCGATTCCTCTGGGTCTTCCCAGTGCACCAGGCCCGAGCACTTGTCTCATGCATCCCACCTGGGCTGGTGATCTGTTTCACCCTAGATAATATACATGCTGTTCTTTCACAACATCCCACCCTCATCTTCTCCCACAGAGTTCAAAAGTCTGTTCTGTATTTCTGTGTCTCTTTTTCTGTTTTGCATATAGGGTTATCGTTACCATCTTTCTAAATTCCATATATATGCGTTAGTGTGCTGTAATGTTCTTTATCTTTCTGGCTTACTTCACTCTGTATAAGGGGCTCCAGTTTCATCCATCTCATTAGGACTGGTTCAAATGAATTCTTTTTAACAGCTGAGTAATATTCCATGGTGTATGTGTACCACAGCTTCCTTGTCCATTCATCTGCTGATGGGCATCTAGGTTGCTTCCATGTCCTGGCTATTATAAACAGTGCTGCGATGAACACTGGGGTGCACGTGTCTCTTTCAGATCTGGTTTCCTCAGTGTGTATGCCCAGAAGTGGGATTGCTGGGTCATATGGCAGGTCTATTTCCAGTTTTTTAAGAAATCTCCACACTGTTTTCCATAGCGGCTGTACTAGTTTGCATTCCCACCAACAGTGTAAGAGGGTTCCCTTTTCTCCACACCCTCTCCAGCATTTATTGCTTGTAGACTTTTGGATAGCAGCCATCCTGACTGGCGTGTAATGGTACCTCATTGTGGTATTGATTTGCATTTCTCTGATAATGAGTGATGTTGAGCATCTTTTCATGTGTTTGTTAGCCATCTGTATGTCTTCTTTGGAGAAATGTCTGTTTAGTTCTTTGGCCCATTTTTTGATTGGGTTATTTATTTTTCTGGAATTGAGCTGCAGGAGTTGCTTGTATATTTTTGAGATTAATCCTTTGTCTGTTGCTTCATTTGCTATTATTTTCTCCCAATCTGAGGGCTGTCTTTTCACCTTACTTATAGTTTCCTTTGTAGTGCAAAAGCTTTTAAGTTTCATTAGGTCCCATTTGTTTAGTTTTGCTTTTATTTCCAATATTCTGGGAGGTGGGTCACAGAGGATCTTGCTGTGATTTATGTCGGAGAGTGTTTTGGCATTGCCTTTCTTTGGGATTGGAATGAAAACTGACTTTTTCTAGTCCTGTGGCCACTGCTGAGTTTTCCAAAAGCATACTGGGTTCACCAAAAAGTTCATTAGGGTTCTTCTGTAACATCTTGGCCAACCCAAACAAAGCTATGGTAATCAAAACAATATGGCACAAATGACACTCATACGGGTCAATGGAACTGAACAGAGAGCCTATAAATAAATCCACTTACAGTCAACTGAGGTGCCAAGGAGACCAAGAATACATGGGAAATGGATAGTCCCTTAAGTAAACAGTGTTGGGAATATCACCACATAAAAAGAATGAAACTGGACCCCTATCTTATACCTTACACCTTACACAGAAATCAACTCAAAATAGATTTAAGGCTTAAATATTAGACCTGAAACAGTAAAACTCATGGAAGAAAATATGGGACAAAAGCTTCCAGACATTAACCTTTTGCAATCATTTCTTAGATATGATACCAAAAGCACAGGCAACAAAGGTAAAAATAGACAAATGAGATTACATCAAACCAAAAGCTTTAGCACTGTAAAGGAAACAGTGAAGTGAAAAAGCAAACTACAGAATATGAGAAAATATCTGCAAACCATATACCTGATGAGAGGTCAAGGAACCCTCACAATTTAATTGCAAAAAACCCCAAACAACCTGATTTTAAAATGGGCAAAGGAATTGAACAGACATTTCTCCAAAGAAGATATAAAAATGACCAAGAGGTACATGAAAAAGTGCTCAACATCACTAATTATCTGGGAAGTGTAAATGAAAAGTACAATGAGATACCCTCTCACACCTGTCAGAATGACTATTACCAAAAAGACAAGCAGTAACAAGCACTGATGATGATGTGAAGAAAAACAGAACCCTTCTGCAGTTCGGGTGGAACCGTCAACTGGTGCAGCCACTGTAGAAAACTATGGAGGTTCCTCAAGAAATTAGAGATACTATATGATCCAGCAATCCCAGTTCTGTGTACAGATCCAAAGGAACTGAAACTAGGGTCTCGAAGAGACACCGCATTCCCATGTTCCTTGCAGTATTATTCACAATAGCCAAGAGGCAAAAGCAACTTAAATATTTAATGATGGAAGAATGAATAAACAAGATGTGGTATAAACATACAAATGGAATTTTATTCTGCTTTAAGAAAGAAATTCCACTGTTTGCAACAATGTGAATGAACCTGATGGACACTATCCTAAATGAAATAAGCTAAACACAAAAGAAATACTACATGGTATCACTTATATGTGGAATCTAAAATAGATAAAACTCTTAGAAGCAGAAAAGAATGGTGGGTGCCAGGGGCTGGGCTAAGGAGAAAATGAGGAGGCATTAGAAACCACCTGCAATGCAGGAGACTGTGGTTCGATTCCTGGGTCAGGAAGATCTCCTGGAGGAAGGATAGGCTACCCACTCCAGTATTCTTGGGCTTCCCTGGTGGCTTAATCAGTAAAGAATTCGTCCGCCATGCAGGAGACCTGGGTTCAATCCCTGGATTGGGAAGATCCCTGAGAGAAGGGCATGGCAACCATGTATTACATGGCTATCCACTATTCTTGCCTGGAGAATCCCCAGGGACAGAGGAGTCTGGTGGGCTACAGTCCATGGGATCACAAAGAGTTGGACACGACTGAGCGACTAATCGCATAACTGTCAAGTGACACAAAGTTTCAGTTATACAAGATAAGTAAGTCCTAGAGATCTATTGTACACCATAGTGCTGTAGTTAATAATACTGTACTGCACTCTTAAAAATTTGCTAAGAGGGTAGATCTTAAGATAAGTGTTCTTACCACCAAAATTTTTTTTAAAAATAAAGAGGGAAGGACACCTTTGGAGGTGATGAATATGTTTATGGTATCCATTATGGCAATAGTTTAATCAGTGTAAACTTATCTCCAAACTCATCCAGTTGTACAGAGAAAAATATGCACAGCTTCATATGTCAATCATACCTCAAAGGTGGTTTAAAAATAACTTCTCTATTCATATTGTAAAAAGAGGTACAGATTTGGTAACTGTAATTACCCCTCTTCTCCTTCAATTTGACTATCTATGGACTTGTTTTCAGTACACATGCAATTTTTGATATTTAAAAGCACAAAAATTTGTATTAACAATATTTACATTTCAGAATCATACATATTTTAAAATATTTTATCCTTGATATTTCCTCAAAATCTTTCTGCCTTCATTACTTTCCACTCATTCTTTTAATGTAATCAGGTTTTGTCTTCCAGTGATTATCTTGAAAATGTGTTTCTGAATAATAGCAATGGCGTCCCGTGAGATCTCGCAGCTTTATCTCAGTCTCATTTTTCTCTTTATAAAGTCATTTGCTGCCCAGGAGTCAATCTTGAAATTCTCTCTGCCTTGGCTTCTGTAGCACTGTTACATTGTGGTCTTTCTAACTCACTGACTACTTGATCTTTTTCACCGACTGTTGTTCTCTATCCACCATCAAATGTGTGTCTTCCCAAATTTCCCCTCACTGGCCTCCCCCAAACTCTTCTACAAGTTTCTTCTTTGGTAATTTCACCCATTACTTGAATACCTTCAATTATCACCTTTACCTAAGAGGCAACCAAATCTCTAACTTTAACCCTATTTTCTCTCTAAATTTCTAATACCAAATTTCCAAATGCTTGTCAGATATATCCACCTCAATTTCTGCCAACGTTCCAAATTAAATATACATTTAAAAATTATCTCCCTGACCTCTTCCGACAAATTAAGACAAAACAGATCTTAGAAGAAAACATAGTTATCTCTTCATGACTATGGATTACGGGATGGTTTCTAAGATATGACACTAAAAGTACAAATAACTGAGGAGTAGATAAACTGAACTCTATCAAAATTAAAATGTTGGCCCTTCACAAGCAACCATGAAGAAAGCGAAGTAAACACTAGAATCGGACAAAAATATATGTAATTTATGTATCCAATAAGGGACTTACATCTAGGATACATAAAGAAGTTTTACAACTCAATAATAAAAAAGACAAATAACCCAATTAAGAGTTGGTAAAGGATTTGAACAGACATTTCTCCAAGTTTTTGTTCAGTCGCTAAGTCATATCCGACTCTTTGTGACCCCATGGACTGCAGCACACCAGGCTCCCCTGTCCTTCACTACCTCCCAGAGTTTATAGTCATAGGCACATGAAAATATGTTCAATCTCGTCATTATGGAGACACAACTATAAACCACAATGAGATCCTACTTCATACTCTCTAGGATGGCTACCATCAAAAAGGCTAACAATAACAAGTGCTGGTGAGAATGAAAATACACTGGAACCCTCACGTACTGCTGATGTGAATGTAAAATGGTGCACTCATACTGGAAAACAGTTTGGCAGTTCCTCAAATGGTTAAGCATAGAAGTATGATCCAGCAATTCCACTCCAAGGAATATACCCATGAGAAGTGTCCACACAAAAACCTATACACAGATGTCCACAGCGGCATTATTCACAGCAGTCAAACAGTCAAAACAACCCAAACATCTATTAACTGATAAATAATTAAATAAAATGTGGTCTAGCCATTAACTGCATTATTATTCAGTCAAAAAAAGGGAAGTACTAATAAATGCTACCAGGAGTCTCCAATCCCTCTTAGGAACCAGGCTACACAGCAGGAGGTGAGCAGTGGGTGAGTGAGCAAAAGTTCCATCTGCATTTACAGCCACTTCCCATCGCTCCCACTACCACCTGAGTTCTGCCTCCCGTCACATCAGCGGGGCATTCAATTCTCATAGGAGCTGTGAACTGCGCATGCGAGGGATCTAGATTATGAGTTCCTTATGAGAATATAATGCCTGAGGATCTAAGGTAGAGGTGAGGTGGTGAGGCTAGCTAGCTCTGGGGAGCGGCTGCAGATAGATTATCACTAGCGAAGAGGTCTGACTGCATAGTTCAGTTCAGTTCAGCCGCTAGTCGTGTCCGACTCTTTGTGACCCCATGAATTGCAGCACACCAGGCCTCCCTGTCCATCACCAACTCCCGGAGTTCACCCAAACCCATGTCTGTCAAGTCGGTGATGCGATCCCACCATCTCATCCTCTGTCGTCCCCTTCTCCTCCTGCCCTCAATCTTTCTGAGCATCAGGGTCTTTTCCCATGAGTCAGCTCTTCACATCAGGTGGCCAAAGTATTGGAGTTTCAGCTTCAACATCAGTCCTCTCAATGAACACCCAGGACTGATCTCCTTTAGGATGGACTGCTTGGATCTCCTTGCAGTTCAAGGGTCTCTCAAGAGTCTTCTCCAACACCACAGTTCAAAAGCATCAATTCTTCAGGGCTCAGCTTTCTTCATAGTCCAACTCTCACAACCATACATGACCACTGGAAAAACCATAGCCTTGACTAGACAGACCTTGGTTGACAAAGTGATGTCTTTGCTTTTAATATGCTCTCCAGGTTGGTCATAACTTTCCTTCCAAGGAGTAAGTATCTTTTAATTTCATGGCTGCAGTCACCACCTGCAGTGATTTTTGGAGCCCAGAAAAATAAAGTCAGCCACTGTTTCCACTGTTTCCCCATCTGTTTGCCATGAAGTGATGGGACTGGATGCCATGATCTTAGTTTTCTGAATGTTGAGCTTTAAGCCAACTTTTTCACTCTCCTCTTTCACTTTGATCAAGAGGCCCTTTAGTTCTTCTTCACTTTCTGCCATAAGGGTGGTGTCATCTGCGTATCTGAAATTACTGATGTTTCTCCCGGCAATCTTGATTCCAGCTTGTGCTTCAACCAGCCCAGCATTTCTCATGATGTACTCTGCATAAAAGTTAAATAAGCAGGGTGACAATATACGGCCTTGATGTACTCCTTTTCCTATTTGGTACCAGTCTGTTGCTCCATGTCTAGTTCTAACTGTTGCTTCCTGATCTACATACAGGTTTCTCAAGAGGTCGGGTATTCCCATCACATAGACCATGATAAACCAGTTGCTTATGGACTTGTATACAAACCCTATCAGTGAGTGACAAGTGACAACTGCATAATTATTTCATTACATATTACAATGTGATATATTTAGAAAGAAAATGCACAATAAATGTAATGCGCTTGAATCATGAAACCAGCCCATGTCCACAGAAAAACTGTCTTCCAGGAAACCCAGTCTCTGGTGCCAAAAAGATTGGGGACTGCTGACACTACAACATGGATGGATGCTGAAAATGTAAGGTATACTAAATGAAAGAACCTAGACAGAAGAGGCCATTTAAGAGTTCATTTATATGAAATGTCCAGAGAAGGAAAACCATAGAGACAAAAAGTCAAGTGAAACAGATAGAAAAGCTACCTCAGGCTGGTAGGATGGGAGTGTTTGGGAAATATGAGAAATGTCTGCTAATGGATGGGTAAGAGTTGGGGAGCAAATGGGGAATTACTGCTTATGAGTTCAGGGTTACTTTGGGGGGTGACAAAAATGTTCTAAAGTTGATTGTGAAGATGACAGCACAATTCTGAATATTCTAAGAAATGCTGAAATATACACTTTAAATGGGTGAACTGTGTAGTATGTGAATTGCCTCAAAGCTAGTATTAAAAACAAGAAAAAACTGAAAATTGAAATGCTACTTCCTCTTCTGTTATAACACTATCTACTTACTCAGTAATAGCTTCCTTTCCTTCTAAATCCAGTTACCAATTCAAATTAATCTTATCTCTAAAACTTCTTCTGCATTTATCTCTTTTAAAAATATATATAAATTGAAGTATAGTTGCTTTACAACATTGTATTACTTTCTGATATACAACAAAGTTACTCGGTTTTACACATATATATTCTTTTTCAGATTCTTGTCCATTATAGTTCATTATAAGATATTGAATATAGTTCCCTATACCATACAGTAGAATCTTACTATTTATGAATAGTGTTCCATATCCTAAAGTCCCAACCTCTAACTTTTTTCCTGGATTATTGCAAATTTTAACACATCTCTTTTGAGGCTCCAACTCATAAGATTCAGAATCTGACCAATTTATCTTATACTACTAATACATATCTTATGTTTTCTAAATAAAATTTCCTAATGCATAGGGCTGGCCTAATCACTCAGTTCACTCACACATCCACACCCACACCTTTCTGCTTTGTATTAAGCAGAGGGAATTAAAAAAAAAAAATCTTTAAGTAATCTCTTAGAGCTCCATCTGAATATGAAAATATAGAAATAAATGACTTCAATACAATTTAATAATCAATATAATAGAGATAAATAAGAGGCTAAGTCCTTGGGCCATGAAGAGAGGAAAGGGAATGGGAAATTATGAAATAAAACATAAAATAGAAAGTAGTAAGCCTGTGGTGACACGTGAACAGAAGCAAAGCACGAGGAGCAATTCTTACTTAAAAGGTGGACAAGGCAGGGGAAGGCAGTCCAATAGAAAGCATGAGCACACGCAAAGATAACAGATAATCTAACATTTCAGAACGGCAAGCAGAGAAATTGGGTAGAATAGGATGCAGAGGGAGGACGAACAGGACAAGGTTGAAGGGACAGGCGAAGGTCAGATCGAGACCACAGTTTAAAAAATGAGACTGTTAGCTAGACCTCAAGGAACTACTCAAGAATTGTAAGCAAAGGTGAGATTCAATCAAATATGAATTTTTAAAGTCACAGGACTGATGACTGTAGAGAATGTAGGGAAGCAAGAAAACCAGCTGTGAGGCTGAATCAGAGTTAACAATCTGAACAAACAGGATTTTATTTCAAAGAACAGAAATCCAAGCTTTTATATGAATAAAAACAGAAGTCAATGTTTATGTGAATTCTCCTGATTTTTAAATAGCAATTCAAATTCTCTGTTATCGAAGCAAAACAGGCTACAGGCTGAATTCAGACCACAAATCACATGTATGCAGTTTCTGAGAGAGTGGCTTTCAGTGATCCAAGTAATAAGCCTGACCTAATTATTTTATTGGGCTTCCCTGGTGGCTCAGAGGTTTAAGCGTCTGCCTGCAATGCGGGAGACCTGGGTTCAATCCCTGGGTCGGGAAGATCCCCTGGAGAAGGAAATGGCAACCCATTCCAGTATTCTTGCCTGGAGAATCCCATGGACGAAGGAGCCTGGTGGGCTACGGGGTTCACAGGGTCGCAAAGAGTCAGACACGACTGAACGACTTCACTTTACTTCAATTATTTTAAGTCAAATTTGGAACAAATTTTAAAATACAGCTGGGACAGAAAGATCATCCAAGAAACAAAAGCAAAAAACCTAAAAAATGGATCTTTATGTCTATATCAAAGTCAACAATGCCTGTCCAATTACGAAAAAAATTTAACTGGAATGAAATGTTTGCAACCCATATAACTACTAATGGATGAGTGCCCAGACATATAATTGCTACAAATCAATAAGAATTAAAAAATAGCAAATAGAAAAATAGGCAAAAGCAACTTGTTGAAAATACAAATGACCTATAAATATATATAAATATATTCAATTTCACTAGTTATGAGGGATGTGTCAATTCAGGCAACAACGAAAACCATTTTTCATGGGTCAGTTCATCATGTTTTAAGCTTAATTATACTATGTCAGCAATCATGTAGAGCAGTAGGTATCCTCCTAAAACACTAGCAGGAAACATAATTCTGCTATGAACGACAATCTGACTTTGTTTAAAAATTTAAAGGTATGTATCCTATGATCCAGAAATTTCATTTTTTTTTCTTTTTTTTTCCAGAAATTTCATTTCTAATGTCAATACATAGATATTTTCTCACAAATACACAAAGAGGCATGCTTGAAAATGTTGGTTGTTTTTTATAGTAACAAATGCAAACTACCTCAATGGGTACTAAGGGAGAAATGTCAAACTATATAGTATGACCATTTGGTGGAATTCTATATGACAGTTAAAAAGAGTAAGGTAGATATGTCTATTCCAGTATGAATATATTATTGTCTTATTATTCACTGTCTTATTATTCACTAAAAGAAATGAACTGCAGAAAAATACCTAAAATAAACTATTTCCTGGACTTCCCTGGTGGTCCAGTGGTTAAGAATCTGCCTCCCAATGAAAGGAACACGGTTGGATCCCTTGTTTGGGAAGATTCCACATGCTGCGGAGCAACTAAGCCCATGCACCACAACTACTGAAGCCTGTGCACCCTCGGGCTTGTGTTCTGCAGTAGGAGAAGTCACCACAATGAGAAGCCCACACTCCGCAGTTAAGAGGAGCCTCCACTCGTGGCAACTAGAGAAAGCCCAAGCACAGCAACAAAGACCCAGTGCGGCCAAACATAAATTGACTAATTAATCATTTTTAAAAGACTATTTTTAAATACATAAAACTACCCCTTTCCTCATGTCACATACAAAAATCAATTCTAGGCAGACTTTTAACGTAAATGTGAAAGATAAAAGAATGAAAGTTTAGAGCACAATGTAAGAAAATATCTTTCTAACAATGTGTTAGGAAAAAAAATTTTTATGGAAGTCCAGACATGACACAACTCATAGAGGAAAATCTAGGCAGAACACTAGATGACATAAATTGCATCAAGATCCTTTATGACCCACATCCTAGAGTAATGAAAATAAAAACAAAAATAAGCAAACGGAACCTAATTAAACTTAAAAGATTTTGCACAGCAAAGGAAATCATAAACAAGATGAAAAGATAACCCTCAGAATGAGAGAAAATTTGCAAATAAAGCAACTGACAAGGGATTAACCCCTAAAAATAAACCCCTAAAAATAATCAGTTCATGCAGCTCAATATTCCAAAAAAAAAAAAACCCAATCAAAAAATGGGCAGAAGACCTGAACAGACATTTCTCCAAAGAAGACATACAGATGGCCAACAAATACATGAAAACATGCTCAACATCCCTAATTATGAGAGAAATGCATATCAGAACTACTACAATGAGGTATCACGTCACCAATCAGAATGGCCACCATCAAAAAATCTACAAACAGTAAATGCTGAAGAGGGTGTGGAGAAAGGGGAATCCTCTTGCACTGTTGCTAAGAATGCAAACTGATATAACCATTACGGGAAACAGTACGGAGGTTCCTTAAGAAACTAAGAATAAAGCTACCATATGACCCAGCAATCCCACTACTGGGCATATACCCTGAGAAAACCATAATTTAAAAAGATGCATGTACCCAGTGTTCATTGCAGCACTATTTACAACAGCTAGAACATGGAAGGAATTTAAACGTCCATCAACAGATGAATGGACTAGGAAGATGTGATGTGTATATATATATGTATATACACACACACACACACACATACACAGTAAATATTACTCAGTTATAAAATGGAATGAAATTGGGTCCTTTGTAGTCATGTGGATGCACCTAGGATCTGTCATACAGAGTGAAGTAAGAAAGAGAAAAACCAACACTGCTTATTAACGTATATATATGGAATCTAGAGAAATGGTATTGTTGAACTTATCTTCAGGGCAGGAACAGGGACAAAGACACAGAGGACGGTCTTACTCACATAGAGAGGGTAAGGAGAAGGCGGGACGAATTGAGAGAGTAATAGTGACACAGATTCACTCCATGTGTAAAACAGCTGGTGGGGAGCTGCTGCATGCCCCCGAGAGCTCAGCTTAGGGATGATGATCCCACTAGGGTGGGAGTAGGGAGGGAGGTCCAAGAGGGAGCGGATATTTGTACAAATAGAGTAGATTCGTGCAACTGTACGGCAGGAACAAACACAACATTATAAAGCAATTATACTCCAATTTTAAAAAATTAGAAAAAAATTTCAACAGTACACAAAATGTATAATCCATACGGTAAAATACTGATATATTGGACTACATTCAGATGAAGAATTTCTGATGATCAAAGAGACGCTTTGAAATCCACGAAAGCCTCATGTTGAGAATGTATAACGAACTCCTCCAACACTCCTATACGAGTGGGAAGTGTTTATCAGCACAAATACTTTGGAAAACTGGCATGACCACTGAAGCTGAACATACACATAAACTATGATTCCCCAAGTCCTCTCCTGAGTGTAATGAGACAGAAATGCACGCATGTATACATCAAAGACTCGTACAAGAATGTTCACAGCAGCACTTTTTGTATTAATAAAATTTGCAAGCAAGCTAAGTGATTACACTTGAGAAGGGGGATTTCTGGTACAAGGGGTATAATGGAAATGTTCTGTATCTTGACCTGGGTGGTAGATGCATGAGTATGTAGTTGTGGACTTCTGTGTGTGCTTGTGTACAGGTTGTAATACTCAATAAAAATAATTTAAAATATATACACATACATACAATTTTAGAAGACAAACCAGAAAACTTGAACAACTGATTGTATATTAATATATTAAAGAATTCTTGTTAATATTTTAGGAGAAGAAAGTCATTAGGTGTGATAACGGTTTTTTTTTTTTATGTTTAAGAGTCTTTTTATCTTAGAGAAGCTTACTATTTAAGTGAAAGGATATTATGTCTGAGATTTTCTTTAAACTAATCTGTGGTGGAGTGACAGGAGGGGCACACGGAGGTATAGTTGAATAAGACAATGAATTTATAATTGTTGAAGCTAGGAGTTAATATAATAGCTGTTGAATCTAGGGGTGACTACATGGGGGAGCTTCATTATATAATTCCCTCTACCTTTGGAAATTTTCCATAATGCCAACTTTAAAAATATAAACATCCAAAATAACAGTCTGCTTGCTGTTTAGTCGCTCAGTCGTGTCCACCCCTCTGTGATCCCGTGGACTGTAGCCCACCAGGTTCCTCTGTCTATGGGATTTCCCAGGCAAGAATGCTGGAGTGGGGTGCCATTTCCTTATACATTATTACATGTACATACTATATATATATATATATAAAATACATACTATGTGCTTCCCTGGTGGCCCAGATGGTAAAGAATCCACCTGCAATGTGGGAGACCTGGGTTCAGTCCCTGGGTTGGGAAGATCACCTGGAGAAGGGTATGGCTACCAACTCAGTATTCTTGCCTGGAAAATTCCTTGAACAGAGGAGCCTGGAAGGCTACAGTACACGGGGTCACAAAGAGTCGGACATGACTGAGCAATTTTCACTTTTACCACATACTATATGTAAAATATCAGAGAAGGCAATGGCAACCCACTCCAGTACTCTTGCCTGGAGAATCCCATAGATGGAGGAGCCTGGTAAGCTACAGTCCATGGGTCACTAAGAGTCGGACACAACTGAGCGAATTCACTTTCTTGCATTGGAGAAGGAAATGGCAACCCACTCCAGTGTTCTTGCCTGGAGAATACCAGGGACGGCGGAGCCTGTTGGGCTGCTGTCTATGGGGTCGCACAGAGTCGGACACGACTGACGTGACTTAGCAGCAGCAGCATATGTAAAATATATATATATATGTTCTTTGTAAAAAAATCTGTATGTGCATGTAAATTCACTGCATTAGGTCTGGAAGGACACACCACACTAGCAACAGTGATTAATTTTGGGGCAGCGAAGGGGATGAGTAATGTTTGTAATGTTTATCTTTTCTCCAAGGAGAGTTTATTCATATACAATGAATAAAATGAAAAGATAATTTAAATTAAAAATAAAATAAAAATAGGCTTTTAAAAATTAGCATATATAAAATTCTTATTTCTCAGCTTACTATCACTTTTTAAAAGCTAATATTGAACTTTTTTTTTTTAACTCAAGTAAAAGTTTAAGACCTAATGAGACTTAAGAAAGTAGTTTGAAAACCTCTGAATCTCTGGTGCAGTCATCAGGTATCCTTCATGCACTACATCAAAGACAAAAACTCGTCCTCGACATAACACTGCAAGGTGACTTGGGGAATGTCCTTCACTTTCTGGAAAAAAAAAAAAAGAAAACACAAGACTCAAATCTCTGAAAGCAAGAGTAAAAAATCATTCCTCCAATATTTTATTTATCATATATTCATCAAATATGTCAAGTGAATAAAAACAATAAGGTGATAAAATTTCAGTTATGTCATAAATACATGTTCTTGAAACCTCTGTCACACATCTAGATTTTCATGTTTCAAATTCTGTATACTTTAAGAATCATATAAATTCCATACTACTACAGGGCTTTCTAGTTTCATTTATGGATAGGCTGGGAGGGGGAAAGGGTTGCAGAGAAGTCCAGGAGGAGAGTTATTTGAGTTAAGTTTCTTTGGGGGATTACTTTACTGTTGATTGATCATCAGATTATTAAACTGCAATAATATCTAGCTAGGATTTCTCAGCAAAGTATTTTTCAGTACAATAAGGGTACTTTTCGCTTGAGTGGCAAGGAGAAAGAATTCTGCCCAATTTGTAGTGTTACCGAAGGCTCTGATAACACCTGGTAAGTCACTGACGATTGTTTGACTCATTTGGCACACCTTAATTACTAAGGAACTATTTGTTTTTGAGATTTGTAAATAACAGACTATTCTGACTTAGTCCCATTTTTTGAGTACTAGGCTCTGACAAGGCTCTTCCTATACCATCTCTGCCTCTTCCCTCCCAAAAAAGGAAGGAAGTTAGGAGAGACATATAATGCCATTGGAAGCAAACTGATTGGTTGATATGTACAAGGAAATGTGCTAAATGCTTTACACATGTTTTCTCATGATATCTACTCATTAGCTATGAGGAAGAACTATTTCCTGAAAGCACTATTATTTTTCCTCTTACATCCTCTTTCCTCAGAGCTGGGGTATGTGTTTTCTGTGTCCCTCATGGCTATTTCCAAATCATTTCTTCCCCTTCACAAACCTCCATATCCTTTTACATTTACCGTCACTACCTTTTATTGTCCTCTACTACTTAAAATTTGGGGCTGTAAAAAGGAAATAAACCTGAGGCCAAGTTAATATTTGGGGAGAGGAGGACAGAGGGTGCTACCTAAGGATGAGCATCAGAGGTGGTATTTGATAAGAGACCAAAGTAAAGTAAAAGAGCTAACACAGAAATATGTGCAGGAAGAGAGCTTCAGGCAAAGGAATCAGGAAGTGCAAAGGATTAGGGCAAAATGAGCTGGTCTGCTTAAAGGGAGAAAAAGGTCAGTGCAGCTGCAGCAGAGAGAAATGAGTAAAATGGCAGAAAAAACTGGGGCCACATCCTACAGGCCTTAGAAAGGGCTTGCAATTTAAAAAATGATGGAAAAGCCGCCAAGGGAAGGTTTTAAGCAGGACAGTAATAATGTCATCTAATTAATACTTTACAAAGGGTATTCCAGCTGCCATATGAAGAAGGGATTATAAGCGTGAAGAGAATACATAACAGGATCAGTTAGGAGGTAACTGAAGTAGTCCAGGTGAGAACAACCAGAGAGATGATGGTGGCTTTGACTAGGGTGTGACACTGAAAGAAAGCAAGAGGTCAATTTTTTCCTTTTAAGATGGGACATATTACAAACCTGTCCAACCCAGTAAAGAGGGAAAATTGTTAAGGCAGCACAGAGGGAAGGATAATGCAAAAGCAAGGCCCATGATTAAACAAGAGGTGGCGGAGCCCAGGACATCATGCAGAAGGGCTATCCTTAGGAATCAGGAATCCATCTTTATAAAGAGAAGACAAAGTATATGAACATGTAATATAGCACTGCAAGGGGGCTGCAAAATGGGCTAACATTTGAATGAATATGTTTCTACGACTGCTGTAATAAATTATTAATATAAATGTAGTAATACATTCAATATTACCACTAACTTAGTGGTAAATCACCACTAACAAGAAAATTTTATTGTCTTAGAGCTCTGGGGACTACAAGTTTGAAATGTGTCTCTCTGGGCTAAAATGAGGGTTGTCCCCGAGTCTGGGTTCCTTCTGGAGGCTGTAGGAGAGGAGCCTGGTAGGCTGCAGTCCATGAGGCCGCTAAGAGTCAGACACGACTGAGCGACTTCACTTTCACGCGCTGGAGAAGGAAATGGCAACCCACTCCAGTGTTCTTGCCTGGAGAATCCCATGGACAGAGGAGCTTGGCAGGCTACAGTCCATGGGATCACAGAGAGTCAGACATGACTGAAGCAACTTAGCATGCACACAAAAAACAAAAAACAGCAGAAACTTCAAACCAGGCCTAAGTATTACTTCCTTACTGAGACTAGCATCTTAGCTGCAGTGGTTAGCACGCTGTTATCCCCATCAACACATAATTTCTTCGATTTTCTCCTTAACCAGAGTAGATTCCATACCCAACATTATAATTTCTCCCTTGCAAAAATCCTTCACTCCCTCTTCCACTGCGGCTGCTTAAGAAAAAATACAATATACCATACAGTCTAACTTTAAACTCATAAACACACATTTCAACACTGTTTAGGTACCCTATGTTTGTACAGAATGTGTGCTTTTCCCATTTTCCAAAACGACCATTTCAAACTATCAAATGATGCAATGTAAGCACTAGGATTTGTATTGAACTATGTAAGACACACTTTCAAAAAAAATCCATTTCCATAAATTACTTCCAGTTAAATCACTATGGCTGAACGATAAAGTTCATAGAAAGCCTAGTCTTTCTATGACTAGTCCAAATCAAAATCCAATAAAACTAGTCAAAATCCAGTAAGAAATATTCTTCAAAATAGTATGTTCCATAACAGCACGGGAACTCCCTGGCAGCTCAGTGGTCGGACCTGACACTTGCACTGCTCTGGGCCTTGGTTCTGTTCCTCGTCAGGGAACTTCGATCCTGTAAGGCACACGGCACAGTCAAAAAAAAAAAGAGTACATTCCACAGCGTCACAGAAAAACTGCAGCAAAACCACCCAAATCCTGGGGCTGCCATGGTGACTTAGTAGTAAAGAATCCATCTGCCAAAGTAGGGGACAAGGGTTCAATCCCTGGTCCGGGAAGATCCCACATGCTGAGGAACAACTATGCCCGGGTGCTGCAACTACTGAAGCCCCCACTCGCCACAACCAGAGAAAGCCGAGTCCAGCAACAGAGACCCAGACAGCCATAAATTAAATAAATACATCTTAAAAAAAAAAAACAACTATCCAAATCCCAATGCTTTTACCAGAAAAAGTACAAAAGTTTTCTACTTACCAGTCCTAAAATAATTAATAATTGAATCTCTAGTAATTCCTGGAATCTTGCAGGTGGAAAATAGCATTCGGAATTGATTCATATCTAGAGGAATATTTCCAATTTTTTCAACAGCTAACTTTTCTCTATTAAAAACAAACAAACAAACAAAAGTATATTGACCAAGAAATCATTATAGAACTTTTAAACCAAATAGTCACACCTATAGTATTCATCCCCAAATAAGTAAATTAAGCTTCTCAAGATTTCGCCACCAGAGACTTTGGGTAAATATGTAACTGAATTGACATAACTATCCTTACTTTCTTAATAGCTGCCAGTAGTTCAAGTTATGCCAAAGACTTATACTTCCTCTTTCCAATTGTGTGCCTTCCTTTGGAGGCCAGTAGTGTTCAATCTGGCTTGTGGGACCCCCAAAGTTGACAGTCAGTTGTGATGGTATACGGACATCCAGGTAGGCAACATTCAGCCACCATTCTTCTAGCTAAAAGAAATTAAGAACATCAGCCTAATGCTATTGATAGTATCAATACCTGAAGGTGTAACTGCTGAGAAGGAAAAAAAAAGCTCTATTTGTTCTTTTTTCTTTAATTACTCTTCAACACTTAAAAACATTTCATTTTAAATCATTACAAATAGTAAAAATGCTATTGTGATCATTTCTTTCTTTTGGAATTATGGGATCTGAATTAAGTACTGTTCAAGTATAACTACATTATCAAAAACATGAAACAGGAAAGCACTGAAAGAAACACCTTCAGACAGAGCATATTAAAATCATCAATATCCAACAAAGCACCCTAGGTGTGTTTTCCCAGAGTACCTGTTCACAACTGCAATTGAATTTCATGTGTAAGTAAGTGGATCTCATCAAATTACCTGGAGCTCTTTTTGAAGAATTTGATGTTACAAACTATAGTCAGTCGTTTGGAAAAATGCAAGTGAAGAGGATACAGGCAGAACAATGACTTCTTTAACCTTTACCCTAATTTAAAGTCACTGAAGGCTCAAAACTGAGAAAAAAAGGAATCTAGACATATAAACTTGTATTACTACATCATAGGTATCTAAAGAACAATAAAAAGATCAGTTTGCCTTTTACTTCTAAAACTAAATGATAGTTACAAACATTATTTCTAGACTAAGGCTGTATCTTAAAATGATGAAAACTCATCCTACGGAAGTACAGTTGTTAAAGATGAAAAATCAAAGAAGATTCCTTGTGAAAAATTACTGAGATCTGTATACCAATGTTTCCTCAATCTCTCCAACTGAAACACAGAATGCTCATAACCATTCTTCACTCCAGTTTTCTAATGGCCCTTTTCTCCTATGCACTGTATAAATATTTGCACACCATCAATGTGATATCTATTTTAGTATTTTGGGCTTTATTTTTAGGCTATGATTATCTGGACAAAACGTTTTTCTCAAACATGGTCTAAAGATAACCTGCATCAGAACTGCATAGGGTAGTTAAATAAGGATATCTGGGCCCCCTTTCCAGAGATACTGAATCAGAATCACTGGTCCCAGGAATTTTGCATTTTACCAAGTTCCCCCACATAATAAGAGGAACCCACACACAATACTTGAAACTCCCCAGAGTTAAACAATTCATTCATTCTTTTGGATGATAAAGCCAACAGTAGCTGTAAGGATTCTACAGTATAATTCTACAGTAATAGTATTCTACAGTATATTCTACAGTAATAATTTAAAAATGAAAGCTAGATACACGTTTACTTTTCATTAAGTATCAATATTCTAATAAATACAATAACATAAATACCCAGTTTCTTTTTCCTTTTGCTCTTTGAAGTAATTTCTGCTGCAATTTTTCTCCAATACCATTTTGAAATTTCCGGACAATTGCTTCAGTATTCTTATATTCTTCCTCATTTGCAAATGGCTTTACTGTAAAAGGAAGAAATACGCATTAAAGTATTTAGATGTCAAGTACCACAAACTCACCTCTATTATTACTTATATAAATCTTGACTTAGTTATAGAAAACACTTATATATATATTAGAGCAGTCCACTAAATTAGAGTTTATAACATGAAAATGGCTGAAAAGCAATAATGCAAAATACTTCAAAAAATAAAACAGTGGATACTATGCAGTCTGATAACTGTTTCTCCCAAAATTATTTTAAAATCATTCTAGACAATGATAGTTAAAATGACGCACAGGACTATCACCTAGTTGTTCGTCCAATAGGAAAGTAAATCCTGTTTAGCCATTACTGTGAGAAATTAAAAGCTTCTTTCCATTAATGTTCAAGCAGAGCCTTACACATTATGAATGTAAACGCAGCATATATGTAGATTTAAGTGTAAAGCCTTCCCAGAGCAGTTTAGGATCACTTGCAGCCAATAACGATTTTCTTCAAGAACACATACACAGAATACAGGGTGCCTAGTCCATGAAAACCAAGTGTTCTGAAAATTAAGCTATAGATGAAAGTAGAAATCCCTTAATTAGAAATCAAGGGGCATTAATACCTTCCTTTTGATTTATTTTTGCCTCCTCAAAATCTTAATGTTAATTTAAATAGCTGCATTCAGACAGCACAAGTGAATAATCAGAAAGTTTTTTTAAAAAAGAAACTAGAATTCCCAGATGAAAGTCAGTGAGAAAAAAAATTTAAAAAATCAGAGGTCTTCCAGTTAAACAAAGGGAACTAAGTTGATAAATGTATCTTCACTTCTAGTAACTCACTAAAATGAGAATTACTAAAAAAAGTATAAGGACAGAGAACATGAAAGAAGAGAGGACAGCAGAGAGGTTAACATTTTACAAATTAGAAAACAGGTGGGGAAATGGTGACTGACCACAGAATGGACAAAGTATCCATAGCCTAGGAGTAGAAGGAAATGGGAGGGTAAGGAGGGTTTGGTGCAAACCCAAGCAAACCAAGTCCTGCAGTGGAACTCTAGGAAGGTTCAAAAATTCAAGACATACAAACTTCTAAAGATAAGGGACAATATGAGGCTGAAAACAGTATGACTGCTTCAATGCCTGTAAAAGCAGCTGACAACCACCCCATCCACACTCGTCCTTGTGAATGTCCTACACTCCAGAAAGCCAGACAACTTCCTCCCTCCCAATAGCGTTAGAAATATGAAGGTTTACCCTTAGGAGAAGTTGTACCAAACTAGCAGAATACATGAATTCCAGCTCACATTTTAAAAAGAGGGTTAACAATGAAAGTGCACACTAGAACAATGATCCCTCCTGCCTCTTCCTCCACTCAGCTCTCCAAATACTAGCCATCAGGCTTCTGCCTTCTTAACAAAAGATGAGAGAATTCTTCTTTGGGGAAAATATCAGTCCAAGAGAAAGGAGTTTGGGCATTTGGATATGTCCCAATAGAACTTCTAGATCTCTGCCCTATTACCCTTTATGGTTCATTATGAGGCCCACAGGTCACCAAGGTCTACCCACACACTCAGAGCTCCCCATAAGCTTCTCAGGATCTGACTCAAATGTGAATGACAAAGAATTGCCACATATTAGAGGAAAGCCTTTCATGTAGGAGTCAGACCAAAAAAGGACTGATGATGCCAAATATTAAATGGACCAAAAAGGGACAAGTGGCTCAGAAGGTAAAGAATCGGCCTGCAATGCAGGAGAACTGGGTTTAATCCCTGGGTCAGGAAGATCTGCTGGAGAAGGGAATGGCAACCCACTCCAGTATTCTTGCCTGGAGAACTCCATGGATAGAGAAGCCTGGTGGGCTGCAGGCAATGGAGTTGCAAAGAGTCGGACATGACTGAGTGACTAACACGCTCACTTTCACTAATAAAATGAAAGGAAAACAACTTTTCAATTAAAAACTTTGCCCAGAAGAACCAGATCCAAGTAATAGGAGCTTCTCTCAGAAAGAGTGAAAAAAAGAGAGGAGAAAACTACAAAACAAGTGATACTTTAAAAATTTCTGGGGTGGAATGGTGCGGGGGAGGGACGCTCAAGAAGGATGGGATATACATATAATTATGACTGATTTGCTTTGTTGTATGGCAGAAACCAATACAACATTATAAAGCAATTTTCTTTTTTTTTTTAGAATTTATTTATTTTTTTCCCCCAATTATTTTTATTAGTTGGAGGCTAATTACTTTATAATATTGTAGTGGTTTTTGCCATACATTGACATGAATCAGCCATGGATTTACATGTGTTCCCCATCCTGAACCCCCCTCCCACCTCCCTCCCCACCCCATCCCTCTGGGTCATCCCAGTGCACCAGCCCCGAGCACTTGTCTCATGCATCCAACCTGGACTGGCGATCTGTTTCACACTTGATAATATACATGTTTCGATGCTGTTCTCTCAGATCATCCCACCCTCGCCTTCTCCCATAGAGTCCAAAAGTCTGTTCTATACATCTGTGTCTCTTTTTCTGTCTTGCATATAGGGTTATCATTATCATCTTTCTAAATTCCATATATATGTGTTCGTATACTGTACTGGTGTTTATCTTTCTGGCTTACTTCACTCTGTATAATGGGCTCCAGTTTCATCCATCTCATTAGAACTGATTCAAATGAATTGTTTTTAATGGCTGAGTAATATTCCCTTGTGTATATGTACCACAGCTTTCTTATCCATTCGTCTGCTGATGGGCATCTAGGTTGCTTCCATGTCCTGGCTATTATAAACAGTGCTGCGATGAACATTGGGGTACATGTGTCTCAGCTCTGGTTTCCTCAGTGTGTATGCCCAGGAGTGGGATTGCTAGAAATTTTCCTCTAATTAAAAAAAAAGAATAATTTCCTAGAACTGAAGAACTTTTTTTTTTTTTGAAGAACATAACTTTTAAACAGAAGGGACCCACTGAATGTTCAGAGAAATAATGAAAATACCTATACATCATGATACATCACTGGGATATTCAGAATAACAGAGATAAAGAAATGTGTTTCCAAACACATCTAGGGAGTGAAAAACAACAGGTCACATATAAAAGGTCAAACACCAGAACAGCATCAGGTTTCTCAAGAGAAACAGTCCCTTCAAAACTTAAGAAAAGTCATTTCCAACCCAGAATTCTATACTCAGCCACACAATCAAGCATGAGTAGCATAAAAACCTAATAGTACTACCTGGCTTTTTAAACTATAGAAAAATTAACATGAGAGAAAGACAGAAATGTTTTGGACATTTTAAGGATACTTTTAATTATCATGAGCCTAGAGGACAAAACAATTAGACCCTCATCAACTTCTGACAATTTCACAGTTAAGCTGCTAGCAATATTAACATACATTAAAAGATCACAAACATACCTGATTCAAGGTATTTTTTTAATGATTCTTCAAGTGAAGGAACAGGCAGTGATGGAAGGGAATCTTGGTACTGAAATGTCCTTTCTTCAGTGGATTTAGCCAGTTGATTTTCCATGATGCAGTCACAATAGGAACACTGTAGAAAAAAGCCCTCATAATTAAATCTTGTAAATATTCTTTTAGGTACTCGTTTCAATCCACTACATCAATATTTAGGGATCACAGTATATCTAGGACTTGGTTCTAGTCCTTAGGAATTCACAGATTCGTCAGAGAGAAAATCAATTAAAAAAAACAAAAAACAAAAACAGAGACTCAAATTGCTAGAGGTCAAGGAGTGATCCTCAAGATTACTATATTTTTTTGAGCACTGAATACTGGCCAAGTATTGCAGTAAGTGTGATAGAAACATGTCATCTCCTTCATCTTCATTCTATGAAAATGGCATTCACTGCCATTTTACATAAGAAGTCAAATCTCAGAGATTTAGTAAATTGCCTAAGATCAAACCAACAACTCAAATACGGATCTGTTTGACCATAATCTTCCTCCCATACCTGATAGTGGGAGAGGGGACTTACAGTAAGTCAAAATGGGTAGGTTGAATGCAAATGTGTAGAAAAGGATAGCGGACTGAGAGAAAAATTTCAAGAGGAAAATATGAAAAGGCGTGGAAGAGTCATTAAATCATAAACTTACAAAATATTCCAGAATGCATAAATCAACAGAATGCATAAGTCATAAACTGCTGTAACCTAGTTGTGCAGTGGTGTGAGGCCTACACAAAATGATCAAGTATCATAAAGCAATCTTGAACATTTTCCAGATGTATTAATTTTTAGAGAAATCAAAGTAACACAAAATGTGAATAGAAAAAGAAATTCCTCAAAGAAGTCTTTAAAATTATATATTAAAATAGCAGCTGAGAAATCAAGGAACAGTAATATTAAGAATTTCCTGTCCTAAAAAAAAAAAAGAGTTTCCTGTCCTTTCAAATACTACTTGTTAAAACTAATAGCAAAGTCAAAAAGTATACTCCACTCACAGAAAGTTACAGAATAAAACATTAAAAAAAAAAAAACACACACACAATGGTGTAGCAGAGACTGCTTTAAGCCAATATAATTCTCGCCCTTCCTTAACAGAATCCCGAGTCTCAGCTGGGAAGCAGGCCACACAGCTGTCTCTCTCCTACTCTCCCTTGGAGCTCGGTATGGCCTTTGGATGTGTATGCTGCCTCCAGACCACGCCCCTGTAAGGAACTACAGGTGTTCTCTGCTTTCTCTCCTCCTCACTACCAAGCAGGAAAGCGCCAACTGGACTAGCACTTTGGACCCATTTATAGGAGACAGGTATTGAGGCTGTTAGCATCTTCCTACTAGCCCTGGACTCCTTCCTCTAGATGTATGAGAAAAACACACAAAAACCACCACCACCACCAAAAAACCCTTTTACTTACACCGCTGTAGTTTGGCTTTCTTTGTTAAGGAAGAAGAGCTTAGCCTGCACCACTAATATAAAGAGATAATCCAAAACTGAGATACAACAAATATCCCAATTCCTCAGCTTTTTCCTATCTAAATGACTGACTGCACTTCACTGTGACCATCTATAAACATGGCTTTAGGACTAAAGGAAATGCAGATCTGGGTCCAAATGCCAGCTCATCATTTTCTACTCACATGCCCTGGGACAAATAACTTTATCTGAATTTCTTTATCTGTAGAGAGGATACTCAAGTAATGAGAGTCGTTGTTAGGGTTAATTTTTTCCTTAATACCTTCAAAACTGAATTATAAAAATAATCTAGTTTTGAGACAACCACATCATGTTAAGCAGGATTTCTGTAAGTGGCCCTCTTGATTCTGTGCCCTCTAATACCCAGAACCTGTGAATATGAGATTATCACTTCTTGGACTGTGATGGTGTTATTCCAAAATTGACCTCAAAGGAGAGGGATTAGCCAGGTGGGCCCAATCTAATCACTTGAGCTCTAAGGAGCAGAAAGCTTTCTCCAAGAGGTGGCAGAAGATGAGTCAGGGAGATTAAAAGCATGAAAAGGGTTGAAGGTGTTGTCTGGCTTTGAAAATGCACATGCTCCTGTGGAACTGAGAGAGGCCCCAGGTGATGGCCAGTGAGGAAATAAGAACCTCGGTCCTAATGGAAATTAATTCTACCAACAACCTCAATGAATCTGAAGATGGGTTCTCCCTCAGAAAGCCTGGACCAACAAATTCATTTCAGCTTTGTGAGACACTAAGCAGTGAACCCAGCTAAACCTACCCAAACTTTGCATCTATAGAGATGTCAGTTAATAAATTTGTTTTTTAACTATTAGGTTTGTGACAAATTGTTATGTAGCAATAGGAAACTAATACACCTATGTTGAAAAACAAGCTATCCTCTGTATACATCCGTGCCACTTAAAGACTCTAGGCATCTGAGACCACGACTATCAACTCCATACTCACTACAGTCTTAATTCCGCAAGAGGTACACAGTAAAAATATGAATTATCCGATTCTTTCATGGAGGATTGTTTTGAACTCTCAATCACAAAGACTGAATAAAACAATTCCAAAAGAACTTATAAATAAATGCTTTAGGAAAGTGATGAGGCCGGACTTAATTACAGTGGGCCACCTGGGAGCAGGAAGATGGAAACTGAGTAAAAAACAGAATCAGGGGACAGAAATAAAAGGCATAGATTACCACATACCAGTAAACCAAGATGAGTTGTTTAGGACTGCCAAGTGCTTGTTGCAACAATTCTGCTCAGGACCCACAGGGATGTGAACTGAGCTGGTGAACTGTGGACGGACGAAAACAGCTTAACAACTGCAGGAGTGAAAAATTAACAACGAGTGAAAAAGGGTGGAAGACACACAACTGAAGGGTTGGGAGGCGCCAAGTCTCATCCTTTCGGAACTCACAGCAAACACATGCAAAAAGTCCATCTGCCAGAAAGCGAGATAAAAATTACCACACGGATTAACTAGGTTAACTACTAGGACAACCGCACTCCCTTCCGTTAGATAAGCCCCCGATAACAATGTACCTCCCGGTGCCCAGGGACCTGGTGCTGGCAATTTATCGCAGGGGTGAAAGTTCAAAGCCTGGCTCTAGAGACAGGAGGAGGGGCGACGAGAGCCCGGAGACGCCCCCCACCAAAGCAAAGGCAGCTCCGCACACCCTAAAAGCCACCAGGGGACAGCAATCTAACGAAGCACCACCACGGACCAGCCCAGCGGCCCAACTTCAGGAGTACCTCTCAGACCCCGGCCAGCGAGATGCCCGAAGTCACCTCCGCCGAGTCCTGTCACCTCTGCGGCTCTACACTATTTAACTCTGTCCTTAACTTCTCCCCACCCCCAAAATGTTGGGGGAGAGAGGGAGGGAGCGCAACTCCACCAACTCCGCCGCAGCCCCCAGCTGCTCGGCCCTGCTCCCCTCACGCCCAGCGGAGCGAGAATTGGACGGAAAGCCGCGAGGGTCCCGCCCCGCGGTCACCGGGGGACGGGGATTGGTTGGGATGCCGTGAGGGTCCCGCCCGGTCCTTGAAGGCGCGGAGGGCGGGCCGGGCCTGCGCGGTCTCGCGACCTGGCCCCGCCTCTCTCGGGCTTTCCTGGTCCCGGGCAGCTTTTTAGGCTGCCGGCGACCCGCAGGCCTGGCGGGCGGGCGCTAAGGGCCACAGTCCGAACCCAGCCTGGCAGTAGTTGACTGCTTGCAGCCGGTGGACCACAGCGCCTCACTCGGGACGTGGCTGGAGCCGAGGGCCGGCCGCGCTCCGCTCAGGTGCCTGACTCTGGAACCGGTATAAGAACAAATGGCCCATGTTCACGCAAGCTGTGCAAGACTCGCTGCGCTGTCCTCTTCTAGCTCCAGCTCCTACTGAGCAGCCGCTCTTCCCAAAGTGAAGAACTCCTTGTCACTTTTTGTAACTCCCAAGTAAGAATTTATACCAGTGCCTGAAGGAGGAATACTGTCGTTCCCTCCATGTCCTACCAAGAGAACAGTAACCACATAAATCCCCACTTGGTCTCTCTTTGGCTTCATCCTCCGAGGCTGAAGTTTGCCCAGCGTAGACATCCTGCAGCACTGGGCTGTCGGAGCTTCCCCACCCTCCCACAGTTCTTCCTGCTGCCCGAGGTCCTTGAAGCGCCAGGGACTCACACTGCAGGCTTCAGGCTGACCTGATGCCTTCTACTGTCGCACCAAGAAATGAAGTTTTTAACCAGAGGGAACTAGGCAAGTGTAGAGAACGATCACAATACAATGAACATAGCTTCACAAGCAGATCTATTTTACATTTACTCCTGGAAATACACTGTTTCAGTTTTCGTTTTAAATACACTTTCATTTTTGTGAAAGAAAAGGCCAATAGTTTACAGTGACTGTGAACTGGCTATCAAATATAAATAACTGGGTTTCAAATTAACATGTCCGTTCCAGGCCCCAATCTTTTCCTAATTCTGTAAAATCTGACCAGAAGGAAACTGAGGATACAAATGAGTATTTGTTAAGTTCTCTGTGAAAATATGAATGAGTTTGGTTGCAGTGCATCTTCTGCACTAATGATGTTACGTAATAGTGGCAGACACACTTTTCTGATAAATGTTTTGATTTCTGAAACATATGAGGCTAAATAAGGCTTTAGATAGGGGTTATAAAGTTGTGATTTCTAAAGATGCGGGGGGGGGGGAGGACTTCTTTCATAGTATCTAGATGCTATGTTCTGGATGTTAAAATTAGCTTGCAAGATATTATTCTTAAACACAACTTAAAAAATAGTCAAAAAAGCTTCAAAGTATTTTTTTCTCTTCCCTAGTGAATTTTGGTACCTCTTACTGTTTTTGCATGTCTAATACCTCAGGGTGGCATAGAATTTAGGGTCACTTAGCGTCAATGCCTCCTAATCTTGTTAATTTAAAGGGAAACACAATATTTCTGTAAACATTGCTGGATTCTTAGAAAAAAAAACCCGTGGGACTGAATGCAAAGGAGGGAAACAGAGACTTGGGTATGCAGGGGAGAAAAGGTAATCTTTAAAAATATATGAATAAGCAAGTCTACCAATAATTCCCCAAAGCATATAGTTAAAAGTGACTTGTTTTTCTTCAAAATACACAATATGTATTTTCATGGCAGATTCTGAATTCTGTTCAGGTTAAATTTGAATTCGTTTACGTCTCTTGCAGTGGGGTGGCTGGTAATGGCTCTTGAGCCGTATGTTCAGGGACATGACATATATTGTTAACAAGAAGTTGTCCCAAGGTTAAAAATTGATTGTGAGTCAAAATATTTTTCTGAAGAAAAACTTGTAATTACTACAAGTAGTGATAATAACGTTTTTTATTTAACTTTGTTTTTGCTGTGCTGGGTCTTCGTTGCTGCGTGGGTTTTTCTCTAGTTGCAGAGAGCAGCAGCTGCTCTCTAGTTGCGGCGAAAAGGCTTCTCATTGCTGTGGCTTCTCTTATTGCAGAACACAGGCTCTAGGGCACACAGGCTTCAGTAATTGTTGTTCCCAGGCTCTGGAGCACAAGTTCAATAGTTGTGGCGCCCAAGGCTTAGTTGCTGCAAGCATGTGGGATCTCCTGAGATCAGGGATCGAATCTGCATTTATTGGCAGATGGCTGCTCTACTACTGAGCCACCAGGAAAGCCCAAGTAGTGAGTAAGGTTTTTAAGTTGCCATAAAAGATATTTCATATTTAGTCCCATGAGACCTTTCATTTTTCATCCTATATAGTTCTTTCTCAGTATACCACAAACAGAAATAGCTCCTGTAGACAAATCTGGATAAGTTTCACTGTAAAAAGTATAAAAACACCAGGAATTTATACTTTAGATATGCACAGCTAGCTAACTGTTAAGACTTGTGACTCTGATAAGTAATGAGTTGTAGTATAAACAGCTGTAACCTATGGAATAGATCTTTAATCTACTTTCATTCCAATGTATAAAATGAACATATTAAAGAAATAATTATGTGATCTTTTCTTATTTTTAATGAGGGGGTGGGGGCAGTAGACAGGTGATCACTTGAGGAAGCAACTCACAACAAATTAAAGCATTCTGGATACCAAGTAATCAACCTGAGATTAAAAATTAACTCCTCTACCAACAGCAGATAAACATACAAAGGGCATTTTCTTAGCACTATTCTTTGGTTTAGAGTTGTCTTTAGTGATATTTACTGTATATAAAAATTTACCACCAAAATCCTAAGGAAGATTTAAGATAACCATGATGTCTTTAAATCTCAGAAAAAGTCTGTATTACTAAGCAGGACATAAATTAACAGCTTTGTCAGGATATAATTTACATACCATAAAGTACCCCCATTTATCTATTTACTTTTGCCATGCCACTTATGTGATCTTATTTCCTTGACTGGGGATTGAACCTATGTCCCATGCAGTGAAAGAGTCCTAACCACTGGACTGCCAGGCAGTTCCCTAAGATTTCATTTAAAGTGTATAAATCAGTGGCTTTTACTATATTTACAGGTTTATCCAATAGCCATAATCTAACGTTAGAACATTTTTAGCACCCCAAAAAGACCGCCACCACCTCCCCAGGTCTCTGCAATCATAATCTACTTTCTATTTATATAGATTTGCCTATTCAGGACACTTTTACATGAATAGGATCACACAATATGTGGTCTTCTATGACTAGCTTCTTTCACTTAGCATGTTTTTGAGATTTATCCATGTTGTAGCGTATATCAATACTTCATTCCCTATTGTGGCTTAATGATATCACATTGTATGGGTATATTACATTTTGTCTATCCATTCATCAGTTGATGAACATTTGGATTGTTTCCATCTTTTGAGTATTTTAAATAATATTGCTATAAATATTTATGTACAAGTCTTTGTGTGAACCTATGTTTTTAGTTATCGTCAGTAAATACCTAGGAATAGAATTGTTGTGTTACCTATTATGGTAACTCTGTGTTTAACATGTGTTCTTGTTCAGTTGCTAAGTTGTATACTCTTTGTGACCCCATGGACTGTAGCACACCAGGCTCCTCTGTCCACATCTCCTGGAGTTTGCTCAAATTCATGTCTATTTAGTCAGTGATGCTATCTAACCATCTCATTCTCTGCCGTCCCCTTCTCCTTTTGCCTTCAATCTTTGCCAGCATCAAGGTCTTTTCCATTGAGTTGGCTCTTCACATCAGGTGGCCAAAGTATTGAAGTTTCAGCTTCAGCATCAGTCCTTCCAATAAATATTCAGGATTGATTTCCTTTAGGTTTGACTGGTTTGATAAAACTACCAAACTGCTTCCCAAAGTGGGTGCATGATTTTATATTCCCACCAGCAAAGTATAGGGGTTCCAATCTCTCTCTGCCGTAATAACAATAACAATATGACACTTGTTATTGTCCATCTCTTTGACTATAGCATCCAAATAGATGTGATATATTAGCTCACTGTGGTCTTAATTTGCATTTCTGTGAAGACTACGTGTTGAGCATCTTTTCCTGTGCTTATTGGTCATTTGTGTCTCTTCTTTGGATAAATGCCTTTGTGTTGTTGAGTTGTAAGAGTTATTTATATATTCCAGATACAAATCCCTTAGCAGATACATGATTTGCAAATATTTTCCTATCTGTGGATGGTCTTCATTTTCTTGATTGTGTTCTTTAAAGCACAAACAGTTTTAATTTTAATGATGTTCTGGCAATCAATCTTGTGATTTTGCTGTTGTAGCTAAGAAATCATTGCCTAATCTGAGATCATAAAGACTTACTCCTGTGTTTCTTCTAAGAGTTATGTAGTTTTTGCTCTTAGACTTATGCCTGTGATTCACTTTAAATTACTTTTTCTGTGTGGTGGGGAGTAGGGGTCCAAATTCATTCCTTTGCATGTAGAATCCACTTGTCCTATTACCACTACTTGTTGAAAAGACTTTTCCCACTAGACTGGTTTGGCCCCTCTGTCAAAAGTCAGTGCACTATACATGATACCCTTTACTTCTCACTCTCAATTCTCTTTGATTCACCTGCATGTCTGTCCTATGCTGGTACCACACTGTCTTGAGTACCACAGTTCTTTAGTTTTGAAATTGATATCTGAGTCCTCCAGCTTCTTTTTTCTTTTTCAAGATCATTTTGGCTATTCTGGATCTCTTGCCTTTCCAATGTTGTAACACTTTGCAATATAGTTACAGATGTCAAGTAGTGTTTCATTTGGTACATAAATATTGACTTTTTTATATCACAGGCTTCTAAGAAAGCAACCTAATCTAGTTAGTAAACTGAACTTTCAAAGTCCTTGGTTCTTCCCCACATCATGTGCATGTGTGCTCAGTTGTGTCTGACTCTTTGTGACCCCAGGGACTGTAGCCCACCAGGCTCCTCTGTCCATGGGATTTTCCAGGCAAGAATACTGGAGTCAGTTGCCATTTCCTCCTCCAGGGGATCTTCCTGACCCAGGTATCAAACCTGTGTCTCCTGTATCTCTCACATTGGTGGGCAGATTCTTTACCACTGAGCCACCTAGGAAGCCCAATTTCCCATATCACGGCAACACCTAATTCATGTAGATCAGCTACATCTTCATTTATGCAGTTATTATAAGGAAAAAAAGTTATTCACAAAGCTTTCCCCTATAAGAGAATCCCTTTCTATCATGTGAAGTTTATCTAAAAATATTAACATGTAAGGGACTATGGACACACACAGTATACAAATAAGATCTCAATTGTAGTGAAGTTAGTTAAACACTGTTAACCTTAAAAGTAAAGTAGTAATATTTCAGCAGCAAAAAATGGGGTTATTTTGGAATAGCAGCAGAATTGCTTTTTGAATCCAAGAGTCTGTTTTGTAGAGTTTGATGGCACAAGGAATGGTTAGCAGTACCCAATAGAGGCTTTCAAGCGAGGCTGAAGGGGACCTTTCTTGAGGTGTCTTTTCCAACAGGCAGGCTGCAAAGTGTGATGCTTAGGGTCTTTGCCTCCTGGGAGCATGCTGTGAAAGGATTGCTCTACCAAAGCATGCTTATATTTAACACAAGCAATTAGGCCTTTATGATAATGAAATGTATCTCCTTTTTATCAGCTGTTGATCAAAAGAGGCAGGGGCCAGGTGCATTGGATGTGCTGTGACTAGCTCAAAAGACTGAGAAGTGCCTGAATATCAAGCCTGAGTTTGAGCAAACTGCAGTTTTTAATTGGAGACTTTATGTCCCTTCAAGGCCAACAGTTTTAACACATGAATGTTGTCTTCCTGGGAAAAAGCTTGAGAAAGGGAGCAGAGAAGCAAACTACCCATGTATTATAACAAAGTAGAACCTGCAAAACTTTACACCATCCAAATCAACCTTCATGATTTGTGAAGAGTAAGGCAAAGTTCCCGTGAAATGCATGGGCATTACTGTCCAAATTTATTACCTTTTTTTCCAGGTGAGTGCAAAAGGGTGTTGTATAAACTTATCAACTGGAATACTAAAGAATGTACTCCATAAATTAATTACAGTGAAAATGTGCTTTCAGTGGGACTGGATGTCAGCAGTGTGTGGAGGCTGGGAACAACAGGGTGTCAAGAGATGAGAGAGTTGTTTATTGCTTGTAAGTTCTGGTTGAATGTTCATTGGGGCCATTGAGTTTTACTACAGGTAAAATGGGTATTACCGGGACTAGAGGGCTTACCCCGTGGCTCAGCGGTAAAGAAGCCGCCTGTAGTGCAGGAGACATAGGTTCGATCCCTGGATTGGGAAGATCCCCTGGAGGAGGGCATGACAACCCATTCCAGTATTCTTGCCTAGAGAATCCCATGGACAGAGGAGTCTGGCAGGCCACAGTCCATAGGGCAGCAAAGAGATGGGCACAGTTGAAGCAACTGAGCACGCACGTGCGCACACATGCATACACGCACACGCACGCACGCACGCGCACACACACAGACACACACGCACACATGCACGGGGACTAAAGTAGAGGATAATGAGGCTCTGAGACTTGTAATCCTCTATTATGGCTTGATGCCTTGAAGGACCCCTTTATTAATAGGGTGTTAATTCTGGAGAGAGGCTTTGAGGGATCTATTCAAATCTTGACAGGAGGTGCACTGTGGATTCTACAAACATCCTTTGAAGATTTTTCCCATAAGGAGGATGGTAGCTGATCCAATAGGGATAAGTGACCAGTGTATCCCCATATTCAGCTATAGTGCCAACAAAAATAAAAGCAAATAAAAGATGGTGAAATGTCATTTAGTTCACTTGGTTGGCTATTACTACTGTCAAATTCTAGCATTGTTTTTGCCTTTTAGGAGACGGAAATTCCAGCATGATACTTTTCTAAGAAGCCTCAGCCTAGTAAATGAATAGGAGCAGAGGAACTAAGGAGAAAAAAGGTGTGTATTCTCAGAAGGCCTCAACAAAAGGGACCAGGTTTAGAGATTGGGAGCCTGGGGAGGTTTACTAAGGATCCTCACTCTTTGAACTGTCTTAATGCTCTGAGGCAGGGCCTGCTTTATAGCAGTTGGTTGAGCACTGAGAGGGTAGCTCTGGGTCAGTTAGGACAGAGAGATACATTCCCAATCTGGAGAGTGGTGTCTCTAAGCTGATTAAGAGGGAGGATTGGGAAGAGCTCCTATAGCTCCTTGGAGACCCCATCATTGTGATCAGGAGGTCTTGGGAATTAGACTGGCTAGAGGGCTGAAAACTCCTGGAGCACTTGAATTTGTAACAACCTTTTGTTCAATATGTTGGTTCTTATAGAAACAGCAGTAAGAGGAGGTTTTTGATAGCCTTTTTTTTTTTTTTTCTTCTGGACACACAACATATGGGCTGTCAGTTCCCTGACCAGGGATCGAACCCACGCCCCTTGCAGGGCAAACAAGGAGTCCTAACCACTGGACTACCAGGAAAGCCCCACTAGGAGGTTTTCAGTTTTGTTTCAGGGCTTTCATTTGCTGGAGTTGAAAATTAAGAATTCTAGTGGTCTCTCATTTAGGTGAGTCAGCTAGAGTTCAAATGAGCTGATTTGCTAAATTAACTAAGTTCTGAAGTAGACATGGCCTCCCACTCAAACCCTGGGTGTTTTAACCAGCAGAAAAAGACCCTAGTTCAGCCCATTAATAAACATAGAGTTAAAGCCTGTCTGAGTGGATTCAGCATCTGAAGGAAGACCCAAATTTCATTTGAAAACGATCTGAAGTCTATTATAATTGTAATGAAGGGGTTCCTCAGATTTCTATAGGCAAGCCTTCGTTTTATTTTGATCAGGCTTAGGTAGAGCTACTGTAATTGCCCAGTGAAAGTTTTCAGCCAGTGTTCTAGCCTTTTGCTAAAAGTTAAGAGTTTGTTTTTCTACATCTGTTCAGGATGTTGCCATCCAGCAAAACTGGTTCACTGTTTGGCTTGACTATCAGCAACAAGCTAGTGGACTAACTGACCCAAATCTGAGACAGCAGGTTGGTTAGTTTGAACAACAATGTTAAATACTTCAGCAAACCTATGGGGGTCCTCAGTTACTTAAGGGCTGTCAATTTGACCTTATAGTCCAGGGACCAGAAGACATTTGGGGTTTATTTGGATCCTCAGAAGAGAAACCTTTAAAGGGAAAGGTTCTGATAGCCTCAGAGAAGGGGAAAGTGAGGAGAGGCTCAGGGAAAAGGGGAAGTTTGGTGAAAGAATGAGACTGGGGAAACTGAGGGTGCAGCAGGGGAGGAGGATGGCACCAGAGGTGGGGGCTGGCACAAGGGGGCTGCCTTCAAAAAATGAGGGAAGGGAAAAAAAAATGAGGGAAGGGGAGGAGAAGCCGTTTTGTCTTTATTGAGTCGTTTGTTGCCTCAGTTAATTTAGAAATTGTATTTGCAGAGAAGCAATTTTAGACTCCTGATAATGCTTGGAAGCCTCAAAATATCATTGAAAATATGTGTCCCATTAGGTTTTGACAGCTTTAGAGCCCACAGCTGTCCAATTCAGTTTGAAGAAAAGTATGAGGAGTTTGGAAGTTCCCCATAGTGGCCATTAGTGTTCTAAGTTACTTTTGGTTAAGTCAGTCTATTGACTGTTAGAAATTGAGTTAGAAATACACATGAGGAAAGGTTTTTTTTTTTCATACTTTTTATTTTGTATTGGGTTATAGCCGATTAATGATGTTATGATAGTTTCAAGTAAACAGTGAAGAGATTCAGTCATACATGTACATGTACCCATTCTCCCCAGAATCCTTCTCCCATCCAGGCTGCCAGATAACATTGAGCAGAGTTCCTTGTGCTGTATAGTAGGTCCTTATTGATTATCTATTTTAATTATAGCAGTGTGTATACGTCCATCCCAAGCTACCTAACTATCCCTTCCCCTGTCCTTCCCACAGCAACCGTAAGATTGTTCTCTAAATCTGTGAGTCTCTTTCTGTTTTGTAAGTAAGTTCATTTGTATCATTTCTTTTTAGATTCCACAGGGCTATCATAAGGTATTTCTCCTCTGTCTCACTTCACTCAGTATGACAATCTCTAGGTCATCCATGTCGCTGCAAATGGCATTATTTCATCCTTTTTAATGAGAGATCCAAGTTTTTTTTTTTTTTTGGAGATCCAAGTTTTTAAACATAAAATTGGCTGGGGGCACCCTCAAAGCATTCTGATCACTGGGATCTCATTTCTTTGGGATTTTTTCCTCTAAAGCAACAAGAAAAATTCCCAAACGTACAGTTCCAATAGGATCAGCCCAGTGCCAAAAGAAACTAGGCTAAAGATCAGCACAGCACACACATCTGATAGATATGACAGACTTCCAGTGGGAACAGTTTAGTTCCAAAAGGAATGAGGCTAAAGGTTAACACGGTTCCAATAAACAGAGTTCCAATAGACAGAGTTGCAGTGGGAACAGCCCAGTTCCAAGGGAATTGGGCCAAAGGCCATATGAACACTCTCAGAAAGAACAAAGCAGTCAAGCAGATCCCAAATAAAGCCTGAACTCAAAATGCAAGGAGTGTGGGCTTGAAATCCAGGAGACTCTTTTCCTCAAATTCATGGTCAGTGAGAAAGCAATGAGTTCTGGGCTCTGTGGGTTGCCCACACACCTTGGGAGTTGTTGGAGGTCTTCTTGGGATCCCATTTTTTATCATCAAGTAATGTTGACCTTAAAAATAAATCAGTCAAGTTATTTCACCACAATGGGTTTATTCAGAAATACCAGAGGAGCTGCAATTCAGGACAAGCAAGCTAGAGCAAAAGCCATAGGCAAGTTCAACAAAAGAAAAGAATGTTATAAGAGAAAGAAAGAGGAAGTTAGGAAGTATTATTTTGAATTAGTCTGTTGGAGAAAAGTGAGAGTGTAGGGTGATGACTGTTTCTCATTGGCTGAGTTGCTGGAGTAGCTGGTTTCCTGTTCAACAGTTCAGTTCAGTCACTCAGTCGTGTCCGACTCTTTGTGATCCCATGGACTGCAGCACGCCAGGCCTCCATGTCCATCACCAGCTCCTGGAGTTCCCTCAAAATCATGTCCATTGAGTCGGTGATGCCATCCAACCATCTCATCCTCTGTCGACCCCTTCTCCTCCTGCTTTCAATGTTTCCCAGCATCAGGGTCTTTTCAGATGAGTCAGCTCTTTGCATCAGGTAGCCAAAGTATTGGAGTTTCAGCTTCAACGTCAGTCCTTCTAATGAACATTCAGGACTGATTTCCTTTAGGATGGACTGGTTGGATCTCCTTGCAGTCCAAGGGACTCTCAAGAGTCTTCTCCAACACCACAGTTTAAAAGCATCAATTCTTTGGCACTCAGCTTTCTTTGTAGTCCAACTCTCACATCCATACATGACTACTGGAAAAACCATAGCCTTGACTAGAGGGATCTTTGTTGGCAAAGTAATGTCTCTGCTTTTACATAATGCTGTCTAGGTTGGTCATAACTTTTCTTCCAAGGAGTGAGCGTCTTTTTATTTCATGGCTGTAGTCATCATCTGCAGTGATTTTGGAGCCCCCCAAAATAAAGTCAGCCACTCTTTCCACTGTTTCCCCATCTATTTGCCATGAAGTGATGGGACCAGATGCCATGATCTTAGTTTTCTGAATGTTGAGCTTTAAGCCAACTTTTCCACTCTCCTTTTTCACTTTCATCAAGAGGCTCTTTAGTTCTTCACTTTCTGCCATAAGGGTGGTATAATCTGCATATCTGAGGTTATTGATATTTCCCCTGGCAATCTGGATTCCAGCTTGTGCTTCATCCAGCCCAGTGTTTCTCATGATGTACTCTGCATATAAGTCAAATAAGCAGGGTGACAATATACACCCTTGACATACTCCTTTTTCTATTTGGGACCAGTCTGTTGTTCCATGTCCATTTCTAACTGTTGCTTCCTAACCTGCATACAGGTTTCTCAAGAGGCAGGTCAGGTGGTCTGGTATTCCCTTCTCTTTCAGAATTCCACAGAATTCCACTTCCACAGCTTTTTTTTTTTTTTTTAACACACATTTCTATTTTATTATGGCAAAGGTGAAAATGCCACCTTCTCCACAACAACAACCAGTAAAATTTATCCCAAAAATAACTCAGTACAAAACAGGTCTGTTTCAGAATTAAAAAAAAAAAAGGGGAAAAAGAAACCTTTACATGAATTTTAAATCCTATTTTAAAACATAAAAGAAACAAATCCATCATTGGCCACACAGCCCCAGTCTGTCACCCCCTCCCGCCAGGGAGCACGGACGAGACTTCTGGGTCCTGGTCCATGCACGGATTTGCCGGTCTGTTTAACTGGTGTCCATTCTTGCATTATAAGCATCCAGCTGGGCATCTAATTCTTCTGCGGAAAGCTGCTGCTTTGAACTCCTGCCGGTGCCTCTGCCTCTGCCCCGGCTGCCTCCACGGGTGCCTCTCCGGGTGCCGCCGCCACCGAAACCTCCTGAACCACGGTTTCTAGTCATCCCACCTCTGTTTACACTCTGTGCAGGTCTCCGCTGCGTGTCAATCTGTGAGGTGACGAGCTGAATGTTCATGGGGCGGCCATCCAAAGGGACGCCGTTGTACTGTTTCATAGCTTTTAGTGCATCTGCCTTCCGCTCAAAGTGCACGTCAGCTATTCCTAAACTGCGGCCAGATCGGTCGTAGTGCACAGCCGCCTTCTTCAGAGTTCCAAATTCAGCAAAGAGCTCCTGAATATCAGCGTCGGACACTCCAAAATCCAGATTTGACACCAGCAGTTTCCCACCGGTCTCCACGCCGGCACCACCCCCAAAACCGCTATCGAAAAGGTCATGCTGCCATTTGTCAGGAAGTTGTTTCGGCCTGCTGTAGGGCGCCGGCCGGTTCCTGCCGCCGCCGCCCGTCGCGCCGCGGGCGATAGCCGGCCGATTCCGAATGGGTCCGCCGCCTCGGTTCACTCAAAAAGTGCATAGTCAAAAAGCAGAAATAGATGTTTTCCTGGAACTCTTGCTTTTTCGATGATCCAGTGGATGTTGGCAATTTGATCTCTGGTTGCTCTGTCTTTTCTAAAACCAGCTGGAACATCTGGAAGTTCATGGCTCACGTATTGTTGAAGCCTGGCTTGGAGAATTTTGAGCATTACTTTACTAGCGAGTGAGATGAGTGCAATTGTGTGGTAGTTTGAGCATTCTTTGGCATTGCCTTACTTAGGGATTGGAATGAAAACTGACCTTTTCCAGTCCTGTGGCCACTGATGAGTTTTCCAAATTTGTTGGCATATTGAGTGCAGCACTTTCACAGCATGATCTTTCAGGATTTGAAATAGCTCAACTGGAATTGTATCACCTCCACTAGCTTTGTTCGTAGTGATGCTTCCTAAGGCCCACTTGACTTCACATTCCAGGATGTCTGGCTCTGGGTGAGTGATCACACCATCGTGATTATCTGGGTTGTGAAGATCTTTTTTGTACAGTTCTTCTGTATATTCTTGCCACCTCTTCTTAATATCTTCTGCTTCTGTTAGGTCCATACCATTTCTGTCCTTTATTGAGCCCATCTTTGCATGAAATGTTCCCATGGTATCTCTAATTTTCTTGAAGAGATCTCTAGTCTTTGCCATTCTGTTGTTTTCCTCTATTTCTTTGCATTGATCGCTGAGGAAGGCTTTCTTATCTCTCCTTGCTATTCTTTGGAACTCTGCATTCAAATGGGTATATCTTTCCTTTTCTCCTTTGCTTTTGGCTTCTCTTCTTCTCTCAGCTATTTGTAAGGCCTCCTCAGATGGCCATTTTGCTTATTTGCATTTCTTTTTCTTGGGGATGGTCTTGATCCCTGTCTCCTCTACAATGTCGCAAACCTCCGTCCATAGTTCATCAGGCACTCTGTCTATCAGATCTACTCCCTTAAATCTATTTCTCACTTCCACTGTATAATCATTAGGGACTTGATTTAGGTCATACCTGAGTGGTCTAGTGGTTTTCCCTACTTTCTTCAATTTAAGTCTGGATTTGGCAATAAGGAGTTCATGATCTGAGCCACAGTCAGCTCCTGGTCTTGTTTTGCTGACTGTATAGAACTTCTGCAACTTTGGCTGCAAAGAAAATAATCAGTCTGATTTTGGTGTTGGCTATCTGGTGATGTCCATGTGTAGAGTCTTCTCTTGTGTTGTTGGAAGAGGGTGTTTGCTATGACCAGTGCATTCTCTTGGCAGAACTGTAGGAGATGCAATGTCCGTATTTTCCTGTTGGGGGCCTGTAACCAATGACTCTTTCCTTCTGCTGATCTTGACAATTCTTCCTGTCATGGACAATGAGTGGTATTGCATGAAAGCTCCCTCCACCCCTTGCTGGCCTCCTGACTCCATTTTTTTTTTTTTTTTAGTTGGAGGCTAATTACTTCACAACATTGCAGTGGGTTTTGTCATACATTGATATGAATCAGCCATAGAGTTACACGTATTCCCCATCCCGATCCCCCCTCCCACCTCCCTCTCCACCCGATTCCTCTGGGTCTTCCCAGTGCACCAGGCCCGAGCACTTGTCTCATGCATCCCACCTGGGCTGGTGATCTGTTTCACCCTAGATAATATACATGCTGTTCTTTCACAACATCCCACCCTCATCTTCTCCCACAGAGTTCAAAAGTCTGTTCTGTACTTCTGTGTCTCTTTTTCTGTTTTGCATATAGGGTTATCGTTACCACCTTTCTAAATTCCATATATATGTGTTAGTATGCTGTAATGTTCTTTATCTCTCTGGCTTACTTCACTCTGTATAATGGGCTCCAGTTTCATCCATCTCATTAGAACTGATTCAAATGAATTCTTTTTAACAGCTGAGTAATATTCCATGGTGTATATGTACCACAGCTTCGTTATCCATTCATCTGCTGATGGGCATCTAGGTTGCTTCCATGTCCTGGCTATTATAAACAGTGCTGCGATGAACATTGGGGTGCACGTGTCTCTTTCAGATCTGGTTTCCTCAGTGTGTATACCCAGAAGTGGGATTGCTGGGTCATATGGCAGTTCTATTTCCAGTTTTTTAAGAAATCTCCACACTGTTCTCCATAGTGGCTGTACTAGTTTGCATTCCCACCAACAGTGTAAGAGGGTTCCCTTTTCTCCACATCCTCTCCAGCATTTATTGCTTGTAGACTTTTGGATAGCAGCCATCCTGACTGGCGTGTAATGGTACCTCACTGTGGTTTTGATTTGCATTTCTCTGATAATGAGTGATGTTGAGCATCTTTTCATGTGTTTGTTAGCCATCTGTATGTCTTCTTTGGAGAAATGTCTGTTTAGTTCTTTGGCCCATTTTTTGATTGGGTCATTTATTTTTCTGGAGTTGAGCTGCAGGAGTTGCTTGTATATTTTTGAGATGAATCCTTTGTCTGTTGCTTCATTTGCTATTATTTTCTCCCAATCTGAGGGCTGTCTTTTCACCTTACTTATAGTTTCCTTTGTAGTGCAAAAGCTTTTAAGTTTCATTAGGTCCCATTTGTTTAGTTTTGCTTTTATTTCCAATATTCTGGGAGGTGGGTCATAGAGGTCCTGACTCCATTTTAATGACGTTTCCCTCTTTATTTTCACAACACAAATCCCTTTCCTTATTCTTTTTCCAGTCGTTGGTTTCTTTCCTGACACACATTCATAAGGTAACTAGGCTGCTTTGAAGAAGTAGTTTCATCTTTTATTAGAGCCAGATGGAACCATCTGTTTCTTATTGGAACTTCTAACAGCCCCTGGTCTCCCTTATTCTGGCATTCTCTGCTGAACTTTCTTTTAGCTCTGCACATTGAGTATCTGTCAAAAGTCTCATTTCATCGAGTATATTTGTGGTTTCCTTTCAGCTTTCTCTTTCTCTGAGTTCATAGGGCCCCCAAAGCCATCTGAATGTTTTGGTTTTTATTTCTTTGTCTTGTTTATGTCTGAGCACATGAATTCATGTGAGCCCAAAGCTCAGAGAATACACGTGAGGTGTAACCAGGCTCTCCTAAGGTGGCTCCAAGGCCCTGTGTTGATGCTGAGGGGTCTTGAAACAGTCAGAAGACATGGTCAGTGAATATTTGGGTGTACAAATTGGGAGGTCATGAAAACATTTGTGTGAGACTGCAAAGAAAATACAGATATCCTATGAAATTCCAGGGGGAAAAAGTAGTGAGTTTTTTAAAGGGAAAACTCCAGCACCCACAGTTCCCCCTATACCTCTCTATTCTGTGTGTTGGGTGCTTCCCTGGGATAACTCATTACTGTCCTCCAGGGCTCTGAGTTACCTTCCTAAACTAAGGTAAGGAAAATTCCATTTTCTTTTAGTCCAGCTGGTACAAACCTAAATTTTCAAAAGGAATATTTACAGTAATTTTAAGACAAAGTGCATAGAAATGAAATACAGACTACAAATGTATCCTCTGACAACTAGAATCTAGCCATAAATGGGCTTCATTGAGACTATTGAGTATCTATCCCAACACATTCTAAGCAGTAACTCAACAAAGGAAGTTGTTTGCCCATCATGGGACATTCGGCAATGTCTGAAAACATTTTTGATTATCACGACTACAGGTGGGAATGTTATTGGCATATAGTGGGTAAAGACCAGAGATGCTAAATACCCTATACTGGACAGCCCCCTGTAAGAAGGAATTATCCATCCCCAAATGTTAACAGGGCTGAGGTTGGGCAATCCTGGTCCAGGTAGATGAGTGAGAAGAGTGAGATTCAAGCATGCCGTTTGGCCTTCCAACCCAGAGTGACTTGGGTTGGTACTCTGCCATACTGCTGATCCCGGAGCGGCAGCAGTGAGTGGGCCTGAAGAGAGATCTTAATTCTAGGACCCTCCCCAACATGTGGACACAACTTTTTGCTAAGATGAACCCCACCACAGAGGCCTGTGAGGGTAGGTCCACATTTATCATGGAGTGGTACCCCCTCCCTTTTTGACCCTCAGGCGGCCTTCCTGTGCCTGTCCCAACAGGGAAGTTTTCTTTGACTTCAGGAGTGGGCACCTTATCTCTTTCCTTCAGCAGAGCTCAGCTTCTGCCACTGGCTCTGCCCTTGGAGTGTCTGGGTGAGAACAAAGCTTGAATTTTACTCCACCTGACAAACACCAGCTGTCTAGCCCAGAGGCCTCTCTATCTCTTACCTCACTGGGAACTCTGCCAAAGGTCAGAATCAATATTAAAATCTGTTCTAATTCAATGTAACCATATCTTTTCAGCCTGACAACCAAATTCTTACTTCCTTTGGGTGGAAAGTCCAACTCATAACTTTCTGTGCAAAGAAAATAAACCATTGATTAAAACTTTACTAACTTAGGGATCAGGATGGGGAATACATGTAACTCCATGGCTGATTCATGTCAATGTATGACAAAACCCACTGCAATGTTGTGAAGTAATTAGCCTCCAACTAATAAAAATAATTGGAAAAAAAAAAAAAAACTTTACTAACTTAGGGAGCTGGCTCTCTTTACCTCCCGTGTTCTCTTTGATTACCTAGATGCCTGTAAGAGAAAAACATTGCTGATTTCCATCACTAGTTTTTAATTGAAAATAATGTTAAAGTTCCCTTAAAGAGGTCACTAGCAAGTATTTATTAGGTACCTACTCAATGCCTAATATTCTGCAAGAAACTATAGAGGATTTTTTTAAAGTATCATCTTTACTAGATTTATATTAGTGTTTTGTCTTCAACCCATATTGGAGGCCCTCTCAAGAAGCAACTACATGAAATTGAAAAATGTTGTGAAAATGTTAAGGATGTTGTTCATTACATCACTAACAATATCTCCTATGATGTCTCACATTAAAAACCTTTCTTTTAGGGTTAAATTCACAGAAAGTTTTTGGTATCGTTCCTCTTTTCTGCTAATGAGATTTAAACTTTTCCTTTAAGCTATAGCTGCCAGGAAACTCAGCAAAATTTAAATCATATGAACAGTGTCCTTTGTCTTACATCTATTTGTAGTTCCCTTTTTTGTTATTGAAATTGATTTCAAGTTATGTGTAAAAAGAGGGAAGCATGGGAAGAAGGAGGAATCAAGAGTTAGAAAAAATATTTATGCACTTAAAGGTACAGGAATAAATGTACATGCAAAAATAACTGGAAAAGAGGTTGTGCCTTTTGAAAATTGAGTGTCAGGAGGTGTCATATATTAATAGATCATAAATACCAGTGCCATAGTATTTTAAAACATGAGAGAGGTTATTATGAGCTCTAACTCAGAGAAAATCTGGAATTAAAGGGCCACAGAGGAAACGTGTTTATTGGTAAGGAGGGAGGAAGATGGACTTTCCTTCTGAAAGTGACAGTCATGTTGACAGGTGTGTAAAGGACAGTGAGGAGGCTGGGTGAGATGAGAGATTCATACTGGGGCTGTATACGGAGAGATGGAGAGATAGTAATAATTGATGAAAAGCCAGACCTGGATTTGACTCCTGGGTCAGGAAGATCCCCTACAGCAGGGAATGGCAACCCACTCCAGTACTCTTGCCTGGGAAATCCCATGGCCAGAGGAGCCGGACAGGCTGCAGTCCATGGGGTCACAAAGAGTCGGACATGACTGAGTGAAGACTATACTTTTCACTTTTTGTGCTTGAAAGCTGGGGAGACACACCCCCACACTGTTAAAGCTGGCCTTACTTCGGGCTCTTTCTGCTATCCCACATTGTCTCTCAAGATTTCTTTTGACTATAGAAAGCTGTTGTAGGTTTATGAGTTAGAAAGTACTTTAGAAAGTGTAGCAGAGTAAGGTGGGTGTGCGTTGAAGGCGACAGTAGGGAGAGCGTGTCTTGGCTGAGCTCTTTGTCTTGGCTTCTTCACTTCCAACATGGAAGAAATTTACATGATTCCCTGGACCCTGAAAAGCTATTATAATGCCCCTATGATAAAAACCGCCAGATTAGGGCCTGCAGGTTTCCTTATCATCTTATCAGGTGGACAAAGAATCATCCTGTCGTCACAAACACATGGGCTGCTTGTCCCTTCAGTGTTCTCCATCAGCTTCCTCAGGCTGAAATCAGTCACCATGTATCAAGCTGTGATGACAAAAAGGCATATTGAGCAGGATGTGGTCAGCCAAATCACGGACCTTGGACAAGAGACTCTAGCCGAGAGCCCGTGGCAATGCCCGCCTTGTGATGAAGACTAGGATAAAGATTTCTGGGGAACGACCAGCACCCCACTTGTGGGGCATAGCCAACTACCATGGCAACAGCATCCCTTTAAGCAACATAGGGAACATAAGAGTAACCTGTGTGTTCCCACATCTCTGCTGTATGTTCTGCTATGAGAATCAATGCCAGACCCTAAAAGACTCTTACTACTTCTTGCCATGGAAGAAGGCATGACAACTCCAGTATTCTTGCCTGGAGAATCCCATGGACAGAGGAGCCTGGCAGGCTACGGTGCATGGGGTCACAAAGAGTCAGACACGACTAAAGTAACTTAGCATGCACTTTCGCCCACAATGCATTCTTCACTTTCTTTTCTCCTAATCTATTTAGAGAAAGATAAATTGTCTGTGACTTTCAAAAAAAGAAAGTGTAGCACAGTGGGGATAAGCTGTGAAGAGATAGAACCAAAGAGTCTTTAATGGTAAAGAAAGAATGGAATTCATGACCAAGGGGGAAAAGAACTTGCTGTTTAGGAAGCACTCCTGTGGCCGCAGTATAGTTATAGTTCCTGCATTGAAAAGGTGAGATTAATATACAGAGTCCCTATTTAGCAGGATTAATAGCTTTCTAGGAAGTTATGAACATTCCACTTAAGTTATACCTGTGTGCTTTGAACTGTCTCACCTGACTCAGAGGACAGCTGGTTTCCATTCATGTATTATTTCATATTCAGAAGTCAGGAACATTAGGTATTAATGATATGGGTTTCAGTTCAGTTCAGTTCAGTTGCTCAGTCGTGTCCAACTCTTTGCGACCCCATGAACCACAGCACACCAGGCCTCCCTGTCCATCACCAACTCCTGGAGTCCACCCAAACCCATGTCCATCGAGCTGGTGATTCCATCCAACCATCTCAACCTCTGTCATCCCCTTCTCCTCCTGCCCTCAGCATTGGGGTCTTTTCCTGCCCTCCTGTCTTTCCCAGCATTGGGGTCTTTTCCAATGAGTCAGTTATTCGCATCAGGTGGCCAAAGTATTGGAGTTTCAGCTTCAACATCAGTCCTTCCAATGAACACCCAGGCCTGATCTCCTTTAGGATGGACTGGTTGGATCTCCTTGCAGTCCAAGGGACTCTCAAGAGTCTTCTCCAACACCACAGTTGAAAAGCATCAATTCTTCAGTGCTCAACCTTCTTAGTCCAACTCTCACATCCTAACATGACCACTGGAAAAACCATACCTTTGACTAGACGGACCTTTGTTGGCAAAGTAATGTCTCTGCTTTTCTTTTTTTTTGATATGCTGTCTAGGTTTGTCATAACTTTTCTTCCAAAGAGCAAGTGTCTTTTAATTTCATGGCTGTAGTCACCATCTGCAGTGATTTTGGAGCCCAAGAAAATAAGGTCTGTCACTATTTCCATTGTTTCCCCATCTATTTGCCATGAAGTGATGGGACCAGATGCCATGATCTTAGTTTTCTGGATGTTGAGTTTTAAGCCAGCTTTTTCACTCTCTTCTTTCACTTTCATCAAGAGGCTCTTTAGTTCCTTTTCAATTTCTGCCAAAAAGGTGGTGTCATCTGCACATCTGAGGATATTGATATTTCTCCCAGCAATCTTGATTCCTGCTTGTGCTTCATCCAGACCAGCGTTTCTCATGATGTACTCTGCATAGAAGTTAAAAAGCAAGGTGACAATAGACAGCCTTGACATACTCCTTTCCCTTTGGAACCAGTCTGTTGTTCCATGTCTGGTTCTAACTGTTGCTTCTTGACCTGCATACTGATTTCTCAAGAGGCAGGTAAGGTGGTCTGGTATTCCCATCTCTTGAAGAATTTTCCAGTTTGTTGTGATCCACACAGTCAAAGGCTTTAGCGTAGTCAATGAAGCTAACATTAACATTTTCTGGAATTCTCTTGGTTTTTCAGTGATCCAACGGATGTTGGCAATTTGATCTCTGGTTCCTCTGCCTTTTCTAAATCCATCTTGAACATCTGGAAGTTCACGGCTCATGTACTGTTGAAGCCTAGCTTGGAGAAATTTGAGCATTACTTTGCTAGTGTGTGAGATGAGTTCAACTGTGTGGTTGTTTGAACATTCTTTGACATTGCCCTTCTTTGGGATTAGAATGAAAACTGACTTTTTCCAGTCCTGTGGCCACTGCTGAGTTTTCCAAATTTGCTAGCATATTGAGTGCAGCACTTTCACAGAATCATCTTTTAGGATTTGAAATAGCTCAGCTGAAATTTCATCACCTCCACTAGCTTTGTTCATAGTGATGTTTCCTAAGGCCCACTTGACTTTGCACTCCAGGAAGTCTGGCTCTAGGTGAGTGATCACACCATCATGGTTATCTGGGTCATGAAGATCTATTTTGCATAGTTCTTCTGTGTATTCTTGCCACCTCTTCTTAATATCTTCTGCTTTTGTTATGTCCATACTGTTTCTGTCCTTTCTTGTGCCCATCTTTGAATGAAATGTTCCTTTGGTATCTCTAATTTTCTTGAAGAGATCTCTCGTCTTTCCCATTCTATTGTTTTCCTCTATTTCTTTGCATTTATCACTAAGGAAGGCTTTCTTAACTCTCATTGCTATTCTTTGGAACTCTCCATTCAGATGGATATATCTTTCCTTTTCACCTTTGCCTTCCACTTTTCTTCTTTTCTCAGCTATTTGTAAGGCCTCCTCAGACAACCATTTTACCTTTCTGTATTTCTTTTTCTTGGGGATGGTCTTGATCACTGTCTCCTGTACAATGTTATGAACCTCCATCTGTAGTTCTTCAGGCACTGTATCAGATCTAATCCCTTGAATCTATTTGTGACTTCCATTATATAATTGTAAGGGATTTGATTTAGGTCATATCTGAATGGTCTAGTAGTTTTCTGTACTTTCTTCAATTAAGTCTGAATTTGGGCTAGACATACCCAGATCTATGCATATTACTCAATACAAAATATTTCTGAGGAAATATTGAATTGGGTACCAAGAAAAGAAAGTTAAGGCCCTTCAGCTCTGTTGGTAAAGAATCCGCCTGCAATGCAGGAGACCTGGGTTGGGAAGATCCCTTGGAGAAGGGAAAGGCTACCCACTCCAGTATTCTGGCCTGGAGAATTCCATGGAGAGTCCATGGGGTCACAAAGAGTTGGACATGACTGAGCGACTTCCACTTAATTAATGATAACTTTTCTCCTAAAAAAAAAAATAGAAACCTGACAACTTGTTGTTTTTATGACAAAGCTTCAAAAGACCTACCTTAGGTCAATAGAAATAAATTAGTTTTGAAACACTAAGATTAAAGATACTTTCATATCTTTTTAAAAGCTTACAGATACTCTGTCATATTGATGTTCACACAGTAGTGTATCAGCTTTTATTCAACATTGAATTCTTGCTTCACTGAGATAACGTATTGTGTATAAGATGTTTCCTATGTCTCTTCTGGGTCCTGGAACTTATCTGGGACACAAAACCATTTAGATTTTAAGGCTGTCATTTTCCCAAATAGAATTTTGCAAATGAGAATATAATATTCTTGAATAAACAATGAACCTTTGTAAAGAGAGTTCAGAATAGCCTTGGAGAGCCTCAAGATTCTATTGCAGGGCCATGTAATTCCAAGAATGTGATAGGAGGTAGGGTGGTATAGTCAGGGCACTTCTGGGAAGGTCTAGAAACCTACTTGTGCTGCTAACAAATATGTCTGGAGCTAATCATTGAAACCCCAGGTAGATCGTGGCATTCCCTGGGAAATAAAATGGCTGCTCTCAGAGCTCCTTCATCCCTGCCTATGTTTTAGTTCTGAGAAATTTCCAGTGAGCCTCCAGGTTGTCCCAAAGCAGGGCTCACTGTGACCATGTCTCTTGATGGGTGGAAATCCTATGGGAAAGTGAAGCGGTCATGGCACACATATGTGTGTGTGTATGTATGTGTAAGTGTGTGTATGTGTAAGTTTGTGTGTGTGTGAAAGAGAAAGAGAGATTTGCAGTCTACCACAGCAAACTTGGAGAATTCCTTAGGAAATAAGATGATGTCCCCCATCTCACGGGTCTGCCCTCTGCTCCTTCTTACACGCAAACTCCTGTAGGAACCCTTTCTTGGTGCTCCCTTTCCTGTTCTCTTCTCACCTTTTTACCAACAACCCAGGCTGACTGCACAACCTGTTTTCTCACACAAATTCTTCATTGCCCATCCTTTTTGTAATCCTTGTGAACCATCCTCACATATAGTTTCACCCCTGCGCTACTGAAGTTGGCTAACTGGGACAGTTACTGTGACTGGGCAACTTGACGCAGTTGTTCCGACTGGTAGCCCCTTTCGGTAGCTTTCCTTTTAGCCTTCTAAATACCTTGGACTCTGCTTTGGTGTGTGCCAGATTCACTTTGTTTGTTTGTTCCACAGAAGCTGATAATGTGATTAGCTAAAGAGGTGAAACGCTATACAAATACATGTTTGTTAAGCACTAGTCCTTGCCCAGCGTTATGTTAAATCCAGGTACAAACCAACACGTTGGTTCTGTTTTCCGTCTCCTGTGTACGGCAGCTCATAGAAGGTGGGAGTCATGAAGCATTCTTCGTTGTATGTGATGGTGAAACACATATATTGTAAGGTATAATAGTAGGCTGCCAACTGTGTAGCTTCTACAAAAAATACTTTTGACATTCTGCTTGTATAAATACAAGTGCTGTATTTTATGTCTTTTCCTAACTTATACAAACCTGTAGAACTTAATACTATCCCTTGCAGTGATGTTTGCGTCTTCAATAAAAATTGAATGTAGGATACATATCATTTTATTGGGCATACTTTGCACCTTTCTAGCACAATGCCAGGCCAAAGTCAATGATGCTTTAATTTTTAGGTGTGGGAAAAAAAAAAAATACTGGATAAGAGCTTTTATCTCTGCATTATAATCATACAGATTACTTTTTATTTCTTTATACTCTTCCTGCATTTTCCAAATGACCTAACATACATAATTGTTTACATACACACATATATGTTTGTATATATCTATATCTACATATATGTAAAAACATATACATAGACAGGATATCATGCAGTACTGTGTCCTGTCTTCAAAAAGATTATGTGCCTTCTAAGAGGTCAGTCATCAGAAGCCCAGAAATATTAAGTGACTTGTCTAGAATTATACAAGTAGGAGGTGATGGAGGAAGGACCAGAACCAAGATTTTTCTAGCTGCGAGTTTTGTACTTTTCCTGTTAAAATGAACATGACATGTTGAGAGTGTGGTGCCATCCTTTCTTCCATTAGCGTACATGTATACTACCTACTTCACGTTAAATCTCTGGCCTTCCAGAACTTGAAACAAAGTGTGCGGCATCTTGTGTGTGCATCTACAGTCCTTAGTCAATTTAAAAATGTTTGTATTTTTTTAATGTCTAAGAATGCCTTATACAGTAAAATGCATATATTAGACTTTCACAATAATGCCTTAAAGAAAATATAAGGAAACATTAACTGATTAATTCTGGATTGTGGGTTGGTATTTTTCTTCTTATTTCTTGTTTATATCTTCCTATGCTTTTTTTTTTTTTAACCATGACTATTTCATAGTTTATCGTTAATCAAAACTGATTTCTTTATAAAAAGGAGGTTGATATTCCTGAGTCCATATTTTATTCCTCAAAAAAGGAGGAAGGTTTCTTTTCTTCATTGAGGACAAATATATATATATATTCAAGGTGAATATCTAACATGATAATGCATTACTTTAAAAATTGTTTTTTTTTAATCTCACAGACTCCTTAAATCATCTTTTGAGATTTATGAACCTACCCTCAGAGAAATACAAATACACATAGAAACATGACATTGTAAAAACTTTTGGAGATTCCCAGATCCCCTGAAGTTCATTCATGTAAACCCTCTTGGTGTTGCTCAAAGAAAGAGCTATGATTTTCATCTGAATACCTAGGATATTTGTATGAAATGAAATTTCCCAAACTTCCTCCCAGACTTTCTGAATCAGAGGGATCAGCGGGGCCCAGGAATCTGCCTCTCTCACAAAACTGTCTTCCCTACCCTCCAAGCAAATAGAATGCACAGCAAATGTCAGAATCTCAGGGCCTAGATATCTATAGATCTCATCTTAAGAATCCTAAGAATAGCAAAAATGAAAGTGATAGAGAATCCACAGTGCCAGTTCTTGAGATTAGGGATCTGAGCAGGAGTTTGTCAAGTAAGGGGGCACCCAACTGAGGAAAGAGCAGAGTCAGATGGGAGTTGGAAGTGAGGGCATGGCAAAGATATGAACTAATCACAAGTCTGCCTGGAAACTGGAAAGAATCCAAGGCAGTTAGAAGGTCTCGTATTGAATCATGAGCCAGGCTATCAGAGTGGCATGTAGAAGTCACGAGGCTAAAAATAATTATGCCAGACTCAGGCTTCTGTGGTTTAAGGAGAATAATTGATGTTTAAAGTAGCCTTGGTGACATACAGTTTTGTTTCTCATTGTGGGACTATAGGGGATCCCATGAACAAGTATGGAATTAGTATTTCTCTAAAGAAAATGAGAGACATCACTTTTCCCACAAAGGTCTATCTAGTCAAAGCTATGGTTTTTCCAGTAGTCATGTACACATGTGAGAGTTGGACCATAAAGAAGGTTGAGCGCCAAAGAATTGATGCTTTCAAACTGTGGTGTTGGAGAAGACTCTTGAGAGTCTCTTGGACAGCAAGGAGATCAAACCAGTCAATCCTAAAGGAAATCAATCCTGAATATTCATTTGAAGGACTGATGCTGAAGCTGAAACTCCAGTACTTTGGCCACCTGATGCAAAGAGCCAACTCATTGAAAAAGACCCTGATGCTGGGAAAGATTGAGGGCAGAAGTAGAAGGGGGTGACAGAGGACGAGATGGTTGGGTGGCATCACTGACTCAATGGACACAAGTTTGAGCAAACTCCAGAAGATAGTGAAGGACAGGGAAGCCTGGCATGTTGTAGTTCTAGGGGTTGCAAAGAGTCAGACACGGCTGAGTGAATGAACAACAAAGAAAAGGTAGGGATTCATGAGTCCTTCAAAAACTGTTCTGGAATTATTAAATGTTAATAGTAGAGGAAACCTTACTAATAATCTCTGCCAACTTTCTTGTTTAAAAGAATAAGATACTTTAAAGTTTATCAAAGCTTTGCTTAGTCATTATCATCAGAGATAATACTTCTATGAGATATATAATAGGTTTATCTAAGGCACATTTCCTTATGTTGGATTGAGATAAAAAATGAGAGTGTAGCTTGCCTGTGAGTCACACGCTGGCAGAGCTGAATTTGCAAGCTGTTCTATTTCCAGACAATTTCTTAACTTACACAATGCCCATCCCAGATAGGCCATACTTGAGTATTTATGCTTTAGGTTATGTATATCTGTACATAGCCTTTGCCCAAGTAATACACTCTTTACAAGCTAAGGAGTAAGGAAACATACATATTTTTTTAGATGCTATTTATTTATTTGTATTATGGAACAACTTTTAAGCATATACAAAAGTAGAGAGAATAACATAGCCATCATCTACATACCCATCACCTAGCTTCATCAATTACTAATATTTTGTTAGTCTTGTCCCATCCTCCTCTGCTCCTCCCGGGGCTGGAGCATTTTTTTTTCCCTTTAGTTCTATTAGTTGGAGGCTAGTTACTTTACAATATTGTAGTGGTTTTTGCCATACATTGACATGACTCATCCATGGATTTACATGTGTTCCCCATCCTGAACCCCCCTCCTACCTCCCTCCCCATCCCATCCCTCTGGGTCATCCCACTGCACCAGCCCCAAGCACTTGTCTCATGCATCCAACCTGGACTGGCGATCTGTTTCACACTTGATAATATAAATGTTTCAATGCTATTCTCTCAGATCATCCCACCTTCACCCTCTCCCATAGAGTCCAAAAGTCTGTTCTATACATCTGTGTCTCTTTTTCTGTCTTGCATATAGGATTATTGTTACCATCTTTCTAAATTCCATATATGTTCATATACTGTATTGGTGTTTATCTCTCTGGCTTACTTCACTCTGTATAATGGGCTCCAGTTTCATCCACCTCATTAGAACTGATTCAAATGTATTCTTTGTAATGGCTGAGTAATATTCCGTTGTGTATATGTACCATAGCTTTCTTATCCATTCGTCTGCTGATGGGCATCTAGGTTGCTTCCATTCCTGACTATTATAAACAGTGCTGCGATGAACATTGGGGTACACGTGTCTCTTTCAGTTCTGCTTTCCTCAGTGTGTATGCCCAGGAGTGGGATTGCTGGGTCATATGGCAGTTCTATTTCCAGTTTTTTAAGGAATCTCCACACTGTTCTCCATAGTGGCTGTACTAGTTTGCATTCCCACCAGCAGTGTAAGAGGGTTCCCTTTTCTCCACACCCTCTCCAGAATTTATTGCTTGTAGGCTTTTGGATAGCAGCCATTCTACTGGCGTGTAATGGTACCTCACTGAGATTTTGAATTGCAAAAATATGGAACACTTCATAAATTTGCGTGTCATCCTTGTGCAGGGGCCATGCTAATCTTCTCTGTATCGTTCCAATTTTGTGCTGCCGAAGTGAGCACCAAACTGGATTTAGAAAAGGCAGAGGAACCAGAGATAAATTACCAACATCCATTGGATCATCAAAAAAGCAAGAGAATTCCAGAAAAACATCTGCTTTATTGACTATGCCAAAGCCTTTGACTGTGTGAATCACCACAAACTGGAAAATTCTGAAAGAGATGGGAATAGCAGACCACCTGGCCTGCCTCCTGAGAAATCTGTACGCAGGTCAAGAAGCAACAGTTAGAAATGGACATAGAGCAACAGACTGGTTCCAAATCAGAAAAGGAGTACATCAAGGTTATATATTGTCACCCTGCTTATTTAACTTATATGCAGAGTACATCATGTGAAATGCTGGGCTGGATGAAGCACAAGCTGGAATCAAGATTGCTGAGAGAAATATCAATAACCTCAGATATACAGATGACACCACCCTTATGGCAGAAAGTGAAGAAGAACTAAAGAACCTCTTGATGAAAGTGAAAGAGGAGAGTGGAAAAGTTGGCTTAAAACTCAACATTCAGAAAACTAAGATCATGGCATCTGGTCCCATCACTTCATGGCAAATAGATGGGGAAACAGTGGAAACAGTGACAGACTTGATTTTTTTGGACTCCAAAATCACTGCAGATGGGGACTACAGCCATGAAATTAAAAGATGCTTACTCCTTGGAAGAAAAGTTATGACCAACCTAGACAGCATATTAAAAAGCTGAGACATTACTTTACCAACATAGGTCTGTCTAGTCAAGGCTATGGTTTTTCCAGTAGCCATGTGTGGTTGTGAGAGTTGGACTATAAAGAAGCTGAGAGTCCAAGAACTGATGCTTTTGAACTGTGATGTTTGGAGGAGACTCTTGAGAGTCCCTTGGTCTGCAAGGAGATCCAACCAGTCCATCCTAAAGGAAATCAGTCCTGAATATTCATTGGAAGGACTGATGCTGAAGCTGAAACTCCAATACTTTGGCCACCTGATGCGAATAACTGACTCATTGGAAAAGACCCTGATGCTGGGAAAGATTGAAGGCGGAGGAGGAGGGGACGACAGAGGATGAGATGGTTGGATGGCATCACCAACTCAATGAACATAAGTTTGAGCAAGTTCTGGGAGTTGGTGATGGATAGGGAAGCCTGTGTGCTGCCATCCATGGGGTCACAGAGTCATACATGACTGAGCAACTGAACTGAACCGAGATAGGTAGGGTTTCTGGGATTCGTCACCTGGGTTCATGTACTCACAAGAGGGGAACAGGCAGAGACAGAGTCAAAGAAGGAGATGTGAAGATGGATGAAGAGGTGGTGGAATTATATAACTGCTGGCCTTGAAGTTGGAAGGAGGCTACAGAGCAGTGAATGCAGATGATCTCGAAGAAGCTGGAAAAGGCTAGCTGGGCTAGCCAGGAGGGCTGTTTGTTTCACCTGAGGTTCTCACTCCAGTCCTTGGATTTTCTTTTGTTCCATTTTTATGGGCTTTTTCCTTTCTTTGTCTTTTAGCCAACGCCATTTTGGACTCCTTTTTCCTATTCTATCTACCTAACATTAGCATTCCACCAACTTTCAGTTTCCACTTTTGCTGATGATGTCAGTGATTACTCCTTTGAGGTTACTCCATATATGAATTTCTCTCTCTGTCTTCCTTTCTATTTATTCTATGTGTTTGGTGTTCTGTAGTTTTCCTGGTTTGGTATTTTATTTATTTTTTGCTGTACTGGGTCTTTGTTGCTGCATGGGCTTTTCTCTCGTTGTGGAGAGCAGAGGTTACTCTCTGGTTGCAGTGGCTTCCCTTATTGCTGAGCACGCTCTAGTCAATGAGTTATGACTCATGCGCTCAGTAGTTGTGGCCCCCAGGCTCTAGAGGTTAGTATCTGTGGCGCACAGGCTTAGTTGCCCCGTGGCATGTGGAATCTTCCCAGATTGGGGATCAAACCCGTGTCTCCTGCATTGGCAGGCGGATTCTTTACCACTGAGTCACTAGGGAAGCCCCCCTATTTTGTATTTGAAATCTATTTTTGTGCAGTCCTTGAGATTCATTCTTAAATCAAAAGATCACTGTATTTCTTCATTTCTGGGGAATTATCAGCTATTACCTTGTCAATGTTATTTCTTTTCCATTCTCTCTACTCTTCTTCTGGGACTCCTTACACCTATATTCTACCTTCTTTCTCCACTCTCTTTGTCTCTTAATTTTCCTTCTGTGTTTCCATTATTTTCTCTCTAAATCACATTCTGGATAATTTCTTCTGCTCTGTCTTCCAGTGCATTAAGTCTCTTAGTATCTTATACACAGTTCATAGCTATAGAATTTTTATTTGAGATTACTGCAATTATTTTAAAACTTTTATTTGTTCCTTTTCACTTACTTTAGTTCACTCTTTATACTTTCTCCTAAAGTTACCTTTAGGCTCCTTTGTAAAATTTTCTGATAACAGTATAAAACGTTGCTTTCCTAGTACTAATAGATCCTGTATCTGAGGTCTTTCTGTTGTTTTGCTTATTTTCTTTTATGGTGATTTATTTTCTTGTTTACTTTGTTTTCATCACGTTCTACTCATCATTCTCAGGTTATTTTTAGGGAAAACTTGAGGTCTTGGATGGAGGTGACTTCCTCCATCCAGAAATTAACTTGCCTTCTTGACAGTTGCCTTTAGACATATGCTAACTTGGGATTACTTTAAACTTAATTTACAGCTTCAGGTGTTTGGGTTACTCAATGGAAGAAAATTTGGGCTCCAGATATTTGTGTTAGTTTAATTATGCAATTATTTTTGTCCTTAAGGGGTAGCTTTGTAAGGAGCCAGTTTGCTATGAAGAACATGTCTTTAGATTTTGTACCTCAGGCAGTATCAGATTTTGCTTCCTGTTTTTCTTGTTGTGGAGGAGAACCAAAGGTGCTTCAGAACCAAAGGTCAAATCCTGTGGTTGGGCATTCATCTGTTTTTTAACACAATATTTTAAATTTTCAACAGGGCTGTTGATCTGAATAATCTAGCCTGTCATTACTAGAATGACTGTATAATACTTAGTTTTTCATAAAAATAAAACAAAACATAGTTCAAGTTGTCAAATCTCAGGTAGGTGATGTTTTGAAAACTTGGGTTGATTGCAGTCATTCAAGGATTTTTTTTTTTTTTTTTTTGCCACACCACGTGGCATGTGGGATCTCAGTTTTCCCAGACCAGGGATCAAACCTTCAATCCCTGCAGTGGAAGTGCGGAAGGCTGGACCTTCAGAGAAGTCCCAATGGTTACTTTTTAATTTGAGACACAACCTGACCAAGTTAGGCATTTTGAAATGGATACTATTCCTTAACAACTCTGCTCACTTTAGTGAACCTGCTCTTCTTTCCCCCAGAGGGCCACAAAGCTCAAATAGGTCTGAGTAGGCAATTTGAAGACCTACCCATGTGGAAATTCATTTTAGCTACAGTTGATTTCCCAAATTCAACTTATTTACTTATCTCAAGTTATTTTACAAAATCAAAGCGTACTTCCTTGGACTTAGTTCCAACTTACATAAGTCACCCTTGATACCAGAAGCTGTCATATGTCAAGGTTCAAATATCCAAAGTCCAGAGGGAAAATTTTGAAACAGAAGGGAAATTTTGGTCATTTTTCAAATCTTTTGCCGAAAAGAAGCAAACTGATGCAGAAGGTCATTAGCATTGAAAAGAATAAATATGCCCCTTGATGTTACCAATACTGTAATGATCTCCAAGTAAATTGGGATATAAGTTCCACTACATGTGTACTAGTTTTGTAGGACTGTCATAACAAAATACCACAAACTGGGTGACTTAAACAACAGAAATTAATTTTCTCACAATTCTGGTGGCTAGTGGTCCAAGATCAAGGCATCAGCAGGTTCAGTTTCTCCTGAGGCCCTTCTGCTTGGCTTGCAGATGGCTTCTTCTTGCTGTGTCCTCACATGGCCATTTCTCTATGCATTTGTATCCCTACTGTCTGTGAGTCCTAATCTTATAGGGACACTAGTCAGACTGAATTAGGGACCACCCTAATAGCCTCTCATTAACTTAATTATCTCTTTAAAATTTCTGTCTCTAAATACAGTCACATTCTGTATTAGATTAGAGTTATTAGACTAGAGGGGATTAGAGTTTCAACATATGAATTTTAGGGAATAGAATCAGTTCATAACAGTATGTAAATAAAAGACTTGCAGATCCATTAAAGTACTGCTAGTACTTTACTAGTTCATGAATACTGCTTGTACTAGTGAGGAAACAGGAAGGATTCTACTGACATTTCGTTTTAAAAGACTTTAGTTTGGCAGCACATTCTTTGAAATGACACCAAAAGCACAAACAACAAAGGGAAAAAATAACCCATAAATTGGACTTCATCAAAATTTAAAAAAAATTTTGCATCTAAAGACACAATCAAGAAAGTGAAAATACAACCTACAGAATATTAGAAAATATTTGAAAATTGTCTATCTAAAGGGTCTAGTATCCTGAATATATAAAGAACTCATAAAACAAGACAAAATTTTTAAACTATCTGTTCGATTAAAAAAAATGAGCAGAGGGATTGAGAAGACATTAGTTCAAAGAAGATATACAAATGGCCAACAAGTGTATTAAAGGATGCTCAATTCATTAATCATTTGGGAAGTACACACCAAAGCTACAATGAGAAACCACTTTTTGCCCACTAAGATGACTATTTTTTTAAAAAAAGCAAAATAACAAGGGTTAGAAAAGATGTGGAGAAATTAGAATCCTTGAACATTGCTCCTGGAAGTGTAGAATAGGGCAGCTACTTTTTTTTAATTGAAGTATTTTTAACTGATTTACAATGCTGCACTAATTTCTGCCTTACAGCACAGTGATTCAGTTATACGCACACACACACACACACACACACACATATACACACATACACACAGTTTTAAAATATTTTATTATGGCTTATCATAGGATATTGAATATAGTTCTTTGTGCTATACAGTAGAACCTTGTTGTTTATCCATTCCATATATAATAGCTTACATCTGCCAGCTGCAACCTCCTGTTCCACCCCTCCCTTACTCCTCTTTCCTTTGGCAAATACAAGCCTGTTTTCTATGTCCATGAGTCTGTTTCTGTTTTGTAGATAGGCTCAATTGTGTTGTATTTTGTATTTCATATATAAAAAATGATATCACGTGGTATTTGTCTTTCTCTTTCTAATTTCCTTCACTTAGTATGGTAATCTCAACTTGCCTCCATGTTGCTACAAATGGCATTATTTCATTCTTTTTTATGTCTGAGTAGTATAGTGCAGCTACTTTGGAAAGCAGTTTGGCAATTCCTAAATATGTTAAACATAGAATTACTACACAGCTCAGCAATTTCTTTCTTTTTTTTTTTTTTAGGAAAATTTTTTATTCATAGAATCTATCAACAGAGGGAAATAGCAATCCAAGGAATGGGAGAAAATATTTGCAAATTATATATCTGATAAGGAAAATAATATCCAGAGCATATGGAAAATTTCTTAAACTCAACCACAAAAACTCAAGCATCAGTAAATGGCCAAAGGACTTGAACAGACACTTCAAAATAAGACATAGAAATGGCAAACAAGCACATGAAAAGATGTACAATGTCACTAATCATGAGGTAAATGCTAATCAAAAGTACAAGGAGATACCACCTACCATCTATTAGTGTGGATGCTATTTTTTTTTTCTTTCTTTCTTTATTTATTTTAATTTATTTTCATTAGTTGGAGGCTAATTACTTCACAACATTGCAGTGGGTTTTGTCATACATTGACATGAATCAGCCATGGAGTTACATGTGTTCCCCATCCCGATCCCCCCTCCCACCTCCCTCTCCACCCGATTCCTCTGGGTCTTCCCAGTGCACCAGGCCCGAGCACTTGTCTCATGCATTCCACTTGGGCTGGTGATCTGTTTCACTTTAGATAATATACGTGCTGTTCTCTCGAAACATCCCACCCTCGCCTTCTCCCACAGAGTCCAAAAGTCTGTTCTATACATCTGTGTCTCTTTTTCTGTTTTGCATATAGGGTTGTCGTTACCATCTTTCTAAATTCCATATATATGTGTTAGTATGCTGTAATGTTCTTTATCTTTCTGGCTTACTTCACTCTGTATAATGGGCTCCAGTTTCATCCACCTCATTAGAACTGATTCAAATGAATTCTTTTTAATGGCTGAGTAATATTCCATGGTGTATATGTACCACAGCTTCCTTATCCATTCGTCTGCTGATGGGCATCTAGGTTGCTTCCATGTCCTGGCTATTATAAACAGTGCTGCGATGAACACTGGGGTACACGTGTCTGTTTCAGATCTGGTTTCCTCAGTGTGTATGCCCAGAAGTGGGATTCCTGGGTCATATGGCAGTTCTATTTCCAGTTTTTTAAGGAATTTCCACACTGTTCTCCATAGTGGCTGTACTAGTTTTCATTCCCACCAACAGTGTAAGAGGGTTCCCTTTTCTCCACACCCTCTCCAGCATTTATTGCTTGTAGACTTTTGGATAGCAGCCATCCTGACTGGCGTGTAATGGTACCTCACTGTGGTTTTGATTTGCATTTCTCTGATAATGAGTGATGTTGAGCATCTTTTCATGTGCCTGTCAGCCATCTGTACATCTTCTTTGGAGAAATGTCCGTTTAGTTCTTTGGCCCATTTTTTGATTGGGTCATTTATTTTTCTGGAGTTGAGCTGCAGGAGTTGCTTGTATATTTTTGAGATGAATCCTTTGTCTGTTTCTTCATTTGCTATTATTTTCTCCCAATCTGAGGGCTGTCTTTTCACCTTACTTATAGTTTCCTTTGTTGTGCAAAAGCTTTTAAGTTTCATTAGGTCCCATTTGTTTAGTTTTGATTTTGTTTCTAATATTCTGGGAGGTGGGTCATAGAGGATCCTGCTGTGATTCATGTCGGAGAGTGTTTTGCCTATGTTTTCCTCTAGGAGCAACTTCTTTTCCAAATATATTCCCCAAAGAATTGAAAATAGGCACGCAAACAAATAGGTACTCAAACCAAGAATTTCTAGATGTATGCTGGCTTTAGAAAAGGCATAAGAACCAGAGATCAAATTGCCAACATTCATTGGGTCATAGAAAAAGCAAGGGAATTCCAGAAAAACATTTATTTCTGCTTCATTGACTGCACTCAGTCTTTGACTGTGTGGGTCACAATAAACTGTGGAAAATTCTTCAAAAGATGGGATAGCAGGCCACCTTACCTGTCTTCTGAGAAACCTGTATGTGGGTCAAGAAGCAATAGTAGAACTTTATATGGAACAGCTGACTGGTTCAAAATTGGGAAAGGAGTATGACATGGCTGTATATTGTCACCCTGCTTATTTAACTTATATGCAGATTACATCATGTGAAATACTGAGCTGAATGAATCACAGGCTGAAATCAAGATTGCACGGAGAAATATCAACAGCCTTGGATATGCAAATGATACCACCCTAATGGCAGAAAGCAAAGAGGAACTAAAGAGCCTCTTGATGAAAGTGAAAGAAGAGAGTGAAAAAGCTGGCTTAAAACTCAACATTCAAAAAATGAAGATCATAGCTTCTGGTCTCATGACTTCATGGCAAATAGATGGGAAAAAAGTAGAAGCAGTGACAGATTTAATTTTCATGGGTTCCAAAATCACCACAGATGGTGATTGCAGCCATGAAATTAAAAGACGCTTGCTTCTTGAAAGCTGTGACAAACCTAGACAGTGTATTAAAAAGCAGAGACATCACTTTGCCAATAAAGGTCCATGTAGTCAAAGCTATGGTTTTCCCAGTAGTCCTGTAAGGATGTGAGATTTGGACCATAAAGAAGGCTGAGTGCCAAAGAATTTATGCTTTTGAATTGAGCTGGAAAAGACTCTTGAGAGTCCCTTGGACTGCAAGGAGATCAAAGCAGTCAATCCTAAAGGAAATCAACCCTGGATATTTATTGGAAGGACTGATGCTGAAGCTGAAGCTCCAATACTTTGGCCACCTGATGTGAAGAGCTGACTCATTAAAAAAGACCCTAATGCTGGGAAAGACTGAAGGCAAAAGAAGAAGAGGGCAGCAAAGGATGAGATGGTTAGATAGCATCATTGACTCAATAGACATGAATTTGAGCAAGATAATGAAGGACAAGGAAGCCTGGCCTAGTCCATGAGATCGCAAAAAGTCCAGCACAACTTAGCAACTAACAATAACAACAGCTTAAACAAATATGTATATACAAATATTTATTGTAGCATTATTCACAATAGCCAAAAGGTGGAAACAACCCTTAAAGTCTATCAACAGAGAAATGGATAAGGAGACTATTATTCAGCCATACAATGGAATATTATTCAGCCACAGAAAGGTACAAAGTACTGGTAAAACATGGATTAACCTTGAAAACATTATAGTAGGTGAAACAGGGCAAACAAGATCACTTACCTAAGATAACATTTACATGATTCCATAAATATTCCGTTCATAGAATAAGCAAATCCATAGGGACAGAAAGTAAATTTGTAATTACTAGAAGCTGAGGTGGGAGTGATGAGTGGAAAGGTGAAAGACTGGTAGTGGATATGGGATTTCTTTTTGGAGTAATAAAAATGTTCTAGAATTAGATAGTGGTGGTGGTTGCATAACCCTGTGAATATATTTTTTAAACACTGAATTGTATAATATAAATAAGGTGGTAAGTTTTATAGTGTGTGAATTATTAAGTTGATACAAAAGTAATTGTGGTTTCAGACCATCAATTTTAAATCATTTTAATTAGGCTCAAATACATCTTTTTTTTTCATTTATTTTTATTAGTTGGAGGCTAATTACTTCACAACTCAAATACATCTTTATTAATCAAAATAGAAACCATACAATCAACCCATTTTTGCCAATGAGAAATAAGTTCGTTTATTCCCATGGTGTAAAAATCCATGCTTCAGGATTCGATGGACTCTTGGAAAGCATTTTCTGCCTCCTGCTGGTTGTGGAAGCATTCTGCCTTCAAGAAGTTGTATTGCTTGAAGAAGTGGTAGTTGGTCGGCAAGAGGTCAGGTGAATATGGCAGATGAGGCATAACTTTGTAGCCCAATTCATTCAACTTTTGAAGTGTTGGTTGTGCGACATGCGGTTGGATGTTGTTGTGGAGAATTGGGTCCTTTCTGTTGACCAATGCCAGCTGCAGGCACTGTAGTCTTCAGTACATATCATCAGTTTGCTGAGCATACTTCTCAGATATAATGGTTTTGCTGGGATTCAGAAAGCTGTAGTGGATCAGACAGGCAACAGACCACCAAACAGTGACTGTGACATTTTTTGGGTGCAAATTTGGCTTTGGGAAGTGTTTTGGAGCTTCTTCTCGGTTCAGCCACTGAGCTAGTTGTCACCGACTGTCATATAAAATCCACTTTTCAACATATGACACAGTCCAACTGAGAAATGGTTCATTATTGTTGTGTAGAATAACAGAAGACGACACTTCAAAACAATGATTTTTTTGATTTGCGGTCAGGTCATGAGGCACCCCCTTATCGAGCTTTTTCACCTTTCCAGTTTGCTTCAAATGCTGAATGATTATAGAATGGTACACATTGAGTTCCTTGGCAACTTCTCGTGTAGGATCAGCTTCGATGATTGCTCTCAGTTGGTAGTTGTCAACTTCCGATGGCCTGCCACTACACTCCTCATCTTCAAAGTTCTAATCTCCTTTGCAAAACTTCTTGAACCACCACGGCACTATCAATGCATTATTGATGTTGCGAGTTGTCTTGACTGCTTTACGAACCTTTTGGAACTTCAATTAAAAAAATCACTCAAATTTGCTTTTTGTCTAACATCATTTCATAGTTTAAAATAAGTGTAAAATAAACAGCAAGTAATAAGTCATTAGCAAAAAAAAAAAAATAAAGTGAGAAATGCACATGAAAATGATGTATAACATAATCACATTTATTTAAGAATCTATTCCAGTGTCAAATGGCAAAGTTCAACAATGTATGCAATCATTTTTGCAACTAATATAGCTTATATATCTCAATTTTTGAAATTAAAAGTGGATTATTAAATATAATCATCTGCAATTTTTTTCTTCTCACAAATTCTTTTTGAATTTTAGAAATACAAGATAAAGAGAATGAAATTTAAAACTGGTTATCTATTTAACTCACAATTGTAAACAGTCTGATTCATAGGAGAATATAATTTCAATAGCAGTTCATCTTTTATAGGGAAGAGAAAAATTTTAGGATAATAAAACGAGGTTCAAAGAAAGGAGAGAAACAGCTTATATCTCTTTAAGGAAAAAAATCAGGTAATTTGGAGTCTGAATATGAAAGGAACACTTGAGACCAGAGATAGATATTTAATTAATAGGAATTTCTAGAACATGAAGGGATGCTTCTAAAACTAGTCAAGCTTTCAGTTATGAGATGAACTTGTTCTGGGGATCTCACAGCATGGGGGTTATAATTAATAATATTGTAACATATACTTGAAATTTGCTAAGAGAGTAGATTTTAAGTACTCTCGCTGCAAAAAATGAAAAAAAAAAGAAAAAGGAAAAAAAGAAATGAATATAACTATGTGAGGTGATGGTTGTGTTAATTAACTTGATTGTGGTAATCATATACAGTGTATACTAAATTATCAGGCTGTACACTCTAACTGTATACACTTTTTGTCAATTTTACCTCCATAAAGCTGGAAAAAATGGAGTAAAACAAGTCATTCATGAACAATTTTGCTGAACCTTTAAAATCCACGTTGGAACAAATTTTCATTTCGAAAGGAAGCTTAAAAATAAAAGTCAGATCATTTTTCTAAGGTGCTTCTGAAAGAATATAGATATCCTGTTTCCACGGACACAGAGAGTTAATCCTAAATGCACATCTGTGTTACAAAGGGCAGTCATAACTTGATGATTGCCCTTAAAATGCTTAACAAGGGCATTTGATCTAAAGTGAACCTGTTAACAACAGAGCCTTGACGTAAATTTAATTCTAATAGAACAGGGAAGAATGTTCATGTTAGTGGTCTACTCTGAGCAGCCATCATGGTCAAGTTATAGAACAGAACATAAAGGAATTATATTTGGTGAGAGCAAACTTTCATCCTCCCTTTCCTTCAAAAGGGTAGCTTCAACACCCTTCACAACTTTTAAGTGAGAAAGCCTAGAAAGAAGAGCATACGTTAATCTCTGCAGATGACATTAATAAAAAACACTACTAGTGGATAGTTGGTGATAGCTTATGGTGAACATGATCTCTGAAGAAGATTTAGCTTCAGGACCAGGGACCAGGCTTAACCACTCAAGAGCTTTTGTGTAGCAGAGTTTTATTGAAGTGACAGAGGACAGAGAAAGCTTCTGACATAGACATCAGAAAGGGGATGGAGAGGGCCCCACTCACTAGTCTTAGCAAGGGAGCTATATACTTTTTAATTGGTTATTACACTAAATCAAAAGAGTGTCTCAAGGTTGTAAAGATCTTACTAGACCTACTCCCATAATATACATTTTAAGATAACAGGATTAGAACTAACAATAGAAAGATCTTACCAGATCGACTCCCTACATTTAAGATGACAGGATTATTCAGAAGATTCTTAAAAAGGAGAAATAACTCCAGAAAGATTGAAGGGAAGGAACCAAAGCAAAAACAACACCCAGCTGTGGATGTGACTGGTGACAGAAGCAAGGTCCGATGCTGTAAAGAGCAATATTGCATAGGAACCTGGAATGTTAGGTCCACAAATCAGGGCAAATTGGAAGTGGTCAAACAGGAGAGTGAACGTTTTCCTCTGTTTCCTCTATTTCTTTGCATTGATTGCTGAGGAAGGCTTTCTTATCTCTCCTTGCTATTCTTTGGAACTCTGCATTCAAATGGGTATATCTTTCCTTTTCTCCTTTGCTTTAGGTTTCTCTTCTTTTCACAGCTATTTGTAAGGCCTCCTCAGACAGCCATTTTGCTTTTTTTGCATTTCTTTTTCTTGGGGATGGTCTTGCTCCCTGTCTCCTGTACAGTGTCACGAACCTCTGTCCATAGTTCATCAGACACTCTGTCTATCAAATCTACTCCCTTAAATCTATTTCTCACACTGTATAATCGTTAGGGATTTGATTTAGGTCATACCTGAATGGTCTAGTGATTTTCCCCACCTTCTTCAATTTAAGTCTGAATTTGGCAATAAGGATTTCATGATCTGAGCCACAGTCAGCTCCCAGTCTTGTTTTTGCTGACTGTATAGAGCTTCTCCATCTTTGGCTGCAAAGAATATAATCAATCTAGGCTTTTAGGTTTTGGCTCTTACCCCTCACCATCTCCAAAGAAAGAGCTTCTAACTCATTCTCTCTCTTTTTTTTTTGATTGAAGTATAGTTGATTTACAGTGTTGTGTTAATTACTTCTGTACAGCAAAGTGATTCGGTTATGCATATTTATATACATTTAAAAAAATATTCTTTTCATTCTTGCTATCAATATTCAACACAGAATTTAGACTGAATCTGCTTGAATCACGCTGCCTTCCCCTGCACTAGTTGCTTACCCGTCCCAGTGATAGCCTAGGGCAGGGAAGTAGGATCCTTGACAGACAGCCTCATCAGAGACGGATGGACCTGTAGATCCCAAAAGGAGAGGATGCAGGGCAAACAAAAAAGTAACAGGTATCCACTACAGCTAGTAACTCTATCCTGCTTTCCCTGTCCAAGGCCACTAATGGTGATGGAGCAGAAGAAACATGTTTGCATGGCCAACTTGGTCATCATTGGACACGTTCTCTTTGCATTTATCCCTATTCATTTCATATTTGATGACTGACCCCAAAACAGAAGTTTTCTCCCTAATTCCAAGACAGATGTGAACTAATTCATCTTTTAGTAAATTAACAGGCACCCAGAGAGAGAGAGGGAGAGAGAGAGAGAAAGACTGCTTCCAATGAGGGAAAGAACCCTTGAAGATGGGACACAGCCTCATCCTGTGAGCTGTCTTGCTTAAGCGTTCAGCTCTGCTAGTTTTTTGAGGCTACCCAGTTCTCCTTGGTCTGTTAATTGCTATTTTCCTTTTTAATTAGACACATCTTTCCCCTCATTTTCCCCTGACAAAATTTCACTGTAGCATCTGGATACAGAATTCTCTGACTAGGTTACCATTTTAGGAACATTCTGAAGCAAGAATTCCTATTGCCCTATTTGCCTCTGTTCCTTATGTATAAATCAGATTGCCTCTGAAGTCTGCCCTTGATAATCCTTCTATCACTTCAAGTGATTTAACTTAAAGGTAATATTAAAATTAAAGTGGAAAAAAAATTAAACTGGATAATATGATACATGATCATTTATGACATATTATCAACCTCATTTTATTTGCTATATTAAGCCTGGATACTGTCTTTGGTTTTTAATAAAGATGACTGAGGAACCATTTGTCCAATGCATTAAAATATTTCCCCTAACAAGATGGTGAGAGGGATAAATTAGGGGTCTGTGATTAACAGATACACATTTCTATATATAAAATTGATAAATAACAAGGACCTACTGTATAGCACAGGGAACTATATTCAATATCTTATAATAACCTATAATGGAAAAGAATCTGAACAAGAATATATACGTATATGTGGAACTGAATCAATTTTGCTATACCCCTGAAACCAACACAACATTGTAAATCAACTATCCTTCAAAAAATTTTCTCAAGGAAATTGTTGATAATAAGAATTTATTCCAACTTTTTTTTCATGTTAAAGGCAGATTTGAAAGTTACTGGTACATTTACTAAGTATTTAGTAACTGACTTAGTGTGTTCTGTGGAAAAATAGTTTCTGACGAAGAAAATTTGGTGGGCTGTGTTTCCCTCTAGGCTCTGTGCTATTAACCAGTCTTGTGACTTTGGGGAAGTAACTTAACTTCTCTGAGTCTGATCATTTCCATCCTACCCATGTCATGATGCAGGGACACTTGATCATTCATAGATTGCTGGTGATAATATAAAATGATGTAGTTATTCTGCAAGCAGTTTCTTTAAAAACTAAACATGCGACTTCCATGTAACTCAGCAATTGCACTCCTGGTGTTTATTCCAGGAAAATAAACTTTTGTCCACCTCAAAACTTGTATGTGAATATTCATGCATAACCTTTATTTGTAATAGCCAAAACTAGAAACAGCCTAGATGTCCTTCAGTGGGTGAATAGGATCCTTTATTGACAGTCACAGCATGGCCATATGTGTATGAGTTAAACAAACTCAGGTACAGTCACAGTCAGCCCTCCATATCTGTGGGTTCTACATCTACAAATTCAACCAACAGTAGATCAAAAATATTTGGGGGGAAAATTCCAGAAATTTCCAAAAGCAAGTTTACTGCATACCTGCAACTATTTACAGAGCACTTACATTGTAGTTACAACTATTTGCATAACATTTACACTGTAGTCAGCATCATAAGTTTACTCCTTGGAAGGAAAGTTATGACCAACCTAGACAGCATATTAAAAAGCGGAGACATTACTCTGTCAACATAAGTCTGTCTAGTCAAGGCTATGGTTTTTCCAGTGGTCATGTATGGATGTGAGAGTTGGACTATAAAGAAAGCTGAGTGCCAAAGAATTGATGCTTTTGAACTGTGATGTTGGAGAAGACTCTTGAGAGTCCCTTGGACTGCAAGGAGATCCAACCAGTCCGTCCTAAAGGAGATCAGTCCTGGGTGTTCATTGGAAGGACTGATGTTGAAGCTGAAACTCCAATACTTTGACCACCTGATGCGAAGGGCTGACTCATTTGAAAAGACCCTGATGCTGGGAAAGATTGAGGGCAGGAAGAGAAGGGGATGGCAGAGGATGAGTTGGTTTGGATGGCATCACTGACTCAATGGACATGGGTTTGGGTGGACTCCGGGAGTTGGTGATGGACAGGGAGGCCTGGCGTGCTGCGGTTCATGGGATTGCAAAGGGTCAGACACGACTGAGAGACTGAACTGAACTGAAGCATCATAAGTCATTAGAGATGATATAAAGTGTGCAGAGGATGTGTGTAGGTTATATGTAGGCACTCCACCATTTTACATAAGGGACTTAAGCATGCTCGAATTTGGTGTCTGTGGGAGTCCTAGAACCAATCCCCTGGAGATACTGAGGGACAGTGGTAGATTCTTATCATGATCTACCTCTCAGCAATAAAAAGGAATGAACTGTAAATATATGCAACAATCTGGGGGGTGCTGATTGCAAAGATGCCAGTCCCCCAAAGTTACAGACTGTTTGTTTCCATCTTCATAACATTCCAGAAATGATAAAATGATGAAAGCAAAAGAGAGTAGCGACTGTCACAAGTCAAGGAGGGGGTAGGAGTGCGAGGGGACCTGGATGTGGCTGTATAAATGGGTAACAGGAGGTGTCCTTGTGGTGATAAAATTGTTCTGTACCTTGACTGTATCACTGTTAATACCCTGGATGTTACATTGTATGATAGTTTTTTATAAGATGTTACTATCAGGAAAAATGGAGGTAATTACATACAGGATCTCTCTGTTTTGTTTCTTACAACTGGGTGTTAATTACAGTATCTCAAAATTAAAAGTTTAATTTTCTAAATCTCATTTTAATTGGAGAGAAAGTCTCTGAGTCAGAATTCATGATTTCAATCCAATGGATTAAAGTAATCCTAGGAGAATTCTGTAGTCTGTTAAGTGTATCATTCTATATTCCTTAAGCTGAATTATTATGTGAATTCTCTCTACCAGTAAGCAGGGTTGATTGAAAGTCTTTTTCAGTTAGTGAGTCATTCCGTGATTTTTCTTGCCTAATATCTTGTGTTCAGTATATCCCATACAACAAGTAATATTAGTCACGCAGTCATATCTGACTCTTTGCAATCCAACGGACTATAGGATCGCCAGGCTCCTCTGTCCATGGAGTTCTCCAGACCAGAACACTGGAGTGAATTGCCCTGCCCTTCTCCAGAGGATCTCCCCAACCCAGGGACTGAACCTAGGTCTCCTTCATTGCAGACAAATTCTTTACTGTTTGAGCTACAAGCAAGACCAGTTGCAGCAAATACCAAAGTTCTTTGATGCGATAGGCCTGCCATCTTCCAAAACTACATGGTTCCTTTTCAGTCCAGAAAGTCCAACTGGAGATGGGCTGTGCAACTGTGCCTAGGTCTGAAAGGATTCAGAAGTTTCTGCCCTTGCCAGTAACCACTTGGATGAGAGCTGGGCAAGGATTCTTAGGAAAGCCCTGAGGCCTTCTAACGATGCTGAACCTTGATTAGCCTAAGAAATTCCTTAATTTTCTGTCATCATATCATTATAAAGTTATTTCATCATGAAAAATTTCTCATTAAAAAGTATACAAGATTCTGTATTTTAAAAAATTTTAAAAAAAGTTCTTTTTTTCCTGCAGAAATACAGAAACTTGTCAATACTTCCTTTGACATACCTGGAGAAGTTATAAATTTCTTCTTTTTCTAGAATTCTAAATACTAACTGCAACTATTTCAGTTACTCCATATCATAAGTATATTTTAACTTGCCAAAATGAACCCAGTGGTTTTACAGCCCCCTACTGTGTACTGTTTAAAATTTAACCTTTCTGCCCCTCCACTAAGGGTGGCTTTCCATGAACACATTTTTATCATATAATTCTCAAAAATTTCGTTCAAAAATCTTAGAAGTTTGCAGAGTTAAGAAAAGTGTCAGTACGGTACAAATACCACAGTCATCCACTGTAATCAGTGTTTGTAGGCTCCAGAATGAGAAACACATGAATGAAATGTCTCATTATGATACAGTTCTTCTATATTTTCTAGTTTGGAAAATAAGGCATTTAGAGGTAGCGTATAAGGCATTTGTTGGAAGACTCAAGTGCAGGTTGCTAATCCCAGCCTCCCACTCTCCCCTTCCCCCAACTTCCTCCCTCTTGGCATCCACCAGTCTGTTCACTGTGTCTGTATGTCCCCCTATGCTCATTGTAGATTTACAGTAGCCAAGATATGGACACAAACTAAGTGTCCTTCAGTGGATAAAATGGATAAAGAAGGTGTGGTACACGCTCACAGACACACCAATTAAAAAAATATGAAATCCTGCTATTTGTGACATTACTAGACCTGGAAGGTATTATGCTAAATGAAGTAAGTCAGAAGGAGAAGACAAATGCCATTTAATTTCACTGATATTTGGAATCTAAAAACAAAACAAAAGTGAACAGATACAGAGAACAGCTTGGTGGTTGCCAAAGAGGAAAGGGGGTAGGAAGAGGTGAAAAATGGGTGAAAAGGGTCAAGTGTATTTTGGACAGAAACTAAACTTTTGGTGGTGTACACCTGTCATTATATACATAAATTGAATTGTGTTATACACACGAAATATTTTAAACCAATGTTGCCGCCATTAAGAAATAAAGAATAAAAATATCCATGCACATGCCACTAGTGACCTCCATCATTATTGGCGAGATTAGTGAAATTCAATCATCTCTTGTCTTCCCTGGTGGTCCAGGGGTTAAGAATCTACCTGCCAATGCAAGGGACACAGGTTTGATCCCTGGTCCAGGAAGATTCCACAGGCTGAGGAACAACTAAGCCTGTTTGCAAAAACTACTGAAGCCCACTTGCTCTAGTGCCTGTGCTCCACAACAAGAGAAGCCACGGCAATGAGAAGCCTGCACACTGCAACTAGAGAGTAACCTTCACTTGCCACAACTAGAGAAAGCCCGTGCAAAAGCAACAACGACCCAGCATAGCCAAAATTAATCAACAAAAACCACAGGAAAGAGTAGCCCCTGCTCGCAGTCACATCTGTACCTTCTTTCGGCTAAATGTTCTTAAACATTTAGTTGCTGTGAATGGGGTTGTCCAGTAAAATATTGGACACCCAGTTAAATTTGAGTTTCAGGTAACCAACAATTTATTTATTTATTTATTTATTTTAGTTTGGGACCAATTATACCACACAATCCCTGGAGAAGGGCATGTCAACCCAGTCCAGTATTCTTGCCTGGGGAATCCCCATGGATAGAGGGGCCTGGTGAGAAACAGTTCATGGGGTCGCAAAGAGTTGGACACGACTGAGTGACTAAGCACCGCACATCACAGTGACCAAATTCAACTATGTCCTAGACACTAAAGGAATTTATTGCTTATTTAAAATTCAGATTGAACCATGTTCTGCATTATTTGCTTATCTGGCAATCCTAGTCATGAACCATGATGGAGGTTAGATAAAGGATGCCAATTTCATGATTGACAAAACACAATGAAGCTCAGAGAGACAACTTCCCCAAAGTCGGTTCATTGAAAAAAATAATAGCAAGAGATGTGACCTGAGCCCAGATTAGATTCATAACTACCCCCTCTGTCTTGGCAACCCTGGGCAATGACTTGAAAGTGAGAGGGAAGTGACAGAGCATAAAAGCTCTGGGGCTGGGTCCAGCTGCTGCTCCTTCTAAGAGCAAGGCCCCCACCATGGAGGCACCCTCCTGCCCCTAGCATAGGCATAAGCACACGTCTCCTCCTCATGGAACGTCCTGTTCCAGGCTCCACTCTTTGTTTGGGTCTTTGAACTTGCTGAGACTTGCATGATATGGCACTTGTCTCCCAGACACGTCGCTGTGACTGTGTCCTCGCCAAGGTCTTACATACAGCCCCTCCTTCTACCGAGTGTCAACCCCCAGCACACCACTTCCATGCAAGTTACCTGACAAAGGTGGGAAAAGGAAGGAAAGTTATAGACTCCAAGACTGGGCTCTAGGTGGCTGCTGGCTGCTAAGCCATACCCATCAGGGCTTGCCAGTATGAATACTAACATGAAGAGTAGCTCCATTCTTTAATACTCTGCAGTAGTAATACTAAAACAAACAGCAAATACCTTGTGCCTGGCTGGGTCTTTTATACATCATGTTTCTAACCCCTCAACTCTCCCAGGCAAAAGATACTGGGTATTATCCTCATTGCACAGGCTCAGGGAAATGAGTAACTTGCTGAAAGTCATTCATCAGAGCCAAAATTTCCGGCTAGCTTGATTTGCCCCCCAAATCCCGTGGCACAAAGCTCTGTCTGCTGTCCCTGACTGTCAGGAAACTAAACCCAGAGGCAGGCAGTGGGGTAAGCAGCTTCCGCTTGAAGCTAAGCAGAACAGAGAGCTTTAACAAAGAACACTGGAGGTTAGGATTTAAATGAGTAGCTTGCTGCCTAAGCTTGTGCCCTTGCTTCAAAAGAGGTTACCCGAAAAGAGGCGGTCCCTACCTTCCCCGTTGCCTCTTTTCCTTTCTTTCTTTCCTAATTGATCAGATGTGCCCTATCCTGAAAGGGCATCTGCCCCCCAGTTCCCCAAGTGCCCCACTCCCTGGGCTGGGCTCTATGTCTCTGGTAGGATCTTATTATTTGGATTTTTACTCCATGCTCAGAGCAATTCCCATGTATTTTTGAGCAAGTTCTGCACCTGTTGTCACACTCTGGCAATTAAAACACAAGATTAAACTTGGTTTCTTCTATCATCCCAAGGACTCCATGAAGACCTACCTAACTCCAGGGCCCAGTCAGGAAATAAATTGCAAACATTGTATTAAGAGTTCCGAAACAGTGTCTTGAGAGTCACCCTCTGGTCTGAGAAGTTTGAAACTTTAAATCATCAGAGAGCCATGGAGAGAGTCCTGTTTGAGATAATTACTGATATGAAACTTCCTCAGATTTGTAACAGTGTATTTTGAGGAAGGGTTTAGGGATAACTTTTCCAGTTTGTGGACATTTGTTGTTGGTTTTCCATTTAAAAGGTTTCAGGGAACCCATGTTAGAGAATGCTGGTCTAGACCTTTTCTGGACACTCAAAGTGTGGTCGATAAACCAGTAGCACTAGTACCACCCCGGGAGCTGTTAACTGGGAGCTGTCAGACTCTGAGTCAGAATGTGCATTTTCACAAGATCCCCAGGTGGTTTCTGGGCAGTAGTCTAGACTGATCGATCATAAGTGCATCCCATCACAAGGGCGTGGGGTTTGTTTCCTGGCGGGGGGGGTGGTGCAGTGGTGGGAGGCACCTAAGTGATCCTCAGGTGGGAGAGTCCACCCTGGGAGAAGTTGCTGGGCAGACTGTTATATAATTTTATAATATAGAAATATATTTCATATGTATGTCATTTATATTTGTTATTTCAGTGACATTATAGTTGGGAGAGCACTGTCAGTCTGACTTCTTAAAACCAAACTGTTGTCCAGTAAAACAACAAGACTCTCCCTGAACTATATCAACCCCAAACTTGATACACTTTCAGAAACTAGATCTCTGTCCAGGTTATAGAACTGATATTTAAAAGACCATCTGAATGAGCTTGTGAATGAAAAAGAGTATAGAATGATGAAGAAAATCACTGGCCTCTCCTGTGAATGAGGGATAATATTTCCTGGTGGATTGTAGTGACGCTCATGGTATGTTTTCTAAAACGTTAGAATTAGAATCAGCATTCATTTTCTTTCTGTTTTTTTTTAATTTTTTTTAAAATCTTCATTTATTTTTATTAGTTGGAGGCTAATTACAATATTGTAGTGGTTTTTGTCATACATTGACTTGAATTAGCCATGGATTTACATGTATTCCCCATCCCGATCCCCCCTCCCATCTCCCTCTCCACCTGCTCCCTCTGGGTCTTCCCAGTGCACCAGGCCCGAGCACTTGTCTCATGCATCCAACCTGGGCTGGTGATCTGTTTCACCCTAGATAATATACATGTTTCGATGCTGTTCTCTTGAAACATCCCACCCTTGCCTTCTCCCACAGAGTCCAAAGTCTGTTCTGTATATCTGTGTCTCCTTTTCTGTTTTGCATATAGGGTTATCGTTACCATCTTTCTAAATTCCATATATATGTGTTAGTATGCTGTAATGTTCTTTATCTTTCTGGCTTACTTCACTCTGTATAATGGGCTCCAGTTTCATCCATCTCATTAGAACTGATTCAAATGAATTCTTTTTAATGGCTGAGTAATATTCCATGGTGTATATGTACCACAGCTTCCTTGTCCATTCATCTGCTGATGGGCATCTAGGTTGCTTCCATGTCCTGGCTATTATAAACAGTGCTGCGATGAACATTGGGGTGCACGTGTCTCTTTCAGATCTGGTTTCCTCAGTGTGTATGCCCAGAAGTGGCATTGCTGGGTCATATGGCAGTTCTATTTCCAGTTTTTTAAGGAATCTCCAAACTTTTTTCCATAGTGGCTGTACTAGTTTTCATTCCCACCAACAGTGTAAGAGGGTTCCCTTTTCTCCACACCCTCTCCAGCATTTATTGCTTGTAGGCTTTTGGAGAGCAGCCATCCTGACTGGCGTGTAATGGTACCTCACTGTGGTTTTGATTTGCATTTCTCTGATAATGAGTGATGTTGAGCATCTTTTCATGTGTTTGTTAGCCATCTGTATGTCTTCTTTGGAGAAATGTCTGTTTAGTTCTTTGGCCCATTTTTTGATTGGGTCATTTGTTTTTCTGGAGTTGAGCTGCAGGAGTTGCTTGTATATTTTTGAGATGAATCCTTTGTCTGTTTCTTCATTTGCTATTATTTTCTCCCAATCTGAGGGCTGTCTTTTCACCTTGCTTATAGTTTCCTTTGTTGTGCAAAAGCTTTTAAGTTTCATTAGGTCCCATTTGTTTAGTTTTGATTTTGTTTCTAATATTCTGGGAGGTGGGTCATAGAGGATCCTGCTGTGATTTATGTTGGAGAGTGTTTTGCCTATGTTCTCCTCTAGGAGTTTTATAGTTTCTGGTCTTACATTTAGATCTTTAATCCATTTTGAGTTTATTTTTGTGTATGGTGTTAGAAAGTGTTCTAGTTTCATTCTTTTACAAGTGGTTGACCAGTTTTCCCAGCACCACTTGTTAAAGAGGTTGTCTTTTTTCCATTGTATATCCTTGCCTCCTTTGTCAAAGATAAGGTGTCCATAGGTTCGTGGATTCATCTCTGGGCTTTCTATTCTGTTCCATTGATCTATATTTCTGTCTTTGTGCCAGTACCATACTGTCTTGATGACTGTGGCTTTGTAGTAGAGTCTGAAGTCAGGCAGGTTGATTCCTCCAGTTCCATTCTTCTTTCTCAAGATTACTTTGGCTATTCGAGGTTTTTTGTATTTCCATACAAATTGTGAAATTATTTGTTCTAGTTCTGTGAAAAATACCGTTGGTAGCTTGATAGGGATTGCATTGAATCTATAGATTGCTTTGGGTAGTATAGCCATTTTGACAATATTGATTCTTCCAATCCATGAACACAGTATATTTCTCCATCTGTTTGTGTCCTCTTTGATTTCTTTCATCAGTGTTTTATAGTTTTCTATGTATAGGTCTTTTGTTTCTTTAGGAAGATATACTCCTAAATATTTTATTCTTTTTGTTGCAATGGTGAATGGTATTGTTTCCTTAAGTTCTCTTTCTGTTTTCTCATTGTTAGTGTATAGGAATGCAAGGGATTTCTGCGTGTTAATTTTATATCCTGCAACTTTACTATATTTGTTGATTAGCTCTAGTAATTTTCTGGTAGAGTCTTTAGGGTTTTCTATGTAGAGGATCATGTCATCTGCAAACAGTGAGAGTTTCGCTTCTTTTCCTATCTGGATTCCTTTTACTTCTTTTTCTTCTCTGATTGCTGTGGGCAAAACTTCCAACACTATGTTGAATAGTAGTGGTGAGAGTGGGCACCCTTGTCTTGTTCCTGATTTCAGGGGAAATGCTTTCAATTTTTCACCATTGAGGGTGATGCTTGCTGTGGGTTTGTCATATATAGCTTTTATTATGTTGAGGTATGTTCCTTCTATTCCTGCTTTCTGGAGAGTTTTAATCATAAATGGATGTTGAATTTTGTCAAAGGCTTTCTCTGCATCTATTGAGATAATCATATGGTTTTTATCTTTCAATTTGTTAATGTGGTGTATTACATTGATTGATTTGCAGATATTAAAGAATCCTTGCATTCCTGGGATAAAGCCCACTTGGTCATGGTGTATGATTTTTTTAATATGTTGTTGGATTCTGTTTGCTAGAATTTTGTTAAGGATTTTTGCATCTATGTTCATCAGTGATATTGGCCTGTAGTTTTCTTTTTTTGTGGCATCTTTGGTTTTGGAATTAGGGTGATGGTGGCCTCATAGAATGAGTTTGGAAGTTTACCTTGTTCTGCAATTTTCTGGAAGAGTTTGAGTAAGATAGGTGTTAGCTCTTCTCTAAATTTTTGGTAGAATTCAGCTGTGAAGCCATCTGGTCCTGGGCTTTTGTTTGCTGGAAGATTTCTGATTACAGTTTCGATTTCTGTGCTTGTGATGGCTCTGTTAAGATCTTCTATTTCTTCCTGGTTCAGTTTTGGAAAGTTATAATTTTCTAAGAACTTGTCCATTTCTTCCAAGTTTTCCATTTTATTGGCATAGAGCTGCTGGTAGTAGTCTCTTATGATCCTTTGCATTTCAGTGTTGTCTGTTGTGATCTCTCCATTTTCGTTTCTAATTTTGTTAATTTGGTTCTTCTCTCTTTGTTTCTTAATGAGTCTTGCTAATGGTTTGTCAATTTTGTTTATTTTTTCAAAAAACCAGCTTTTAGCTTTGTTGATTTTTGCTATGGTCTCTTTAGTTTCTTTTGCATTTATTTCTGCCCTAATTTTTAAGATTTCTTTCCTTCTACTAACCCTGGGGTTCTTCATTTCTTCCTTCTCTAGTTGCTTTAGGTGTAGAGTTAGGTTATTTATTTGACTTTTTTCTTGTTTCTTGAGGTAGGCCTGTAATGCTATGAACCTTCCCCTTAGCACTGCTTTTACAGTGTCCCATAGGTTTTGGGTTGTTGTGTTTTCATTTTCATTCATTTCTATGCATATTTTGATTTCTTTTTTGATTTCTTCTATGATTTGTTGGTTATTCAGAAGCATGTTATTTAGCCTCCATATGTTTGAATTTTTAATAGTTTTTTTCCTGTAATTGAGATCTAATCTTACTGCACTGTGGTCAGAAAAGATGACTGGAATGATTTCAATTTTTTTGAATTTTCCAAGACTAGATTTATGGCCCAGGATGTGATCTATTCTGGAGAAGGTTCCGTGTGCACTTGAGAAAAAGGTGAAGTTGATTGTTTTGGGGTGAAACGTCCTATAGATGTCAATTAGGTCTAGCTGGTCATTGTGTCATTTAAAGTTTGTGTTTCCTTGTTGATTTTCTGTTTAGTTGATCTATCCATAGTTGTGAGTGGGGTATTAAAGTCTCCCACTATTATTGTGTTACTGTTAATTTCCTCTTTCATACTCGTTAGCATTTGCCTTACATATTGCGGTGCTCCTATGTTGGGTGCATATATATTTATAATTGTTATATCTTCTTCTTGGATTGATCCTTTCATCATTATGTAGTGTCCTTCTTTGTCTCTTTTCACAGCCTTTATTTGAAAGTCTATTTTATCTGATATGAGTATTGCGACTCCTGCTTTCTTTTGGTCTCTGTTTGCGTGAAATATTTTTTTCCAGCCCTTCACTTTTAGTCTGTATGTGTCCCTTGTTTTGAGGTGGGTCTCTTGTAGACAGCATATATAGTGGTCTTGTTTTTGTATCCATTCAGCCAATCTTTGTCTTTTGGTTGGGGCATTCAACCTATTTACATTTACGGTAATTATTGATAGGTATGGTCCCATTGCCATTTACTTTGTTGTTTTGGGTTCACGTTTATACAACCTTTCTGTGTTTCCTGTCTAGAGAAGATCCTTTAGCATTTGTTGAAGAGCTGGTTTGGTGGTGCTGAATTCTCTCAGCTTTTGCTTGTCTATAAAGCTTTTGAATTCTCCTTCATATCTGAATGAGATCCTTGCTGGGTACAGTAATCTAGGTTGTAGGTTATTCTCTTTCATTACTTTAAGTATGTCCTGCCATTCCCTTCTGGCCTGAAGGGTTTCTATTGATAGATCAGCTGTTATCCTTGTGGGAATCCCTTTGTGTGTTATTTGTTGTTTCTCCCTTGCTGCTTTTAATATTTGTTCTTTGTGTTTGATCTTTGTTAATTTGTTTAATATGTGTCTTGGGGTGTTTCGCCTTGGGTTTGGGACTCTCTGGGTTTCTTGGACTTGGGTGGCTATTTCCTTCCCCATTTTAGGGAAGTTTTCAGCTATTATCTCCTCGAGTATTTTCTCATGGCCTTTCTTTTTGTCTTCTTCTTCTGGGACTCCTATGATTCGAATGTTGGGGCATTTCACATTGTCCCAGAGGTCCCTTAGGTTGTCCTCATTTCTTTTGATTCTTTTTTCTTTTTTCCTCTCTGCTTCATTTATTTCCACCATTTTATCTTCTACCTCACTTATCCTATCTTCTGTCTCCGTTATTCTACTCTTGGTTCCCTCTAGAGTGTTTTTGATCTCATTTATTGCATTATTCATTTTTAATTGGCTCTTTTTTATTTCTTTTAGGTCCTTGTTAAACATTTCTTGCATCTTCTCAATCCTTGTCTCCAGGCTATTTATCTGTAACTCCATTTTGTTTTCAAGATTTTGGATCATTTTTATTATCATTATTCTAAATTCTTTTTCAGGTAGATTCCCTATCTCCTCCTCTTTTGTTTGACTTGGTGGGCATTTTTCATGTTCCTTTACCTGTTGGGTATTTCTCTGCCTTTTCATCTTGTTTAGATTGCTATGTCTGGAGTGGGCTTTCTGTATTCTGGTGGTCTGTGGTTCCTTTTTATTGTGGAGGTTTCACCCAGTGGGTGGGGTTGGACGATTGGTTTGTCAAGTTTTCCTGGTTAGGGAAGCTTGAGTCAGTGTTCTGATGTGTGGAACTGGATTTCTTCTCTCTGGAGTGCAATGGAGTGTCCAGTAATGAGTTTTGAGATGGGTCTATGTGTTAGGTGTGACTTTGGGCAGCCTGTATGTTGACACTCAGGTCTATGTTCCTGCGTTGCTAAAGAATTTGCGTGGTATGTCTTGTTCTGGAGCTTATTGGCTCTTGGGTGGTGGTTGGTTTCGGTGTAGGTATGGAGGCTTTTGGATGGCCTCTTATTACTTAATGTTCTGTTTAGTCCGGATTTTTCTGGTGTTCTCAGGATTTGGGCTTAAGTCTCCTGCCTCTGGATTTCAGTTTTATTCTTCCAGTAGTCTCAAGGCTTCTCCAACTATACAGCACTGATAATAAAACTTCTAGGTTAATGGTGAAAAGATCCTCCACCGTGAGGGACAACCAGAGAGGTTCACAGAGTTACAAAAAATATGAAACGCTTCACGAATTTGCGTGTCATCCTTGCGCAGGGGCCATGCTAATCTTCTCTGTATCGTTCCAATTTTAGTATATGTGCTGCCGAAGCGAGCACTCAGCATTCATTTTCATAGCAACCTAAACCCAGCAGCAGCCTCACTGACTGTCTCCTTACTCAAGCAGTGAGAATCCTGACTCCTGGCCTTCCACATCTGGCCATTGAAAGCAGCAGAGCTGGACTCCAGAAACTGAAGTTTTGGGTAGTGCTTACTTGTAGCCTCCTCATTACAGGATGAGGAGTGTTAAAAGGGAACAACCTTAGAAAAGCAAGGAGACCCAATTATAAAAGGCAGGTTGGGAATTCCCATGATCCTCATTCACTCATGGGACCCAAGACCAACCCAGGCCAACAATGACACCAGAGTGTCTTCACATTGTCCTGCCTGTTATAGGATCCAACCCAGGCCCACTTCTCTTCAAAACAAGTTCTTATAGGGGCTTCCCTGGTGGCTTAGTGGTAAAGAATCTGCCTGCCAGTGCAGGAGACGTGGGTTAGATCCCTGGTTCTAGAAGATCCCATGTGCCACAGAGCAACTAAGCCTGGGTGCCACAACTACTGAGCCTGTGATCTAGAGGCCAGGAACTGCAACTACTGAAGACCGCGTGCCCTAGAGCCCAAGCTCTGCAACAAGAGAAGCCGCTGTGATGAGATGCCCGCATGCCGCAACGAGAGAGTAGCTCCCACTCCCTGCAACTAGAGAAAAGCCCATGCAGCAACAAAGACCCAGCACAGCCAAAATAAATGAAATTATTACAAAAAAAAAAAAAACCACACCCAAAACCAAGCTTCTGTAGCTCAAGAGCCAGCTCATCATTTCCCTACTCCTGATTTGGTGATCTGGCCAGGCTCTTCAGGCCAGCCCCATTCTCCAGGTCACCGTTTTGGTAAGGGAGCTGAGAGTTCATCTCTTTCTAATGCCTTATTCCTCAGCTGTCCTGAACTTTAGAGGAAAGGATGACATCACCATTATAAAACTGTTGCTCCTGTAACTGGCTTTGCTGAAGAGCCATGACTACAGAAATTTCAATGTAAGGGAAAAACTTTAAATTATATGCAAATTATAACTGTGCCCACATCACAGGTCTAAAAAAAAATAGTTAAGCCCTTCCGTGGACATGGCCTCTTTCCCTGTCCTGGTATTCACTCACCTCTTCAGAAAGAGAGAAGATACTTCAGTATCTCATGGTACAAATTGCACCCCATCCTTCCTCAGGAAAACCCCTAACACAGCTAAAGTTTGAGTCCCCATCTCATCCCTAACAGCATATTTTTTTTTAACATTACAGTATTATTTATTCAGTACAGATCTGTTGAGTGTTTACTCTGAGCCAACAGTGGTGAAAGAAAAAAACAGTAAGCTCTGGTTTTCTGGAACTTTTTTCTCATGTGATGAGGATGATAAGAGAGCTTTGGAAACACTATATACTTTCCCTAGAAAATATCATTTCAATAACTTAAGGAAGGGATGGAATATACTAATATAAGCAAGAATAAGAAAAGCCAATCTGACTACCTAATTAGTGGAATGATGTTGGGCAGTGCATTTCTCCTCTTCAGACTTTACTTGCCTTATCTGCTAAATGCTGTGGTTAAACTAGGTATTTCCTAAGAACAAAACTCTATTATAATAAATCCCAATGGCATCTTGGAGACACGACTGTCCACAGGATGAGTCTTCAAATCTTAACATAGAATGGTAGGAGGTACTCTAGCAGATTGATCCCATGTGGACTTGATCCTCCAAGTCTTCTGGTCTCCTTGGAGAATTCTCTGCGAGCGTGAAATGGGGGGGCACCTCTTCCATTCTCTGGCAGGTTCCTAATGGACCTCTTCCCCACCCCACATATGCACCCTTCAGGGAAAGCTGTGAGAAAGAGCAGAGTCTAAACCGATATGAAGGATGAGAGTCGTTGCTACGAATGCAGCCTCACTAGAAAACGCCCCTTTGCTCAAGGGAGAGAGCTCTCCACCGTGTCAGTTCCTCTTTGTTCATTTTTCTGCTTCCAGAATTTGCCCAGAAATCTATTAATATTCTCATATTAAAAAATAGGCCCATTTTAGTCTTCAAACAATAGAGAGTATAATCCTAGTGCATCCCCTCTAGCCGTACAAAGTCCAAATAGAAGCGCTGATCATCAGTTTGTCTTCACTTTGGACCAGATCTAGCTCTGGGACACAAGTCTCTACTAGCAGAGGAGGAGCAGTTTAAAGAATGCTTTCCCCTCGGTTTGGAGTGCTCCCAGAGGGGCCGGGTTGAGAGCCCCAGGGTTCTTTTCCCTCCATAGCAGAACCTCTGTGGAGTTTATGAAAGCCATTTACTGTGGCCATTTTTCCCCCCAGGGAAGAAAATAATCAAAAGCAAAATTACCATGTACATTGATAACAGTCAGTTGTGCCTTCGAGCCTGTTTCCTGCCCACTGCTGAGAACTATTGCTTTCACCACATCAGACCCTCTGGCACAGGTGGTGAGACCAAGTGGCTTCAGCCTCTGAAAGAGTCCACCTAATGCCAAAAGTAGGCTTAACTTTCTTAGCATTTTGACAGAATTACTTACTAAGACTATATTTCCTACAATGACTCAATCTTGAATGAAAGCAAAACATACATTGCTGTCCACTTTTGGGAAAGTTTCCAGCATGTAACACATCACTTACCGAGAATCGTCAAATACCTGACTATAAAAGAAAGTAATTTTAAAGGGCCTTCAAGAAGTAATCTAAAGACCTGACACATCTCCTCCTGGTAATGACATGGCAAAAATAATACACCTGAGAACAGCCCGGTTACTAATTACCAGGTTGCAGATTTAAAGAAATAGATTCAGTGAGGAGTGGTTCTGATTCTCCCGCAGGGGCCGGCTGTGGTGGAGCGGCACCTGCTGGCACACGTGAGTACTGCATGCCGGCGGGCCCCCTTTGAGGAGGCCTTCCCTCAGGTTCAGTCTCCTGTGGGGACATTGCTCCTTTCTCCCGGCTCCTGGTGTGTACAAGGGAACATTTCACGCAAAGATGGGCACAATAAAGGACAGAAACACTATGGACCTAACAGAAGCAGAAGATATTAAGAAGAGGTGGCAAGAATACACAGAAGAACTATGCAAAAAAGATCTTCATGACCCAGATAACCACGATGGTGTGATCACTCACCTAGAGCCAGACTTCTGGAATGCAAGTGGGCCTTAGGGAGCATCACTACAAACAAAGCTAGTGGAGGTGATGAAGTTCCAGTTGAGCTGTTTCAAATCCTAAAAGATGATGCTGTGAAAGTGCTGCACTCAATATGCCAGCAAATTTGGAAAACTCAGCAGTGGCCACAGGACTGGAAAAAGTCAGTTTTCATTCCAATCCCAAAGGAAGGCAATGCCAAAGAATGTTCAAACTACCGCAAAATTGCACTCATCTCATTCGCTAGCAAAGTAATGCTCAAAATTCTCCAAGCTAGCCTTCAACAGTACGTGAATGGAGAACTTCCGTATGTTCAAGCTGGATTTAGAAAAGGCAGAGGAACCAGAGATCAAATTGCCAACATCCCTTGGATTATTGAAAAAGCAACAGAGTTCCAGAAAAACATCTATTTCTGCTTTATTGACTATGCCAAAGCCTTTGACTGTGTGGATCACAAAAAGCTGTGGAAAATTCTTCAAGAGATGGGAGTACCAGACCACCTGACCTGGCTCTTGAGAAATCTGTATGCAGGTCAAGAAGCAACAGTTAGAACTGGACATGGAACAACAGACTGGTTCCGAATAGGAAAAGGAGTACATCAAGGCTGTATATTGTTACCCTGCTTATGTAACTTATATGCAGAGTACATCATGAGAAACGTTGTGCTGGATGAAGCACAAGCTGGAATCAAGATTGCCGGGAGAAATATCAATAACCTCAGATATGCAGATGACACCACCCTTCTGGCAGAAATTGAGGAGGAACTAAAGAACCTCTTGATGAAAGTGAAAGAGGAGAGTGGAAAAGTTGGCTTAAAACTCAACATTCAGAAAGCTAAGATCATGGCCTCTAGTCCCATCACTTCAAGGCAAAGAGATGGGAAAACAGTGAAACGTGGCAGACTTTATTTGTTTGGACTCCGAAATCACTGCAGATGGTGATTGCAGCCATGAAATTAAAAGATGCTTACTCCTTGGAAGAAAAGCTATAACCAACCTGGACAGCATATTAAAAAGCAGAGACATCACTTTGCGAACAAAAGTCCATCTAGTCAAAAAAAAAAAAAAGTCCATCTAGTCAAGGCTATGGTTTTTCCAGTAGCCGTGCATGGATGTGAAAGTTGGACTAAAAAGAAAGCTGAGCACCGAAGAATTGATGCTTTTAAACTGTGGTGTTGGATAAGACTCTTGAGAGTCCCTTGGACAGCAAGGAAATCAAAACAATGCATCCTAAAGGAAATCAGTCCTGAGTATTCATTGGAAGGACTGATGTTGAAGCTGAAAGTGAAATAATTTGGCCACCTGATGCGAAGAACTGACTCATTTGAAAAGACCCTGATGGTGAGAAAGACTGAAGGCAGGAGGAGAAGAGGACGACAGAGGATGAGATGGTTGGATGGCATCACCGACTCAATGGACATGGGTTTGATTAAACTCCAAGAGTTGGTGATGGACAGGGAGGTCTGGCATGCTGCAGTCCATGGGGTCGCAAAGAGTCGGACATGACTGAGCGACTGAACTCAATTGAACTGAACTACTCTTTACTTACTGTTCCCCTTACAGTTTAAAGTTAGTTACTCAGTTGTATCCAACTCTTTTGTGATCCCATGGACTGTAGCCCACCAGGCACCTCTGTCCATGGAATTCTCCAGGAAAGAATACTGGAGTAGGTTGCCATTGGCTTTTCCAGGGGATCTTCCCGACCCAAGGATGGAACCCAGGTCTCCAGCTTCTCAGGCAGATTCTTTACCACTGAGCTATCTGGGAAGCCCACATAGATTAAAGATTCAAAAGTGAAAAGCAAAACTTTTGGATGAGATGAATGAAATATAGAATGAAATATTATGTAGAATGAAATATCAGAAAGTATCTTTATGACTTTGGATAGAAAAATGCTTTTATAAACAAAACATAAAGAAAAAATTAAAAATATTAACACGTGGATTATGCCAAAATTAAAGCTTCTGGGCATCAGAGAAAACCTTTAAAAATGTGAAAAGACAAACCATGGATTGAGAGAGGATATTCACAGCACTCGTATTTACAGAGAATTGGTAAACAGCATGTATCAGAGAACTCCTACAAATCAACCAGAAAAGGGCTAAGGAACCAGTCACAAAATAAACAGAAGATTTGAACAGGCAAGTTAGTAAGGAGACAACCCATTTTAAATGAGGTTCAGCCTCACTAATATTCAGGAGGATGCAAATTAATACATTGAGACACAATATCAGAACTATAATATTCCAGGTGGTGCTAATGGTAAAGAACCTACCTGTCAACACAGGAGACTTTAGAGACTCGGGTTCGATCCTTGGGTTGGGAAGATCCCCTGGAGAAGGAAATGGCAATCCACTCCAGTAATCTTGCCTGGAGAATCCCATAGACAGAGGAGACTGGTGAGCTGTGGGCCATAGAGTCGCAAAGAGTCGGACATGCCGTGAGTGAAGTGACTTCGCACACACAGTATTGACAAAAATTAAAACAGCTGATAAAACTGATCCTTGTTCGAATGTGGAGCTAAACTAACTCTGATGCAAGGTTGGTGGGAGCATAAAATCTTTCTGGAAAGCCACTGGCTAAATCTAACAAGATAAAAGAGACTCCTTGTTTCCTACCCTGAGTTATACCAAACATCTCCCACGTATGATAGGTACACTGTTCAAAACAATGTCAAAGGAAGAACAAATTGAAGAAGAGTTAGAAAAGTCTGGGAAGTATGACAAACGTCTGGGGAGGGAAGGACAGAAATGAAATGGCTCAGAGGTATAAGTGGGCGTTCAAAGTTATCTATTAAATATGTTTTAATTTTTTACAAAAATTATGCAGCAAACATAATTGAGTGTTGGCAAAATTGAGGATGGTAAATACAGAGCATGTTAAGTATTACCTTTAAAAGAAAAAAGAAAATGTCTTATTATCTGATAAATCTGATTTCAGACTGTGGCTAGAAACTTCAGCTCTGTTACTGCCCAGTTCTCTCCTCAGGGGAATTACTTCGCCGCTTTACATACTTTGTTCTGATACTTGTCTGATCATCCTGTATTGCCTTTGTGGTTCTGATTCTGGAGCCTGTTTTTTTCCTGTGAGCTCTCATCTATGGTTATTTGTTTCCTTACGAGTGTTGTGGTTATTGACAGTGAATCCAGATTTCTTGGAGCCTTCTCGGTGGGACTTCTTGGAGGCCTGAACTTAAGTGTTTTTCTCAGAGCCTGAAGGCACTGCCAAGCCAGAACCATTTTACATTCTTGCCCTGAGGGGTTTTCTTTTTCCATGGTACACTGAGAGAGCTTTTTGGGGACTGAACACCTACTGTGAGGCCATTTCGTGGTTATAAATTCTTCCCCCCTGCCACCCCGCCCCCATTTCCCCCCCCCACCCCCCCACCCCCCCCCCCCACCCCGCCCCGTCAAGGTTTGAGACAATCCATCTTCTTGCTGCTTTGTGAAGAAACTGATTATTTCTCCTTTACGTTTGCACCGAGGAGGTAGCCCCATGGCACCCCAGCATCAGTGGTGGCTGAGTGGTGAAAGAATCTGCCTGCCAATGCAGGAGATGCAGGAGATGTGGGTTCAATCCCTGGGTTGGAAGATTCCCTGAAGGAGGATATGGCAACCCACTCCGATATTCTTGCCCAGGAAATCCCGTGAACAGAGGAGCCTGGCCGGCTACAGTCCGTGGGGTGGCAGAGTCAGACATGGCTGAGTGACTGAGCACCCACTCTGTGGACACTGGGCCTGGGGTGCTGTCGTCTGCACTTTTAGAAAACCTGTAAGAATGGAAAGTCATGCACAGCTGGGTGAAGTTAATTCTCAAAGTGAAAACTAGTTTTAGTTCTTTGCATACTTTTCTGATTTTTAGTTTTAGTTTTTTGACTCTGAGAATTCTTTTCTTCCTTGCTAACTCTTCAGTGCATTTTAGTTTCTTTGCCCATATTTAATTCAGCACTGGGGGGAAAAAAATCAGTGGAGTGTTTCTTAAAGATCCGTGATTATTAAAAGCTCATCCATGATACTACTGGGAATTGATTTTCATGTTCTTTTAAAAAGATTACAAGAAGTCATATCAAGAAAATTAGAGATACCAAGGGAACATTTCATGCAAAGATGGGCAAAATAAAGGACAGAAATGGTATGGACCTAACAGAAGCAGAAGATATTAAGAGGTGGCAACAATCACAGAAGAACTGTACAAAAAAGATCTTCATTACCCAGATAAACACAATGGTGTGATCACTCACCTAGAGCAGACATCCTGGAATGCGAAGTCAGGTGGGCCTTAGGAAGCATCAATATGAACAAAGCAAGTGGAGGTGATGGAATTCCAGTTGAGCTATTTCAAATCCTAAAAGATGATGCTGTGAAAGTGCTGTACTCAATATGCCAGCGAATTTGGAAAACTCATCAGTGGCCACAGGACTGGAAAAGATCAGCTTTCATTCCATTCCCAAAGCAGGACAATGCCAAAGAATGTTCAAACTACTGCACAATTGCTCTCATCTCACACATGAACAAAGTAATGCTGAAAATTCTCCAAGCCAGGGTTCAACAGTATGTAAGCTGTGAACTTCCAGATGTCCAAGCTGGATTTAGAAAGGGCAGAGGAACCAGAGATCAAATTGCCAACATCTGTTGGATCATAGAAAAAGCAAGAAAATTTCAGAAAAGCATCTACTTCTGCTTTATTGATTATTGACTGTGTAGATCACAACAAACTGTGGAAAATTTTTCAAGAGATGGGAATACCAGACCACCTGACCTGGCTCTTGAGAAATCAGTATGCAGGTCAAGAAGCAACAGTTAGAACTGGACATGGAACAGCAGACTGGTTCCAAACAGGAAAAGGAGTACATCAGGGCTGTATATTGTCACCCTGCTTATTTAACTTATATGCAGAGTACATCATGGTAAATACCAGACTGGCTGAAGCACAAGCTGGAATCAAGATTGCCTGGAGAAATATCAATAATCTCAGATACTCAAATGATACCACCCTTATGACAGAAATTGAAAAGGAACTAAAGAACCTCTTAATGAAAATGAAAGAGGAGAGTGGAAAAGGTGGCTTAAAACTCAACATTCAGAAAGCTAAGATCATGGCATCTGGTCCCATCACTTCATGGCAAATGGAAGGGGAAACAATGGAAAGAGTGAAAGACTATTTTCTTGGGCTCCAGAATCACTGTAGATGGTGACTGCTGTCAAGAAATTAAAAGGCACTTGCTCCTTGGAAAAAAAGCTGTGACCAACCTAGACAGCACATTAAAAAGCAGAGACGTTACTTTGCTGACAAAGGTCCATCTAGTCAAAGCCATGTTTTTTCCAATAGTCATGTATGGATGTGAAAGTTGGACTATAAAAAAAGCTGAGTGCTGAAGAATTGATGCTTTTGAACTGTGGTGTTGGAAAAGACTCTTGAGAGTCCTTTGGACTGCAAGGGGATCAAAACAGTCCATCCTAAAGGAAATCAGTCCTGAGTATTCATTGGAAGGACTGATGTTGAAGCTGAAACTCCAATAATTTGGCCACCTGAAGAACTGACTCACTGGAAAAGACCGTGACGCTGGGAAAGATTGAAGGTAGGAGGAGAAGCAAACGATAGAAGATGAGATGGTTGGATGGCATCACCGACTCGATGGACAGGAGTTTGAGCAAGCTCTGGGAGTTGGTGATGTACAGGGAAGCCTGGCCTGCAGCAGTCCAAAGAGTCGGACATGACTGAGTGACTCAACTGAACTGAACTGATTGATATGTGAGATTTGCTTTAACATAATTTCATCCAAAAAATAATAACACAGGTTAGCAAAATGTTGAACTTGGGTGTTAGGTACAAAGAGGTTCATGATGCATCTACTTTTGTGTTTGAAAATATCTTTACCTTTTGTTTTTTGAAGTGCTGTTGATTTACAATATTATGTTAAATTTCAAGTGTAGAGCATAGTAATTTGTGGTTTGTTTGTTTTTTGCAGATTATATTCCAAAGGTTATTACAAGATATTGGGTATAGTTCCCTGTGCTACAGAGTAGGTCCTTGTTGCTTCTGTATTGTATGTATAGTAGTTTTACATCTGTTAATCCCATATTCCTAATTTAGCCCTCTCTTCATCCCTCTCCCCTTTGGTAACCACAGGTTTGTTTTCCATGTCTGTGAGTCTGTTTTGTTTTGTATACAGATTCATTAGTATTTGAAAACTTCTTTAGTAAAAATTTTTGAAAGAGAGAGAAAAAAGGAGAATCCAGATACTTGATCACAAAAATCCCCATTTTCCTTTCCCTCACGAGTTGTTTAACTTTCAGCACTTTTTTAGCCTCCAGTCACAATGCCGAACCCCTTCTATTCTTGTCTCAGAGCGAGCTGGGTTTATTGCGCCGATATCGATACTGAGGGAACAGTCTTCGCAGACAGAAGGGCTTTAGTGCAAGGCGGCCAAGTAAGGAGACAGGAGGTAAAGCTCAAATCTCTCTCCCCATCAGGGATTTTCTCACCCATTTCTGAGTTAGGTGAGGAGTTTGTTATGAGGTTGTACTGGCGGGCGAGTTTTGGAAAGTGGCCCTTTGCGGTCAGGTGTGGGAATGGGGTTTCAGCACTAGATCTTCCTGGACAGCGGCCCTTCCGCTTCCGAAAGGGTTCCAGTACTCTGGCATGTCCGGTACTTTGGGTCTATGAGGGGAGAAACTTCTGTTCCAGGTCTTGTTTGAGGTCAACACTTTCTCCTCTGCTCATGCTTTGGCAGCATGACTTAGAGTTTTGTTCTGTTGTCTCTGAAGACCAGCTCAGCACCTTGTTAAAAATAAGATAGGGCTAGTTTGGACTAGTCCTGTGGTTATATATTAAAATAGAAATACATGAAAATAATAATTATGGTTTAAGCAATAGCGATTATTTATTATCTTTGTTCTGTTCCAGGTCAATAACCTCGAAAGGGGCCTAGTCAGAAGGTATCATTAACATCTCCATTTGCAGATGAGGAAGCAGAATCTTAACTAGATTAAAATAACCTTACGGATTGTCATCCCTTCTGTCAGCGGTGGAAAGTCAAAGTCGCTCAGTCCTGTCAGACTCTTTTCAACCCCATGGACTATATATATATATACAGTCCGTGGAATTCTCCAGGCCAGAATACTGGAGTGGGTAGCCTTTCCCTTCTCCAGGGGATCTTCCCAACCCAGGGATTGAACCCAGGTCTCCCACATAGCAGGTGGATTCTTTACCAGCTGAGCCACAAGGGAAGCCCGTCAGTGGCAGAGCCACTAACTAAAAATCATTCTATGTCTGTCTGGCTGCAAAACTCCCTCCCCAAACTACTCAGGAGACCTCCTCCCACTGTACCATACTTTACTGAAAAGAAAGAAAAAAACAGAGATGTGAACTCTTTCTCCTCCATTTGGAAATCTTCTTCCCCAGCTCAGAGGAGCAAGCGTTTCTCCTCCTTTGTGCTCCCAGGCTCTGTGATTCCACCGTCTGCCCTTCACTGGGGCCTTTCTCACCTCCACCTTTAGTGTGCATCACCAGCTTCCTGTGGGGAATTTTCTGTCAGCAGTTCCTCAGAAGCTCTTGTAGCCATAACTACTACTTCCTGTTCACTGCCAGAACCCAGAGTTAGGCCCGAGGGCATGAATTCTTTAATAGTTTCCTAACTGGCCTCCCTTCTCCAGTCTCTTAGTTCTCCAGCCTACTCTATATTTCCCCCAGGTTAGTTGCCCTAGAACACTGCTCTTTGTTGACTCTGTTCAAAAAACCTTCACATTGTCCCACAACTCATAGCTGGAATGACCATGCCCCATGGACCCATCTCACTCACTCTTTTCTTAAAAAAAAAAACTTTTATCTATTTATTTTTGGCTGCACTGGGTCTTTGTTGCTGAGCAGGCTTTTCTCTAGTTGGGTTGAGCAGGGGCTACTCTCTCGTTGTGGTGCATGGGCTCCTCATTGCCGTGGCCTCTCTTGTTGCAAAGCATGAGTTTCAGTAGTTGCAGCATGGAGGCTCAGTAGTTGCGATGCCCAGGCTCTGGAGCACAGGCTTAATAGTTATGGCGCACAAATGTTGCTGGTCAGTGGCATGTGGGATCTTCCTGCGTCAGGGATTGAACCCGTGTCTCCTGCATTGCAGGCAGATTCCTTACCACTGAGCCACCAGGGAAGCCCCTCCCCCCATCGCTCTTACCCACACACATGCATTAAGAGACCCCTGCATGCTCCTCTCTCATCTTGGTGCTCCTAGAAATCCTTAGACACTCCTCCTGCCTCTGGCCCAGAACCCTGTGGGTGAACTCCTGTGCCAGGCCAAGGCCCTTCCCCGCTCCTCTTTCATTTTCCCAGTGAAATCTCAGTGGCTGCTTGCGTGAACCCTGAGTTCCAGCCAAACTGCTCATTCTCCTTCCATGGAGATGTCTGGCACTTTCTTACCTTAGCTTTTGTCCCTTGCTCCTGCTGTTCCCCCAATTTTGTTGCCCACGCCCTCTGCTCTATCCACCAGGTTAGCGAAGATGTAGCTTTTACACAAATCACCCTCGATTGCCCCACCCGGACATGCCATCCCCCTGCTTTAAACCTTGCTCCCTTGCCTGGCCCGCCTCTCACTGCCTGACAGCGACCACTTATGAGTCTTCTGTGTTTGTCTCGTCCCATCCCTTTATACTCTATAGCTCACAGGAGGTTGTTAGAAACACAGTCTCATTGCTCTTAGTAATGAATTCCAGGTAAAGAAACTGAAGTGCAGGGAGGTTAAGGGACTTGCCCAAGTTGACAAAGTAAGTTCGAGCTGCTTGGGTACAGGATGCCCGATTCTGGATTCCCTTCAGCATCATTCTCTTCATGCCATGCTACTCCCTTCACCAACTAAAGGCCAGTCTCCCAAGGGAAGGGCGTGTGTTTTGAGCATTGTACACATACCCACCCCTGCCCTTGCACACATAAGCATACACACACACACACACACACACACACACACACTCCTTTCCCATACCTAGCACACAGTAATTGCCTTATACACATTTGTAGATGATGGAAAGGCTGTCCCATTTGGAACTATAGTCTTTGCATAGTGTCAATATGAAAACAGTTCTCTTTTCTTTGAGAAGAGGAACGTTTTGACAAATAACCTCCACAGAGAAACAGTAATTAAACATATATGTAAATGCTCTTATTAATCACCAATACTTTGGCCACCTAATGTGAAGAGCTGACTCATTAGAAATGGCCCTGTTGCTGGAAAAGTTTGAGGGCAGGAGAAGGCAGCGAAAGAGGATGAGATGGTTGGATGGCATCACTGACTCAATGGACATGAGTTTGAGCAAGCTCCGGGAGATGGTGAAGGACAGGGAAGCCTGATGTGCTGCAGTCTATGGGGTCGCAAAGAGTCAGACATGACTGAGCAACTGAACAACATGTAGTCACCCAGTTCTCAGACTCACAAAGGAAGGACACTGCCTTCCTTTGTTCAAGGCTATTTGTAAGACAGTGCAATGTAGATCAATCTGATGTCTTCCTTTTTCTGATTGCTAGACTCAAAAATTCATTGCAGAAATCAGATGTGGTAGCTGTGATACTAAATTCAGCTAAGCTGTATTGGAACCAATTGCATACAGGACTTGTGCTCAGCTGGTGTGAAAGATTTGAATGTGAGAGTTTTACAGGTTAATGGGGATGTAATCTCATGTAAAACTAACCCAGCATCAAAACACATTCTCAAGATGCTCTGCTGGAGGGTCAACATAAATGGCCAATAAGCACTTGAAAAATTATTCTACTGTGCTAGTAAGCAAAGATAAGCAAATTGATATAGTGATAAGTATCATATTTCCTGATCAGGTTAGCAGGGTTTTTTGTTTTAAATCATAGCTCCTAGTGTTGACTACAGTTTCTGGGAAACACGCTCTCAAACACTGGTGGAAGAAAGTCCTTTCAGGTAGATAATTTAGCAAAATTCTTAAAAGCTTTAATTAAAAATTTATCTGTTTCACCTAGCAATCTATTTCCCTAAGGTGACTTAAGTCCGTTTTCCATAGATTTTGCTACAGAAGTACTCACTGAGTCAATGTTTTTACTTGTAATTGTGAAGCACTGGACACAATCTAAATAATGATAAGAGCTATCATTGAATTGAGTACTATGTACTAGACACTCTTCTAAGGACTTTACATTCAGCCTCCCCAGACAACTCTGTTATTATTATTATGCCCATTTTGCAGATGAAGGACTGGGGCACAGAGAGGTTAATTCATGGGTCCACATACCCAGTAGATGAAACAGTCAGGATTTAACCCCAACAGTTTACCTCTAGAGCCCACACTCTTAACCAGGCCACTTTACCACTGCTCCAATAACAGGAAAACAGTTAAAAATAGTAATGCTGTGTGAGAGAGAGAGAAAAAGAGAGAAGGAGGAGGAGGAGGAAAGGAGAGAGGGGTGAGAGGATGAATATGTGTGTCATATGCTGGAGAGTTGTGTCATGAGCATGTATCCAAATCACATAGGGCCTCTCTTAGTGGTGGGACTGTTTCATATTCCTTGGGATTAAAGAGGAGTGAAAAAAGGGAGACGACCACTAGGTTGCATAAATTGTAGCACATTTGTACAAATAGGATGATCATTAAAATTCTGATATATAACTATACTGAGTCCCAGAACAGTGTCTTTCAAGTTCTTTTGACGTGACGGATATCAATAAATAAACACGTTTACCATGACCATGGCCATCCATAACAGGCTGAGGTGCAGCTGTCCCTCACCAGTTCAACTGTACTAGTTATTTATGATGAGTGTCTATTCCTATGTCATGCCAGTTTTTAAAGTTTTTGAACAGCATATACATTGTTTGACACACACACACCTGAAATAAGTTTTCATGAAACAGTACTCAATCATAGGAAGCGTGATACACTCATTTATCCTCTTCTGTTCTTTTCTGTGCTACACTATTCTGCTTTGTTCCATTCTTTTCAGTTCCATTCTGTTCTGTTCCATTTCGTTCCACTCTATTCCACTCTTAAAATTCTAGTTGCCAGCCCTCTAGTTGATTTTATCACCTTAAATTAATGTACCCATAATTTGAAAACAATTTTAGAAGAAAATGATGGTACTTTTAATACCCAAAAGCTTCCCTGGTGGCTCAGACGGTAAAGAATCTGCCTGCAATGTGGGAGACTGTGGGTTCGATCCCTGGGTCATGAAGATCCCCTGGAGAAGGGAATGGCAATCTACTCCAGTATCCTTGCTTGGAGAATTCCGCGGACAGAGGAGCCTGGGGGCTACAGTTCATGGGGTTGCAGAGTTGGATACTGCAACACTTTCTTTCACTAAATACCTAGAGTTTCCGCAAGAGGGCACCACAGCTCTAACAAGACACATTATATAGGGAAAAATAAAGGAGGGCCATGTGAAGAAAGCTGAGCGGCGAAGAATTGATGCTTTTGAACTGTGGTGTTGGAGAAGACTCTTGAGAGTCCCTTGGACTGCAAGGAGATCGATCCAACCAGTCCATCCTAAAGGAGATAACTCCTGGGTGTTCATTGGAAGGACTGATGCTGAAGCTGAAACTCCAGTACTTTGGCCACCTGATGCGAAGTGTTAACTCACCGGAAAAGACCCTGATGCTGGGAGGGATTGGGGGCAGGAGGAGAAGGGGATGAAGGAGGATGAGATGGCTGGATGGCATCACCGATTCGATGGGCATGAGTCTGAGTAAACTCCAGGAGTTGGTGATGGACAGGGAGGCCTGGCGTGCTGCAATTCATGGGGTCACAAAGAGTCGACACGACTGAGGACTGAACTGAACTGAACTGATGGGGGCAGGGGAAGAACACAGCCAGGTAGACCAGGAGTGCACACCCGGCTCAAGGACAGCCAGTCTCTTGACCACTGACTCATCTCAAGTCCTGAGACGGAAGTCCTGCCCCTAAGGAGACTGTCAAGGTCTATCAGAATCTGAGTCTCCTGAGCCTGAAATAGAAACTGCAGAGAGATTTAGGTGATTGGCAGAGTGAGGCTAAAGGTGAAACTCCACAAGATAAAGAGAGTCTGAAAGGGTAATAATGGGTCACGAAAAAGCCAAAGGTTTCAGTAAGTTGAAGTCACGAGAAAGAAGAAATTGAAAAAGCAGAAGATTTAAGGACCTGAAAAATGATACCTAGGGCAAGGAAGCCTGTCAATATAGGGAAGAGAACACCCGGATAAACAGCGACATGTAATCATTTTAATGGTGGAGCCCTAGAGGAGCTTCTCAAACTCCTGCTGCCAGTGTCCCCAGAGCCCATGGCTCTGTAAGGCCTGTCATAACTGCATTTCCTTCTAGGGTCTCGTGGATCCTGTGTTCCTGAGTGCCAGGCATCCTTATAGTAAACTCTGCCTCTTTTCTGTTGACTTAGCAGCCGTTGAATCTCTTCTGTTTATTCCTGCAATGAAATCTTTTCAAAAAAAAAAAAAAATGTTTCCAGTATATTAAGTTTTAAAAGGATATCATTTAGTAGCACTACTTTATAATGTAATTTTGTTTTTAAATGTATAATAGAATATAAAGTGCTGAAGGACAGACATCAGGATATTAACCGTGGTTATAGCTGAGTGATGATATTGTGAGAATACCTTTTTCTTTTTTTGCACAAGCATCTTTTTCCTAAAGTAAGCATATGTGTGCATGTGTATGTGCTGAGTGGCTTCAGTCATGTCCAACTCTTTGCAACCCCACGAACTATACCCACCAGGCTGCTCTGTCCATGGGATTCTCCAGGCAAGAATACTGGAGTGGGTTGCCATGACTTCCTCCAGGGGATCTTCCCAACCCAGGGATCGAACCTGTGTCTCCTGCAGTTCCTGCATTGCAGGCGGATTCTTTGTCACGGAGCCAGCAGGGAAGCCCAAAGTAAACATACACTAATTGTTAAATGTTTCAAGTGCGATGCTCATTTAATAGGATAGAATTTTAAAAGTCAAGATATGTTTAAAGATAACAGTACAAGGTTGCTGAATAACTCCAGGAGGATCATGTGATGTGGGCTGGGCCCAGGGCCTCACAGGGTGCAGGTGTCTGGGAAAGTCTCCTGAAAGGGGCCACTCAGGTAAAATCTGAAAGGTCACTACCTCCAGGGAGTGCTAGGAAAGTGGGGGAGGGGCAACCTTAGCTGAAACAGAGAGTACCCTAAGATCATAAGAGACACAAATTTGAATATATTTGGTGGAGATTATTTTTTCACCTTTAAAAAATTATGCACTATTTGATAGATATTTTAAAAGACAGTTTACATGTAAGTTATAAAGTGTAATTAAAAAATTAAAAAAATAAAGTGTAATAATAAAACAACAAAGATATATCCATTACCCAACTTAAAAAAATAGAACTTAACTAGCACCTTTGCGACCCCCCATATACCCATCTCTGAACCTATCAAACTCGTTGCTTTGAAAAGTTACAACCCTTCTGAATATTGTGTTTAAAATTTCCCTTATGGTTTTATTGCAAATGCAGTTGTAATAGATAACATTCTTTCAGAGCTTGGACTCTTAAGACAGTATTCTAAATTTGTTCCATATTTTAAGTCTAGTCCTCATAGCAATCATTAAAGATAAATATTGTTACCATCCCCATTCAGCAGATGGGGAAACTGAGGCACAGAAAGGTTTAGAGATTTGCTCAGAGGCACACAGCTAGTAAGTGGCAGACACTTCAGACCCAGGCTGTCCAATCTAGCTTCTGTTCCCTTAACTACATGCTGCACCTCTTCTTAACAACAGATTGTTATTCTACTTATTTTTGAATTGCATACAAATAGAGCCCTACTGCCGTAGTTTTGTTTGCCCAGAAGCACTCTCTGAGATATGAATTCTAATACAAGTAGTTTATCTGAGAGGCGAGCCACTGTATTAGTCAGAGTTATCCAGAGAAATAAAACCAATAGGATATATATAGATGCATATAAGAAGAGATTTGTATTTATTATAGGAGTTGACTCGCATGGTTGTGGAGGCTTAGAAGTACCACCATCTGCCGTCTCCAGGCTGGACAACCAGGAAAGCGGGAGGTGTAATTCACCCTGAGTCTGAAGGCCTGAGAATCAGGGCCCAAGAGTGTAAGTCCTGGTATAAGTCCGACAGCTCACAGACCAGGAGCGCCAGTGTCCAAAGGCAGAGAAGACAGGTGTCTCAGCTCAGCAGAGAGAGCAAATTCACTCTTTCTCAGCCTTTTTGTTCTGTTCAGGTCCCCAGCTGGATAGTGACCCCAGTTGGGACCGTCTTGACTTAGTCTGCTCATTCAAATGCTAATGTCTTTCCAAGGCATGGCTTCCCCCGCCAAAAACACACCCAGAGAGGTTTTACCAGCCATCTGGGTATCCCTTAGCTCAGCTGACACATAAAATCAGCCATCACAGTCACAAAGGCCCAGCAAGGGAGTGGGAACCTGAGACAAGGAAGAAAAAGCAGCCAAGAAAGAAGTTACGACCCCTGTGGACATCTATATCTTAATTGCATTGAGGAGCCAGAGTAGAAGATACACGGTGGAACTATTCCTCCCAAGAATTTCTCCCCAAGCCCTGTGGATCACTGGCTGAGGGCTGGCTCTTGGATGGTGTGAACTTCCTGGCATTCCCGCTTGCCCTGGTGTGCAGGCAGAGCGGGCTTTGCAAACAGAGCAACACCCCCGGCAAAGGGTTTAAGTTACTGACAGTTAGGGGTTAGATTGGCCTGTGCTGCGATGATAAGGCCTAAGGGTTTATGAGCAGGGCACTTCCAGTGTTTGCTATGTACTCATGAGCGTTCTGCAACTTACTTTTTTTGGTTACTGTTCATCCTTATGGTTGTGAGATTCATCCATGTTGGCATGTTGAAACATTAAACTGTGGTTCACTCACTTTCCTTGGTATATTCCACTGTATAGATCTGGTCCACTGACTTTATCCATTCTTTTGTTAACGGACATTTGTGCTGCTCCCACTCTTTTGTTATCACAAGTAATGCTACCTCGAAACTCACAAGTCTCTTACCGTGTTGGTTTAGAGCTGCCTCTACAATCCTGGGTTTAGAATTGCTGGGGTGAGAAGTATTGTCACCTGCATCTCTATGACCTAACGAGTATAGCAGTTCTGACAGAAATGCCAGCAGTAGAGATGGAGATATGCTAGTATTTTATATCTTTGCTTAAAAATGCTATTGTTGGACTTCACTGGAGGTCCAGTGGTTAAGGCTCCATGCTTCCACTGCAGGGGATGCCACCTCCATCCCTGGTCATGGAACTAAGATCCCGCATCCCATGTGGTAAAGTTAAAAAAAAAAAAAGTGTGAGTGAAGGTAGCAGCTTGAATCAGGTATAGCATGTAAGGATGACATTGTAGGATGATCCTGAAGTTCTGTGTGTCTGTTAAAAACTCAGTGTCTTTATTTGATAGGTAAGTGTCCTACTCTGCAGGCAATAGGCTTCCTTCTCTGTACACCTACTTAATGGTTTCCTTAGGACCCTCTTCACTGTGGAACAAGTGGTTCTTCTAGGGGACTTACCTCAGAAGAAAGCTTGGCCAACCTTATTAACTTCTTGCAACATCTCTAGTGAGAGAAGGAGCAATTCCCAGAAGTGCCAGTATTCGTTCTGTAGGACTGCTATAACAAATAACCACAAACCGAGTGGCTGACAACAACACAAATTTATTCTCTCACAACTCTGGAGTCCAGAAGTCCAAAATCAGGGTGTCAGCAGGGTTATTTCCTTCTGGAGGCTCTGAGGGGGATCTGTTTCTTGCCTGTCTCCTAGCTTCGGGTAGCTGCCAGCATCCCTTGGCGCTACAGCCTCAGGCTGTCTTCCCCTGGCCTTCGTCTCTTACAAGGACCCTCGTCATGGCATGTAGGGCCATGCTATTCCAGGATGATCTCATCTCGAGATTCTTACCTCGATTATGCCTGCAAAGATCCTTTTTTCAGATAAGGTTACAGTCACAGGTGTTTGGTAAACATCTTTTGGGAATCCACAATGAAACCCACCAGTGGGGAACGGAAGGCACTGTTGGCTAATTATATCAGACATTCAGAGGTTCTGCTCCTATCACTCTTTCAGGGGATGGGGTTGAAAAATACACCGGGTGTTCTCGATGAGATTTCTTCCTATGTGTATTCTGAGTGTTACTATCTTTTCCCAAAATAGAGGCTCAGTAACAGATGTCTGCTCTCACTGTAGGGAGTGTCAGGGAACCCAGCCAAAGGGGAAGTGGTGCTAATATTTTCACCAGGGAGAATATAAATGACTCTTGAAGAAGGAAAACTGTGTGTGCTGTTGGATGGACAGGTCGCATGAGAGTTTCTTTACCTTGGTGGTTATTTATTTAATTGTTTTATTCTAGATCTTAATGTGCTTCTTAAAAAAAAAACAAACAAACCAACTTCCCCAAAGTTCTTCCCTGGAAAAGAAATCTATTCTGTAATGTCCTATTTATTTTATTTAACAAGTCAGAAGTAAAAATGATGAAAGCTTAGCTTTTTCATTTTTGAAAACTTTTCTGTATTGTTACAATTAAAAAGTTAATTTGATAAATTTCCCATAATTAGCAAGAGACATCATAGTTTGTTAAATGATACCATTTACTTCTTTAGATGTTTTTCACTATGAATGTGGATTCCTAAGCAATGAGATAGCCGGACTCCTGTCTTGTCTCCCTTAAAATAATTAAAGTGACATTATTCTAAGAAAAGAAGTGTGATTACCCAGTTGTCAGGTCTATGTAGAGGACAACTGAAGCCACAGGGGAAGGACCCCCTCAGCAAGGCGAGCAGGTTAGGGCTTGAGTGTGTGATGCTGTGGTGACGGCCCTAAAAATATCTAATTGTCACAGAGGAAACACCTTTGTGAGAAAGATCTTAGGCCTGCCCTCCCCCCCAGAAAAAGATCAAAAATATCCAATGTCATTGTATAAAAAGCTAGTACAACTACACTGCATCTGTAAACTACATATATATTTATATTTTCCTTTCTTTCTCCTCTTTAACTTCAGTCTTTCCTCTCTTAGGGCCAAAGAGTCACATGATGTTAGTGCCACAAATCTTTAAAAAGCAATCTTTCCAATAGTTCTCATTTATAATGAGGAACCGAAACTCTTAGGGTTAAATAAATAACTAAATGTGATGCAATTAGTGACAAAGCCAAGACTTAGTACACACTACTCCTAAAGCTAAATGCCTGAATTTTAACTAATTTACTCAGTATCATTTTCAGGGATATCCTAAAACTTGAATGAAATGGTAACAAAAGATAACTGCCTACTGTCATTCCCATCATTTTTTTCTAAGCTTTCTTAAGAAATGTATTATAGAACTTCCCTGGTGGTCCAGTGGCTAAGACTCTGGGCTCCCACTGCAGGGGGCCTGGGTTCAATCCCTGGCCAGGGAACTAGATCTCACATGCTAAAACTAAAGATCCTGTGTGCTGCAACTAAGACCCAGCAACCAAATAAATAAAATAAAATAATGTATTATAGTTCAAAACCTAAAAAATTCTTTACCTTGTCCATGAAACTAATTTCAGATTTCTAAATTAAGAAATAATTTAAAAAAAAAAAGAAATAATTAAAAGCAATATACACATAATTTAAAATTCACAATTTATTGTAAGAACTTCAGTAAACTGTTCCTCAGCTAAAAAATCTATTTGATCCTATTCAAGAGGATTGGCTTAAATTAGCATATTTATTTCATTGCTCTAATTTCTCTGTGCAAATTTTGCACTTTCAAATAGAGAACTATGCTCCAGCTATGGGCAATAGACCACTGTTTCATATTTTATCCACTTCAGTAACAATGCCAAATCAATTATAAAAACATCTAAAAATGACTCTCTATCATTTGTGATTCATTCCAGTGAATAGCACTTTAGAGTATAAAAATCAGCTTCATCTACCATATCTCATTTCATTTTCACACCCTCTGGGGAAATTTCTTTTCCTTTAGTTTTTAATGGATATAAAACTGAGCCTCTGACACATGTTCAGTACCACAGTTCTCTACTACACATCAGCCTTATTTCAAACTAGGAAACTCCAAAATAAAGTGTGTAATTCAATTAATAGTATCAGAGTGACATTAATTTCTCAGGTTTGATAAATATGCCATAGTTGTGTAACATGACATTGGGGAAAGGTGGGTGGTGAAGGGTATGTACTAGAACTCTCTGTGCTACCCTTAGAAGTTTTCTATAAATCTACAAGTATTTCAAAATAGAAAAATATTTAAAAAACAGATCCTCCAGTTATTCTCACAATTTATTAGCATTTTAGACCTGTCAGGGTAGGATATACTCTTTCCTTTTACAGTTGAGGAGACTGGTGCCCAAGTGAACTTTTTAAAGCTCAGACCAGACTGGTGACTCCTGATTACTGAGCTGGCTCTTTCACAACACCTGCCTGATTTGCAGGGAGTGTGTAGAAATCTCATCCTTCTATGTAAAAAAAAATGATAGCAGTAAGGCTACATATCTCATCCGCTCCTGGGAGCATATTCAGACTGATAGGTGCAATCTGTTTCGATGCCTAAATTCAATATATTTGTGAGTCATTTTTCCCATCATGTGACTACTCCAACTATATGTCCTTTGTTAAACAACAAAAATTCGACTGAGTAAATTTAAGGCTCAGATTGGCTTTATTCAATGATTTCTGAATCAGGTAGCCTCCCGTGTAGCAGTGGAAAAGAGTTTCACCAAGTTGTAGAAAAGTCAAGGTCTGTCAAGGTGGCTGAAAAAGGAAATTGTTAGCAAGGAATGCACTGTTTCAGGTGAGGTTGCCTTCCTGAGGGGAAGCATAGGGCCTCTTGCTGGGTGACCTCACAGGTGCTGGCCCAGTCATCCCAGGATAAAGGTGACATTCCTGGGGGGTCAAAACTGCAATTAGGTTATTATCAAGTTGTGGGTTGGATGTGAAGTACAAGTGACTCCCTTAGGGGCCTGTTGTCACCTTTTAAACCTGAAAAGGCCCCCAGCAGTTATTTCCATTAGCTCCCGCCCCTGAGTTTTGGTCTTCCCAGATGGCGCTAGTAGTAAATAACCTGCCTGCAATGCTGAAGACTTAAGAGATTCGGGTTTGACCCCTGGGTTGGGAAGATTCCCTGGAGGAGGGAATGGCAACCCATTCCAGGATTCTTGCCTGGAGAATCCCATGGCCAGAGGAGCCTGGCAGGCTGCAGTCCCTGGAGTCATGAAGAGCTGGACATGACTTAGCAGCTGAGCACCCATGTTGCAGGAAGACACTTTCTCCCTCCTTTGTGTTCTTCTGCTGCTTTCCTTTGGTACTGCAGCCTTTGTTCCATCTTGACTTGTTTTACCCCCTTACCTTTTGTCTGGAGTCCACTCAGTGAGGCTGCAAGGGTCACACTCAGAGCAGGGTTTGGAAAACATGTGCTTCTCCCTTGCCCTGCCCTTAAAGAAACATCCAGTCCCACCATACTCAGGCACGGGGTCCCCAGTGTGCCCTCCTCTCACCCCTGAGCCCTGGGAACTGGGAGAAGCACCCTCTTCAAATGCATCTGGGTGACCCCTGGTCCCTCCGGCTGTCCCACATCATCCCATATACCACAAAGGCTGCCCGTGGGTAATTACTTCATTCCTGCTGACAGGTATCGGATTCTGATTTTTTCCCTGGTTCTCACTTCCTGGATTGACCTTGGATACTTCTCACCTGACCCATTCCTGACCTCTGTCTAGTTTCAGTTTCTGAAAACTGTTGCTCTTGGCTATTCCCCCTTTGATACTGAGCGTATATTAAGGAAAGAAAGGAAAAAGGAAAACAAGAAAGAAGCATGAATGTATCCTTTCCAATCTTTCTGTCTTCTCCAAAAGCATGGACCATCACAACCATTCAGGAAAACAGAGAAAGATTTTTTTTTAAAAAGTTGTTTGTTTTCCATGTTCCTTTCCAGTCTTGATTCACATGCAAAGGTATTTTACACAAAGTTTATGCTTGAACAACTCAAAGGTTAGGGGTGGCACCCACTCTGTGCAATGGAAATTCTGTGTATGTTAATAAATTTACAGTTGGCCGTGCTTCCATATCCCCGGCCCTGCATCTGAGGATTCAACCAATCACAGATAGTGAAATACATGTTTATTGGAAAAAAAACACAAATAAGTTGACCGGCACAATTCAAACCTGTGTTGTTCAAGGGTTAACTGTATAAATAAAGACTATATTTAATACTTTATGTTTAGTTTTTCCCTTAACATTGTCATTTTTTTCCCCCATTTTGTTACAATCTTTATTATGTTCATGTAGTAAATGCATAATATGCATAATTCACAGTTTTAACTATGTGTCAGGTGTCTAAAATATTTTGTTCAATTCTTACCAAATGCTACAGGGAAAGTATTGTTTTTGTAATTTCATGAAAGTCCAAACTGAGACCCAACTTGGCTCAAAATCACGAAATCTATTCTGTTTACTTAGAATCATTGGACTTGATGTTAGGACTACCAGTGACCCCTCAAGTGAGGCTCAATCTCAAACCAGTTCACCAATTATGTAAATGTCACTGGTAAAGCCCACTAATGAGTCTCGATGCCGGGAGCCAGCACAGAGATCCCACCCATGACAAAGTCATGGGGAGAAAGCCTGATGGGCAAGGCGGATCAGGTTTTCAAGGATTCCGAAAAGGCTAGCTCACAAGATCCCACCCATGACAAGGTCATGGGGAGAAAGCCTGACGGGCAAGGCAGATCAGGTTTTCAAGGATTCCGAAAAGGCTAGCTCACAAGATCCCACCGATGACAAGGTCAGGTCATGGGGAGAAAGCCTGACGGGCAAGGCGGATCAGGTTTTCAGGGATTCCGAAAAGCTGCCCCAAAGCTGCCCCCAGCGCTCACCTTAAAGATGGTATCTGTTCTTCTGATGCTTGCTTTAATAGACTACTCCCTAATTTCTGTAACATAGGCAGAAGGCCTTCCCAGATTTCTTTCCAAATAAGAATCAATTTAGAACTTTATAAGTTTTTTGGGTGGTGGTATTTTATGAGATTATTTAGGGTGAAAGGAGTGTTTTAATTTAAACTCCTTTGCTGATATTTTAGTTTGTTTGGCAAATGCGTTTATGCCCTTGGTGCTAATATGCATGACTGCTTATATTATTTTAATTAGCATAAAGAACCTGAACATATAAGGCCCTAATAGATGTAGAGCCCTCTGGGGGGTGAAGAAGCCCTATTAGAAAATATAAGAAAAAATTATTATGAAAGTGGTTATTGGGTTAACGTTTGCTTGCTGTGTTTTTGCTTTTAGTGTGCTAAGGCTGTGCTATTGGAAACCATTGTTAATATACTTATAGATCTAGAAAAATAAGAGCTAAGCCTTAGTGTTGTAACAGTGAAATAGTTGTTAATTATTAGCCAGGAGTGGTAGGCAGAGGCTGCCTTATTAAGCTGCAGAGTCTGTATGGGGTAAAACTCTTAGATAATTTAACTGACAACTTTTTCAGAACAATTGATGTTGGTATTAACAGGGTCATATATTTACTATGTTGTGACATGCTGTACTGTTGCCCTATGAGACTGTAACTCTTCTGTTAAGATCACCACAGAAACAGAAAATAGGTTTACATTCACCTGACTTACATAAAATGTTAATAGCCCCAAGGCCAAAAGATAATGTGTAAAGATTTATTATAGAAACAAAATACAGAAAGCATCTTGTTCTTCCTTAAGGACAAACTGATGTAATGTAAACTAACCCTGTATAAACATGAGTAAGCATCTTGTATCTTGGATACATTCTGAGTGAGGGTATATAAACTGTTGTCAAAAAATAAAAGACAGACTTGGCCCTATCAAGGCTGGTCTCACGTGTCTTCTATCTCTCGCCAACACCGTTCATCCTGAGGGTACCCCCTGGATCCTGCCCAGGCTGGACCCCGGCATCTCAGGAAATAAAAATAGAGCTGGATAATAATAATAATAACAATAATAATAATAAAAAAATCATGCCAGGTTTCAAACCCACATCTGCCAGCTCTGCAGTCTGTGTTGTTGGCTTCTCAGATGATAGAATTGTTGCAGAAAAGGGAACCCCTTCCAGGGCCTGAAAGTGGGCTCTTGTCTAACACTCGAAATGAATTGTCTGAGAAGACACATGTGCTGACAAAGCAAGAGATTTTATTGGGAAAGAGTGTGTGGGCGGAGAGCAGTAGGATAGAACCCAGGAGAACTGCTCTGCCACGGTAGCTGGCAATCTTGGGTTTTATGGTGATGGGATTAGTTTCTGTGTTGTCTTTAGCCAGTCTTTCTGACTCTGAGTCCTTCCTGGTGGTGCATGCTTGTTTGGCCAAGAAGGATGCCAGCAAGAAGGATTCTGGGAGTGGCTGGACACGCGGTGACACTTTTTGACCTTTCCTGAGCTCTCCAGGTTGGCGATGGCTTATTAGTTCTGTGTTCTTTACCAGGACCTCCTGTCGTAAAACAACTCATGCGAATGGTTACTATGGTGCCCGGAGGACGGGCAGTTTCAGTAAGCGTGCTTCCCCTAACAGAATGAAGATCCACAGTGAAACTTCGGGCCCAGATTTTGAGCCCAATTCTTTGCCCTTTAACCAGTGATTCTCTATTTAGCTGCATATCAGAATTGTCTGGAGTTTTGAAAAAATACTGTTGCTGAGTGTTGTCTCCAGAGATTCTGATATTATTGGCCTGGGGTGTGGCCCCAAACACCAGGGTATTCAAAAGTCCTAAGTATTTAATGTCCAGTCGGAATGGAGAGGCACTGCTCTCTTAGGGAAACTTTACTATAGAGACAGTCTAAGGGGAGAAGCATGATTCGATTATATCTGAAATAAAGGAGTTATTTAACTTCACAAGTGACTTTCTTCATAAATTATCTCTCTCCTGGCAAAGTGTGGAAGTCCATTTATATAGGTTTGGGAGTCCTTAACATAGAGATGGAAATTGAAGCCATGGCCCTTGCAAAGCATGTAGTGAGAAGAGAAAAGGTGAAGGATGGAGCCCTGGGGAGTATATTTAAGAGATGTGCAGAGGAAGAGCAGAAGACCTATGGTAAAGGTTACTTCCTGCATTTTAAAAGGCAAAGTGCCACTGAAAGGTCAGGTGGGAGAAGACCTGAAAAGGGTCCAGTGGATTCAGCAAAAAAGTTCTCATGAGAACCTTCCTGAGAGAACACCCAAGAAGTAGTGCTGCTAAACCAGATTTCAGTGATTGAGGCAAATGTGGGAAGGGAGGAAGTGGATACGATCTCTACGGAGCTTTTTCAGAAAGTTTGGCTTTAAAAATGTGTCAATACACTTTCATCTATGAGCATGGGAATACCCAGATAAAAATGATTCAGACCATAGAGTCACTCCCATTCAATACACACACACACACACACACACACAGACCCGCACACAACATGTAAGAAACACACAACTTAAGACTCCAGTTGGTTTCTCTGGGATATTCTTAGCCACCTTTCACGTCATAAGATGGTAGAAGCATCTCCAAATGCCACTTCATCACATGACAACGTCTAGAGGGACAGCCCTCTTCATGTGCTTCCCTCCTTTTATCAGAGACAAAACCCTCCTAAAAATCCCCAGCAGACTTGCCTTAATGATTCAGTGGCCCTAACACTCACTTTCCACTCCCCCAGCTACAAATGTACATCTGGCATGTTTTCCCCTTTATAATGGGAGGTAGCTCTGCTTTCCAGGGAGAAGAGGGGAGGATTAAGCTGCCTACCAAGGCAACCAAGAGTTCCAGGGAGGGTGTGGAGGAGTGTGGTAGCCAGACACCGGTTTAATGCAAGGTTTTTGCTTGTTTGTTTTAACATGGTTGAAACTGAGCATGTTTAAATGCTTTTCACAGAAAAAATTATAATCATAGCTGTGAGGTGCCTCTGATTATTGGGTGCAGTGGAACATAAAACATGAGAAACAGACAGGCATCTCTTCCATTTTCACTGGAGGGAAGGAGGAATAGAAGAGGGTGGACGGGTGAGTGCGTAGGTGTGCTGGGAAGTAGAGGGTATTTCCATGGAATGGCTTTGGCTTTTTCCCTGTGAAGTAGGCAGCCGAGTCATCTGCTGAGGGCCAGAGAGTGTAGACAACACACAGCACAGTTGTCCAGGCAACACAGGACTTCCACATGGTTTTTAAGGGCATAGTTGAGGTTGGCTGCCTTAAATCTAAAATTACTCTAATCAGAGACATTTATGTTTTTTTCCCCCTCCAGCTGCACTAGACACCTGGCCACAGGTGTTGAGAAAGCAGAAGGGTTAGTATTTTAGGGGACTTTCTGCCCAGGTGTGGGATAAGAGAACTGAAGATACTTTCACAAGATTGACCGCAATGATAGAACACAGAATCTAAGCTGGAAGAAAGTGAAAGCGAGAGAGGAGATCCACCGAGAAGGAGTCAAGAGACCAAAGAGTCGGAGACACTGAAGTGACCCAGGGACTGATGCACTGACCAGGAGTGAGAGATTTAAAGGGATTGGAGGAGGAGGCTTACTAAATGGTCCATCTGGGCCTATTTCAAATACAGTGCCATTCTGGGTGTTGCCAAAGTCCAGAATGTTGCATTGGAATGAGTGGCTGAAGCACAATGAAGATCAATAAATAAGAAGTGATGGTTATTGGCTGTGTCATCTATGTGGCCAATTTGTAAAAATGGAGGTGTATGAAAAAGCACCTTTCTTACTTCAGGGGACTTTTGAGTCCCCTGGGGATCTTATTAAAATGCAGATTGTGATTCAGTAGATCTATGGTGAGGACTGAAGCTCTGCATTTCTAAGAAGTTAGCAGGTAATGCCCTGCTTGTGGTCCAGGAACCACACCCTGAGCAGCAAGACACTGGAAAATCCTATCATTGACCTGATACAGACATAGTCTCTTCTTTATTTAAACAATCTTCTACCCTCCTCACTGACAAACTCGATGACAAACCTAGACTGCAAATTAAAAAGCAGAGACATTACTTTGCCAACAAAAGTCCATCTACTTAAAGCTATGATTTTTCCAGTAGTCATGTATGGATGCGAGAGTTGGACCATAAAGAAAGCTGAGTGCCGAAGAAATGATGCTTTTGAACTGTGGTGTTGGAGAAGACTCTTGAGAGTCCCTGGGACTGCAAGGAAATCCAACCAGTCAATTCTAAAGGAAGTCAGTCCTGAATATGCATGGGAAGGACTGATGCTGAAGCTGAAACACCAATACTTTGGCCACCTGATGCAAAGAACTGGCTCATGTGAAAAGACCCAGATGCTGGGAAAGACTGAGGGTGGGAGGAGAAGGGGATGACAGAGGATAAGACGGTTGGATGGCACGTCCAACTTGATGGACATGAGTTTGAGCAAGCTCCAGGAGTTGATGATGGACAGGGAAGCCTGGCATACTGCAGTCCATGGGGTCACAAAGAGCTGGACATGACTGAGCAACTGAAATGAACCGAACCATCCTCAAGGGGGTGGTCCCTAGAAAATGTGTTCTATGTGGTCCCACCTGTTGACTCTTGGGGATGGAGGACCTTATGCAACTAGAGATCAGTCTATAATCTGGACTGAGCCCATTGAAATTTCTCATGAGAATCTGAACTCAAAGACGAGAGACTGAGCCCCCCAAGCAGTGGTGGGCACTGGAGCTATAATCCATTTTCCCTGAGTTTAGCTACAAACCCAAACTAAAGCCATTGGTTTATTGAAGTTTTGGGTGAGTAGCAGTCATGAGGAAACTGGGTTTTAGGAAAAGGAATGGAACAGAGGCACAGAAAATTCTCAACCTCATCAATTGAGGTTGATTACCTCTGCCCTAAAACCTTGATGTCACCATCTACAAGCTATGTAATCTTGGGAAAGTTATCTAACATCTAACCTCTCTTGAGCTCCTTCCAATATAGAAAGTGAAGATGGTAATAGTAAATGGAACTAGAATATCTAACTTCACCCTTTAAAAAAATAATTGAATAGAGAATATTTAAGACACCTGGCAAGTAAGTTTCCAAATGGTTGCTTGCTTGAATGCTCCCTTGAATGACACGAGACAAGAGAATAAGCAGCTAAAGAGCCAGAGGGTCACTATTCCTGACTCAACCTTCCTCCTCAAATACACCCTACATGAATATCTAGTCTCTCTGGCCTGTCTTCTTGACTCTGCTCTTCACCTTGGCTAATGTATGCTCTTTTTTTTTGGGGGGGGGGGGTGATTTAAAACACTCCTTGGGGAGGCTTTCCCTGCCACCAGAATAGGGTGAGTGCATCTCCATAGTCTGGGGTTTTCCTGATGGCTCAGTGGTTAAGAATCCATCTGCCAATGCAGGAGATGCCAGAGACACTGGTTTGATCCTTGGGTCAGGAAGATCCCCTGGAAAAGGAAATGGCACCCACTCCAGTATTCTTGCTGGGATAATCCTATAGACAGAGGAGCATGGCGGGCTACAATCCGTGTGATTGCAAATGTTGCAGGGAGGGAGCCAATTCTGACTCCATGTTGGAAACTGTTTCTTTGACCTGGCTTTATTATTATAATCATACTCAATGGCTTGTTTAGAGGAACCTGCCCCTCTGCTTGACTGTAAACTAATGTGCCTTTGTTCAGTTTGAGGAGAGATTGTTTGTCCCTGCCCACCTGTGAATAGAAGAGATTAACACACCCTTTCTAAAGGCTGGACATCCCTTTGGAGATGTTTTGCAAGACTGAAGAAACTTTCACTTTACTTTCCCACTGCCTCTCCCTCTCTAGTCTGCTTTTTGACTTTAGTTCCTCATTGCTTCTTTCTCTCTGATCTATAAAAGAACCTGGCATCCAGACCCCAAAAGATGGCTATTTTGAGGCGCTACTCTGCCATCTTCTCAGTCTGCCGGCTCCCGGATTAGTCTCTTCCTTGCCGCAGCATCTCGTCTCTCGGATTCACTGGCCTATCCTGCAGTGAGGAGAGCAAGCTTGGACTCGGTAACAGAGTCAGACATGACTGAGGAAGCATTCAAACAAGCAACCATTTGGAAACTTACTTGCCAGGTGTCTTAAATATTCTCTATTCAATTATTTTTTTAAGAGTGAAGTTAGATATTCTAGTTCCATTTACTATTATCATCTTCACGTTTTATATCAGAAGGAGCTCGAGAGGTTAGATGTTAGATAACTTTCCCAAGATTACATAGCTTGTAGATGGTGACATCAAGGTTTGAGGGCAGATATAATCAACCTCAAAGCTTGTGCTATTAGTCACTCCACTGTGTCACGTGTCTTTCTATGCCACTCCAGCCTCATGGCTGGACCATGACTGTCTCCTGATGACTGTATTACTCTATTTGGTGGTTGCCTGGTACTGAGCAGGTTCTCAGAAGTATTGTTGAATGAATGTGGCCGCCTGTGAGTGAATAAAACTACTTATTGGGTCAAACGTCTAATAGAACTGGGTGCAAGCTTGTGTAGCACTCCTCTTAGAACAAAAAGTCCTGACAAAGAGAAGATCCATAACATACACAGCTGGTAGATCGATACGCTCCACACCTGATTCTACTGTAGCTTTGTGGTTCTTAGTCCATCCCTTATCCTAATCCTTTGTCCTAAACTCTAGAGGGACCACGTGGAAATTTGGCTTGGATTCTAAGTGTTACAGGGCTACAGTGTTCCAACACGCGCTCTCCCTGCGGACAAACTAAGCTGCTTCAGTGTAGCAGCTGTAGTGTCCGGGTTCCCTAGCGTGGTTGCATTTGTTCCCTAGTACTTACAAAGGCTCCCAATGTAGAGTGACGCTGGGTTGCCTAGGGTGCCTGTCCACCTCCGGTTCTCCAGCTTCAAACCCGAAGAGGCTGACATACGACGCATTTTTCCTCTGCGGCTACGCATACGCTTCTCAGCAGCATCACCAGCAGGATGAGTGGACAAGTCGAAGAAAAACCTAAGCACGGATTACCTCTTGACCCTCTCTGTCCACGACATAGGTTCCCTATCACAGAACAAACCAGACAAACACACAAACATGATAAACAACTAATTTATCAACCACTCCCTTTCCATCCTAGTGGTGCAAAGACCGGCGTGGTTAAAGCAGGCTGGTTGTTTTTAAGAAGATTTCAGCCCACTGCGAGGCTATCTTCCCGAGATGTGCTCTGCCCACGTGGGTCGCGCAAGCGCTAATTACCAGGAGCCAGAGAAAGCGGGGAGCCGGGAGATCCGCTGCCTCGAGGGGAATAAACAGGCACCTCTAGAAATAAGGCTCCGTAGCCAATGCGGCGCCCCGGCGTGCGGGATTGGCGGCCTCGGCCGTGACGTGGCCTGGGCGGGCCGAGTCGGTTTGCGACAGTGGCCGCGGGTCCCGGCCGTGGGAACGGACCGGGGACCCGCCGCGCAGCACAGTCTCGCCGCCCGCGCGGAAGGTCTCTCTCTTTCCCCGACGCCTGGCACCGCATCCCCGCGCCGACGTGGACCGGGACCCGCGCTCCCCAGTGCGGCCAGGACTCCCGAGCGTGCGGGCGGCTGGAGACGCCGAGGTTTGGCCTGCGGGCGCGGGGCGGCTCCCGGAGGGTGGCCCAGCGGTGCGGGCCGAGGCAGGATCCCCGTCTTCCGCCGCGAGAGCGCGCCGGCCCGGGGGTGCCGGCAACACCTGAGCGGGGATCCGAGCTGCTCGGCGCGGCCGCGACCTGATCCCGCAGCGCCGCGGGAGGGGCAGGCGGAGCGCTGGGCTCTGCACCCGGAGCTTCACTACTCCGGCCGCTGCCCGCGGGGGCGAGAGGGGCGGAGCGGTGCGGAGGGCTGGTAATGCCTTCTCCCGGGAAAACTTTTCCCCGCCTTCGAGCGTGGAGGGATCTTTGCTCCCCAGAACATTTAGAAAGCTCGGGAAATGGTCGTGTCCCAGAGCGGAGCGGCGAGGGCGGGGAAGCGGGGAGCGCCGGCCAAGCCGATTTGCATCGCGAGCTGCGGAGACAGCCGGGCGGCCCGGGGCGCTGAGATTGGGGGAAGCGGGAGCGGCCGGGCGGGGCGGCCTCGAGGTGTTGTTTCCTTTCACTTCCTGCGGCAGCTGCTCACGATGAGGAGGGGAGAGAGGCTCGGGCGGAGCGGCCTCGTCCCGCGGGTCTGAGCGCCACCCCCGCCGCCGGGACTCCGGCCTCCCTGGGCTTCGGCGATGAGCGCTCGGTGACCGGCGGCGCCGCGAGTCGTAGACCCGGGACTCCGGGAGGCAATGCTGGCTCGGGGACAGTGAAGAAACCCTAAAATGGAGGACTTTTCCACCAGGACCTACGGCACAAGTGGCCTGGACAACAGACCTCTGTTCGGAGAGACGTCTGCCAAGGTGAGTGCGGCCCCGGACGCGGGGCTCAGTGGCGTGTCTGTCCAACTCCCCGCCCCCGGGACCCGGAGCCCTGCGGGGTCCTTCTGCGGGCCCCTGGAGGGCACTTGCAGCAAGAACCCCCTTCATCCCTCTCAGGATCCTCGCCTTGCCCCTCGGCTCCCTCTTTGGGACAGGATTGGCCGAAAGCCTTTGAAGATTGAGGGTGGAGAAAAGTTCAGAAAGTTCTGGACTATTAGGGGCCCTAAACCGGAGTGCGGAAGCTCGCTCTCTGCCTCGCCTCCCAGCTGGGTGGTCAGGCTGTTTGCACATCCGCTGGTCCACCTGGCGTGCTGACTTTCAAGAGGCTTCTGAGGCTTCCGTAAGGGCCCAAGAGTGGTGCTTCTGATCTGTGTTTATCTAGAGCCCGTAAGGGTTTACTGCTGAGGCAGCCAAGCAGAGAAAAAGAGGAGAGGCATGAAATTAGGGTTCCTTTGATGGGGCTCCATTCCAGGAAGTGATCAAAGGGTCTCAGACCCATACACGCTCTAGTGCCATATTTCAGGCTTTAAAAAAGTATAATGTCCTCTTACAAGCTTAATCCTGTGATGTCGTGGGCCAGTAATTGAAGAGAGCTCTTTTCCTGTCCCCAGCATTAACTTTCTGAGTTGTTTGGGCAAGATTAGCCTGTTTTTGTTTTTTTTTGTTTTTTTTTTTCAGTTAGAAAGCGACATTGGTGATCTTTGACCCCTGGCAAAGTACTCTCAGTCTCTCTTAGAAAGTAGGGCACATGGAGTTCAGAGCTTCCTGGGTTTCTCCGCTCAGGTAGGGACCTCTTTAGCAGAAAGGACAGAAAGCTTGTCCAGCTGACAACCTGGGGCATGACCCTGAATTTGGAAGCTTCCAGTCTGCCAGGAGACCACTGCTTTTTTTTTTTTTTTGCCTCCCTGTGGATTTTGCTTTCTCTTCTAAGTGTCTTTACAAGAAAATGTTTTAAGCTTGATGTCTAGGAAGATGCTTCTTGTTTATTGTGTGGCTTTTGCATAATCCCAGAATCCAATAGATATTCCTATTTCTGCTAACATTGTTTTTCTTTTATTTTATTTTTGGCCGAATGGCTGGTGGGATCTTAGTTCCCTGACCAGGCATTGAACCCAGGTGCTCTCTCATCGCTGAGGAGTCAACCATAGGACTGCCATGGAATTCCCATCTGCTAACAGTATTGTGATAGGCCTGCGGGGGGAGGGTAGGGTCCAAGGAATCCAGGCAGATGGCAGAAATATGTAAGCACACGTGAGGCAGCTGGATCTGTGCTATGACGGGGCATAGAGGGGGCATGTTAGGGGACAGGGGAGATAGTAGTCCATTTGTGAAGCTTGGGAAGATCTTAGAGGATGGAATTATGCCAGGGTCCAGCCCCAGCAGGATCCAGGGGAACCCTCAGGATGAATGGTGTCGGCGAGACAGAGACACGTAGGACCGGCCTTGATAGGGCCAAGTCTGCGAGGGAGAGAGAGAGAGAGAGAAGGAAAGAGACCAGACCAGGAATATGCAGCAGAGTCTGGCAGTTGCTTTATTTTTCATCGTAGCCTTTATACCCTAAGTTGGTACATTTCTAAGGGGCAGATAAGTATACAGACTTAGTTTAACATTATATCAGCTTGTCCTTCACGAAACCAGGTGTGCTCTGTATTTTTTTGTTTATGAGAGTCTTTTCCCATAGATTTTTTGTACATTATCTTCTGGCCTTGAGGTTAGCAGAAAACAGAAAAGTGGCAGTCTCATGGTACAGCAAGTTGTAACATAATAGAAATACAATCCTGTTAACATAAAAATCAGTCTTTTTGCAGAAATTCTCAGCTAAATTTATCTAAAAAGTTTAACACACAAAGACTCTGCGGCTCTGGTGAGGCAGCCCCTGTTTAGCACTCTTGGTTAAAATTAACAATTATCTTATTGTTTTTACACTAGGGCTAAACTCTTATTTTACTAGATCTTTAACTATATTAACAATAGTTTCCACTGCACAACCTCAGCACATTAACATCAATCAAACGTTGATCTAATAACCACTTTTAAAACGATATCTTTTGTATTTTCTAATAGGGCTTCCTCACCCCTCAAAGGGCTCTGTGCCTATTAGGGCCTTTTTTAAGGTTAATCTCTATGTATAATATCTTTTGGCCTTCAGGCCTGTTGACAATTTATGGCTTGCACCTGGTGCAACTTTAAGCAACTTCAGTAGCCGACCCTGTCTTATTTGTGGTTAATCTATTTTCTTTCTATTAGGTGTCATCTCCAAGGGAACTAGATAGGATTACATTTTTACAGAACAGAAATGCAAAGGATTGCAAAAACAGCAGATATGGCACAAAACAGGCTCTTAGTCTAAAAGTTAATTACCTGCAAGAAGTCGCCAGCTAATCTCTATCTAAACTATTTTCTATTAGGCACATTTGTGGCTATAATATTTGTGGAGCTTTTCTCACCCCGCGAAGGGGCCTATGCTTAATAGTTTCTTTTGTTAGCGTACTGTGCTTAGGATGTTTAGAACAATCATGAGCATTTTGTGCAATGAGAGCACACACTTATCACACAAGCCAGAATGCCAGCAAAAGGGTTTGAACTGAAGCATTTCCTTCATCCCTGGCCCCTTCATAGGGTACCAGCGTCCCGGAGATTTATTAATTAGGGTTTTAAGTTGGTCTTCATTCAGTGAAAGAGGAGCAGGAGAGCTCTCGGCAGGCAACACAAGAATCCGCAGCAGGGCAAACAAGAACAACAGCAGAAAAGGGTGGAGGATATAGGGTAGGGTAGAGGCCGAGGCCAACCTGGAGGGTCCCTTATCCTAGACGGCCTTGCCTGTCAGGTATTTCCCTCGTGACCTCGTCATGGATGGGGTCCCGGACGGCCTTGCCTGCCCGGTATTTTCTTCATGACCTCGTCACGGGCGGGACCTCCCATAACGTCTCCCGACAGAATTCTCCATTCTGAGCGTTTGGTAGCCTTTAGCTTTCAGATATGAAGGCCCCTACATTGGGGGTTGACTGGAAGAGGATTTGGGGCCTGGAGGGTAGAGGCAGCTGACTGCTTGAAGGGATCAGATTGCCCCCCCCCCTTTTTTTTAATATTTTTTTGTTTATTTGGCTGTGCGGGGTCATATTCGAAGCTCACAGGATTCTTAGTTGGGGCATGTGGGATCTAGTTTCCTGACCAGGGATCAAACCTAGGTCTCCTGCATTGGGAGCAGAGTCTTAGCCACTGGACTACCCAGTGGCTGCCCAGCTGGCCTGAGAATGAAGAGGTTCAGTCTCTCCTCCACATACCTTGGTGCACAAAGGGTTGTGGGGTTCTGGTGATGCAGACCTGACCTCCTTTAGCCCCTTAATACTGATGTACAGGAATCGATAAGGGACTTATTGATTTATAGAGACACTTAGAAATATTGATGTTTTCTGACTCACTTGGGCCTAAGTAGTCAATGACTATAAGTTTCCCTATTGCCTATGATCCACTGCTCACTTTGGTAGCACATATACTAAAATTGCCTATGATCCATTTGAAATCCATCCAAGAATTTGACTATTCCAAATACATCTGTTTATCACAGATTTATTTAATCAAATAGCGTATACTCTCAACATTACTTATCTAAAATCAGTTTTAGATCTCATAACAGTAGGACCAGCTACTCAGAGAAAAAAAAATGAAGAACAATATATATTTCCAGATCTCTCAGAATTCCTCCCTTTAGCTTCTTCTGTAGGGCTGACAAGGTGATTGGACATATGGAAATTAAACAGAATGGAGAAAGGAGAGAGACTTTGGCCTTAGGATAGGAAGAAACATCATGTTTCATATAAATTGTCGTATTTGAGGAAGAAGAGGCATCTGTCTTTAATGACGGCAAATGATTTATTTGGGATGTGAGCGAGCAGGGCACAGGATGGGACCTCAGTAGTGAAAGGACAGGACATGTTACAGTGGAGCCATTCCCATGGAGGACAGTCACTGCCAGCCGGGTGGCTTCCTGGGGACCTTCGGAAACTGTTGATGGCCGCTGTGTGAGTTTGCTCCCAGAGATTCCCTGGAAACTGGACACAACAGCCAATTCATTAATGAACTGTCGCCTTTGAGTAAAAAATCCAGAAAAGGGAAAGCCCACTTTCTGTCCTAGTCTGACAGATCTTCTGAGCTTTTAGTCCTCTTCATTGCCTTCTAATGACTGACCATAGATAGCCTCGCACTTTGAAGCCTAGAAAGGACCAGAGGTTGAGGTCTAGTCTCTAACTCTGTGGCCAAGATGACTGAAGCCCACAGAGCGGAGTCGGGAGGGAAGTGGTGGTTCCTGAGGGCCAGGCAGCGTGCCCTGCATCCAGCGTCACCTTGTTTGATCCCCCAGTTCCTTTGTGCGATGGATGTTGTCACTCCTTTCGCAAGCAGGGAAGCTGAACTACAAAGCAGGCTATGTGTTCAGTCACGCAACTGGTTCTCCTCTGGCGATGTGTCATGAGTTGACTAGGACAGTAAATGTTGACTTTCGCAGTCTGGGTCACATGCTCCAGGAAGCACTGTGGGCATTCACATACTTGGTCCTTTCACAGGAAATAGGTGAATATATATGCCCAAAGTCATGGAGTAAGTGAAAGATACTAGAATCTGCCGTAGAACAAGAAATACACGACCCAGCAGGTCTGGAGCAGTGCCCGCATGGGCAGTCCCTAAAGGAACTTCTGTCTTTACATCCTGTTTTCAGTTACCAAACCCTGGATTTATTCAGTTGTTAGCATGATATTATAGCAATAACTTTATAGATACAGCCTTGGAGTGAATGGCAAAGCGAAATAGTTCTCTGTTGTTACATAAATGTCTAAGGGATAATAGACAAAAGCCGAGATACTCATTCCTTGATACCTTTGGAATTTTATATTGCTAGGTGGGCTGTCTTACCCACCCTGGTCTGAATATCCAGGTGTATTTCTCATCTGTTTTTATTTCATCCCAGTTCTGGGATGCAGTACATCTCTTTCAGGGAAAAAACAAATGTGGCACAAATGATACGATAATATGATGTGTCTGAGGTTTCTGAGCGTGTGCTGTTGATTAGCATTTTCTGAATTTTGAGCACTACCCCAATAGAAATATAAGGTGAAGCATGTATGAGATTTTAAGTGTCCTAATAGCCATATATTTAAAAAGTGTAAACAGATGCAGTTAATTTCAGTAATATACTTTATTTCCATACATCTAAAATACTGTCATTTCAGTACGTACTCAATATGAAAGGTGGAGACATTTTTACGTACTTTTTTTGAACTAAGCCTTTGCAATCCAGTGTGCATTTTCACTCAGAGCCCATCTCAGTTTGGAATAGCTGTGTTTCAGCTCCTCAGTAATCACACGGAGCTTGGTACTTCAGTCTGCAGTTCTAAAGCAAGTGAATTTTTAGTCATGGTAGTTCCACAGTCCTGTTTGTGAAACATTTTTCTTTACCGCGGGACTTCTCAGAACCTTTAATGTGCTCGTTTTCCTTGAGAGTCTAGTTGGAGAAGGGGGATGGTACATCGTGCTCCTTTGGTGGCTGACCTCTTAGCATTGGCACAATCATTGCCTTACTGGAGTCCTACCCTGCCTGCCTCCACCCACCGCAGATTTGAACTGAGTGTCTACAGAACTCCCTTCAGGAAATGTCACTCTAGGAATCTCTTCCTTGCTCCTCCCTTCCTAGTATGAACTATACCCTGGAGGTATTTGTCCCTCTCTTGGCCACAGCTGCCTGTAAAAAGTTTCCTTTGGGCCATCTGTCTGTCTGGGTAATGAAATGCTTTGAGTTATCCTCAGGGCTTGTGCGTTGATGTTGATTTCCTGATTTGCTAGCTGGCTGCAGAATCATGTGAAATCAGTTTTAGCCAGTGGATGGGTGAAGCTGTGGGAACAAGGAGGATGGTTCTGTCTGGGGTGGAAGGTAAACCCGCCTCCCACAGCCAGTGCAGTGGGCCGGGGTGGGAGGCTGGCAGGGGGGAAGGGAGGGGTAAGCGAAAACGCACAGTGGATTACAAAGGCTTGGTACCAAAAAAAGATGTAAAAATCTCTCCACTCTTCGTATTGAGTACGTACTGAAATGACAGTATTTTAGATGTATGGAAATAAAGTATATTACTGAAATTAGCTGCATTCCCTTCATGGAATGCAGCAAAAGCCAGTTCCTGGACCAGCCTCTTCTGTTGGTTTTCACTAATAATAAATGATTCATCCTCTAAGAAGGGTGGTGACCCTTCTATCCCTTTGTTCCTACTTGGATGTGATATAAGAAGAGTGAGCGATACTGGAGGAAGGCGCCTACACTGGCCTCATAATATGGAGGGGCTCTCCATGTAGCGAGCAAGTGAGTGGGTACTGAGGCTGAGGTCTTTAGTACCAAAGGCAAAAAGTTTCATGTTCTATTGCATATTCCTGAATCCTTACCTCCCCTCCTTGCAAAAGAAGTCAAAAAACAAAAAGTGAAAAACGGGTCTTTTGATGACCTGTAGTCAAATTCAGACAGTTCAGATTTGGAGCATTTGACTTTGCAAATAACTGTGTTAAGGTTAGGGTCGCTTCTTGCCTTTTGCGGGTGGGGGTGAGGGTTGCTGCTTCCTTAAGGACAAAGCCGTGGTTAGGGGTGTTGGGTCTGCCTGCCGCCCTCCCCCTGCCCAGGGCCCCAGGGCCTCTCGACTCTTGCCTTTTGACACAGCCTCCTCCCGGTGATTCTCTGAGCACACCTGTCTCCTCTCCCTCAAAGTGGAGCTAGTCTCTCCAAGGATGGATCCGTTGTCCCCGGGGCTCTCACCCAGCCTGCCAAACCACTTTTAGTTGCCGTTTCTTGTGCTAGAGAGATGGTTCCAGGTGATAGATGCCAGGACTGGGAGGTTTCTGAGGGATGGGCTCAGGCGATTGTATGTTGAGAAAGCTCATCCAAGGATGCTGGTGCACAAGGAGGCTGACAGCCCTGGTCTTAACTCTGCTCTCTGATGCCCGGTCTGGGCTGGCCCCTCTCCTTGGGCCTCTTTCTGTGCGTGGGCTGCCTTCCTGGTCTCTTCTACTTTCTGTAGCACACTCTCGCCCCCAAATACCTGCATCCTGGTTCGTCTGATTTTCTACCTTAGGGCCTTCCTTTCTGCCCAGCCTACATCCATGCTTCTCTCCTTTGAGCCTGGTGGTCAGAGATGCCTCCTGGTATTCTCTGCTTGTGCTGTGAGGGGTTCATATAGGTCTTGCCTTCCCGGCCAGAGTCTACACTCCTTGAGGGTAGCAGCCAATTGCTTTATTTCTCCAGCCTTTTTAGTGCTTGGCACAATGTCTTACCTAGTTCTGGATTTTATGTTTTTTTGTTGTTGTTGTTGAAGTTTAGTTGATGTGCAATATTATGTGAGTTGCAGGTATGCAATAGATTTACAATTTTTGTTTTTTTTTTTTTTAATTAACTTATTTATTTAGCTGTGCGAGGTCTTAGTTGCAGCATACAGGATCTAATTCTCTGATCAGGGTTGGAGCCCCGGCCCCCTGCATTGGGAGTGCAGAGTCTTAGCCACTGGACCACCAGGGAAGTCCTGAAATTTACAGTTTTAAAGGTTATATTCCATTTATAGCAATTGTAAAATATTTGCTATATTCCCCATATTTTACAATATATCCCTTATTTTATACCTCATAGTTTGTACCTCTACATCCCCTACTCCTGTCTGGCCCCTCCTTCCTTCCCTTTCCCCACTGGTAAATGCTAGTTTGTTCTCTCTGTCTATGTCTGCTTCTTCTTATGTTCTTGGGTATGTTAAGTTTTAAGTGAAGTGAGCATCTAGCATCACCAAAAAGTAACCTACTTTCTTGGGACCTCCTGAACCATCAGCAGAAGATGGGGTCTGGTGTTCAGAAACCTGGGGTGCTGGGTACCAACAGGCTCTTGTGCAGTTAAGGGCATCACTCTCTCCTCTCCTTGCTGAGCCCATAAACATATTACAATACTATGTAAAAACTTAAACTGAGGCCTGGTCTCTCAGAAGCTGGTGGTTTGCTGTGTTTTTCTTTCCGTAGACAAGGTTTTCACAGCTCAACAGACTGGGTCTACTAGTCTTTTTTTTTCCCCTTAGGTTCAGTCCATAGTTTGTGTGTAGATATAATGACCATGGGGCTTCCCTGGTGCCTCAGTGGTAAAGAACCCACCTGCCAATGCAGGAGACGCACAAGACGTGGGTTTGATTCCTGGGCCTGGAAGATCCCCTGCAGCAGGAAATGGCAACCCCTTACAGTATTCTTGCCTGGAAAATTCCATGGACAGAGGAGCCAGTCGGGCTGTAGTCTACCGGGTTGCAGAGAGTTGGACACGACATGACTGAGCACCCATAATGACCATATTTTTTTGTGCTGCCATGGAGACACTTGGGTTGACAAACTTAAGTGTCCCGGTGGGGATGATGGAATGCATTTGAAATTGGGTTGCTCTTGAAAGGGGGGCCAGGCTCTGGGACCCACTCAACTCACACTCATCTCTGAGGACCTAATCCCATTGGTGAATGACACCCCATTAGACGTGGTGGAAAGAATACTAATAGCATGTCAACAGCCGTTTACTGACCCTTGTAAATGTCACGCTGTTCTAGGACTTTACTGTAATATATCTGAATCTTTATGGCATCCCCGCATGTTAAACTGTTGTACAAATATGGAAACTTTGGCTGCAGTGTTCCATGATGTACCTGAGGTCATAGGCAGGCATGTGGCAGGAGAAAACACAGATAGTGGGTCTGTCATGATCCTGATGTCCTCGCCCTTGTTCTTGGTCTCCCAGTTCTGAAGGTAGGAGCACATAAAGGCCTGGCACTTCTGGGACTTCCTTGGTGGTCCAGTGGTTTGGACTCCATGCTTCCAATTCTTGGGGGGGGTGGGGTATGGGTTCCATCAGTGATCTGGGATATCCTGCATGCTGTGTGGTGAGGCTAAAAAACAGAAGAAGAAAAAAAAGAAAAGGATCCAGCACTTCCTATGGTACCAGCGCTAGGGATCATTTTGTCCCCTAAACATGTGGAGTAGGTCTGTTTTCTATTTTTACTGTGATCTCATTTCCCTAAGTGATGTTTCAATGAAAATAATATATTTCAAGTGTGCCTCACAGTGAGGAGGAGAATCTGGCAGGAAGGGTATCACAGAAATATTCACAAGTGAAAGATGCTTCAGAATGTGAATCTGTGAAATAGGGGAGATGTTTCAAGGCGTCCATAATGTCTCCTTTCTCTGGAAGGGCCTGAGGCAGAAGTGGGCGTTCAGAGCTATAGGCGGCTGTGGAGGCCCTGGTGTGTTTGAGACGGCGCTCAGAGCAGGAGAGTTGGCGAGTGTGGGTGTGTGTGAGTCTCATAAGCTTTCCTCACGTGCCTCTGCCCCTGGGGTTCTCTCTGAAGCCTGGGGACAGCAGCCCTGTGATCGGAGCTCCCCGTTTCCCAGAGTTATCCGGGGAGGCTGACTGGCCCCTGGCTTCACCCCAGGGATGCTGGTTGCCTCTGGCCACAGCTTTGGGGGACACTCCTGTCTCCTCAGGACCACGCAGCTGTGGGGGTTCCCGAGGAGACCCACCGGCAGGGCCTGACTTTTCTTGCTTCCACCAAACCCAAACCTCCTCCCACATGTCGGGTCCTCTCAGCGTCTCTGTCCCTACGTGACTGCCCCTGGGGCTTCTGACTGGGCCACTGCCACAGCTTTCCTGACGAGATGTTTTCCACTGCGACTTGGAAGAAGAAAAGGGAAATCACTTCCGCGAGTTGGCCTTTGGTTTCTGGTATCAGGACACAAAGCTGTGATGCGAAATGTAAACCTTTGCACGCGGAATTGCAGGATGCGGCCCACGGGGCCTGAATCCCTCAGTCCCAGTTGACAGTGGGAGGAAGTGTGGGCTCCTGGTATATTTAATGCGTGGTGACTGGATTGCCTTTCTCCTCTCTCCCTCACAAGAAAAGATGATCGTCCTTCCGGGACCTGAGGGTCTTGTGAGCTAGGAGGACTGACGTGGGGTGGAGCCCTGTAAGGACAGGAGGCATAGAGTTCCGGGGAGCACGGAAGAAGGGGATATTTATTCTACTGGGGGCATCAGGACAAAGGACTTTCGATTCTTAGGCCCAGGAACGTGAGTCAGATTTGACAGGAGGAGGTGACTGGGAATCCCAAGCCGGGTTGAAGGGTTGGGAGCAGGAAAATGCCAGAAAGGGGAGGGAACCTAGTGTTCCACTGTGAGCAGACTCTGGAACTTGGAGTTGCTATATGAAGTACACTTCTCTTCTGGAGGCTGGCAGTGGTCCAGTGTGCATGTGATGTGCATGTGATGTATGCTTTGTGTGCATACTGTGTCCCAGGGAGTGTGCTGTGTGCTACAGTGTATCTTTTCTTTTTCTTTTTTTAATTTTATTTTTTGCTGCACAGGGTCTTCGCTGTGGTGCATAGGCTTAGTAGCTGTGGCATGTGGGCTTAGTTGCCCTACAGCGTGTGGGATCTTGGTTCCCTGACTGGGAATTGAATCTGCGTCCTCTGCACGGACAGGCAGCTTCTTAACCACTGGGCCACCAGGGAAGTCCCGAGAGTGTATCTTTTCTTATGGAGCATGTGTGTACTGCATAGAGGAGAGAAAGGTGCTAAACAAGTCCTTGTTCTTCCCTCTCTCCTCCTTATTCAGCTTCAGTCATCCTAGCCTTCTTTGTTTTCTTCTAGTTTCCAAGCTGACACCTGCCTCAGGGCCCTTGCAAGTGCTATACTGCCTGGTTTGCAGTACCCGTCTCCTAGATCCTCGGGTGTCTCGTTCTTTTTTCTTAAAAAGGTCCCTGCTCAAACAGGAGGATTCCTTGACCTTCTTTTTTAAAAATAGCCCCCCAACTCCACCCTGAGCACTCTTTACTTACCCTGTCTTAGTTCCTGACTTCCTCACACTTGGCATGTGAAAAGGGTGGAGAATGGATGCTGAACATCAGAATGGAGAGCGGGGTGGACAGAAGGTTCTTCTGATGTTGGAGGAGCTGAGATCTGGGGGCCAGAGGTGGACTCCACCAGGGAGAGATTCAGCACAGAGAGTAGGATAGAGGTAACTAATAAGACCAGGGTTTGGCAGAGGAGCCAGCTGCCCCCCAGTCCTCTTCAGGCTGGAGGAATGGGGGGGAATCCTCTTTCTTGGGCATCTTTTATTTTATAAGGATCTCTGCTGATGGACAGGCTTCAAGAGTGAGATTGTAAACCTGAGCTGAGGTGGAGCTTCAGTCTGCTTCCTGGAGAGAGACAGGGACAATCAACCCAAAATGAAAGGCCATGAAAATACAGCGAAGGCCCAGCCGTGAACATGTGAACTTGTAGTAAACCAGTTAGTTTGTTCTTTCAGCTAATATTTGAATATCTCGTATATGCTAGGAATATATAAAAGGGGAATGACCCGCATCCCCGCCCACTGGTGCGGTGGCATTTTGTTTGGTTAAGAGGAACGTTGTCTCCACCCTGGGTGGTGGCAGCTCCCACAACCACATGGCTTGGCCTGGTCTGAGTTAGACAGAGCTCTCCCGCCTCTGGGTGGGCACTGGGTGGGCACTGGCCCACAGAGGGGCACACGGTTTGGAGAGGGCACCATGGAGCTGGAAGTCAGCCATGGGTAGTGGCCCAGAGCCTGGCCGTGAACAAGGGGGACGTGGCCCTCGGCCTTCCAGGCCTTACAGCGTGGAGGAGAAGACAGATGAGTGAACAGTTACAGGTAGGATTGTTGAAAGGCTCCACTGCAAGGCTTAGCCCCAGAGTCTGGAAGTGATTGGGGGGGCTTGGGGGTGACTCAGGACTGGATTGTCAAAGCATCGAGAGCAGGGGGACTCTGGATGCTCAAACTGGTCCGGTCAGGGCCTTGGTGACACAGATTGGGAGTGATCTAGTTAGTGGATGAAGATGAAGACTAGGCTCAGGAGCAGAGGAGGAGAGGGTTGGAGAAGAGGGATCTGGCAGAGCAGGTGCTGAAATAATTGGAAGAGGAAGGGAAGAAGGTGGCATGAGACTGCCAGGGACATGTGTCTTAAAAATAGACGATGCTTTTGTCTGTCAGCTTCCCAGATGGCTCAGTGGTAAAGAATCCTCCTGCCAAGGCAGGAGACGCAGGACACAGACGTTCAATCCCTGGGTCAGGAAGACCCACCGGAGGAGGAAATGGCAACCCATTCCAGTATTCTTGCCTGGAAATCCCATGGACAGAGGAGTCTGGCTGGCTACAGTCCACCGGGTCGCAAAGAGTCACACACGACTGAAGTGACTTAGGATGCATGCAGTCCCATTCATGAGGGCTCAACTGTCGTGACCCACGTCCCTCACAGAGGCCCCACCTCCTCCTGTTGTCACATTAGCCATTAGGACTTCAACCTGAGAATTTTAGGGGGACACAAACATTGTGAACATAGTAGAGGGTATTACTGAAATTGCCATCTCTCTCCAGCTTGGGAAGCAGGATGTGCCCTGTCCCGACTCCTTCCTGGCCCAGTGAACCTGGAGGGAGTATGTAGGTGGCACAGGCTCTGTTGGGTAGAGAGTTGAAAGGCAGAGGCTGCAGGGGAGATCAGGGCTCAAGAGAACTTTCTGTGTCCAGGTTGGCTCCCATGGAACCGGTGTCGGCGGGTGTGAGGGGTGAGGATGGAGCTGGAGCGCACCTGGGGAGGGATGGGGTCTGTAGGGCCGCCTCTGGGGATGTCTGAGGAGGACTTGGGTGGAGTCGCAGAGAAAGGGGGATTCTTAGCCTTCCCTTACCTCCACCCGCTCCCCCCAGAGCATGTCAGGGAATGTTCTCCTGGCATTGTCCATCCAGGGTTTTCCTTTCCCTCAAGGGGCTTTCTGTGGCTTCTGCCTGGGAGTGCAAAGGAGCATGGCATGCAGACCAGTTCCTGGGCAGGAGTTGCTGTCATGCCTCTGAAACTAGGGCTGGTGCTGCTCTGGCAGGAGATGAGTGACCAGGCTTTTATCCTCAGGCTTAGGAAGCCTGGACCTGGAGGTGCCCGAGGCTCACTCCTGGCATTTCCATGGGGTCGCCGGCACCATGGAGGCAGTGTGAAGGCTCAGCCCCCAGAGCTGGGGAGAGCCTGACCTCGTGGGCTGCAGAGCCAGCCTGTGACTTCTGTGGCGCGGCTGTGTGTCTGTCCTACAGCAGCGACCGGAAGCTGGGGTTTCTCAAAGTCAGGCCCCCGCTGAGTGGCCTCTCCTGGTGAGAGGCTCTAAGGAAAATGCCATCAGCCACTTCTGTCGATGATTGTGTTCTTTAAGCATCATTCACAGGGCGCTGGCCGGCAGGGCGCCAGGCTACCTTCCCCATGGTTAATAAACTGCCAGTCCTAGTGGAGGAGGCGACAGGCAATAAATACAGAAGGGTCACATGTGGACCGTGCGATCCTGGAGACCTGAGACAGGGACAGCTCCCATCCTGAGGGGTGCCCGAGGAAGCTGTCTGGATGGGAGTTACAGTGGAGGCGATGTTTGAGTTGAGCTGTGAAGGAAGAGCAGTTAAATTGGGTGTGTGGCATTTCAGCCATCCCACTTCTTACCCCGCAGCTCACTCTTCTGGGGGCATTATGCCTTCAGCTATTTTTATATGTCAATAAGAGAAATAATTATGTATGAAGTAGATGTGCTTTCTGCATCTGGGTGCCCCTGCAACAAACTCTCCTCAGACCCAGGAGAAGCTTGCCTCTTCTCATCGTGCACTGTGCTTACTGTCATCAATCTGAGAGCTTTGAAATCCACTTGACTTCTTTCTTGGCTGCTCGGAACCTTAGAGCTAACATTTGAACTTAGAAAGGTTTTCTTCAGTGTTTGCTCTGCCACTTGACTTGTGGAATCTTAGATCCCCGACCAGGAATTGAACCTGGGCCCTTGGCAGTGAGAGCTCCGAGTCCTAACCACCCACCCACCAGGGAAGTCCCATGGTCAGATTTTTTCCCTCATAAATCTTTTTACTCCTTCTTTCTACTCCCCAAATCCCTTTAGAAATTTTGCCTTTTTTATTGTTATTCGAATGGGTTATGGTTTTGCTAAGATAGCACAAGCTTCAGGTCCATTTTGGAATAAGGCAGAGCATAAATTACTGTGGCATTGGAAGCATGATTTTACCCGTCAGCATTCTGAGCAGGCTGTTTTGGGTTGCTTGAGGACAAAGGCCGGCTTTTGGTTATTTGGGATGTTCCCAGAACCTTACCACCTGAGCACTTGAAGTGAATTTGGGGTTCTCTGTTTTGTATCAGGATGCTGGTTAATGACTGACCAAGGAATCTGGGGGGCTCCTGTGCCTTTTGATTGCTGAGGGATTGGTCTTCTCCTCTGGCCCAGGTGCTGTCTAAGGCTGATGACCCAGAACCATAAATGGTTAACACTGGAAAGGACCAGATATCAGCCCAGTCCTCTCACTTGATAGACCCAAGTGGGTTAAGGGGTCTTTTTGAAGCCTTCTGGCTAGCCAGTGCGATAACGTTGGTCTCAACTCTCATTTCAGGGCCACCACATACATGTCTAAGGATTCTTAGACCTTTTGAATTGCTTGTTAGCCTTGCATTTTGCAGAGAGCTTTGGGGAGGAGACTTTTGCCACTACCTGGCTGTATGACCTTGGGCAAATAGGTTTAATTGAACCCAGTTCCCACTGGTAAATGGAGAGAGCATATTCCTTACTGCTGCTCAGAGCTACCTTGTCTCACCCCAGGAACAGACACTGTAGCCACAGCAGTCTTTCTCTCCTTCATTATTTCAAAGGAAGACGTGCCTCTTTTGGACTTGGGCTGCCGTCTCCACCTGTGCATCGCAGCCCAGCTTCTTCCCTGTCATGACCTTTGTTCTCCCCAGGTCTCTATGGAGTCCCTTCATCCTGAGCTACGATGTAGAAGATACTTTTTTTTCCAGCATTTATTGAGATAACTGAGATAATGTTTAAGTGAATAAATAAATGACTTAAGAGGGAATATGGGTTTCCCTGGTGGCTCAGTGGTAAAGAATCCGCTTGCCAATGCAGGACATGCAGGAGACGTGGGTTCAGTACCTGGCTTGGGAAGATCCCCTGGAGGAGGGCATGGTGACCTACTGCAGTATTTTTGTTGGGAGAATTCCTTCGGCAGAGGAGCCTGGTGGGCTACAGTCCTTAGGTCTGCAAAGAGTCTGACACGTCTGAGCGACTAAGCACACGAGAGGTAATATATGCAGATACGCAGTTGTTGTTTAGTCAGTAAACTTAATCCGACTCTGTTGTGGCCCCAGAGACTGTAGTCTGCCAGGCTCCTCTGTCCATGGAATTCTCCAGGCAAGAATATTGGAGTGGGTTGCCACTTCCTTCTCCAAGGGATCTTCCTGACCCAGGGATCAAACCTGTCTCCTGCATTGCAGGTAGATTCTTTACCACTGTGACACCAGGGAAGCCCAATATATGAAGAATCCCAGTCAAAACTATACTATGTATGTTTGTATATTGTTATGTTTATGTGCTCATAAATTCATACATATGAGTTAAGACAGTCTCTTGGCCTAATTGCCGAGTAGATGTCTGAGGAAGGGCTGTGCTGGGCTGATTGGTCGCTCAGTTGTGTCTGACTCTGCCCCTTGGACTGTAGCCTGCCAGACTCCTCTGTCCATGGGGATTCTCTAGGCAAAATACTGCAGTAGATTGTCATGCCCTCCTCCAGGGGATCTTCCCAACCCACGGATTGAACCCAGCTCTCTGGCATTGCAGGCGGATTCTTTACTGTCTGAGCCATGAGGGAAGCCCTGAGGGGAAGGGAAGACAACCTGTCCTGTCATCTCCGTGGGTAAAGATCAGGGCTGATTCTGATCCTGCTGAGCTTTCTTGGGGAGTGAAAATAAGTAACAGTATAAAGTGTAAAGATCTGGTGGGGAGAATGGTTTTGTTAGATGGAAATACAGCAGTAATAAAACTGAGGAAGAAACAGAGCTAGTTTTTGTGAGGAACAGAGTAGCTGAGTTAATAGAAACTAGCTTTTGATATGGAGACAACCTGAATTTCAAGTCATTCCATAAACAGCAAATTTAAATGCAATATTCCCTTTTCTCCATGCACTCTGTTCTGACTTGGAACATATTAGCCCTAACACTGCCCTTTGAAATGCTAATTAAGGGCAATTTAATTATTCTCTATTGTTCTATCTTTGGAGACTGGGAGGGTGAGGGGAGCTGCTAAAGTTCTGAAAAATCATCTCTGGGCCTAGGGAGGGTCTCTAAGATTTGAATTTAGCAATGTTCTAAATGGTTTAGATTCTTTACAGCTGTGCACACAGATAGTGTGAGGCTCTTGTTAAAATGTAGATTCTGATTCAGTTGGTCTGGGGCAAGGCCTGAGATTCCACATTTCTTACAGGCTCTCATGTGAGACCAGTGCTGCAGGGCCAGAGCTCTCTGCATAGCAAGAGTTTAGACCGAAGTGGGAGGTCTTCCAAAGTTAACTCTGCTGTTTCTTTGGCCTGCATTCAAGGTTACTTCAATAGCCGAAGGCCTGAAGCCAAGACCTTGGCTTGGAGGAAGGAGACTGTGAGAAATAGTTGTGCTATATTCTAAATACTTTGTCCCATCTTGGGAGTCCTAGTTGTTCAGTCAGTCGGTTGTGTCCGACTGCAGCACACCAGGTTTCCCTGTCCTTCACCATCTTCCAAGTTTGCTCAAACTCATGTCCACTGAGCCCCAGAGAGACTGCATTTTAATGATTGAATACCTGATATTCATGAAGAGGAGTTGAGATTCTAGACAGTAGATTGTCTAGAAGGCAAATAGGGAAGTCATTAAAGTTTAGATGTATTTTCGTGAATGACTGAAACCGGTTAGGCTTCTATGATTAAGTTCACCAATCTAAAACAATCACTTATGAGGAAATTTTCATTCCTGAAAGATAAACACTTTACTGTAGTACTGTTGTACTTTGCTAATAGGCTTGTTCTTTGCAACTTGCTATCTTTGTCTAGAAATTCCCTGGTGGCTCAGATGTAAAGAATCTGTCTGCCAATGCAGCAGATGTGGGTTGGATCCCTGGGTCGGGAAGATCCCCTGAAGGGAATGGCAACCCACTCTAGTATTCTTGCCTAGAGAATCCCATGGATAGAGGAAACTGGCAGGCTATAGTCCATGAAGTCACAAAGAGTTGGACACGGCTGAGTGACTAACCAACAATCTTTGTCTAGACCAGCAGTTACATGCTACGCTGCCGTTTCTGTGAAAAGTAGAAATGGAATCTACTCTGTTGCACTGAATCCTGTTTCCATTACTTGGTGTTGAGATTTGGGGCAAGCTCTCAATTTCCCTGAGCTTGTGTTTCCACTTGTAAAATAGTCATGCTAGCCTTTCATCCTGGAATTTTTTAGAAGATACACAAAAGCTTCTGGCATAGTTGCCATCTGTTCACCATTAGACCCCCTCTTCTCCCTGTTTTGATCCTGGTTGGCAAACCTGCTGTACCGTTTGGAGAACAGGGATTCTTGTTGGCTGCCTGTCACCTGAACCTCTTCAGTGGCTTCTTTCTGTTGGTAAAAGCTCTTGTGACATATGCAGACCTTTAAGAATCCCTGGAGTTTATAAGGAGATGGGAGCAAATATTCTTTACTTCTTAGAATAGACCAGAGTTTAGTTGAAACTTTTTCACAAGGCAGAAACAGTGGGGTTCTCATAAATGGGTTGTCTGTAAACACATTTTATGTTAACTGCACATGTGTCTTGTGCAGGACTAATAGTGATCAGCGCTTTATCCCTGGGTCACTTTCTTAAGGAGAGGTTCTAGTTTCACTCTTGCGTGTGCCGTGTGGTCTTCTCTAGCTGATAAGATCTGTTCCGAGTTCTCAGATTTGGTATTCAGTTGTTTCCTTTGTTCTGTGTGACATTTAAGTTGCAGTGGCCTTGGTGTGGAGTGTGAGGTCAGACACCCTGGAGAGAACACTTGGCTTCGCTCCTCTCGCCCTCCCAGCTTTGCCTGCCCTACTCTTCTTTGGCTTCTTATCTTTAGAAGCAGACAACTCTGTGCAAGATCCTGTGCCCTTCCTATTGCTGAGCTTTTGTTTATTGGCTGCTCATATTCCATATCCTGCTGATCTTAAAGTGCTCAGACGTTACCAACACAGTCTTTAAAACTGATTCATTCAAGACTTCAGCTTTGACTTTTCCAAACTAAGATTACTTGATATTCTCATTGGCCATAAGATAGTTATTTCATCAGGTCTTTAACCCTTGTCACTTCATTCTGTAAGGTCTCCAAGTGCTATCAACCTAATATACATATTAGTACATACTATTTTTTTAATTGATTTTTTCTTCTGCTCATTTTTATTTTTTCATTTATTTTTATTAGTTAGAGGCTAATTACTTTACAGTATTGTAGTGGGTTTTGTCATACATTGACATGAATCAGCCATGGATTTACATGTATTCCCCATCCCGATCCCCCCTCCCCATCTCCCTCTCCACCCGATTCCTCTGGGTCTTCCCAGTGCATACTATTTTTATATATTACTTTACTTTTCAGTTCCTTTAACTGAAACCATCTAACCAGTCACCCTGATTTAGATATCCTGTTTCAAGTTGATTGTAACTTGCTGTCTGACTTTAGGCAAATAGTTTAACTGCACGCACTGAACCAAAATTTACCTTAGCCAGTAAAATGAGGATTGGATTAGATCAGTTTTTCAAAGCATTCTTTGGAGTTGGTTGGGGCAAGGATGGGTATAAGAGATCTCGATAGGTAGAAACCCCAGGCTCCTCATTCAGGTAATTCTTAAGATTAATGAACAAGGATACCATCTGTATCACAAACAGGTTGAAACTCATGGAAGAGACATCACCTAAGTCTGGTTCCTGACTGTTTTCACCAAGGATCTGGGCTGGCCACGCCCACGCTCCTGTCCCTTTTGCTTCTGCTCATACTGTTCTCAGCAGCAAAAGTAGATTATTTGTAAGCCTCCGTTTCCCATCTTCAAAAGGCCCTCATGTAAAAATGCCATGTCCCTTTAAGAAACTTTCTCTAAGCAGCTGTCCAGCTTCCCCAAACCCCTGTCTTTACCTGGTGGCGCAGTACACTCTGCCTTTCTGGCAGTTGTTTGTGTGAAGCTCAGAGGGGCAGGGTAGTGCTTTCTCCATTCTGTCTTGCATTGTGTCTTTCTAAAATGCCATGAGTTTATCATATGGCTAAAAAAAACTCTCTTTTTCAGGATCGAATCATCAATTTAGTTGTTGGCAGCTTAACATCTTTACTGATCCTAGTAAGTATCTCTTTGTGTGTCAGCCAGGGTCTTATCCAAAGATTTGAAAACCTTAATATTGCAGTTCAATCAACTCTCCAAAAAAACCTTAAGGTTTTCCATGAGCATGGAATATTCCAATTGTAGTTAAAATAATGCTTTCAATCTTATTAACACTTGAATAAAACTGCATTTGGTATAAGTGGAGTAGCTAGCTGATTTCCTCTCTCACCCCCTGGGTTTGCCTAAGAAATCTGTAGTATGTGAGCAGCTACTAGCAACTCCCCACTGTATGTAACCCGCAGCTCTGCTGGTATCTTTACATTTATTTTGTTCCTAAAGTACGTTCATTATCCTTTGGTTTTAAAAGATTATTTTAATTTCTCATTCTGTATACTAGAGCTTGGTGCTATCAAAATAAAACAAAGCTACATCTGAGAATGGCCTTTCTTTGGCACATTTTTAGTAAATCTAAGAGAATTTTGGTGAAGTCTCTATGACTTCTTCATAAAAAGAATGGGTAACCTTATATTTAAGGTAGAAAGAGAACTTATAGGGTATTAGAAATCTATTTTTTAGTATTTTTCATGTTAAGGAAAAACAGTTTTGGATATATTTTTTTTGCTGGTATACTCAAAATGACAAAAAGGTTAGAACTTTCCCCAGTATAGTCATTAATCCTGGGGAATGATGTTTAACTGCTTCCTAATCTTTGTTGATGAAGAAGTTTATTTTGAGGTTAGCTAGTTTTATTGCTTCATGGTGGTTTGTCTCCGTTCATAGAGGAGGAGGTCGGGAAGATTAAGTGGAAGTACTAAAAGGAATAACACAATTGAAAAGATTTAAGTATTTTATTAAACATTAACATTCCAGAAGATAAACCTGGTGGTAGATAAGATGCCATTTCACCATTTGGAGCATTTTATAATGTTACTTTGCCTAGATGCCAGTCTAACCAAGTCTTGGAATTACTCCTGAGGCCTGACACACTTTCTTTTCATACAGGTAACGCTGATTAGTGCTTTTGTTTTCCCTCAACTACCTCCAAAACCGTTGAATATATTTTTTGCTGTCTGCATCTCTTTGAGCAGTATCACTGCCTGCATACTGGTGAGTACTGCTGAGAATTTAAATTCAGTATCCTTGAGGGCTGATGGTTGCAGTGCCTGGGACAGAATTCCCAGCCCTGGTAGAAGTCTGTATGAAAAGGTGTCTCTAATACACCACTACTCCTCTCCCCCAAAGGATGTCACAATTCTCATTGTTAAAGTCCCAGGGTGTTTTTTTTTTTTGAATTTGTCTTCTTTTCTCCTAAATCCCAAAGTTGTAACCTTGTAACCCTAAAAGGCAACTCTGTTCCCTTGATACAAAAAAAAACCAAACAAACAACTTAGGTCACCAAAGATATGATGTAATTTAATTCATCTTCCTTCAAGGACTACATACAGAGCCCAACAGTCTTTGGGAAATGTTATTACTCCTCTAATAATTACAAAACCAGTCTATTTTAATCTTTGAGTATTAGCTCCCCAAATGAAAGTAATTAACACCAAAACCTCTTGAGAAACCTAAAGCTACAGTTGTATCTTTTTCACAAGAATGTTCAGTTTTTATAATATGGTAAAGAAACAAAGACAGTAGCCAATCCTCAGTTGGGTATCTGCCCAGTCATCATTAGTTGGCAGCTGTTTCATTTCCCTTGAGGAAAGGCAGAATCAAAACCCTTAAACATAATTGTTTTGACTCACATAGAACTTAAATCATAAATAATAATGTGCTTCTCTGAGTTAAAGGGTACATTTCCCAGCTTCAAATTCACTGACTGTTCTATTCCTTTGACCTGAGGGAAGGAGCGGCCCCTCGGACTTTGAGAGCTTGGGGGAACAAAGCTCCTCTCCCACTCCCCGCCTAGAGCCAGAGTGGCTGACAGTGATCTGTAACAGTTTAAACTAGAGGCATGCATGTGTAAAGCTCTGGTTTTGTTGGCGATTTGAATCAGTTAAAGGAATTTAAAAGTTGTCCTCCCTTCCAGTACTTTAAAAAGTTGGTAACTTTTATTCACATATAATTAAAATATCTCTAGAAGATAGATATATATTCTTGGATGACTCACCAAATGATTGGTGGACTCTTGGTTTAAACATTGAACAAAGTTAACTGAGAAAGCAGGAATAAAGTATGATTTTGGATATAAACTCAGCTGGTACTACTTGAATTACAAAGAATAAAATTCTGGCTGCTTTAGCCTCATTTAGGGGGAAAAGTATATGTGGATGGACTTGGTCACAGTGGAAAAGAATTAGTTGTATTTTAAATTTTTAATATTCAGTCCAATGCTATTACTTAAACTTCTATTTAATTCTTCTTCTTTTAGATCTACTGGTATCGACAAGGAGATTTAGAACCGAAATTTAGAAACCTTATTTACTATATCTTATTTTCTATCATCATGTTATGTATATGTGCGAATCTGTACTTCCATGATGTGGGAAAGTGAGGCTGCCAAGAGATACACTCACCAGGTCTCTTCAAAGCAATACATTTGGACTCGAATAAGAGCTGGATAAGGTATGCTGAAGAGTCTCCTGCAAAACTCTGATACATGATTTTCATGTTAATTGTAAATCTAAATTCCCTCTTGCAGGGGAGACATATCCTATATCACTTTGCTTTTTCTTTAAGGAGCCGATGTTGCACTTAAACATTACCCCTTAAAGGACAAGTCATTTTCACTTTTGAAATTTTTTATATAAAGTAATTGCATGGCGCAAGGCTATGTAACAAACAATCTTGCATTTTAAGACAAATATTCTTTTATTTCTGTTAAACTGAATATACAATTATTGTTCCCTAGGCAACCAACTTTTGCTTATAACTACAATTTCACGTTAACAAAACACAGACGGTGAAAAGACAACTTTGATTGTGTAGATCTAATTACAATAATAAATAAAATAATTTATACAAGTTTTTTTTCCTTTTTTTTTTTTTTTAACTTTTTCTATAGGGGTCATATTCATTAAAGCCCTAGAGGCTAATTTTGGCTTAACCTTCTCTAGTATAGGAATGACTCTTGGTTTGTTTCCTTTCATTAAAGAAGCAAATTTTGTGTTTTTAAATTGCCTGAGAGGGAGAAGTTATATCAAACCCCCACCAGTTAATGCACTAAGTGAACGGCAAACTCTGATACTCTGCTATTTCCTGGGTAATTTACATAGCAAAACATGTAATAAAAGGTCATGGTACAGGATAGGCAACTTAGTACTTCCTTTCCCATTTAGTTTTACTTCAAAGTGCTAACTTTGTAAACTGGTGACAGTGGGTTCTGAGGGATGAAAATGCTTAGCTTCTGGTGAATTTTGTTTTACCACTCTCATCCATATTCCCTTTAAAAAATAATTAAAAAAAAAACCTGTAGTGAATTTTCTAAACCCTTTTAATACTCTTCCCATTACCCAGCCCAAATCAGCTCCCACTGCCAGCAATGGGTAAACCCAAATAACCCCCACACAATCACCTCAAGTCTCAAACTACTTAGAAGATATCTCTGTGCAGGTCGTCACTGGGAAGCTCTAGAGCATGTTAATGTGACTTCTCTGAAATATAAACAGGCCTACTTGAGGCCGGACAGAGTGCCATGTCTGAACTGTAGAGATGAATATTACTGCTTTTTAAACAGTAGTTAAGCTTTGGCGATTTTAAAATTCTCTCAGCTAAAGTGAATCAAATTCCCTGCTGACAAGAAACACTAATCACTGGGATCTCTGCAGTTAAGACCCTAGTGCTCCACTCGACTACACACTGTTGTAAGACTAGACCTCAGATGATATATTTAAAGAGGTAAAAAGTCATAGCAGCAACACTGAATGTGGCTTGAGCACTGCAGCTATTCAAAAGCCAGAGGAATGGTAAATTAAGCCTCTTGGGGGTTGCTCCTATTTCTTTGGAGATATAATGAACAGTGTGACTTTGCCTGAATGGCTTGTTTCTAAGAATTACCTAATGACAGTGTACCAAATCCTCAACATCTTTTGAGTCTTCTGAGACAGGACTGCCCAGAGATGATCCAATGATGTTTGATTCTTCTCGATGATGCTGGAGTATGGGATCTGTAATGAGATAAGTTTCAAGTTGATCCTAAATGTGTATATATCGTCTAATCCACATCAAAGAATTTAGAATAAGTGTTCTTCTACCAAAGTGAAAATTTAACAAGACTCACTGCTTGATTTCCCCCTTAAGATTTATCAGGCATACGATGGCGTTACAGTACCTGTTAGTGTTGTCAAAGGCAAGACGGATTCAGTATCTATAACATCAGATGTCTGGATAAAGCCATGTGGTGAAGGAACAATAAGTATCGTTTCATCATCAATTGTTGTTTGATGAACTTGCTCTTCTATGGTAGGAGAGCCTAAATCCTAAGTAATAACAATTAAAAAAAAAAAGATTGTCTCATATTCCTGGTTTCCCTTAAGTCCCCAAACACATTTAGGCTTGAAAGGACTTTGAAATATTATCCTAAAGTTAGAATATAAAGAAACCAAAGTTAAGGTCTTAAAACAGACAAAAATAATAATAACCTCACACTCTGATGTTTTATATACTAGCAAAAAAAATAAAAGAGCCAGTTCAGTGACAGGTCCTGCTGTTTCACTGTGGGATGAGGTTCCTAAGCTGAACCACAAAGATTTGTTACAAACCACCCACAGGAAGATGGTTTCCACAAGCATTTCTCAATCTACTGGGGGTTGGCGAGGGAAAGGCTTCAGTGAGGAACTGTGGGAAGAGCACAGCCCTGCTGGATGAATGACACTTGTCAGGGAGAGGTTTGCACATTGAGTGTCTAAGAAAATAGGAAAAAAAATAAATAAAATAAAAGAAGGTAGGAAGGTTCTGAGGACATCTTTCCATAAACAATTTCTAGGCTTTTCCCAAACTGTAGGTTTGAGGCTTAAGGCTGTTTAAGTGCAACTTACCTCAGTAACATAAGCCCGGGCTAATGGTGAGGGTTCGTCCTCTTGTTTAAGGTGGGTGTCAGAGATTTCTTCTTCTGTTCTGACCATAATACTATTCATCAGTTCTGTGCTATTTTGGTCACTGAATTTGGATATATGAGCATCATTAAATGACGGCTCTACTGTAATCTTAGGCTGATGAATTTCATCTGGGAAAGTGTCTGCTTCTAGGGCATCTGGAGGCTCAGGAAAATCAGATGAGTGAATATCACTATCCACTGTCAGTTCTGCTTGGGATATGGAAGAGGCGATGTCCTCTGTGGCAACTGTCTGAATGATGACTCTTGGTGCGTGACACTGCACTGTGACGTCACTTGTGTTCAACAGATGTTCTGGCTATAGAATGTTAACGAAAACAATCAGTGGCAAGATGAAAAAGTACATACCAGCCTAAAGTTATAGACAACAAATGACATTTACACGTGGTACCCTGGTGTCCCCTCCATGCCTCTCACCTCTGGATCTGCAGTGTTCTTACCATGTTCCTCTAGAATTCCTGTTTCTTGACCTACTGGGGCCTCTGCGCTCCTAAGAGCCCCTTTCCCCTAATGTACGTCCATCTCATGTACAGGAATGAGGGAGGTACCCCAGTGAAGGTGTAAAACATGCTCCTGGGACAACAGTGGTAGAAGAATAGTTTAAATCCATGGATTACAGTAGTATTGGCTCTTAATATTATGTATCAACTAATTCTGGTCCCTAACAGGTCCTGAAGTCTTGGAGCTCAAAATTTATCTCCCCTCTCCCCCAAGGTATGAGTTCTATCTCTGGTGACATTTATCAGTTTAGCCAGTCTTTTCTACAGAAACTAGAAAAATCAAGGAATTTATGTAAGATGACATACAGATAAAGCATGGACAATGATCTGTTCAGGAGAAGCAGGAGCGGCAGCTGCCAGGGTGACTGTGGGACTCGCAGTCAGGGTGAGGGGAAGGCCTTGGCTTGAGCTTGTCTGAAGCAGGTAGGTGCCTGGAGTGCCAGTGGGCTGTAAATGGAAAGACTAAAGGAAAAAGAAAAATCTGGTCAACACAGGTGCATCACTGAGTAAGCAGACTTAGTGCTCACTACATCTAGCTTTACATCCAAAATGGGGACTTTACTGCTAGTCAAGTGCAAATGTACTTGGTACCAATCATGAAGGTGCAAATAATAAAAAGCATAATATTATGGACTATTTATGTGTTATAAGTCATTTCACAGCCTGCAGGTTTAACAGAGAGGCAAGGCCTTGGTCCTACTCTTCACGCCCTGTGTGTCTATGGTCTGGTTTCAGCTCAATCTCAGTCCAAGACACTGCCTCATAAACCACTGTTTCCAGCGCAGTAACCCAGCACACCCTCTTTATCCTTTCTCTGTAGCACATAAAACCTAGCAGTCTCCCAGTTAAAAAGCTTCACATCTTTGAAAAGGCACTATGGCAGTGTTTACTTGCTTGAATAGATTTTTTTTCATAGTATAATTTTAGAAAATTTTTATGTTAGGAGAAGAGGTACAGAAATAGCAATTAGCCTTCTTCTGAAAGAAAAAATTCCTAATTGAAAACTGCTTAACTGATAGTATGTTTAGATGTTTTATGGAAGTGTAACAAAACCACTGAAACAGCAACACACGTTTCACAACCATAAGCTTCTCCATGGTACTGTGAGTTTGGTTTACCCTAAAACTGAAGGAAGAGCATGTGCACGTAGAGCTGGAGGTGAAGGTCATATCTCCTGGTCTCTAGTCCGACATGGTCTTGTGGACTTCCTCCACAGCAGCTCTACTGGCTTCTGACTCACTGAATCTAGGTTTCTTAAACATGAAAGCAGGGATAACAACTGCTTCTCACAGAAAGGTTTGGTGAGGATTAGAAATGATTGTGATGGTGCCTGGCACACACTTGGGATTCAACTCACTTTTCCCTCTCCCTCTTCATAAAAGTGTAGCTGACTGTTTTTCTAAAGGTTGTATTTATTCATCACATATCATCAGGTGATATAGTAAATACTTTATATGCACATGTATATCATATGCATATTTTAATATACTTAAATACATTTAATGCTTATACATTTTTGGAGCTGAGGCACTATTATGCTTTATTAATAAATTAGGACAGAAGTCTCTAAATCTTTGATTGTGACCTCATAAGTTGAAACCGGAACACATACCTCAAATATATGTGTGTACATTATTTATTTGGCCAGGGGGAAAGTAGCAAAAAAAGGTAAAACAAATTTGTTTTGTACCTGTGACAAATGACTTTCTTTTACAACCCTATTTTGAAGACCACTGAATTAGGAACCCGAGGCTTAGGTTAAGTAAGCAGCCTAGCAGAAGCTCCAAAAGAGAATCTTTTGCTCTGTGGGCCATCATGAGATTTGGCTGTGTATAGGATATAAATAAACTCATGCACTAGTACTCCTTATATTTTTCACAGCAAATAAATCTTGACACAATTTAAATAAAATACATTTTTTCTTCATGAAAACTGAGCCAATAATTTTGGGTTTACCTATTTTAGAAATCAGGCAAAGAACTGGGGCTGTTTTTGAATTTTCATACCCCCCACCCCAAAGAAATTACATTTAAATTAGCAGACATATCCCATCTCTCCCGCAAAAACTCTTAGCATAGTTAACCTCTAATCTATGTTCTGTCTCTATAGGTTTGCCTAGTTTTGACGTATCAAATGTGAGTCCTGCACTATATATTTTGTGTCTCATTTCTTTCACTTTGCGTAATATTTTCAAGGTTCATCCTTGTGGTAGCATATTTTTTACTTACTTACATTTTATTTACCCATTTATCAGTGGATGGACATTTGGATTATTTCTACTTTTTAGTTATTATGAACATTCATGTATAAGTTTTTCATGGATATAATGTTTTCATTTCTCTTAGGTATACCCGGGATTAGAATTGGTGGGTCATATGGTAACAATATTTAACCTTTTAAGGAACTGCAAGATTCTTTGCCTAAGTGGCTACATCATTTATGACTAGGACTTTTAAACCCTGTATCCTCAATGGCTAGTGCAGTGTTACTCTGTTAAATAATTCATTCCAGAAACTTTTCCTCAACCAATATGAACTTTTTAAGTATATATTTATAATTCGATAAAAATATGTAGCATGTACCCTACATGTTAGCATTGTCATTTTCATCTATATAAGAAAAACATGTTATTGGTTTATATCAGATTGAAAAATTAATTATAAAAAGTAGAAGTCTGATTTATGTTGGCTTCCAAACTCATGGGCAGAGTTACACGTAATGACAGTCAGGTTACTTTTCCTATCTCACTTGCTCATGCAGCATCTCTAACAGTGACGCCAGCTGCTCTCGCGCACTAGGCTCTGTAAGGCGGCTACTCACTGGGAGGATCTCAAACGTCTGCAGTGCTCCGCTGTTTAGTGTTATTGTTTCCGAGTCAACAGCAGCAGCGGTGGAGTCTGCTGAAGCTGTGGCAAGAACAAGGACAATAAACAAAACACTTTCTAAATTTCAATTTCCTTAGTGTACTCAATAGGACGGCCATCTCATATTGAATAACTGGCCTGGAAACCCACAATCATTTAAATTTAACAGATAACAAATCTAATGGATCTGTCTGGCATGGCACAGATAAGGGTCAGCAAACCATGACCCACGGCCAAATCCAGCTCACTACCAGTTTTTTATAAATGGAAGTATTAATAGGAACACAGTCAAGCCTGCTTGGTTATGTATTTTCTGTAGTTGCTTTTGCACTACAAGGGCAGTTGAGTAGCTATGACAGAGACAAAATTTGCTAATCCTGGCATAGATCATAAAATTATAGTTAGTAAGAAAGAGGAATACGCTAAGGCTAACCTGCAAAGATACAGGAACTTGATAAAATGCTAAGTTTTCCTGTACCTTTTGGTAAGAAGGTACAGATGTCTGGAATATAGAGATGTCCGAGAACCCTAGGCTTTAGTTCTAGTGACATCACTTCTGGCTTTAGTTCTAGTGACATCACTTCTGGCAATGTAAATCCAGGCAAATAACTTACTTCAATCCAAACTAATGTTCAGAGACTTACTTGCCCTGTCTATCTCATACAGTAGTTGTGAGGATCAAAAACATTAAATACATGCAGTACTGTTTCAAATGACTGTACTGGGTGAATAAATAGTACTTTAGAGATCAGACAGGTATGTCAACTGAAGCTCAGGCTTCATTGTGTCTGCACAAGGTATACAGAACTACAGCAAACTAGCAGAAATGTGAGCTCTTTTGGTGCTGTCAGTCCCACCTGTAGGTACATCCATGTGGAAAATGATTTGAAATTGACTTCTAATGTATGATGTTTATTGTTGATTATATTCTGACTATAATACTTCTCAGTTTCAGAGAAATGCACTTAATTCCTGTTATTTCTCTTACTAGTTCATGGATTCTTAAGATCATACATAGAATAATTTGATTTCAGATAAATAACCTAAATCAAAGGTAAGCAAATTATGGCTGGGGACAAATGTGGCTCAAGGCTAAGAATGGTTTTTACATTTTTAGAGGATTGTGTAAAAACAAAAACAGAAAATTCCATAAGATCTATCTGGCCTTGGCCTGGAAAGCCTAACATACATTTACTGTTCTGGCCCTAAATAGTCTGCATCCCTGACCTCTAATAAAGAAACAAACAACCATGAGATTTTAGCTCAAATGCCAAGAATAATGGGCGTCTTGTAAAACTTACTGTACCCGTATTTCTTACTGGATGAAATAAAATTATTCTAATACTTAAAAAAGCATGCTGTGAATGAATATTAAGGCAGCATCTATAAAATGTTTGCTATTTTCTCAATAAGTATTACCAACCCAGTGGCCAAGGAAAATTATAACTTTCTCCATGCATAAATAATTTTTAGTCAACAGACTCTCTCATATTTATGGTGGATTAGTAATTTCAGTTGCTTTGCAATTCTCAAGACTATAAAACGAAACAAGCAGGGTTAAAGAAAATAAATTCTTCATGTTTGACTATACTGATAGAAAGCTAAAGCACATTTAATATTAATTTATTAATTAATATTAATAAGCACATTTAAATTAGAACTTGAATAAGACAAGCATAATTAATGGAATTCCCAGAAATACAGTGTTAATAATGCCAACTAAGTGGTCCAGAGATTCTCAAATGTGATCAATAGAGTACATATGAAAACCTGTAAGTTGCCTGTATCTGTCACACTGACTGGAAAGCACTGCTTGGCATTTTATGGCTGACGTCAGGGGACCCTACACACCCTGCAGTGTGTAGGAGGACATCCTGCCAACAAAGAACTGTCCCAATCAAAATGCCAATAATCCCTGGATTGAGAATAACACTCAGTGATTGAAAAACTCTTAGCAATGGCCTTTCTATAGGCAAATAACATTGTGTAGGGGGAAAAAGTGAGATAAAAATGAAAAAATAATATGGTTCTGAGATTTTTATCCTAATTCTTTCCTTTTCTGTCCTTCTATGATAGAAAGAAAGGTAGATCAACTTGGCTTAGATCTTAGAAAATGAATTTCTCTCCCTATAACTCACTGGGTTCTCATCTCATTAAGCACAAGAAGATGTCAGTCAGAGGCTAAGGAGAAGAGAAAGTTGACAGTCACTCAGTTGTGTCTGACTCTTTGTGACCCCATGGACTGTGGTCCGTCAGGCTCCTCGGTCCATGGAATTCTCCAGGCCAGAGTACTGGAGTGGGTAGCTGTTCCCTTCTCCAGGAGATCTTTGCAACCCAGGAATCAAACCCAGGTCTCCCAAATCGCAGGCAGATTGTTTACCAACTGAGCCACCAGGGAAGCCTCTCTGTTTATACCAGAGAGGTAAACAAAACAATCCCTGCAGGAAACTGGGTCTTTACTCCCTAAAGAAAATCTTTTTCAACCTCACCAAAATCCATTTCTTCTACATTTCACCTCAAATCCATTCCTCATTTGTATGTCTTCTGGTGAATTACTACAAATGATGTGCTATCCTAGAGACTCTATGTCCTTGCTTAGCTGACAGTATTTTAAGTAGTTTTCTATTAACCATTTATTCTTTATAACATCTAGAAAGTAAGATGATTTAAAATGGTTTATAATGGCTGGGTAGTAGGTTATCAGTCTTTCCTGTCACACATTCATCCTTTGCAAATATTTATCAAGCTAATAAACATAAAATGCCTTAGATCTCCTTTAATTTGTCAAGTTGGATAAATTTCTGTCAAAATTCTAGAAGACTGAAAGGTGTCAGGCACATTCACTAAATCACACAGGTCACATAGCAAGGAGTTCTGAGGTTACTTACAGACGTGGGTGATCTGGACGGGAATCTGCAGGGCTGTCATGGGGCTTGGAGAGATGGCAGCATTGTCTTCCAAGCGGGCAACTCTGATCTGAACATGCTGTACACTGGAATTGGAATTACTGTTTGGAACTCCAGGTCCTGATTTATTCTCCAAAAGCGTTGGGTTGTTTTTTTGATTTTCATGTAACTGTTTAAGACCTTTTATCAAGACTGAAGGGAGATGGGTAGACAAAAAGAACATTGATTCTCCGACAGACCACCATCTAAGCAGCAAGGGAAGTGGGGGGTAAGGAGGGAAAGTATTTGGAATAAATAGTTGTATATAGGATATGACATCTTAGCAAAATAATAATAAAAATATTTAAAAGCCATAACCTGTCTGGAAATTTTTGGAAACTTTATCTATATCAAAAATTTTTTTACAAAATTCACAACCGAATATTCTTGCCATCAAAAGCTACATTAATAGCTATTGTAAGGAACATGGGAACACAACATTTTCTCTGTCTTAGGGCTTCTTGATAAAATTCTTATTTAGGAAGAAAACTAACATTTTTATTCAGTAATGAATTGTGTACCCACCCCCTGCCCTGACTCAAATGGCACTTGACTGTTTTAGCCACTGCAGGAACAGTCAGTTGGCTGTCATCTAACTTACAACCCCAGAGTGGCAGCTGAGCTTTTCCCAACAGCAGTATGCAAATGACTTGAGCCAGCTCCTCTACTAACCGTGATAAATTACATCAGTCATCCCAGGTGATCTTGCACCTGGCTGGGTTCCTGTTACATTTAGTATTCCTTCATTCTCCTGGTTATACTACAATTTTTACAATGCAAAGTAAATTTGTAACTGGGTATTTAGGGGAAAAGAAATCACATTTTCATCAAGCCAAATTCCTCAGCATTTAATTTTCCTTTGCAAAAATGAAGCTGGAGCATTATATCAGTGAGAGTGAATCTGATTACCTAAATCAAAGACTGTACTACCTGGTTCAGTGCCTAAGTACAGAGCAGACAGTGAAGTGCAAAGTAAGCCATACTTCACTTTTAAGCAAACCTAAGATCTCTAGATTTACACAATAAATGAAATTAGAAACTTCCCCAGCATTTGTTCTACAAAATAAATCTCCACAGAATTTCTCTAAATAATGCAGTTAAGTAATTTGAAATTACTCAATTCATAAAAGTTGATTTAAATGTAATTTCTTACATCTTTGTATGCAATGAAAACACAAGTGAAATTTATCTCCTCTTCACAGTTTATGTGAGAAGAATGTGTGTAAATATGTGTAATTCTATCCTTGGTGGTTTGAGAATTACAAATCATATTAATTCTGCTCAAGGAAAGTTTGTTACCCAAAGAAACAGGACAGAGGTTGAAGTAAAAATCTACCATGATTCATCTCTCTTTAGCTGAGGCAAAGAACTTATAACAGCTAATTCCTTGAGTACTAAATACTGTAAGATAAGGTAAGGACTTAAGGAGCAAATAATACATTACCAGGGAACGAAACATCCTTATGGTTTGCGATTTGCCTTTTGATGGTCCACCATTTACTTCGAAGCCACTGTGGTGAACGGACACTGCTCCATCCCTCCGCTAACAGATCCCAGTTTATATCATTTTCATCAGCTACATCAAGTTCTGCTATCCTATAGGTTACAAAATAAGCATCTGTGAGATGTTTGTTTCTCCGCAAGAATCGTCCTCTGACTACAGGTGATGGCACCGGCAATAAAGGGAATGGCAGGGTATGTCACTGAGAAGCTAGGTACATGGGAAAGGATGGACTGTGGGAGTACAGGCCTGCTTCCTGAGCTAAGAGCTAAGATGCACCACAGTGATAGCCTTTCGTTAATGGTACTACCAATATGCTGAACCATAAAAATGGTCAGAACCAGAACTGTGAAGGAAAGGGAAGAGCTAAAAGTTAGAACAGAATAAGAACAGGTTTAGTTGTATAGTGTTCTATAATGTTTTGTAGTGTGTTATATAATGGTATTTCCTAGATCTGAGCTCTTCCACTTGTAAAATAAAATTACGTAGCAAAGAATGGGGCTTCCCTCGTAGCTCAACTGGTAAAGAATCTGCCTGCAATGCAGGAGAACCCGGGTCAATTCCTGGGTTGGGAAGATCTGCTGGAGAAGGGATAGGCTACACACTCCAGGTGGCTTGGGTTTCCCTGATGTCTCAGGCTGGAGTAAAGAATCAGCCTGCAATGTGGGAGACCTGTGTTTGATCCTTGGATTGGGAAGATCCCCTGGAGAAGGGAATGGCTACCCACTCCAGTATTCTGGCCTGGAAAATTCCATGGACTCTATAGTCCATGGGGTTGCAAAGAATTGGACGCGACTGAGTGGCTTTCACTTTCAGAAAAGAACTATTTATAAAGATGACTAGCTGGGGAAAAGCTATATTAAAAATAAAACTCAAAAGAAGGGATTTTCCTGGTGGTCCAGTGGCTAAAACTCCATGCTCCCAATGCAGGGGGCCCAAGTTCAATCCCTGGTCAGGGAACTAGATCCCACATGCTGCAAATAAATTATCTTGCATGCTGCATCAAAGATGCCACTTGTCACAAATAAGACCTGGCACACCCAAATAAGTAAAATATATTAAAAAAAATAAAAATAAAACTCAAAAGAAAATGATAAAAAGATAAAACAATGCTTGAGCAGAAACCCCAAACCCCACAATTAACACAAAATAATACAGCTAAATTTGGGGTTTTAATGGTCTATATGTTTTCTAGTAAACTGTCAGGATTTTGATTTTCAGTAGGGAGTAGCCACAAAAGTTCCTGCTGGTATTTTTGGCCACTGAATCACAGACCAACTAATTTAACAATAAGCTTAGGATTATTATCTAAAAGCTATCTTTGGATATGTATGAAATGGAAGTGTCTTAATCTGGCCCAGTTTGAAGGCGGGAGAGAACTAATGTGGGTTATCTTATTCGCACAGTAGCCAAGGGTTGAGGGCATGGAGACTGCCAGCCCCCTTACCCTCAGCACGGTCCCCCTCGGCCGGGCCTGAGGCACAGCGGGGCAGTGGGAAGCCGCACGGCCGCGGCCCGTGCCACGCCTGCTCCGCGGACAGAGAGGGACTGCAGTCGCCACGCCTTCAACCTGGTACTGTGCACGAGCACTAAATCCACTAAAAGAGGAGCAAACACAAAACAAAAAAGAGCTCAATATGAAACAGTTAGGATTTTAAACAGTGGCTCTCTATGGAAAAGATGCTTTTCCGACATTAGGCATCTATGGAAATCAAAAGAGGAAAGTCAATCTAGACAGCCACAGCAGTTCTGCAGCTTTTGTCATGAGAAGATTTAGGACACACACCTGAGGATGAGATTGATTTCATCTTCCTTGGTCCACTCGGTACCTCCGCTCTGCTTCCAGTTCAGGTAATTGAGCCACTTAGAACGACACTGCTTTTCTGAGCGAGTACCCACTCGTTCTGCCACAGCTGCCCAAGACACACCCTGAGTGACTATGTCACCTGGCTCGGTGCTTGTCAATTCATGCACCACCTCTGCAAGTCTCTTTTCCTCTTCTTCTGTCCACTTCCCTGAAAGAAGGAGAGCATCCAGACGACTACTGCTACCTTTTTCTTATTTTGCAAATCAGATTCAGCACTGTATTTCAAAGGACTGATCGGAAGTATGCAGTAGTTGTCAGAATTTTTTCTGAATGACATACGGAAAACCTGTATGTAACTACTAAGACAGTTACTAGCCCAGTAAGGTCCTTACTGGGCTTCCAGGTGGCTCAGTGGTAAAGAGTCTGCCTGCAACACAGGAGATGCGGGGTTGATCCCTGGGTCGGAAAGATCTCCTAGAGTAGAAAATGGCAACCCACTCCAGTATTCTTGGCTGGGAAATCCCAGGGACAGAGGAGGCTGGCAGGCTACAGTTCATGGGGTCACAAAGAGCTGGACACAACTTGGTGACTAAACAACAAAGGTTCTTAGTACTACAAATGAAAACATAGAATCCTAATAGAAAGCACCAACTGACTCTTTAAGGAAAGAAAAACTATCTAAAACATAGCTAGAAAGAATTATATTCTCTCAAGTTATACTGAGTCCTAACTGGGAAGTGTTCCATTGATGGCTTGATGGACACAGAAACTCATACTTTTTTCTTAGTCCCACCAAAGATTCCCAGCTGTGCAGAAGTGTAGTAGTAAGCTCAACAGAGACCTTTACTGACAGGAATGAATGAAGATGGACAAGTAGAACAATACCTATGGCTTCCCACCCATTTCAATAAAAACAAAAACTTGGTTTATACCATTTCCTGTCCCAACTCCAGGCTGCTGTGATAAAATACCAGTCTGAGACTGGTATTCACACATATTTCTATTTCAGTTTTTTTTGAACCCATAAACCTAACTGTATCACATGTTCCCTTTGGTCTTTTTCTTTAAAAAAGCTTAAGCAGAAAAACAGGGGGAAAAAAAAAAAGAGAGAACCATTTTAAAATGTCTTCCACTCTAAAGTTTCTATTTTCTTAGCAGTAGCTGCAAATTTCAAAAAGGCCATGTGCTTGCCTTTCCGGGATTCATTCATTCATCTGCTAAGCACAGCTCTGGATACCAGAGATTCAAGACAAAGTTCCTGCTCTCCTATTTTAGCATGGCAAAAAAGGAAGGGGAAACTCAGACTGTCGTCTCATGGTGTGGTCAAAAGACAAAACTCCTGATCCAAAACAATAAATAGCAACAAGGAAAGGTAACAGCAGAGCATTTCTTCAGGCTGGCAATCAGGGAATGCCATAATGTTTTTCCATTATGCTCACAGAAGGGCTTCTATACTCAATGTCTTACATTAACTTCCGGGGTCCCACTGTAAACCTAAAGCTCCCATTTCTGCTTCATTTACTACACAATAAGAGTTGGTGAAATTTATGTTTTCACTGCCTTAGAGGTAATACCGCTGGTGGACTGGTTAAGCAGGAAACATTCCTGATTCCACTTTAGGGGGTGAGATCAAAAATATATTCCCTGGAAGCTCAAGCCTAGCTTGAGAACAAACGGAACTTATTTCTAATTGAAAGACTGAGCACAGGTTGTGGATCCTTCAGGTAATTTGAGGGCTAAAAAGCGAACTATGAGATCATTTATTTTACCTTCATTATTTTACAGAGGAAACAGGTTGTAAGTGAGAGTTGGTGGTGGAGCCTAAATACTGCTGTTGGTCACAAAGGTTAGGTTGAACAGTATCATCAATCAGTAATTTGTATACATGAACTGGGTATCTGTGGTCTGGCCTGGGAACTGAAACACCAACCACAATTTTTTTCTATGGAAAAAGTTCTTCAAGTTTGAAATAGGCAAAGTATGTACAGCCTTTGGAACACAGCTTCTTCCTGAGTTGGGACATGCCTGAACTAAAGATTTTCATAAATATGAGTTGATAAGCTGTTGCCAACATCAGTTCAATAGTCAGATGGACTTAAATTAAAATTACTTCCTGCACATATGCCTTAAAAGTACCTGTATAGGACAAAAATACTTTCCCACCTGGAGCAGTTTTGAATTGCTATTAAAACAGAAACCTGCTAGACCTAAATAAAACCTTTGAAGCTGAGGCGATATGTCCCTATGAAAATATCACCTTACTACACAAAGCTCAAAAATAAAGGATTAGTTGGGTCTAGTTGAAAAGAAAGGGCACTAGAAGAAAAAATGTAAACTTCAATGAGTAGTAAAGCTCTTTCCACAACAGAAAAGAAGGAAGCATGTGAAGGGGCAGGAGGGCTGAATGGCGACAAAGAACAGGGGCGCGCACAGTACCTGTGTTGCAAGTGTCCTTCATCAGTCGGCACCGATCTTTGACGGAAGAGGCACTCCTTCCTAGCGCCGCCCCTATTGTTGCCCAGTCATTGCCATGCTTTATCCGGAGCCTAAAACAAGAGTCTGCCAATCAGCATTTGGTTCAACTGTTTCTCCCTTTTAATTTCATCATTTATTCTTCATTCTTCTTCTTCCCATTTGACTGGTTTGGAAGTGGTGGGCAGCAATACTTTGAGAGCCAAAGTTTGAAAGTGTGGCCTTTTTTTGGGGTCCACAGTTGTCTGTGGGTGAAAAAAAACAGGCAGCAATTGCCTTTTTCCTGGGTCAGAGAAGAAATAAGTAACTTGGATATGTGTTCAAAAGACCAAATTTCCCCTCAGGTTACTGACACAATCTCCCAGGCAATCCCCAGATTTTTCCCTTTTGAGTACTCCTAACAAGCTCTTCTCAGACACCTGAAAAATTTTGCAAGTTCTTATTATCATAAACTGGATCAGGCTTTTTTTTTTCCTTTCATGATCAACACAATCCGTTAACCCATACTTCATGGTCCCCAAATTATGTTTCCTACAAAATAGGACTGTATAGTCGGTGAAACATCTGCCAACTCTAAATCATTCTAAACTAAGCCATTAGCACAACCTTGGTGTTGATCCTGGTATGTAAGTCCCCCAAATTTAGTCTTTAGGTTACCAAGAATGGCCATCTAATCTCTTTTGTAACCCCTATTAGTTGTCTAAGGACAATAAAAGAAGACTGAATTTATGGACATGGCTACTCTGTGCAAGTATAGATTTGATAAGGTCTTTATATGGTCAACTTTGCTTAACAGCAGGATTAAGTTATACCAGCCTACCAATAATCTCTTGACATTTTCAAAGTAAAATGGGAAAAAAAGTCAAACTTACTCCTTGAGCTTTTCAATTTCTTCAGGTGTATATCTAGAAATTTAAAGAAATTTTTAAAAGATCAATTAAACAAAGAATGCTAAAAGCCTTAATAAAAATCAGAATTTCACTTAGGGAGCCAAATGTTAATCACTTGGCATATTCACAATATTTTTAAAGTAACCAATTTCTAAGTAGATTAATAAAAATTAATGTTTTTTTTTTCTTAAAAAATATTTTAAGCTATTAATAAAAGTTAGCACTGTAACAATTTTCTCTAGGAAAATTCAACATTTAAAACGTATTTTCTCCTATGCTGCCTAACACTTGTGTTATTTCAAGTTAGATTCAGGTACTCTAATACCATGGCTATTCTGAAAGATGATGACACGGTAAACTGGAGCTAAAAAGAAAATCTATGGTCAACTCTTACAAATCACTGAAAAAATTCAAGTTCTCTTTCTCTACCTACACATGGACAACTGATGTATTCTTGCTCCAAAGTCAAGACTTTTTTTAGTAGCAAGTACTCAACATAACCAATGCAATGTTCTTTTTAAAAGCAGTATCTAATATGCCACACTACTACCATCTACAAGTCCCAAAGAGAAATTTAAAATATGTCAATAACACCATTATTATCATTGCATTGAAGGTATGAAGGCTTCCTTTGGATATTATCTATGACAGAAATCCATGCATTATATCCAGAAATTTAGTTATTTTCTGTTCTGCTTTTATTAAAAAAAAAAAAAGTCACTGACTGCCCTAGGAAATGTTACACTATAAAAATGAATAGGAAAAACATTATCAATGAATTTAAGAGTTTTTTTACATCTCCTAAATCTTTAACTACTTTTATACTTTCTTTAACACTACTTTCCGCAAAAGCAGATTTTGACGTCTTAATGTTAACTGAACTAAGTCTTAAATTAAACCTATATAAGGTATTTCAGATTCTAATTTCTAAAAGAGGCCTTATTGTAATGAGGTTTCACCATATTTACAACATGTACCTGGGGAATAAAAATACTAACACTGCTCAATAGTAATCTGCAACTGTCTCTAATTAGGCTTTGATCATAATTTTAGTTAAAAAATGATAGTTCCTTAAATATTTCCCATCTAAGTTACATGAAAACATGCAGTATTACAAGTTTTCATACTTTCCCACATGGTTTCTGTCATCGTACATGCGAAGCACTCTTCTATAAACTGCAAACAAAGGCCGGTTCAGACCCCATGCTATAGTCCTGTAGAAATCTTTTCTTTCGTCTTTTGACATCTCAAAGATGATTTCTGTAGCATCTTTTATTCCGCGTGCCTAAATGGGTACATTTCTTTGATTTAGGGATTTCTGATAAAATACATATGGATATACTATGCTTTTTAAAAGATTTTTTAATGTTAAAAGCAATGGCATTTAGAAAAATAATGTATTGCTAATTAAGTCAAATAAGAAATGATACTTAAATATTCCAAAAATAAGTTGTATATAATTCAATGAAGTCCTGCAAATCACTTTTAAAATTATAAAAAATTATATCTAAATAAAGTAGAAAAGGAAGGAGTCTTAAGAACAAAATTAATCAAAAATAGAAAAGATAAGCAATGCTAAAAACTGCTTCTTTGAAAAGTTCCACAAGACTAAAAATAAAAGACAAAAAGACAAACTTACAACAAACCTTAAAAAAAGAGCCTAGAGCCTAGAGATTATATAGTTGAACCTCATGAAAATTTTATGGCAATAAATCTGAAAACTTACATATAATTTACAAATTCCTAGAAAAATTCAACTTACCAACTGACTCAGGAAGAGAAAAAAAATCTAACAATAAGCACAGACCATGAAGAAAATTTAACCAGTTATTAATCATTTTCCCACGATGGAAACAGTAGGCCAAGATGACTTCACAAGTAAATCCTACCGAACAATTAGGAGAAACATAATTCTGATTTTAAACTATCCTAAATATAAAAAGGGGGATAACTTCCCACTCATTAGACTAGCATCATCTTAAAAGCAAAACCAGACAAGGAGAGTTTTAGAAAAGATTTTTCAGGCCAAGTTCAGTCATCAAAATAGATCACCCAACTCCTCAAAATCTTTTAGCACACTGAACCCAGTAATATATAAAAAGTTAATACTCAATGCAAAAAGTAAGCTTACTCTAGGAATGAGTTTGTATTAGTTTCACAAAAATTAGTAATTAATTACACAAGTAGACTTACAGGGAAAAAAATAAAATCTCAACATTTATGGAAAGAGCAATCATAAAATCCAACATTCAAAAAGCATAAAGACTGTAATAATCATAAATGGGGTATAACCTTTAAATATTGTAAATTGCTATGTATACCTGAAACATATAATACTGTACACCAACTACACCCCACTTTTACAAAAGCATAAAGATTAGAAGAATTACTTACAGATGTTATACATGTAGAAACCCACAAATCTATGAAAAAATTATTTAAGAGTACTTGCAAGAATGTTGGTTACAAAGTTAACAAAGTCATTTGTATTTCTAGACAAAGCTGATAAAAATCTTTAAAACTATTCACTAGTAATAGCATCAAAATTAGGACTAAATCTTAGGTAAATTATGCAATTCCTTCATGAAGGAAACATAAAACTATCAAGTGAAATTAAAGAGGAACTAACTAAAACAGAGAGCTATACAATGCTCTTCAGTAGGAAGTCAGAATATTAAAAAGATGCTACTTCCTTTCAAACTGATGCAGATTCAATGTCATGTCTGACTCTTTGTGAACCCATGGACTGAATTCTCCAGGCCAGAATACTGGAGTGCGTAGTAGCCTTTCCCTTCTAAAGCGGATCTTCCCAACTCAGGGATCGAACCCAGGTCACCTGCATTGCAAGCGGATTCTTTACCAGCTGAATAGCCTATCCCTTCTCCAGTGGATCTTCCGGACCCAGAAATCGAACTGGGACTTCCTGCATTGCAGGCTGATTCTTTACCAACTGAGCTATCAGGGAAGCCCAACTAATAGAGAGCTATAAAATGTTCTTCAATAGGAAGTCAGAATATTAAAAAGATGTCAATTCCTTTCAAACTGATTCAGATTCAATGTAATCCCAATAAAAATTCCAAGTTTTTCATTCTTTGCAAGCTGAATCTAAATTTATAACGGGAGAGCAAATGTCCAAGAACAGCCAAGACACTGATGAAGGGACCTGCCTCATCAGATAGACACTGAGGCTTCTGAGATAGTGCTGTACTGGTGTAGGTATCAAACAGAACCTAGGAACAAATCAGAAAAGCTAGAAACACATCTTTTTAAGTTTGAGTTAAGACAGAATGGGTATTGTAGACTGCGAAAGGACAGACATTCCCTAATAATGCTGGAACAAGCGTTATCAATACAAAAAGAAAGCAAAAACAACCACAACCCAGTAACACTGAAATGATATCTCATAACCACAGTAAAAAAAATGTGAAAGGCCAAACTATAATATATGAGAATATCTTTATGCCCCTGAAACAGAGGAGGATTTCTTAAACACACAGAAACACAACAGTAAAAAGATAATAGATAATTTTGACACTGATATGAAGAATTTGTTTTCATCAAATGATACTAGAGAGAATGAAAAGACAAGCCACTAACTTGGGACAAGATATCTGATCTGTAACATAACTGAAAAAACATTAGTATCCAGCATAAAATAAGAACATCAAGAAAATTATAATGAACAGCCCCATAGAAAAAAACTGATAAAAGACACAAACAAGAATTTCAAAGAGGAAACACAAATGGCCAACAAGCATATAACAACACATAATCAGATAAACACAAATTAAACCCATAATAAATACCTTTTACACCCACCAGAATTAAACAAATTAACAGCAAAAAACTAAAAAGAACCCAAATGACCATTAACTGTGGAATGGATAACTTATATATTCACATGATGAAACACAGGTTTCAATAAAAAAAAAAAAACAAAACCCCAACAGGGGATGAATCTCAAAATCACAATATTGAACAAAAGAAGCCAGTTACAGAATACCCAGAGAATAAACCTACTTATGTAAATTTTAAAACAGGTAAAATTCCACTGACGCATTATATACACTCTTTTGACTGTATTAAACTTTACAGTAAAAAGTTTCTAAATTTTAGAATCCTTTTCAAAATTCTTTTATGCAATTTCAAGTCTGGAAACAATTAAACCTAAATATTTACAAGTACCTAGATCTAAGGCACTGTGTTGCAGGATGATAGTACAGTGAGATGAAAAGCCTTTTCTTTTTCTCGGTTCCTTGCGACAGTATCTTATATTTTTACCCAAAATATGGAATATATGACATGTAATTATTTGCTTTAAAAACAGCTCCATAATGTTCTTGCAAGAGTACCACATAATAAAAAATCATAGTCAAAAATAAAAATCAAACAAATTATCTCTTCCCAAGATCAGTGTATCTTTTTTGGACATTTCTTACTTCTGACAATTCCATCATCATTCTAACCATCCTCAATAAAAAAAAAAACTCTTAAATTATTCCATTTCCTCACTTTCCTTCTTAGCCAGTATTTAGTCACCAGGATTCCTCAGAAGACTACTTGCTTATCTGTCTTTTCTCTGCTAATTCTATTTCAACTGCTGCTGCTAAGTCGCTTCAGTCGTGTCTGACTCTCTGCAACCCCACAGACAGCAGTCCACTAGGCTTCTCTGTCCTTGGGATTCTCCAGGCAAGAATACTGGAGGGGGTTGCCATTTCCTTCTCCAACTATTTCAACTACTATAATTTAAAGTTCTTACTACTCACAACCTGGTCAAATGAAATGGTCATCTAAAAGGTCTTAATCATAAAGCTGCCCTTTAACCATCAAGTTGGAAGAGTCCTTGGAAATCATCTACTCTAATTTCTTACATAAGAAATCAGCTTCTTAATTTCCCGAATTCAGTGTTTTTTCTCTTTTTTTTACCAACTGGTTACTAAACCTGTAGCATTTCCCCAATTTTAACTAAAGTATGTGTGATTAGTGGACAACTTTTAATACACTTTTGGATATATTTCAATAGTCACTGAATTTCTGTTTCTCTTAAAACAATTAGCTTGGTGGGAAGGATCTTCCTTCCCTAATAAAGAAGTAAAGTTTTTCTTTTTATAAAGTGTAGTTTGGGAGGAGTGTAGCTTAAAATTAAGCTTAAGAATGTAGACATACTAGGCAGCAATGTATTGAAAATAGTGAAAAATTATACGTAAACTATCAAACAATAGGAGAATTAAACTTCAAAGCTCAAGTTCTAGCAGCCAATTATCTTGGTTCAAGTTAAAGGGGTTATGTTAATATACTCTGGGTTTGAACTCTGAATCCTCAACACACATCATTAATGTGCTCATAATGCTCATAATGTTCCCTCCAGCCCTCAGTTCAGTTCAGTCATTCAGTTGTGTCTGACTCTTTGTGACCCCATGGACTGTGCACGCCAGGCCTCCCTGTCCATCACCAACTCCGGGAGTTTGCTCAAACTCATGTCCATCGGATCGATGATGCCATCCAACCATCTCATTTTCTGTCATCCCCTTCTCCTCCTGCCTTCAATCTTTCCCACCATCAGGGTCTTTTCCAATGATTCAGCTCTTCGCATCAGGTGGCCCAAGTATTGGAGCTTCAGCTTCAACATCAGTCCTTCCAATGAATACTCAGGACTGATTTCCTTTAGGATTGACTGGTTTGATCTCCTTGCAGTCCAAGGGGCTCTCAAAAGTTTTCTCCAACACCACAGTTCAAAAGCATCAATTCTTTGGCACTCAGCTTTCTTTTTAGTCCAACTCTCACATCCATACATGACTACTGGAAAAACCATAGCCTTGACTAGACGGACCTTTGTTGGCCAAGTAATGTTTCTGCTTTTTAATATGCTGTCTAGGTTGGCCATGACTTTCCTTCCAAGGAGTAAGTGTCTTTTAATGTCATGGCTGCAGTCACCATCTGCAGTGATTTTGGAGCCCCCCAAAATAAAGTCTGCCACTGTTGCCCCATCTATTTGCCACGAAGTGATGGGACCAGGTGCCATCTTTGTTTTCTGAATGTTGAGTTTTAAGCCAACTTTTTCACTCTCCTTTCACTTTCATCAAGAGGCTCTTTAGTTCTTCGCTTTCTGCTGTAAGGGTGGTATCATCTGCATATCTGAGGTTATTGATATTTCCCCCGGCAATCTTGATTCCAGCTTGTGCTTCATCCAGCCCAGCGTTTCTCATGATGTACTCTGCCCTACTCTACCCCTAAGTCTTACCCCTTTCTTTGAAACTCAGCTCAAATCCTTACTCTTGTAAATATTTTCTGTACCTGTCCCAACCCTGAGAGTAAACTCCTCCTTCTGCTCTCATGCAGAATTCCCAACATGTTATCCAATATGCAAACAAAGCCTTGTATCATTCTTCACGTGTTTTCAGAATTCCCACATGGACTGTTGGCATTTGAAAGGCTAACACTATGTATTAAGGCAATTTCTATCTCCAGTGCTTTAAAAATTATTTTCATCAGTCATCTAATGAAAAGGATGACTAGGCCTGAATATGAAAATGAACTAATTTTTTTTAAGGGAAAGGACTAGTGAGATGTCATAAATTCAAAGAAGACACATGTCTTAGGCTTTACATAGCATAAATTTAAACTCCAATTTATAGGCTGCTTGAAAAGATGGAGCTTTAAGATTCTGAGAGGCTATTAAAATTCTGTCTTAACTTTGGGGTGTTACCTAAAGCAATAAAGCTGTTTTATTTATTTTTTTTAATAAAGCTGTTTTAAACTGAGAATTCAAAATGTGTAAATATACTATAATACAACTGAAATTAATAAGCTACAACATGTTAGCCAATTATCAACTACATAATTACTGAAAAGTGCTACTTTGGTATTTTTGCAACTGGCAATCAAAAAATTAGTGAAACAAAAAAAATATGCCATAAGATACCTTCAAATAGCGTTCAATATTGTTCATCAAAATATCAATTTCTTCCTTGGACCACATCCCCTGCTTCCATTTATGTCCTTTAAAAGAAAACAAGTAATGCTATTGATAATGTTATTCTTTGAGAGGAAAGAATGTAGCTAATTTAATGTCTTATTCATCTGAAATCTGAAAAATCCCTAGGCAAAGTTGCTTCTGTGACCTCTGGTTTTTAAGAAAGAATACAAGTGACACTAGTAAACAGGGGTAATAAGTAAAAGAGTCATAAAAAATACTTCCTCTTAATTACATCTCTTACCCTTTCAGCAGGACAGGACTTATAAAAAGTGTAAAAGCCAAATCACACTCAAAACTTTCTGAAAAATTTCTGCAGTGAAAAGTAAGTTTTATGGGAAAAAAATACATATAAAAGATTCTAGGACAAGGTAAACATAACATATTGGAATATCAAGTGAGTAATTAATTCTTAATGAGTAGTTACTGTACAGGGGTTGAAAACAATCTATTTACATATTTCTTGTTTCCTTTCCTTACTTCAGAGTGGCATATACACAACCCTCACTTTCTTGAAGTAGCTTCCTAGCAATCCTTACGAGTGCAGTAGCACTATAAACACTTACTTTAAACCTCTAAGCAACTTATCAGATCAAAGTTAGTAGAACTTTGAAAAGGTTTGACTTTCTTCTCCCATAAGCAATAACTGTATTCACTTAAATGGTAACGCTGTGCATTTGTTTATAACCTACTTCATATGGGACAAGTGATCAATTATTGTAAAATGAATATTGGTTCCCCAGTCCCATTCAGAGCCAAATTTAATTCGAGTAGGTTCAAATTACTGTAACTATTCAACCATAATTATGAAGGCCCAAATTAGGATCCTTATGACTATAAGCTCTTTTTGACACTCACTTTTGCCACTGGTCACTGAAATTCAGTGTATCTTACCTTTGTTAGTTAGAGAATCCTTATCTTCTTTAGTTGTAAACCATGCTTGGCTAACTGCTGAAACCTCCTCATTACCCAAGGGAGATATTTCATCTAGTTGCTCATTCTGTAGAATCTTGAAAAGGCAAAAAAAAAGAAAAAAGAAACAAAACAAAACAGTGGCAGCTTGATTTAACACCCAACCTGATTCACCTTTGTAATGCTAAGCATTATAAAACTCTGCTGTATCTAAAACAAATGAATTTCTAGTAACATGAAATTCATTTGTTTTAGATATAATAAAACTACACTGAATTCATAGAAAGGCAAATATTTTCTTGCTTTTAAGACAGCATGAAAACAAAATTATCTTCAACAAGAAAAAAAGCCATTTGTATATTTATATGTATACAACATGGAGATGGAAATGGCAACCCACTCCACTCTTCTTGCTTGGAGAATCCACCGGCAGAGGAACCTATAGTCCATGGGGTCGCAAGAGTCAGACATGACTTAGCCACTCAACTACTACTAAGTATAAAACAAGCTCATATATAAAATAAGATGGAAATGCTGGGGTCGAGTGTCATGATATTCATGTTCTCACAGGTAGTCTGCTGCCGAAATATATGGTCATCTGTAATATAACCTGTTGATCAATCTAAAAGATTAACAGGCTAATTCAAAAGATGTTATTGCATAACTGTAGTCTGCATATTGTTTACTGACAACTTTATTTTTACATTTAGGAGGGTAGGTATTTAGAGCTGATACCTACCCTCCTAAAAGCATATTCTTTTCAAAGAACCATATGGTACTAATTTTATTATTATTGCAATAAAATAGCCTGTATTGAGAAATATAGTTAAATAAGCTTTATTAAGATATAAGTCACACATCATAAAATTCACCCTTTAAAGTATACAATTCAGTGGCTTTCAGTGTATTTATGCAGCTATCAGCAATTAGGAAGTATCTAGAAAATTCTGCAGGAACAAAGCTGTTTTTAAGAGATTTGGCTGTGGGCTAGAGAGAGCTATGGTATAAGTGAGGAAGATACGGCAACAGTGCTACCATACCAGGTATGATGAGCCTGTTATATGCAGACCAGGAGAAGAGGAGAGTCATAGGCCTAGGGACCACTCAACCCAGCTGGGTCTCTGGCCTGGATCAACTACTAAGCTACGTCACTTTCTGGAGGTAGGTCATAACAAAGATTGACTGTTTCTTGAGTAGGCAGAAACTGGATCTCTATTTTCAAGAAGATATGAAAGCATCTCACTTCAAAAAGAGAGAAGCTGTCCATGAAGAACCAAGGCACAGTGAGGAGAAAAGCCATGCCTATTGTTACCTACTATTTTTATACCTAGTGGTAATATTTTGTATTTATTAATGTGGTTTAAAAAAAAAACCATGGGCAAAAGCTAGAAATCACTAGAACAAACAAGAAAAGTTTTATAACCCAGCATTTATGTGTCATATACAAAAAAGATTTTTTCTTTTAAAGGTTAAGAGGACCTTATAAAGCTGAGAACTTAAACAGACTAGTCAGACAATATCCAAGGCCTCTTACATTCTGAGGATCACAATTCTGTAACATTTGATATAGGAGTTACGTATCAAGGACAACACGGAGAGCTATCAAAAGATCTTGACACATACAATACTTTTAAGAAATGCAGAAAAATCTCCTGAGATGACTTTCTCTTACGTTAACAGGTTTGTTGAAAGAATAAAATCACCATTTCCCAAAGTGAGTCTAAATATATAGCAAAGCCCACTCTATGAATCTCAGGAATAAACCTTTCATGATTAATTACTGTCTTTGGATAAACACTTAATGCCTTATGGTGCAAAATTTCCTGAAGAAGATTTACATTACTTAAACCATGTAATGTTAAACATGACGAAAATCATCAAATGAAGTAAATAATTACTAAATTCCAGCAGTTTCAACACTGTCAATCAAAGTGAGGGTATTAGGAGACTTAGGTAGCTAAGAGGCTATCTATCTATACTTAGTATACAGATAGTGATTAAGTTTTTTGGTATTTTATCCCTGTTTCTCACTACTTTAGAACTTTCCAGGTGGCTCTAGTGGTAAAGAACTTGCCTGCCAATGCAGGAGACATGAGACTTGGGTTCGATCCCTGGGTTGGAAGATCCCTAGGAGGAAGAGGGCATGGCAACCTACTCCAGTATTCTTGCCTGGAGGACAGGGGAGCCTGGCTGGCTATAGTGTATAGTGTTGCAAAGAGTTGGGCATGGCTGAAGCAACTCAGTACCAGACACTTTCCTACTTTATATATAAATCTTTTCAAGTTACCCAGGCTTTGTTTAACTTACTGTTGCTTTTTCTAAATGAAGTCTTTAATTGGTTGTTGGGTTTCTTATTTATCATATATACAGGTTTAGAAATCTGAAAATAAGTATTTCACTCACTAAATACCTCTTGCAACCACAATGTACTACATACACAGGAAGCTTATTTTAGTTCCTAATTGTTTTTCAAGCTAGTCCCACCACTGGAATGGGATAAGGGGCACTAGCTATTAAACTAGGTGAAATAACTACACCTAGTTTGACACAAAGGGCACAGCAAAAATCACACTATTTCTGAACTTTAAACTGTGCTGACTTTCACTCCCAATCTAATGTTAATCTTATTTAAAAAAAACATTAGAAATTATTAGAAGTTTTTCATTCACTAAAATGGTAATAACAAACCAAGAGGTTAGCATTAGATTGTAACTCATTAACTCTTCGGAAATAATCTAAACAACCCTAAAACTTGTGTACATTGCCACTGATCAATCTGATAGTAACTAGGTTGGAAACCAAATCAGACATATGTATATAGTTATTTTCAACATGCTAAAAATGGAAGTGAGCCTACACTACAAATGAAATGAATGACAAGAACGGTTTTTAAAAATTTTTATTTCTAAAAAAAAAAAAAAAAAAATTTTATTTCTTTTTGGCTCTCTAGTTACACTTAACAGGCTTCTTACTGCAGTGGCTTCTCCTGCCCCAGAGCAGGGCTCTAGGCTGTGAAGCTTCAGCGGTTGTGGTTCCCGGGCTCTGGAGCACAGGCTCAGCAGTTGCGGTGCAGTGGCTTACCTGCTCCACTGCACGCGGGATCTTCCTGGACCAGAGATCGAACCCATGTTTACAGCACTGGCAGGTGGATTCTTAAGCAATGGGCCACCAGGGAAGTCCTGCAAGATCCATTCTGAAGAAAGAATGTGCCCTACTGTTTCTGAGGATTTAGAAAAAATTTCTGTTCAAATTCCCCAGCCTGCCTCGAAGATGTCTGGAACATATTATGAGACTTGCTTCTCTGGAAATCCTGTCATTCTGCAACTGCTCTGAAGCTCCTCACTGCAATTCACAGTACACCCTTCTGAAACGTCCTTAGTCCCTGATATGTATCAACTTGTACCTACTTCGTAATGAGGAAGGGTCATTATGATGCTTCGCATAAGAAAATAATTGTACAATGTCTCTACTGTCTGCTAAAAAGTATTTTATTAAATGAAGAGACAGAGCAAAAGAACAATCAGCCAGAAATAAACTTACAAGTAAAACAGATTTAAGCTGCTGGCCACTGAAGAGAGCTAAGAATGATGATTGCTTTTGGCAGAAATAACACGAGACAATTAAAGAAGTTCATATAGGAAAACAGGCTAATTATTTAACCTCAACATACAGTAAAATCTATCTAGTTGTACAGGTTATCAAAAGCAACTATGACTACCACTGTTATAGTTAAAATGTATTTGAGATGACCAGCTTTCATTCACATTAGGGCAGAGAACACATGGAACCTTTCTAAATCAGTCACTACAGATAACTGCCGGGTAAAGCTTATTTTAAAAAGTTTTATATCCCAATCAGTATCTCATATAACTGGTAGATAAAATTTAAAGTTATTTAACAGCTCAAAAGAGATCACTCTAGGGAGATAAAGAATGCACATTCATTATCTAGTTCAACAGATGTGAACCACTCCACAAGGAATCAGCTTTAAAATTCTATTGTTGTTTACAATTCTGAGACTCATGTGGGGACTGGAAACCTGGATGAATAATAAGTCTTACTTCCATTCTGTGATTGCTACTTTTTCAGACTCAGGGCTTCTCAGGTGGAGCTAGAGGAAAAGAACCCACCAGATGATGCAGGAGGTATGAGACTGGTTCAATCCCTGGGTCTGCCAAGATCCTCTGGAGGAGGGCATAGCAACCCACTCCAGTATTCTTGCCTGGAGAAGCCCATGGACAGAAAGCCTGGCAGGCTACAGTCTATGGAGTTGCAGAGTCAGATATGAATGAAGAGACGGAGCACTCACGCATGTTGTCGGACAGAATCTCGTCTCATCATTTGATCACCTAAGGTTACATACGAAGGATAACATTCTTACAGCAGTACAAAGACTTACTATACCTGGATCTGTGTCACAGTTCCCTCAGCAATCTCATCATCTGCCACCTCTGTGGTTGCAGTCATGGTCACCTCAAAGCTCTGATCATTTTCTGAAACTTCAAGAAAAAGAACAGTTCATCTCCAGAGTAATAAAAGCAGGTCCTAATTATTAAAAAAATATATCCAAAGAATTAGGATGTGATCATCTAATTTCTTAACATATTCCTCGCCAATACATCCATACACCTAAGTGTGTGTGATATACACACATACCTACTTGCTTAACGAGTATCTACTGTGCACCAACGGAGAAGGCAATGGCACCCCACTCCAGTACTCTTGCCTGGAAAACCCCGTGGACAGAGGAGCCTGGTTGGCTGCAGTCCATGGGGTTGCTAAGAGCTGGACATGACTGAGCGACTTCACTTTCACTTTTCACTTTCATGCATTGGAGAAGGAAATGGCAGCCCACTCCAGTGTTCTTGCCTGGAGAATCCCAGGGACGGGGAGCCTGTTGGGCTGCCGTCTATGGGGTCGCGCAGAGTCGGACACGACTGAAGTGACTTAGCAGCAGCAGCAGCAGCGCACCTAATACATGCAAGGTACTGTTCTGGGCAACGGAGAGACAACAATAAACAAAAAACCCCCCAAATTCTGCCTTCAAGGCACTTATAGAGTCTAGGGGGAAGACAAAATTAACACAGTATTATGTTGGAAAAGTGTTAAGGAGAAAAAATGAAGTATGGGAAATGTGTTGGGAGTGGGGTCAAGTGTTTGAAATTTTAAATAGGATGCCAGGAAAAGTAACCAGGATTTGGAACAAATCAAGGAAAAGGGCTAGTCATGAAGGTATCTTGAGAGATAGCATTTAAGGCAGATGGAAAGCCAAGTGCAAAAACGTTCTGAGCACCTGCCTGGATTGTTCACAGGAATAGCAAGGACAGTTTGGCCATAGTAGACCAAACAAGATATTGTGTAGGATTTGAAGGCCACTGTAAATGAAGACTTTGGCTTTAATTCTCTTCCACTGAGGTGACCATAGTAAGATTTAGAGCAGAGGAGTGATATAAACTGAGTTTTATTTTAACAGGATCACCCTGGCTGCTAAGGGGAAAATAGCCTGAAGGACAGCCCTAGCTGGAAGGAGATCAGTGAAGAAGCTAATGTAATAATCTATTACTAGGTAAAAGGTGTGACTTGGACTAGAGTGAAGGCAAGTGAGGGTGATAAGTAGTTCAAATTGTGGATATATTTTGATGGTAGAGCCAACAGGACATGCAGATAAACCAAATAAGAAAGAAAGTAAAAAGTCAAGAATGGAATTTAAAAAGTTTTTTACCTGATCTACTGGAAGAATGTACCTACCAATAATAAAATGGGGAGAAGAGTTTAAAAAGAAGCAAGTTTAAAAATGTAGCTCAGTTTTAAACATGCTAGATGTTTAAACCCAAACACCTGGAGTTAAGAGAGGTATGGACTGGAGTAACTCGGGGGATTTAAAAGCATGAATTCTAGGGAGTAAAAACAGAAAAAAGCAATTAAGACTGAATCCTGGGTACTACTGAGATGTGGACACGTCAGCATAAGAGACTAAGAAGAAATGAACAGAGGGAAAACTAGAAAAATGCATTCCGTGGAAGCCAAGTGACAACAAGTCTGAGAGAGGAGTGATAAAAAATGTGGGGAGATCAAGTAAGACAAAGACTAAAAAAAATCACCACTGGATTTAGCAACAAGAAAGTCTCTGGAAAAAAACTTAAAAAAAGAAAAAAAGAAGAAAAAAGAAAGTCTTTGGAGACAACATTTGTAGTATAGCATTAAAAGCTGAGAGACTGATTGGAGTGGGCTTATGGAACAAAGGAATTAGAAATGGAAGCAAGTATATGCAATTCTTCCAAGGTACTTCTGTTCTAAAGGGAAGTAGAGAAACTGAATCGGAGCCCAAAGTGAGCTAACAGGACTTTTTAAAGAAAAAACTACAGTATTTTTGTAACGCTGATGGGAATGATCCAGATGACAAAGAAAAAACTGTTGATTCAGAAGAGAAAGGAGAGAATTCCTGCAACTATGTCCTTAAGTAGGCAAAAGGGATAGGATGTCAACACATCCATATTATCTTATCCAGGTAAGTGAATGAGTGTGTGAAGGATTTAGTCTTACTCCATAAAATAGAACAAAATATCAAGTGTAGATCAAACCTACAATCACATTCAAGGCACTCTAACCAAATCAATTAACAGGTCAAAATTTACATCAAGATAATCATGCAAAAATTCTGACTTAATTAAATATTTTTATTTTATATCTTGGGGATGTAATGTTCAGCATCGTGACTACAGTTAATACTATACTTTTCTGCTCAGTTTAACAAGCAATTAACTCCAAATACAAAGTACACATCTGCTTATGAAGACATGATTTTCAACAATGAAAACCCAGTCTTAGTTCTCTTCCACTGGAAGTTCTTGGATATGGCAATACCCTCCTCTGTGCAGAGTGCGTCACCAATAGCCCTGGGCCCGAACCGCATTATTGAGGGCTGAGGTATCTATTCCAGCCTTGGAGGGCCAGCACGGTTCAACAGATTCCAATATTCTTTGCTAAACAAATGAGAAATATAATCTAACATTACAGTTGGTGTGCTGTAGTCTATCACCAACAGTATTTCATCCAAAATACACCTGCTTAGAATCCAGTGTATTCTAAATGATCTTAGTGAGAATAAACTTATCAGGCTTCTACTTTCCATTTAGCCATATAACACATAAAAAGAACATAAACTAAAAGAACCAGAATGCCTGGGTAAGACATTAGACAAGTTATTAACCTCTCAGTACCTTAGTTTTCTTATTTATAACATAAGGATAAAAATACCTACTCTAGAGAGTGCCTTCTCAATGAGGGTGAATATGCTTCTTAGGAGAGGAGGTGAAAAAATCTTAACTCTCTTTATTAAGAAAGCAAGGACATACATACATACACACAGTACATTAAAAACAAAACGACAATGATACTGAAATTATAATTTCATGTGGGAGAGCATGACTATGAAGAAAATGTCTAAAAAGACTCTCAGATGGGGGATCAATTAAAATAAAAGGTTGACAGATTAAACTCGGCAATATGCAAAAGTATGTAGAGCCATGCCTGGCACATAAATAAGCACTCATTAAGAGCTGATTAAAGGTTTTTTGACTAAATGAGGAGAAAAATAATGGGTCCAACTGATGGGTTAAACTGAGATGCCAGTTTAATCTCTTGCAATGTGAATTTTGATTCAGAAGGGAAGCTCTAGGTTAGTACAGTGACTTACGTGGAAGTGCAACAACAGATATGCAAGGAGTGGAATCATCAATACTTTGATCATCCTCAGAAGACAGGCAAAGCCTTTTATGTGGAGGTTCAGTACTATCTTCTGAGTCTATTTCATCAGCTTCTAATGAAATAAAACAAGAACAAAAAACCTCAGAAATCTTCAAATAAAAAAGGAGGAAACATAATCGTCCACAAATAATGAATGTAAAATAATCTTATTAATTTGCTAAGTCAGAAAAAGATAGCTGTGCAAGAAGACTCACTGCCCTAACATGCCTACCTCAGCTCCACTGCTTATGACAAGGAACCGGGAGACAAGGTGGTCCTTTTTAAAACATCACACTTCTGCGCTGTGATTACCTGGCTTTCCAGATATTTCACATGTAAAGATAAAGATTGGTTATTTAATTACTCACAAATATTTACTGAATGCCTACCATCAGCTAAGTTCGAGAAACAGAACAATGAGAGACACCCTGACAGTCAAGGAGCTCATAGTACAGTGGAGATGACTGTAATTTCAAAAGTTTAATAAGAACGATGAAGGTGGAATGAAGAGGCTGTTATATGAGAAGAGAAGCATTTAATTTAGACTGGAGGTGAAGGGAGGTTTCTAGAAAAGGTGTCTTGAATTTCAAAAACAAACAGAAGTCAGGGGAAAATGATTATCACTGTCAGTAGGAATAATACGTGGAGTGATACTGAGGTATGAAAAGCTTACGGTAAGTTAGGAAAATAATAACAGTTGTGAACTGCTGGAACACAGATATATGAAATGTGGCAGGAAACGAAGCTGGAAAGAAAGCTGAGATGGTGGGAAGCCTATGTGCCAAATTAAAGAACCTGAATTATATTCTAAAAATCCTGGGAAGCTTATTTAAAAAAAAAAGCTTTTGTGTACTACTGAATCATGACCACCATCATCAGCAGTTTGAAGGATAAATTAGAGGTGAGAGATAGGCTAAAAGGCTACTCATGTGGGAAATGAGAACCTGAACAAAGGAAAGGGGACCTGAGACATAGTTTGAGACATGTGAAATTTAAGGTGCCTATGAGAAACAGAATTCAGAATAAAGAGAGGTTTAAATCATTGTAGTAGCTATGCAGAAATTAAAACCAAAAATTTGAATGAAATAACCCAGGGATTAAGTACAAAGCGAAAAAAGAACACAGAACCTAGGTTGAACAAGGATAAACTTATAAAGCAAAATAAATATAAATATGGAACAGGTATAGAAATAACAAAACCACAAGCCTCAAGTCAACTAAATCTTAGTTCATTACAGATGATATTAAGTCCTATTCAAACAGTCATGTAAAATTCTCTAACACAGGTTCTAGAGAAAAACAATTCTTCTGTGTTCATTGGCAGGATTATTTCTACATTTTCTAATATACTGTATATACTGCTGGTATCAAATGGTGTCAAAGAAGAAGTGTATTTATAGTTAATCCATCATTATTAGAAATTCAACAAATTCTACTTATAAAATAGCTACAAGATTCATAAAGATAGAAATTTATGGTAAATTCAAAAAATATACAAAGTATATTTCAAAAATATAAATGTGAATTAAGGTTATCTAAGCAATAACCTCCTTTTCTACTATTCTAGACTAAACTGTCTGAGTAATAAGGTTTAAAGGTGACATGAAATCCAGAAATCCAAAAAGATTTATATGTCAGCAGGTTCTCCTACCATTATGAGGGCAATGAAGAATGAGGTTCCCGTCTGTGTCCCGAGTCAAAGTCACAGAGTCCACAGTTTCTACTGTCACTGTGTCAGAATCCTCTTCAACTGTGCTCATACTCAAATCTGTAAAAGAACAGGTTTCAGATTAGGGTTTAAAAAATCATTTCCAAATATGAACATAAAATAGCCCTCTCCAAATATATCCGCCTACAGTATTCTTTGTGTGAAACTGCAATGATGGTTCAAGTTTCAAAACTTGTTTTTCCAAAGTTTATACCAATTACTTAAAATAATCTTCAACAATCTAAATGCAATGATTAATTAAAACTTAAAGCATTTATTTTTAAAAAAAGTTATTTTTATAACATCCAATGAAAGACAGTCTATTCCAAGTTGTCTGACATATGAGCAAAAACTCACCACTTTTTTTAATTGGCAGCTCTGTGTTTACAGCTCTGAGCTCTGTATACTCAGGTGTTTAACTTTCGATTCTTTAGCAGAAGATCCATCACAACTTTTCTCTTAATCTAAGAATTATTTCTCTAAAACATTTTTTTACAAGTATTTGAGCTTATTACTATCTGAAAAATATGAACACTAAACAATTGTTACTTTTTAAATAATATTGAATAAGTACATATATCTATCATTGACCAAACTGTTTTCCTAATAGACATGGAGCTAGGCCTTCTTTTGAAATACAGAACTGAGTCTTTACCTATTATTTTACACTTTCTTTTTTTGTTGTTTAGACAAACTGAATGATCAGTACTTTAATTGCAGTATGTCATGGCTGACAGGCGGAAATGCACTGAATTGTAATCAGTGACCTAAACTGAAGTCGTTGGGCTTACCTTGTAATGTTCAATGAAGTTCTTGTCTCAACACTCAATTTTGGTCTGGTCCACATAGTCTAGTCTAGTAGTCTATTATTAGTCGCTCAGTCATGTCCGACTCTTTGCGACCCCATGGACTGTAGCCCGCCAGGCTCCTCTGTCCATGGAATTCTCCAGGCAAGAAAACTGGAGTGGGTTGCCATTCCCTTCTCCAGGGGATCTTCCCGACTCAGGGATCGATCCCTGGTCTCCCGCATTGCAGGCAGATTCTTTACCGGCTGAGCCATCTGGGAAGCCTCCAACTAAATAATACAGAGGACATAAGCCTTGATGTGTTTCAAATTAATCATTCAATATTTATTTGGTTCCTATATGTAAGATATTAGTCTATACATATAATTGCCATTTACACAAATGCATTTTTCCTTGGCAGAAAAACTTAAGAACTATTAACATTTACATGGTGAAGATCTAGTGATTTATTCAAGTTTTACTATACAAATTACTGTTTTAGAAGGACATCATTCATTTTACAATGTCAAAGATGTCATTTCCAAATTAAAGATAAATGGAGACCATGATTTAGTTATGATGAAAATTTGCAAATCATGAGGTGAGGTACCCAGAACAAAGGAATGCTTACCTAGAAAACAGATGGATCAGCTATAGCCCTTCCCACAGAATCCAGATGCCTTCCCTTAGCCACCAGCATCACTTTCATGTTATCCAGATTGTTTCTCCCCCATGTTCCTACCTCTGCAACACTCTGAAAAAGCAATAGCATTACACAATAACACTTATTGAGAACAAACAACTGTCTGCTAGCAGTATGCTGATGATAATTTAGCTTCTGGCCTCTGTGATGTCTCAAGTAGAAGAGGAAGGACCAACCCAGAATTCTTTAAGCAGTGCTTTTGGAAATCAGCCTCTAAAACTATTCTCCAATGAAGAACAGAAATGATAGGATCCTATGCCTACTACGTCAGTTTACATGTGGTTTCTCAACCTAAGTTGCCCCTCATTAGGCAGTCAAGCTTTCTTGGAAAAAAACAAGTTGAACTATACCAGTGGTTCTATGAACTGTAGACATGGGTACATGTAACTCGATCCAGGGAGTACACTAACCACCAGTACCACAAGTATTACCAATAACTGTTATTTTTTTCTTTGTAATAATTAGCACCTCTCTTTATATGTAGTACTATATTTCATCTTAAAGTATTAAAAACCATACACTATCTGTTAACTCTGCCTAGGGATTTGTGGGAAAAAGAAATCCTAAACAATCAGGCCAGAAAATGTACATTATAAACAAACTTTTCAATGTAATGTGAAATTTACAAAATTTGAATCGACTGACTTTTAAAGGATTTTTTAATAGGATTCTCATCTTCATCCCAAAGGATCAACCAAAAATTAAAAAGCATACTAAGATTTTAGGTTTAAGGGGATGCAAAACCAATAATTAAATTTCTCATTTTTGCAGTATTTTAATTAGAACTCCTCTCCAGGATGGGTATCTTTAAGAACTGCTATACATAAACGAGTCTGCAGTGCAACAGGTACAGATCCTGCTAGAGAAACATCCAGTCAGTTAATAGATTTCATGTTGTTCTCATTTCTGAATCCATTAAAAACTTCTTAAAAGCTGGTTTGTACCTACTCCAGAAGACGGAAAAATGAAATGTTAAAAAAAGTTAAAATCAAAAAAAAAAAAAAAGTTAAAATCATCATAAACTTTCCAAAATTATAATTCACTCTCAACATGTTTATGAGACTATACCATAGAAGCACTTTTATATCCTGCATTGAAAACTGTGAAGGAAGCCAAGCTAGGTATTTAACTGAGGTTTTTCTGTACTCTTTAAAAAGTTATTAGATCAAAGAATAACAAAATAAACTCTTAAATCATACTGCAGTCTATTTTGCAGAAGGGATGTGCAAATTTATAGTCCAACCATTTAGATGTAAAGTCTACTCCTCGTAACCTTGCCAGTACTTTTATTAAAAAAGAAACAACAAAGTAAAAACAAACAAAAAAGCACAATTGTTCATTTGATAAGTGCAAATTTGTTACTGGCTTAGAATTTTAATGAATGTGATCTGAGGACCCAAGTTAATCTGAAACTCTGAGAAGAAAAAAAAAGTGACAACAGTACACGGAAAAGGGAGTCTGAAATAGCCAGATAGGAGCTTTATCATCCTTGATATCTATGTTATCAAAATTGAGGTGATCCCAAACAGTGTGCTAGCTTTAAAGCAGGAATCTAGGTTCATTTTTAAAAGTTTGGTAATTCATGTTGGAGACAAGTAAATGGGTCCACAATGCTTTACAAATTAATTAGCACATCTGTTCAATCAACAAATATATATCACATTCTCAATGTGTGAGACACTCTAAGACAGTCGCAACTTTTTTAAACCCCCAAAATATAAGCTCTTGACTCATTTTCCTGGGGTTTTCCCCTTCTTGTAGTGAGAGCTACATGGTCTATATTTATTAGTATTTAAGAAACTCCTCTAATTTTCTTTTTTAGGTTAATAGATTTACATGGTTCAAAATTCAAAGGTAATGGTGAACCCTACTTTCCCCTCTAGTTCCCCAGTCACCTAGATCCCTTTCATGGAGGTAAAGAACGCTGTTGATTTCTCATGCCTCCTTCCAGTTACTTTATGTAAGAAAATACATCTTCCTCTCTGGGGCTTCCCTGGTGGTTCAGACAGTAAAGAATCTGCTTGCAATGCAGGAGACCTGGGTTGGGAAGATATACTGGAGGAGGAAATGACAACCGACTCCAGTATTCTTGCCTGGAGAGCTACAGTCCACGGGGTTACAAAGAGTTGAACACAACTGAGTGACCCACATACACATCCCTTCCTGTTGCATATATTTTACAGAAATACTATCATCCTACAAATACTGAACCTTACTTATCTCAGTGGCTACTTTACACTGCCTCAACAGCAAGATGAAGAGATACCATTTCAAGTGCATGACTGCAAGCCAGCCAACAGATTAACAGCCAAGTCTTCAATGTGGGACCTGACTTGGCTGGGTGGGAGTGGAGTAAAAAAGAAAGCCACCATGCAGGGGCTTTTGTGCAAGAGAGTGGCTGAATTTAAGACTGGAGGAAAAGGCATGGGCATGTTTCACAAGGCCTTACAAATTCTTGGACTGTTTTAAATTGGGAAATATAATTTACATTTTAAAAAGATCATTCAGATTGTAACATGGAGGACAGATAAGGGAGTAAGTCATGAGACAAGCAGTTGTCTAAGAAATGACTGTCACAATAGGTGGCAGAAATGAAAGGAGTCTGGACAGAGGATTTATTTTGGAGGCAGTGTTGACAGGATTTGCTGAAAGATTAAAAAACAGGAGCTATTTCAAGATGATTCCTAAGCTTCTGGCTTGAATAGCTGAGTTTTGGGGCACTAAAATATATTTTATTAAGTATTTTATTACTGTTAATATCAACAAATTAAGATATAAGGCACCAAATGAAGATGCCAAGTTACCAGTTGGAAGCTGTGATTCAACAGGCAAGAATTAGATAATGATAAATGAGTTCGTGGCATGCAAACAGGAGAGATAAGATCAACTAGAGAAGTTAGAGAAGACAGCCCAGTACTACTGGAAAGTCAAGCAATACACAAGCAAGTAAAGGAGACCGAGAAGGACCAGCCAGGATATAGGAAGAAAATGAGAGAGATTCAAAGAGCACTCAGTAGTTGACTGTTAAACACTGCTGAGAGGGTAAGATGGAGAAGTGACTACTTGATTCAGCAATACTGAGAACACTGGTCATCTACTGGGATACAGAGAACTGTAAGTATAGAAGGTAATGCAAAACAGGTCTACAAGGCTTAGCTTTCAAGTTAAGTAGACACTGCTGATGGTAGAGTCAAGAGAGCTGTTATTTATAGGAAGAATACATCTGTATCTTAGTATAACTATTAGACTAAGTGAAAAATACTGGTGAATAAATCAACTTATGAAAGTAAGGTACAAAGCTGAGTAATTTAGTGCTTTGTATTGTAATCATTATGCATGAAACTATGCCTAAATTGAAAACCCATTCTCCACTTGGTTTATCAGGGAAATGTATCAGCAATATAGCTAATATCAAATTTTGGGGGCAAATAAACACATACCATCATCCCATTTAGATCTTCCCTTCTTTCTCTAAAATGGGTTATACCATGTGTACTGTTTTACCAACTGTGAGAACTTGAAAAAAATTTTAACATCCATTTTTAATTGGTGAAATGGCATTTTGGCATGCTTCCATCACTTGGGGGGCATCTGAAACAATACTTCAGTAAAATCAAGAATACCTGAAATGTGGTACAAAACATTTTTATAATACTTACATTTAAATGAGAAATGTATTTGTTTACATTTATAGCTCCCAATGAACATGACCCTAATCAATGTAAAACCAAAAAAACCCGCTATTCTTGAATTTGTTATTTTACAATTTAAGGAAATGAGTCCTTCATTCTACTCCAGTTCTGTATGATGTCAAGTTTATTTATTGGATTATCTTAAACTAGTTATTTCCATCAATTAAACCTACATAATTGTCCTGATTTACTGGGCAATTATCAAATCACTCTCTTGTGGGGACACACTGCTCCCTTCTCCTGGTGTACACAAGGTTTTCTTTGTGCCCTCCAAGAATTTGTTTCCCCAGTCCTGTGGAAGTTCTGTAATTTAATCCCACTGGCCTCCCAAGTCAAATTCCCTAGGGGGTTCTCAGATTTCCCCAGGTTGGGAAATCTGTTGTGGGTCCTAGAACTTTCTTAACAGTACGAGAATTTCTCTGGTATAATTGTTCTGCAGTTTGTGGGTCGTCTGCTCAGTGGCTCTGTGGTGCGACTGATGGTGACCTCCTCTAAGAGAACTTATGCAACAGGCTGTGACTTGCCTGTGAGTGTCCAGGAGTCTGGGTGACAGTTTGGCCTTAGGCCAAACAACAGGGAGGGAATACAGCCCTGCCCATCAACAGAAAATTGGATTAAAGATTTATTGAGCATGGAAAAGACTCTGATGCTGGGAAAGAGGGCAGGAGGAAAGGAGACAAGAGGATGAGATAGGTTGGATGGCATTACCAACTCAATGGACATGAGTTTGAGCAAGCTCCGGCAGTTAGTGATGGACAGGGAAGCCTGGTGTGCTGCAGTCGATGGGATCGCAAAGAGTCAAACACAACTGAGCAACTTAACTGAAGTATCAAATCTTCTAAAAACTAGATCAAACCAAGAAAAGTGGCATTTCTTCCTAGTTTTGTAGAAAAATGTCACTGATTCCCAAGCACAGTACTCAAGTTTAAGGTGGGAAGGGTATCAAACATTAGTAGAGATCACTAGAAGTAGAGCTAACATTTGCTGACCCTTCAATCTTGAAGTTATGATTCCACATTACAAGATGGGATGAGACTACATGGCATGAAAAATATTACAATAGTTTTGCAGCAGGAAATCAGGCAAGCTACAGAACATAAAAGCACCAGAATTTTATTGGATGAGGCAAAGACTGAGAAACAGTAGCTGAGACAAAGTTTCTGGGATAATCAACTAATAATGCAGTAAGGACACATTTTTTCAAATGTCTTTTTTCCTGTCCCAACATAAGAAAATCACTCATTTTACTATTCTGTGTGATGATGTTCCAAATTTTTGTGATGTTTATTGCTTTAAATAATACCTATTATATCTTTTGTAACTATTTTGCACTGACTTTCCAATATTACTAGTTAACTCTTTTTTTTTTTTTTACTAGTTAACTCTTTCATAGCACTTTATTTGGGTACATAGTACCCAAACTTATCTAAGCATTAACTTATTACTGAACATTTTTGTTTTCAAGGTCTTGCTCTTATAGACTATTTTGGCCACTATAAGACCTGGTGATAGGTAACTAACACCTTAGGAAATGCTTACATGGGGATTTGCTTAGTAACATATAATAATTTGAAAAATGTTTAAAAAATTTTTATTTTGAAAGAATGAAAAATCTGCTAAATAGAAAGTGTTAGTGGAAGAGAATAGGTAACAAATTCCTACATCCTGAACAAGGGTACATAGAAGGATGTCAGAAAACAGACAACACCACAGAATAACATCTTAAATAATGATTTTATTAAAAATGGGAATGGGGAACACTTCATGGTTGATGTTGAGTGCTTTGAACTATGGTCCCAGGCCCCTGGGGATTTGTTCTTTATACTTTGTGTAAAGTGTGAGAAGCAGAGCTGTAAATGAACATAAGGCATACTGAATTATGGTAGCTAACTAATGTTCATTATGGCTTTGTTTTAAGGTAATACCATAAAATGTCAATAAAGATATTACTGGGATTTATTATAAAAGGCTTTGTTTAAGATGTTGACTTCAATTACCAACCACTGGAAACAGTGACATTATTAGAGTAAAAGAAAATTACTTGGTAGTAATCATTCATTTCATGGTGCACCACTTCATACCTTGCTTGGCAATATAATCATACCATTTATTAAAAAGCAAAAACGTCTTTCACCCAGTGCATGATTTAAGAGCTAATATAATGTGTATTTGGCTACATTTTAAGATTTTTGTCCATTCAAAACTGAGTCCTTTATGTTAAGCATCATGAGAAGCTCTTTAAAGGGAGTACATTAAATTATCACTTTAGAGTGTATCTAAATATAAATATCTAACTCTCCAGGTTTCTCTGTCCACAGGGATTCTCCAGGCAAGAATACTAAATATTGTGGCTCAGCTGGTAAAGAATCCACCTGCAATGCAGGAGATCTGTGTTCAGTCCCTCGGTTGGGAAGATCTCCTGGAGAAGGAAAGGTACCCGCTCCAGTATTCTGGCTTGGAGAATTCCATGGGGTCGAAAAGAGTCAGACATGAGTGAGCAACTTTCAGGCTTCCCTGGTGGCTCAGAGGGTAAAGAGTCTGCCTGCAATGAGGGAGACCTGGGTTTAATCCCTGGGTTGGGAAGATCCCCTGGAGGAGGGCATGGCAATCTACTCCAGCATTCTTGCCTGAAGAATCGAACAGATGAGCCTGGAGTGTTAGTCCATGGAGTTGCAGAGTCCCTTGTGGCTCAGCTGGTAAGGAATCCACATGCAATGCAGGAGGACCTAGGTTTGATCCCTTGGTTGGGAAGATCCCCTAGAGAAGGGAAAGGCTACCCACTGCAGTATTCTGGCCTGAAGAAGTCCACGGACTTTCGCTTTCACTTAGATTAAGTATATCAACACACTGAAGCTGCTTTTTAAACCACACTTCTTCAACAAATACAAAACTACGTGGATAGTAAATAAGTCTAATAAGCATTTCATTTGATGCATTAACACCTAATGGTCAAAAAAGATAACCAGGTGCTTGAAAGAATGGCCTGACAACAGGGTGCACACAACTAAAGCGCAGCTTAAAAATATGGGATAAGGTTAACATCCCTCCCATATACCCACCAAACAAACAAAAAAAACAAGTTAAATTGCTCATAGAGGGCTCTCCAGTGTGCTTTCTCATGACAACTTTCTGCTATTGAGTCATGGAATGGGATCTTTCCATAAACTTGAAAAAGACACGATAATCAGGCTCCTTCTTTTATTTAAGTTTACCATTTACCTTTCTGAAATCAAAACAAAAACAAAACATATTTGTGACTTCTATTACAAGCATCTTCTTCACAAAAGGAAAAAAAAACGAAGGGAGAAAAAGATAGGAAAGCAAATAAATACCACATACATTTCATAACTGCATGTTATTAATCATACTTAAGACTCTTGGCAATAGGTTTTTCATTTTCTCAGGTCATTGCATATTATCTGAGGACAGAAAAGGCTTTGGAACTCAAAGCATTTAGAAGCAAACCAATTCCTAAGGAATCCTTTTGTGGGGGGGGGGGGGTGCTAAAAATGATGATGTTAAGAGAAAACTATTAAAAAAGAAAATCCCACTTTGAGAAAGCAGGCTAATGCTGCTGCTGCTAAGTTGCTTCAGTCGTGTCCAACTGTACAACCCCATAGACGGCAGCCCACCAGGCTCCCCCGTCCATGGGATTCTCCAGGCAAGAGTACTGGAGTGGGTTGCCGTTGCCTTCTCCAAGCAGATGCTACATATGATATTAAAAAACTGGAATTCTTCCTAATTACTGTTTTAAAGTTTTGATGTTTTTACAAGAATACACACTTTCCAATCCCCTCAAAATTTTAACATCTATGTACCAGGCTGTAAGTTCCCAGACACTGGGTTCACATTAACTGATTCATTGTCACAAATGTTAACTTAAGCCAACGTTCTTAATGGAGCATGAAGAAAACAACTTTAAAACAATATTTTCAGGAAACACTTTTATTACAACATCAATAAAAATTAGGGTCTATAGTTGTTGGATAAAGTGAGCAGAAAGATAAACATGAGCGAAAGGTAAGGTCTACTTTTGCTGTTTTTACTTCTATATTAACTACTAAGGTCTAGCTAACCTTACAATTACACTTCTCTCTCCTGCTGCGGTGGAGGTGAAATGAGACAATTTTTCTCCATCTTAAAAAAGCCTGTAAAAGAAGAAAACTTGGTGGTGGGGGGGGGGTGGGCTATAAAGAGGACAACTACCTTTTTGGGGGAGGGGATAGAATTCTCTACCAACAACCATTTCCCAGCCATACTCTGCTTTAAAATTCTAACCCCAATACTGTTTTGTGATTGCTTCCCCTCAAATAATTCTAAAACCTGAACACTCAGAGAAAAATGTTTATATAGCATATATTTATTTATATAATTGCTTAAACTATGGACTTAAAAGTTCTATATAAGTATGCAATGCCCAGTACTTACTGATTAACTGTTGATGAAGACAGGGCAATAGCATTTTGGCTCCACCATCTAGCTCAACTGCAATCAATTAAAGAGATTCACGAAGAATATGCTGGTTCTAGATCAGTCCCAAAAAGCATATTTTGGGGTGAGCCTATCAACTAAAATAGTAAAAAAAAAAAAAAAAAAAATTAGGTTGTTTGGTGGCACATAAAAGTACTTAGTATATGGGGGTAAAATAATAAGATTATCACAAAACAAGAAATGCATTTTTTCTCCATAACACGTAATTTCAGAAAGGATCAAGCTATTTTTTGTCTCTAGTGAATGAAGGGAAAAAACTTGATTTTCACACCAAATTTTACAGCCTGACAACTTTAACGATAAAGAACGTAAACAATATTTTCCTGAACCTTAACTAAGTTCCCTAAATCTTAACCTAATAAATGAATCTTACCACTACAACATCATAGTAAAAAAGCTAAGTTTTTGGTGTAACATCACCACAGTTTTTAAACGTTTAAGTGATGGTAAACTATTCACATCACTAAATAAATATTTTAAAAATGCAGTGATAGTTATTTGAAACATAAATTTAAGACCCCAACTCAAAGGAAAAAAATCTGAAGTAATGGAAAACACGAAAATCCTTCACTTAAACATTTTTCTGTTTGTAAAACTTTTAACACAATGCAAGAATGTCTTACTTCAAATGCAGCTTAAAAGCTATAAATGGCTGTCTTTCGTGAACTCGAAGCAAAGGTAAAATCAGTGAAGATAAAACATTTCCAAATGGTATTATTCTAAGTTTAAAATACTGAATACTAGAAAGTAATCCTACAGAATTCGCATTTTGTCAAATGTCCCAAGGAGTAGCCTCACCTACTGTCAGAAAGAAGGTGCACAACGATGAATCAAAGTTAACGAGAAAATAGCCATTGGATTTGAATTTCTAAATTAAATCAGGGAAACGGAGTCCTTTTACACTTCATAGACTTATCACCTCTCCTTATTTACACCAAATTATTTGTATTCTAAAAACATATGCTGTATCATTCAACTGCATAGAACAGCATTTCGTCACTTCTACCCTCAAATCTACGCCGCAGATTCACTTAAGATTCTCAAAGTCTATTTCAAAGGACGAAGATTACAAATTTTAAAAACTTCCTCGAATCTCGGCAAAACACAATTCCTATTTTGCAGGCGCATTTTCCTGTTCTCCGTCGGTTTAGGGTTGTCTCCCCGCACTCCAGGTCCCATCTTTCCCTTTTCTAAGACTCAGGATGACAACCTGAGTTATTCGGCCAGCAACCCCGATTCCCTCCGCCTGGGCCATCAACAGCTGAGCGAGAGAGAACCCCAAAAGATTGGAAATTTGAAGACACAAAAAGGTACGAGGAAAAAACGAGCTGCGGTGGGGTGGGGCGAGACCCGCCCCAATTCTCTCAATCTCATCCAAGCCCACCTCTCCTTCGCTAAACCAAAAAACCCCGAAAAGATAACAAAAACATAAGAAAGGAACCCCCCCGCCGTCCCCCAGAAAGCTAGAAAGGCTTCCTTACTTTCCGTGTTCCCGGGCCCGATTCTCTAGCCAAGCTCTCGGCCCACCCCACCCCCAGGGGTCCCGGCGCCATTTAGCTCTTCCAAAGCCGCCATTTTCCGCCCCCGCCAGATCGCTAGCTGTGCCTCGGCGGCAACTCGCTACCGTTCTGCAACCCACGCCACCGCCGCAGGCCCGGCCCCGAAAAGGAGGCCCTGGCCTGAGCTTGCGGGAACGGCAGCTTCGGCGTCACGAAGGCCCAGCTCCGACCCCGCCCGCGGTGCCCGAGCGCCGGCAGCTGGCGCCGGCCGGCGGGAGCAGGCGGGCAACAAGGGGGCCGGACAGACTCCACTGGGCGGAGCGGCCCTGGCGGCGGTTGGGACCTGAAGGTTCTATCGCACTTACTTCCTGTTTTGGGTCCGGGCACTTTGGAAGAACCAGGATGGAGGTTCCAAAAAATACCAGGATGGAGGAAGCAGCCACGGGCAAGAGTGGCTGCAGCTGGAGTGAGCGAGCGCGACGAGCCACCGGAAACGGAGCTACGGCCGCGCCCCGCCCCCAGTCCCCGCACGCTCCCCCGCCCGGCCTCCTCTCCCTAGGGTTGGCCCTGCGCGCCGGCTGTTGCGTCACTTCCGGCCAAGTCGGCGCGCCAAAAAGCGTCTCTGGATGTTGGCGCTTCGGTCTCGGTCAGAGTAGGGGTTGTTTTCTGCTGTTTTCCTTACCTCATACTAGGAAATTTAAGTACAGACTTCCCCGTTACTGATACTGTGTAGGAGGGCCGTCTTTCTTCGGCTCAGCTGTGATCCTTTTGGCCCGGGGACCGTTGGCCCTCGCGAGCCTACTTTCGTAATTACCTAGGGTCACAGAACGGAGGGAGCCGCCGTGTGGAACGGCTTGAAAGCGGGGTCTGGATGCAGAGGAAGGCCAGGAATTGTGTGTGTGGCTCTTCTGACTGGGTCTGCCCTGCTGTAGGCGCGTAGACGTGTTACCTGTTGAGCTTGTGATGCAATTCTTGGTGAAATGTATGCTCTGTGAGTGTAGGAAGACGGTGGTCTGCAATGCACAGTACGCCTTACAAAGCCCGGCCCTGACACGCTGGTTGCTCGTTATCCGGGGAGCTCTCAGGAAGAGAAATACTCGGCCCCGCTCCCGGAGTCATGAACCTGCCAGAGAACCGTCTCGGCAGAAATTTTTGTTTTCAAAGAGTTTCGAAAATGAGTCGTCGGAACCCTGTTACAACTCTTGTGATTCTGACCTCATTTTGTTTATAAAACTGGTTTATTGTTCGCTGCTTTTCTCTCACTAGGGGGATGAGAGGAGTTCAGAAATGAGATTTGAGAAATTTCTTTCGTCCAGTACGTATGTGTAGACTCACACTACATGGACACAGTGCAAATGTGGTCAGCATCAGTTGTAAAGGTCAAATGAAGGCTTTCAAGATGTGAATATATACGTTTTGAATTGAACTTATCTAATCAAGTCAGTAATGCTTGCTTTCTTTTCCTCTATTTTTCGCTTTTTTAAAAAATTTGTTTTATATAACTGATTTCTTTTGAATACAAAATATAGTTGAAAGACTTCGTGGAAGTGACACTAATTCTTTGGAGAAAGTGGAAGAAACTATACAGAGAAATGGGTTTAGATAGATAAATATTTGTTTAGATTTTAAGCCAAAGGTACAGAAGTTTCACCAGTAGTCCACATTATCTATTCTTTGGGATAACGTTTTCACTCATAAATACCTCATTTCATAAAAAAAGTGGAAAAGGAGATACCATCACACACCGATTAGAAGTGCTAAGATCCAAAACACCAAGTGCTGATGAGACTTTGGAACACTAAATGCAAAAATTGTACAGCCACTGTGGAAATCTTTTTGGTGGCTTCTTACAGAACAAAGCATATTCTTAGCCTGTGATCATTAATTACTTCTTGATATTTATCCGGAATAGTTGAAACTTTATGTCCACATAAAACCCTGCAGATGAATATTTATCTGTGATCCTTTTGGCCCGGGGACCGTTGGGCCTCGCGAGCCGACTTTCGTAATTACCTAGGGCCACAGAACGGAGGGAGCCGGCATGTGGAACGGCTTGAAAGCGGGGTCTGGATGCAGAGGAAGGCCAGGAGTTGTGTGTGTGTCTCTTCTGACTCAAGCAACCAGGGTATGCTTCAGTAAGTAAGTGGATAAACTGGTACATCCTGTACAATGGAATATTATTTAGTGCTAGAAAGAAATGAGCTATCCATGAAAAGACAAAGAAATGAAAGAGACATGGGGGAATCTTAAATGTATACCGCTAAGTGAAAAAAAGTCTATCTGAAAAAGCTACATATTGAATGATTCCAACTATCTGACATTCTGGAAAGGGGGAAACTATGGAGTTAATAAAAAGATCAGTAGTTGCTAGGATTTGAGGCCAGAGGAAGCAAAATAGGCAGAGCACAAGAGGGTTTTTTAAGGCAGCAAAATGGTTCTGTTTAATGCTATAGCAGTAGATACATTGTGTTATGCGTCTATCAAAACCCATAAAATGTATAATACTTAGAATGTAGCAGTAGATACATCGTGTTATACATTTATCAAAACCCATAGAACATAACCTGTGGACTTTGGTTGTTAATGACATGTCAGTGTTGGTTCATCCTTTGCAATAAATATACCACTCCCTTGGAGGATGTTGATATTGGGGGAGAGTATTCATGTATAGGGTAAGGACTATATGGGAACTGTCTGTACCTTCCCCTCAATTTTGCTGTGAATCTTAAATGATACCCCACAAAAATAAGGTCTAGTTTAAAAAAAAAAATATGAACTGAGTTTGGACAAGGTTAGATAACATTTTTTGAGTGCTTATGTATCATTTAAGTGATTTCCACATATTAAATGGGTTTAACATTCACAAGTGCCAAAGCTTCAGTATAGTTATTGTAAATGATTCCCATTTTGGACAAGGATCAAATAAGTGAAGGAATGTGTCCAAGGACACACAGCAAATAAGTGGCAGAGTCAGAATAGAAGACTCAGCTCCAAGCCCATGCTCTGCACTACCCTCTTGCAGTTCATAAAGTACATTTTGCAAGTCTTTTTATAATGAAAAATTATTACAACCAGTTTCCAGATTCTTTACTAAACTGGAAGATGGATATGTCTGACCATTTTTCAAAAGTAAATGTCAGGAGCAGCATTTTATTGCCTCTAACATTATTACCAATTTGTGGTAATCTCTGCATCCCCTGTGGTTATGGCTGGTATCAGTTTTTAAATGAGTATATAACTGTAGGTAACCAATACCGTGAGGCAGGGTCTTGTTGTGGTACAGATTGTGGAGTCAGACCCAAGTGTGAATCTTGACTATATTGCTTAGCAGTGGATATAGTACTACACATCTCTAAGCTTCACTTGCCTTTGAAAAGTGGAGATACTAAAATACCAGAATGATGTAGGTAGAATGCTTTGCACAGAGCCTGTCATATGTTTTAAGCACTTAAAAATGGAAAATAAACCTCTGAACCAGGAAAGCAATTAAATTACTGAAAGTAGAGTTCTAATGAGATAATAATTATGTGTATAAAATTGTTAACATTATCATTTAGGAATTGGTTCTTAATTAGCTACATTTTCCACAAAGCATAACCATATCGGATTCTTCTTGGCTGAGGCATAAGACAGTGGTATCTAAATTATAATTGCTGCCCATTCTCTCCTGAAAAATGTTAGGTTAGTCTGCATTTGGCTGTTAAGTCCCTAAAAAAGTCAAGTTCATCCTCGTAATTTTTCCTTTCTGGGCGAGTTTCCTTCATAACTACCTTTCCTCAAGGTCAGTTGGTATTTACTCTGGGAAAACAAGTCTATTTTAGTATCAGTTTAACCCATAACTTTAAAAGTAAATCTATAGTAGTAATATCTCTTTAACTTGCCTAATCAGTGTAAGATAATCCATAACAATTTTAAACCTGGAGAAACTTTCTGCAATTAGAATTCTAGGTGTTTCATACCTCACTATTTAGTAGTACCTAGAGAATGCATTTGGAGAAGGCAATGGCACCCCACTCCAGTACTCTTGCCTGGAGAATCCCATGGATGGAGGAGCCTGGTAGGCTGCGGTCCATGGGGTCGCTGAGTCTGACACAACTGAGCAACTTCACTTTCACTTTTCACTTTCACACATTGGAGAAGGAAATGGCAACCCACTCCAGAGTTCTTGCCTGGAGAATCCCAGGGACGGGGGAGCCTGGTGGGCTGCCATCTATGGGGTCGCACAGAGTTGGACACGACTGAAGTGACTTAGCAGTAGCAGAGAATGCATGAGAGTTTTACTATTATCCTAGTAATTACCTAATTAGGAATGAAGTGTTTTGTAGAAAAATCTGGAGAAATAGTTTTTTCACAAACAGAAGGTATTATAAAAGTATAGGACACTTACGGTATTTACTTCATTTGCTAGTTATGATTAACTCTGTTGGACTCCAGATTTTTTATAACACTTTCATGAACCTCATTAGCAATACAATATTGATGAAATGGCCTTTCCTTTTTGAAAGGTTGGTAGGTTGGTATGTTGATATAAAAGTGGTTCAAATACTGAGAGGCAAATTCTATTGTTTCATGATTTTGTGTTCTAGATGTCATTCTTCAGGAAAGAGATGTTTGCAATAACTTTTGTTAGTAAATGAAAAATATTATTACTGAGTAGCCCATTTTCTTTCTACACAGTCTCTTGAGTTCTGCTAGTACAACGGATGTGTATACATTGGAAGGCCTTCCAGAATTTCTGGTGAGCTGATGGGAATTCCTATGCTAACAGAGAAATGAGCAAACTGTCCCTACCTAGGCCCACGCATCAGACCCTTCCAAGTCCTCTTCTGTCTCAGATTTTGTCATCTAGGTCTTTCTATGGGGCTTAGGGCACTCCATCTCATAACTCCTTCCTACCCTCCAGTTGTGTCAGTGTCTCATTTCTATACTTCTTTTAATCTGTCAGCCTGGTTATCATCACTCCATATCCTCTTCACTTCATTTTCTTTTGCAGTCGGTCTTTACTGAGGCCTTTTAATGGAACATTAGCAAAAATTCATTCCTCTTCTACTTAAGAGAATGGAGAACTTCAGATCCTTGCAGCAAATGAGAATAAAAGTTTTCATTCTGTCCTTGAAAGTTCTGTGGGCAAAACAAAACAGAAACAGTTAAATTACTTTACTAAAACTGGGAGAGTGTTTGTACCCAGATTCAAATATCTGTTCCTTTATAGTCTGCTTTGAAGGGAGAGGGACAATATATTGGCAAGTTCAGTTCAGTTCAGTCGCTCAGTCGTGTCCGACTCTTTGCGACCCCATGAATCGCAGCACGCCAGGCCTCCCTATCCATCACAAACTCCCGGAGTTTACTCAAACTCATGCCCATCGAGTCGGTGATGCCATCCAACCATCTCATCCTCTGTCATCTCCTTCTCCTCCTGCCCCCAATCCCTCCCAGCATCAGGGTCTTTTCCAATGAGTCAGCTCTTCGCATCAGGTGGCCAAAGTATTGGAGTTTCAGCTTCAGCGTCAGTCCTTCCAATGAACACCCAGGACTTACCTCCTTTAGGATGGACTGGTTGGATCTCCTTGCAGTCCAAGGGATTCTCAAGAGTCTTCTCCAACACCATAGTTCAAAAGCATCAAGTCTTCAGCGCTCAGCTTTCTTCACAGTCCAACTCTCACATCCATACATCACCACTGGAAAAACCATAGCCTTGACCAGACGGGCCTTTGTTGGCAAAGTAATGTGTCTGCTTTTTAATATGCTATCTAGGTTGGTCATAACTTTCCTAAATATTGGCAAACCAATCAGCAATTGCTAGTTTGGTAAATTCTAAAAAGGATACAAATGGAGTTCTCTGAAGGTGAACTTCATGTAGGGAGTTCCAGGTTAGCCTTTCTCAGGAGACACTTCAGCAGGGACTGGAAAGGTGAACAGGGGACAGGAGGGAGGAAGGCGTCTGTCCAGCTAGTGTGGGAAAGAATGTATTAGTAAGGAAGTATCTGGCCTATGATGTTTATAAAATGGTGAGAGCACAGTGCTGGTAAGTAATTGATTTGGTCTCTCGCAGATGTTAACTGAGTTTAACCCCCTTCCTCTAAGGCTGGGACTGGGCATGTGCCCAGAGGTGGCTGGACCATCTGTCGCCTCTGCTTTGTCCTACAGCTTCAGTTTCTCAACACCTGGTACAGTACCTTAACTTCACAGACACTTAAAATGTTTGCTGAGTTCAGAGATGCTTGTGTCTTAAACCTGAAGATCAGAAATCAGATCAGAAATCTAGCCATTTCTGTTCTTTGGCACATGCTAGTCATGTTATGCTCAAACTTCTTCAAACGAGGCTTTAGCAGTACGTGAACTGAGAACTTCTAGATGTACGAGCTGGATTTAGAAAAGGCAGAGGAATCAGAGATCAAATCGCCAACATTTGTTGGATCATCAGGAAAGCAAGGGAAATCCAGAAAAACATTGGGTTCATTGAATTGACTGTGCTAAAGCCATTGACTGCATGGATCACAACAAACTGTGGAAAATTCTTGAAGAGATGGGAATACCAGACCATCTTACCTGCCTCCTGAGAAACCTGTATGCAGGTCAAGAAGCAACAGTGAGAACCAGACATAGAACAACAGACTGGTTCCAAATTGGGAAAGAAGTACCATAAGGCTGTATGTTGAGTGAGAGTCACTCAGTCATGTCTGACTCTTTGTGACCCCATGGACTACATTCCACAATACTGGAGAGGATAGCCATTCCCTTCTCCAGGAGATCTTCCCAACCCAGGGATCAAACCCAGGTCTTCCTGAATTGCAGGAGGATTCTTTACCAGCTGAGCCACAAGGTAAACCCAAGAATACTGGAGTTGGTAGCCTATCCCTTCTCCAGCATATCTTCCCGACCCAGGAATTGAACCAAGGTTTCCTGCATTGCAGACGGATTCTTTACCAACTGAGGTATCAGGGAAACCTGTCACTCTGCTTATTTAACTTATATGCAGAGTACATCATGTGAAATGGAGGGCTGGATGAATCACAAGCTGGAATCAAGATTGCCTGGAGAAATAACAACCTCAGATGTGCAGATGATATCACTTTAATGGCAGAAAGTGAAGAGGAACTAAAGAGCCTCTTGATGAGGGTGAAAGGGGAGAGTGAAAAAGCTGGCTTACAACTCAACATTCAAAAACTAAAATCATGGCATCTGGATGACAAGTAGATGGGGAAATAGTGGAAGCAGTAACATTTTATTTTCTTGGGCTCCAAAATCACTGTGGCTGGTGACTGCAGCCATGAAATGAAAAGACACTTTCTCCTTGAAAGGAAAGCTATGACAAACTTAGCATATTAAAAAGCAAAGACATCACTTTGCCAACAAAGGCCTGTATAGTCAAAGCTATGGTTTTTCCAGTAGTCATGTACAGAAGTGAGAATTGGACCATGAAGTTCAGTTCAGTTGCTCAGTCGTGTCCAACTCTTTGCAACTCTATGGACTGCAGCACGCCAGGCCTCCCTGTCCATCACCAACTCCTGGAGTTTACTCAAACTCAAGTCCATTGAGTCAGTGATGTGGTCCAGCCATATCTTCCTCTGTCATCCCCTTCTCCTCCTGCCTTCAGTCTTTCCCAGCATCAGGGTCTTTTCCAGTGAGTCAGTTCTTCACATTAGGTGGCCAAAGTATTGGAGTTTCAGCTTCAGCATCAGTCCTTCCAATGAATATTCAGGATTGATTTCCTTTAGGATGGACTGATTGGATCTCCTTGCTGTCCAAGGGAACCTCAAGAGTCTTCTCCAACACCACAGTTCAAAAGCATCAATTCTTCAGTCCTCAGCTTTCTTTATAGTCCAACTCTCACATCTATACATGACTACTGGAAAAGTCATAGCTTTGATAGATGGACTTTTGTTGGCAAAGTAATATCTCTGCTTTTAAATATTCTGTCTAGGTTGCTCATAACTTTTCTTTCAAGGAGCAAGCATCTTTTAATTTCACGGCTGTAGTCACCATCTGCAGTGATTTTGGAGCCCAGAAAGATAAAGTCAGTCACTGTTTCCACTTTTCCCCATCTATTTGCCATGAAGTGATAGGACCAGATGCCATGATCTTAGCTTTCTGAATGTTGAGCTTTAAGCCAACTTTTTCACTCTCCTTTTTCACTTTCATCAAGAGGCTCTTCAGTTCTTCTTTGCCTTCTGCCATAAGTGTGGTGTCATCTGCATATCTAAGGTTATTGATATTTCTCCCAGCAATCTTGATTCCAGCTTGTGCTTCATCTAGCCCAGCATTTCTAGTGATGTATTCTGCATACAAGTTAAAAAAGCAGCGTGACAATATACAGCTTTGACGTACTTCTTTTCCTATTTGGAACTAGTCTCTTGTTCCATGTCCAGTTCTAACTGTTGCTTCTTGACCCACATACAGATTTCTCAGGAGGCATGTCAGGTGGTCTGGTATTCCCATCTCTAAGAATTTTCCACAGTTTATTGTGATCCACACAGTCAAAGGCTTTGACATAGTCAATAAAACAAAAGTAGATGTTTTTCTGGAATTCTCTTGGTTTTTTGATGATCCAACGGATGTTGGCAATTTGATCTCTGGTTCCTCTGCCTTTTCTAAATCTAGTTTGACTGTGAAGGCTGAGTGCTAAAGAATTGATGCTTTCAAGTTGTGCTGAAGAAGACTCTTGAGAATCCCTTGGACTACAAGGACATGAAACCAGTTAATCCTAAAGGAAATCAACTCTGAATATTCATTGGAAGGATTCAGCTGAATGTCCAATACTTTGGCCATCTGATGCAAAGAGCTGACTTATTGGACATAAGACCCTAATACTGGGAAACACTGAAGGCAAAAGAAGAAGGGGGCAGCAGAGGATGAGATGGTTAGATCGCATCACCATCTCAATTGGCATTAATCTGAGCAAACTCCAGGAGATAGCAAAGGACAGGGAAACCTGGTGTACTACATTCCATGGGATCACAGAGTCAGACACTTAGTGACTAAACAACAACAACAATTCTTTGGCGGGAGAGCTCAATCTTTTTTCAGATAGTGTCCCTACTTGGACAACTCTGGAATAAAATAAACAAATGTTACCTTTATAATTACTCTACTTAGCGGGAGGTTATTTGAACAAGATATCACATGTTCGGCATTATTCTAAACTTTATTACCCAAATCTTGTCCATCTAGTTGCAGCATTTCAAGGATAGGAGTGTTCCATTTTAACCAGCAGATGTCCTTATTGTTCAGCAAGATTTCTTTTTTTCCCCTTTCCAGACCAGTAGCTACAAGAGTAGATGGGAATTCTGTGGCTTGTATTTGTTAGTGATAAGCTGTGGTAGACAATTGACAAGCCTCAAGAATATTGAAACCAAAGGGATTATGCTTTGAAATTCAAGTGTGAAAGACCCTCTAGCATTTAAAGACTAATTTATTAATTCTTTTCTCTTTTATTCGATGTATGTCTAATTCCCTTGCACAGAACATGCCATGACAGAAAGAAACAGGGAACTTGCGTAACCTTTATAGCTTTGAAGAGTTTGCATGTTTGTGATATACCCATTCTTTCCTTTCATTGAGCAGACCTTCGTGAGCATGTCCTTTGTGTTGAGCCCTATCCAAGGCATAGGGAACAGGAACGTGGCAGAGATCAAGAGACAAGGTATTAAGGAGCTTACAAAATACTAGGTTTTTTTTTTTTTTCAATGTGTCTTTGTACAAAACAAAGACACTCCTGGCTGAGACAGTAAAGCGTCTGCCTACAATGCTAGAGACCCAGGTTCAATTCCTGGGTCAGGAAGATCCCATGGAGAAGGCAGTGGCAACCCACTCCAGTACTCTTGCCTGGAAAATCCCATGGACGGAGAAGCCTGGTAGGCTACAGTCCATGGGGTCGCAAAGAGTCGGACATGACTGAGCGACTTCCCTCTCCCTCCCTCCCCTCTTGTACAAAACAGATTTACTAAATTATTTCAGTTGCCTATGGAACTTGCTCATAATTATCAACTTAGTGAAAGATTGAGACAAAATATGAATCAAATCACTTGGTATCCTCAGATTGCTCTAAATTGCAGATACTAGGAAAGATGGACCGTTCTTCATTGGTCTTGCTTAGTCAAAGCACTCTGAGAAATATCTGACAAATAGTAGATTTTCAGAAGTGCCAGATATTATTATTTGTATTTACCCATCATAACAGCAAAGGATAAAAAACAGGAAAAGAGAATTTTTGCCTTATTTGAATGTTGAGTAGGATTTGTTAGGACAACAATTCTATTTCAATGAATACCTTTTAAAACTTTGTGTTTCATAATGGCAGTCTATTGCTGAAAGGTATGAAAAGGCATATTTTAAGTTCCATTGTTCTAAGTCTTTTGTTTTTTTTAAACTCCTTCTTGGAAATTGGTCTGTTTTAATGTTTCTGGGCAAAGTGTTTCAAGCACTAGAAAAAATGATATGGGGGTTAACTGGATACCCTTAATATAAGTGTAATAGAAATATATAGATACATGCAAGCTAAAGGTTTTCCTTGACCTGAAATTGTTACAGGCAAAGTCTAAACCCAATAGGAAATACTATTTCTTAAGTAAGCTATTTCTTTCCCCAATTACCTGAACTATCAGCCTAGTCTTACAATATGTACTTAAGAAAATATACATTATATATATATATTTAGAATTTATTGAAATATAGTTGATTTACAATGTTGTATTATTTCTGCTGTATTTCTGTTGTGTATTTCAGCAAAATGATTCACACATTCTTTTTCATATTCTTTTCCATTATGGTTTATTGCAAGATGTTGAATATAGTTCCCTGTGCTATATAGTGTCCTAATCTTTGTGACCCTATAGACTGTAGCCTGCCAGGCTCCTCTGTCCATGCTATACAGTAGAACTTTGTTTATTCATTAAATTAATGGTAGTTTGCATTTGCTAATCCCCAAATCTCAATCCTTTCCCCACTTCCCCTCTCCCTTTTGGTGAATGCAAGTCTGTTCTCTATGTCTGTGAATCTGTTTCTGTTTCATAAAGAATGTCTACCTTGCATTAAAAAACCGTAGTAAATTAAATTCCAGAGCATAATAACATTTATTATAACAACTGCACCTTAAGTGGACAGACCTGGTGAAGACATGTAATACATAATAGTTAATTTAATGAAATTGGGAATAACAGGATTATGTGTTCAGACTTGAGAATATTATTATTATATATAATCATATAATTGTAGCCTCTACAGCTGTATTGTATTTATTTTAGCAAACCTAGGGTAAGAAAGATATGTGGCTGCAGCAGGAGAGTATCACTAAAATCTTTTTCCTGTGTCTGTGTTTTTTAGCAGAAGTTTACATTTATGCTGAATTTTGGTCTGTGTTGGTTCAATGTGGTGTAGCAAGACTTAAGGTTCTTACAGCCATTGTCCAGAGGTAAAAATCCTTTCTCTATTTCCATTGTAATTGGATAAGCTCATTTTTGTTGAACAGGAGCCCATTTTCAGATACTGCAAAAGATACTGCAGTCTTGTCTTTTTTTCCTCTTTGTCAAAGATCCATCTGCTGTGGAGTCATTCTCTATTGAGAACACTCTTGATCATGAGTCTGTAATAAATTTTCACATGAGTCTTGACTGAGAAGGAACCCATTGTAGACCAACTGCAGGAGGAATATATGATATAACAGTGTTTCATATATAATGTTATAAATTAGCTATGTTTGAAAAGATCATCGTAGGTATAGTATAAGCAGTATGTCTCTTGCAATGAGTAAAAATGAAAATAGACCTATAATTTCCTGCTTTTAGACCTTTCTTATGTCTCTCCTCCCTGCAATTACACTTTTATAAAGTAATAAATCAAATGAAGCATTTAGAAATTAGATTTCCCTAGCATAGGAGGCTTATACCTGAAAGTAGAATAACATAAGTGACCAGGGTTTTCCTACCATTTCCATACTCACTTGGTAGGAAAATCTGATATTGTATAGATAATTTTATTTTTATTAAATTTAAAGTAGAAATCAACATAGTTGATTTAACTTCTTTTTATTGGTATTTAAACAAAAAGTTAAATTCAAGTCAATGAACTTTTTTAAAATCATAGATTATACACTATAGGTTTACAATGAGTAAATCTGTCATTTCCTCAGCAACAGGCCTTCAGAGACCTTCTCAGACTCTTAAGAGCTATTCATTCTACCCCCTCTTCAACAAATGACCTTTACCAGAGACTTTTAAGCATTAACTTCCTTGATAGCCTGCTGCCCCTACCCTGCCCCTGCTTATGTGCTCATCCAAGCTCACCCTAAACTCCTTTCCTCCAATCCTACAGATGTTCCTTCTCTTATTCAAGGCTAATCCATTCTTTTGTACTTTATGATCTCATCTCCCTCCTGGGACTACGCTTATTCCTTCTTTTGTTTTCAACCATTTTAGTCTAGCTTGTGCCTCCAACATGCCCCTGAAAATCATTAACAACCTCCACATTGCTAAATCCTGTGAAAATATTCTATCATTTAGCTTAATTTTCAGCAGCATTTGCTCCTGAAATGACTGCATTTTTCTTTGAGTACTCCTCTTTTATTGACTTTGACATAAAATACTCTGAAATTCCTGCTACCTCTCAATGTGCTTCTTAGCTGGCCTGGCTCTTAAATTTCAGAGTTCTTCATGGTGACCTCTAAGGCCTACATTTCTTCCTCACACTATTCTCTCTCTAGGTGATATTATCTATTCCCAGTGGCTACAGTTGCTCTCTATACACTGATGACTCCTAAATTTATAACTCTGCTAATCTGTTATTCAAATGCCTTTTTTTTTTTTTTTTTTTTGGATATGGTACTTGGCTTAAAATGTGGAAGGCTTACAGTGTGGAAAATTGCATTTTCTAAAGATGGCTGTAATAGTATTTCCAATCCAAAATGTTCTTCATGCAGTACAACTTGCCACTCCTTTCATTAGGAGATGGAGGTGCATGACTCCTCCCTTTGACACTGGACAGGTTTTGTGGCTACTTTTTTGTGTGTGTTAAGACATAGCTTTTATTTCATCAGACATTTTATGCTTTTTCCTTAGTCTCTAATTGTCCTCCCACTGTTGTGTGACTACTTTAACCGATAAAGTATACAGAAAGTGGTGCTGTGTGTCTTCTAAAGATAGATTATAAAAGGCCTATCAGCCAACACATATTCCTCCATCATATATGCAGTCCAGTTGCCATACAGTGATGAAGCCCAAGCTAGCCCATATAAACCACATAGAGAAATACTGAGAACATAAAAAATGAAGGATGATTAGAGAGCCCCCAGCTGCTCCAGCCTCCCCTCCTAACTAGTTATCTATTGCTGTGTAACAAGTTGATTACCCCCAAAATGTAGTGGCTTAAAACAGCAAGCATTTATTATCTCCCAGTTTCTATGGGTCAGGAATTCAAGAGTGGCTTAGATGGGTGATTTTCTTAGGGATTCTCATGAGCTTGCTATCAAGATGTTGAGTGGGGCTTCAGTTCTCTGAAGGCTTGATTGAGACTAAAAGATCCAGTTCCAAGCAAGAGACTTCATTCCTGACTGTTGGCTGGAGGCTTCAATTCCTACCATATGGACCTTTCCATAGAGCTGCTTAAGTGTCCTCAAGCACAGGCCAACTGGCTTCCTGAAGAGCAAGTGACCCAAGAGTAAGGAAGCTGCAATGCTTTTAATGACCTAATTTCAGAGGTTACACATTGTCACTTCTATTTTGTTCCATTTATTAGAAGTGAGACACTAAGGTAAACCCACACTTGAGGGGATAAGGATTGGGCTCTACCTTTTGAAGGAATTTGTGGGCACCTTCCCACCATTATCTGACTGCAAAGGCATGCAACACCTGCAGGATGGAGCTGCATATCCCAACCTTCCCTAGAATTCTGATCGATAGAAGCTATGAGTAATAATAAAATGATTATTGTTTGAAGCCTCAAAATCCTTTTTTTTTCCTTCATATTCTTGGCTCTTAAAGATCGAAAGTTCTGGATTTCAGTATTGTCTCATGAAAATTTATAAAAATCCATTCAAAAATTTTATTGACTTCTTTGTTCTCACCTGTATGCATATTCTTCCTCTGAATCAGAGCATGGAAAACTATCAAAGCTGCTTTTATGGTAAGGGAAGGATTAACAGGTGTAAGAAAGTGCAGGGAGGAACAGCAACCCACTAATAGTGCAAAGAAATGATTATACTGCGGGATAATTAGCATTGATTTATATGTTGATAGTAAGTGGTATTTGATTTTACCTATTAATAAAAGTTTGCACAAAGTATGTGTATATGTTATAGTTAATTATCTTTTTATCTATTTATTTGTGATAGATTTTGAAATTTGGGGGAATGTGGAATGGATACCCAGGACTGGAATTCCAATTTTCACAGTTGTACCATAGGAAATAGAGACTGAAGGAAAAATGTACCTGGGAATTACCAGGATTTTCAGGAGACAGGCAACTCACAGAGTGCATTCCAAAGACTACAGAGATGCCTCTGGGTTTTAAAAGGCTGGAAGTAGAGTATCCACCTGACTCCTTTCCAGTGACAGGAAGATAAGATAGTGGCATGAGGGCACGGAAGTGTTGCTAGAGCACAATTCAGAGATATTGAGTCCTTTCATAGAAGATTAAGAATTAAAAAGATTAGGATTTTGAAAATTCTATAGGTTAGAAACTAAAAAAATGTTATATGCTACTTTCAACATATTTTAAAATATTGCTGATGCAAGCACTTGCAAGCCATGGTGGTGCAGAAAAGGAATGTTGATGCAATAGATATTCCCATATTTGTTATATTACTAATAATATGAAATATTCATAGAACTTACCTGGATTCTACATGTCGTTAATCAATAACAAAGAGGTTACCTGAATCTAAAATCCCACCAGTAGCTCATAGAGGGCAGAGTCATGTTTTGCATTTCCTGGTTGGCCAGACATTTGAACAGCTATTCTCCCACAGCTTACATGGGAAGGGCAAGAGTAACTTGTTCCAGGAATTTTTTTTCTGAGAGAGCCTTCTTGTATTGTACCTGGTTAACATCTGGAAAATGACACATGGAGGCTCACTTAATGCTTCCTGATGACTCTTGCTTTATGTATATTTGGTTCTAAAGAAACTTTCTCCATGAGAACTTCTGCTGGTGATGAGGCCTATTCAGCAACGAATTATTTTGTAATCAGGCATGTTGCAATCTGTCATAAGTGCAGTTGTCCATCTGCTGTGTCATTTCCACTGACATTATAAACTATAGTTCATTTGGACTCATTTGGAAAGACAGAAATTGGCTAGTTCATCCTGTTTACTGATGTCTCAGTGTCAGTAGGCAAAATGTGGCTAAGAAGAAATTTAGGTGAAATTCTTAAAATCTGTGGTGGATACATTTAGCCTACATTTCTGTTAAGAAAGTGATTCATACTTCATGTCTATTTCCAGTAGCTAAAACTAACACTATGTTATGCCTAATTAAAAGCTCTCTCAAATTGCTAACTTTATAGTTGCTATAAGTAGCACAATTAGGAAGTCTACACCGATTTTTTTTTTTTAAAGAAACCATATTTTTTCAGCCATGCTTTATCCTGCTCCTAGCACCCTTGTTTTCTTAAAAGTTACAGACTTTATTTATTTATTTATTTTTAAAGTTACAGACTTTAGAAGGAGCTGTGATACTTGCAGCTTTGTTGTTCTTTCTCAAGATTGCATTGGTTATTCAGGGTTTTTTGTGCATCCATACAAATTTTAGGTTTATTTGTTCTAGCTCTGTGAAAAATGCCATGAGTATTTTGGTAGGAATTGCATTAACTCTGTAGATTGCACTGTGTAGTATGGAAATTTTAACTATTAACTGTTCGAATCTGTGAGCACAGTGTATTTTCCTATTTGTGTCATCTTTAATTTTATCAATTGCCCAAGTCTTTCACCTCCTTGATTAAATTTATTCTTTTTGATGCAATTGCAGAGGGGTTTTCTTAATTTCTCTATCAGATAGTATTTTTAAAGTTCCTTCTTTCTTCTTGTTTCTTTTTTTGTCTTCCATCATGGAGATGTTCTTAAAATACCTGGCCTTTTCAATTTTGCTTTCCTCAGGGTATATGCCTAGGAGTGGGATTGCTGGGTCATATGGTGGTTTTATTTCCATACCATCTTCCATAGTGGCTGTATCAGTTTACATTCCCACCAACAGCGCAAGAGGGTTCCCTTTTCTCCACACCCTCTCCAGCATTTATTGTTTGTGGACTTTTTGATGACGACCATTCTGACTGGAGTGAGGTGATGATATCACATTGTAGTTTTGATTTGCATTTCTCTAATAATGAGCGATGTTGAGCACATCACCATGTGTAAAATAGATAGCCAATGGGAATTTGCTATATGTCTCAGGGAACTCAAACAGGAACTCTATATCAACCTAGAGGGGTGGGATGGGGAGGGAGATGGGAGGGAGGTTCATGAGGGAGGGGACATATGTATACCCTTCTTAAACAGTCTGAGAAAAATGCCCAGAGGGACCCAGGTGAAAAGGGATGGGCTTGCTATTACTGTGGAAAGGAGGGGCACCTCAAGCAGGATTGCCCTCAGGCATCCAAGCTGCCCCCTGCTCCATGTCCTTTCTGCAAGGGATCGCAGTGGAAGAGAGACTGCCCCCAGAGGTGTAGGTTTCAGGGGTTGGACTCTCAAGACAATCAGGACTGAAGGTGCCTGGGAGTCCCCACACAAGCTCCTGTCCTAATTACACCTGAGGAGCCCTGGGTATTAATAACTGTGGGAGGCCAATCTGTCGATTTCCTTTTAGACACTGGGGCAACTTGCTCTTGGAGAAGGCAATGGCAACCCACTCCAGTACTCTTGCCTGGAAAATCCCATGGACGGAGGAGCCCGGTAGGCTGCAGTCCATGGGGTCGCAAGGAATTGGACACGACTGAGCGACTTCACTTTCATATGGCAGATTCATGTTGATATTTGACAGAAAACAACAAAATTCTGTAAAGTAATTATCCTTCAATTAAAAAATAAATTAATTAAAAAAACAACAACCCCTGGCCTTTCTTGGTTGTCTGTCTCACGAGAGTGAGGCACTGAAAACCTATGTTTAGAAGCTATGGAGAGGAAGTGGAGGAAGAGATTGTTGACTAATAGACTTAGGGTTAATCTGTCCAGGCTTGGTCAGTTTTTTAAATTTAATTTTTATTGTATATTGGAGTATGGTTGACTTACAATGTTGTATTAGTTTCCAGTGTATAGCAAAGTGAGTCATTTATACATATACATATATCTATTCTTTTTCAGATTGTTTTCCCATGTAGTTTATTATAGAATATTAAGCAGAGTTCCTTATGCTATATAGTAGGTCCTTGTTGATTACCTGTTTTATATATAGCAGTGTATATATGTGATAGCATAGTTGTTAGTGTATAGAAATGTAACAGATTTTTGTGTATTTTGTATCCTGCAACTGTACTGAATCCATTTATTAGTTCTAGTAGTTTATTATGGGATCTTTAGTGTTTTCTATATATAGTATCATTTCATCTGAAAATAGTGACAGTTTTACTTCTTCCTTTATTTCAAACTATACCACAAAGTTATAGTAATCAAAATAATATGGTACTGGCATAAAACAGACACATAGGTGAATGACAAAATAGAGAGTCCAGAAATAAATCCACACTTACATGGTCAATTAATCTTGCCTCAAAGGAGGCAAGAATATACAATGGGGAGAAGACAGTGTCTTTAATAAATGGTGTTGCTAAAGTTAGAGAGCTACTTGCAAAGGAATGAAACTAGAGCATTTTCTTACACTGTATAAAAAAATAAACTCAAAATGGATTAAAGACATAAATGTAAGGTCTGAAACCATAAGACTCCTAAAAGAAAACATAGGCAGGATGCTCTTTAACATTGGTCTTAGCAATGTTTTTTTGGATCTGTCTCATCAGGTAAGGGCAACAAAAGAAAAATAAACAAACAGGACTTTGTCCAACAACAAAGCTTCTGCTCAGTGAAGATAGCAATCAACAAAATGAAATGGCAACCTGCCAAATGGGAGAAGATATTTGCAAATCATATGTGTAATGAGGGGTTAATATCCAAAATATATAAAGAATGCATATAATGCAATATCAAAAAACCCAAACAATCTGATTTAAAAATGGACAGAGGACCTGAATAGACACTTTTCTAAGAAGATGTGCAGATGGCCAACAGGCAGATGAAAAATTGCTCAACATCACTAATCATCAGGGAAATGCAAATCAGAACCACACTGAGATATCAGAATGGCTGTTATCAAAAAAGACAAGAAAAAACAAATGTTGGCGAGAATGTGGAGAAAAAAGGAAGTCTTGTACACTATTGGAGTGAATGTAAATTGGTACAGCCATTGTGGAAAAACAATATGAAAGTTCCTCAAAAAATTAAAAAATCAATAGAACTACTATTTCTACTATAATCCAGTAATTCCACTCTAGGTATTTATCCAATGAAAATGAAACACTAATTTGAAAAGATATATGCACCCAGTGGGGCTTCCCTGGTAGCTCAGCTGGTAAAGAATCTGCCTGCAATGCAGGAGACCCCAGTTCACTTCCTGGGTCAGAAAGATCCCCTGGAGAAGGGATAGGCTGCTCCAGCATTCTTGGGCTTTCCTGGTGGCTCAGTCGGTAAAGAATCTGCCTGCAAAGTGGGAGACCTGGGTTTGATTCCTGGGTTGGGAAGATCCCCTGGAGGAGGGCATGGCAGACCACTGCATGCCTGGAGAATCCGCATGGACAGAGGAGCCTGGCGGGCTGCATTCCATGGGGTTGCAGAGTCGGACATGACTGAGCAACTAAGCACAGCACAGCACAAGCACCCAGTGCCAAGATATGAAAGCAAGCTAAGTGTCCACTGATGGGTATATGGATAAAGAAGATGTATACATATAAAATACATGTATATATGTATGTATGTAAACATATATGCTTTATATATGTGAAATATTACTTAACCATAAAAGAGAATGAAATCTTGCCATCTGTAACAACATGAATGGACCTAGAGGGTATTATGCTAAGTGAAATAAGTCAGACATCGAAAGACAAATACCTTATGACCTTTCATATACAAAATCTAAAAAACAAGCAAACATAACAAAACAGAAACAGGCTTATCGATACAGAGAGCAAACTAGCAGTTGCCAGAGTGGAGGAGGTGGGAGGATGGGTGAAATAAGTAAAAGGGGAATAAGAAGTACAAAATTCCAGTTATAAGTAAATCGTGGGGACATAATGTACAACACAGGAAATATGGTCAATAATAGTGTAATAGTTTTGCATGGTAACAACTTGTAAGTAGACTTATAGTGGTGACCATTTCATAAGGTATAAAAATATGAAATCACTATTTTATACACCTGAAACTAAAAATATTGTAAGGCAATTATACTCTACTAAGAAAAAGAAAAAATGCTGGCATGTATTTTAACCCGCATTGTACGTCTCCAAATAAATAGTGTTTCTATATTTCAGAAATAATAAAAGGAGCTTTGGCAATCCTCACATGTCAGCTAGGGTCTTGTTTCCTATATCGGGAAGTCAGTATTAGATTGCCTCAAATGCCCAATTCCAAAATCCAGTTACATTCAAAGCTTTCCATAGTCTTCTGCAGGTTCTCAGTTTTATGCTATCATGGTTCACTCTTCCTCTAATTCCTGAATTTATTTTACCTTGAAGAATCTATTCTCTTTACCAGTTGTCACAGGGCTTGTCATTCCAAGAATTTAGAGGTTTTAAGAGAGGATTCATAGCCCTCCAACATTTGCCTGGCTTTTCCTCTTCTACTCTCTCTTACCTCAGAACAGAGGCAGTTCTTTTTGCCTCAGCCATTAGATACAACATTTGGAAGGCTAATATTCTTGATCTTATTTGTGATGAAATCTACTACTGGTCCCCATATTTGTTCTTCCCTTGTTCAGTAATAGTAAAATATTTGAGTGCCAAGATAATTCCTGGTAATAATTTCCTAACCTGTGCATCCAGGTTTAATTGTATGACTGTCACTCTGGCCAAGTATTATATGTAGAACTGATGTGTACAATATCTGGATATTTTCCCTAAAGGAATGAGCCTGCCCTCCTTTTTGCTTTCTTCTTTTACTTCTGGCTGGAATGTGGGTGTGGTGGTAATGAATCATTTTTAACTACACAGATAAAGGCTATAGGAAGAGTGGAGCAACAAGATAGACTGGCGGGATTTAATTCCCCACATCTGATTTTTCCCACACCTGTCCTTGAATGATTATGCCCTGTTACATGAGAGAGAGGTAAACCTCTGTTTTTAATCTATGTGTATTTTGAGTTCCTGTTTCTGTAGCTCATATACACTAATCCGTACAATGTCTTCAAGCTCTTACCTTTCACACCAGGATATTTCTTAGACTCTAAGAAGAACTCTGATGAACCAGATTTCCTCCCCTCTTAGTATTTCTATATTAAACTTTCTGTAGAAATGTAAAATGAGTGACATTTCCTTAGATAGAGATATGAGAGTATCTACTCTACTTTAGGTAGAGGGGGGTCAGATTTTATGAGGTAATATTCAGAAAAGTATAAATAATTTACAAGGAATAAACCCCCAGCAATTTGAGTGGAACATAGAATAATTCTGGAAAAGAAAGTTGGACTGACTTCAGAGAGGTAAGGTAATGAAGGAGTGTATCAGTGAGTTTTGGCTAATTTGCTGTGTAACAAAACACCCAATTTTATAGTGTCTAACAAAAACAATCATTAGTTCACTATGAATGGGTTGGCAGCTGGGGCTGGTGTCAGTTGGGGCTGGCAGCAGTTGGCCAGTTTCACCTGGGCTTACTCATGCAGGTGAAGTCAGCTGGAAGATCAACTGGGATTGGGTGGCCTCATCTACATGTCTAGTTGATAGGTTGATGGCTGGTATGGCTTAGTCCTCCTCCATGTTGTCACTTCAGGTATCTGGCTTCAGATTTCTGTACGGCAACAATATTCCAAGAGTAGCAAAGAAAGCAAACCTCAATGCTCAAACACTTTCTAAGCCTCTAGTTGTTTCATATTAGCAAGTCACCGTCCAAGCCCACGTGTGTAGATAACACTTCACTTCTTGGTAGGAAGAATTGCAAATAATCAGAGGGCAGTATTTTGTAATCTTCTAGGTTCTTGAATACTAAACTAAGAAAATTTGGAATTTTAATTTGTGGACAGAAAGGAAGGGCACAGATTTGGTGATTAGCCTTAAATGTAGCCAGAAAACTGTCTTTTTAGAAGAGTGTTAGATTTATAGAAGAATGGAAAAGATGGTACAGAATCCTCATACACCATATATTTAGTATTCCCTTGCTATTAAGATCTTACATTATGGTATATTTGTTACAAGTAAGGAACCAATACTGATATAGTGTTATTAATGAAAATCCATGCTTTATTTAGATTGCTTTAGTGTTTACTAATGTCCTTTTTCTGTTCAAGGATCCCAGAATACCATATTACATGTAGTTGTAATGTCTCCCCTTGGTTGTCATAGTTTTCTAGACTTTCCTTGCTTTTGGTGACCTTGACAGTTTTGAGGATCACTGACCAGATAGTTTGTAGGATGTACCTCTATTGGAATTTGACTATTTTTCTCATAGTTAGATTTGGTTTATGAGGTTTTGGAAGGAAGACCCCAGAGGCAGAGTGCCAGTGTCAACATATCAAAGGTACATGCTATCTTCATGACTTCCCACTGTTAATGTGAGTCTTGATCACCTGGCTGAGGCAGTTTTGTCAGGTTCCTCCATTGTAAAGCCACCCTCCTGCCAATGCCCCTGCCCCCAGCCATGAGCTCTTCGGAAGGAAGTCACTATGCTCAGCCCACACTTAAGCACTGGGGAGTCATTCTCCCGTTCCTTAAGGATGAAATATCTACACAAATTATTTGGAATTGCTCTACATGGGAGATTTATTTCTTCTTCTCCATTTATTAATTTACTCTGATTTATTTACATCAATATGAACTGGGTGCTTAATATGCTTTGGGTTATAACCTGATACTAATTTTTATTTTATTGCTCAAATTGTTCCAGATTTAGTTTGGCTCCTGTGCCCCTTTGACATCCCCTTGTCAATCATAGGCCAGTGTAACCTAGAAAGTCAGGCTGCACAAGTATATGGAGATGGTGGCATGAGGCAATGAAAAGCAGAGAAGGGAAATTGGATGAAGACAACTAAAAGGCAATGGGAATTAAGAAAAGGATTAACTTTTTTTCCCTATAAATTGGAGGAAAAAAGAATAATTATCCCACTATAACAGATTTTAAGGTTAAAGATATCATAAGGGAAAAGCCAGATGTTCACTGTGTGAAAGAAAAAATACTGCTGGAAGAATATGAGGGTGCAGAAAGCTTTGACAATTGGACATAGATGCCGTAGAATGCAGTGAAAGGAGCTAGTAAAGTACTCAGCTGATGTGGGAGACTGTGGAAGAGGGAGGGGAAGAGGTGGAGATTTAACTTCATGAATCAAAAAGGTACTTATAAGATAAGATGTTATAGTATGTCAGTATAAGCCCCAGACTAGGGATTTGGCAGTTACATACATGAATAAAAATATCTCTGACAAATGGCAAATTAGTGACTAATAATTGTTTGCTCAAATAATTATTTGAGATAAGAATGAATGAAGAGCATATGCTGCTTGTTTGAGCTGCCAGTACTTAGATGAACTGTTGACAAAAATGGAAGGATATTAAACGAGAACCATGGTCTCATGGAAACACTGGCACTTTAAATATTCACATGAAAATGTGATGCAAATGACTTTTTACAACATGTGGAAAAGTTATAGAATGATATATGGACTATGTCATTATACTTTTTCAGATTGGGGAGAAGGAAAGATAATGGTTCTCTCTCCCACAATATTCTATATTCCCAAAACATTTTGGTACACAGCCCTCATTTGGGGTTTTCATTTGGGAAGAAATGGAAGGTGAAAAGAATGCTCTGAAAAAGCAGAGATAGAATTAAATTGAAGAAAAAGCATACCTCTCCTTACTTCTTATCTCTTACTTCCCTATCCCCACCCCCAACCTCAGCATCACTGGAGAACTGGTAGGATGACCTTAACCCAAAGACATCTCCATATGCCTGCTTTGAGCAACACAAAGAGAACAGAATTAGAAACTGCATTTAAACTGAACTTTGAAGACAGAAATATCTGAAATTTTTGATATGAAGAACTGGACAATTTAAAATGACCCAAAATAACATAACAGAATTGTCTCCAGCAGGGAAAAATCTTTTTAAATCTAGGCCAAAAGTTTGTATCTGTTATTTCATCTTATCTTCAGTAATTGACCAGTTACCTGTCCTTGAGCAAGTTAATTCATTCTAGAAAGTTTCTTTATAAACAACAAGGACCTACTGTAGAGCCCAGGCAACTATGGTCAGTATCTTGTAATAACCTATAGTGAAAAGGAATCTAAAAAAGAGTGTGTATATATATATACACACACATGTGTGTGTAGGATGGTGGTTTAGTTGCTCAGTTGTGTCCAACTCTGTGACCCCACAGACTGTAGCCCACCAGGCTCCTCTGTCCATGGGATTTTCCAGGAAAGAATACTGGAGTAGGTTGCCATTCCCTTCTCCAGAGGATCTTCCTGACACAGGGATCAAACCCGGGTGTCCTGCATTGCAGGCAGATTTTTCACTGTATGCACTACAGAGAAGTCCTTATGTATGTATATATACACATATATAACTGATCACTTTTGGTATACCTGAAACATTGTAAATCAACTGTACCTCAATTAAAAAATATCCTCCTCCTTTAAAAAAAATTTCTTTATTCATAGGATTCTGAACATTTAATCTATTGGTAAAGATATTTCTCCATAGTTTTGTTTTAGTTTCTATTTCAAATTAGTCAATCTCAAACTTACAGGAAAGTTGCATGTGCAGTATAATTAATTTTTTTTCCGAAGCCATTTGAGAGTAAACTGCTATCATAATGCACTGTCACCCATGAATACTTTTGTGTGTGTATCCTGTAGTGACCTTTTCCCCTGCATAATCATAATAAATGTGCTGTGCTACCCTGGAGAAGGAAATGGCAACCCACTCCAGTGTTATTGCCTGGAGAATCCCATGGATGGAGGAACCTGGCAGGCTGCAGTCCACATGGTCGCATGGAGTCAGACATGACTGAAGCGACTTAGCACAATCATGATAAATAGATTGCTACCATCTAATCCTCAGACTTCACCTACTGTCTTAATATATCCCTTATAGAAAAAAGAATTCAGTTCAAACCATGTGTTGTACTTATTGTCTTTGTTCTTTACTCTCCATCAGTATGGAAGAGTTCTTTGGTCTTTCCTTCATTTTCTTGATCTTGGCATTTACGAAGTTTACAGACCAGTTTTTAAAAAATATTTTTAAATTTTATTAAAGTATAGTTGACTTACAGTGTTGTGTTGATTTCTGCTGTAGAGCAAAGTGAGTCAGTTATATGTATATATTCTTTTTTATATTCTTTTCCACTATGGTTTGTCACAGGATATTGAATGTAGTTCCCTGTGCTGTACAATAGGACATGATCATCTCAACAGAGGTAGAAAAAGCATTTGATAAGATTCAACATTCATTCATGATAAAACCCCTTGCAAAAGTGAGTATAGAGGGAACATATCTCAACATCATAAAAGTTGTTTATGACAAACCTACAGCTCAGATAATACTCAAATGGTGAAGAGCTGAAAGCCATACTGCTAAAATCTGGAACAGGATAAGAATGCTTACTCTGGCCACTTCTATTCAATATTGTATTGGAAGTCCTAAACACAGCAATCAGACCAGTTATTTTATAAAATGTCTCACCATTTGTATTTGTCTAATGTGTCCTCACCATTAAAGTTAGGTTCTGTGCCTTTCTCGGAAGTATCACAGAAGTAATGCCAGGTTCCTCTCATTGCATCCTGTCAGGTGACACAAAATTTTGATTTATCTCATTGCATTCATTTCCTTTATTGCTGTATCAACATATTACAGTACAAATTTGTTGGATTGAAACCACACAAATTTATTTTATACTTCTAGAGATCAGAAACCTGAAATGGGTTCACTGGTCTAAAATGGATTTATCAGCAGGGCTGAATTTGTCCTGGAGGCTCTATGGAAAATCTCTGTTTCCCTTTTTTAGCTTCTAGAGGCTGCCTGCATTCCTCAGCTTGTGGCTCCCTTCCATCTTCAAAGATAATAATCACATCACACTGAACTCTGCTTTCATCATATCCTCTTCTCTGACTCCATCTCCTGCCCTACTTTTCCACTTTTAAGGATCATTTTAATGCATTGGATTCACCAGCATAATCTGGAATATTCTTCCCACCTCAATGTCCTTAACCTTAATCTGCAAAGTTCTGTTTTCTATCTAGAGGAATATAATCACAGGTCTGGAAATTAGGATGTGGAGTTTTATGTGGGGGTACATTATTCTACCTACCTGACTTATTTTTTATAATGTTCAGTTTTATCACTTGATGAAAGTGCTGACTGCCAGTTTTCTCACTGTTTCTTTCCTGCTTCCTCCTTCCCTCGTCTTTCCTCATGGGTTTTTATGGATTATAAACTAAAATTTTAAATTGTTATTTTAAAAATTATAAAGTCAGTAAACAAGGAAACAGGCCTTGTTTCTAGACTCATTTTGTACTTCCCATTCCCCACTTTATGAATTAGCAATTTCTACAAGAAGCTCTGGTTCTCTTTTGGTGGAGGGCAGTATTTAGAAATCAAGAATTGGGCACTAAGTATGGTCATTACTATTGGAACATTGCTGTTCCCAGGCCTTTCAGTGGACAGAAATTTATAAGGTCGTCACAAATAGACTTGTATAAAAATAGTTATAGAAAAAAAAATAGTTATAGAGCTTTATTCATAAAAGCTCAAAGCTGGAAGCAGCACAGATGCATACCAACAGGAGAGTGCATGAGAATTGTGGTATATTCATACAGTGGAATATTGCTTAGTAAAAATTAAAAAAAAAAAAGAACAAATGATGCATGCTATCTATCACATGGATAAATCTCAGAATAATTATGTTGAGTGAAAGAATCCAGACACAGATAAAAACACCCTGGATGAATCCATTTATATGAATTTCAAAAGCAGGCAAGAGCAAACTATGAAAAAAATAGACCAGAACAGTGGCTCCCTGTGAGGACGATAGTAATCTTCTGAGTGGAAGATGAGCACCACTCATCTTCCTGAATGGAAGATGACACAAAGTAATTTACTACTGTTATGAGAATATTTTCTCTTAATTGGGATGTTGGTTATATGGTACATCCATTGAATTGTGCATGTAAGATTTGTATATTTCACTGTATGTAAAATAAGTGGTGGGCTGGCTCAGCTCGGCAGAGAGCCTTTTATGCCTTGTTTTGCCCTTTTGGCAATCATTATGTAACTTTGATGTGGAACCCATGACATAAGGATGCCAGAATAAAAAGATGGAGTGTAAGTTCCTCATAACTTTGTAGGACCACTTAGCATACATTTTTATGTGTGTATGTGTGTGTGTGTGTGTGTGTGTGTGACAGAGAGACTGAGAGAAAGACAGTGAAACCCAAAGAGACAGAGAGAGAAGAGAAAGAGATTGAGATCCTAATGGGTTTTAACCATTATAACTGAGCCTCAGTTCTAGCAGCCCAAACAATTTCCCAGTGGATACATCTGCCATGATCTCTTCTCTCATCTTGTTTGTTTAGGAGTACAGTATTTCTAAGTGTAAATATACTGAAAATCTTGAGGGAGAATTAAGCAGTTATCTCACATGACAGTAATTGCCTGGTCCTAAAGCATCATCCACAGAATATTAATGTTACCAAGGAAAAAAAGATATTTCATATTCAAATAAGCTAGATTGGCCTTTTATGTATGAGTCATTATAAATTATTGAGAGTTGTAAATTCCCATTAGGGAAATACATTCTACTCATTTCTGAAATGTTTCTTGGCCACCAAAGCCTTTTTTCAGTGGTGCATTGAGCTGGATCACAATATATGTTTGGAAAAACCATCCTAGATCCAGTGTGAAACACAGAATAAAATGCTGGCTGTAAACAACATTTCTTGGGCTTAGCCATCTCCCCCACCTCCCCTCCTCACTTCAATAGGTTATGTAGCTGGCTTTAATTTGCTGTCATAGATCAGTCATATTTAAAGAATGTGTTTCTTTCCTTAGCACAACTATGGGAAAGCTCTCCAAAACAGAGAGTATTTAAAATTTTTAAATCATCTGAGTGTGGTGGCCGCACATCTTCTGCCTGTTTTGCCCTTCCCTTTCAGTTCCTTATTCCTGTGGATCTGGACTTCTGATCTTACCCTTATATCCAGGGCCTCTGTAAACAGTGAGCATGCACACGACAGAACTCTAGCAAGCACTGTTCATGCAGACGGTGATGTGAAAGGCACCCCCTGGAATCTGTTCACGTAGACGGTGATGTGAAAGGCACCCCCTGGAATCTGTTCACGTAGACGGTGATGTGAAAGGCACCCCCTGGAATCTGTTCACGTAGACGGTGATGTGAAAGGCACCCCCTGGAATCTGTTCACGTAGACGGTGATGTGAAAGGCACCCCCTGGAATCTGTTCACGTAGACGGTGATGTGAAAGGCACCCCCTGGAATCTGTTCACGTAGACGGTGATGTGAAAGGCACCCCCTGGAATCTGTTCACGTAGACGGTGATGTGAAAGGCACCCCCTGGAATCTGTTCACGTAGACGGTGATGTGAAAGGCACCCCCTGGAATCTGTTCACGTAGATGGTGATGTGAAAGGCATCCGTTGGAATGTCAAGTGGGACAGCCCCAGCCCCTGACTCTTGGTTCCTGCGTGCACTGTTTTCTGACCGACTCCATGTTTTAGGTTTCCCTATTCATGAATTATGACTTCTGTTTGCTTTTCTAGTTTCTCACTCTTTTTGATTTTCTTATCCTTACTTTCATTTTGTATATATTTTTGAGCTTCTGATATGTTCGTTTGGGAACAGACAATGGCTAAGTTTTATCCCATATCCAGATACTAACCTTTCTCCATCATTTCCCTTTTTCTTACAAATTCTCTTCTGCTTAAAATGGTATTTTGGCCAGATGACAGTTTAGAGGTGTATGCGGGAAGGCTAGAGGAGGAGGAATTTTTGAAATTAAACATTCCTATATGTTGTGAATACTGAGCAGGGAGGTGAGCTCCCTTCCTTCTCCGTGAGACGTTAGATTGTTTGTTGGGGATTAAAGTTTTAAAAGGATCATAGGGCAGAATAGCAAACTGTTCTCTAAAAAGGAAGAATGGTTGCCCACCAGGTCACACTGAACTGTGTAACCTAATTGACTATATTTAGTAGCTAAAGAAAAACACATGACAATCAAATGGTGTGGGGGCTTGGTCAGCCCTGAAATTTCAGAAAAAAGGCAGATTGACTGTGTGTAGGCACAGAAGACTTGGCCCAGAGATAGCATAGAACTGACACCATTCATTCCAAGGTTATGAATCACCAAGAAACATTTTGACTATAATTTGACTTTTTGTGTAGCATTCCTACAGGTAAAGAATGTGTAGGCCATACCAACAAGAGGCAGTAAACACTTTCCTTTGCAAATTAGTAACTTGAAATTGAGTTTATGCATCAGTCTTTGTGAGCTGGATTAGTGAGATGCTGCATGGTGTATTGGCAAATCAGTTTTTTTTTTTAATTGAAATATAGTTGATCTATAATGTGTTAATTTCCGCTATACAGTAAAGTGTATATACAGTTGTGTATATATGTGTGTGTGTGTATGTATATACACATTATTTTTATATTCTTTTCCACTTTGATCTATCTCAAGTTATTGAATATGGTTCCCTGTGTTATACAGTAAAATCTTGTTGTTTATTCATTCTGTAAGTAATAGTTTTCATCTGGCTAGCTCCAACCTCCCACCCCATCTTTTCTCCAGCCCCCTCCCCCTTGGCAATCGCAAGTCTACTCTCTCTGTGAATCTGTTTCTGTTTTGTAGATAGGTTCATTTGTTTTGTATTTTAGATTCCACAGATAAGTGATACATGGTACTTGTCTTTCTCTTTGTGACTTACTTCACTTCATAGGATAATCTCTAGGTTCATCTGTGTTGCTGCCAATGGCATTATTCCATTCTTTTTCATGACTGAGTAGTATTTCTTTGTGTGTATGTGTATGTACCACATTTCCTTACCCGTTCATCCACTGATGGATGAATTTATGTTGTTTCCATGTCCTGGCAATTGTGAAGAGTGCCGCTGTAAACACATAGATGTGCATGCATCTTTTTGAGTTTTGTCTGTCAACTTGCCACATTCTTTATAGCTGACTGGCCAGGAGCTTTTTGAAGGAAGTGGGGTTTGAACAGTATTTTCAGTGTCTGCATAATCAGGCAGTAGGAACCCTGAGTCCAGGGCTCAGATGACTTCTCTGGGCCAAGGATACAGCTTGTGATCTGCATTGCTAGGGCTGGCACAATAGACTGTCATCAAACCACTGTGTGCATGTGAAATTTCCTAGGAAGAAAGCGAGGAGTGAGATGAAGACAGCAACTAAGAGTGATATTGAGGGACTCCAACATGTAATGGCCACATAGAGGAGAATAAGCCTGCGATGGAGAAACAAGAGGGGTGATTAGAAAGGTAGGAGGCTCACAGGAGAGGGCAGACTCAAAACATCCAAGGAAGGAGAGTGTGACTGGCCCAACTGTTGGAGACTTTGAAAGATCAAGTAATGTAATCCAAGAACTGAAAAATAGCAGTTGAAATGAGTGACATGGAGCCTACTGGTAATGATAATGATGGGGCAGAAGCCAAATTCCAGGGGTTTGGAAAATGTAGGGGGGAGGTGAGAAGGTGGAAATGGGAAGCATAGATAAACTTCTTGAGAAATACATGCTTTAAAGATTTATTTTAATATTTTTTAAAAGTCCAAATATATTTGTAGCTCTAGGTACCCAGTCAAAAATGTGAACAGGGATACAAGTTATATTACTACTTTAAAGGGAATTGCATTTCTTTCAAATTCTATTCTATAATATCATAGTTACTTTGAAAACTATTTCAGAACCTTTAACTGAATTTTAACTGAAGTACTTACCTAACAGATGAAAATCAGTTGGAAAAATAAATGCATAATGTAAATGATAAAAACAACAAAGAAAAAGCATTCCATTTCAGCATTTTTAAACATAGCAGTAAATGTGGCATTATCTGTATGTAGCCTTTACCTTTCAGAGCAAAATAAAAATTAATTAAATGGGATGTTGCTGAAACTGTGTGTGTGTGCTCAGTTACTTGAGTCGTGTCCGACTCTTTATGACTCTGTGGACCATAGCCCACCAGGCTCCTCTGTCGATGGGATTTTCCCAGCAAGAATACTGGAGTGTGTTGCCATGCCCTTCTCCAGGGGATCTTCCTGACCCAGGGATCAAACCCATGTCTCCTGCATTACAGGTGGATTCTTTTCTGCTGAGCCAGCAAGGAAGCCTCATTCTAGAACTATAGATAAATCAATTTGTAGCTATTTAATAGTTCGATATTAATTGAGACAATTAGATTGAAGTTAGAGCATTTAGTACTTTAGAAGGGTTCTATCTATTAGAAGGGTAAGACAAATGACCAATCTTTGTATCCCATCCTTCTGATCACAGTGATTGTTTCAGGCATGGGTGCATAACCGGATCAGAACAATGATATTTTGTGTGACAATTGCTATCTTGTTAAAAGGAGGGTAAATAAAAATTCACACGTGAGAAATGGCAGAGGAGACATCTTTTTGGTACTGGATGTTGAGGTATAACAAATGTAAAGTTGGTTGTATTGTAGCATATTACTACCACCAGCAGGGAAACTGTGAAGCTTCCCAGGAAGGCCAGTCTAAAGATATATTATGTAAGGCAGAATGGAGACGTAGTGTGAAACTGAGACTTTGATGTCATATATTCCTTTATTGTTAAAGTCAGTTTGAGTTGATTTTTCTCTCAAATATGATGATTGTCAGTGGATCCAACATTTTAATTATTTTTAATGAACTTTTTCATAAATGAACTTATTACAAAACAGGATAGTCACAGATATAGAAAACACACTTATGGTTACCAAGGGTAAAAGGGGTGGAGGGGTGACTTGGGAGATTGGGATTGACATATACACATTTCTAAATATAAAATAGATAACTAATAAGAACCTACTGTATAACACAGGGAAATCTACTTAGTACTTTGTAATGACCAGTATGGGAAGAGTCTAAAAAAGAGTGGGTATATGTATATATATAACTAATTCAATTTACATCTGAAGTTAACACATCTGAAACTAACACAACATTGAAAATTAACTATACTTCAATAAAAATTAATCAAAAAAGGGTGCATGTAATGTAATTTTACTTGATTTTGTCTGTATATAAATGTTGATAATGGAAGGAACCCCATAAAATAATTCCTTAACCTCCATAAGTAGTTCTGCTCTCATCTCTCCCTAACTTGTATCTCTTCCTCCAGTTAGTTTTGAAGGACTTCCTGAGATTATTGTCCTTAGATGTAATTTATTCTTGTATGAGACCTACCATACTTCTTTCCTGTAGGAAACAATGCAAAAATTTGGTTAATAAAATGTTGAATAATGATTATTTATTTTAAATAGATCTTATATTTTTAAATTATAGGAAGAGATAACTTCTTGTAATTACTTCTTGAGAATCCATAACTTGGAAATCTGTCATCCCTAGATTCTAACTGTATTAACAGAGAACATGAAAGGTGATTTCTGCTGAGCAGCATGAAAGTCATTAATAGTTTTGGCTTGTCTACATTTTTCATTCAACATTTCCATAACCTCCCTCATTCTATTTCCAGTATGTTCATGTTTTCCCAGAATAGCTATGAAATCACATAATTAGTCTCCAGATCAGTAATGCTGACACAGCCATTGGCATTAAGTACAAAATAATTGATCAACTTATTTTAAAGAATATATTCCAAAGGAGTCAGGTCTATTTCAAAGACCAGAGAGAGCCTGAACATTAGTACAATGTTTCTGTCCTTAGAACATGAAATGGCTCTTGAGAACTGTCCCCACACTGCCTCCAAGAATGCGTACTCCCAGGTGCAGTAAACACCTGCCTTGGTCCAGATTTCTGCATGTATACCATGGTGTGACTATCTGTCATGAGGCCAAAGGACCCGGATCAAGGGAGGTCAGGGAAAGTCTATAAAATAACATATTTAAAGGGAAAATAATCAAGAGTAAGTTAGGTGGTATATGGAGGCAACAGTGTGTTGCCACCCAAGAAATTTTAATGTAAGAGAAATGGGGATTTCCTTTGAGATTTAATCTATAAAATAAATATATAGTAGATATATAAGGTATATAAAATATTAGGTAGAAAGAAAACTCACAAATAAAAGTAAAAAATAAAGATATGTGTGTCTTTGTGTGTACAGAAATAAAGTGAGTTAATCCAAATTTTTTCATCTAAAAAATGCAGATAAAATTGAAAGTGTTAGTTGCTCAGTCATGTCTGACTCTTTGCAACCCCATAGACTGTAGCCTGCTAGGCTCCTCTGTCCATGGGGTTCTCCTGGCAAGAATACTGGAATGGGTTGCCATGCCTTTTTTCAGGGGATCTTCCCAACCTAGGGATCAAACCTGGGTCTCTTGCATGGCAGGCAGATTCTTTACCATTTGAGCCACCATCCTATTTCACAGTGACATTGTGAAGATTAAATGGAATGAAGTGTGTAAAGCATTTAGTACAGTGCCTGCTACATAATAAGAGCTTAGAGGGGGTGGAGAAGGAAGGAGCAGGCACATAGGGCACACAAGAAATGTTATCCATTTGTTTTCTACACAAAAATCTCCCCAGGAACTACTATAAGTGCTTTATATGTTTTAACCCTATAAATCCTCACAAGTACTTTTAAGTACCTTTAAGGCAAGTGCCATTATGTCCATTTTGCTAATTCAGAAGCTGGCACTAAGAAGTTACTTCAGTGTAGCTTTGTCAAAGTTTCAGAGCTGGCAAATGTGCTGAAGTCAGGCTGGACCTGGGTTAGTTTGTACTGTTGGCATCTGTGGAGGGTGAGTGTAGCCAGAGCCCAATTTGAGGTTCTAATGATTTCTAGGGGTTCCTACCGTAATGCCCTGAAGCTTCCTTATTCAAAATTAGTCTTCTTGTGGCTAAAGTCATTCTTAGTTTGTGAAACTGCTTATATAGTCAAGTGTATTTGCATAATTATAGATTTATAGGAGACCTCTATATTCTTTAACATTTCTACCTGCTTCCAGGGATCTGGTGATTGCACTCTCTCTTAAGAGCTGTTTAGATTGTCTTGGTTCTTTGTATGCCTAGTAATTTTGGATTTTATCCTGAACATTTTGAACATTATGCTGTGAACCTCTGGGTTGTGTAAAATTCATCTGGAAATTGTTGATTTTGTTGTTGTTATTTTAGCAGCAGTAAGCCTAGTTAGGTTCAGACTACAAGTTCTGACTGTCTTCTGTGCTAAGTGGTTCTGTCTTTAAAGTCTTTCCAGCTCCTGGGATCCCATCTCATGTGTATCCCACTGGATGTGAGTCTGGGACCTGGGTGGAGTTACACTGTAGTTCATCTCTAAAGCCTTCATTATGCTGTTTTGGGTCTATTTTGTGCATTCACATCTTGGAGGTGAGCCTAGGACTTGTGTGGGTTCATACAGGGTTACCCAGCTTGAGAGATTTTCCTTGAGCTCCTCTCCTGTTGTTTCCCCAGTGTCTAAGGTTCATTATCCCAGTCCCCTGACTGGAAAACTGCAGTTTCACTCAGAGTTTAGCTGCTTCACACTGTAGTGCATTTCCCATACCTGGGGCATAGAGGAAGGAGGAAAAAGAAAGAAATATCCTGGGTTTCCCCCATACATTTTTGAGGGTGGGGAGCAAGCTCTTTCCTGGATCTTCTGACTGAAGGTAAAGGCTTTCTCTCAGAGTTTTAGGAGTCCATCCAACCATAATTGTCACTGCCCTCATACTGGGGTTTGCTTTGGGGAAGGCTGGAATACAGGAAAACAAAACAAAGCAGAGAGATTTCACCAAAGCACACAGACATGTCACTACCCCATCCTCTGATCAGAAAAAGCATTTCTTTTGGAGATTTTCATGTCCACACTTGCTGCACGGTTCCAGGATTTGGGTTGCCATTGGGCCAGGCTAGGAAACTGCTGTTCAGGTTGTTCTTTGAGTTTTGGTTGCCTTCCTCAATGTGCTTGCTCTTATTTATTTTCAAAATCCTCAGATAGTTGCTTTTTTTGTATTCTGTTGCAGGGGTTTTATTTGTAATTACCAGGAGAGTTAGAGTGTAGTGGGCTTAAACCATCTTAAATGGAAACAGAAATTCCTTGGTTAGCTCTTAAACAGCTGATACGTATGTGATCTGATATGTTCACTGTGTATTGCGATATAAAGATCCTTAATCCACTAGAGTTACTTATTTGTTGATCTACTTTTTCAGTAAATACTTGAATACCTACTGTGTTCTACACCTTAAAAATGTGTTAGAATATATTTATAAATAAGTCCCAGTTTCTACCCAAGTTTCTCATTGTCAGGTACAGAAGACAGATACACCAGTAATTGCAGTACAGAATAAGTTCTATCGTGGATCTTGGATTTTCTTTTATGGGAGTGGGTAGAAACCCCAAGAAGTGAACTTTTCCAAAGGCTAAGCTCTTTGGAACTAGATGTCTCCATGGTCTTTCTTTTCTTCTGGTAGCTCCCCATTGCTCTCTCTGCTTTTTATTAAATATAGTCCAGAATAGTTCATTCCAAGGTACAACTAGATGTTTCTATTTTATAAAGAGATTTAATGACATATATTTTAAGCAAAATTAAAAGTAAATTCTTACTTAACTGGGTTAGTTGAGATGAATTTATTTAGAAACCAGGAATCTTTTCCAATTTCCTCTGCCATCACTACACCTTGGTCTCAGGATCTTATCACTTGACCAAGAATCAATCCCCTCCATTGCACATTTTGAAAATACATTCTTTTTATCATGGAGCCAGTTCCAAGCTGTAGATATAAGTTCTATTTTAGCTTCTTTTCAGGGCTTCAAACCACCCCTGATTTTAGTTATCTATCAGTGCTTAAAAAATTATCCCTAAAGCTTAGGAGCTTCAAGTAACAAATGTCTATTATCTCACATTTTCTGTGAGTCAGATGTTAGATGCCTCTGGCCCTTGGTCCCTTGTGAGGTTTCAGTTAAGCTATCAGAGGAGACCACAGTCTCATCTGATGCTTAACTGGGGAAACATGCACTTGTGAGTTTGTTCAGTTCCTCTTAGGGTGCTGGACTGAGGGCTTGTGCTCTTTGCTAGCTGTTAATGAGTTCTGTGTCATGATCTACAGTTCCTTGCTATGTCTCTTCAGAGGGCTGCTCTTCACATGACAGCTGACTTCTCTCAGAACGAATGTGTGAGAGAGTAAGAGGGGACCTCAAAGACAGAAGCCGTGGTCTTTATGGAACCTAACCTCAGTAATAAGCCATCGCTTTGTGTCATGTAGTCTGTTAAGGGGAAGCCACTAATCCAGCCCACACTCAAAATGAAAGGATTGCAAACCTTGACTGCTTGGATCAGTGCATTTCTTATTTGCTCTGCCCGGGACTTCTCTATCTTAAGTCATGGGCTAATACAACCTTCAAATGCTGACTCAAAGCATCTCAAATTTCATAGATATTTGTTTCTGTCCTTTGAATTTTGTTTATTCGTCTTAAAAAGTGTAAAGTGAACTCCCTCAGTCATGTCCGACTCTTTGCGACCCCATGGACACCAGGCTCCTGCGTCCATGGGATTTTCTAGGCAAGAGTCCTGGAGTGGGTTGCCCTTTCCTTCTCCAGGGAATCTTCCTGACCCAGGGATGGAACCCAAGTCTCCCGCTTTGTAGACAAACGCTTCACCATCTGAGCCACCAGGGAAGTCCTTTATTCATCTTACCTTTGAACTATTTCTTTTCTAATTTGGATTCAATCAAATTAGATCCCCCTTTAAAATATCCTATAAGAAGTCATGGGCTTCCCAGTTGTTGCTGGTGGTAAAGAACCTGCCTGGCAATGAAGGAGGCATAAGAGACACAGGTTTGATCCCTAGGTTGGGAAGATCCCCTGGAGAAGTGCATGGCAACCCACTCCAGTATTCTTGCTGGGAGAATCCCATGGACAAAGGAGATGGCAGGTTATGGGGTCGCCAAGAGTCAGACAGGACTGAAGTGACTTAGCATGCATGCATAAATCATGATGCATATTTATATGTTAATTAAAATAATCATCTTCCTAAAGAAGTCTCTTCTGACTTTCAAAAGGTATGTAAAATATTTAAGACAACATATTTACATTTGATTTAGACATGCATTGTCTGCCTTCTGTTCGATTGTTACTGTTCATTCCCCAGTTACTTTGGAGAGAGGGAGGAAATTCTTTCACAGTGGAAAAAATCTTTTTTCATTCAGGTCACTTTGAATATAATTTTTCAGGACATGTGATTTTTTTAGAGGAGCTCTGTAAATTCAAAATTGTATTATTATTTATGTATTAATGCATAACTAAAGATACGCTTATCAAAATCACAGAAAGGGCATTACTTCTATGGAAAATATACATATTCTATCATATGATCTGCTCCAGTAGGACTATTACTAATAGAATTAATAATCCTAACATTTTTGCATCATGTGCATTAGAATGGGAATGCCACTTATAATCTTCTACTTAGTAAATTTGTGTCTCCTTCAGATTTTAATATCTCATGTCCTATGAAATAAATTATTTTTCTTTTTCTTGTGATTTAAATTTTCCCCAATTCTTGTAAGTTTTTAGTTTAACAAAACTAATTCTGGAATGTCCTCTTTCATCTTCTCAAACAATAATTCACTTGCTGCTAAAGCTAATTGAGCATTAATTACCATATTATCTTCACAGTATTACAGTAGCACATGATATTATGTTGAGAGCCATGTGAAATGAGGGCATGAATATTTTGTGCTGAGGGGTTTGTCGGTCCGGAGATAGACTCTAAAGACCAGAAAATTGAAGTATGATCACTGGAAATAGGTAATGCAGAAGTGCAAAAGTCAATTTCATTTACATCTTAGAACAAGATGTATATATCATTATCTTTTGTCAAAAGCTTTATTCATTGAATCCACCTGCAATGCAGGAGATCCCATTTCAATTCCTGGGTCGGGAAGATCCCCTGGAGAAGGGATAGGCCACCCACTCCAATATTCTTGGGCTTCCCTGGCAGCTTGGATGGTAAAGAATCTGCTTGCAATGCGGGAGACCTGAGTTTGATCCCTGGGTCAGGAAGATTCCCTGGAGGTGGGCATGGCAACCCACTCCAGTACTCTTGTCTGGAGAATCCCATGGACAGAGGAGCCTGGCGGGGTATAGGTCATGGGGTCGCAAAGAGTCGGACATGACTGAGCTCCTCCAGTAAGCACATTAGCAGCAGCAGCAGCTCCCATTTATGTCAGTTCTGAGCTGAGAACAGTCACTTTCTTCAGAGCTCATAGTATGATAGAAAAAACAGTAGTAAATGTTAAAAATCTCCCTTTTTAAAAACTTAAAAATTAAAAAAAAAACTTAAAAATTAAGAGCTTTTTAAGAAAAAGATTTTAGTATGAAATATTTTATACGGGATTTCCCTGGTGTCTCAGATGGGAAAGAATCTGCCTGCAATGCAGGAGACCTAGGTTCGAGCCCTGGGTTGGGAAGATTCCTTGGAGAAGTGAATGGCTACCCACTCTAGTATTCTTTCCTGAAGAATTCCATAAACTCTTGTCCAAAAAACTTTCACCACCCTCTAGCTGATGTAGAAAATATTTTTTTTTTCATGTTCAATGAAGTTGTTCTTCCCTGACTATAGGGCTTCAGAATCCAGCCTCTCCCAGCCTGAGAGACAATGCCTACTAACTGCACAGATCTGGTATACTCACACACTATATAAGGCTGCTGTGTTGTCTCACACAATGAGAGGGCAGGAGCAAAGGGAGTGGATACTCTCGGGGGATTTGCTTTTTGTCTGGAATCCAACCTACTCGGCAACACTCTTAGTTCCAGGCTCTGGGAGAGGTTCTGTGGGCATGAAATGGTGGAGGACCTCACGGTCCCAGCCCACTGTGGTAAGAAGGGAGTGATTCAGTGAGGACCAAGTAGCATTGCTCACAAAGTTTCCGTGGGCTTGGCTTCTAAACCTCCGGAGGGTCTAAGTCCAGTACAGCAAGTGAGTAGTTTGTCACTGACAGAGGCCAGGAGGGGAGCACTGTGTGGAGAGAACACTGGCCCAGTGACACACGAGGACTGCACCCCCAAGCTGAGGGCACAGCTTGCACTCTTGGTGTCCGCGGTGGGACAGTCCCATTCTCATCCCCAAAGACAAAGACTTTAGTCTGCTGAGGACGCAACGCCAGGGATGCAAGAAGGTAGCCAGAGGCACTGTGTCCCATCTGTGAGGCTGGCTTGGGACAGCAGATATCCTCCAGTAAGACTGTATTGTCCTCACCACATGAAAGAAACACAGGATCCTTGTGGAGAAAGGCAGCGACACAGGTGGCCTGCCCAGAATGAGCTCGGTGGGAATTTTGAACCATCTGCTGAGCAAGGTCTCAAACCTTGATCCAGAAGTCTTTGCTACCAGCTCACAGTTTGTGTGCCAGAGCTCAGGACGCTGACTGTAGACACAATGTCATCGTGCTTATACTTGCAGAGCTTGTTGTCAGCGAGCGCCTCATTCTCATCCAGCTCCCACAATTCAACAGCACCTGGATCAGAAGCCACTAGGATACCTCTGTCTCCTATCCAAGTGAGGTTAGCCACTCTGGCCTCTGTCTGGACTCCAGTGAAGCAGAAACCTTCGTTGGGGGTGGCACAAAGTGGCCTTGAAAAGCCTGAGGGGGCCAGTCCAGCAGTGGCCACTCAGGTTAGAAGCCCGGAGCAGGAACATCCCATCAAACAGGTACAGCACAGCCTCCAATACCTGCTCCATAGGCAGGCACGTTAGGGGGAAGGTTCCACTTTTGGCCACAGGGTATGGCCACTAGGAAGGACAGGGTTTCCTTCTGCACCTCTACAATTCTAACTCCAGCCTAGACACAAACTGGATGCCCCCCTGAGATTCAACTCAGCAAGCCCCCATGTGGTTCCTCTCTGGACCTCTGCTCTTTTAAACAGCCTCTATATCTCCTGAAGAAAAAAAATATTGAATGTTAATGGTTTAACTATGTAGCAGCCCTTTAAAATCCTCTCCCCAAAGAAGGACATTGAGCAGTCATTTTAATTCTTTCTAAGCATTATCCACAAATCTTAGCGCTCTTAAGCTATTACTTCTAGATCAAAGACCTTTGCTATTTCCTCTTTGTTTACAGGGTGTACTCCAAACTTTTAAGTTCAAAGTATGACGCCTTGTGGGGCTTCCCTGGTGGCTTAGATGGTAAAGAATCTGCCTGCGATGTGAGTGACCCAGGCTCAATCCCTGAGTCGAGAAGATCCCCTGGAGAAGGGAATAGCTATCCACTCCAGTATTCTTGCCTGGAAAATTCCTTAGAGGAGCCTGATGGGCTACTGTCCATGGGTTCACAAAGAATTGTGACTGAGCGACTAGCACTTTCACTTTCCATGAAAACTTGTGGTCCCAGAAGACTTTCCTAGCCCCACCATTCATTACTTTATGACACTCCAGCTTTGACTTTAATGATGAATGGTTTTGACAACTGTATTTTAACCAAACCATTCTCATGCTTTGTGTTGTCTCCTTGCCTTTCCAACTGCTGTTCCTTTCACCTGGCTCTTTATCTGGTTCTTAACCACGTGTGACATTGCTCTTTCCCTCCTCTTATTGCCAGGGATATTTGGCAGTATTGAGACTTTCTGGTTGGCCCAACTCGAGGATGCCACTGGTGTCTAGTGGATAGAGGCTAGGGATGCTGCTAAACATTCTACAATGCAGACACCATGACAAAGAATGATCTCTTCCAAAACATCCCTAGTGCCAAGGTTGAGAATCTCAAGCTAGAGAGTCCTGTCCTTTGCTCTTTGTTCAAATTCTAACTGTTCTTTATAGCTTCTTTAAATGATTACCTCCCCCATGAAAGCTGGTCTTGGTCTTTTCATCTGCATAATCACTCTTTTGACCCAGGCAAAGTACTTTTTTCTATTTAGTATTTTATTTTTTATTTATTTAAGGCAATTTTTAAAGGAGCAGTTTTAGATCCACAGCAAAATTGAGAGGAAGGTGTGGGGATTTCCCATGCTTTCTGCTCCCATATGTGCATAATTTCTACCATGTCAACATCCCTCACCAGAGTGAGACATTTGTTACAATTGCTAAACCTCCATTGGCACATCGTAACCATCCAAAGCCCATAGTTTACACTAGGGTTCACTATTGATGTTGTATGTTACATGAGTTTGGAAAATGCCTAATGACATGTATCCACCATTATATTATCATACAAAGTATTTTCACTGCCCTAAAAATCTCTCTGCTCCATCTCTCAGAGTCCCCATTCCCTGGCATCCACTGATCTTTTTACTGCCTCCAGGATCTTGTGTTTTCCAGAATGTCATATAGTTGGAGTCATCTACTACAAGTAAGCAGACTTTTCAAATTGGTTTATTTTGCCTATTAATATGCATCTAAATTTCCTCTACTGTACAACTGAATGTTCAAACTACTGTACAATTTTACTCATTTCACGTGCTAGCAAGGTTATTCTCAACATCCTTCAAGCTAGGCTTCAGCAGCACGTGAGCTGAGAACTTCCGCATGTACAAACTGGGTTTCAAAGTGTCAGAGGAACAGAGATCAAATTGCCAGCATTCACTGGATCATGGAGAAAGCAAGGGAGTTCCAGAAAAGCTTTTATTTCTGCTTCATTGACTCTGCTGAAGTCTTTGACTGTGTGGATCACAACAAACTGTGGAAAATTCTTCAAGAGATGGGAGCACCAAACCACCTTACCTGTCTCCTGAGAGACCTGTATGTGGGTCAAGAAGCAACAGAACTGGACATGGAACAATTCACTGGTTCAAAATTGGGAAAGAAGTGCTATAAGGCTGTTTATTGTTACCCTATTTATTTAACTTACATGCAGAGTATGTCATGTGAAATGCTAGACTGGATGGAATCAGCTAATCACAGGCTGGAATCAAGATTGCAGAGAGAAATATCAACAACCTCAGATATGCAGAAGATACCACTCTAATGACAGAAAGTGAAGAGGAACTAAAGAGCCTCTTGATGAGAGTGAGAGAAGAGAGTGAAAAAAAAAAAAAACAGCTTGGAATTCAGCATTAAAAAAACTATGGTCATGGCATCTGGTCCCATCACTTCATGGCAAAAAGAAGGGTAAAAAGTGGAAGCAGTGACAGACTTTGCTTTGTGGGGCTCCAAAATCACTGCAGATGGTGACTGCAGCCACAAAATTAAAAGACACTTGCTCCTTGGAAGGAAAGCCGTGATAAACCTAGACAGCTTATTAAAAAGCAGAGACATCACTTTGCTGACAAAGGTTCATATAGTTAAAGCTATGATTTTTCCCGTAGTCATGTATGGATATGAGAGTTGAACCATAAAGAAGGCTGAGCATTGAAGAATTGATGTCTTTGAATTGTAGTGCTGGAGAAGACTCTTGAGAGTCCCTTGGACTGCAAGGAGATCCAACCAGTCCATCCTAAAGGAAATCAGTCCTGAATATTCATTGGAAGTACTGATGCTGAAGCTGAAATTCTAAGACTTTGGCCACCTGATGCAAAGAGCGGATTGTTGTAAAAAACCTTGATGCTGGGAAATATTGAAGGCAAAAAGAGAAGGGGGAGAAGAGGATGAGATGGTTAGATGGCATCACTGACTCAATGGACATGAATTTGAGCAAACTCTGGGAGATAGTGGAGGACAGAGGAACATGGCATGCTGCAGTCCGTGGGGTCACAAAGAGTTGCATGTGACTTAGCGACTGAACAAGAACAGCAGATTTCCTCTATTTTTTTTATGACTTAGTAGCTCATTTCTTTTTTGCACTGAATAACATTCCACTGTGTAGATATACCACAGTTTATTTATCCATTCATCTACTACAGGACATCTTGGTTTCTTCAAATATTTTGCAATTCTGGATAAACCTGCTGTAAATATCCATGTGCTACATTTTGTGTGCACATAAGTTTTCAACTGCTTTGGGTAAATAACGAAGGATGCAATTACTGGGTCATTTGGTTGAAAGTGAAACTGTTAGTCACTCAGTTGTGTCTGACTCTTTGTGACCCCATGAACTGTAGCCTACCAGGCTCCTCTGTCCATGGGATTTTACAGGCAAGAGTACTGGAGTGGGTTGCCATTTCCTTCTCCAGGGTATCTTCCTGACCCAGGAATAGAACCCAGGTCTCCTGCATTGCAGGCAGACGCTTTACCATCTGAGCCACCAGGGAAGTCCATTTGATTAGAGTATGTTTAATTTTTGCCATCTCCTTTTTACACCCACTTTCATTCTCTCCATCCTCTAAAGCTCAGCTTATGGTCTTTAGGAAGACTTTCAGATCATTTCTGTTCACAGAATTTATTCCTGCCTTTAAAACTATTTTGAAGAGGTAGTATGGTCTAGGGCAGTGGTTCTGAAACTAAAGCAGGCATCAAAATCCTGGTGAGGAGAGCTTGTTAAAATGTGGACTTTTTGTCCGTTTCTCAGAGTTTCTGATTCTGTCGGTCTGGGTGGGACCCAAGAATTTCTAAGAAGTTCCCAGGTGGTGCTGATGTGCTAATCTGAGGACCACACTTTCAGAACCATTGCTATAGACTATCCTGGGAGCCAGACAGGTCTGATTTTGTATCCCAGTTCTACTTCCATGCTATGTGACAATGAACTGGTTATCTTACTAGTTATTTTACTTCTCTAAACCTCAGTTTCCTCACCTGTACAAAGAAAACAATAATACTAACTACCTCACAGATTATTAGGATTTAACAAAATGACATATATATGTTAAATATAGGGTATTTTTGGTATTATTTTTGTTGCTTGGTAAATACTAAAATATACCAGCTATTATTTTGTTGTTGGAAAATAAAAGATTAGAAAGTACAGATTTGTTGACATTCATAGGCTAAACCCAAGAGAATAGCCAACACTTCCAAAACTGGCATGGAAGCAAACTATGTGGAGTAGTGGAGCAATTGTTTATGACACAATGGCTATACCGACCCTTTTCCGTTTACATAGTACTTCATCCTTAGCAAGAGGAATGAAGTTTGTTGATTTGTTACCATTTGATACAGGGTATCCCTATTGGGCAGAGTTTTATTCTAAGCTTCAAAGGATTAGCTCTCCCTAATGTTCAGGTAACCATATGTGCTTTTAGCATAGAAAAGAATCCAGTCTTCTGTGGTCAAAATGGCAGTCTTGGTTGTATTTGATGTACATAGTGTAAGTCACAGCAGAGATAGCAAGAGCGCAGTGGGAATGATAAACAGGATCTTGGCATGGACCACCCTGACAGGTATTTTCACCCATATTTCTTGTCTGAACTTGGCTGAGTGGCTTTGCTTTAAAGTCTGTCTCTAGGTTGAAGGGGCAGTGGCTATAGAGAAAAAGTTATAGAGAAAGCTCTTTTCATGGCTGTGGGAAAGGTGCAAGAGAACAAGCAGGAATATGCAAGGCTTATTGAGACCTAGGCTTGAAACTAGCACTCTGTCACTTCTGCCCCCTTCTTTAGGCCAAAGCAAGTTACATGAGGTACGGAAAGGTAGTTGGCTCTACAATGTCACTGATGGCATCAACTTATGCTCCAAATTAACAAAACAGATGAAGGCTCTACATGAAAGAAACTATCACATTGTCAGTATAAAATCAAGGTCTGAACAAACTGAAAAGCATAGTATATTCTTAGATAAGAAGATGTAATTGTAAAGAGCTAATTATTCCCAAATCAATTTATAAATATCATACAGTTCCAACTAGAATACCAACTTGGATTTGTTTTGTGGAACTGGACACAATAACATGAAAGTTCAGTTGCAAGAAAAAAAGCTTAAAAATGTCAAGAAATATATCTAAAAGAATAGTAAGGGGGACTTCCTAGATATTAGAACATAGCATAAAGCCATTACAACCCAAGTAATATGAAACTGGCAGAGGAGTAGACAAATTGTTCATTCAGACATACAGGAAACATCAAAATTTAACACATGAAGAGCATATTTTAATTCATGGAGAAACAATTTATTTAACAATTGGTGCTGGTACAACTTGTTGTTCATCTATAAGAAAATAAAATTGGATTCCTATGTTTCACATATATGAAAGTAAATTTCAGTTCAAAGACTTAATTATAAAAATTAAAATGTTAAGAATTTTAGAAAAAAATCTAAGAGACAAGGCATACAGTCTATGGGGAAAGAAAGACCTTAATGGTGATGATAATAAAATAATAATAAGCCTAGCATCTATTTATTTAAAACTTTTACAATAAGTTTTTTCTAGCATCAATTTAAAAATTGATATATCTGAGCACAAAATACTAAAATTTTTATGCAAAATAAAGTATAAGCAATGCTTGTAGACAGTCATTAAGTTTGGAACAAATATTTGCAAAGCAGATGATGGATTTAGCAAGGGTTAATAACTATAATACACAGCTCTTACAATTTGACAAAGAAGACAAACAACTCAACAGAAAAACAAACATGGGATATGATTATGCAATTCACAAGAGCAAATCCAAACAACCAATAAATATATTACAAGATGCTCTAATGTGCTAGTAGTCATAAAAATGTAAGCTAAATTAACATTAACGTACCACTTTATACCTCTCAGACTAGAAAATGCTGACGGGAAAAAAAAGAAAAGATATAAAAAGCAATAATAGCTATTGAAAGCAGTGATGCAGAAGCCAAGGGTATACTCATCATGCTAGTAGAAGTGAATTTTCAGAGTCCAGCTGTTTGGTACTCAATATCACATTTTTCTTTCCACTTATATAACCCTCTTTATAGTTATATAAAGTCTTCTTTAAAGTCTATGGTCTCTCAGTGATGTTCATTCCTTTCCATCTGGTCTCCTTGTGTTTCCCCTGTGTCAAATGATGTAAAAACTTAAATACAAGTTATTGGTTTTCAACACAAACATATGCAGTAATTAAACTTTAGCAGGAAAAATTGCAAAAGAAATTTCCATTTGGAAAGGGACAGTAAAAATATCTGGCTGTCATTGGTGCACAGCATGCATTCAGACTCTGGTGGGTGGGAGCGGCAAGGACTCTGTGGTGTCATGAAAGTTCTGTCAATCTAGTGGACAATGTTTCTGTTTTCTGGGAAATTCCTCTGTCCTCCCATTCATACCTCTGGTTCTTCCTGAGGTGGGAGTAGGGGGTCCTCCTTGTCTATCATATTTTATGAAGAGGAGTGAAGTCAGCTGCCTAGTTTTAACATCTCACTTTTAGTTGCTATGTGTTTGGGGCCCTGACGTTGGCCTTAGGGACTGATTCATGGAAGTATCAATTTGATATGGGGATAGAGCTCGGGAAGGGGTATAACATGGATGGGGAGTAGGGAGAGAATCCAGAAGAGCAGGTCTCCTTTATCTGCTGGCTCCTTTTTCTGTCTCATCTCTCAGAAGACGTAACCTCCTCCATACTCTTGAATTGTGTTTCTCTGGCCCCTCCACTGGGAGAACCCAGAGTTCATGCAGCTCTTCTGAGGGAGCTTGTGGGAAGAGTCAGAGTCTCAAGGAGCACCTCCAGGACTTCAGTGGCTCCATTACGGTGGGCACAGCCGCAGCCTTGTCAGTGCCTGACCTTTACTTCCTGGGAGGCTGAGTCAGACGCTGGTGTCTGGAGATATCACCAACAGTGTGGATGAGTCTGGATGCAAATGAATCACTCTCCCATGTTGGGGAGGATCAGGGGGCTGGAGCAAATCATTACCATCAACTGTCACTCATTGAGAGGGGCAGGTCCCACACTATTCCCACCCATCTCATGCATATGCAAATTCTCTAAAGTGCCAAAGAAGTGTCTGTAATTGCAGGGCACATAAAACTTAACATCTGCACCCAGACTTTTATTGTTTGTGCAGAACAGACAAAATCACTGCAGACCGTGGCTGCAGCCGTGAAATTAAAAGATGCTTGCTCCTTGGAAGGAACGCTGTGACCAACCTGGACAGCATATTAAAAAGCAGACGTTACTTTGTCAACAAAGGTCCTTATAGTCAAATCTATGAATTTTCCAGTAGTCATGTACAGATGTGAGATTTGGACCATAAAGAAGGCTAAGAACTGAATAATTGATGCTTTCAAATTGTGCTGGAGAAGATTCATGAGAGTCCCTTGGACTGCAAGGAGATCAAACTAGTCAACCCTAAAGGAAATCAACCCTGAATAGTCATTGGAAAGACTGATGCTGAAGCTGAAGCTCCAGTACTTTGGCCACCTGATGCGAAGAGCCGACTCACTGGAAAAGACCCTAATGCCGGGAAAGATTGAAGTCAAAAGGAGAAGGGGGAGCAGAGGATGAGATGGTTAGATAGCATACTGATTCAATGGACATGAATCTGAGCAAACTCTAGGAGATAGTGAAAGACAGGGGAGCTTGGCATGCTGCAGTCCATGGGTCGCAAATAGTCAGACACGACTTAGCAACTGAACAACAAGGGTCATACATTTTACCTCTCTTAGTTTTCGTTTTGTTAGTTTCACTGAAGAGTTGGTGAGACAGATAACAGAAGGGAAACCAGCTACTCTGTAGTTCAGGCAGAAGAAGGAAGAGTGAGGAGCACACATTTTTTTATTAGGGTTTGCTATGCCAGGAATTGCACTAGATTAGGCACATATGTTAACTTGCTGGTTCTCAAGCTTCGGTGCGTATCAGTCACCTGGAAACTTTGGATAAAATGCAGATATTCAGATCTTATCCTATGGCAGTGATCCTCTGTAACCTGTACTAACATTCTGGGTAGTTCCAATATGCACCTAACTTTAAGTTCTTCCTGCATTAACTCATTAAATCTGAGTTAGACATCATTTCTCTCTTTAAAGAAGCCCAAGCTAGGTCTAAAGAGGTTAAATAATTGGTTTGAATTGGCTAGAAAGAGGATGAACTTAAAAAGTAATTTTTTTTCCTTAATTGGTGGGGCATTCAGAAGTTTGGAGGTCTTAGTTAATGCAAGTATGACATTGTCCTTGCTCACAGTTTGATGAAGACTGATGCTTAGAAAAAAGTATTGCACATTAAACCAGAAAACATTCTCAGCGTTGGTTTGCCACCTTACATTATTAGCCCATTTTTTCATTAAACATTTCAAATATTATTTGCACATAGTTAAAAAAACAGTGGAGAAAAAGTTTCTGCCTCAATTTTGGGTGCCTCTAATGCATCCTAAGGACTGGCATGGGGAGTGCTTATGCAATTTTTAAGGTTTGGAATTCATCCTGGGTCATCTCCCTCATCACTCAATCCCAGCTTCCTTAGTTTCCTACTGCATATAGAATAAAATGTAAACTGCTTTAAATAAGCTAGAAGATTCTTCTTGATCTGGCTTTGCCTGCTTCTTCAATTATTTCTACCATCTTCTTTAGCCCTGTTTCACCTCACTGGCTTTGTTCTGTCTGACGGTCTTGCATCAGAAGGTTTTTCTGCCTGAAAGACTCCCCTGATCTATTCTGGCTTTCAGGTGTTACCTCAGCCTATCTTATGCAGTTTGTCGTTGGTCAGTTTTATTTCTTCATAGTGTTGGTCTCGATCTAAAAGTACCTTATTTATTTATTTACTTGCTTACTGTTTTTCTCCTCCATTCACAAATAAGCTTCTTAAGAATGAGGACTTTGTCTTGTTCCTCTTTGTTTCCGTGATATCTTAAAAAAAAAAAAAATCCCAGTGCCTGGTCCATAGCAGGGCATAATACATATTTTATTGAATGAATGACCCTACGTTTCGTACAGAGGAACAGACACAGACACAGTCACACACATGCACACACTGTAAGAAAGTTACACCAATGGGATCATGCTATCATTTAAAAAGATTATATGTCTCAGAGATTTTCCCAGGAAAACACACACAAATTTACCTAGTTCCTTTTTATGGCTGAAAGACCTCCAGATATAAAATTTCATTAAAAATAAAAAAGTAAATGGCAGAATGTACTACTATTTTGTGGATGTACTGTGATTCATTTATTTAGACCTCCATCAATAGATATTTTTGTCCATTCCAGGAGTTTGCCATTTCAAAAATTCAACAATGAATATAATTATATTAGTATCTTGATGTACTTTTGTTTATTGCTCACTTTTAAAATTTTAATACTTCAGATTCATACATACTTAACTGGTATTTTATCAGAATCACATGTGACATTGCTGTTGGGAGGGAAATATTAAAACAGTTAATACCTAAATATTTTCAAAGATTGATAGGATGATTAGGGAGAAAAGTTCTTTTTACTTTAGCTCCAGACTTATTGTAAGTGATATTATTATGTGTGGGATGCCAATTTTAAAATGAATTTCTTGGAAATGAAAGAAGTATTTTCCCTATTACTCTGACCTTTGAAATAAAATCAAGAATTGGTTAATTTCTCAAGTGTAAAATTCAACAGGGCCCATGCCTGCTGACCCAAGAGGAATTTCAAAAGACTGGCTAATGCATTATTGATTGTACTTTTTCTAATTAGTTCTAGGAAGTGGGCAGTCCTTGGGGTGGAGTGAAGGGTGCAAGACCTGGGGTGGATGAGTCAGTGTGTCCCCTTTTCTGCTCCATCTGTTTTGTTAATCAGGTGCTACCAAGTCACGAGGAGCACAGAGAGCCTTGGTAGGGAAAGTGAAAGTGTTAGTCACTCAGTTGTGTCCGACTCTTTGTGACCCCATGGACTGTGGCCTGCCAGGCTCCTCTGTTCATGGGATTCTCCAGGCAAGAGTACTGTAGTGGGTTGCCATTTCCTCCTGCAGAAGATCTTCCTGACCCATGGAGATGGAACCCACACCGCCTGTGTCTCCTGCATTGCAGATAGATTCTTAACCCGCTAAGCCATTGCGGGATGGGGGGTAGGAAAAGAGTTTTTAAAATGGCTGTGGCCTGCAAGGAAGTGAGGAGAGGAGCTCCTCCTGCTGAGCTTTGTGGGTGCAAATAAGATGCATTTTTATAGGCTGAATGTTCATATCAGATTAGCCATCAGAACCAATACCTGCCTCACCTGTGGCTGCTTCCTTGACTTGCAGTTCATCTTTCAACAAGAGGAGAGGATAAAGTGAAGGACAGGTTGTCCAGGGTCATTTATTAATACCTGATACACAGAGCCTAGGTCAGTGTTTCCCAAAGGGTTGCCTTTGTACCTCTGGACACATTCCAATTTATCAGTGTTTATTTTAAAAGCATTCATGGAAGCCTAAACAGTGCCTCCCACCTGTTGCTCCCAAACCCAATCTATTACCTTGGCATGTCACCGCTCTCTGGGAAGCCACAAATTACCACAGTAAGAAGCAATAACCAGTTCCTTAAGAGCTGGAAGGACCTGCTTTTCCTTGTTGGCAATTCTAGGCCTGGTTATACACTTAACCCCAAGAATAAAGAAGGCAAATAGGTCACCTGTGTGTACCCTTTGCATTTAAATGCATGGTGAATGCTTATATTTTATGTGTGGCCAGATGAGTATTTTGAGCCTTATCAGTCTGGTTAAGCAATTCCTGCTTCCTTGGGGAGAACATAGGAGTTGGCAGAAGGTGGTCAGAGTGGCAGATGTGTTTTAAGTTTTAAAAGGAATTTTTTCCAAGTAGAAATGCTAGAACTCAGTTTAAGGAACAGAAGTCTGAAGATAGGGAATATTTTGAGCTCACCGTGGTCTACGTTTCTCCCTCTTTTGTCTTTCTGTATTGCTTTTAGTTACTGTTAGTCACTCAGTTGTGTCCAACTCTTTGCAACCCCTTGGACTGTAGCCTCTGTCCATGGAATTCTCCAGGCAAGAATACTGGAGAGGATAGCCATTCCCTGCTCCAGGGGATCTTCCTGCCTCAGGAATCAAGCCCAAGTCTCTCACTTTGTGGGCAGGTTCTTTATCATCTGAGCCACCAGGGAAGCCCCATTGCTTTTATGTAATTATATAAATTATATATAAAATATGTACATATGTTTATAATATAAATATATGCAATATATGATATAAATATGCAAATAGATGGGAGAAAAGTGGAAACAGTGACAGATTTTATTTTCTTGGACTCCAAAATCACTGTGGGTAGTGACTGCAGCCACAAAATCAAGACTCTTGCTCCTTGGAAGAAAAGCCATGACAAACCTACACAGCTTATGAAAAAGCAGAGACATCACTTTGCCAACCAAGGTCTGTATTGTCAAAGCTATGGTTTTTCCACTAGTCATGTATGGATGTGACAGTTGGACCATAAAGAAGGCTGAGCACTGAAGGATTGATGCTTTTGAATTGTGGTGCTGGAGAAGACTCTTGGAGAGTCCCTTGGATAGCAAGGACATCAAACCAGTCAATCCTAAAGGAAATCAACCGTGAATATTCATTGGAAGGATTGATGCTGAAGCTGAAGCTCCAATACTTGGGCCACCTGATGTGAAGAGCCAGTTCACTGGAAAAAATCCTGATTCTGGGAAAGATTGAGGGCAGGGGGAGAAGGCGGTGACAGAGGATGAGATGTTTGAATGGCATCATCGAGTGAATGGACATGAATTTAGGCAAACTCCGGGTGACAGTGAGGGTCAGGGGACCTTGCTTTCTGTAGTTCATGGGGGTCACAAAGAGTAGGACATGACTTAGCAACTGAACAATAACAGCAGTGTATATATATATATGTATTATTCTTTAACTAGATTTTGGGAAGTCCACATATAGATCTAAGTGACATCCTCCATAATGTCAGGAATATTCTGATCTATCTTGGGGTGTTTTTACTCATTAAATGATAATGAAGTGTTTTCAAAATAGGAAGAATGAATATAATTTTTTCTAAAGAACTTACTATTAATATTAATGATTTGTAGGTCACTTATTGGGCCGCCCAGGTGGCGCTAGTGGTAAAGAACCTGCCTGCCAATGCAGGAGCCATAAGAGACATGGGTTTGATCCCTGGGTTAGGAAGATTCCAAGGAGGAGGGCATGGCAACGCACTCCAGTATTCTTGTCCGGAGAATCCCATAAACAGAGGTGGCTGGCGAGCTACAGTCCATAGGGTCGCAGGGAATCAGACACAACTGAGATAACTTAGCATGCAAGTAGACATAGAACTAATAGTCAGATAGGAAGTCAGAGGCTATAAGTCAACCCTGCTCATCACTGAATGCAGAACAGAAACTCTGAGCTTAACTGTGTTAAGACTTCTAAAGAATATTAGACTCAAGCAGATAGAAAATTTACTAAACATGGTGTTACAGGTTGAATTGTGTCCCCCCTCCCAAATTCATTTACTGAAGTCCTAAATCTCCAGTACTGCAGAATGTGACTTTACATGGCAATAGGGTGATTGTAGATGTAACTACTTAAAATAAGATGTCATATTGGAGTGGAGTGGGCCCCTAATCCTATATGACCAGTGTCTTCACAAAAGGGAAAATTTCAAGGCAGACACAGGCACAGGGAGAACACAATGAAAACAAGTATTGGAGTCAAGCATCTGTGGATCAAAGATCACCAACGATTTCCTGAAACCACCAGAGACTAGGAGAAAGGCTTGGAACAGGTTCTGGAGCACAGCCCTCACAGGAACCAAACCTACCAACACCTTGATCTTGGATTTACAACTTCCAGAATTGTGATACAATAAACTTCATTTAAGCCAGCCAGTTTGTAGTACTTTGTTATGACAGCCCTAGTAAACTAATACACATAGGTAAAATTTTCTCTGTTTTTCTTAAACAGGTCTGGGACTAGGGCAAAGAAAACAAAGCGCTTGCCTCAGGCCCAACATTTAAGGGGCATTAAAAATACCCTTCAGTAATGAATATAGATAATATCCTCATTTAATATTTAAGGAATGGAAATTAATGCAAAAAAAAATCGGTGCCAAACAAAATATAAAAAGTTTAAATAAGGATAGGATAAGTGGTAGCTTTGTGCTGAGCATATTGGAGCCTGGAGCAAAAGGAATAAAAAATTAGTAATATTGATCTTGTCTTTATTTTGTTCATTGTGGATATTTTCTTTGCATTTGATGTTCTAAAATACTGCATAAAATACTACGTATCTTGATCTGATTTTTGGCACCCCTTCAATTTTACATCTCACTTTGCCTCAGCTTAGTCCTTGCTTGCCTCAAAACCATCCTCTGAGGATAGATTCCTAATTTCAACACAGAGTAGGCTGAAACCTGTGTGATTCCCACATTCATCATTTTGGTTTTGGTCAGAGAAATGAAGAAAGAGTGCTTGCCAGATATTTCTGCTTCTTTCATGTCATCTCAGACACAAAGATTAACACAAAACTCAATTTCTCAACTTCAAAGTGATTCCCTTGCTGTCATCCTTTCTTCAGTTCCAGTATTATTCTTACATTAATTGTGGGTCCAAACTTCAGTGCTATTATTAATTCTCCTATCTCCCTTGTCACCCATATCCAGTTGTTAAGTCAGGCTAGTTCATTACCTATCTCCTAAGTAGAAATGACTTTATTATGCCTTTGTAAAATAAACATTAAAGAGTTCATTGAGATGTAAGATTTCATATATTTTAGCAAGTATGGAGAAAGGAGTAAAAGATTATCAGTCATCTCACCATTCAGAGATACCTTTTCTCAATATTGTAATGTACATTCTTACAGACATATATATATGCTTTCCATATATTTTAAAATCCCACGTATTTTAAAAAATTAGATTATACTATATATATTTTTGGGTTGTCTTCTTAACTTGTTAATTGCCTAGTGAATTGTGTACATCTTTTCATGTTAATAAAGCTATGTCTACAAAACAATTTTAATGGTTTCGTAGCATCCAAATAAATGGATATATCTTTATGCATTTAACTGATATCCTCTTATAAAATATTAACCTTATACCTACTCTTTACTACTACATACAACACCACAATGAATATCTCTAGTGTTGTTAGTTGCTAAGCCATGTTCAACTCTTCTGCGACCTCACGGACTATAGCCCACCAGGCTCCATTCTGTCCATGGAATTTTCCAGGCAAGAATATTGGAGTGTGCTGCCTTTTCCTTCTCCACGGGATCTTCCCTATCCAGGGAATGAACCTGTGTCTCCTGAATTGGCAGACAGATTCTTTATGATTGAGCCACCTAGGAAGCCCAAATATGTACACATGTACACATATCTGATGATTTATTTTTTTAAATAATTTTTAAAAATCAATTTATATTATTTTTGACTGTGCTGGGTCTTTGTTGCATTGTGTGGGCTTTCTCTGGTTGTGGCGAGCAGGGGCTACTCCTTCTTGTGGTGAGAAGGCTTCTCATTGCAGGGACTTCTCTTGTTGCGGTGCACAGGCTCTAGGGTGCATAGGCTTCAGTAGTTGTGGTCCACGGGTTTATTTGCTCTGCAGCACGTGGAATCTTCCCAGACCAGGGATCAAGTCCATGTCCCCTGCCTTGGCAGGTGGATTCTTATCCACTATGCCACCAGGGAAGTCCCTACCTGATTATTTATTTAGGCTAAATTATTAGAAGTAAAGTTATTGGGACAAAAATGTACAGATTTTATTATTTTTTCTTATTGCTAAATTAACAAAATTTTGCTTTTACAGTGGTTTATCAAATTGCCACTTCATGGCAAATAGATGGGGAAACAGTGGAAACAGTGGCTGACTTTATTTTTTGGGGGCTCCAAAATCACTGCAGATGGTGATTGAAGCCATGAAATTAAAAGACGCTTACTCCTTGGAAGGAAAGTTATGACCAACCTAGACAGCATATTAAAAAGCAGAGATATTACTTTGTCAAGAAAGGTCCATCTAGTCGAGGCTATGGTTTTTCCAGTGTCATGTATGGATTTGACAGTTGTACTATTAAGAAAGCTGAGCGCAGAAGAGTTGATGCTGTTGAACTGTGGTGTTGGAAAAGACTCTTGAGAGTCCCTTGGACTGCAAGGAGATCCAACCAGTCCATCCTAAAAGAGATCAGTCCTGAATATTCATTGGAAGGACTGATGTTGAAGCTGAAACTCCAATACTTTGGCCACCTGATGCGAAGAGCTGGCTCATTTGAAAAGACCCTGATGCTGGGAAAGATTGAGGGCAGGGGGAGAAGGGGACGATAGGGGATGAGATGGTTGGATGGCATCACCGACTCAATGAACATGAGTTTGGGTGGACTCCAGGAGTTGGTGATGGACAGGCAGGCCTGGTGTGCTGCATGCAGTTCATGGGGTCTCAAAGAGTTGGACACAACTGAGCAACTGAACTGAACTGAACTGAACTATTGAATTGCCTCTTTCTTCTAGATTTCATTCAATGTTTTGAATATACCCCTTATTTTGTGAATTACCTATTCATGTACTTTAAATATTCTCCATTTTGGATTACTCATCTCTTTCAAAGCAGTCTTTTAAACACTTTTATTTAGGGTATTATCTGGATATTAAATCCTAGTAATGTTATATACAAATTGCTAGTATTTTTCCAGGTTATCGGTTGTTTTTTTTAACCTATGCTGTGTTTTATACTACCAGAAATGTTAAGTTTTATATAATCAAAAATGTCAATATTTTCCTTTATTTCTTACTTTGGAGTCATGCTTAGAAAATCTTTCTTCATCTCAAGACTATAAAAGAGGTTACCTAAATTTTCTTCTAGTACAGTCATAGTTTCATTTTTACAAGTACATTTTTGACCCATTTAAAATTCATGTAAATGTTCTGATGATTCTTCTTGTCTCTTTCTTTTTAATCCTCTTGCTGCTGACCAATTTGGGCCCTGTATAATTATAGCTGTCTTCTATTTACTGTTCTCATCTTTTCAAAATATGTATATTATTTATATGATCACTTGGAAAAAAAATTCTAAAGACTGTCCACTCTTGGGGGAAAAACAAAAAGCAAAAAATGCTTTCAGAGCTACTGGGCTTTCCTGGTGGCTCAGCAGTAAAAAATCTGCCTGCATTGCAGGAGTTGCAGGTTCTATCACTGGGTCATCAAGATCCCCTGGAGGAGGACATGGCAACCCACTCCAGTACTCTTGCCTGGAGAATCCCATGGACAGAAGAGCCTGGCAGGTTACAGTCCACAGGGTCACAAAGAGTTAGACCTGCCTGAAGAGACTGAGCGTACCTGAAACCAATTCTATTTTTCTAATCTTGTTGCTCAATCTTATCCCCTATGTGTGAACTTTCTACCCAAGATAGGCTGAAATAATTGTTGTCCCCAAAAGGCATCTTCTTTACTCTGTGCTTCTGTATGTGCTGTTCCCTCCTCTTGAAATGTCCTGCCCACACCCAAACCATTCTTTAAGGCAGGGGTGCCCAACCTCTGGTATCTAATGCCTGATGATCTGAGGTGGAGCTGATGTAATAACAATAGAAATAGAGTGCACAATAAATGTAATGTGCTTGAATCACCCTGAAACTATCCTCCCATCCTGATCCATGGAAAAATCGTCTTCTACGAAACCAGTCCCTCATGCCAAACAGTTTGGGGACCAGTGCTTTAAGGCACCTCCAGGGGGTTGTTTCTGGGCCCACTGTTAACAGAACCCTTGCCTGTCTGTAAAACTCCTACATCATTCATATGTTTGGGTCCTAGTTGTATGCTGGCTTGCTTTGTTATTTAACTTTCTACTTGTGTGTTTAAAGTCATAGATTTAAGGATTTCAGAGCTGGGAAAGCCTCAAAATGTGTCATCTAATGTCTTATCTGATGTCGAAACCCTTCTACAATATTCTTGCTAAATAGTCACTAAGCTTCTATGTGATTACCCCCAATAATGGAGAACTCACTATATCCCATGACTGACCATGCTGTTCCCAGGAACATCCTAAGGATCGCCTTCTCCCACAGAGTCCAAAAGTCTGTTCTATACATCTGTGTCTCTTTTTCTGTTTTGCATATAGGGTTATCGTTACCATCTTTTAAAATTCCATATATATGTGTTAGTATACTGTATTGGTGTTTATCTTTCTGGCTTACTTCACTCTGTATAATGGGCTCCAGTTTTATCCATCTCATTAGAACTGATTCAAATGTATTCTTTTTAATGGCTGAGTAATATTCCATTGTGTATATGTACCAGAGCTTTCTTATCCTTTTGTCTGCTGATGGGCATCTAGGTTGCTTCCATGTCCTGGCTATTGTAAATGGTGCTGTGATGAACATTGGGGTGCATGTGTCTCTTTCAGATCTAGTTTCCTCAGTGTGTATGCCCAGGAGTGGGATTGCTGGGTCATATGGCAGTTCTATTTCCAGTTTTTTAAGGAATCTCCACACTGTTCTCCATAGTGGCTGTACTAGTTTGCATTCCCACCAACAGTGTAAGAGGGTTCCCTTTTCTCCACACCCTCTCCAGCATTTATTGCTTGTAGACTTTTGGATAGCAGCCATCCTGACTGGCGTGTAATGGTACCTCATTGTGGTTTTGATTTGCATTTCTCTGATAATGAGTGATGTTGAGCATCTTTTCATGTGTTTGTTAGCCATCTGTATGTCTTCTTTGGAGAAATGTCTGTTTAGTTCTTTGGCCCATTTTTTGATTGGGTCATTTATTTTTCTGGAATTGAGCTGCAGGAGTTGCTTGTATATTTTTGAGATGAATCCTTTGTCTGTTTCTTCATTTGCTATTATTTTCTCCCATTCTGAAGGCTATCTTTCCACCTTGCTTATAGTTTCCTTTGTTGTGCAAAAGCTTTTAAGTTTAATTAGGTGGACAGAGATTTATTATAAGGATTTGGCTTACATGGTTATGGAGGCTAGCACGTTAAAAAGCCTGCGATGTGGGCTGGCACATGCAAGACCAGGAGAGGCAGTCATGCAGATAAAGTCCAAACTCAATCTGCTGGAGGATTCTCTCTTCCTTGGGAGGGCAGTGTTTTTATTCTATTCAGGTCTTCAGGTTACTGGATAAGATAAGAAGCAGAAGATATTAAGAAGAAGTGGCAAGCATACATAGAAGAACTATACAAAAAAGATATTCATGACCCAGATAACCACCATGGTGCCATCACTCACCTATAGCCAGACATCTTGGAGAGTGAAGTCAAGAGGGCCTTAGGAAGCATCACTAAGAACAAAGCTAGTGGAGGTGATAAGGATATTTCAAATCCTAAAAGATGATGCTGTTGAGAGAGTAACAGGCAGAAAGGCCAGGGGTCTCCAAACGGAGGAAATAGGCTGCAAGCGCCAGACATTTTTAATCTCTCTTAAGCGGCAGAAGGAAACAAACTAGTGATATTTTTTTTCTTCTCTATACAGATTTGAAAGGCGGTTTCTCTTAAAAGGCTGTGTTGCCATGACACCTGGTTTCACCTGAAGCTAACTATTCGCAAACCGTGAGTTAACCAATACATCTTTTTTCTTATGGAAATGTTTGTCTTAAGATGTGTTAATTTACCCCAGACTCTGTAAGTTCCCGCCAAATGGCCCAACCTACTTACTCAGATATTGTTCCCCTAATCTATGTAAACGAAACTGTTTGTTTGGTAATCTGCCCTTCTACAAGATTCAAGTCAATCCTTTATGGTCGGGGATGAATTAGCTGGTGCCATTCTAAATTTTAAGACATTCCTTTCTTTTCATTAACAGACTGCGAGTGACTATATAACATACAGCTGAAGACTAGAAGGGGGTTCTCTTTCTGCCCCCTTCTGATGCCTATGTCAGAAGCTTTCTCTATCTCCTTTATACTTTAATAAAACTTTATTACACAAAAGCTCTGAGCGATCTAGCCTTGTCTCTGGCCCCGGATTGAATTCGTCTCCTCCGGAGGCCAAGAATCCCAGTGTCTTATCGTTCAGCAACAACCTTTCACTGTTAGTTAAAGTGCTGCACTCAATATGCCAACAAATTTGGAAAACTCAGCAGTGGCCACAGGACTGGAAAGGTCAGTTTTCATTCCAATCCCAAAGAAAGGCAATGCCAAAGAATGTTCAAACTACCACACAATTGCACGCATCTCACATGCTAGCAAAGTAATGCTCAAAATTCTCCAAGCCAGGCTTCAACAGTACATGAACTGAGAACTTCCAGATGTTCAGAAAAGGCAGAGGAACCAGAGTTCAAATTGCCAACATCCACTAGATCACAGAAAAAGCAAGTGAATTCCAGAAAAACATCTAAACTTCTGCTTCATTAACTACACTAAATCTTTTATATGCAGAGTACATCATGCGAAATGCTGGGCTGGATGAAGCACAAGCTGGAATCCAGATTGCTGGGAGAAATATCAATATCCTCAGATGTGCAGATGACATCACCCTTATGGCAGAAAGTGAAGAGAAACTAAAGAGCCTCTTGATGAAGGTGAAAGAGGAGAGTGAAAAAGCTGGGTTAAAACTCAACATTCAAAAAACTAAGATTGTGACATCTGGTCCCATCACTTCATGGCAAATAAATGGGGAAACAATGGAAAAAGTGACAAATTTTATTTCCTTGGGCTGCAGAATCACCACAAAAGCTGACTGCAGCCATGAAATTAAAAGGTGCTCGCTCCTTGGAAGAAAAGCTATGACCAACCTAGACAGCATATTAAAAAGCAGAGACATTACTTTGCCAACAAAGGTCCATATACTCAAAGCTATAGTTTTTCCAGTAGTCATGTATGGATATGAGAGTTGGATCATAAAGAAGGCTGAGTGTCAAAGAATTGATGCTTTTGAACTGTGGTGTTGGAGAAGACTCTTGAGAGTCCCTTGGACTGCAAGAAGATCAAATCAGTCAATCCTAAAGGAAATTAGTCCTGAATATTCATTGGAAGGACTTATGCTGAAGCTGAAGCTCTAATACTTTGGCCACCTGATGCGAAGAGCTGATTCATTAGAAAAGACCCTGATTCTGGGAAAGATGGAAGGCAGGAGGAGAAGGGGACGACAGAGAATGCGATGATTTGATGTCAGCACTGACCCAATGGACATGAGTTTGAGCAAGCTCTGGGAGATGATGAAGGACGGGGAAGCTGGGAGTGCTGCAGTCCATGGGGTCGCAAAGAGTCGGACACAATTGAATGACTGAATAACAGCAATGATACTATGGAGGGCCATCTACTTTACTCAGAGTTCACTGATTTAAATGTGAATCACATTCAAAGATACTCTTCAAGGTGATACATAAAATTAACCATCACAGATATTAATGCAAAACAACCTCCCTTATCTCAATATTTAACCTTAAGTGATTATAGTTAGATTTGACTATACTTAGATTTTCTTCAGGGTCCCAAATGCATATTCTTTTATTTCATAGATTTAATTTTTCTCTAGATCTGCATATGTCTAACTTTTTTTTTTAAATTTTCTATTTCTACACATCTCTAATAAGCTCTCAGGAGATGCCAATGCTGCTGATCTGAAGACCACACTTCAAGGACCCAGGGGCACTATTTTATGCTTTTGCCTTTGGAGGGAAGTAGTGTCTAGCAGAGACAAAGAAATATTTTCCCGTTTTCTGAGTTTCAAAAACTTAGGTCTTTGGGGCGAAAGGGAAGGACTTGGGGGAAAAATGTAAAGATTGGAGAGAAGTCATGACATAATTGGCTGGATTGCAAAGAAAATCAGTGTCCCTAAGAAGACCTCTTCTTCCAACCCTCCCTCAAGCCCCACCACTGGGAGAAGCAGAACCCCAAGAGAAATGTGGGAAATCTGTAGGAAGTTATAAGAATCATTTGTGCAAGAGAAGTGGGGATTTCAAAAGGGAATTAATCAGCCAGTGTAATGCATGTTTGTTAAGTTTTTTAACTTTACTAATGATTTGTTCTGTGCTTACTCTGTTCCAGACAGGAGCCAGCCAAGTGCATCGTGTATTTTATTATTTCTTCATCACAACAACCCCATGAGCCTTGGGGTAGCTACTTCTATTACCCACATTTTCAGCAGAGGTTCAGTGAAGTAAAGAGTTTCCTGCTTATCCCACCATTAGTAAGTAAAGGACCCAGGATTTCTGGTGCACTTTTTGTAGGGATTAAGTGAATTGGTATTTATAATGTACTTATGACTGTACCTGGTCCATAATAAATGTTATATATGAAAGTTGCTCAGTCATGTCTGACTCTTTGCAACTCCATGGACTGTAGTCAGCCAGGCTTCTCTGTCCATGGGGGTTCTCCGGCAAGAATACTTTAGAAAGACGGTAATGATGAACCTATATGCAAGACAGCAAAAGAGACACAGATGTAAAGAATAGACTTTTGGACTCTGTCGGAGAAGATGAGGGTGGGATGATTTGAGAGAATAGCATTGAAACATGTATATTATCTTATGTGAAATAGTCCAGGTTCGATGCATGAGACAGGGTGCTCAGGGCTGGTGCACTGGGATGACCCTGAGGGATGGGATGGGGAGGGAGGTGGGAGGGGGGTTCAAGATGGGGAACACATGTACACCCATGGCTGATTCATGTCAGTGTATGGCAAAAATCACTACCATATTATAAAGTAATTGGCCTCCAATTAAAATAAATAAATAAATTAAAAAAAAAAAAAAGAAAACTGGAGTAGGTTGCCATGCCCTCCTCCAGGGGATCTTCCCAAACCAGGTCTCCCACATTGCAGGCAGATTCTTTACTATCTGAGCCACTAGGGAAGCCCAAATGTTATATAAATGTTAGCAATTATTGTTATGATTCCTTGATTTTAGATTTTTGAAGATCATATTCCAACACTTTCTCTTTTACTGATAGCAGTAGAGTTTTCACCTCTTTCTACCCCTACTTCCCACAAACCCATGTTCACTTCTTCTCTAGCAGAATCAATAGACTCTGATAGAAAAAGCTTCTATATGCAACATAATTTGTAAGAAATAAGAAGACAGGGGAAGCAACTTTTCAGAATATGGAGAGAATTGGTAGGTGGAAAGGGGACTGTAGGAATTACTGGAGAGAAGGGAGAGAGCAGGGAAAGCTGAGCCCTGTGCTTGGCTTCCTTCCTCCAGAGGCCCCAGATAGCAAAGAGGCCTCCCCCCTCCAAGTACAGCCATCCCTTGGTACCCCCTGGGGATTGGTTCCAAGACCCCATGGATACCCAAATCTGCTTAGGCCCCTTGTATAAAATGGCATTGTATTTGCGTGTAACCTACACTTATCCTAGCATATATACTTTAAATCATCTCTAGATAACTTATAATGCCTAATACAGTGTAAATGCAAAGTAAAAAGTTTCTGGTGCAGCAAATTCAAGTTTTGCTTTTTGGAACTTTCTGGAATGTGTTTTCCCAGTTATTTTCAATCCATGTCAGGTTGAATCTGTGCTTGTGAACTCTCAGATATGGAGGGCTGACTATAGAAGAAAGGAATGAAGTGGTTGGAGGCTCAGTGGTTAATCCTATATCCTTTAGTCCCTGGTTCTCTACAATTGGCACTGTTCTGTCGAACCACTGAATAAAGAATTGCTGAAACTGTCCTTAGGGTCTAGTGGTTGCATGCAACTGGCCCTTGAACAATATGGGTTTGAACTTCGTGGGTCCTCTTATATGTAGATTTTTTTCAAGAGTAAATGCTATGGTTCTATTCCATCTGAGGTTGGTTGAATCCTCATATTTGGAACTGGGGATATGTACGAACTGTGGATAATGGAGTTATATAAGTTTTACCTGGATAATGCAGTGCGTCTAAACCTTTGTTTTTCAGGGGACAACTGTGTTTTGCTGGAGCATAGGTAAAAGAAGAGGGAACTGGAACATAGGAGGTGATAGGCCCTTTGTATAGTTGCAGACTATTAAGCAAGAAGAGCAGGCACCTACAGTCAACTCCAGGCCACACCAATGAGGAGAGCTTTTCACTCTATATCCCCCACCTGGATAACTGAACTTGGTATACCTAATAAACATATATCAACAGATTTGCATGAGTTAATGAATTCTACTTTTTGCATAAGCTACTTTGTTAGGCTTCTGTCATTTGTAGCCACAAAAAGTCCTAATTGGTTATGCTTTGAGAAGTTAATTTTTTTCTGTTAAATACAAGGGAACCTGAAGAATACAATGGCCTGAAGAACTGAAGAAGTAGTAGTTTTCATTTCCGAGTTTAGTAGGCAAAGTCTCAGGTGGTATTCTGGATGGACTAATTAAAATGAGACGATGAATCAGAATTTTGACACAGGAGTCATGGAGGGTACTGGTATTTACACATATCTAAAGCTCTAAGTGAAGAGAAACTGAAAAGCCTCTTGGTGAAAGTGAAAGAGGAGAGTGAAAAAGTTGGCTTAAAGCTCAACATTCAGAAAACTAAGATCATGGCATCTGGTCCCATCACTTCATGGGAAATAGATGGGGAAACAGTGGAAGCAGTGTCAAACTTTATTTTTTGGGGCTCCAAAATCACTGCAGATTGTGATTGCAGCCATGAAATTAAAAGACGCTTACTCCTTGGAAGGAAAGTTATGACCAACCTGGATAGCATGTTAAAAAGCAGAGACATTACTTTGCCAACAAAGGTCCGTCTAATCAAGGCTATGGTTTTTCCAGTGGTGATGTATGGATGTGAGAGTTGGACTGTGAAGAAAGCTGAGCGCCGAAAAATTGATGCTTTTGAACTATGGTATTGGAGGAGACTCTTGAGAGTCCCTTGGACTGCAAGGAGATCCAACCAGTCCATCCTGAAGGAGATAAGTCCTGGGTGTTCATTACAAGGACTGATGCTGAAGCTGAAACTCCAATACTTTGGCCACTTGATGCGAAGAGTTGACCCATTGGAAAAGACCCTGATGCTGGGAGGGATTGGGGGCAGGAGGAAAAGGGGATGACAGAGGATGAGATGGCTGGATGGCATCACTGACTCGATGGACATGAGTTTGGGTGAACTCCAGGAGTTGGTGATGGACAGGGAGGCCTGGCGTGCTGCGATTCATGGGGTTGCAGAGAGTTGGACACGACTGAGCGACTGAACTGAACTGAACTGAAGTGAGAGGCTTTCCCAGGGGCTCAGTGGTAAAGAATCCACCTGCAATGCAGGTGCCACAGGAGACATGGGTTTGATCTCTGGGTCGGGAAGATCCCTGGAAGGAGGACATGGCAACCCACTCTAGTATTCTTGCCTGGAGAATCCCCGTGGACAGAGGAGCCTTGCAGGTTACAGTCCATGGGGTCGCAGAGTTGGACACAACTGAAGCGACTTAGCTCGCATGCAATGCTCTAAATGTGAAGGTTGAATTGGAACTGAAGGTCAAAGCTTCTTGTCTTTACCCTCATGGAAATCTGCCTCTAAAGAGAGAGAGAATGTGCTGATCCTATTGGCTTTGCACATTCTAGTTGTATGGCAATTTAAAAAACTGTATAATATTAAGTGGGCATTTGGTTTTTGATGCTTCAGTTTCCTGAACTGACATGAGTCTACCCTTGGGAGATGGCAATGTACCAGTTACTTAGAAAATGGCAATGTACCATTTTCATTTCACTTTACATTTAACCTATTTTAGTCTACTCTGTAATGTTGGAGCTAGGTCTTTGTAAACTATATTTCCCAGAAACCTTTGCCTGCCAGTTTCCTTGAATAGCAGGTTTTTCAAAGAAATTGGATATTAGGAGGAGGAGAGAAAAGCTTTTTTATCCTATTGGCTTGTTATTCCCATTAGTAAGGCACCTACATGAGCATTTTGTTCCAGGCTCCATCTTCTTTAGGTATTTTGCTCCTTTGTCTGCTCAGAGGTACCTGGAGCAGCCAGGTCTCCCTCCTCTGAGCTTCCAGGCTCTGATAATCTAAACTCCCCTTTGTGTTTCCCTGGCATAAGGGGTGATAGCTACACTTATTATTATTGGCTGTGCCATACGTCATGCAGGATCTTAGTTCCCTGACCAAGGTGCCCCCTGCACTGTGGTGGTGGAATCTTAACCACTGGGCTACCGGGGAGTTCCCTGGGTACTTTTCTCTGGCCCACCCCAGTGTCTCTATTTTGCCCTTTCAGCCCACCAACACCTGTATAACCAATTCCTTATATTTAATTCCCTCTTGAAATACTTACATTGGTGTCTGTTTTCCTGACTAGATTCCAATGTGTAGTAACAGAAATGGTCCCAGGAAGCATATCCTAAAAGATGGATTTCTGGATTTGGTTCAGTTATGTTCTTGGCCTTGAATTACTGCTTAATGCCTTAGTAATAAAAAATGAGTTGTTAATAGTCCATGACATGCACTAGTGTCATGATTAATTAAATAATCTCTTGTGGTTGATGGTGATGAAGTATTTGCTGAAGCAAATGTCTTGGAGACCAAGTGGCTGTCGTATGTATCTTTTTTTGTTTGTAGTGAAAACTATAAAATCTAAAAGGCAGGGTAACTCCTTGATTGAACTGATGAGCTTTCTGAGAGAAAATGACCAATTCAGACCTTTTAGCTCTCAGCTGAAGACACTCCTGGGGATTCAGAGAGTTTCTATAGCAGCCCAAAAAGAATCTTTTACTTACTGTAGCCCCTGGATGGACTTTGCTGAAGAGCAGGCCACAGTTTAGTTGTGTAGACTGCAGAATTACAATACAAGTTGGATTTATACACTGTCAGTCTCTTACTTGAAAGTTAAAACCTTAATTGGGAAGGAGTGGGACTTGGAATGGAGTAACTGTGCAAATTCAGACAAAGTTGAGAGTTTGGAATCCCTGGGTTTTTTGAGCCTCCTTTGCCTCCTGCTGTCACTGAGGAAACTGGCTTTCCCTTACAACAAGGTCCTGTAATAACCTCATGCCTAGCCTTGTCAAGACCCACAAGTACCATCTGTCCTGACCTCTACAACTTGAGTCAGAACATGTACAGGTCATGGGTACGAGGAGCTCAGGTGTGGCGGCTCGCTACTTGACAATCAATACTGGTGAGAGAGGCAAGTGTTGGTAGTAAGGAAAATTCCTTTTAAGCAGAATGCCGGCAATCCGGAGAGATGGTGGACTCCTGTGTTCCCCAAAAACCATCTCTGAAGATTCTGTTCAGCCATGAAAGCTTCGAAAGGAACATTGTATCAGTTATTCATTGAGATAGAGCTTTATTGGTGGATCAGTGGCAAAGAACTTGCCTGCCAGTTCAGGGGACATGGGTTTGATCCCTGGCTCGGGAAGATTCCCTGGAGAAGGAAATGGAAACCCACTCCAGTATTCTTGCCTGGGAAGTCTCATGGACAGAGGAGCTTGGCAGGCTGCAGTCCATGGGGTTGAGAAAGAGTCAGACTTGACTTAGTGACTAAACAACAACAATCACTGGGACAGGGTGTCAGAGTCACTGGCATCCCCCACCGCGTGCATGCCTGTGTGCAGGCTTGTTGACTTCTTGTGATTCTTCTTTCAATGCTGTTTTGTTCACACAGTTTATTCACCAGATTACTGAAGGGGAAGCTAGAGAAGAGATACGGTTAGCTGTTAACTACTTATTCTTCACTTCTACGTCTTTGATCTATGGAAAGAACAAACAAGTTAGGCGAAGTAGTATGTGATCAAAAGATGTGAAAGGTGTGCAGGGGATGGAGATCAGCAGAGCATTGGGGTGCCTGGTTTAAGGTTCGTGATGAGACAATGGGGCCTCCTGCAGAGCTCTTTCCTGTAAAGGGCTCTTACCTGCCAAAAAGTGCTTACATAGCTATGTTCAAAATTTGCTATTATATGTTGGCAGAAACTTGGTGAATTTATGTGGGAATGGATTTTCTAGTTGTTAGATTAAGATAGATGGATTATAACATTGGATTAGGCTAAATTTTTTTATTGATATGCGTTCACAGAGAGTTTGGATTTAATATACTGGTTCAAGCGGCTGAAAGTGGCTGTAGCAATTTGCTTGATTAATTGAATTAAAGTTGGGCTCACTGGTTGTCTACATTCATTGAAGTTGAGATGCCAGGATTTCCAGGTGTAATGTTGAGGAAGGAATTCAAAAAGTTAGGGAGGTGGGAATTTGGAGTGGACTAATCATACGCAATCTCACACTGCCCCACTCCCTCCACTATAAGTTGGAGAAGGCCCAGCAATCATTCCCTTCACTGAGACACTGAGAAATACATTAGTGAGAGGAGCTCCAGCATCCATAAAAATAACTGTGTGACTGTGATGGTGGTTCTCTGCAGCCTAGGGATGAGGGAGTCTGATTGCTTTGACACACTTTATGTAGGAAAACACTGAGGGCCCTCTAAATTTAAGTTTGTTGGGAGTAGATGTAGAGCAAGGAACCACATCTATTACTTTTGCTCTGAGACTCATTTATAAAACTTCATTTAGGCCAAAATTCATCAGATTGTTTTGGCGTGTCCTTCAAGACTCAAGGCCACTTTGATTTTACACATTTATGTTCATGCATACTTGTTTTCTCCCTCACATTTGACTCATGGGTAGAAAATTGTGAGACGTCCCATAACATGCAAAAACTAAAATTGCAATCCATTATAGTAACTTTGCTGCGTGCATGTTTTTGAGCTTTTGAGCTACAAAGGCAGAGTTGCACGGTTGCAACAGAAACCTTCTGACCTGCAAAGCCTAAAACGTTTATTTTCTGGCCCTTTATGGAAAAAGTTTGTCTACCCCTGCTCCAAAAATGAAAACATTGCAGATAAAGCTTAAGTTGTTTGTGATCACCCCTTTTTGTTAGTACAAATTCAATAATATTGTGTTTTCTTGTCTGTAGATTTAAAGAATTTATGGTCTCTATGTCACTAGTAAATTTCTCAGAAGACAGGGCAGAATGACTGTCTCCTAAAGAGGGTGGGCTACTTTTCACAGGCATATTTTAAGGGTATAATTACTCAGAAAACTTTTATAGATCACTGATACAATGCAAAGTTGCCTCCTGATGATTAAGAGGTGACTTTACTTTTTTAATTGTTAACATTTCACAACATTAAAAAAAACTTTCCTCATTAATTTTTAAGGCCTACTAATTAATCAAATTTAAAAGTGATACACATTTATTGTGTAAAATTGGAAGAATATTAAAAAGTAGAAAGAAAAATAGACAACTCTCTAGACTGACCGCCTACAGACAACCATTGTTAATTTGGTTTCTTTCTTAGCATTAATTTTAATTGAAAAATGCTCAATGAATAGAAAAAAATTGATACATTATTATTTTCTCACTGTTTCTAGCTTAACTTCAAATGTATTTATAGAATATTTAGTCAGTAAATAATTAATTGTCACCTGCCTCTTTTTTCATTGTGAAATGTAAGATTGCATGTATTTTCCAAAAGTCAAGAAACATATTCATATCTAAGACAGGCCATTATTTCCTAAATTACTGAGGTCACCCTAGAAATGAAGTTGTTTTGAGATGACTGATTTTTTTCATTATCCCACCAGCATGAATATGTACTGCTGTGATCCTTTTTCACCATTCACACTAAAAAAATCTCTCAGGAAAAGGGAAACGTAAAAAGCCCCTAGGATCCTTCTCCATTGCAGTATCTCTAGCTCTCGTCTAGCCTCTTGTTTCCTGTGTAAAAACCCATGGTAGCTGCTCAGTCAGACGTGTTCTCTGAAAAGACGCCATGTAGGATGTTTCCTGATGGAGAAACGAGTGACAGTGTCTGTGTCTGGAGATGTAGTTCACACACCTCTTCTCAAGTGATTAAACAAACACACTGGCTGAATAATGATTTGATTCTTGCATTAGCCTTGCTTTTCTTCCCCAAGATTATGTTTACATTTTAAAAGAAATCTTCAGTGAACACTAGATTGGTTCCCTAGTATAGCTGCTGAAACAAATTACCTCAAATCTAGTGGCATAAAAGGCATCTATTATCTTACAGTTCTGGAGGTCAGGAGTCTGAAACAGTTCTCACCAGACTAAACTCAAGATGTTGGCAGGACTGTGTTCTTTTCCAGAGGCCCTGGGGGAGAACTGATTTCTCGCATTTTCTAGTATCTAGGGATCTCTTGCATCCCTTTGGATCTTTAAAGCCAGCAAGGCCTGTCCAGTCTTTCTCACAGTGCGCCTCTCTGACACTGACACTCCTGTGTCTCCCATGTTTAAGGTCCCTCATGATTACCTTGGGGCCACCCTGGTTAATTCAGGATAGTCTCCCAGGTCAGGGTCCTTGACTTAATCGCAGTCACAGAGTCCCATTTGGCATGGAAGGCCAAGTGTTCACAGGTTCTAGGGCTTAGGACATGGACATCTTTCCAGTGGAGTACATAATCCTACCAACCACAAATACTTTAACTCAGAAGAATGGATAATGTCTGAAGTGGGGCAGGGTCATTGGGAAATACTGTTTTCCTTTTGCTGTTTCTCAGTCATACTAGTTTACTGCTTCAGCTGTTGTAGTGTAAAATACAGGAGTGTGTAGTGTAAAATTTCAGGAGTAAAATTGCTATTCTTGCAAGCTCTTTTTCAGGGCTGGCCCATGGCAAAATGGTGATGCGATTTGTCTGACCTGTCAATTTTTTTTCCTTCCAGCTCTATTTCTCCTTTCCCAGAACTCTGCTCTCTTCTTACTCTCAGCCCTGGGTTAATCCTGATAAAATATTTTTTAACAGGAGCTAAACAAATGATCCTTCCAAGGATATTTTCACAGTATCAAAAGTTTGGAAAATCCAAAGACTGAAGGACAAAAAGTGGAGCAATAGGTTCCCAAATGATTCATAATAGGCTGATAGTAAATTATGTTGAAATGTTTATTCATTATATGCTTTGCTAGCCACTGGGGAGATTCAAAAATAAGTAAAGCTCTGTTGCCATACTCAAGGAGTTGGTAGTCTGGTCAATTTAAAATTCATATTCTTGCAGCAGAGGACTTTCAAACCACCCATGTAGGTTCTAGTCCTTTGTAATACGTTATTAATAAGCATTAGGATTTGAAAACTAGAATTTTTAAAATGATACTGCTATAGACCTATATTTACCAGTGGTTGCAACTTTTCTCATCCAGTTGGCTCTTGAACAACACAGGGGTTAGGGGAACCAACCCTTCACATTGTCAACAATCTGCTTATAGTTTGCCCTCTGTATCCACAAGTTCTGCATCTGCAGATTCAACCAACCTTGGATTCGTGTAGTACTACAGTATTCACTGCTGAAAAAAATCTACATGTAAGTGGACCTATGCATTTCAAACCTGTGTGTTTAAGGGCCAACTGAACAGTGTGCCAATAAAATGAAGGCTTCTCATGTCTAGTGATGGTGAAATGGGGGAGAAAGAGATATAAACTTTAAATTTGCCAGTTTACAATATCTTCTGGTTTAAGTATTTTCTTCTGGCTGACTCAGATTTTTAGGTTTAAAATCTATTTCCCCTCTTCCTCTACCTTTCCAAAATGGTATCTGTGTGTGTTTAGGGATGAGGCTCTGTGACTACACAATCATAGTAGAGTACAGGGGTGTCTGCTGTGGAGTGACTCTTCTGGTTTTCTTCCTAGATTAGTATGCATTGAAATGTTCTTGAGCCTGGACACTCTGCTGGTTAGAACCGGACATGGAACAATGGACTGGTTCAAGATTGGGAAAGGAGTATGTCAAGGCTGTATATTGTCACCCTGCTTATGTAACTTACATACAGAGTACATCATGCAAAATGGCAGGCTGGGTGAAGCAAGCTGGAATCCAGATTGCCAGGAGAAATATCAATAACCTCAGATATGCAGATGACACCACTCTTTTGGCGGAAAGCTAAGAGGAACTAAAGAGCTTCTTGATGAAGGTGAAAGAGGAGAGTGAAAAAACTGGCTTAAAACTCAACATTTAAAAAACTAAGATCATGGCATCCAGTCCCATCACTTCATGGCAAATAGATGAGGAAACAATGGAAACAGTGACAGACTCGATTTTCTTGAGCTCCAAAATCACTGCAGGTGGTGACTGCAGCCATGAAATTTTTTTAAAAGACACTTGCTCCTTGGAAGAAAAGCTATAACCAACCTAGATAGCATATTAAAAAGCAGAGACATTATTACTTTGCTGACAAAGATCTGTATAGTCAGAACTATGGTTTTTCTAGTAGTCATCTATCAATCTCTGGGTTGTGAAGATCCCCTGGAGAAGGGAAAAGCTATTCACTCCTGTATTCTGGCCTGAAGAAGTCCATGGACTGTATAGTCCATGGGGTTGAAAAGAGTCGGACATGACTGAGTCACTTTCACTTTCACTTTCATGTATGGACCATAAAGAAGGCTGAGTGTTTAAGAATTGATGCTTTTGAACTGTGGTGTTGGAGAAGACTCTTGAGAGTCCCTTGGACTTCAAGGAGATCAAACCAGTCAATCCTAAAGGAAATCAGTCCTGAATATTCATTGAAAGGACTGATGCTGAAGCTGAAGCCCCAATACTTTGGCCACCTGATATGAAGAGCTGACTCATTTGAAAAGACTCTGGTGCTGGGAAAGTTTGAAGGCAGGAGGAACAGGGGATGACAGAGGACGAGGTGGTTGGATGGCATCACTGACTCAATGGACATGAGTTTGAGCAAACTCCAGGAGATGGGGAAGGACAGGGAAGCCTGGCTTGCTGTAGTCCATGGGGTCACAAAGAGTTGGACACACATGAGCAACTGAATGAAAAAAACCCACAAACAATAGACCCCTGTCCTAGACATGTATTTCTGGAGTCACAATCTCCATACATTGTGGCCTCACAATCCAAACTTCTGCTGGTCCCACAGCTCTCAGAATCTTATGCTTCTTAGTGCAGTGCTATGTGCCCCTTGCATCCTTTGAGTGGGCTATAGGAGGACATGAGTGCTGCTTCAGGCTCATCTCTCCATCACTGCGTCACTGCTTCCCACCATGCCAGATGAGGCTGTATGTGGCACTCCATCTAGGGGCATAAAGTCTTTAAGCTATGCTTATGTGGTGTAGATAAGGTTACCAGGAGACACGTTGAGATAGAGATTCACTGCATGCAGAAGTTTATTGAGAAGTTTCCCGGGAAACTATTCTTGGAGGAGGGGAATGACAGCAGTGTGATTGTTGTTGTTCAGTCACTGAGTCGTATCTGACTCTTTGTGACCCCATGGACTGTAGCATGCCAGGTTTCCCTGTCCTTCACCATGGCCTGGAGTTTGCTCAAACTCATGTCCATTGAGTCAGTGATACCATCCAACTATCTCATCCTCTGTCGTTCCCTTCTCCTCCTGCCTGCAATCTTTCCCAGCATCAGGATCAGTAACATCAGGAACGTTATGATGGAATGTAGTAAAGACACAGCTCATCCTATGGAGAATCTCTGAAGCTGAAATGAACGGTAGAGTGGTCTTGAATTTAATAAGGCATGTGTAACTCTGTATTGACCAGTCCCTGGATGAGAGTTACTCTCTTGCTCCCCAGAGGGGATTCCCTTGGGCAGTGGGACTGTCTTGAGTTGAGAACAGTTCTCTGAGAAATATTTAGCTATGAACTGTCAGCATCAATACTCCCACCAGCCAGGGAAATGAGTGTCTTAGTCTTGAAGAAGGGAAGAACGGGGTGCCATACCAGAGCATCTGTTACCCTGGGTAAGCCTGCTTTAGCCTCGCCTGATTCCTAATGGATGTTCTTGGAATTCCCCCACTCTGTCTAGGCATTCCACTCTGAGAGGGCAGGGGGGCAGCACAGTCATTTGTTGTTATTGCTCTAATTCCTCATTGTTCGTATTTCTCACACTCTCCCTGGACTGTGAGAGTGGAGAGGTTTCTCCATCCTGCTTCTCTTTGGAGTGGACTTATCCTCCTACCTCATGTCATCATGAATCGTAAGGTGTCTGAGATTTTACCCTGGCTAGCAAGTTAGCCTGTCACGGTTTCATGGTTGCTGGCAGAACTCAGGAGACTCCTGGGTCAGAGACGAGGGGCTGAATTACTCATGGCACAGGAGGCAGCATGAGCTTCATGTGAGTGCCCATTCCCCAGTTCCCCTAGGTCCTGGGCAGTAAGGATGATGGCCCTAGATGGGTGCTGTACACACACAAGGTTGATGTCACAGCCGAGGAACTCAAGCTTAGGAAAGCCCAAACCCACCCAAACCCGCTCAAACTTTGAACTAAAGGGAGGCATTATTTTTGTTTTACTGGACAGCAAAAAAAAAAACAAGCTTGTATTCCAAAAGGGCATACTATCTCTATTTTTCAAGACTACTCCCTCCGCAGCCATCCTAGAAGAGATAGTCTAAAGTAAAAGGCTATCATGGCCTCTGCTTACATGATGTGAAGAAACACAAAAGATAAATGGGGAACTGTCTCTCAACATACACATCTTCAACCAAAAGCATCAAGTTTCCCAGCTCAGCCTTAAAGGTAGAAGCGGTATTCTTTAGAAGGGGTAATATGGAAGAAACTATGCTCAGAGTCTTATAGGCTTGACTATTATCATAAAAGTTTGGGAACTACCAAAAACCAGGGATTAATATGAATAAAACAATTTGGTTTAATATCTGCCAAATATTTCCCAGATTATCTATTCATTTTACAGTTGTATATCTTTCCTATTTAACATTTAGGAAGAGCACAACTACATAAAGCTGATAACCTACAGATACAGTCTTGACTAGGACAATCACAGTCTAAAGACTGCATTTCCCCAAATTGTCCAAATTTCTTTTAGGAAAGTTTACAGCTTTGTTTGGTGTTTTATTTTGACATGCACACTGTTGGGTAATAAGGTGGTTCATGCTATTAGTCAAGGTAATTAACACTAGCTGCTATAACGAACACCTTCCAAGTTTCAGTGACATAATACAAAAAAGCTTTATTTCTTAATCATGTCACAGCCCAAAGCAGGTCAGATGGCTCTCCCAGGGGTTCTCTCCTCCAGTGTTGAGTCAGGGATCCAGGCCCATTTTAGCTGGTGGCTGTAATTCTAGTAGGTGCTCCCAAGTCCTTCAGTGGGTACCCTCCATTTGGCCAGCTAATTAGCAAAGAGGGTTGAGGGCCACATGGGATGTTATAGGGGCCAGGATGTTACATGGGTGGTTATATGACCACCCATATTTCACTGGCCAAAATTACATGACCTGACCTAGATGCAAAGAGTGGGGAAATGTGACCTTCCTATAGTCTCTGTCATATTTTCTAATAAGAAATGGTCAGTCAGCAATATTTATTGTTGTTTAAGTACCATGAAAGTGGAAAGAAGGTCAAAAGTCCCATGCTTGGATATAGAGAATGGATTAAGGCAAGAAGTCTTTTTGACTTATTCTGTTTAAGCAAATCATTCAATAATAGGTTGAGTTCGAAGTTTTATTGTGAGTTAGTTGTTAGAAATAGGGGCACATTTAACCTCTAGAAATAATATACAAATTATGGTGTATATATCAGATAACATGGATTCTGGGCTCATTTTAGATGCCCCAGTTGCTGGTAGTGATTGCAAACAGTCCTCCATGTTCAGTAACTGAAGAGGGTGGGCCTAAGCAGTCAGAGGAACTTGCATATGTTAGGTTAGTTTTTTTCAGAAGCATAAACATAAGATACTGCATGTGAAGCAGTCAGTGGCGTCTTAAAGGAGGATAAGGCTGGGACTTGGAATCTGGGTCGAGAAAGCTAGATAAAAGAATAGGAAACAAGTGACAGGACATGATGATTGTCATCAAATTGGCAAGGGCTGTTATATAAAATAAGGGGGAAAAGAAACAAGCATAATGATAGATTATGTAATGACATTAATAGCTAAAGAAAACACAAGTTAGAATTACCATGACCTTCTTTTTGTCGCAACAGACATAAATTTATTTTCCAAAGACTTGGTGACCTTGTAATTATGGAATGAAACCAAATTAAGCAGCTGCTTGCATCCCGAGGAACAATTTTGCTCATTCTCCACCCCAACCCCACCTTGCCTCTATTTGTACTTAGAAGTGATTCAGGTGCTCAGGTAGCACAATGATGGTAGTAGGGAATTGACATTGGTTGAATGTCTACTATGTGTTGGTCGATTTAAAAAAAAATAAGTTTATTGTTTTAATTCTCATGAGGATGCTCTGAGGCAGGCATGATTACCCCTGTTTTAACAGAAGACAAAACTGAAGCACAGTGAAGTTGCTTGACTTGATGAAGGACACATTTCTAACTTTGGAGAACTGGAACTGGAAACTAAGTCTTTGGACTTCTTTTTTTTGCCTTGCTTTGTAATAGTGACATGAATATAACTGATTATTATAATCTCTGACCGATATTTTGTGCATTTTATTGAGCCATGTCAAGTAGAATAAAAGATTAGTCACTGGAATGCCACAGAAAAGGTAAAACAAAGAAAGAAGAAAGGTGAAAGATGGATATGTAACACCTGTACACCCATGGCTGATTCATGTCAAGGTATGGCAGAAACCACTACAATATTTTAAAGTAATTGACCTCCAATTAAAATAAATAAATAAATTTAAAAAAAGAAAAAAATATGGATATTTACTGATTTTGATCACAGAAAATATAGGTACCTCTCTACCATTCAATGCTCTCATTCTCTTTTTCTTCCTTTCTAATTTATATCTCATCAGTTTCTGGAAAAGGACTGATGGACAGGACTCTCTTTGGTTGACTCCCAAGAAAGTAATATATAGTGAAATTATTTTCACAGTTTAGCAAAATAGATTGCTTGCTTCTGATTGTGAAGAACGAGCAATATTGATAAATGAAAAAAATCCCAGTAGGTAGTACATACTTTTATACTTTATATGAATGGAATCATATTATAAGCATTTTCCATAGCTTGCTTTTTTATTTAATGTTATATCATTGCGATTCATCCATACTGTTTTGTGTAGGTGTAGTTCTTTAAGTTTTACTGTCATATGTGAAATTCCATCGTGTGTATATACCATAATTTATTTATTCTTTGTATTTTTGATGGAGTGGTTCAGACGGTAATGCATCTGCCTGTAATGCGGGAGACCCGGGTTTGATCCCTGGGTTGGAAAGATCCCCTGGAGAAGGAAATGGCAACCCACTCTAGTACTCTTGCCTGGAAAATCCCATGGACTGAGGAGCCTGGTAGGCTACAGTCCATGGGATTGCAAAGAGTCGGACATGACTGAGTGACTTCACTTTTCACTTGTAGTTTTGACAGACACTAGGGTTGTTTCTCCACTCCATTGTTCTTGCCCGGAGAATCCCAGGGACGTCGGAGCCTGGTGGGCTGCCGTCTATGGGGTCACAGAGTCGGACACGACTGAAGTGACTTAGCAGCAGCAGCAGGGTTGTTTCTGGGCTTTTGCTGTCGCAAGTAAATGCTGGTGTGAGCATTATTTTTGCAAGTATTCTGAGGCATGTGTGCATGTGTCGCTGTAGGGGAGACATATTCTTAGGAGTATATTTGCTGGGTCAACTATACAGGATCATAAAGTTGTACCAACTTTATCAGATAATGTCACACTGTTTTTCCAGAGTGAGTGTTGTATCAGAACACTGCCAAGAGTCATGTAAAAGTTTTAATTGTTCCACAGCTACCTTTTACACTTATTATTGTCACTTTTATTCAACTCCTGCTAATCTGGTAACTCAGTGTAGTTTTAATTTGTATATCTCAAGTACTAATGAGATTAAACACTGTTTCTTATGTTTTTGGTCCTTCTTGTTTCTATTTGGTCTGAAGATCTTTGCCTATTTTCCATTGGGTTGTCTTTTGATCATTGATTTGAACATGTGTTTTTTTGAAACATATCTTCTGGATACTAATCATCTGACAGTAGTTTGTGATGCAGATCTTTCAATTTATGATTTATCTTTTTCATTTTTTAAAATAATTTTTCTGGGTACACACAAGTATTAAATTCTAGTGTAGTTGTGTTTATCTTCCCTGGTGGCTCAGACGGTAAAAGCATCTGCCTACAATGCAGGAGATCCAGGTTCGATCCCTGGGTTGGAAAGATCCCCTGGAGAAGGAAATGGCAACCCGCTCCAGTACTCTTGCCTGGAAAATCCCATGGACGGAGAAGCGTGGTAGGCTACAATCCATGGGGTCGCAAAGAGTCAGACATGACTGAGCAACTGCACTTTCTTTTGTGTTTATCATTGTTTCTCGTATAATTTGTACTTATTGTGTCAGTTAAGAAACCCTTTCTAGCCTAAGGTTTTATTGATAGTCTCTTTCATCTTCTTCAAAAATGTTTTATTTTTCAATACATGATTTTCTTGATATATCTAGTGTGCTTTAGGAGTATAATTTATTTTTTCCGAATGGTTAACCACTTAGAATTCTGACATTCTCTACCAAATTGAGGTGCTAATGCTGTCATATAACAGATTTCTTGACTTGTGTAATAAAAAAGCCACTCCCTGTTTTTAGATCAGATTCAACAACATTTTGTTATATGGTTGTGATTAAATGTGTTTTCGTTGAAAAATAAAGTGTGGTTTAGGTGGATGAATCTAGATCTGTTGAGAAACAGCCAGGAAAATTGTAAAAGAGAAATTTGAGGCAGGGAGACCAGTTAGGAATTTACCACAGGTCAAGAAAATGAGGTTCTGATTCATGAAGATGAAGATGACATGGTGGTGAAAAGGACAAAAATGTGAGAAAACTTGCAGAAAAAGAACTGACTGTATTTAATAAATAATTGAATATGGAAAGCAAAGTCAAGTAAATGTTAAGTGTGACTACAAGTTTTGAACTTGGATGACTCTAGTTTTAGGAAAAACAAGATTACTTCAATATTAAATTTACCAAAATTAATATGGCTAGGGGTCACTGAGGTAGAGATTTAGGAAGTTTTTGTAGACAGGTTAAATCTGTTGGAAGGATACTTTTAATAAACTTGTTGGATTCTGCATTCTTTTTGTTTCATAGGAATTCTTTATATATTCTAGATATAAATCCTTCTGCCAGGAATATCTTCTTCTCTTTGTGCTCCTTTGTTTTTAATCTTTTTATGGTATCTTTTGAGAAACAAAAGTTCTTTATTTTTCTGTAAATTCTATCAATCATTTCCTTTATGTTGCACATTTTAAGAAATTTTTCTGTGCTGTGAGGTCATGATTATATTTTCCTATATTGTATTTTAATTATATTTTTAACAGTCACATGTAGATATTTAATCCAAATAAAACTGAATATTTATGCTATCAGGTAAGGCTATAATATCATCTTTTCCCCTTATGGATACTCAACTATCCCAGAACTGCCTTGAAAAGTCAATTTCTCCTTCATGAACTTTTAAAACCACCTTGGTCATATATCAACTGATAAATATATGTCTATTTCTAAGCTTTTTACTCTACTTCATTTCTCTAATTGTCAATCTGTGTAAACAACATCTGATTTAAATATCTATAACTGTATTGAAAATCTTGATATTCTAGTAAGGCAAGTTTTCCAAACATTTTTTTCTCCTTCAGTTGAAACAGTAGCTTGACAATTTTTTGATCCTTAAATCTCACTACAAATTTTAGCCTCAGCATGTTAATCTGTACACACACACATCCGACGGGATTTTTAGTGGCATTGCATTGAATTTACATAACAGAGTTGTCATCTATATGATTGTTGTTTGTTGTTTAGTCACTCAGTCTGACTCTTTTGTGACCCCATGGACTGTAGCCCGCCGGGCTCCTCTGTGCATGGAATTCTCCAGGCAAGAATACTGGAGTGGCTTGCCATTTCCTTCTTCACATCTATATGATATTACTCTTTTATTTCATGGGAATGATATATCTCTTGATTTAGTCAGGTCTTTAATGTTCTTCAGCATAGCTTTATATTTTTGTCCATAATGATTTTGCATATTTTTATTAAGTCTATTTCTGAGTATTCTATAAATTTTTATTTTGGTTTCAAAAATATTTTTCAGTTCTGTATTATTGATGTATAAAATATAATAGATTTTACCCTGCAAATTTAATAAACTCTTCTTATTCTAGAAAATATCTACAGTTCTGTTGAATTTTCATAACACTCATATCTTGTGACAGTAATGATATTTTAATTTCTTCCCCTATATTCTATTGTTTATTTCTTTTTGGTATTGGCTAGAAATTCCAGTAAAAAGCTGAAAAATTGGACATTCTAGTCATTATCCTGATCAGGAAAGGAAAGTTTTTATCATCGAGTATGACATTTAGTGGTAGTTTTTATAAATACTCTTAATTAGGTTAAGACAATTTGCAAATTAAAAAAAAAAAATCAAGGTTGAATTATTGGGCTGGGGCAAGAGAAAGGGAAATAGAATGGGAAAGGAGAGTCTACTGAGTTTTTTTATTCCCCTTTAATAGCTTTAATTTCTAAATGTTCTATGTAGTTCCCACCCCTTTTCTTTCTTTCCTTTCATCCTTCTTTCCTTCCTTTTTTCCTCTTTCCTTTCCTCTATCTTTCTCTTCCTCCTTCCTTCCTTCTTTCTCTCTCTCTAAAACTAGTTTTGTCTTTTTAAAACATTCATTATTATTTTTCTTTTGTATTTTCATTTTCCTTTTAAATTTTAAAATAGAAAAGTTTAATATTTCGTCCCTGTCTTCTAAATCCGATATTTGAAATCTTCACCTATCTGACTTTGCTATCTGTTGTTTCTATTACCACTGACTCTAGGTGGCTTGTTTCCTGATACGCTGTATGAGTTTTTAAAAATTTATTGTTTTATTTATTTATTTGTTTTTGGCTGTTCTGGGTCATTGTTGCTGTATGCAAGCTTTCTCTAGTTGTAGCAGGCAGAGGCTACTCTAGCTGTGGTGCACAGGCTTCTCACTGCAGTGGCTTCTCTTGTGGAGCAGAGTCTGGGGCGCCCAGGCTTTAGTAGTTGCAGTATGTGGTCTCAGTAGTGGCAGCTTTCAGGCTCTAGAGCAGAGCCTCAGTAGTGGCAGGTGGACCTAGTTGCCCCATGGCATGCATGTGGCATCTTCCCAGACCAGGATCGAACCTGTGTCTCCTGCATTGGTAGGTGAATTCTTCACCAGTGAGCCGCCAGGGAAGCCCTGTGTGAGTTTTTAAACTATAAGTTCATATGTTTGGGAATTTTTCTTTTGAATTTTTTAAGCCCTGTATTTGCAATTTATATCTCCAGTGACTACTTGCTTTTGCTTCTGCCAAATTTTGGGTAACTTTACCAACATGGAAATACTTTAAATTTTTTGCCTGAGGATTTTTTGGATGTACCCAGATGGTATGAGATTCAGCTACCAGTTCAAGTGAGGGCCAGCTTGTGGGTAGGAATTCCAAGGCGGCGATTTAGTGTTTGCTTCTACCCAATGACACATTTTATAATAGGCCATTTTCCTTGCTGTCCTCTGGATTTATTTCTAGTTCACATATACCGGGAAAGTTTAGGCCTGTGAGGTACCTGATTTATTAAGGCATCTCCTGTCAGATTGCTCATCTTGGTCAGGTAGCTCCCAGGATTTATCTCCTTGTAACCTATGAATACAGAAACCCAAATTCACCTCCATGGGCAAATGTCCTCAAAGTGAAAGCCAGAGTCAAAGTTCAGCTTACTTCTTTGGATTCCTGTATTTACTTAGTTTTTGGTCTCTGAGGGGCCTTATTTTCTTGCTTATATGAGATATACTTAAAAATATTTTTCATTATTTTAATTATTTTCAGTGGCATGGTGTCATGGGTCACATTACTGAAAATGGATTTTTTTCCTAGTCCTTGAAAATAATTTATTCCTATAATAAGTTTAGATTGGTATGAAAAAAAGAGAGGTTGCTTTATGAATAATAGATAGCATAAATATAAGACCAGAGACTAGACATTTATTCATTTATTCACGCTCTTATACATATTTACTGAGAACTCTGTAATGTGAGGTGCTATGTTACACTGCAGAAGCTGCCAGAAAGTATATTGAAAGGTCCTTGGATTTCAAAGATCATTTGATCATTTATAGGTGTAAATAATAAATTCAATAAAGATCATATAAACTAAATGCTGATACCCAACTGGGGAACTAAAACAAATCATTATCTAAAAAGTGATATTTTAGCTTACTTTGTAGGATAGACAGGGGGAGATACCTGGACATTCATTTCAGATAAATGACCAAAGGATGTGAACAAAGGTGTAGAGATAAAAAGTCATGGAGCAGCTGAGATAATTGTATGTTATCTCATAAGTGATTGGATCATAAGCAGTTTTAAGGAAATGGTTAATGACAAGGATTGAAAGTTAGGCTGAGGCCAGAACAAGAAGGGCTATGAATTCTAAGCCCTGTCATTTGATCTTAAACTAGTGGGGGACTGAGAGTCATTAATGTATTAACTTCTCAATTTTATACAGTTTAAAATGTGTCATTTATGCGGGGCTAATAGTAGAATCAAGACTTAGCTAAATTCAGGACTTCTCTGATGGTCCAGTGGATAAGACTCCGTGCTCCCAATGCAGCGGAGCTGGGTCCGACCCCTAGGCAGGGAGCTGGATCCAATGTGCCACAACAAAGATTTCACATACTGCATAAAGATTGAAGATCCCATGTGCCACAGCTAGACCTGGCCCTGTCAAATAAATAAAGTATCTAAAAACAAAGAATTAGCTAAACTCTAGCAATTGTAAACAGGGGTTTAAACTAGAGTGAGATGAAGAATGGGGGTGTGAAACAAGTAAAAATGTTGGTGTTTATTCAGGGTGTCTGATATGAATAATCTTGATTTCTGACAATGGCTTAATGTGGTTTATATAATTACTTTCTTCCATTGCTTAGAAAAAAAAAATTTATTTTCTGAATAGGTTTGAAACCACATCTTGGTTTTTCTTCCATGAGTAACATTCGTCTGACTTGTAACACTGAGGACACGATATTTAGAAACAAATGTTCCCCCTCATTTTGAAGAGGAAGAACTGAGCTAGTTCCTGCTCACTTTTGCTTATTTTATCTTACTTTTTAGGTTATGATGTTAGTTTAACAGAGCATCTCTATCAATTTCTCAGGCCACTCCATTTTATTAATAAGGAAAAGAATCATTAACTGTCAATCAGGATTTGTAGTATCAAAATTCAAGGTCTACTTTATAAATGCTAAGGATCAGAAAATTATCAAAGGAACACTAATAGGCATACTGCAAATGGCTAATGTAATTTTAATTTCTGAACCGAGACAAAAAGTGAAAATATATGTCTTTCTTCACTGTAGTACCAAAACCTCATTAGGATTTGGCCAGCATGTGGGGAAGTGTCACAGCTGAGGCTTTCTCAGGCAAAATACATTAACATTACAAATGAAACTTGGTCTGAATCTATCTCAAGGAGCATTTCATCTCAGAGGTATAGTAAGAATTACATTAGCAGTGTAGTTATTAAGCTCTGTTGAATAATTCTGTGTTTTAAAAAAAGAAAGTGACCTTTTGTATCTCTCAAAGGGATAATAGCTCTACAGATACATTTAAAATAAAGCTAATTGGGACAGGACAAAAGGTTTACAAGATTATGTGAAGAAATTTGGTAATCAGTTGAAAAATGCAAAGTATCTTGAACAAAGCATTTCATAATATTAGACAGATGTCTGACCTTTATTATTTCCTAATCAAACATCTTCACCTTCTGTTATAGGTTGTAAATGGGGAATGGAGGACAGGAAAATACTGTTGAAAGTTTTCAGTTTTGCACTGCTTTGAAACATGGGCACAATTTGTACCATAGACTCAAAAACTAGCATAGCTATTGTTTTTCCTCAATTATCTGAGTTACACATTTTCCATGTTTTGACATATTGAAATCTGGGTGTTTTCTAAAAGGCAGTGTCAAAAGAAACATGCTGCAATTCCTATGCTTCTTAGTGGTCATTATCTTTGTGAATAACATTACAGTCATATGTGGTAGCATTCAGATGCCTAAATTAACTTAAGTTTTTTTTTTCTCTATGCATTTGCTTTTATTTTTTTTTCTGGGGGGGATGAACAGGATAGGTTTTATTTATTTATTTTTCCAATTATTTTTATTAGTTGGAGGCTAATTACTTTACTATATTGTAGTGGTTTTTGCTTACATTGACATGAATTGGCCATGGATTTACATGTGTTCCCCATTCCAAACCCCCCTCCCGCCTCCCTCCCCATCCCATCCCCCTGGGTCATCCCAGTGCACCAGCCCCGAGCATTTGTCTCATGCTTCCAACCTGGCCTGGTGATCTGTTTCACACTTGATAATATGCATGTTTCAATGCTGTTCTCTCAGATCATCCCACCCTCGCCTTCTCCCATAGAGTCCAAAAGTCTGTTCTGTACATCTGTGTCTCTTTTTCTGTCTTGCATATAGTGTTATCGTTACCATCTTTCTAAATTCCATATATATGCATTAGTATATTGTATTGGTCTTTATCTTTCTGGCTTACTTCACTCTGTATAATGGGCTCCAGTTTTATCCATCTCATTAGAACTGATTCAAATGTATTCTTTTTAACAGCTGAGTAATATTCCATTGTATATATGTACCACAGCTTTCTTATCCATTCATCTGCTGATGGGCATCGAGGTTGCTTCTATGTCCTGGCTATTATAAACAGTGCTGTGATGAACATTGGGGTGCACGTGTCTCTTTCAGATCTGGTTTTCTCGGTGTGTATGCCCAGGAGTAGCATTGCTGGGTCATATGGCAGTTCTATTTCCAGTTTTTTAAGGAATCTCCACACTGTTCTCCATAGTGGCTGTGCTAGTTTGCATTCCCACCAACAGTGTAAGGGGGTTCCCTTTTCTCCACACCCTCTCCAGCATTTATTGCTTGTAGACTTTTGGATAGCAGCCATCCTGACTGGCGTGTAATGGTACCTCATTGAGGTTTTGATTTGCATTTCTCTGATAATGAGTGATGTTGAGCATCTTTTCATGTGTTTGTTAGCCATCTGTATGTCTTCTTGGGAGAAATGTCTGTTTAGATATTTTTCCCACTTTTTGATTGGGTCATTTATTTTTCTGGAATTGAGCTGGAGGAGTTGCTTGTATATTTTTGAGATTAATCCTTTGTTTCTTCATTTGCTGTCATTTTCTCCCATTCTGAAGGCTGTCTTTTCACCTTGCTTATAGTTTCCTTTGTTTTGCAAAAGCTTTTAAGTTTAATTAGGTCCCATTTGTTTATTTTTGCTTTTATTTCCAGTATTCTGGGAGGTGGGTCATAGAGGATCCTGCTGTGATTTATGTCAGAGAGTGTTTTGCCTATGTTCTCCTCTAGGATTTATAGTTTCTGGTCTTACATTTAGATCTTTAATCCATTTTGAGTTTATTTTTGTGTATGGTGTTAGAAAGTGTTCTAGTTTCATTCTTTTACAAGTAGTTGTCCAGTTTTCCTAGCACCACTTGTTAAAGAAGTTGTCTTTTTTAAATTGTATATTCTTGCCTCCTTTGTTGAAGATAAGATGTCCATAGGTTCGTGGATTTATCTCTGGGCTTTCTATTTTGTTCCATTGATCTATATTTCTGTCTCTGTGCCGGTACCATACTGTCTTGATGACTGTAGCTTTGTAGTTAACTTAAGTTTAAATCTATAATATTGCTTTCAATGTTTTAAATATCATTGTAATACTGAAAAGAAATGTTATTTTTTAAATGAAAACATTTTTTTTTGTTTAAAAATTTTTTATTTTGTACTGTTGCTGCTAAGTTGCTTCAGTCATGTCCAACTCTGTGCGACCCCATAGATGGCAGCCCACCAGGCTCCCCCATGCCTGGGATTCTCCAGGCAAGAACACTGGAGTGGGTTGCCATTTCCTTCTCCATATTTTGTACTGAGGTATAGGCAATTAACAATGTTGAGATGGATTCAGATAAACAATGAAGGGACTCAGCCATATATATACAAGGGAACATTATTTTATACAAAGAAGGACTATTAAATGCCAAGCAGTGAAATCAGAGGTAACAGAAAACTGCCAAATCTACTGAATATATCATGGCATTTCAAAGCCAGGAAAGGTTCTATGACAGATTTGTGGTCTTAAAGGATTATTATTCAGGTGCCAAGCCTCTATTTGTCAAAAGCTTTTCGATGACTTTCAGGAGAAGATAATTTACTTATAGTTGATGGGTAATTCAGTGATGGAAAAAGTAAAACTATCAACCTAGCAAAATAGGAAATACAAAAAAAAAGTTTAAAATTATACTGCCAATCTTAAAGATGCCCAAGAGGTCAAGATCACAAGCATGGATTATAAAAATCAAGTCACAAGAGTCAAAAATCAACTCAGAAGACTAATTGGAACTCAGATATCATTTTAATGATGGAGAAAGTGCTGCCTCTAATTACATGAATAAAAATATAGCATAATGAGCATGAAAGTGACTGCAAATACATTTAATTTACTGTTTTCTTTCTGAAAACATAGCAAACACTTAGAAACACATGTAGATCACTGAGATCCAAGATAGATTTACTATCTCTAAATTATTTCACACTAATATAAGATTCTATTTTGATAGGGTTGTTAAGTTTGAGCTGGGATGACAAATCTGTATTTCAGTAAGACCCAATAAATTGTGTTCTTATGGACAAAATGGAGAAATATGGCCTAGATTACATAGTGTATTAAAGGTTGAATGACTGGCTGATATGGTCTGGTGAGTATGTTGATAGCATCTGGAAAGACGGTTCTAGTGGTTTGTGCGTGACTCTTTCCTATGTCTCCTTTCATGCAGTGTAATTTGTTGGTAAATCGAACACATGGAAACTTTCTTGTAAAACTTGCAGTTATAAAAATGGAGCAGAGATAAAAATACTTTGGAACAAATCAGTATCTCTAAAAAAATTTGACAGAGTCATAGACTGAATCCAGCAAGATTAATTTTTTAAGGGGTAATTAAAAATCCCAAATCTGGATATATAAACTGAACTTGTTCAGATAAGCTAGCTCATTATTTCTAATCATTTTGTTATATCTAAGTTTCAGTTTCCCTATGTGTATAATGGGAATATTAATACTAAGTACTTAACTGTTTGAAGTGAGAACTTAGCACAGTGTTGGCACATACTAAGTATCAATAGGTGCTGCTGCTTTCCCAGAAATCCTGGGACAGACCAAATTCTGCCACTGATAGGGTATTTGACCTTAGGTAAGGTACTTTGGGCTTCCCTGGTGGCTCAGACGGTAAAGAATCCACCTGCAATGTGGGAGACCTGGGTTCTATCCTTGGGCTGGGAAGATCCCCTGGAGAAGGGAATGGTTACCTGCTCCAGTATTCTGGCCTGGAGAATTTCATGGACTGTATAGTCCATGGGTCGCAAAGAGTCAGACACGACTGAGCAACTTTCACTCACTCACTCACATTTAAGTCTTTCCCTGGTAGCTCAGTTGGTAAAGAATCTGCCTGTAGTGCAGGAAACCTGGGTTCAATCCCTGGGTCAGGCAGATCCCCTGGAGAAGGAAATGGCAAACCACTCCAGGATTCTTGCCTGGAAAATCCTATGGATAGAGGAGCCTGGCGGGCTACAGTCCATAGGGTCCCAAAGAGTGGCACAACTGAGTGACTAACACTTTCACTTTCTTTCCAAGGTACTTATTCTTTCTAAACCTCATTTTCCTGATTTGCAAGTGGCATAAAAATAGTGCCTTTCTCACAGGTGGTTGTCAGGAAAATTAAATGAGATGACGCATATGAGGCCGTCTTCAAGGTACTTAGCACATTGTGAGCTCCTGGTGAATATTAGCAATCAGAGTGAACATTGGTGCAACTTTCAGAAAAATCCACCTGGACATGAAGTTGAAAAAACTATAGTCTCTCTAGAATATATGGAATTATACTTCTACTATATTGTATACTAAATCTATGCTACTACTTCAGTTTAAATGTATACTTTCAAGAGGAATATTGGAAAATTGAGGTGAATGTAAAGTTAGATCATGTGAAAAATTGTGGAAGAAATTGGGCCCACTTATTTCGGAGAAAAGAAGGTTATGATAGAAGAAGCTATTGGAAGGGTTGTCACTGAAAGAGGAATGGAGCTGGCCCTGTTTGGGCCTGAGTTAGAACTGTGACTGTGACACAGATGTTTTGCTCCCTGAAGAAAGACTTCCTTACATGACTGCAAAGGTAGTGATTTCTCAGTCACTGAAATTTTTTTTAAAGTCTGAAAAGTCATTTGAGGGAGACTTGCCAAGAGGATTCAGGGATTTGAGATGGGATTTGGCTCAGTGATCTTTAAAGGCCAATCCTTTCCTGAGGTTCAGTTGTTGACTTCTTTACTGTGCTTAACATTTAAAACCTTAAAAAAAAATCTGCATCCACTCACCTAGTCTTTTCTTCCAAATTATTTGACTGAAGTCACTTACATGAAATAAAAATTGCATATCCCTGACCTTTAACGGGCTAGAATTTATTTCCTTCCCTGCTCTTATCTGGGTAAATGGATTTGCAGAATCTGTGCATGCCAATCATACTTGTGTTTCTTTTGGAATAGGGAAGTGGATAAAATGATAAAGGAATTGTCAGGTCATAGGATTTTTGATGGCTCAGCTTTAGTTGCTAGTAATGCTCCTGTCCCACCTAATATATTAGCTAATGGGCATGCAAATATTTAGTATATGGTTCACAGACAAGCTGGTTATTGCAGAGGGCAGAGGATTCTTGGAACAATGTATGTACAGAAAAAAATTGTATTGACATTTATCTAGCTCAGCATAATATTCTGCTTCCAAGTGGTTTAACTTTTCTTTGATTTTTAGTTCATGCCTCCTGGCCTTAGAATTATGTGCTGAAAAACTCAGGGACCAATCCTCTGCTTTTACATTGATTAACAAATAAATCATGAGTGGCTCTGAAGGACAACGAAGGGAACTCCTCCAGTGGGTACAATCCTTATGGTGAACTTTACCAGGAAGGTGCCATGATGTCAGCTCTACACCAGCTCCCAGGTAATAGCTAAAAGTTTGGCGATGTAGTGAAGGAATCTGGAAAGAATAGGATTGGAGGTTTGCTGATAAGGAGTATTGGAGAAGAATTATGTGATTGTATCTCTTGAAATGGGCCTAGCCTGTGGGAATATTAATATACCATGTGAATTTTCACCACATGCTCAATGACCAGGTAAACAAGATGACTCACCATTGATGTCAGTCAGCTTCTTTCCCTAGTGACCTTGCTGTGTCAATGAGCTTATAAACAATAGTGCATCATAGCAGTGATGATGATTGGATATGCCTCCATAAAGAAATTGATTGCCCCTTTCTGAGGTTGACCTGGCTCTCCCACTATGGCTAAATGCCAATCAGCCAGCTGTAGAGACCAATAGAAAGCTCTCCATAATGTATAACAATGAGAGGGCAGCCTACCTGCTGGTTGATTATATTGAGTCCTTTCCATTATGGAGTGAACAGTATTCTGGTTCTGGTTTGTTTTCCTGGGCCATTTTGCTGAGTCTGTTGACTTAATGCCTTATTTACATCTTGCCTTATTATACCATGTGTTCTCATAGAATATTGTTTTTAATCAAGAAATTCATTTCACAGCAAAATAATTAAGGCCAGTGCTCTTGGGTTTCACTAGTAATTCCATAAAACCTTCACTCAAAAGCACTCAACTTACAGCATAGCAGAATGATCCAAGGAACCAACTTACTGAATCAGCTGGGAAATAATGCCTTTTGACATTAGGATGGTATCCTTCAGTATAAAATATACAATATTATCTGAACTAGTAACTAATATGTGATGCTGTTTCTCCCCCAACCAGGACATGTTGGTCCAGAAATCAAGGAGTACAATGTGGGTGGTATTTCTCATTACTATACTGAATGACCAAAGCACAAAATTTTCCTTCCCAAATCCAGGTCCTGCTAGCCTGAAGGTCTTAGTATTCAGTGGATAAATATTTCACTGGGGGAGACAATGGAATGAAAATTGGGTTGTTAAGACTGCCATTTGGCTTTTTGGGCTCCTCCTGCCAATGGACCAGGAAGAAAAATGAAGTTTACTAGAGTGGTTAACTATGAGTTTCTAAGATGGAGCTCAGGAATTTCTCTGGAGTACCTCCTAGTATTGTGATATCCAGTGCCAAAAGTTAATGGCAGACCACAGCAACCCCATATAGCAAGTATCACCAAGGTTCAGACCTACTCAGGGATTAGGCTTTTGATCAGCCTATTAACCAAAGAGCCATGACCAGCTGAGGAGCTGTATGAGCATGAATGAAACTTGGAGGAAGAAAGTGACCAATGCTGCAGATAATCTCAGAAGCAATTGCAGAAATGGAAATGATTGTCCCTGCCCACAGTTTCTTCCTTATTCTTCTATGTATATAATCATATGTTAATTTTTTCTTATATTAATATATGTCTGGTTTGGGGAGAAACAGCATCACATATTAGTCATTAGTTCAGATAATACTGTATATTTTATACTGAAGGATACCACCCTAATGTCAAAAGGCATTGTTTCCTAGCTGACTCATTAAATTGGTTCCTTGGACCATTCTGCTATGCTATAAGTCGGGTGCTTTTGAGTGAAGGTTTTGTGGAATTACTAGTGAAACCCAAGAGCACTGGCCTTAATTATTTTACTGTGAAACGAGTTTCTTCATGACCCAGATAACCATGATGGTGTGACCACTCACCTAGAACCAGATATCCTGGAATGTGAAGTCAAGTGGACCTTAAGAAGCATCACTACAAACAAGGCTAGTGGAGGTGATGGAATTCCAGTTGAGCTATTTCAAATCTTAAAAGATAATGCTGTGAAAGTGCTGCACTCAATATGCGAGCAAATTTGGAAAACTCAGCAGTGGCCATAGGATTGGAAAAGGTCAGTTTTCATTCCAATCCCTAAGAAAGGCAATGCCAAAGAATGCTCAAACAACTGCACAATCATACTCATCTCACACTCTCGTAAAGTAGTGCTCAAAATTCTCCAAGCCAGGCTTCAATAGTGCGTAAACTGTGAACTTCCAGATGTTCAAGCTGGATTTAGAAAAGTCAGAGAAACCAGAGATCAAATTGCCAACATCCGTTGGATCATCAAAAAAGCAAGGAAGTTCCAGAAAAACATCTACTTCTGCTTTATTGACTATGTCAAAGCCTTGACTGTGTGGATCACAACGAACTGTGGAAAACTCTTCAAGAGATGGTAATACCAGACCACATGACCTGCCTCCTGAGAAATCTGTATGCAGGTCAAGAAAAAACAGAACTGGACATGGAACAACAGACTGGTTCCAAATTCGGAAAGGAGTATGTCAAGGCTGTATTGTCACCCTGCTTATTTAACTTTTATGCAGAGTACATCATGAGAAATGCTGGACTGGATGAAGCACAAGCTAAGAATGAAGGTTGCCGGGAGAAATATCAATAACCTCAGATAGGCAGATGATACCACCCTTAGGCAGATGACACCACCCTTATGGAAGAAAGTGAAGAAGAACGAAAGAGCCTCTTGATGAAAGTGAAAGAGAAGAGTGAAAAAGTTGGCCTAAAACTCAACATTCAGAAAACTAAGATCGTGACATCTGGTCCCATCACTTCATGGCAAATAGATGGGGGAACAGTGGAAACAGTGACAAACTTTATTTTTTTGGGCTCCAAAATCACTGCACATGGTGACTGCAGCCATGAAATTAAAAGATGCTTGCTCCTTGGAAGACAAGTTATGACCAACCTAGACAGCATATTAAAAAGCAAAGACATTACTCTGCCAACAAAGGTCCATCTAGTGAAAGCTATGGTTTTTCTAGTAGTCATGTATGTATGTGAGAGTTGGACTGTAAAGAAATCTGAGTGCCGAAGAATTGATGCTTTTGAACTGTGGTGTTGGAGAAGACTCTTGAGAGTCCCTTGGACTGCAAGGAGGTCCAACCAATCCATCCTAAAGGAAATCAACCCAGAATATTCATTGGAAGGACGGATACTGAAGCTGAAACTCCAATAGTTTGGCCACCTTATGCGAAGAACTGATTCATTAGAAAAGACCCTGATGCTGGGAAAGATTGAAGGTGGGAGGAGTAGGGGACGACAGAGGATGAGATGGTTGGATGGCATCACCGACTCAATGGACATGAGTCTGAGTAAACTCTGGGAGTTGGTGATGGACAGGGAGGCCTGGTGTGCTGCAGTTCATGGCATTGCAACCAGTTGGATACTACTGAGTGACTGAACTGAACTGAATTGATTGATCAGATAATCAGTAATCAACTGAATAACCTGCAGTTAAATTCTAAAATAAATAAGTACAAAGGAACCACAAATTTTTCTCAGAATTTTCGTTTCTCTACCAGTCTGCCTGCTGGTCTTAACTATTTAAGGTCAACATGTTTTATCTAGGTGAAAATCCTATGAGAAAATAATTTATTGAAAGTGGTAAATTGTCCCATTTAGGAAAATTTGTAATTGTCATGTAAGCTAAGGTAACTGGGATGACTTTTATTTTTTACAAGGAAAGAAATTGTTTTCAATCCATTAACCATGTTGTTAGGTCCCACTTAGGTAACAAAAATAATAATGTAATTTGACTTAAATTCTGAATGGATTAAATATTAAAAACATATAAGGAAAGTAATAACAAAATAAGAAAATAAAGGCATCTATTTGATCTTGCAGAGGTACAGTACCTCTGAGCATAAAACAAAGGAAGAACTCACAAAAGGAAATGTGGCAATATTTGAGTACATAAAAATGACAGTCTTCTGCAGAAAAGGTCACCAGAAACAAAATTAAAAAGAAGACCACAGGTGACAGGAGGGCTAAGGTACAATATATCTCAATGAATTATGCTCGTTATGGAAACTAAGAGCATCAAGAGGGGGGAATAAAGAAGGAATTCATAGGGCCTGGACTCCATCTCAGGCCTGTCTGTGCTGATTGTACTCGGCCACCTCTCCAGTGGACTTTGAACTCTTTGCTTAGTGCCTGTGGGAACAACAATGGAAGGATAAGATCCCCTCCGGACAGGGGAACCTTGAAGATCATATCCAGGTTACTCATCACCTAAGAGAAAACAGACACTAATCACCCCTGCCTCCAGACACTATCTATCAGAATGTAAGCACAGGCTTATCGGTTATTAACTATTTGGAATGTAACTGCGGGCTTGTTGATTACTGACTGTTTGAACACATAACACGTGAATGATGGGGTTGTTGTAGTTGTATTTACCCTTCCTTTGTTCATGTAAGTCTCAAGGGAATTGGGGTAGTGGGTTTGGATACCTACACATCGTACACATGGGGTATAAAAGATTTTCACAAATGCTGGTCGGGGTCCTTGGCTAAGAGGAGACTCTGCCTTGGGCCCGCCGGTGTAATAAACTGCACTCCACTATCAAAAAAAAAAAAAAGACTACAAACCGAGAGGAGCATTTGTGACATACGTGGTAAGCAAAGGTATAATATATAAAACTTACAAAGACTGCCTACAAATCAATAAAAAAGATTGAACTTAAATAGAAAAATGGTCAAAGAGTGTCAGTGAAAAATTCAGACACCAATAAGAGAAGGAACTATATAGCTAGTAAATATATATGAAAAATTATTCAGTGTTATTGAAAGAAGCTCTTTTGCCCCTTTTCTGCTTGCTCATTCCTGTTCCTCTCTAACCCTAAAAGAGTCTAATCATAGAAATGAGATTACTAGACAATTTAACTTTACTCCTGACTTATATTCTACTGAATGCACACCATGCTATGCCTAACCTGTGAATTCTTTCCCTAGATTAAAAGAAGAATGAATAATTAAATAGTTAAGCATGACCAGCTCTGTACCCCCAGCAGCCCCCTTTGCAATCCTGCAGGCAGATGACACGGGCAAGATGACATCTGAAGAAAAGATAAAGAGGAGTCAGCCGATCTGTGCACAGTGAAGAATGATGCAGAATCTAAGCTTGTACCTTGGTAATTCACTGATGTTCTTTCCCCCCTTTCCCTTCAAAAACTCTCATGGCCAAGCAGAATCTGGGGAGTTGGTTCTGGCACATGAGTCCTTCTTCTCTTCAGATTGCCAGCCTTCTGATTAAAGCAAACTTTTCTTTCTACCAACACTTGGCTCTCCATTATTGGCTTTTGAGTGGTGAGCAGCTGAACATGAGTTTGGTAACATTACTAAATAAAAAAATGCTGTACATTTAAAAAATATTAACACAGTGGCATTTTTCTCTTCTACAAAAATGGCAGATATATGAAGTATTATAATTTAGAAAGTTATGAAATAAGTACTCATAAACTGCTGATAGCAACTGATAAAAAAATTTTTAAGGAATTTGTGCACTATTCATCAAAACCTTTAAAAATGCACATGCTATGTAATCCAATGATTTCAATTTTAGAAAAGCATCATAGAAAATTAAAAGGAGATGTATATTCATTCTAAAATTACTGTTGTTGTTTAGTCACTAAGTTGTGTCTGACTCTTTGTGACACCATGGGCTGGAGCATGTCAGGCTTCCCTGTCCTTTACTATCTCCTAGCGTGTTCTCAAACTCATGTCCATTGAGTTGGTGATGTTATCCAATCATCTCATCCTCCGTCGCCCCCTTCTGCTCCTGCCCCCAATCTTTCCCAGCATCAGGGTCTTTTTCAATGAGTTGGCTCTTTGCATCAGGTGGCCAACGTATTTGAGCTTCAGCTTTAGCATCAGTCCTACTAGTGAATATACAGGGTTGAATTATTAATAACATTGAATACTTGAGAAACAGTGCCTAATATCCAAAAGTAAATTACATATAATCCAAACAGTAGAATACATTATATATTATATGGTTACTTAAGTTGTGCTGTCAGAGACTTTAATGACATGAGAAAATATTAATACTAAGGAAAAAATAAAAGCAGGTTACAAATTATATCCCAGTTTTGCAGCACATGCACAATTATATGCCAAGAAGGCAATACCTCAACATGCTAATACCACTAATAGTGTTATCTCTGGGTGGTGGGTTCCCTAGTAATTTTATGTTCTTCCCGATAGTCTTCAATATTTTCCAAAATGTTAACAGTAAACATGCTTTATTGTTATTATCAGAACACATGAAACAGGAGAGAGAGAAGGAGAGAGAGAGAGAAAGGGACTTGCACATTTTATGTGGAAATGTTTATTAAAGGGACATTAGGATAGTGCCACAGGCAATTCAAGTCAACTTACATTAGGTCTGCCAGGTAGATTTCTCTAGGTGCTCAATTAAAAGAAATTTGGGTGCTCCTTTTGAAGAACAGGATAACTCATCCATTCATAGAATTTTAGAGGAAGGGATCCCCAACACTGAGGAAACTGTAATGTTCATCTTGCTCACCTCTTGGTGTCTACCACCCAACTCAACATGTTTTTGAATGAAAGAAAAAGACCATCCCAGTTATCGTACAGATGGAAAACCTGCTTCTTCCAGGAACTAAAGGGCTTACTTGTCCAAGGTTGCACAGTTATCCCTATTAAGTAACACCAGCAGCATCGATGATCCATCACTACCACTTTCAACGCGAACCACATCTACTCCTTGTCAGGCACTCTCGGGTGCTTTACAGTGTATCAACTGATTTAACCCTCATAACAACCTATGGGTTAGGAATTGTCATCATTCTCATCAAGTAGTGAAAATACTGAGTCACAACCTGCATCTAAATTTCACTCCCCCTTCCTTCCCCGCCATTTGATGCACATCCAAATCACCCCCAAATTCGATCTGACGCCAGCTAGTCGGATTCTTACGAAAGGATGCTCCTGGGGCTCATCTGGGTGTGTTTGTGCGTGACGCGGGAAGTAGGAAGCATTTAAAGACCGGCCGCCGGAAAACAATGTCCTGAGGTCCTGGATTTTACTCTGTCTCCCCCCGAGCGCCCCTCCTGGTGGGCCAAGGGGACCGGGGACGGGAGGCACCCCGGCCTCTCTCCCCCTCTACAGTGTAACGGAGCTCCAGCCCCCGGCGACCACACTGCACGCCAGGACCGGAGGGGCTGGGCCGCAGACCCCGCCTGCCGCACCTGCTCCCGGGCTCCCGCGTCCCCGCCCCGCGTCCCGCCCCCCGCGCCGCGCCCGCGCCCCGCGGTCCCTCCCTCCGGCGTGACGGGAGCACGGGCGCCGGCCGCCGGGGCCGCGAGCGCAGCGGAGCTGTCAGCTGTGAGCTGAGCGCGCAGCCCTAGCGGCCCGGGAGCAGAGCGCGCCCCACCCCGGGAGGCTGCTTTCCAGCCGGCCGGCGGGCCGACCGCAGCGGGAAGGAGATGCTGTTCCTCCGCCCGGGGCCGGCGCGGGGGAGGGGCCGGGGGCGGCCGGCCAGGGCTCCCCGCCGCGGACTCTCGCCGCCCTGGAGCCCCGCCTGGATCTGCTGCTGGGCACTCGCCGGCTGCCAGGCGGCCTGGGCTGGGGACTTGCCCTCCACCTCCGGCCGCCCGCTTCCTCCCTGCCTGGAGGTGAGCCGCACCTGCTCTGAAACCTGGAGTTTGCGGGGGGTGGGGGTGGGGGAGAGGGGGGACGGGAAGTGAGGGATGAGGGTCGTGCCCATTTATTGCTCTCTCCTGTCACCTCTTTCCTTCCTGGGAAAACCGGGCTTTTCGTTTGTTTCCAGGGATGAAGTTGCCCGCCCCGAGAAGCTGGCCGAGAGAGGATGTGTGGCTTTGCTGGCTTTGGGGGGATGCTTTCCGCGCTCCTGTGTTTTGAGGGCTCTGAAGGACTTTGCGGCGCTTTCCTGGAGTGCCAGGCTTGAGGACCTGGGGCCGAGGGGAGTTTTCACCAAGGGCAGGGGACTGGGGAAGCCCTGCCAGTGGGGTTTGGAGAGCCGGCACTGCCGCGAGGCTTCCAGCTCCCCCTTCGCCACTCCCCAGTGTCTACAAACCCCTTCCCTTGCACTCAGCGTCCTGATAAGGCCCCGGGGGGACTTGCTAAGCCAGTGTGTGGTGTCGCTTGGCATCCTTCTGGCAAAACATGGATGTGAATTAGGAAGAAAAAGAATGTGTACTTAGGGAAGAGGTGGGTTGGTGATCTAGAAAATTAGAAAAAGAGAGTTTATGTGCTCCTTTTGGGGATGTTCATCAGCTGGCTGAAGTACTACTACTGTGTATTTTGAAGTTTGAGATTATCGTTGATATACAACCGAGAAAAATAAATAGGCGTGATGAGATTTTTTCCCCCTGCTTTTGGGAGAACTGTACTTAATAATGCCAAAAATGTACAGGGGATGTCATTGGTAGCTGTACTGGGTGTTTATCTTCTCCTTTAGTGTTCCAGAAAGTGCATCCTCTTAATGAAAATCAATGAGGGGAAGGAAGTAACATTTCTGACCTACTTTGAGTGATTATGTTGAGGAGGATGTGAGGAGTGAATACTGTTTTAGGAAGATTGCTAGGAATCAGGGTGATGGGCCATTTTACTTTAATGTAACAAAAATGGGTTAGCTATTATCCCCTCTGGGAAGCAAGACCAGACCTTGTTCCTTTGTGTCACTTTTGAATTTTACCCAGACTCGAATTATAGAATATCTGTGTTCTAGACCTCATCCATCATCCGTATATTTCACCTTCCTCTCCCACAGTCTCAGTCCTAGGACAGACTGAAATGAAAGAGATTCAGATCAAAGGCATGTATACCAGCACACAGTAGTGTTATAATTGGGGAAATCAGGGCAAGAGCTCAGCGAACAGCTGTGTTTAATTTCAGAGCTTATTAGGATAATTAGTTGTTTAATCTGTGTTCTGTCACCTGGGAATAGTCCATTCTTCCAGGCTTCCAGAGAAAGCCCACTTCTTGGTCATCTTCAGATTGAGTAGTTGCAACAGGACAAACTTAAAACCTTGCCTCCAGCCCCTAGTCCCAATTATGCAAAACCTTTTTTTTTTTTTTCCTGGAGTGAAAAGTCAGATTCTTGTAAAATTAATTCTTAGTGATGGAGGCTTTACTTGAAACAGGTGAAAGTGAGGGCTAGTGAAGGGGTGGTGGCCACTAGAGCTAGACCTATCCTTTAGGTGAGCACATGTTCTACCCATGCAGACCCAGACAGAATGGAGTTTGCACCCTGAGACAGATAGAGTGAAACCAGAGGCAGGGGGTTAACTGAAGGTTCCAGAAGGCTGTGTTCAGTTAATTATAGTGAGTTTACAAGTTTCAGTTGACTCAGTTCCTTGATGTTTCAAGTTCGAATTGATGGGAATAAATAAAATTATAGGAGGATGCTCCTGAACGTGCCTGTGGCTTGTGTTTTTAGAAGTGGTGATGCGCAGATCCAGTTATGTTATGATGACTGACGAACAGTTGGTAGATGTTTAACTGGGAGTTAGGGGTTCCTTTGGCGGGGCCAGGGGGCTGAATCTGCTCTTTAGCCGCTGGTCTAACCCACTGAGCTAATTTATAGAATTGATTATTGTTTCTCTCTAACTTTGTTTTTAAGAGGGATGTGAGAATGGAGGAGTTTTTTAGGCTCTGAGGGTAAGAGTTGGCTGGTGCTTATGTGTGGGGAGGGGCTTCCTGTGAGATTCAGCTATGGAAATGTGGGCCAAACTCTTGTGAGTAAAGATGTAACACCAAAAGGTAACTATTTTGTGTCCACTCCTGCCTGTTGATCCCTTTCCACTCTTCATTAACAGAAAAGGAATTCCCCAAAACATAAAGGGTAGCACCACTGGTGGGGAGGACAGTAGAGCAGTAAAAGTGAGGGAGGGGTATGAGGCTGGAAACTAAAGCCAGCTCTTAATGACAAGAAGAGGATGTCGAAGGGAAAATCTGCAGGTAATTCTAAACCTCATGGCCGCCAGTACTTTCAGCTTCATCCTCATTTATCAGTATTTTTATAAAAAGTCATCATGTTTAACTAAATCACATAGATTCTCATTTTCCTTGCCTAGTTTTGGCAGAAAGCGGCAAAAGGAAAAACAGAGAAAGCTGGCCTGGGAGGAATCTTTTTATGATCCCCCGAGTTCACAAGAGAGTGGCTGGGATGTGTGGAAAGTTTCACTTAAGATTCTTCGCTGAGGATTGGACTCTGGGGTGAAACTCATGTAATACAGCCTCCTTTGTCAAAGTCATTGATTATGGAGCAGAGAAGGGGAGAAAAGTGACTACTTTGGAATGCTCAGCTGGGGATCCAGAGAGTAGGGTGGATGCACAAGCGCAGACAGAAAGAGAAGACAGTGATAGTACAGTCAGAGTGCCAGCAGTTGACACCAGTAGGATGTGACTTTAATAAATGGCATTTAAATTAAAAAAACAAAAACAGTGAGGACTAAACATCAGAAAGTATAGAATTAATTTTCTTCAAACTATTTATGGGGGAACTTAAAAGGATAAATATCTTCTAGGTTTCTGGGTATCTGCTTTACACTTGTAGAATGATAGTGATAGAAAGAGATCTGCCTATCTCAATTGTGAGCATGAATATGAGTTAAAAGTGAGTATGAGTTAAAGGAAACTTTATAAATATATGAAAGTTGATGACTGCTAGCTTAGTAGACCTTTATCCTGATGTTTCAGGAATGGTCTACAGAGAAACTTCAGAGGTTCAAAGAAATAGGCTTATCCAAGAATTGAATACAATGGAATTTTTGACTCATTAATGGGACTACCAGAGGAGCAAAAAGATAAAAGCCAACAGATGATTCAGAGTTGGAGCGAGGTATTAGAAGATAGAGTGCATGAGAGAGAAGTGCCTAAAAAGAACAGAACTAAGTGAATTATGTATGTATTATTTAAATTTGGAAAATTAAATCACAAACTTGCTTGACTCTTACTTCACTGTTCTATAGTCCTACATAATATGATTTTTCTGGTTTCTCTGAATCTTGATTGAATCATGACGTTTTGGCCAGTGGTTTTTATTCCACCATTACTGAGTTTAAACAGTTTGCTCAGTTTGAGTTTAAACATTACTGAGTTTAAACAGGCAAAATGTCAGCTGATGTGAAATTCCAAATTGAAAAAGTAAAATTTGATTGGGTAAGGATGAGTCAGATATGGAAACTAACAATTGCGATGAAGTGATTTGTTGCCATGAATGAAGAAAGGGGCCGTAAATCTAGTGGGAAGGATCAAAAAAGGCCCTGCAGAAGAGGTGAGTGAGTTCGGAAAGATGAGTAGGAATTTGCCAAGCAAACAAGGGTCAGATGTGAGGTTGGGCTAGTTTGGGGGAAGACATTTTTGATGTAGAGCGCAGATTGAAAATGGCAGCAGCTCAGAACAGTTCCTCTGTAATTGGATATAACTAGAGTGCTGCATGCTATGAGGAGCCTGATGAGAGATGAGCCTGAGAGGCAGGCAGAAGCTGATCACAGAGGACCTTCCATCCTGCTAAGAAGCTGCTCTTCATTTGGTAGGTGATGGGAAGTCATAGAAAGATTTAAAAATCACGGGTAATAAAATATAGTTTGGAAACAGTATGGAGGTCACATAGGAGTGGGAAATAGAAAGAGGTGAGGCCTGCCAGGAGCAGTTGTAAGTGTCCAGGTAAAGGATGACAGAACCTCAGTTGAGGAGTAGTTGTGAAGATGGAAAGAGGGAGGATGTTAGAAGGTGGAATTAACAGTGGGTAGATGTGGAGGGTGAGGGAATGGAAGGTTCTGCCTTGTCTAGAGGTCCAGCCTCCATGAGGAGGAGTATGAGGAAGAGGAGATAAGGAGCTTGGTTCTGGAGAGCTGACTTTTCAAGGGTTCATTAGGCAGTTAGGTGGCAGGCCCTTTGGCTCAGGGCCGTGGTCTAGGCTGGAGTGGAGACATTGAACTCACTTGAATGAAAGGCATGGTTGACACTGCTGGATTGGATGAGATAATTCAGGGAGTGAGCACAAAAGGTGAAAGATGGAACTTGGGTTTTACTGATGTTAAAGGGGGCAGAAACTGAGAAGTACACAGAGGAGACAGATAAGGAATGGCGGGTTTCTGGGGAACACAATAGTGCAGAGTTATGGGGCAAAGGGGACGTGCCTTTGATGAAGAAGGGCGTTGGTTGTAGTGTCAGTGGTCCAGAGAAATTCAAATAATATGAGACCCGAAAAGAGAAGTTTGAATTTGACAGTTAGCTCACTGGTGCTCTTGCCCGAGTGGTTCCGGGTGGTGGTGGGATGGTACTGACTGGCAGGTGAGGTAGTAGTGATGGCATGTATGCATGCCAAGTTGCTTCTGTTCTGTCTGACTCTCTAGGGACTATAGTCCACCAGGCTCCTCTGTCCATGGGATTCTCTAGGCAGGAATACTGGAGTGGGTTGCCGTGCCCTCCTCCAGAGGGTCTTCCTGACCCAGGGATCAAACCTGCATTTCTGACGATTACTTTCATTGGCAGGGGGCTTCTTTCCCACTGACACCACCTGGGAAGCCCAATAGCGATGGAGTAGAATTTTATTATTATATTATTCCAAGCTTTGCTAAGAAATTGGGTCATCCATGTCAGAAGTCAGAAGACATGTAAATGGTCCTATTTTCTGTTTGAGACTTTGATGGCAATAGTTGAGAAATAACCTTTAACCTTTATGTAGGAAGTCTCTGAAGGTCATGGGCTGTGGGTTAAGGGCTTAGGGAGTCTAAAGCCACACTGTCACTGAAGAAGTTAGAATTTGGTTTCTGTTTTCAAGCAGTTAACATAATTAATCTTGCCTGTTATGCTTGTGAAGGTGAATTTTCCATTTCAAGTTTTTATGCTCAGAACCATTTCTCATGTTTTAGGCAAATGCAAGCAAGTATTCACACCATCAATATTTACAATGTAAAACCAAGAGTTGACAGATCTGTGAAGTGTCATATTTTAGCACAAGGGATAGAAATAGCAGAGCATAGTATAGAGTGGCACATTTTCCTATCAGAGTGTATTCTTCAGCAGTGCCTTGGATCCTAGAATAATTCTTGCTTGTTGGAAAAAAAGTTAAATTTTGGTGATCGTCTCCTTCCCCCTGAAGAAAGTGTTAGTAGCTCAGTTGTGTCTGACTCTTTTCAACCCCATGAGCTGTAGCCCACCAGGCTCCTCTGTCCATGGGATTCTTCAGACAAGAATACTGGAGTGGGTTGCCATTTCCTTCTCCAGGTGATCTTCTCAACCCAGGGATCTAACCTGGGTCTTGTGTATTGCAGATTCTTTATCATCTGAGCCATTGGGGAAGCCCCCCTGAAGAAACCAAGGATAATTCTTATCCCCTTTTACCTTTCTTAATTGAAGTTATATGTAATATTTCAACATTAAACACATTTATTATGTATTCATGTACCAGGTACTGGCAGTAAAATGTTGAATGAAATGTGTGGTCTTCTCCATGTTGAGCTTTATAATCTCATGTGGGCAGACTCAAAGTGACACCATTTATCAGGTAATTACATTTGTCATAAGTTGTGATGGGAACTGTGTGCAGTGGGTGTACATAGCCTTTTTAGTTGGTTGGGGTGGGAGGGATTCCCCACAGAAGAGATTTCTAAGCTGAGACCCACAGCGTGAGCACGAGGCTGTGGGTGGTGATGATAGAGCGTCTCATCCAGAGGAAACCTTTTACTTCTGGGTCAGTTCCTATGACCTGCTTCCCAGGTGGCCCAGGTGGTGAGGAATTCACCTGCCAAGCAGGAGACGCAGGTTGGATCCCTGGGTCACAAATATCCCCTGGAGAAGGAAATGGCAAACACCTCCAGTAGTCTTGCCTGGGAAATTCCAGGGATTTAGGAGTCTGGCGGACTGCAGTCCATGGGATCTCAAGAGTCAGACTCGACTTAGCGACTAAACCACCACCATGTCTAACCCTTCCTAGAGTACTAAACACAGACAGACTTTTCACTGTTCCAGCCTGTTGCTTGCTCTGGGGCATCCATACTCTGTTCTACAAAGTCTTCACACACAGACCTCTCCTGCAAGGCTGGGTGAGTTGTACCCAAACGTGGCCATGTAAGAGTGGGAGTCCATGCAGTGTTCAGGGTGCCCAGCCAGCTGCCCTGGTGCAGGTCTACATCCATCTAGAGGAAAGAGAGCCTTTGTCTGAGTCATATGCCCATAGCAGATTCCATTTTCTGAGTCACTCAGAGGTGCTGTATGCCTTACCCGAGGCTCTGAACACCTGCCCCTCCAACCCACCCAACATGAGATAGACTCATTAGGGCAGGCATTTCATCCTATTCAGCAAATGGTGATTAACTGTTTTCTTGTTTAAGGCACTTTAGGGGTTTTAGAAATGAGTAAGGCACAGGTCCTCTTCTCTGGGGGCACTAATCACTGCCTTGAAAATTTCATAGAGTGAGTGACTTCCACTCTTTTCAGCTATAAAAAGGAATTGATCTTTATAACGCATTTAATCCTAATTGACACCTTCTCTTAATTGTACCAGATTTAAGACTCTGAAACAAAAGCCCAGGGATCAGAATATATTGAAGTTTATTCTCAAGTCAATTTATAGCTCTGGAATTCAGGATGTTATTTAACCTGTTTAAAGCTTCACTTTTATGAGGTTCTTTTGCTTTAGTCCCTGGCTCTCAAAATGTGATCCTAACACTAGGACTGTCAACATTCCCCAGGCACTTGTTAGAAATGCAGGTTATTGGATCTTGTACACACCCTCCTGAATCAGAAACTCCTGAGTTTGAGGCCCAGCAATCTGTCACAACCAGCCCTCTGCAGGATTATGAGGCAGGCTAAAAGGTGGAGACCACTGCCCTAGGTATAAAGTGAGGGATACAGTTTAATTGTCTGAAACTCAGGGACCTGTTTTGTTGTTAGAATTTCTTCAACTGTAACTCTTGCTAACTTCCTGCTTCTGCAGGGCATCTTTGTTATTGTTGTTTAGTTGCTAAGTTGTGCCTACTCTCTGCAACCCCATGAACTGTAGCACACCAGACTCCTCAAGTCTTTGGGATTTCTCAGGCAAGAATACTGGAGTAGGTAACCACTTTGTTTTCCAGGGGATCTTCCTGATCAGGGATCAAACTTGTGTCTCCTGCATTGGCAGGCAGATTCTTTACCACCGAATCACCAGGGAGACCCACTTAGGGATATCTAGTATTAATGTTTTAGCACACTTCCTACCTATATATTTTCTTTTCCTTTTTAGCTATAAGTGAGTGCATAGTTTATGTAGATGTTGTATCTTTCTCTCTCTTATTTAAGCATTTCTCAATGATATTAATGTTTCTTTATAAGTATTTTTTGTAATATTTATAAATTATTTTAATATATGATATATTACAAAATATAGCATCATTTAAGTATCTGCCATTGTTTACTTATGAGCCTTTTACTTCAACCTTTCATTGAAAATGCTGTTTCCTAGGTCAACAATGACTTCTTCTTTGCTATAATAAGTTTGTCAGTCATTCCTCAGTTTTCCCTGCCTTATTATATCACTGGACCAAGCTGACTGCTCCATCACCTCTGAAACATCTACTTGGCTTCAGGCATCCAGCGCTCTCCTGGTTTTTTTCTTATTCCACTGCAACCCTTCTCAGTCTTTGCCAGTTCTTCCTCATGTCCCTGATTTCTTTACATTGGGACTTTCCTGCTTCACTCCTTAACCCCCTTATCTTTTCTGTCACCCTCCCTCCTCACCGTCTTGGTGATGTCATATAGTTTTTTGGTTTTAAATGCTATATGCCTGCGGACCTCTCTCAATTCCCATCTCCTGCATGGACCATCTTGTCGCTTCGTGCCAAACACAGCCTGGATGCCTCTGCTTGGGTAAGTGCCTCAAACCTGACATGTCTGAAACTGAGCCCCTGTTCTTGCCTGCTCTAGCTCCTGCGTGGTCTTCCCCAGTTTTTTGATTGGCAAGTCCTCCCTTTCAGTGACTCAGGCCTCAACGTCTGGAGTCTCCCCTGACTTCTTGTCTTACATCCAATCCGTTAGCAAACTCTCTGGTCTCTGCTTCCGAAGAACCAGAGTCAGAGCTTCTCCCCGCTTGGCCTGCTGGACCTCGCCACCAGAGGACCTCGCCTGGATGATGGCTGTTGTTTCCCATCTTGATCTCCAGTTTGATCTCAGCAGAGCAAAGAGATCCCATTGAAACATAAGTGTTATCTTTTGCTCAGAGCTCTTCTAAGGCCTCGTCCAGAATCAGAGATCTGATGGTGGCTTGCAGGGCCCAACATGATCCAGCCTCCGTTAAGCTGCTCATGTCATTTTACTATCCCCCCCATTCTTCATTCTACGTCAGCCTCCCTGTTCTCTTTGCTTTCTACAGACGTGTTGTGGAAACTTTTCTCAGGGCTTCTGCCCTGGTTCTTCCTTTGTTTGCAGCTCCCTTCTCAGATATCTGCTTGTCTTTCTCCCTCATGCCCTTTAGGTTTCTACTTAGTTGGCATCTTCTCAGTCAGGCTTTCCCTGGTCACCTACTTAAAATTGCAGCCATCTCTCTATCCCCATTTCATGCTTTTATTTTTCTCCGTATCACTTTTCAGCATCCATCATAATGTATATTTTAATTATTTAGTGTTTATGAGCCCACTCTCAGTAACTGTAAGTTCCATAAAGACAAGGCAATCCCTTCCTCCATCCCTTTCTTCCTACTTCTTTTCAAAGATAAGCTACTGCACTCCAGTATTCTTGCCTGGAGAATTCTGTGGATAGAGGAGCCTGGCATGCTACAGTCCATAGAGTTGCAAAGAGTTAGACACGAATTAGTAACTGGACACACACACTGTATCCTTAGCACCTCACACGGTGCCTGGCACTGTGTCAAACAAATGAGTCAATTTAATTTTGATTGCTTTTAATTCTTTGTAGTATAAAAATACATAAACAACAATATAAGGAACAACACAAACCCTTGAATTCCTGAATATTGAAGATATTATAAAATTGCCTCAGAAATCTTAGGTTGAAGGATATGAACTATACTATACTAAACAACAGTGAAAAGTGTTATTGATTTATTTATTATTTTTTAATTGAAGTATAGTTGATTTACAGTGTCATGTTAGTTTCAGGTGTATAGCACAATGATTCAGTTATATATTGATATATTCTTTTCAGATTCTTTTCCCTTATAAGTTGTTACAAAATATTGAGTATAGTTCCCTGTGCTATAAGTTGGTCTTTGTTGGTTATCTGTTTTATTATAGTAGCGTGTGGGCTTCCCTCGTGGCTCAGGTGGTAAGTAATCCGCCTGCAATGCAGGAGACTTGGGTTCGATCCCTGAGTTAGGAGGATCCCCTGGAGGATGACATGGCAACCCACTCCAATATCCTTGCCTGGAGAATCCCCACGGACAGAGAAGCCTGGCGCGCTACTGTCCATGGGGTCACAAAGAGACGGACATGATTGAGCAGCTAAGCACACATAGTAGTGTGTATGTGTTATTCCCAGCTTCCCAATTTATCCTTCCTCTCCCCTTTTACCTTCGGTAGTCATAAGTTTTCTTTGTCTATGAACAATTATTAATATTAATTTGATGGTGGAAAATGCTGTCTCACTGATGTAATTTGCTTTGCTTTAATCACTGTTGATGGTCAGTATTCTTTATGTGACTTAGCTTTTTGTGTTTCACTTTTTGTGGAATTTCTGTTTAGGTGTTTTCACTTACTGTTTTTCTTATGTATATGGTGCTCTTAATATATACTAAGGATACCATATATACAGTACTTTGAAAACACATTTCCTTACATTTTTTTTCCTGTCTACATGCTTTGAGATAATATAAAATCCAGAGAAAGTAATTAATTATTCAGATAATAAGTATGTATATGGAATTACTTCCCTTAACATATAGCATAGGAATAAATTCTAATTAAAAAATCTAATGTTTGACGCATAATACTGTATTAAATTCCTACACTATATGAAGTCTTTCATGTGACTGACTGAGAAAAATCCCAAAACAACTGCAGAGTGACCAAGAATTCTTGAGTTTCGATTGACAGTCTTTATTCTAAGAGTGTGCTTTTGAAATTTCAAGACCACCCTACTTCATTCCCTGTTCTTTTTCCATGGCCATTCATGTGTTTATTTGTTCATGTGACATTTAATGAGTGCAGATGATGTATTTCTCTCATAGGTGAACTAATAATATGGAAATCTGTGATTACAGATGGGTTAAGTGCTGTGATGAAGTTATGCAGAGTTTTATAGAAGCAGAGGTGGGGGACTAAATCACACCAAGGAGTCCTGGTCTCGGAGAAGGTGCTGTCTGAGCTGTTTTGAAAGATGTCTGCAAGTGCTTTATAGCATGCACCGAGGCCAGCTATCTTAGTCAAAGTAAACTGATTGTGTGACTACACAGCGGAGTTAAATCACACGACCACTTCACGGGCTGGAGTAAAGGCACGTGAGTGACAGTGGCAAGAGGGAACTAGATTAGGAGGAAGACTGGGACTGAGGTTTTTGTGAGAAAAACTTTGGGGAATCATTGACATCAGGTTAGACAGATTATTTTGTTTGTGAGTGGAGGAATATAAAAGAGGGTAATATTGGAGGCAGGAAGATCAGTTAGGAGGCTGTTGCCTCTCCCATGAGGAGGAAAAAAAAAAGTCAGAGCTAAGCAAATGATCAAAGGGGGAGGCTAGGAGGTGGATTTGACAGCTGAGTGATCAATTTCAGTCTACCACAACTTCTAAGGGTTTTGCCTTGGCCTACTTGGTAGACACTCTACCTTTCATTGAGATTGAAAATGTAAGAGGTGAATAGGGCTGCTGGGAGAAAGAGGATGAGTTCATTATTGGCATCCTCATGCCCGAGGGACAGCCAAGCAGTGCTGTCCCAGAGACAGCTGAATGTTTGAGAGTACGTCCAAGAGGTGACTTGGGAGCCAGGGGGCGCATAGTAAGAGGTAATTGAAGCCAGTGGTGTTGATGAGGTCACCCGGGCTGTGAGCACCGTGTGTTGAGGAAGGTGCTCGGGGAAACACCAGCATTTAGAGGCAAGCCGAGGAAGAAGCGATTGGGAATGAGGTTGAAAAGGCACAGCTAGGAAAGAGTGATAGCACAGAAGCTGACTGAGGGTCGGAGGGTTAGGTGACCAGTCAGTCTGCAGCGTGATATAGGTGCATGATTCTTGATGTTTGGTTAGACATTTGAAATATCACATCCCTGTGGACAAGATGCAGAAGTATATGCTGAATGATAGTATATCTAGGAAGAGTCTTGGATATGTGAACAAATGTATCCTGAGGTTAATAATTCAAGGACTTAAACTGGAGGAAGGTTTCCAATGCAATACCTTTGGTCTTAGTATCTAGTCTCTATCCTGTTACTGTTCTACTTTGACTGTTGAAACAGTAGTTTGGTTTTGAGAAGGCTTAACCAAAATTTGTAAAGTCAGAAAGCTGAGAAAGATGCCTAATGAGTTGTAAAACAGAATTGGGATTCAGATGATTGCAAAAGGCTAGACTAATGGGCAAGCAAAATTGTTTTAAATGTGGACTGTCCTTTTTGGTTCTGAAATTTAGATATTCAAGTATAAGATGAGGAATTCTTGCTTAAAAGTACTTTTGAAGCTACAAATGTCATGTGGCTGCTAAAAGCAGTGATGGGCAGGTGGAAGGAATCTTTGGTTCTATTAATATGGGCAGACTGCTTGGCTCATAGAAAGTGGAAATTTAACAGGTCAGTAATACAACTTAGGTTTTGCTTAATTTTTTTTTTTTTTTTGGTTGGTTGGCAGGGCGGTGCGGGGGGGTATATTTTTACTTTTAAGGGTGAGTGAGGTCGCTCAGTCGTGTCTGACTCTTTGCCACCCCATTGACTGTAGCCTACCCCATGGACAGGCAGACGCTTTACCCTCAGAGCCATCAACTTCCCTGGTGGCTCAGACGGTAAAGCCTAGAATGCGGGAGACCCAGGTTCAGTCCCTGGTTTGGGAAGATCTCCTGGAGAAGGAAATGGCAACCCACTCCAGTATTCTGGCCTGGAAAATCCCATGGAGGAAAAGCCTGGTAGGCTACAGTCCATGGGGTCATAAAGAGTCAGACACAACTGAGCGACTTTTCACCAATACAACTTATGTGGCTTCCCTAATAGCTTAGTTGGCAAAGAATTTACCTGCAATGCAGGAGACCTCGGTTCCATTCCTGGGTCGGGAAGATCCCCTGAAGAAGGGATAGGCTATCCACTCCAGTATTCTTGGGCTTCCCTTATGGTTCAGCTGGTAAAGAATGCATCTGCAATGCAGGAGACTTGGGTTTGATCCCTGGTTTGAGAAGATCTCCTGGAAAAGGGTAAGGTTACCCACTCCAGAATATTGGCCTGGAGAATTCCATGGACTGTATAGTCCATGGAGTTGCAAAGAGTCAGACATGACTGAATTACTTTCACTTAGGGTTTCCCTGATAGCTCAGTTGGTAAAGAATCTGCCTGCAATGTGGAAGACCTGGGTTGGATCCCTGGGTTGGGAAGATCCCCTGGAGAAGGGAAAGGTTACCCACTGCAGTGTTCTGGCCTGAAGAATTCCATGGAATTGCAAAGTTGGACATGACTGAGCAACTTTCTCTTCACTTTCAATACAACTTAGGTGCAATATTCTAAGAGGGACGTTGGAATAGGGTGATGTTAATTTAAGGTGTGAATTAGGAAGAAGAACTATTTGGAGAGTGTCTCCAAATACTTGATGATGGGTCAAAGGAGCTGAGGCTGTTTAGCTTGAAGAAGACTTAAGGGGACCATAGTAGTGAGCCTCAAGTAACAGTCAGTGCAGTCACGCATAAGAGGTATTGGTGTAATGCTCACTTAGAGGACAAGATTAGGCTTAGTGGTAATAGAATAATGCACAATTTAATTCATCCAAGAAGATGTTTGATATCTGTAAAACCATGTGCTGCTACTTTTAACTCTGAAAGTTGCAGAGATTTTGTTCTTTTTTTTTTTTTTTAGGACAGACTGTTGTCTTGGGTCACATCTGTGTGGAACCATGAGTTCTGGTTTACTGTACTGCATCTATGTTACTGTGGGCTTCACTGGTGGCTCAGGAGGTTAAGAATCCTCCTGCAATGCAGGAGACATGAGTTCAATCCCTGGGTTGGGAAGATCTTCTGGAGAAGGAAATGGCAACCCACTCCAGTGTTCTTGCCTGGGAAATCCCATGGACAGAAGAGCCTGGTCGGCTACAGTCCATGGTGTAGCAAGAAGTTGGACAGGCCTGAGTGACTAACACTTAGGTTCAGTTCAGTTCAGTTGCTTAGTCATATCCAACTCTTTTCGACCCCATGGACTGCAGCACACCAGGCCTCCCTGTCCATCACCAACTCTTGGAGCTGGCTCAAACTCAATGTCCATTGAGTCGGTGATGCCATGCAACCATCTCATCCTTTGTTGTCCCCTCCTCTTCCCACCTTCAATCTTTCCCAGCATCAGGGTCTTTTCTAATGAGTCCGTTCTTCACAGCAGGTGGCCAAAGTATTGGAGTTTCAGCTTCAGCATCAGTCCTTCCAATGAACACCCAGGACTGATCTCCTTTAGGATGGACTGGTTGGATCTCCTTGCAGTCCAAGGGACTCTCAAGAGTCTTCTGCAACACCAAAGTTCAAAATTATCAATTCTTCATTGCTCAGCTTTCTTTACAGTCCAACTCTCACATCCATACATGACTGCTGGAAAAACCATAGCTTTGACTAGATGGACCTTTGTTGGCAAAGCAATGTCTCTGCTTTTTAATATGCTGTCTAGGTTTGTCATACCTTTTCTTCCAAGGAGCAAGCATCTTTTAATGTCATGGCTGCAGTCTGTGGTAGATTTAAGGGGCAGTTCAATGAATGTATGTGCATTGCTACTGTAACAAGTGAGAAGATAAATCTTTCTCCTTGGTGGTTTAATCTTAGGACACATTCTTTCTTAATCTTTCATCCTTAGCACTGTATTCTAAAATTGCTACATTGTAAACATAAAGCAATGCCCTTTGGTGTTTAATCTAACATCCTAAAGTCCAGAACAGAAAGAACTGGCCATTTGAAATGTAAGTTTACCCCTGACTTCTATGTGATAATTCTTGGGCATATCAATAATGCATACTAGGAGAAAATTCAAGCCAAAATAATCAGTTGATGCTTAAGTAGATCTGAACTTGGTATGCTAGAAAGTGCTTCACTATCTAAATAGCAGGTAAATGCTAACACCACTTGCTTTAACATTTTTTTAATGGTTTCACTTTTCCCATTTGACCTTTTTTAAAATTAAAAGCAGTGTATGTATAACATTTTAGAAAAGTGAAGTAATAAAACCACCCTTAATCCCACCAAATAAGCACACCACTCTGAATATATTAGCGTTTGTAATAGGAATAACACATATTTCTCTGCATATATTTCATTATGAATTTACATGTATGTTGACAAAATGGGAATATTCTGTACATACAGTTGATTTTTTTTGCATTTAATAATATGCTGTGAATTTACTGCCACATTTTAATTTAACTAAAAATTTTCACAAATAATATTTGAACAATCCATAATCCATCCTTTCTCCATTGATTTGTTTTCTATGCCAAACAGGCATATATATTCTTTATAATCTATTGTTTTATGTATAACATATGAGGCATATTATATAGACACAAACATTATTTGATTCCTTTTGGGCTACTTTATATCTGTTGATATTTTTGTACCAAGATTGCTCACAGGGATTTATAATACAATTTTATATAACACTTTTCACTTTTCTCTCAGATTTCTCAACTGTTCTCACTCCATTTAGTCTTCCAGTTCAATTTCAGAATACTTCTGAAAATTAAAAAAAAAATTCTTCGTGGAATTTTCTCTTGGACTCTATTGAATTTATTCATTTATTTGGGAAAAAAATGTCATCTTTACAGAATTATCTTCATATTTGAGGGTAGAATCTGCTTCAGTGTTTGAAGCATTCTGTATGTTTCAGCACAGTCCTTGTATACCTGTTTTGTGTTACTGTTTTCTGTGGCTGTTTCCCCTACCACTTTACCTTTTGATATTCCCTGAAATATTGAAAAGCTAGTGTGTTTTGAAAATTAATTGTGTATCTAGTTTCTTACAGAGCAGTCTTGGTAATTCTAATATTTTTTCAGTTAATTATCTTCAATTTTCTTGGTAACAGTACCATTTATTGAATAATTAAGTGTGTAAACACTTTACTTGTATTAACAGTAATCCTCACAGCAGTCCATGCCTCTGCTTTTAGAGATGAGGAAACTTGAGGTGAAAGGCAATTAATACCTTAAAGAAGATGACAAAGCTAGTGAACCATGGGGCTGGGATGAGGCTGGGTGAAAGGCAATTAATACCTTGAAGAAGATGACAAAGCTCGTGAGCCATGAGGCTGGGATGTATTTGTCTCCAGAGACCTCACTGAACCTCACAGCCTTACACTCTGCCTACCCAGGAGGCTGGTCTATACTTAGAGCTCGCGACAGCTGCTTCCAGGAGACTACGTATTGAATCGTATTAAAGGAGCAGCTACTGATAGATTTTTTCTCTTTGAGTCAATCGTTGTCATTATTCTGTTTTCTCAAGGTAGTAATTGCCTTTTCCTCTGTTTCAGAAATCCGCCATCTCCCCCAAGGCAGATACTAGTGTTGCACATGTCTTCACTGGGGGAGCTCTCTGTACCACTCACCGGGTCTTACCCTCACACGGCTGGGTGCTCAGTGGGTAACCTTTGGTCCTCTTGCCTCCGGGATGAGGGTTCTGTGCAGTGTCCCTGGACCAGTTTCTGCTGTCAGACAAACTTTCTTTCTATGCTGATCAACTGAGGGGATCTCATTCTGCCTATACTAGATTCTCGATTAGAAAAAATGTTTTTAGAATTTTGAAGTAGCAGGAGCTGTCTGTAGTATTCCACAGTAAGCAGCACGTGGCAGGCACTGGACCTTGAGTGTGCCCTGCCCCTGTCTCCGTCCGTGTGTACTGAGAACAAAGAATGGAGATGAAATCGGGGGTGAGGAGTACTGTTCTGATGATATCTTCAACCAGAGACCTGTAAGACATCACAAATAACAGGCTAAACTCGGTTGTAAAAACAGTATATACCAAAGATGATTGAGAAGAAAATCGATGGACCACTGTTCTGTCATTTTGCCACAACTATTTTAATGTTTATTCCTCTTTTTTTAAAGACTTGTGTCACACTTATATGAGTCAGACATTGTTCTAAGTGTTTAGGCATATTCATGCATTTAAAAATAATCATCTGTTATTAGTCTGTTCATTGCTCATATGTAAATGATACTGCTTTAAACTGTTATTCAGATATTTTATGAAAAGGTTGAACAATTGCCTCAAACTTTTTAAAAAATTTATTGAAGATTAATTGAAGTGCAGTAAATGACAGACATTTGAAGTATACAGTTTGGTCAGTTTTGACATATGTGCACACTCATGAAACTGTCAGTATAATCAAGATAGCCATTTCCAATAGTCCCCAAGGCTTCCTGCTTCCCTTTTGTAATCCAGCCCTTCCTCTGCCCTGTCCCCAGGCAGCCACCGATTTGCTTTCAGTTACTGCAGATTCACATGCTTTTTCTAGATTTTATATAAAGGGAATCATAGAAGCATGTACTTTTTTTTTTTGATCTGGCTTTTTTTCACTCATAATGATTCTGAGATTGATTCCCACTGTGGTGAGTATCAATAGCTTGTCCCTTTTTATTGCTGAGTAGCATTCCATCATATGACTCTGCCACATATGCCCATCTATTTTTAACATGACATAGTTCTAATCATAGCACTTGATATTCTCAAGCTCCGGTATGATAATGTAATCTATGAATATCAAGAACTCATTAGTGAGGACTCCAAATAGGTTGTTTATAAAGTGCAGCAGCAGCAGTCTGAAATGTAAATGTAAGCACTCAGAGACTTTCAGCATCCTGAGATATTCTGGGAGTTAATTTAGTTTTCTGTTTTACTCAGTGCTTAGTGCTATTTCAGACAAATCTTGATTTTTTGGGAAGAGCTAATAGTTTAGCTAGATCAACTTGTTAGAACTGCTTCCACTTGCCTGCCTGTCTGCCTATAGATCATTTCATGATCAGTTACTGAATGCATGTCTCTCAGAGTGCAGGTGAAAAAGGTGGATCTTCCCCCACTCATTCAGAGGCTGAAATAAGAACTTTTATTTATTTTTTTCATTCATGGTGATGAGCATTTGTGGACTATCTGGATAGTGAGAGAAGTCTTTGTGTTCATTTGGAAGGATAGTTAAATATACTGATTATGAGTTGAAATTTTATTTATTTACTTAGTTATTTTCCACAAGGGACACCTGAGCTCCTTACCAGGTCAACAGACTCAACAGCAATCCTTGTAATTATATTTCTATAAGCATAAATCTAGCAAGATAGCTAAGTTTCATTGTATTTGTGTGTGTGTGTGTGTGTGTGTGTGTAATTTTGGTTGACTAACATGTTTGTGTTGAGAATAAGGCAAGAATTCTTTTAGAGTAATAGTGGCTTTGAAAACTCTGGGTTTTTTTTTTTTTCCTCCAGAAGGACAAAAGGTACTGACATGAGCGATGATCATGAGACTGGTTACCTTTTCCCATGTAGGGTTATTTTCTTTGGAGCAGCAGGTGAGGACTTTGGTAGTACAGAGAGAATGAATGTGACTCACTTGATTTCCTTGACTGCAAGTTTTGTGTCTCCATGGTGGACACAGAGAAAGGTAGGCTAGTCCTTAACCTGACCTTCTTTTTCAGTTATGACTTGTTTTTTGACCTTCCCTTCAAAGCTAAGCTCCTTACCTTTATTTCTTTAATTTCCTTCTCTCTATTCAACTCATTGTAGTCTGGCTTTTATCTCAATCATTTCCCTAAATGTCTTGTTATATAATCATCTCCTAACTGCCAGTGGTTTCTTTAATTCTCATCCTACTCTTTTTCTCTGCAGCATTAAACCCTCTTTTCTAGGTTGCTCCTCTCTTGTTTTCTGAGATACTTCTGAAATCTTGTATTACTCCATCGTAGATCCTATTTCTTTAGTTAGCTACTCCTCTGTTACTCCTTTGTAAATGCTGGTTATTCCCAGGTTTTTGCATTTGGTCCTTGTCTTTTTACACTGTTTGTGCCATCTTTGAATGATCTTACCCATATTTTACTTTATAATCCTTATTTTCTTTAAATAGAAGTAATACATTCTTATTATAAACAATTTGAGTGTTTTGAACAAGAAAAAGATACCTGCAGTCCTGCTATGGAGGAACCAGTGTTAATATTTTTCATCCTCCTACCTGTCTTACCTACAACCTTTGTTTAAATAACTCTTTAAATCCAACCTTCAGTGCTTGATTCTCCATCAAGTTCCAAAAGCACATTGACAACTCCTTCAGAAATACCTCTGGTAGGATATCCTGGACTATTTAATATGAAAAACATTAATATTCAATATGAAACATTCAATATGAGCATTAATATTTAATATGAAAAAATCTCGAGCCAAATTCATTATCTTCCCCCTACTTGAACCTAGTTTTTCTTCTTGCTTTCATTTTTGATCGGTTGATAGTCATTGACCTGAATTCATTAGTTCTCTTCTCATCTCTAAACTCCAGGTGGATCCAATTAGTCATAAAATAATTATTTTAATATCATATATAAGGCTCTTTATCATGTGGCCTGAGGTGACTTCTCTAGCTTTCTCTTTCTGCCTTTTACTCCCATTTCACCCCTTTTATTCTGTGATCTAACCATATTTCTCAATTTCCAGAGATTATCATGCACTTCCATCCATGGATGCTTTGCTCAGGGCTATGTCTGAAAAACCATTTCTTCTCCTCAGTACAGCTAACCATTAATTATTATTCAGAACATGGATTAAATGTCCTTGTTTGTGGCTGAAATACCCACTTCCTAGCAGAGTGAATCTGAAGCATAACCCTTTCTACATGGGCTAAGATTTGTCCTGACCAAAGAAGAAGCCCAAATGCAAGGGCTCAATTATGATTGTTTGAAAATATATGACCACTTATTGTTTGAAAATAAATGACGACCAGAGACTGGCCTTCAAGTGTGTTTCAAACAGCAGACCTAGAGCTAGTGAGTAGAGTTTATAGTGAGGAACATTTTTCTTTAGACCAAGGAAGAATTGTAACCTTTGAAGATACATCACGGTGAAAAGGACTTTATAGCTCTTTTATAGCTCTTTATCCATAAATGTAAACAAGCAATCACTGTAAATGACCGTTTTTCATGGATCCATTAATTTAATCAACGTTGTTAATCACTTTGCCAACCACTGTGCCTGAGGTACACAGATGAAAAAAATATCCTTTAAGGAGTTTATAATCAAATGCAGTGGTTCTCAACCTGGCTGCACATGAGAATCACAGACTAATATGTTTCTAATTTAGTAATCTCTGAGGACAGGGCCCAGGAAATAGATTCCAGTGTACAGGTTAAGAATCACTTGTCTAATGGTTATGTTTCAAAGTGTCATTTATGTGTCACCTACTCTGGCTGGCCATGTAATGTTCATTTATTCTTTGAACAAGTATTTATCCAGCCCTCCGTATGTTTCACTTCATCAGTGTGAAAAACAGAGCTTCTCTTCTTACAGAGTTTATGGCATGGTAGAATATAGACATTACACAAATATATGAGAGGTGGTGATAAGTCTAAGAAAGATAAGGGAGGTGAGGGGACAGAGGAGTTGTCTGAGAGATCAGGAAAGATATGGCATTTGAGCAGCACCTGCACGAAGAGAGGGCTCAGGCCATGGGGACATCTTGGGAAAGGGCTTCCAGGCACATGGAAGAGGCAGGGCAAAGACCGTGAGCTGAGTGTGCCCTTGCTGTGCTCAAAGGAGAAAGACCCATGGTGGCCGGACTGGAATGAGTGAGGGGGCAAGGCAGGAGATGCAGACATAGAGGGCACAGCGGGGTGGGGTGTGGCAGAGGACATGGCACCCTTTAGGGCATGTTAGAGACTTTGATTTTACACTTCCACAGATATTGCAAAAAGTAATATGATCTATATGTAAAAAGATCACCCTAGCCGCTATGTGGAAAACATGCTATGTTAGATTATTACAGTAATCTTGTGAGGCATTAGAGCAGCTTAGATTAGGGTTTAGGGTGGAGTGATGGGAAGCAGTTGGGTTCTGGGCATATTTTGTGTACAAAGTGTATTTTTATGTATTTGAAAGAGGCAGTTGGCTTTACTAATACCTCCAAAGAAGGCACTTGTAGGTGGAGAAAGAAGAGGTCAAAGACCAAGTGCTGGGGCACCTCTGGTGGGTTTGGAGGGCTCAGGGAGGTAACTGGTGTCCTGGGGGCTAGATAAAGAAAGTGCCGAAGGAGGGGAGATGGAGGCACTGAGTTGTTCTCTCTAGTAAGAGGAATGTTGAGAACTGACGCTTGGATTTTGCCAAGTGGAGGCCACTGGTGATCTTGAAAAAGCAGTTTTGATCAACTGATATAGGTGCTCTTTGGTCATCCAGGCTGACTGACAGGAGAGAGTGAGAAGAAAGGAGGCAGGTGCAGCGAGAAGAGCCAGCTCTTGTGAGGAGCTCAGCCGTTCAGAGGAGAGGAGAGGAGTGACAGGAGCTGAAGGGGAAGGGGCAGATGTTTACTTGCCGAGAGCAATGCTGAACAGACTTAAGTTTCCTTCCAGTGGCAAGATTTTGTTCTACGATTAGTGACTCTGGTATTATCTGTTTTTTTTTTTTTTTTAAGAATTAAGATGAAGCACTTATTTTTCTATCCTGTTGAACTTGGGACACTTTTTAGTGTCACATGACTGTCCCTTCCCTCTAGCTTGGGGGTGTCTTTTAGTATTGGGCTGCCATAACAAAGTACCACAAACGAGCTGGCTTTAAGAACAGCTATTGATTGTCTCTCAGTTTTGGAGGCTGGAAGTCCTAAACCAAGATGTGGGCAGGACTGGTTCCTTCCAGGGAAGGGTCTGTTCCATCCTCTCTCCATGGCCTTGTAGGTGGCCATCTTCTCCATAGGCCCATTCACATCTGTCTTCTCTCTTGGCCTGTCTCTGTGCTCTCCTTTCTCCTTGGTAGGACATCAGTTATATTGGATTCGGGGCCACCCTAATGACCTTATTTTAATTTGATTATTTTCTATGGAGATTCTATCTCCAAATAAGCCCACATCCTGAGATACTGTGGGTGAGAACTCATTGTAAGAATTTTGTGGGGGGCCATAATACCTTTACTCTCTGTAGGCTCATTTCTGAAGTTTTAATAACATTTCATATTTTTCTGCTGGGTGGTACTTAGGCATAGTTATCGGCTACTTAGTCATTCTGATAACAGGGATCACCTAGAGAATTTGGGCCAGGAAGGTGGATTTCCTGATATAAAATGGACACATACTGAATTGGACTTCCCGTGAATCATCCTTTTGAAAAGAAATAGAAAATGAGTTAGAAAGGTGGTTTTTATTAATACTTTGTATGAATGCAAGGTCAGGCTTTACTTAGAATCCTCATTTCTCTCATGAGTAGAAATGAGAGAGTAGAACAAGTAAGTTAGCAGATGCAGACTTTGCCTCCATGGGGAGACAAGACAAGCCATGGTGCCTTCTCTGAGGAAACACCAACCTGAACTCTGTGTATCATCTCTGTGGTCTTATCAAGATGGCAGCACAGCCTAGCTCTGAATAAAGACCAACATCAGACCCCATCATATATCACCCTTATACAGAGAAAATAAGTTGTTTAAGAAGTTTTGTTTGCACTGAGCATCATATAAACTGTTTTTATTTGTATATCTGGGTGTATTATCTATTGAAGTGTTTCCAGCAAATTTCTGGCTATCCTGTTCTCTCAAAAGAGTTGCTTCTCTTCTAGCATCAAGCTTTTTGGGAATACATGCCATTAAGATACCCTCATAAAACAGTTTCTGGCTCTAAAAGATTTCATTTGGAAACTGTTAAAATGCACCCATAACTAATGATTGAAGTTGTCAATACATGGGCCTATTAGCTCTAAATTCTCAGTGCATCAAGGGAGAAGTATAAATTTAATTGACAAATGGCAAATTTTTTTGTGTGTGGGCTTATTGCTTCCTTGTAGTATTAAGGCAGAACACAATACTTTTAAGTGAAGAAAACATCTGTAATGGAAATTAGTGTTAAATAGAATGCTTATTTGGTTATTTTTCAATCCACATTTTGACTTGGGAACCTAAACCCGTGGCAATACCCTAAGGTAGCCCCTGAATGAAGCTCTTGGGGACGGAGGTTTAAATAATTACAACTTTTAAAAAATATTGTTTAACTTTAAACACTGTAAAAACCCCAGCTGGAAGAAAGTTAATTCTTCTCTAATGTAAAATAGCAGCAAGCCTCTCCTCAGTGGATGTTCCACAGATTAAGCCTGGCAGGGGTTCAGATATGAACCATATTATAGCAGATGATTTGTTAGGAAGCATGGGTGCAGCAGACCTGGGTGTGGCATAAGCCCTCTTGGAGGAGGTCGCCATTAACTCTACCACAGAGCTACCAGAACTTACTCAGGACTGGGGAAACACACTCTTGGAGGGCACAAACAGAACCTTGTGTGCACCAGGACCCAGGAGAAAGGAGCAGTGACCCCACAAGAGACTGACCCAGACTTGCCTGTGAGTGTCCACGAGTCTCTGGCGGAGGCGTGGGTCAGTGGTGGCCTGGTGCAGGGTCAGGGGCACTTAGTGTGGCAGTGCGTGCATGGGACCTTCTGAAGGAGGCTGCCATTATCTTCATTACCTCTACCATAGTTTGGCCTCAGGTCAAACAACAGGAAGGGAACACAGCCCCTCCCATCAATAGAAAATTGGATTAAAGATTGACTGAGCCTGGCCCCACCCATCAGAACAAGACCTAGTTTCCCCCTCAGTCAGTCTCTCTCATCAGGAAGCTTCCATAAGCCTCTTATTCTTATCCTTCAAAAGGCAGATAGAGTGAAAACCACAATCACAGAAAACTAACCAAACTGATCACATGGACCACAGCCTTGTCTAACTCAATGAAACTATGAGCCATGCCATGTAGGGCCACCCAAAATGGATGGGTCTTGCTGGAGAGTTCTGACAAAATGTGGTCCACCGGAGAAGGGAATGGCAAACCACTTCAGTATTCTTGCCTTGAGAACTGCATGAACAGCATGAAAAGGCAAAAAGATAGGACACTGAAAGATGAACTCCCCAGGTCAGTAGGTGCCCAATATGCTATAGAAATCAGTGGAGAAGTAACTCCAGAAAGAGTGAAGAGATGGAGCCAAAGCAAAAACAACAGCCAGTTGTGGATGTGACTGGTGGTGGAAGTAAAGTCTGATGCTGTAAAGGGCAATATTGCATAGGAACCTGGAATGTTAGGTCTGTGAATTAAGGCAAACTGGAAGTGGTCAAACAGAAGATGGCAAGAGTGAACATTGGCATTTTAGGAATCAGTGAATTAAAATGGCCTGGAATGGGAGAATTTAACTAAGATGACCATTATATCTACTACTGTGGGCAAGAATCCATTAGAAGAAATGGAGTAGCCATCATAGTCAACAAAAGAGTCTGAAATGTAGTACTTGGGGGCAATCTCAAAAACGACAGAATGATCTCTATTTGTTTCCAAGGCAAACCATTCAATATCTCAGTAATTCAAGTCTATGCCCCAACTAGTAATGCTGAAGAAGCTGAAGTTGAATGGTTCTATGAAGACCTACAAGACTGCCTAGAACTAACACCCAAAAAAGATCTTTTTCATTATAGGGGACTAGAATGCAAAAGTAGAAAGTCAAGAGATACCTGGAGTAATAGGCAAATTTGGCCTTGGAGTACAAAACAAAGCAGGTCAAAGGCTAACAGAGTTTTGCCAAGAGAACACACTGGTCATAGCAAACATCCTCTTCAAATAACACAAGAGGACTCTACGCATGCACATCACCAGATCGTCAACATTGAAATCATATTAATTATATTCTTTGCAGCCAAAGATGGGGAAGCTCTACACAGTCAGCAAAAACAAGACTGGGAGCTGACTGTGGCTCAGATCATGAACTCCTTATTGCCACATTCAGACTTAAATTGAAGAAAGTGGGGAAAACCACTAGACAATTCAGGTATGACCTATATCAATTCCCTTATGATTATACAGTGGAAGTGAGCAATAAATTCAAGAGATTAGATCTGATAGAGTGCCTGAAGAACTAAGGATGGAGGCTCATGACATTGTACAGGAGACAGGGATCAAGACCATCCCCAAGAAAAATAATTGGACAAAGGCAAAATGGATGTCTAAGAAGTCCTTACAAATAGCTGAGAAAAGAAGAGAAGCTAAAGGCAAAGGAGAAAAGGAAAGATAGACCTATTAGAAGGCAGAGTTGCAGTGGATAGCAAGGAGAGATAAGAAAGCCTTCCTCAGCGATCAATGCAAAGAAATAGAGGCAAATGATAGAATGGGAAAGACTAGAGATCTCTTCAAGAAAATTAGAGATACCAAGGGAACATTTCATGCAAAGATGGGCTCAATAAAGGACAGAAATGGTATGGACCTAACAGAAGCAGAAGATATTAAGAAGAGGTGGCAAGAATACACAGAACTATACAAAAAGATCTTCACGACCCAGTAAATCACGATGGTGTGATCACTTACCTAGAGCCAGACATCCTGGAATGTGAAGTCAAGTGGGCCTTAGGAAGCATCACTATGAACAAAGCTAGTGGAGGTGATGGAATTCCAATTGAGCCATTTTAAACCCTAAAAGATGATGTGAAAGTGCTGCACTCAATATGCCAACAAATTTGGAAAACTCAGCAGTGGCCAGGGGACTGGAAAAGGTCAGTTTTCATTCCAGTCCCAAAAAAAGACAATGCCAAAGGATGTTCAAACTACTGTACAATTGCACTCATCTCATATGCTAGCAAAGTAATGCTCAAAATTCTCCAAGCCAGGCTTCAACAGTTCGTGAACTCTGAACTTCCAGATATTCAAGCTGGATTTAGAACAGGCAGAGGAACTAGAGATCAAATTGCCAACATCCATTAGATCATTGAAAAAGCAAGAGTGTTCCAGAAAAACATCTACTTCTGCTTTATTGACTATTGCAAAACCTTTGACTGTGTGGATCACAATAAACTGTGGAAAATTCTGAAAGAGATGGGAATACCAGACCACCTGACCTGCCTCATGAGAAATCTGTATGCAGGTCAAGAAGCAACAGTTAGAACTGAACATGGTACAACAGACTGGTTCCAAATAGGGAAAGGAGTACTTGTTTAGCTTCTGTGCATAGTACATCATGTGAAATACCAGGCTGGAAGAAGCACCAGCTGGAATCAAGATTGCTGGGAGAAATATCAATTAACTTCAGATATGCAGATGACACCACCCTTATGGCAGAAAGTGAAGAAGAACGGAAGAGCGTCTTGATGAAAGTGAAAGAGGAGAGTGAAAAAGTTGGCTTAAAGCTCAACATTCAGAAAACTAAGATCATGGCATCTGGTCCCATCACTTCATGGCAGATAGCTGGGGAAACAGTGGAAACAGTGAGAGACTGTATTTTCTTGTTCTTCAAAATCATTGCAGTTGGTGACTGCAGCCATGAAATTAAAAGATGCTTACTCCTTGGAAGGAAAGTTATGACCAACCTAGACAGCATATTAAAAAGCAGCGACATCACTTTGACAACAAAGGTCCGTCTAGTCAAAGGTATGGTTTTTCCAATAGTCATGTATGGATGTGAGAGTTGGACTATAAAGAAAGCTGAGTGCCGAAGAATTGATGCTTTTGAACTGTGGTGTTGGAGAAGACTCTTGAGAGTCTCTTGGATTACAAGAAGATGCAACCAGTCCATCCTAAATGAAATCAGTCCTGAATATTCATTGAAGAACTGATGCTGAAGTGGAAACTCCAATACTTTGGCCACCTGATATGAAGAACTGACTCACCGGAAAAGACCCTGATGCTGGGAATGATTGAAGACAGAGGAAAGGGGATGACAGAGAATGAGATGGTTGGATGGCATTGCTGACTTGATGGACATGAGTTCGAGTAAGCTCCGGGAGTTGGTGATGGACAGGGAAGCCTGGTGTGCTGCAGTCCATGAGGTCGCAGAGAGTTGGACACGACTGAGTGACCGAACTGAACTGATTCCTGTTGTGGCTCCACGGTTTACCTCATTGATGAACACAGCTCAGTGAAATCTGAATTCAGTGTTCTTCTGCCTTCATGAAGTCACAAGCCTTCCAGCTTCTCCCTTCACTTTCTCATGTTCAATGACTCTAGAAAGACATCTTTTTCTCTGGACTTTCTTGGTGCCTGTACTGATGAAATACAGAGAGCATATGGAAGCCGATATATGCGTAGGTCTTGATTTTATGTTTTGGTAGACTGATTTATTTAAGCAATTGCAAGAGGAGAACATGTTTGTTTAAGGCTTTCCTTTCTACCAGCTGCTGTGTTTTCTCTTTCTGAGGCTGGCTTGCCATAAGTGTACACCTTTACTCCCACACTATTTGACAATTTCCAATTGATGACTTTTTTTCCAGTGAATTAATTGGCTCCCTGTAAAATGCATTATGTCAAACATGCATCATTTAAGAATAGTGTGGAGTTTTTAAGAATTGTGCTCAAATTTGATTTTGTTTTTAATTTATTAAAAGTATCTCATGATAAAGGCTTAGTGTTTCTTAAGTATTAATTACAGAACCAGCCTTCATTTACAATAGCTTAAAGAGCATACCATCTAATTTTAATCATTCAGAAGAAACACTTCGTATTTATTGCAATTATTCTTTGTGAATCAGTTATTAGAAAGGCAATGTTTAATTGTATCTGCATGTACCAAAGTGTGGTGGGATTGTCATTGAACAAGGGAGTCAAGAGACCCAATTATGAGATTTGTCTTGCTGCTAATTGTGTGACCTTGGGTAGCTTGCTTTCTCTTGAACTTGATCTCATTTGGAAAAAAAAGAGATTGCTTTAGATAATCTGGAAAGGTTCCAAACTCAACATTTTATGACTTTCTTCTTTATGGTTTTATATTTTTATAGAAACAGGGGACTGTATCTTTGCTTCTTGTTGGATACTTCTGACTGAATGTGGAATTTTTCATGTCCAGTATGATTATGGCCTGCTCTGGTGGCTCAGTCAGTAAAGAAATTGCCTGCAGGTCAGGAGAACTGGGATCAATCCCTGGGTCAGGAAGATACCCTGGAGAATGAAATGGCAACCCATTCCAATATGCTTGCCTGGAAACCATGACTAAAACACAGTATGGTCATGTCAGACAGAGGGATGTAGCTTGGTAGTTTCTAGAAAATAAGCCTTGTTTACAAATAGTCAATGAGAAGGCTTGGTGAATCAAGCCTGTGCTACTTTTGTTTGACCCAGACATGTGTTGACATTTTGTTTTTTTACCAGCACATGATTGGTTCTATAATTTTCATTTAGTCATCTAAGTCAATCATGTTTATTCATTGAGTATGAGATAGTTAACATTCCTCAGGACAAGATTTTGGAACCTTAGAAGGTCAGCCTTCTGTAGTTCTGCCTTGAGTTACAGGACAATCTAGAATAAGGAGGGGTCTTCCCTCATGACTCAGGGGTAAAGAATCTGCCTGCCAAGCAGGAGACGTGGATTTGATCCCTGGATCGGAAAGATCCCCTGGAGAAGGAAGTGGCAACCCATTCCAGTATTCTTGCTTGGATAATCCCATGTAGAGAGGAGCCTGGTGGGCTACAGTTGTATCATGGGGTCGCAAAGAGTCAGACACCACTGACTGACTGGGCTACAGTTGTACCACGGGGTCGCAAAGAGTCAGACACCACTGTCAGTTACCACTGAGTGACTAACATTTTTACTTTCACTTTTCAACATATAGGGCTTCCCTGGTGACTTAGATGGTAAAGAATTTGCCTGCAATGCAGGAGACTCAAGTTCATTCCCTGGGTTGGGAAGATCCCCTGGAGAAGGGAATGTCTACCCACTCCAGTATTCTTGTCTCGAAGTCACGTGGACAAGAGGAGCCAGGTAGGCTGCTGTTCATGGGGTACCAAAAAAGTTGGACACAACTTAGCAACTAAACAACAACAACAGAATAAGGAGGACTTAATCTCATCAATTAAATCCAAGACAGCTAGCCTAGGGTTTTTTTGTAGGAAAATAGTCACATGTTAGTGATGTGAGACAGGCTTGAGTGGAATTTGCTTTTTATTTTAATTCTTGTTAGTTCAGTCACTGATGTATGGCCTTCAACTGCTGAGACCTTGCTTTTTCATTGAAAATGATCATGCCACACAGGCATGTTTTATAAGAACCACTCCCGAACAGATTTATACCGTAGTTTTAAGCAAAGAGGCTCAGCATGATAAAGATGTCTATACTCCACAAATTGATCTATACTTTAAAAAGAATCCTCTAAGATTCAAATATAGTTTCCTGCCACTGAAAGTGTGTGTCTGTTGGAGAGATACAGTAGGGAATGAAATGATCCTTAGGTTCATAAGATAGAATATATCTCAAAATTCAGACAAAGAAGTCTGACAAGAGAAGTTACTCTAATAACCTACAAATGAGAGTGTAAACTGTTAAATACTTTCTAGAAACAGTTGGGTAATATTTGTTAAGAGCTTTGAAGCATGTTCTCACCAAGTATTTTATACCTACTTCTGTAATTCTCTTAAGTTGGTTAACTGAACAATGATGTGTGGATTATGTGGTTCATCTCAGCATTTTTCATAAACAACCCAAATATTTAATAGATGGCTGGTTAAATAGGTTGCTTCTTCTATTAAATGGGATACCATGGGACCATTAAATGTGATGACATAGCAGCATAATTATTTACATGGAAAAAGGTTACAATAAATTAAGCAGGTTAATCCCTTGGACAGAGGAACCTGGAGGGCTCCAGTCCATAATGTTGCAAAGAGTCAGAAACGACTGAGCACAACAGGCTAAGAAAGATGTCATGCAGACTTGGTTGTAGGTATATAGATATGTATATTGATTTGGAAAAAATGTGCAACAGATTTATAGTGATTATCCCTGTAATGGGAAGATAATGGGTAGTTTCCCCCCTACTTTGCACTCTTACCTCTAATTTTTCTGTCAAGACCCATGGATTCTTTGAGGAAGTAGAACATGCCAGTTGAAGCACTTCAGAGTGAGGACTCTGTAGGCAGTCTAGTTGGGTTTAAGTTCCAATCCTGTCACTTACTAGCTGTCCCTTGAGCAAGTCAGTTTATGTCTCTGTCATTTGTAGAGATAATAATAAGTAACACTAATAATAATAATACCTACCTCATAGAGCTGCTGTGATGATTCAGCATAATTAATGTATGTGAACTCTTTAGAACAATTCATAGTAAGTACCATATTTGTGTTAGCTATTAATATTTGTGTAATAAAAACAGTGAGTGAAGGACTAGTGGACAGACAGATTAGCCTACCTGGGGTTCAATGGTTGAGGCAATGGTCTCTTAGAGTATCAAGTGACTTAAATAGTTTGGTAAATTTTAAAGAGGAATATACTGATTAGGGGATTTTCTTTTTTTCTCTCTAATGTTTTCTTAAATTTTAAAAATAAGTATTGTGACATTTACAAACATAAAATTAACTGTTTTAAAGTGAACAGCTCAGTGGCATTTAGTATATTCACAATGTTGTGTAACTACCTCCTCTATCTAGTTAATAAATGTTTCTGTCATTCCAGGGTAACCCCCTGTGCATATTCATGTTTCCCCTGTCCCTGCAGCTTGGGCAACCACCAACCTGCGTTATGTTTCTATGAATTTATTTATTCTGGGTATTTCATGTAAATGGAATCATATAATATGTAACCTTCAGTATTTAGCTTCTTTGACTTAGCATAATGTTTTGGAGGTTCACTGACATCGTAGCATGCATCAGTACTTCATTCCTTTTTGTGGCTGACTAATATTCTATGATATATATGTATTATAATTTGTGTATTCATTCATCCACTGATTGACACCTGGGATGTTTCTGTACTTTGGCAATTGTAAATAGTGCTGTCATGAATTATTTTTATTAAAAATAGTTTCTCCTGTCAACAGAGGTTTCTTTTAGAAAATTTAGAAAATATGGACATGCATATATAGACGAAAACAAAACTGTGTAAAAAATATTTTCTTGAAAGAGAAAAATTGGAAATCTTATTATGCATGCCATTTTATGGAAGTATTTACCATCTAACATTTCAAAATATTTTCTGATGTCTATAAATATTCTGGTACATCATAATTTTTAATAAGCAGAATTTATTTTGCCAATCTCTTCTGTGATTAAAGCTTAGCTTTGGATCCCTATTTTAAGTAATGCCATGATGAGTATCCCTTTATTTTTTGTCAAATAGTGCTTAGTTACTTTTCTAAGGATAAAAAAATCTTAGGAATATAACTGTTTTGTCAGAATAAATATTTTTAAAGCTTTTGACGTGTATTGCCAAATTTCCTTCCAGAAATGTTAGGCTGATTTACATTCCTACCAGCAGTATTTCAGTGTCTGTTTCCTCTTTTTTTTGTACATTAAAAAATTCATAATCATTGTCATTTTAATAAAAATTATATTTATTATTACACTTATTTCTATTCATATAAAACATTTTATCATATTTACTGTGTTCATCCTTTTTTGAATGCCTGCTTCATGGCCTTAAGTGAATTTGTCTTTTTCTTAATAATTAGAATTTTAAAAAATATATAATGAAGATATTAGTCTTCACAATCTGTTACAAATGTTTTTCCTAGTTTGTTATTTGTCTCCTCATTTTGTCTGTTGTATTTTGGTCAGAGGGAACTTAGAAGTCTTTATGTAGTGATATCTATCATTCTTTGATTTTTTGGTTTCTGCCTTCCTCAAATTTTTTCCCCAAGTCTTTAAGTGATTGGTGTATGATTTTGATAATGAGCAAAAATCCTATACTGTCTTGAATGAATGTGGCTTAAAACTTACATATTGTTTACAAAGGCTTCTTGTCTCAGTATTTATTTTGCTGTATACTAACTTTCTTCAGTGACTTAGAAAAAGACTGTCATTAACTGGAAGCTTCTTTTTTTTTCTTTCCATTTATTTTTATTCATTGGAGGCTAATTACTTTACAATATTGTAGTGGTTTTTGCCATACATTGACATGAACCAGCCATGGATTTGCATGTTGGAAGCTTTTTGTACCATCAGCCAAGGATCTTCTGTGTTATACTTTAGAGACAGACATAGACTGCAAGAAAACAGGGCACATCTGGAATTCATTCAGGGAACTCATTTCCATGGCATATGTTGCAGTCAGAACAAATTCACTTAGTCTTTTCTCTATAGTTTCTCTGTGGCCAGAGTCTTATAACTTGCATTGACTTTTGAGGTACTCATATCCTCATTCATCAAAGACAGATTGAATTTTGTTCATTATACTTTATCTGCCTCTACAGAAAATTGAACTGATTCATTGCTGAGGGAAATTGTTTTTACCCTTTGAAGATCATTTAACTAGAACACCTCATTTCTTAGCCATCTCGATTTATCATACACAGGTAAAATATTCTTGCATCTTAGGGAAACAAATTGTATGAATCGATGGTAACCTAGGTAAGCATTTAGTATTTTTCTTGCATTAAATGTCAGAATGGGAAGTGACTTTTCCGGTGGTATGAAATGGACCATCTGTTTACTGCAGGCTGAAGATGTTAATGAGAAGTCATTTAGTCTTTATCTGCTTGTTTTTGTATTTTACTTCTGAATGATCTCTTTTTTTCTTTGTATAAAAATAATACATGTTTATTATAAAAGAGATCAGGAAATAAAAGAAAGCCAAACATACTAGGATGATTACATTAATGCTTCTGTGTATATCCACTCCATACATATGGGCTTCCTAGGTGGCGCTAGTGGTAAAGAACCTGCCTGTAATGCAGGAGATGTAAGAGATGTGGGTTCCATGTCTGGGTTGGTAAGATTCCCTGGAGGAGGTCATGGCAACCCACTCCAGTATTCTTGCCTGGAGAATCCCATGGGCAGAGGAGCCTGACAGGCTACAGTCCCCATGGTCTCAAAGAGTTGGACATGACTGAAGTGACTTAGCATGCATACATTCCATATATGTGTAGTCATTCATGCATTTTTATAAAGATGGAATCGTGTTATACTTATCATCTCAAACAATATTGCCATATTGGGGAAGATATACACAGTTTGTAATGAGTGCACAGAATTCCTCTGTGTGGATGCATCAAAATATATTGCAGCAATTCCCCATTGTCAATCATTTAGAATGTTTTCCACTTTGGATATTACAATTATGTAATAAACATTGTTGTAGCTCTATCTTTTCTATATCTAGATATTTATCTTTAGATATTTCCTTAGGACAAATTCCTGAAAGTGGAATGTATCCAATTTCCGAACCTTACAATTTTTTTTTTTTTTGAGAAATTAGATTGTCAGGAATGTAGAAGTCTACACTAGATATCTTTTCAAATTTAACAGATGAAATAAAAATTTCTCTTCATTGTAAAGACATTGTTTATCTTTCTACAGCTCTCTTTCTGGCAATTCATCTTCCAGTCTAATTTATTTTCCTTCCTGGGGAAAATAAAATTGAGAAGTTCAGTGGGATAGGAATTCTAGAAGATTTGCTTTTTGTTTTCTTGTTGGAAATTTGATTTTTTTTTTGGGGGGGGTTACTTTTGGAGGGCAGGTGTTTGGAATGGTGGTTTCCATTCTTCTGACCATGCCTGGCCTGTTTGACATTTAGGAAAGTTTTTACTGATGGTGTTAACTGTTTTCCTGATGATCACTGCTCACTTTGTTCTAAACTTCTACCTTCTCCCTTCCCATGGACTCGAAGAGCCCACTCTGTGCAGCTGCTGTTCTATATAATGGGGATGGAGAGAGGATAGGCTCTGTGGCTCAGGAGAGTCACATGATATGTTGTAGCAGGTAACTCAGTAGGGTCAACTCTTCTATAACTGACAAAAGCAATTGAAACATGAGCTGTAAATTATTTGGGCATTGCCACACAATTTTCTATGATTTTTGACTATTTTGTGTTCCTTTCCATGCAAGTCTTTTCATTATTTTCTTAGATCTTTATAATTTTATCACTGATAAATAGTTTTATTCCAAGAACAAAGTTATGTTAATTGTTTGGGGCTCAAATATTCCTATCTACCTAACCCTAAAATAGAGGTGTCATTCTTACCAAAGTCATTGAGAAATGATAAGTGTTTCTCTACCTCTTGAAGGTTCAAAAAGAGTTTTCTGTCTGTCTGCTTTTGTTTGTTTAGACTTGTTTGTGTCAGGTTTCAGCTTCACTGTGAGTGGTGAAGCACAGATAGCGCTAATTTAGGAGCAGCTTGAGAGAGTGAGAGTAATCACACCTTCAGAGAGATTTGTTGCCAAGAAAGGGAAGTTGTTGCTGTTACGTCCACTGCTTTAATTAAGAAACTGGCCACTGCGGCCGGTCAATGGACAAACAACCTACTTTAAGAAAACTTGTGTGAAGTACTCACTCAAACAATAAAGGGATGTTGATATTAGAAAAATGTTATTTTTGAACGGTTTGAAATGGGTACTAGTGAAGTAATAATTGAGTAGTTCATGTTTGTTGGAAAGACTTCAGACAGCAGGAAAGAACTGGGGTTGAAACTTGTGTCAGAGAATTTCTAAAGCAGATGTCCTATTTGTGTCCAGTGATCTTTAAAAGTGTTGCAGTTAACAACCTATTGACTCTCAAATCTTTAAAAAAAATGACTGCTCAGGCTTCTGCCCATCTTTTAATCGAGTTGTTTGTTTTTTGATATTGAATTATATGACCTGTTTATATATTTTGGATATTAACCTCTTATTGATCATATAATTTGCAATTTTTTCTCCCATTCAGTGGATTGTCTTTTTTTTGTTGATGGTTTCCTTTGCTGTGCAAAAGCTTTTAAGTTTAATAAGGTCCCATTTGTTTACTTTTGCTTTTATTTCTTTTGCTTTAGGAGACAGATCCAAAAATATTGCTACGATTGATGTCAAAGAGTGTTCTGCCTAAGTTCTTTTCTAGGAGTTTTATGGGTTCAGGTTTTACATTTAGGTCTTTAATCCATTTTGAGTTTATTTTTGTATATAGTGTGAGGAAATGTTCTCATCTCATTCTTTTGCATGTAGCTGTCCAGTTTTCCCAGCACCACTTATTGACGAGACTGCCTTTTCTCCATGGTATATTCTTACCTCCTTTATCATAGATTAATTGAGCATAAGTGTGTGGTTTTATTTCTGGGCTTTCTAATCCATTGCTTTGTGTCTGCTTTTGCGTCTGTACCTTGCTGTTTTGATTACTATGGATTCGCAGTATAAAGTCAGGGAGCATGATACCTCCATCTTTTTTCTCAAGATGACTTTGGCAATTCAGAAACTTTTGTGGTTCTATAAATCTTGGGATTATTTGTCTTAATCTGTGAGAAATGTCATGGATATTTTGATAGGGATTGCTTTAAATCTGTATATTGATTTGAGTAGTATGGATATTTTAATATTATCAGTTCTTACATTTAAAGAATATGGGGTATATTCTATTTTCAAATTCTTTCATCAATGGTTCATAGTTTTCAGAATATACATCTTTCATTTCCTTAGGAAGTTGATTCCAAGGTTTTTTTATTCTTTTTAAATGTAATTTTAAAAAGGATGGTTTTCTTGCTTTCTCTTTTTGATAGTTCATTATTAGTATATAGAAAAGCAACAGATTTCTGTATATTAATTTTGTATCCTATAACTTTACTGAATTAATTTATCAATCTAATAGTTTTGGGGTGAAGACTTCAGGGTTTTCTATATAAAGCGTCAATTCATCTGTGAATAGTGACACTTTTCTCTTTGGGAAAAAATTTGGGTACCTTTTCTTTTTCTTGTCTGATTGCTGTGACAAGGACTTCCAATACTGTATTAAATAGAAGTGACAAAAGTGCATCCTTGTCTTGTTCCTGATTTAATAGGAAAGGTTTTCATCTTTTCACTGTTGAGTATGATGTTAGTGTGGGTTTGTCATAAATGACCTTTATTATGTTGATAATTGTTCTATCTTTATTAACTTTGATGAGTTTTGGTCATGAATGGGTTTTGAATTTTGTCATCTGCTTTATCTGCGTTTGTTGAAATGATCATGTGAGTTTTTATCCTTGCCTTTGTCAATATGGTGTGTCATACTGATTAATTTGTGAATACTGAACCACCCTGTATCCCTGGAATAAATTCTGCTTGATCGTGGTATATGATTCCTTTTTATATTGTTGAATTTGATTTGCTAATATTTTGTTGAGGACTTTTACATTTTTACATTTATGTTTACCAGAGATAATTGTCCTGTAATTCCTTTTTTTTTTCTTTTAGTGTCTTTGTCTGTCTTTGGTATCACAGTAATGTTGGCCTCACAGAATAAATTTGAAAGTATTACATCCTCTTTTAAGTTTTTGGAATAGTTTGAGAAGGATAGGTGTTAGCTCTTCTTTATATGTTTGGTGGAATTCCCCTGTGATGTTGTCTGACTGTGCACTTTTGTTTGCTGGAAAATTTTTTTTTTTTGGTTAAGTACAAATTCAATTTCACTACTAATGACTGGTCTTTTCAGGTTGTCTATTTCTTCCTGATTCAGTGTTGAAAGATTGTGTATTTCTAGGAATTTGTTCATTTCCCCGAGGTTGTTCAATTTGTTGGCATGTAATTGTTGAATTTTTTTTATGATTTTTTGTATCTGTTTGTTATCAGTTCTTATTTTTTCTTTTCCTTTTTCATTTTGTTTATTTGGGTCTTCTCTCTTTTCTTCTTGATCAGCTGACTAAAGTTTTTATCAACTTTATCTTTTCAAAGATCCAGCTCTGGTTTCATTGATCTTTTTTTTTTTTGGTCTCTATTTTATTTATTTCCCATCTGATCTTTATTGTTTCCTTCTTTATGCTGACTTTGGGCTTTATTCTTTTTATAATTCTGTTAGATGGTAGGTTAGGTTATTTATTCAAGATTTTTCTTGTTTCTTGAGGAAGGCTTCTATTTTATTTTCATTCTTAGAGCTGCTTTTGTTGCATTGCATAGATTTTGGAAAGTTGTGTTTTCATTTACAGCTGTCTTGAGATATTTTCGATTTCCTCTTTGATTTTTTCACTGACCCACTGGTTTTTTTAGTAGTTCATTATTTAGTTTCCCACTTTTCTTATATTTGATTACCAGTTTCTTATTGTGTTTGGGAAAAAATGCTTGATGTCAGTTCTGTTCTCTACAATTTGTTTTGACCCAGAGAGCAGCAGCAGGACAAGAAGGATTGATGCAGGCACTCAGCTTGGTTGGGGTGCAGGCGGTGGTGGTCTGGCCATGGACAGAGATTGGTAGTGCTTCTGATGTGCTGCCTATGTAAGCACCAGTAGTGGCTGCCCCTGTCCTGCTCTGCCTGCTTCAGGTCTGAGCCCCCTCTGTGTCTGACCGCTGAGCTTTCATCTCAGCTGTGGCAGCCACTGCCACACTGTGAAGCACATATGCCTGGAGGTTGCATGGCTCAGGGGAGGGCACATGCCATGGTGGTCATGTGAAGCTGTCCAGCTACTCCTGCCGTCTACACTTGTCCTCTCTCCACCCTACTTTGTTTTATGGGTGTTTCCGCTTAAAGACATTTTGTTTAATATATATCCTTAACTCATTAGTATTGACTTCATGGCTAATAACACTATAACTCATTCCTGAAGCCTTTCTCCGTAAAGCACATCACAACTTTCTAGGAACACTGGCCAGTACTTTCAGCCTGGTGGTTGGGGCCCAGAAAATTACTTGTGTGTGTTTATGTGTGTTAGTCGTTCAGTCGTGTCTCAGTCTTTGAGACCCCATGGACCACTATCAGGCCTCTCTGTCCATGGAATTCTCCAGGCAAGAATCCTAGGGTGGGTTGCCATTTCTTCCTCCAGGGGATTGTCCCAACCCAGGGGTCAAACCTGGGTCTCCTGCATTATAGGTAGATTCTTTACCATCTGAGCTCATATAAAGCCCAAATCACAAAAACTTGGCACAACATATACTCTGAGAAGAACACTTAGTTACAGTATGACAGCTGAAACAGGAAGGCGGAGCATCATCTTTTTTGACCTCAGCTGGGAAGATGTGTATTGGATGATTCAAATTGTTGCCATCTTGTCCATATCTGTGAATGATGGCCAAAGTGCCATGAATTTTGATTTGGGGGCTACAGAAATTTTAGTGAGTAGAATTTGCAAGTGAGGAATCTATAAATAATGAGAATCTACTGTAACTCTTTTTGGTAGAACTTTTAAAACATAAAATAGGATTGGACTTAATTTCAACTTATCTTGATGTTGATGTTGTAGGCTCATCATTATGAAGATGCTTATGAAGTTAATCCAAAATTTCTTTGAGAATCTGTCATTTCTATTCCCACTCAGTACCCCTAGTTTATTATCATTATCTTCTTTATCACCTGCTCTGCCTTCACTTCATCTCTGCTGGTACTTCTCAGTATTGCAGCTTTAAGTTATTAACCCTCTTCTTCCCTTTCCTGATGCTCCTGTAAAGTAGGGAAACCCTCGAGATTTTAGGAGGAAGCAGAAAACCACACTCATAGAATGATTAAGAATAGTTTGTAGATATGAGTTAAACTCAATAAATATGAGTGTGAAAATGAGAGAGGGACTTCAGTACATTACCTTTGTGACAGCCACTTCCCTTCTGACTCAGAGTCTTTTGTTAACATTGTTTTCCATGGTGTATGCAATGATTCAGAATGTCAATTTTTTTTTTTTTTGCCATCATATTAGTGAGGAGGATAACTCAAGCTTGGGTTAACATTTTGAACTCTTTTTTTTTTCTTTTTCTTCTTCTTTTGGTGATTGTATAAAAGCTCTGATAATAATCTTGGTCATTTTTGCATACATTGCTGCTTATAGGAACATTAACTTCTTCTTAAAAGACTAGATGTTCAGGTCTAGAAACACAAGCTAAGTGACTTAGAGTAATAGCAGAGCTGATGAGGAAGTTTGCCAAACATTTCTTGACTCTTGTGCTTGTTTCTGTGTGTTTGTTTCTATTAGGTCAGACAGCTGCCTCTCCAAGTCTTGGAGGAGTGGCCTTGTGGAGGAGATGAAACTTATTGTTCAAGTTTGCCCTAGCTCCTGTTTGTCTCACAAACCTTTGTGATCTTCCAAGCAACTTGATTTATTGTTAATAACTCCCAGTGGGTTAGGATGTGCCAAGTCCTGTCAATGGTCCAAACGGAGGGATCTCAGTTGGCATCTAGTTTCAGGCTGACTGGAAGCTAGACCATCAAACAGCAACTTTTACAAATATGTCCAGTCTTGTGGGACCACAATCATAAATCCTGCTGGTCTCCAGGTTGGGTGATCAGAGGGGGTCCCCTGTGGGGCAGCTGCAAAAACTGGGCCTCTGGAAGAGTGTATAAACTCTTTTCAGGGAGGTACCAGTGAGCCGTGGCAAAGTAGACAGAGAGCAGAAAGACGGCATTCCCAGGCCTGTGTTCTCTGAGAGTATCTTTTGGTCTTTAGATGTGTTCCAGACCTGAGCCTGCTTCTCAGACTAAGGTTGGTGTCTGTCAGCTGTCTAAACAGCTCCTTGAGGCTGATAGACTTCCAAGACCTCTCTGATTGTTACAGTCCTGTGGGACCAAGAATGCAAGCCTGCCAGTTTCAGAGCCAGGCCATCAAGGAGCATCCCCTGTGCAGTGGGCCCTACATCTGGACACCAAATGTAAAAACTGGGGCGGCAGACCTGTGGCTGGAGCTTCCTTTTGAGATGCCGGTACTGTGAATTGCAGTAGAGGGGAGAGTGTGAAGTTTGTATTGCCTTCTGAAGTCTCTGGAAAGGTTTAAGCCAGCCCTTAGATGACCAAGGACTTCTTTGAGCCCAGTTCAATGGCATCTTTACCATATTTGCATAATTTTGAGCTTGAATTCATTCCTTTTCAGACCAGCTTTAACATTTTTTTTGTGGTCAGTTTTCCGGAGGATATTTCAGTTATTAAATTTCTTGGCCTTTAGTCTAGTGCCTCACTCTTTGGTCTGCTCAGCAGTATCATGCGGTGTAAATTTTCTGCTCTGCTGTGAACAGTTGCAGATTTAATGCTACCTTCTGCCAGTGGGTCCATTTCAGATAAGACTTTTGTTATTCTTTGTTCATTCCGGTTGGAATGTTCTTTTCATCCTTGCCTACATTAGATTTTGCTCCCATCATATTTTTGTTGCAGTGCAGTGTATATTCAGAGTGTTATTCACATCCTAAATGAAAAAAATGATCCCTAGCTCAGGATAGAGAGGCATGAGATAATTGAATAAAAACTCACTGATTTCATGTAGAAAGTATAGCTCTTTTTAATACTATAGCCACTAGCCACATGTTGCTGTTGACTACTGGAAATGTGAGCAGTCCAAACTGAAACATGCTGTCAGTGTAGAATACAGTCTGGATTTAGATGGCTTAGTATAAACAAAAGAATGTAGATTCTCATTAATATTTTATGTGATTATGTCTTTAAATGATACTATGATAGGATAAATATATCATAATTAATTTTAACTGTTTCTTTTTACCTTTTTATCATTTTAAAGAACATCCTTATAACTCATTTGTCTTTATAACTGGATGTTTGTACCTCTTATTCTTCCTCACCTATTCCATTCATCCTCCCACCTCCCTCTCCTCTGGCATCCACCTGTTTATTCTCCATATTTATGAGTTTATTTCTGTTTTGTAATGTTCATTTTAAGATTTCACATATAAGTGAAATCATGTGGTATTTGTCTTTCTCAGTCTAATTTGTTTCATTTAGTGTAATACTGTCTAGATCCATTCATGCTGTTGCAAATACCAAGAGTACCTTCTTTTTATGGCTTTCTTATCTTGGGTAGTGTGAATAGTGCTGCAATGAACATAGGCATGTACATATCTTTTTGAATTAGTATTTTCATTTTCTTTGTATAAATACCAGGAATGGAATTGCTGGGTTGTATGGCAGCTCTATCTTTAGTTTTTTTGAGGAACCTCTATACTGTTACACATAGTGGCTGAACCATTTTACATTCTCACCAACAGTGTTAGAGGGCTCCTTTTTCCCCACATTCTCAACCAAACTTATTATTGTCTTCTTGATAATGTCCATTCTGACAGGTGTGACGTGGTATCTCATTGTGGTTTTGATTTGCATTTCCCTGATAATTAGTGATATGAGCATCTTTTTTTGTGAGTCTGTAATAGAACGTGGCTGAGTGCAGCCCTTAGCACGCTGCTGTTGCTGTGCGCCATTACCCTGCACCCCATTAGGAGGCATCCGTTACCACCGGGGGACCACTAGTGGTCCTGCTCAGCCATTGATTGATGCTGCAGTGGGGCCCTCCCACAAGCAACCAGCTGTCAATGAGTGGCTGTTAGTGGGCCCGTTCACCCAACTGGTGATCATCCGGTAGAGAGTTAGGTTAAGGCGGATCCCAGCCTTCTTCCTGGGGACCCTCCACCTCACCTTGTAACGGAGTGCGGTGAAGGGCAGCCCTTAGCACAAGGCTGTCTGCTGTGCACCATTACTTTGCACTGTGTTACGAGACTATGGGTCCGCTCAGTCATTGGTCAGCGCTGCAGTGGGCCCCTCCCACAAGCAACCAACTGTCAAGGAGCGACCTTTAGTGGTCCTGCTCAGTCACTGGTTGGCGCTGCAGTGGGCCCCGCCCACAAGCTACCAACTGTCAAGGAGCGACCGTTAGTGAGGCATTCAGCCAATGGTTGACGGAGTGGTGGTCTTCAGGTGGAGAGTGAGATAAGAGACAGATCCTGGCCTCTCTGAGCCCTCCAGCTCACCTGCTCGCCAGGGTCACCCACCGGCCTTGGCCCAGGCCTTGAGGCAGCAGAGAAGCTCTCCCCTATCCCTGTCCCATGACTTAATAGCAGCGGCAGTCTTCATTTGGGTGGCCTGAGGAGCCTGGAGGCAAGTTGGGTCCTGGACACCTGGCTCCCTCAGCGAGTAACAGCTGGGCTGGGTCTGGGGACCTGTCCCTGAGGGAGACAGCAACGGAGGTCCTTCAGTCAGGACATGGACCTCAGAGGGGAAAAGTTGTGCCTTGGGACCTTGTGCTTTTTTGACAGCACAGAGAATAACACTTGTTTGGTAGAGATTTAAAGGAACATTATTACCTGACCTCAAGAAAAAAGACTGATATCAAGGAGTTTGCAGCAACTAACAATGGCCCTCGCTTTTTGGAGAAAAGGGCTTTGCTAAAAACTTTTGGAGAGTTTGGGGGTTTTATGGCATGACCCACCCATTTTCTTGCATGGCCCTTAATAAACCTTTCTCTGTCCAAATTCTAACATTTTGATATTGTTTGGCCTCACTGTGTGTCAGGCACATGGACTTGTGTTTCTGTAATATGTCTGTTGGCCATCTGTATGTCTTCTTTGCAAAAATGTCTATTCAGGTCCCCTGCCAATTTTTAAATTGAGTTCTTTTTTTGATGTTGAATGACATGAACTTTTGGTATATTTTAGATATTAACCCCTTAGCAGATATATTGTTTGTAAGTATCTTCTCCCATTCAGTAGGTTGCCTTTTTGTTTTGTTATTAGTTTTTCACTGTGCAAAAGCTTTTTAGTTTGATGTGGTTCCAGTTTGTTTATTTTTGCTTTTGTTTTCCTTGCCTAATTAGACATATCCAAAAAATGTTGCTAAGAGTGATGTCAAAGAGCATACTGCCTATGTTTTTTTCTAGAAATTTTATGCTCTCAGGTCTTATGTTTAAGTCTTCAGTCATTTTGAACTTATTTTTGTATATGGCATGAGAAAGTCCAATTTGATTCTTTTGCATGTGGCTGTCCAGTCTTCCCAACACTGTTTATTGAAGTGGATGTCTTTTCTCCATTGTATATTCTTACCTCCTTTGTTGTAGGTGAATTGCCCATATGTGTGGGTTCATTACTGAACTCTCTATTCTGTTTCATTGATCTATGTGTCTGTTTTTGTGCCAGTATCATCCTGTTTTGATGACTGCAGCTTTGTAGTATAGTTTGAAATCAGGGAATGTGATACCTCTAGCTTTGTTCTTTTTCAAGATTGTTTTGGCTATTTGTGGTCTTTCATGTTTCCATACAAGGTTTAAAGTAATTTGTTTTAGTTCTGTGAAAAATGCCATTGGTAATTTGATAGGGATTGCATTGAATCTGTAGACTACCTTGGGTAGTATGCCATTTTAATGATATTAATTCTTCCAATTTATGAGCACTGTATATTTTTCTGTTTGTTTGTGTTGTGCTTTTTACTTTTATAATCAGGCCACTAGGGAACTTAAAATTATGTATGTGACTAGCATTTGTTGCTTATATTTCTGTTCAATAGTATATAACATGCAGTTGGTATAGATGTTATATTCTAGATATTTACAATATATAGACCCTATTTCTTATTTTTTTTCTCTTATCTTCCCTCCCTTCTTATAAATATACCTGTAACATTGTCCTGTTGAGGAGAAGGTAAGACATAATGTGTTTATTCAATGATCAACTCCCTATTGACCAATCAACCACACTTCTCATTATAGGTAGTTGCCACACACTTCTGTGAAAGCTCCCAAGATACCAAATTAGTAAAAGCTGGATAATATGAGACCATATTTTTTATGTGCTGAAGTTAGCCAACTGGAAATCTTGGGAACTCACTGAACCCGGAAAAAATGTATTAGAATCTGCTAAAAAGAGTTTGAAATAAATTTCAGCAATCCTTGTTTTCAAGTATGAATTCTTTTGAAACTTGTTACTATCAGTCAGTGAGAATTTAATATTATCAAAGTGTTGAGCAATATTATGCATTGTAAAAAGCTGGATGCGATTTTCAAGTCTACAGAGGTGAATTCAGTCCAAGAAATGTTCTGTCCTTTATTGTTTGGTATAGCATCAGGCACATGGTTTATTTGCAAACTTGTTTTGTGGCAGCATTTTAGAATTTCAGAAGTCTTTATTATAAAAATAACATTTTACTCATATGAACTTGGGCAATGCAAAATTATAAATGCCTAATTTTAATGTAATGTCTCTCATAATTGTGTCTATATTAAATATAGTAATATTTAGTTTTTAATAGACAATAAATACAACACGTGTAAGGGTTTTTGCTACATCTCATGAAAGATAGAAACCACACTGAGTGAGGGCCACATTTATCCAGTTTTTCCTCCCCGGGCACTGTCAATCCTCTGTCACTGCATATAAAATTCAAGCAAAAAGCAACAGTCTTGGGCTGAGGAGTTAAGAGATCAGAGTTTGGGGCTGCCAGATTGACTGGATAGAAAATCCAAGAAAGGAAGGAAGCACAAAAGGAAATGCCTCAAAAATCCTTAAATTTAACCAAGTCACAGGGTACAAAGTTAACATAAAAAAGCCAATTGTATTTCTGTATATTGTTGTTGTTGATCAGTCATTCAGTCATGTCCAAATCTTTTTTACCCGATGGACTGCAGCACGCCAGGCTTCCCTGTCCTTCACCATCTCCTGGAGTTTGCTCAAACTCATGTCCATTGAGTCAGAGATGCCATCCAACCATCTCATCCTCTTCGTCCCCTTCTCCTCCTGCCCTCAATCTTTCCCAGCACCAGGGTCTTTTCCAACGAGTCGGCTCTTTGCATCAGGTGGCCAAAGTGTTGGAGCTTCAGCTTCAACATCAGTCTTGCCAGTGAATATTTAAGGTTGATTTCCTTTAGGATTGACTGGTTGGATATCCTTGCTGGACAAGGGACTCCCAAGAGTCTTCTCTAGCACCACAGTTCAAAAGCATCAATTCTTTGATTTTTCAGCCTACTTTATGGCCCAACTCTCATATCCATACATGACTACTGGAAAAACCATAGCTTTGACTATACAGACCTTTTGTGGCAAAGCAATATCTCTGCTTTTTTAATATGCTGTAGTTTGTCATTGCTTTTCTTCCAAGGAGCAAGCGTCTTTTAATTTCCTGGCTGCAGTCACCATCCGCAGTGATTTTGGAACCCAAGAAAATAAAATTTGTCATGGTTTCCACTTTTCCCCCTTCTATTTAGCAACAAACAATTAGAAAATGAAATGTATAAAAAATAATTTGCATGATTGCATTAAAAATATGAAATCCTTAAGTGAAGAAACTCTACACTGGAAACCAGAAAACTTTGCAGAGGGAAATTAAAGACAAAATAAATGGAGAGAAGTACCATGTTCATAGATTAGAAGACTCAATACTTTTAAGATGTTAATACCCTGAAACCCTGGTCTCTAGTCAGTGCAATCTCAATCAAAATCCCAAATGGTTTTATTAAAATAGAAAGTGCCAGTCTGATTCTAAAATTCATATGAAAATACTAAGAAACTAGAGTAGCTAAATCAGTTTTTAAAATAATAAGTTTGGAGAACTTACAGTACATGACTTCAAGACTTATTATAAAGCAGTAGAAATTAAATCAATATAATATTGGCATAGGCCTTCCCTAGTGGCTCAACGGTCGGAGAAGGCAATGGCACCCCACTCCAGTACTCTTGCCTGGAATATCCCATGGATGGAGGAGCCTGGTGGGCTGCAGTCCATGGGGTCGCAAAGAGTCAGACATGACTGAGTGACTTCACTTTCACTTTTCACTTTTATGCATTGGAGACGGAAATGGCAACCCACTCCAGTGTTCTTGCCTGGAGAATCCCAGGGACGGGGTTGCACAGAGTCGGACACGACTGAAGTGACTTAGCAGCAGCAGTGGCTCAGCAGTAAAGAATCTACCTGCTAATGCAGGAGATGCAGGTTTGATCCCTGGGTCAGGAAGATCCCCTAGAGAAATAATAAAGGCGACAGCAGAACGAAGTGCTCCTCTCTTCTACACTAAGATTCATCTCTCCTGTAATTTCCTAAAAACAGGAGAATTTCTCTGAATTCAAGTTAAAAGTTCTTGGTGGCTTTCAATAGAAATGTATAATAGTATATTGTTTGTGTTGTGCTGTTGTGTCTGACTCTTTGTGACCCTTTGGACTATAGCCTGCCAGGTTCCTCTGTCCATGGGATCGAATCTGTGTCTCCTGCATTGCAGGTGGATTCTTTAACCTCTGAGCCATTGGGGAAGCCTAGCTTTTCCCAAACAAAAGTGAGAGTGTGCTAGGCCTTTTCCTATTTAGCCTGTCATTTTAGTTCTATAACAATATGAGCACAGGTTGAAGTTGTAGATACTCCCTGCATTACAGCTTTGTTTTACTCCATTTATGTCTGTAAAATAAGCTTAGCACTACTTGAATCCTAATTTCAAAGATTTCCAGTTGCATAGTTAGCAAAACTATTGTTGGGGGCATGTATCAAGAATCTTGCTTTTCATTCCACCCTGCTCCCCTCCCCACATGGAAGGAATGTATTTCTTTATAATAATTGAAATGATCTGTGGAGTGATGTAGGAAATATTAAATGTAAATTTTACTGTGAAGTTTGCAATAGCCACAGGCATCGATTTTATTTCTGAATATAGAAAAAAAGATATGAATAAATGCTTTGATTTTAGGCTTTTCTTCTTTTATTAAAAAAAAGAGTTTACTTGAAAAGAGATGAGACTTCAAAAGTAGTGTTTATAAAAAGAGTTTTATACACTGGAATTTTAAAGGGTATTCTTTAAAGCTTTTCTAGGCTTATTGGAGAAAAACAGAAAAACTAATGAATCTGTACAAATTTCTTCATTCTAGGGTGGAGACTTAATATTCTGCTTTTAAAGATAAACTTATAAAATGCTTTGTGAGCACACTTCATGCTTATTAGCTTGCTTGACAGCTGGTGCTTACCTTGAGCCTTTTTATGGCTAGAAGTGAGATGATCAGAGAAAGATTTAGGAATACCACTCTCTCTTTCTCTACCTTCTCTTGGTCCAGACCTTTATGTCCACTTACCTGAACTGTTAAAGATTAGCCTGTTGCCTGACTTTCTGTGTGAAATAGCCATCCCCATTGTTCCTAAAACCCAGGACACTGGGGTATTGCCCTGAGTGTAAAATTAGGTTCAGATACCTCTGGCATCTAAAACTCCTGTGTGAATTTTCCTCACACTTATTTTCTCTGGTCCTTTGTCCTGCTGCTCCCTCTCTTACCCTCTACACCAAGTCAAGTTTTCCCCTCACAATATGTGCAGTACAGCCCACCTGTGCTCCGCAGTGAGTTTCGCCATGATGTCCCCTGTGTGTGGAACATCTTTGTTTTTGTTCCCTACTTCTCTTCTGTATGTTGAAATCCTACCCATAGATCAAATCTCTCCTTCCTCTGTGAAGCCACCCTAGGATCTCCCTAGTTGAGTGGAATGCTCTTTCTGCATACTGGGTAAACTTGTACCTTTATTGTAGTAATTATCACAATTCATCTTGTGTGCTGGTTAGTCTTATTTTTTCCTATAATGAAGATAAATGTTCATGTCTTGTAAGTATTTTTTTTAAACCCAATAATGCTTAACAAAACTAGAGATGCAAGTATTTTTTGAATTAATGAATCACTGAATTCAGTATGTTTGTTTTCCTCCAATTACTAAATTCAGTGTAGTACTGCTTGCTATGTATATTGATTGTTTTCTATTTATTAAATAGTTTTTCTATGGCTTACTCAGGTTTCTCTGATTACTTTTATTATTTTAAACTTAAAGTTGAAAAGATAGTTCAAGAAACATCTGTAAACCCTTTATCCATATTTACTAAGTATTTACATTTTGTTCCAATTGTTTTATTCTCTGCCTCCGTCTGCTTGAACTTGGAAGCGTTGTGTTGCTCTCCTAAGGATAAGATCCTTCTCTGACACAACCATAGTATAATGATCAAAAAAGGATATCTTGCATTGATATTGTCTTCCTGTCTAATCTACAGTTCTTAGTCAAATTTCATCAGGTCAAAGAATGACCTTTATAGCTATGTGGTGGTGACAGAGTCGCTAGGTCTTGTCTCTTTGCAACTCTATAGCCGGCTAGGCTTCTCAGTTCATGGGATTTCCAGGGCAGGAATACTGGAGTGGATTGCAATTGTCTTCTCTAGGGGGTCTTCCCGACCAAGGGATAAATCCTGTCTGAGCCACCAGGAGCTACTTTCCTCCCTAATTTAGTATTAATATATAACCTTGCATTCCAGATTGCCTTTTCTTGTCATGTCTCTGCAGCCTTCTTCCATCTGGAATAGTTCTTCAGTCTTGTCTTTATTGATTATGACATTTCTGAAGAGTATCTTGTCAAACATTCCTTGAATTGGGCTTGTGGGATGCTCTGGAGTCAAAGGGCACACGTAATGTTATGTCCTTCCCTGTACATCATGTTAGGAAACATGGATATCAGTTTGCCCCAGTGTTGATGATGTAAACTTTGGTCATTTGATTAAGCTCGTCAGTACCCTCCACTCTAAAATTACCATTTCCCCTTGGAATCAATTAGTACTTTGTGTTGATACATTTGAACTCCAAGTATTCTGGTTCTCACTGAACTTTTACTTACTAGGTACGAACTGCTATGTATAAAATAAATAAGCTACAAGAATATATTGTAAATCACAGGGAATATAGCCAATATTTTATACTGACTTTAAATGGAGTATAGTGTATAAAAGTTTTGAATCCCTATGTTATACATCTGAAACTAATATAATATTATAAATCAGCTATACCTCAAAACAAAAACATGTTTAGCCACTTACTTTAGCAACCATTAAAGGTTTTCTGGCTGTTATTTTTGTTTCTCTACTTATTCACTTCAGTTCAGTCGCTCAGTCATGTCCGACTCTTTGCGACCCCATGAATCGCAGCACGCCAGGCCTCCCTATCCATCACCAACTCCCGGAGTTCACTCAAACTCATGCCCATCGAGTTGGTGATGCCATCCAGCCATCTCATCCTCTGTCATCCCCTTCTCCTCCTGCCCCCAATCCCTCCCAGCGTCAGGGTCTTTTCCAATGAGTCAACTCTTCGCATGAGGTGGCCAAAGTATTGGAGTTTCAGCTTCAGCGTCAGTCCTTCCAATGAACACCCAGGACTGATCTCCTTTAGGATGGACTGGTTGGATCTCCTTGCAGTCCAAGGGACTCTCAAGAGTCTTTGCCAACACCACAGTTCAAAAGCATCAATTTTTCGGCACTCACTCTACTTATTAGTTGAACTTCTGTTAATAAGAAGGCCTTTATTGGTGCCAAGACTATACAGAAGGAGAAAGAACAGTCTCTTCAGTAAATAGTGGTGGGAAAGCTAGGCAGCCACATGCAAAAGAAAGCACCTGGACCATTATCTTATACCATACACAAAAGTTAACTCAAAATGGATAAAAGACTTGAATGTTAAGGCCCCAAACCATAAAACTAGAAGAAAACATATGTGGTATTTTCTTTGGCAACAGTCTTAGATGATACTTTTGTGTCTGACACTAAAAGCAACGGTATCAAAAACCAAAATAAGTGGGACCACGTCAAACTAAAAAGCTTCTGCTGAGTAAAGGAGACCATCAGAAAATGAAATGGCAACCTACTGAGTGAGAGAAAATATTTACAAATTTTGTATCTGATAAAAGATTAATGTCCAAAAGGTATAGAGAACTCAACATCAAAAAAGCAATGTGATTAAAAAGTGGGCAGATAAGCTGAATAGACATGTTCCCAAAGAAGACATATAGATGGCCAGTGGGTGCATGAAAAGATGTTCAACATTACTATCAATCAGATTCATCATCTATCATCAGGGAAATGCAAATCAAAACCACATTGAGATGTCACCTCACACCTGCCAGAAAGGCTATTATCAAAAAGACAAAGTGTTGGCAAGGAAGTGGAGAAATAGGGAAACTTTGTGCACTGCTGGTAGGTATGTAAATTGGTGCAACTACTATGGAAAACAGTATGGAGGTGCCTCAAAAAATTAGAGCTGCCATATAATTCAACAGTTCCATTTCTAAATATTTATCTAAAGAAAACAAAAACACTAACTCAAAAATTTACATTGCCCCAATGTTCATGGGAGCATTATTAATAGTAACCAAGATATGGAAACAACATAACTGTCCATCAGTAGATGAATCGGTAAACAAGGTGTGGTAGTAAATACACTGAAATAGTGTTCAGCCTCAAAAAAGAAGGAACTCTTGCTATTTGAGACAACATGCATAGATATCTGTGGCGTCATGCTAAGTGAAATATGTGAGATGGAAAAAGATCAATACTTTATGTATCTCACTTATGTGCATATGTGTACATGCATGCTTAGTCATGTCCGACTCTGTGCGACCCCATGGACTATAGCCCACCAGGCTCCTCTGTCTGTGGAGTTCTCCAGGCAAGAATACTGGAGTGGATTGCCTTTCCCTTCTCCAGGGGATCTTCCTGACCCAGGGATTGAACCCCGGTCTCCTGTATTGCATGCAAGTTCTTTACCATCTGAGCCACCAGGGAAGCTCACTCATTTATATGCAGAGTCTTAAAAAAAAAAATCTCACCAACGTAGAACAGTTTGGTTGCCAGAGGGAGGAAGTGTATGAGTGGGTGAAATGGCTAAAGGTGGTCAAAAGTTCAAGTTTCTAGTTATAAATAAGTCATTGAAGTGTAATACACAGTATGGTGACTATAGTTAATACTGCATTGCATATTTGAAAGTTGCTAAGAGTAAATTTTAAAAGTTCTCATTGCAAGAAAAATTTTGTAAGTCAGAAGACAACTGTTAATTGGACTTACTATAGTTATCATTTTACATGTATACAAATATTGTACACCTGAAACTAATGCAATGCAGTAGACCTGGATTCCATCGCTGAGTTGGGAAGATCTTCTGGAGGAGGGCATGGGAACCTCTCCAGTATCCTTGCCTGGAGAATCACCATGGACAGAGGAGCCTGGCGGGCTACAGTCCACGGGGGTCACAAAGTGCCGGACACAACTGGGCAACTGAGCACGGCACGACACTGCGATATACACCTTTTATTTATTTATTTATGGACTGATGGATTCTTTTTTTTTTTAAAGTGTACAACCGTCCTGTTCTATTTTATTTTATTTTATTTATTTTTTTTATTTTTTTCCATTTATTTTTATTAGTTAGAGGCTAATTACTTTACAATATTGTAGTGGTTTTTGTCATGCATTGACATGAATCAGCCATGGATTTACATGTATTCCCCATCCCGATCCCCCCCCCCCCCCCACCTCCCTCTCCACCCGATTCCTCTGGGTCTTCCCAGTGCACCAGGCCCGAGCACTTGTCTCATGCATCCAGCCTGGGCTGGTGATCTGTTTCACCCTAGATAATATACATGTTTCGATGCTGTTCTCTCGAAACATCCCACCTCGTCTTCTCCCACAGAGTCCAAAATTCTGTTCTGTACATCTGTGTCTCTTTTTCTATTTTTCATATAGGGTTATCGTTACCATCTTTCTAAATTCCATATATATGCATTGGTATACTGTATTGGTCTTTATCTTTCTGGCTTACTTCACTCTGTATGATGGGCTCCAGTTTCATCCATCTCATTAGAACTGATTCAAATGAATTCTTTTTAATGGCTGAGTAATATTCCATGGTGTATATGTACCACAGCTTCCTTATCCATTCGTCTGCTGATGGGCATCTACTGGCACAAAGACAGAAATATAGATCAATGGAACAGAATAGAAAGCCCAGAGATAAATCCACGAACCTATGGACACCTTATCTTTGACAAAGGAGGCAAGGATATACAATGGAAAAAAGACAACCTTTTTAACAAGTGGTGCTGGGAAAACTGGTCAACCACTTGTAAAAGAATGGAACTAGAATACTTTCTAATACCATACACAAAAATAAACTCAAAATGGATTAAAGATCTAAATGTAAGACCAGAAACTATAAAACTCCTAGAGGAGAACATAGGCAAAACACTCTCTGACATAAATCACAGCAGGATCCTCTATGACCCACCTCCCAGAATATTGGAAATAAAAGCGAAAATAAACAAATGGGACCTAATGAAACTTAAAAGCTTTTGCACAACAAAGGAAACTATAAGCAAGGTGAAAAGACAGCCCTCGGATTGGGAGAAAATAATAGCAAACGAAGCAACAGACAAAGGATTAATCTCAAAAATATACAAGCCACTCCTGAATTCTCATTTTAGTCAGGAATTTTGATTATTTCCATTCACATATTGACTCAGATTCAGCAAATCAAAGCCCCTTCAGGCTAGCTATTGTGTCACTTCTACCAGTTTCATTTATTTTTTGGACATTTCCTTATTGTATAGCACAGGATGTTCTAGGCTTATTGTATACTTTTCCTGCCTCATCCCTTGAATTAGCCCTTTCTCCAGGGAACCTTGGAGAAACTGCGGAACCTTGATTCTTTTAATGAAGGATGGTATTTAGAACTGAGATCTGGGAGCCAAGCATGTTTATTCTACTCGGTATCATTTTTTTCTAGATCTTCTTAGAAGACAAAGCTGGAAAATGCTTGTGTGTGTATATACATGCACACATGCACACACATATATATCCTATTTATTTCTAAACTTAACTGTTCATGTGAAAAGCTATAAATTTACATTGGTAATTTCAATTCAATCAAACAGATTACTTTCATGTTTTTGTCTTTTCTGTATTTGTAACTCCCTTTTGTAGTAGTGAGAAACTTTCAATATGTTGCGTGTTTATGCTTATCTGCTCAAGTCTAGAGTGCATAGGAAGCAGTTTCAGAGTTGCTGTTCCCATACCACTGTGTTCCTTTCCAGTTAGTGCTCTCTTCAACCCTGCTACCAAGAGGCATCAACTTTTCTGACACTTTTAGCCATAGTTTAGTTTTGCCTGTTCTAGGACTTTATATAAATGGAATTATATTGTGCACATTTCTTTTGTGTGTGTCTGGCTTCTCTTAGCATCATGTTTTTGGGATTCATTCACATTGATGTATGTATCAGCAGTTTCTTTTAATCCTGGGCAATATTCCCTGGTGTAATTGTACCACAATTTGTTTATCCATTCTTTGGTTGATGGGCATTTGGGTTGACTCTAGATTTTAGCTATAATGAATAAAGTAAGTGGCTATGAAGATTTTTATCCAAATCTTTTTTGTGGACATTTTGTTTTCATATTTTGGATTAGAATCTTAGGAGTAGAATAGCTGAACTGTTGTGTAGGTGTTAACTTGACTGTATCAGAAACTGCAGAACCCTTGTTCCTAAATGATTGTTTCAACTTCTCACTTCTACCTGCAAGATATGAGTGTTCCATTTGTTTCACATCCTTGTTAACATTCTGAATTTTTATTCTATTTAGTTGTAGCTTTTCCAGTGGATGAGTAGTAGTACCTCATTGTGATTTTAATCTTCGTTTTCCTGATGATCAGTGATGAAAATTTTTTATATATATGTATTGATCATTGTATATTTTGGTCAAATTTCTGTGAAAATCTGGGACTGATTTTAAATTTAGTTGTTTTTCTTTTCATTACTGACTTGTAGGAACTCTTTTTGTATTCTGACTTTGAATTATTTGCTAGAAGTGTGTTTTCAGAGTATTTTCTCCAAGTCTGTGACTTGCCTATCCTTTTTTTTCTTGTTGAGCCAGACTTTTAAATTTCAGTGAAGTCTAATTTACCCTTTGTCCCCTTCTTTTTGAATTGTTGGATTCTGTATCTTGTTAAACAAATCTTTACCTATTGTAAAGATATTCGCTTGTTTTCTTCTAAAAGTTTTATACTTTTTAGCTTTAACATTTAGGTGTATGATCCATCTTGAATTAATTTTTTGTATAGCTTTAGCCATAGGGGTTGAGGTTTATTTTTCCTTATGAGTATTCTGTTGTGCAGCACCATCTGTTAAAAAAGACTCTCTTCTTCCTATTTAATTACTTTGGCACTATTTGAGCAGTTAGTTGCTTGTGTGAGTTTCCTGAATAATTTTATTTGTAAACATGGCTTTGATTTTCATTGAGCTGTTACTTTATATTTTAAGCAGCATTCATAAAAACCTTTAACTCAGCTTTCACCTATAGGGACAGCTTGTTGTGGTTTGCCTACTTTCTTCATCAAGTGCCAGGATAAGTTGGTGTGTGTTTTGCCCTGGGATAACCTCTATCATTGAGGTAAAAAATATGTAACCTCTGTTTCTTTCAACCTTGTCCTTTTGCTAATATAAAAGGATTCCTGCATAGTTTCTTTTTCACCTTGTTTAGAAAATAAAGACCTAAATAAGGGAGTAAATCAGTCTTTCATTTTTAACAAAGCATTATATGCCATGATGCTTATAGTGAGTAAATTTTTTAAAAGTGAAAACATTTGGCAAACTTTTCACCCACCTCCTTTCCCCTCCTTTGTTTTTGTTCATCTATTCAGTGTATGTATATTGAGCTCCTATTGTAAGCTGCCTCACTGTGGGCCCCTGAGGATGAATGGCAATTGGCTTTTTGTAATCACATTTCATAAACCTTAGAGAACAGACAAGGCTGAAATTTGCCATGATGGCTACCTGCACTCAACCCATAAAATATGCACACACATGCATGTACATTCCTCCTCACTCTTTGGAAGAGTGAGGAAGCTGCCTTAGAGATCTCATTACTAGTAGCTCTGGGCTATTGTGAAGCAAAATCCGAGCTCTCTCTACGACTTACTGTTTAGGATTCATTTTCCCAAGGTTAACAATTTTCTTTTGTAGTCTAATATTTATTCTTTGGAGGAGAATACTTGAAATGGTCTCATTTTTCTCTGTTTTAAAGGCTTTCAGCATAGCAGTTTTAGGACTTCCTCTCCCATTAGTGGCTTTCACGGTGAGAATGCGCTGTCTGTAATTAGGCCTACAGCTGATGATGGGCCTCCAGTAGCCATCAGCTTGTGTCCTTGAGAGTGTGTGTTAGGGAAAAATGTGTCGCGTGACTGTTATCTCTAATCCGCTGAAGCTGAGCAAGAATAACGGCAGATGACAGGGCAGGCTCAGGCTCAGTGCTTCCAGAAAGAGCTGCTTTCTGCAGCACCTTGTGTCAAAGATGTTTCGAGTTTGTGGACAGAGCCCTTGGCTGACAAGGCAGCAGCATTATGTTTGGGATGTGGACATGTATTGAATTTGTATTAGCTTCTTCTGTAAGGCAAAGTGCAAGTACATAATGAAATAAGTAATGTGTGTGTAGAAATGTTGATTTTTGTTTCATCCTGGTTCACAGAGGCCAGGTCTGTTCCTGACTGGATGTTTCAAAGGGGGCTGATCTTTAGCCTGCAGCTATTTCGCATTCATTTTGGAAACAAGCACATTCCTCCTTTGTTGTTCCCAACCATCCAGGAAAGAGGCGCATCTGTTGTCATATCCATTATTTATCTGTGAGAAACAGTTTTACTTAATTATCTTCTCTGCTGTTGGAGCCCTGGTTTGGCTCTCTTCCTTTTGAAAGGATAATCGGACTCAGTGCTGTTAATACATTTCAATTAGTGAGCTCATGGCACAGCCAGTGCCTCACACTTAGTTCTTAAGATGGCTTTGTAGATAAGAGCCTCTGTAGCAACATGAGAAGCTGGGAGGTACCTGCTTCCTTAGAGCCCCATTCAGCTCTCAGAGCTGCAAAGCCAAGTGCACCTGTTCTCAGCACCGTTATTCCTGTCTGACCCCACCAAAGAGGCAGAGCTGGCTTTCTGGGTTGTTTCATGTGGTTCCTTTGTACTGTACCTTTCCCAGCTTCAGAGAAAAACCAGCTCTTTACTCCAGCATAACATGGCTTGTATTTAGACAGAATGCTTTATTTGATCTAGCTTTACACTCTGAGCTCCTGCTTCATTATTTTTTTTTAATTGAAGTATAGTTGATTTACAGTGTTGTGTTAGTTTCAGGTGTACGGCAAAGTGATTAGTTAAACACATATATATATATATATATATTCTTTTTTCAGGTTCTTTTCCATTATATGTTATTACAAGCTATTGTATATAGTTCCCTGTGCTATACAATAGATCATTGTTGTTTATCTATTTTATATACAGTAGTGTGTGTCTGTTAACCCCAGATTGCTAATTGATCCCTCCCCTCCACTTTCCCTTTTGGTAACTGTAAGTTTGTTTCCTATGTCTATGAGTCCATTTCTGTTTTATAAATAAGTTCATTTTTACCAGTTTTTAGATTCCGCATATAAGTGGTATCATGTGATGTTTGTCTTTCTCTGTCTGACTTCATTTAGTGTGATAGTCTCTAGGTCCATCCATGTTGCTGCAAGTGGCATTATTTTATCCTTTTTATGGCTGAGTAATATTCCACTGTATATACGTGCCACGTCTTCTTTATCCATTCCTCTGTTGATGCTCAACTTAGGCTGTTTTCATGTCTTGGCTATTGTAAATAGTGCTGCTGTGAACATTGGTGTGCAGGTATCTTTCCAAATTAGAATTTTCATCTTTTCCAGATATATGCCCAGGAGTCCAGCTCCTTTATTTTAAAACAAGGCATTTGAACCACAAAGAGCTTTCAAGTACTTTTGAACTCTGAGGTCTAGAATCCTCAGTGAATGTTGAGGTTCTGGAGATTCTTAAGCCATAACATCAGAAATTCAGGACCCAAGTACTCAGGTACTCAGGACTCAAGTACTCAGGTACTAGTACTCAGGTACCATGGCTGGTACCATGCATGTGTGGCCTTGGGAAAGGGTGGGTTCAGCTAGTCCCTGAAGCACTGGTCTGTCTTTGCCTTTATGCAAATGTAGGGCTGCAACTTAAAATACCTTGCTTCTTCCTTACTTTAAAATTAATCAGGATGGTGCTTCTCAGCTGGTATATTAACATGCATTTTTAAAACATAATAGTTTTCAAATGCCTTCATTAGTCTATGTCACACTGTGTAGTTTCCTGGGAGGATAGTGTTCTCTTCTGAGGAGCACAGACCAAGCCTCTGAGAGGTCAGGTGACTGCCCCACCTTCGTCACCCTTGTGGTACATGCTAAGGCTGGAGGTGAGCATCTCAGTTTCTAACCTCTGATATTAAGGGTGCCACTGGGTGATGTATAATAACACAGATAATTTTCCAGGTTTCCTTTTACTCTGGAGTCAACTCACAGTTGAGAGCGTAAGGAGATGCATTCCTTATATGTTAGATCAGAGGAAGGCCTGTGTTACAGTTCCACAAAGCAGGGTCTATGAAGAGAGGGCAGACCTGTAGAACTTCTGTTATTCCCTATTCTCTCATCTATGTGGGGACAGAAAGCCTCTATAGGGAGTGAGACTGTGATGTAGTAATTACCCATTTCCCTCCTCTTTGGAGGGTTACTCATCATGTTTCTTCTCTAAAACCAAGCCCCAAAGCCAGAGAGAACATGCAGCATGTAGCACTGGAGGTTTTGAAAGAAGTTGGTTCACATTTCACCTGGAATTCCTCTTGGTTGGCAACTCACAGAAGTGCCCCATGTTTTCTTGACAAAAAGAGCTGGGGGATGGGGTACTTGGGTGTGGAGAAGGTGGAAGCATCCAGCCCCACATGCCAAAACTTTACAACAGTCTCCCAAACTGAAGGGTAGGGGAACTGGCATTTCCTGAGGACCTTTGTGTTACGGATGGGACAGTTAGCTGAGTGGGAGGCATTGTTGGGCTTCTCTAGTTGATGTGCCCCAACTAAGTGAGGATGCACATGTCTGATGAGGAAGCATAGTTCTTACCACTGCTGGGTTCTCGAGGAGATGCAAAAACTCCCCTCGCACCATCTTGTGTGCCTCTGTGGAGGGAACAATACTCGGTGGTATGCTTTCTATCCCAAGAGTACTTGGGAGGTAGAAGGCTTCATGATTTGACATTCATATTGGGCTTCCCTGGTGGCTCAGATGGTGAAGAATTTTCCTGCAGTGCAGGAGACCCAGGTTCAATCCCTAGGTCAGGAAGATCCCCTGGAGAAGGGCATGGCAACCTACTCCAGTATTCTTGCCTGGGGACTTCAGTGGATGGAGGAACCTGGCAGGCTGCAGTCCATGGGGTTGCAAAGAGCTAGAAACACCTGAGTGACTGAGCACTTTCACTTAAGGGGCGAGGTCATGCTGATGGCAATAACAATTGCTTGTCACTGGCGTAGGATGGAGAAGTAGCAGTGGCCAGCAGGATGAGGACTGCTGCTGCACAAGCTGACCCCACCTGCCGTGCTTCTTCCTTGTCATCCTCAATAGAGCTGGCCTGTGGGGAGGGAGGGGAGAGCAGGCCCCGCCCTACCCAGCAAGGACTAATACCTGTGCGCAGGCACAGTCGGTGTTAGAAGGCTGGGGCACCCTGGCTCTACACTGGGTTGGACTAATTTTAGACTAGAAGTGACTGGAGACATAGGATTGGACATAGGATTGGCAAGACATAGGATTGGCAAGTTAGTTTGACTTTTGCCTAACTGGTTGAGAACCTTGACTTTGGCACTGGTAACATTTCATGAAAAAAACCCAGCACTGTTTTGACTTCAGCCAAATCTGCCAGAATGGATCTGCATTGACTTGTAACTCTGGTGGATCACAGTTTACTCCATTAAGTTCAGATGTGCATGGAAAATAAAGCTGCTCCATTTCTCATACCAGAGTTTCTGCAATCTGTCTAATGACACATCTATCCCTCCTGGGACTTGAGCTTCATCGAGGGGGCGTTAGACACACCTGTCTCACCATTTGCTTGCACAGCTTCCTTTTCTTCCTCACAACAATTTGGGAGCCTGATGTGGTGGGCTTCCTTCTTCCAGCTGGACCAAGATTTATTTTTTTTCATTTCTTGGCAGGATGATTTCCGGGGAACCTCATTTATGGAGAAAAACAATACACAAGGCACTGTTATTCCTGGTACACATTATCTCATTTAATCCTCTCCCGGTTCTGAGTGACAAAATTTCTGATAATAAAGAGTCTTTTCTGAATGGAGCTCAGAGAAGTCAAGGCCACTCATCTAGTAAGAGGCAGAACGGAAATGTGAACTTCTCACTCCATTGTGTTCCCCTGTTCTCTCCAGCACATGCTGCTATTGTAGATAGCTCTCTCGACAGAGTAGCAAACTTGGCCAGTTACTCAGCAGTGCTGCTACTTTTTGACATGGGTCACTGGATGATGCTTTGTTCTCTTGATTGAAACCACTAAAATGATAGTGCTTTTCCTAGGTTTTTACTTAGCCAAGCTGAAGCCTGTGACGTGAATCTGACGAGTGGGGTTCATTCCCTCTTGGATATTTTGTACAGTATGTAGAATGTGGCTGGCACTTGCTTAGGTTACTAACAGAGGCAGAGGAGTGAGCACCGTAGACGGCTGGCTCAGGAGCCCCAGTAAGTCGGGGACACTGTAGGGCTGAGTCAGACGCTGAGTCTGGGCCAGTGAATGAATTCAGGCTGCTTTTTTTTTTAGACTTCTTCAGGTTTCTCTGGCATGAGCTGAATTTACAGGACACCTTGGTGTTGACTGGGACAGAGGTTCAGGAGCTTTTTCTCTCTGGCTTAGAAAACCAAGCTTCAGATTATGGCGTGGGGACAAGAAGGGGGTTTCCTTAGTCACCTCTGAAGTCTGCAGTTACCCAGGGTGTGCCACTTGAATCTCACAGCTTCCTTTACAAATGCATCCCTTTGGGGAGGTAGGTGGATAAATTAGGAGTTTGGGATTAACACATACACACTACTGTATTTAAAATAGATAATCAACAGGGACCTAGTATATAACACGGGGAGCTATATTCTCTAATAACCTATATGGGAAAAGAATCTGAAAAAGAATATATATATATACATAACTGAATCACTTTGCTGTATACCTGAGACCACCACAACATTGTAAATCAATTGCACTCCAATATAAAATAAGAAATTAAAAAAGCACAGAAATTCTTCCCTTTCTCTTCCTTTAAAAAGAAAAAGTGCAGTGTCCTGAGAGGAAGGAAGCCCAACCTTTGTTGACGAGTATTTCCCATTACAGTTTCACAAGGGGTGATGTGGCAGCTTGCAGGGAGGGGCATACAGTGTCCCTTGGAGCCTTTGATAGTTCACACGGCACTTTTGCCTTGCATATGGACAGTAATGTGTTCTCTGCAAGGGTAATCTGGCTCTTGTGGATGTGTTTTTCAGTCAAATTCAGGGAGTTCCATATGGCACTGTTTTTATTCTTGCATCATCTTTGTTAGGTATTGACCTTTAGACATGTAAACAGTCTGTTCTGAAAACAAATGTAGTGTGAAAGAAGATCATATCATGTGCATGGATCTTTGTTACGAAAATGCAAAGAGTTTATCCTCGGTGTTTTAGGCCATGAAATCATTCTCAACCACAGGAGTTTACGTGGGAGAACAGACTGTTCAGTGTGATTTAGATTCAGTCTCTTAAAACACAGGCGAAATATGGTGCTAAAACCATATGAATGTTGTTTTCGTAGGCAGAGCTTGTTATGTCTCCGTCTCCCCTGGGGAGGCTTGGGCTTTAGTAGGTGTTGTTGATAAATCTGGGTATGCTGTCTCCAGAAATTGCAGCATAATTCTGATGAACAGAGCAGAGAGGCGACCCAGCACACATGATTATGGGAACTGACCTAGTTTTCTACTCCAGGCTGTCATTTCAAAGCATATATATTCTTTACCCTGCATTATATATACTCCATTGATTTTTATTGTTGAGTAGTCGAGCTGGTAACTGATAGAATATATCATTTTCTAAAGTTAGTTAAGGGTTACCTACAGAGTTTTCTGATGGGGGTACACATTTTTCATTTTAATTGTTTCCCATCTAGGTCTTTTGTTAGAGAGGTTTCTTTATTTCTATGGCAAAGTAAAGTACATGACACAGTGATTGAAACAAATTCTGTTTCCAAAAAATGCTAAAACATCAAAGTACTGAATATTCTGCATAAATCAAGTAGGATTACATATTTGATGTTCTTAAGTGGTCTCACTGGGGAATGCCAAGAAAAGGCTGTTGGTGCCAAATTAGGGGCTTTGTCAGCTGTTTTTTTTTTTCCCCTTTGGCTGATATAGACTGTGTAATTTACAAGGTGTCTTTTTTCAATCTCTTTTTCACAGTGTCAAATATGGATAATACCAGAATTAGGAAGAGAGGAAGTGGAAATGGGAGTACCAGTTCGGTATTTTTATTTTTTGTTAACCTCACTAGTATGCAAATACATATAAGAATTTCTTTCTTTTTTTTTTTTTGCCATGAATGCTCCAGAACTCTCCATTAACCATCACTCTTCATTAAGTATCCCTTTCCTACACCTGTTGCTTGCTGTTCCTGTTAGTTATGAGACAGTATAGTTTTCTTAGTTTCTTTGAAAAAAATCAAACTATGGAATATTAAAAAACATTGGGTAAGATAGATTGTTTTAGAACATATATATAACATAAGTATTATATATATAGTTGTTATATATACATATTTTACACTTGGCTTATGAAAAATTGATGATCCAATGAATCAGAATTGCCATATACTGTAAATATAGTTGCTATTAACTTAAACAGAATCCTAAAAAGTAGACTTGATGAATGACTGTCAATGGTGGATGTGTGAATTTGGCCCCAGCAGGGTCATTTGGCCATCTCTGAAATATTTTTGATTGTCATGACTTGATGAGGGGAGACCTTGCCACTGGCATTTGGTGTTTAGAGGTGAGGGATGCTGCTGAAACCCTGAAGTTTACCAGGCAGCTCCCCACAACAAAGAACTGTCTGGCTTCACAAAGAACTACCTGGGTCCCAATATCGGAAGTGCTAATATTGGGAAACCCTTGGCTTGACCCAGAGGTAGGAAGCCTTTGATCTGTAGTTTGGTTCCACCAGCAAGAACCATCAAACATTAGGCAAAACTGCTTGACTTCTGTGAACCTCTTGTTTCTTCTTTGTAGCAATTTGGATAATGCTTCATTATCCACCAATTTTTGAGTCTCACAGTACAGATCACTGTGAGCTAATAGATGTTAAAATGCTTTATAAACTAAAGATACGTACAACTTGTATGATAATTTTTTTTAGAATAAAGCAAATTTGAGTATCCTTATAGTATCATTGTTTAACAGAACACTTTCTCCATGAATTCAGAATTTTTCATGTGATTGTCTCTCAAAGAAAGGTTTACACTTTTATTTCTCTTATATCCTCAAGTATAATTCCAAATATAAAACAGAGCAGTATATATTTTTAATTACATACATGTATACTTTAGACCTTCCATTAATGAAAATGTGGTCTTTTGTTTGTCCACCCTTGCGTAGTGCTGTTTAATTGTCAGCTCCTAAATAGTGAGTCTAGCCACTCTCTGATTTGCTAGGAGATGTTAGCCACATTCCGTATGATTCCTATATAAATCTATACTATAGGCTTTTTCATAAACAGCAATTCAGTATTCAGATACCCAAACTGTACAATTAGGTGAGGATGTCTAGAGAAAATCTGTGTGGTGTAACTGACTGAATGAACATTTGACTGAGAGCTCCTTCTGTGACCTATTGGGGATTTGGGTCCACATGTGATCCAGAAGGAACCCACAGATACCTTAGGTCAAGTGACCTTGGTCAGAAGGGACATTCATGATACTTCTTCAGATCAAGGATTGTGATCAGTTTTGAAGAGATCTGAATTTCTCGACTTGTTACAAAAGCCCGTCACCTTCATAGGCTGTTAATTGAGGGTGTTGTTGATGATTCCGTGTCTTCTCATTCCAGTTGAACTATTTCTGCCTAAATTTTCTAAATGTATGGAAAAATAGGTATATAAGTAAGGTTGGAATTTTTAATCCTGAAAATTCAGATCATTCCTGGAATCATTTGTCTGGCACTTCCTTGTGGGAGATAGTGCAATAGTTAATTTGAACATGAAGGATGAGCAGAAGGGGACCGGCAGCTTCTCATCTCTTCTTTCTTAGTTGTAGTCAAAAGTGAAAATGAACTCGCTCAGTCGTGTCCGACTCTTTGCGACCCAGTGGACTGTAGCTCACCAGGCTCCTCCATCCATGGAATTTTCCAGGCAGCAGTACTGGAGTGGATTGCCATTTCCTTCTCGAGGGGATCTTCCTGACCCAGGGATCGAACCTGGGTCTCCCACATTGCAGGCAGACACTTTACCATCTAAGCCACCAGGGAAGCAATATGATAAATCCCTGCAGTACTCCCCTGGCTTCTTTTTGTGATAGTCATCTGCTTTTATTTAAATTTATATATGAATACCACCTACTCAGGAAAACAGTGTATTTAGGTTACTTTCTAGCTCCTTTCATTGGGCCAGACTTTTTGAAAAATTTATCCAGTATCCTTCCCTCTAGATGCTTTATTCTAAAGCTTAAATACCCGTGGAAAGCATGGGATATGCAGAAAAATCCAAGTTTTATTTTTTCCCTTTTGTGTATTGATTCAGTTGTAGGAATAGATCATCCTTGGAAAAACTAGTACCAAGCTCAGAGAGAAAAATTTGTAAAGTATATAGATGTAAATGCTGAAATATATAAAAGTAAAGGCTGAAATATAGAAAATGTAAATGCTGAAATAGCTAAATTTGTGAATTTGCTTGAATATGAATGTGGTTAATATACTTGGGGCCTCCTTGGTAGCTCAGCTAGTAAAGAATTCGTCTGCAATGTGTGAGACCCCGGTTCCATTCCTGGGTTGAGAAAATCCCCTGGAGAAGGGATAGGCTACTCACTCCAGTATTCTTGAGCTTCCTTGGTGGCTCAGTCGGTAAAGAATCTGCCTGCAGTGTGGGAGACGTGGGTTTGATTCCTGGGTTGGGAAGATCCCTTGGAGAATCCCCATGGACATAGGATCCTGGCGGGCTACAGTCCATGGGGTTGCAAAAAGTCAGACACGACTGAGTGACTAAGCATAGCAGTATCATGCTTAAAATTGTTTCAGGAAATGGTCAACCAAAACTTCTGAGCTGGTCTCAGGCCTGGTCTGTACTACATTCAGAATATATATCTAGGAGAAAGTATAAAAATATGATGGGTTAGGGAGTGCCCAGACTTTCGGCCAGATGATATTCTGGGTGTCTGTGAGAGTGTTTATGGATGAAATTAACATCTGAATCAGTAGAGAAAGTAAAGCAGATTTCCCTTTCATTGAGTGGCCCATATCAAGTCAGTGGAAAGTCTGCATAGAACAAGAAGGCTGACCCTTCTGTGAATATTTCCAACTTTTATCATAAACTTAATAATCTGTTATTTTAGTTGTTAATTTGTCTAACTGGAACATGTTTCCCAAAGGTGAGAATCTTGTTTGTCTTATTCTTCACTTCTCTTGCATTTAGCTCAGTGGTGGGTTTCATTGCAATTGAAGTTTTGACTCAGGAATACACATAGCCTGATTTCCCTACAGTATCATTGTGACCACGTTGCTTATGTCTTCTTCTGTAACATAGGGAATCTAACTGATAGAATTGTTGTGAATTAATCCACAATGGTTGACTCCCCAGGAAAGTTTCTTTTAATGACTCCTCTCCTGTTTTTGGGCTTTATTTACTAGATACATTCTTTAATCTTGACTTTATTTTTCGCTCTTTCCCTTGACCCTATTCCCAGTTCTGGGAGGAAAGTCACTTTATGACTCTATTATGTGCTTGAGAAAAGGGAAGAAATCACAAAAGGTTAACAGGCAGCCTGGCCTTGGGATGGAACATAAAGTGGGTTGCGGTGGCCCAGTTGGTTGCTCCACTCTTGCTCACTTTCATCTTCCTTCCTTCCACCGTGGTTTTGTTTATAAGTCTACCACGTGCTTCTGGGCAAATAACTATGCATACAACTCCAGGAATACTTTCTGTTAGTATAAACTAGGAGTCAGTCAATACCTGAATCCAAATCCAACCCTCCACCAGTTTTTGTCAATATGGTTGTAACACAACTTTTACTCATTTATGTGTTGTCTATTCCTGCTACAGTGGCAGTTGAATAGTTTTCTGATGAATGGTCTAAACCAATTGTCAAGGTCTTTCCCTTGCTAGTAGTTAAAAGTGGGCATGTGATCCTGTCCTGGCCTGTGAGAAATGAGGGAAAATATCCTTAACCATAGAAAAACTGACAGAGATGATTATTTATTCTGTTTCTGGGTATTGTGTTTTGTGAAGGTGATAACTGGGACTACTATAACCATCTTGTGACCACTTTAAGAATGAAGCGAACCCTGATAGAAAGGAAAAACACAGTTAACCTGCAAACAACATGGGTTTGAATTGCACAGGTCCACTTATATGCAGATTTTTTCAAAAATATATGGAAAATTTTTTTGAGGCTTGTGATCATTTGAAAAAAAAAAAAAACCTGACAGATGAATCACATAGCTTAGAAATATTGAAAAAATTAAGAAAAAAGTAAGTATGTCATGAATGCGTGAGGTATATACAGATACCAGCCTATCCTTACATAGGCATAAAGTGAATGATATTTAATATAAAATTAGTAGTGTATTTCTTACTGTTTTATAACTTTGCTTTAAAGAATTATAATACCATATAGGATGCCTCTCTCTTGTAATTGGAGGAAATATGTACCAGCCTATTTTCACAGGTAAGTGCATTAAAAAAAAGTAACGCTGTTTCTAACACTGTATTATGAGTATGGCTGTAATACTCTATACCATAAAAGTTTTACAACGATTCATTCATTAGGTATAGGCTAGGCTTCCTCAAAGCAATTCTACTGATCCTACTAGGCTATATAAAGTAATCATATGTTGCATCTTCATAATCAATTTATGAATCACTATTCTTGTACATAAATGTGAATTTTTTTGCATTTTACATTTTTGATATCTAGTGTTAGTAATTGGAGCAGGAAATGGCAACCCACTCCAGTACTCTTGCCTGGAAAATCCCATGGATGGAGGAGCCTGGTAGGCTACAGTCCATGGGGTCTCGAAGAGTTGGACACGACTGAGCGACTTCACTTTCACGCATTGGAGAAGGACATGGCAACCCACTCCAGTGTTCTTGCCTGGAGAATCCCAGGGATGGGGGAGCCTGCTGGGCTGCCGCCTATGGGGTCGCACAGAGTCGGACACGAGTGAAGTGACTTAGCAGCAGCAGCAACAGCAGCAGTGTTAGTAATATGATAACACCTACAGTGTTTTGTATCATATGAGACAATATTGGTGTAGGTGCTGAAGGCAATTCATCTTGTAAACAGTGTAACAGAAAACATATTAATAAGTACAGTATAATATTCTTCTTTCTTATAATTTTCTTAATAACAGTGTCTTTTCTGTAGCCTACTTTATTGCAAGAATTTATTGTAAAAATACATTTATTGTAAGATTACATGCTTCCCTGGTGGCTCAGAGGTTAAAGCGTCTGCCTGCAATGCAGGAGACCTGGGTTCGATCCCTGAGTCAGGAAGATCCCCTGGAGAAGGAAATGGCAACCCACTCCAGTATTCTTGCCTGGAGAATCCCATGGATGGAGGAGCATGGTAGGCTACAGTCCATGGGGTCGCAAAGAGTCAGACACGACTGAGCGACTTCACTCACTCACATATTACATACCAAGTATATGTTAATGTGTTAATAGGTTGGTTGTGTTATTGGTAAGGCTTCCAGTTCAGTTCAGTTCAGTTCAGTCACTCAGTCGTGTCTGACTCTTTGTGACTCCATGAATTGCAGCATGCCAGGCCTCCCTGTCCATCACCAACTCCTGGAGTTTACTCAAACTCATGTCCATCGAGTCGGTGTTGCCATCCAGCCATCTCATCCTCTGTCGTCCCCTTCTCCTCCTGCCCCCAATCCCTCCCAGCATCAGGGTCTTTTCCAATGAGTCAACTCTTTGCATGAGGTGGCCCAAGTATTGGAGTTTCAGCTTCAGCATCAGTCCTTCCAGTGAACACCCAGGACTGATCTCCTTTAGGAAGGCTTCCAGTTAGTGGTAGGCTATTAGTAGTAGTCAAGTGTTTGGAGAATCAGAAGTTATACAGTGATTTTCAACCACATTGGGGGTCAGCACCCCAAGCCCCCACATTGTTCAAGGGCCAACTGCAGTTCAAACCTGAATCTTTCAGGACATCCTTGAGCCACTGAAGTCAACTTTAGAAAGTCTCACATCTTGGTGACTTCATGTTATATGACAAAATTCAGCTTTCTTGTTAAAACTAGTTTGAAACGGTGTTCACTTGTAGTCCAGGGTATTCTAATAGATATATTAGTACTTAACATGTTGAGATGAATGAATGAGTAATAAAGTGGGGGCAGGAAATGTAGCCCTGTCTCTTTTACTCTGGGCTATAGAGGCATTGATTTATGGGGGAATGCTAAAGTATGTCTATAAGACTTAGATTTCTTTTTTTTTTTAAGTACCAGCTGAAAAGTCAACTTTTTCTTATCACCATTCTCCCATTCAATTCCTGAGACACCGATAGGTTTTTTTAAAACATTTTTTTCTGTATTACCATTGAAACTGCCTCACACCCTGCACCCTTCAATCCCCACCACTCCCATTACCCAAGTTCAGTGATTGGAAAATTCCTTATAAATGGCTTTTGTGTTTTTAGGGAGGCCCTAAACATGTCATATTTTAGACAGGAATTGCTCAACCAGTTCAGTTATTAAAAAATATGTGTTAGTGGAGCTGTTTCTCAGGGATGTGCATTTTATTCCTGCTTTGCTACATCACTTAAGCATGTAAGATGATTGATGAGGACCTTATATTAATTTGACAGCTTTTATCTTGGAATTTCAAAACCCCTGATAAATGACTTCAATTTACTCATTGTTATACCTCTTAATTCAAGAGAATGTTTCATGCTTATCATTGGAACTCTGTGTGTGTTTGAAAGAAAGGGAAGTCTAATGTGGTTTCCTCAGTTCCCAAGTGGGCATCTCCTTTCTAAGGTTATTCTTCTACCCTTCCTTCTGTGTTTAGAGTAAAGGGATATGATTGAAAAACTGCCAATACTATGAATTCAGAATCTGCTGAACATTTGTGTTACTCTAGCGTCAGATAATATAAAGGGATATAAGACTTAATTCCTGCATTCACAAGAGATTAAAATTTGGCCAGGAATCTAAGATTTGTAGTAAGAAAGGAAATCTGAGAGATCATATTAATAGTGCAGGTGAAACAGCTAATGGAGATCAAAGAGAGATTTTGATTTGGAATAAATTTCACTGAGAAGAGTGTTAAGTGGGTTTGTAAGAAGAGAAGAATTTAGCCGAGTGGAGGGTGTGTATGCATGTGTGCACATGAGGCATTATATGTGAGGTGAAGTCATAACAGAGGGGGCAGATGAGCACATAGTACCTTTAGAGGTACATGATTAGACTAATTTTGGTGGCATGCTGTTGATGTGATGATACGCTTCCAGGTGGTGCAGTGGTAAGGAATCTGCCTGCCATGCAGGAGATAGAAGAGATGCAGGTTTGATCCCTGGGTCAGGAAGATCCTCTGGAGAAGAAATAGCAACCCACTCCACTATTCTTGCCTGGAAAATTCCATGGACAGAGGAGCCTAGTGGGCTACAGTCCAGGAGGTCACAAAGAATTGGACACGACTGAGCACACGTGCACATCATCAGCAACGTGGAGCACTAGATTATGGAGGAGTTGAAGTGATGGGCAAGTGGTTTGGACAGTAAAACAATTTGAAATCCATGATTGCTTTTCTAAATAAGAATGATTCGTAAAAGAAAATGAGATCATAGTATACTCCTCAGTTCAGTTCAGTCACTCAGTCGTGTCCGACTCTTTGTGACCCCATGAGCCACAGCACGCCAGACCTCCCTGGCAATCGTCAACTCCCGGAGTTTACCCAAAACTCATGCCCAAAGAGTCGGTGAGGCCATCCAGCCATCTCATCCTCTGTCATCCCCTTCTCCTCCCGCCCTCAATCTTTCCCAGCATCAGGGTCTTTTCAAATGAATTAGCTCTTCCCATCAGGTGGCCAAAGTATTAGAGTTTCAGCTTCAACATCAGTCCTACCAAAGAACAGCCAGTACTGATCTATTTTAGGATGGACTGGTTGGATCTCCTTGCAGTCCAAGGGATTTTCAAGAGTCTTCTCCAACACCATAGTTCAAAAGCATCAATTCTTTGATGCTCAGCTTTCTTTATAGTCCAACTCTCACATCCATACATGACCACTGGAAAAATCATAGCCTTGACTAGATGGACCTTTGTTGACACGGTAATATCTCTGGCTTTTTAATATGCTATCTAGGTTGGTCATAACTTTCCTTCCAAGGAGTAAGCGTCTTTTAATTTCGTGGCTGCAGTCACCATTTGTAGTGATTTTGGAGCCAAGAAAAATAAAGTCAGCCACTGTTTTCCCATCTATTTGCAATGAAGTGATGGGGCCAGATGCCATGATCTTAGTTTTCTGAATGTTACGCTTTATGCCAACTTTTTCACTCTCTGCTTTCACTTTCATCAAGAGGCTTTTTAGTTCTTCTTCACTTTTTGCCATGAAGGTGGTGTCATCTGCATATCTGAGGTTATTGATATTTCTCCTGGCAACCTTGATTCCAGCTTGTGCTTCATCCAGCCCAGTGTTTCTCATGATGTACTCTGCATATAAGTTAAATAAGCAGGGTGACCATATACAGCCTTGACATACTTCTTTTCCTATTTGGAACCAGTCTGTTGTTCCATGTCCAGTTCTAACTGTTGCTTCCTGACCTGCATACAGGTTTCTCAAGAGGCAGGTCAGGTGGTCTTGTATTCCCATCTCTTGAAGAATTTTCCACAGTTTATTGTGACCCACACAGTCAAAGGCTTTGGCATAGTGAATAAAGCAGAAATAGATGTTTTTCTGGAACTCTCTTGCTTTTTCGATGATCCAGCAGATGTTGGCAATTTGATCTCTGGTTCCTCTGCCTTCTCTAAAACCAGCTTGAACATCTGGAAGTTCACGATTCATGTATTGCTGAAGCCTGGATTAGAGAATTTTGAGCATTATTTTACGAGTGTGTGAGATGAGTGCAGTTGTGCAGTAGTTCGAGCATTCTTTGGCATTGCCTTTCTTTGGGATTGGAATGAAAACTGAGTTTTTCCAGTCCTGTGGCCACTGATGAGTTTTCCAAATTTGCTGGCATATTGAGTGCAGCACTTTCACAGCATCATCTATCATGATTTGAAATAGCTTAACTGGAATTCCATCACCTCCACTAGCTTTGTTTGTAGTGATGCTTCCTAAGGCCCACTTGACTTCACACTCCAGGATGTCTGGCTCTAGGTGAGTGATCATACCACTGTGATTATCTGGGTCATGAAGATCTTTTTTGTACAGTTCTTCTGTGTATTCTTGCCAGCTCTTCTTAGTATCTTCTGCTTTTGTTAGGTCCATACCATTTCTGTTCTTTATTGAGCCCATCTTTGCATGAAATGTTTCCATGGTATCTCTAATTTTCTTGAAGAGATCTTTAGTCTTTCCCATTCTATTGTTTTCCTCTATTTCTTTGCACTGATCTCTGAGGAAGGCTTTCTTATCTCTCCTTGCTATTCTTTGGCACTCTGCATTCAAATGGGTATATCTTTCCTTTTCTCCTTTGCTTTTTGCTTCTCTTCTTATCGCAGCTATTTGTAAGGCCTCCTCAGACAGCCATTTTGCTTTTTTGCATTTCTTTTTCTTGGGGTTGGTGTTTATCCCTGTCTCCTGTACAATGTCACAAACCTTCGTCTATAGTTCATCAGGCACTCTGTCTATCAGATCTAGTCCCTTATATCTATTTCTCACTTCCACTGTTTAATCTTAAGGGATTTGATTTAAGTCAGACCTGAATGGTCTAGTGGTTTTCCTTACTTTCTTCAATTTAAGTCTGAATTTGGCAATAAGGAGCTGATGATCTGAGCCACAGTCAGCTTCCGGTCTTGTTTTTGCTGACTGTATAGAGCTTCTCCATCTTTGGCTGCAGAGAATATAATCAATCTGATTTCGGTGTTGGCCATCTGGTGATGCCCATGTGTAGAGTGTTCTCCTGTGTTGTTGGAAGAGGGTGTTTGCTATGACTAGTAAGTTCTCTTGGCAAAATTCTATTAGCCTTTTTGCTGATTCATTCTGTTCTCTGAGGCCAAATTTGCCTGTTACTCCAGGTGGTTCTTGATTTCCCACTTTTGCATTCCAGTCTACTGTAATGAAAATGACATCTTTTTTGGTTGTTAGTTCTAAAAGTTCTTGTAGGTCTTCATAGAACCGTTCAACTTCAGCTTCTTCAGCGTTACTGGTCGGGGCATAGACTTGGATTACTGTGATATTGAATGGTTTGCCTTGGAAACGAACAGAGATCATTCTGTCATTTTTGAGATTGCATCCAAGTACTGCATTTCGGACTCTTTTGTTGACTGTGATGACTGATGCTAGTGCATTTCTTCTACGGGATTCTTACCCACAGTAGTGTATATAATGGTCATCTGAGTTAAATTCTTCCATTCCAGTCTATTTTAGTTTGCTGATTCCTAGAATGTTCCTCGAATTCAGTCTTGCCATCTCCTGTTTGACCACTTCCAATTTGCCTCGATTCATGGACCTAACACTCCAGGTTCCTATGCAATATTGCTCTTTGCAGCATCGGACCTTGCTTCTATTACCAGTTACATCCGCAACTGGATGTTGTTTTTGCTTTGGCTCCATCCCTTCATTCTTTCTGGAGTTATTTTCTCCACTGATCTCCAGTAGCATATTGGGCACCTACTGATCTGGGGAGATCATCTTTCATCTCCCATCTCAAAATAGGCACATGTTTGTATGTGCTGTTTTACTGTCTTCATTTTGCCTTTTCATACTGTTCATGGGGTTCTCAAGGCAAGAATATTGAAGTGGTTTGCCAGTCCCTTCTCCAGTGGAGCACATTCTGTCAAACCTCTCCACCATGACCCGACCATCTTGGGTGGCCCCACACGGCATGGCTTAGTTTCATTGAGTTAGACAAGGCTGTGGTCCTGTGATCAGATTGGCTAGTTGTCTGTGATTGTGGTTTCAGTCTGTCTGCCCTCTCTCAGTGCCTACCATCTTACTTGGGTTTCTCTTACCTTGAACGTGGGTGTCTCCTCACAGCCGCTGCTCCCGACCTTGGACGTGGGGTGTCTCCTCACAGCCGCTGCTCCCGACCTTGGATGTGGGGTGTCTCCTCACAGCCGCTGCTCCTGGCCTTGGACGTGGGGTCGCTCCTTTTGGCCGCTCCTGTGCCGTGCAGCTGCCACTCTCTCTCCTAATTTAATATAAAAATACAGTTATTAAATTAAGAGATTCATTAGGACTTCTTTGGTGACTCAGATGGTGAAGAATCTGCCTGGTATGCAGGAGACCCAGGTTTGATCCCTGAATCTGGAAGATTCCCTGGAGAGTTCCATGTACAGTGGAACCTGGCGGGCTACAGACCATGGGGTTGCAGAGTCAGACACGATTGAGCAACTAACACTTTCACTTTCACTCATTTTTAGAACTGATTAGCTGTCTTCCAAATATCTATAGGCTTTCTCTCATTTTCATCCCCAAAATGGATAATTTCCTTCTCTCTTTCGCAGTTCTACACACAGTAGTTATGGCATTTTATTGATATAACTCATCATTTCTTGAATTCATCCATTTGTTCTGGAGGAATGGCCATGTCTCATTCAGTGTTATGTTTGCAGGGCTTATTTCATGGGAGGGGATTACTGTGTGGTGGTCGAAGTGATCTCAGGTTCTGAGTTCTTCATTTCATTTCATAGGATTTCAGTTCTGTTCGCAGGGAGTCTCTGTATATTTTACAGTTGTAGCATTTTTAACATGATAGGGATCATAACATTCTTTGATTACAAAGATTTCAGGTAGAGATATATTTCTTATATGTGGAACCTAAAAAACAGACAAACTAGTGAATATAAAAATAGCAGACTTCCAGATATAGAGAACAAACAAATGATTAATGGGGGGTGGGGGTACAGGTGGAAGTGGGACAATATAGGGGTTGAGAAGTGGGAGGTACAAACTACTGGGTGTAAGATAGGCTACAAGAATGTATTGTACAACATGGGGAATATAGTCAGTATTTTATAATTACTGAAAATGGAAAGTAGTCCTTAAAAGTTGTATAAAAAAGGATTTCAGTTGGTGTTTTCAAATCAGAACATCAGTGAAGATATTAGACAAATTTCAACACTAGAATGATAAAGTTCTGTTCCCATAACAGCATAAATGAAAAGAATTTTGCCTCTTCATTTAATGTAATAAGACTGTCTGTGCTGAGAGAGACAAAGAGGCTTTATGAGGGCTCAGTTGAAATTGCTTTTCCTAATTTTTCCACATGAATTTAACTAAAAAAAATATGTGGGTCTGATTTCTTTAGGATAAGCTTATAATAAATCTCCATTTAAAAAAAATTTCATCCTGGTTAAAGCTTCTTGGACTAAATCTAGAAACACTAGATTTTAGAAATATCTTTCATTAGGAACTATATATTTTTAGTCAGCTTTCTGTTGTAGCAATAGTTTGTTTTCCTTTGTTGATGACACACTTTTTATTTACACATTGGAAGTAGTACCCTTCCAATATTTATTATCTCCTCTTTTTTAATGATAGAAATCTGGGCAGCATGCTTAGTTACTTTCCCAGGCTTCTTTGCAGCTTGTGGCCATGGACCAAGTTTTGGCAAATGAGATATAAACAATTGTGTCAGATGAGATTTTCTGGAAGGCTTTTTAAAAAGAGGAGGGCACACGTCCTCTCCTCTTTCTCTTCAGTTCTTTTTGCCTTGCTGTCACATGTGTAGAATGGCAGGAGCTTCAGCAACCATCTTTGGTCATAAGGTGGCGTTGAGGCTGAAAGTCAGAGGGATGAAACAGAAAGACAGGAGGAGCCTCCTGACTTTATGGAACCTCCAAACATGCTCTGAATTGCTTGCTTTTTACTTCCTTTTCCCTAAGAGAACAAACCCTGGCATAGCAGAGCTAGGGTACATTTTCCCAACTGTCAAGGATAATTTTGTAATTATTTTTATAATCAGGAACATCACGCTTGTGTTTTGAGAGAAGCCTGTAAAATTTTCTCATTGACCACACATGTGATGATACTCACTAAGTAATAAGGAGGTTTAGAGGTGAGAAGCTCTTTTCCTGGAAAGAGAGGCGGTGTGGTGAACTAGATAAAACATAAGACTGGGAGTATGATGCCTTGGATAGTTTGCCCTGGTTCTGTCACTGACCAGCTAGTCAATAATATAGGTATTTAATAGCACTGACCCCTTGTTTCTTCCATATGAAAGGAGTCATCATTGCTTTCAGTCACCAGATACTGTCACTTACCTCGAGTTTGCTCTGTACCAGCTGTGTGTGGGCACTTTGCAGTCCTTGGGACTTCCGTTAGTGCTTCATCATCATCTTACCTTCTATTATGATATATGGCAGATCTAAATGTGATACATTCATAAATAAGTCTGTGATTACATATATGGATCACACAATGCTGGGGAGTTTATTACAGCTCAGATGAATAAATTCCAGTTTGTAATCGTGAATATATCCTATAGATGAAGGCAACAAGCATTGTTTCCTTTGATAGAGAGGGTTCCCAAGCTTTCTGGTCATAACATTCTGTATAGTTAAAGGTTATATTTCAGGGGGATTATATTAATTTTTTGTAGTTAGCAGCTGGGGGCCTTATTTCTTTTTCTGTAAGCACTGAAGAAAGGATTGTTTTATGATAAAGGTCACAGACTATATAGATTTAAATTGAAATAAGACCTTTCACTCACTTAGCTAGTTCTTTAACTTGGCTGTTTGTTCAGTGTGCCTTAGTGGTCCAGAGAAAATAAATAATTTCTAGACTTTTTTTTTTAATCTCCTGGGAAGAATAACAGCTAGCTCAGTAGTTTGAAATCTTAAGGAACTAAGATTTGCAAGATTCTTTCTTTGTGTGGCATCTCTTAAAATAATATTTTGACCTGTATTTTCTCTTTTAATTTTATCCAAGGTAAAATCAAGGTTTGGAGAGCTTATTGTCTTATTTACAGTAATAAGGAGGTACTGTTTTCTTTATATTTAAAATATATAAATTTCTGTTCCTTGGAATCTCAGTTTAGAGAGTAGAACTCAGGGCATTCCACTTCAAACTTGAAGCCTAGAATTGAGATACAAACAGTAAGCATCAGAATGGTGGTCTGAGCTGCATATGGGGATATAGGGTGAGTTAGAAAGAATCAACTCTGCCTCAGAAATTTATTTTCAGTCACTTCTGCCTACATGGTAGTAACATTGGCAATGGCATGGCCATTTGTTTTCTTTAAATATAAAAGACAAAAATATGTGCAAATGTTGCTTTTATTTATTTTTAAATTAATTTATTTAATTGGAGGCTAATTACTTTACAATATTGTAGTGGTTTTTGCCTTACATTGACATGAATCAGCCATGGGTGTACATGTGTTCCCCATCCTGAACCCCACTCCCACCTCTGTCCATCAAATGTTGCTTTTAAAATAAGCTATGTATCCTAATGTGCTTGTTTACATTTGCAGTTGTTCCAAAGACTTTGAGAAACAAAATAGCAGCCTGTAGCCCACTGAACCTCATTGTGCGTCATGCTGGCTCACAGCCCATCTGCCTCAAACTCTTCGGAATTGTGAGCCAAGGTAGCCAAAAGCCACCATGTGAGAAATCTCCCATCTCAAAATAGGCACATGTTTGTATGTGCTGTTTTACTGTCTTCATTATGGCTAAACAGAAAGATATTTGGACCCCAAACATATAGCCTGAATTATTTAAAAAGGAAAGAAAGCCAAATTGATTAAAATTGCGCATTTAAAAAATATCTACAATCTGCTGTTTCACAAATTATGAGACTCTTGACAAAACTAGGTGATTGGTTCGCCTTCATGTATTCAGTTTGTTTTAATTGCACGAGAACATCTCAGTATTGTCAAGGACTTTGTGATTTTAATTTATAATTATTTGTGGTTTTATAATACTCTGTGTTAAATTGGTTCCTTTTTTCACTTAAATTGTCAGTTTGCACCAGAGAAAAGTATATTTACTCACCTAGGCTTTCTTTGTTTTCCTTAAACTTCGAAGAGAATTTTGTTTTTGTATAAGTGGGAAATATTTCAGTTCATTATTTCATGTAACCCAGCATGTACTGTGGCTCAGTTGTGTATAGTTTTAGGCTCAATGATAGACTCTAAGATTTATAAAAAGAGACGCCATCATCCTTCCCCTTGGGTTGGTTAGATTCTTTAGAGCAAGGGACATAATGCACACACAGACATGCAGCAAGAATATGTTACTGTGATTTTGAGGCAGACATGGTTTTTGAAAACCACGCTTAAACTGTTTCTGTAGTAATACTACCAATAGTGGTTACTATAGCAATACTTCCATAGTGGTTACTATGACCCAGATGCTATCCTAAATAATTTATCATCTCACTTAATTTTTACAATTCTGTGAAGAAGGTACAGCTGTGACCCCTACTTCACAGATGACAAGAAGTTAAGCAGACTTTCCAGTAATCAAACTGTCTAGTTTCAGGGTCCTGAATTTTTACCAACCATGTAATTCTGCCTCTTGGTAGAAAGATAAATTATTGTAGCCAAGAACATAGTTGTAAATATCTGATTTTTTTTTTTAACGAAAATCTTAAAATTTATTGCAAAAGCAATCAAAGCAAACCTTTAGGTGGAAGCATTTTAATAAAAATGTTAAAGGAGAACTTCATGTTTAAAATAAAATTTTGAGAGGATGATGGTTTCCACAGTATTATTTCTCTGTCAAATGCTTAACAATATATGTAAAGATAGGCCATAATTGAAAGATTATACCACTGTTATTAAAGCAGTATATAATTCATTGATGTGACGGTAGAGAAGAATGTTGAATACCCCTTTTAATTCATTTTGATGAGATTTGGGTTCTCCAGAACCCAGCCATGAGCCTTTGGGGAATTACTGCCTGTCCAGCTCTTTTTGGTATGGAGACTGCCCAGCAGCAAGCATTGCTCTCTGGCATCAGGAGGAAAAGACTTAATTCTTCTAGTTCTGAAGGTGGTTCTGGAAATTTGGAAGGAAAGTCTGTTACCATTTGCCTGCAGGGAAGAGATGGATTAAGTGACATTTCAAGATGCCTTCTAGCCATAGTTTCTGGCAGAGTCTGGCTTAAGCAAAAGGTGTGAATGTGGCTTGGACCCAGATTTTCACTCATGATTACCAAGGACTCTGACAGACCTGAGTGTGGTCACAGGCTAATGTTTCTGCTTTACAGTTGAAATGGCTAATGGTTAAACCTACCTCTTTGGCTTAGTTTCAGCATGCATCTGGATAACTGTGATCACAGATGATTTAGATGCCTTCTCATCAAAAAAAGGGCCAAGGAATTTCTTTTTTCCTCTCTTATCTAGGTTCTATAATTTGGGGCTTACCCAGATACTAGTGAGGGATATAAAAATAGTGAGGGGAAAATGTAAACACTGTTGTAATGTTGGAGAGCTACACTGCTTCTTCAGAGAATGGTTACTATGATTTTAAGAGTGAACATTTGATTAGTTGCTCTTTATTAATGTAGTAGAGAATTTGGATCCAGTGGAAGATCCATTTTCTGTTACAAGTTCTATAACATTATATTACTATTAGAAATAATAGGTTCAGTCAGATGGCAGTATTTCTTATTTTTAAGCTGTCAAATTAATCTAGATCAGATGAGTGAAATAGTCCTGCACAGTGCAGATTGTCCCTCCCAGTTAATTCAGACATTGATTGATAAATAAAACGTCTTCCCTTTGGGTATTAAACTTTACTCTGAAAGAGAAGAAATCACAAGAAAAAGTCAAACTTATTTGCAACACTTTGGATTCTGGCCGTCTAGTTCTTCAAGAGTTAATTCTACTCATTAACCTCAGCATTAGCTGCAACTTTTTACAGTTTATGGTATTAATGCCTTAATGGACTTACACATTGAGAGATTTGGACTACTCAATTGAGATTTATCACTTGGGCAAAGGTATACATTTTTCCTTTTCTAATAATTTAGTTAATATATATGTATCAGGTGATACAATGGGACCCACTTGGAACTCATATATGGGCAACCTGAAAGTGGTGGGAGTTATCCTATGGGGCAGAACTTTGACCAATGAGAGAAGGAGTCAGTGGATCAATTCTTTCTTTTCCTGCTTCTGGACTGGCTGGAGATCCAATAGCTTCATACTGCCTCTCTGAAGACATTCTGCCAACCTGAGCAACCAGTTTATAAGGAAGCTTGGTGACCCTCTCTCTCATGTTCATTTTCCTTTCCTACCTCTTCTTTCCCTGGAGTTGCACTTCTCAGGACAGTGTTTCCACATAAGCTCTGTTTTCTGACTCTGGAGTTATTCTGCTCTGAGAGAGATAATCATTTGGTGGGATTACAAGATAAATATGATGAGTGCAAGAGTTACTTATAGGATCTGGGGGTGCAAGTTGTTCACAGGATCTGGGGGTTTAAGCCACTTTAATTCTGGCTAATGTAGGGTGGGTGAGAGAAGGACTCCCAGAAGGAAGAGCTTCCTGAGTTGACACTTGCAGGATGACTAGCGGTTCACTAGACACCTGAAGCAGAGAAGGACATTTCAGGTGGAGAGAATTCTATAAGAGGCCAAAGACAACTCTAGGGTCATTTGCTGGATGGAGCACATGGTCTCGTGGCAGATGGTGGGCGATAGAGCTGGAAGGTAGAGCCAGGTCATAAGTGATATTAAATATCCCTGCTGGGAAGATGAGTTTAGTGGATTCATGGGCAGCAGAAGCTAGATCATAGTGAGTTGATGGATAAATGAAAAACAGCGGTGAATTCAGAGCACCCTTTCAGGAAACCTGGCTGGAAAGAGATGGAAAGGAGCTGCAGAGCTCTAGCGATCAGAATCCTAGCAGGAAAACAGCTCACACAAAACATTTACCTGAATAGCGTTTAATAAAGAAACTTTGGAGCTGTGGACTGATTTTAAGAGAAACAACAACAGAGGCCCCAGGGACTAGCAGGAATAGATCAGAAAGCTGTTAGTACTCACAGCCCTGACAGAGAGGGAGGCAGTAGTGTTTAGGGAAGCTCCATGGCTGTGGACGGTGAAAGGGAGATAAGCACTTCACTCTCATGTCTTGCTGGAGCCTCCTCCCATTGGGCAAAGATAATCAGAATCCAGCTTTCAAAGGCCTGTGAGTGATGGAGTCTACAGAGGTCAGCCTTTCTGGGCCTAACCTGGGGCAATGAGGCTGGAGACTGGATTTGAGGAACGAATGATGAATCACCAACACATGGGGTCAGTGGAGATTTTTTTAATTGATGGGAGAGACATGAATAATTTATGCATTGGAGACAGAGGGAGAGAGAGAGAGAGGCAGAGTAATGAATGGAACATTCTTGAGAGAATGAGGCTTAGAGAACAGAGATAAATTTTATAAAATGGTAAGGATGCACTGTTGCATGCGACCCGAGGGAAGAAGGCAAGCTGGTTAAGTAAGTTTGCGCATGCACAGACACTCACAGGAGAAAAAAGACAATTTGGGGAAATTTGTGCCTGGAGGGATTTTCTTTTTGAGGTCAGATGTGAGGTTATTTGTTGAGAAGGAAGGGACTGAGTTTTAGTATATGGCTTGAAAATTAGTGTTAAATTTCAAATTGGGAAGAAAAAAAGTGAGCTGATTAGAGGAGGAATAGAGAAAGACCATTAAGTAGGCTGGGAGTCCAGCTGAAAAAGTGCTCAGTAGTAAAAGCCGGTAATGAGAGAGCCAAGTACCCATAATACATAGTAATAAGTAAATTGCTCATGTTAGGAGCTGCGATGTGCTGAAGATAATTTTACTTGTGCTATTTTTGACTCAGCTCTGCCTTATGCATGCTGCTGGATCTCGGTAATCTTGAATCTCAGATTTCTCACAATACTCCATTTCCTCAATTCTAAATCATTTGTTTTAAAAGGCACCAGAGTTTTATTAACAACTTGAAGGCTTGGAGAAATCTCCATTGTGTTAAGTGTGCAATATTTCCCCCCAATTAATAGAGTAAATATATCTACTTGGTTACATGGACTTCCCTGGTGGCTGAGTGGTGAAGAATCCACCTGCCAATTCAGGAGACACAGGTTCAATCCCTGGTTTGGGAAGATCCCCTGGAAAAAGAAATGGCAACCAACTCCAGTATTCTTGACTGGAAAATCCCATGGACAGGGTAGCCTGGAGGGCTACAGTCCCTGGAGTCACTAAAGAATCGGACACAACTGAGCCACTTAACAATAACTTAATTATGTATCATTCTTCTTTAATATCTCTGTCAAAGACCGAGTCTCTGTCTTCACCTGAAATATTTAAATTCTTCTGAATAACTGCTATCAGCAGCCCCTGAGATGGGGTGATGTTTTTCTTTTCTAAACCTTTACTCAGTATCCTGGTTTGTATTGGCTTGACCTGATACAACCTCTGTCTTGCCTTCCATGACATTGTCTCTAATTTTCCTCTTTTCGTATTCTACCCACTCTCTTGCACTCTCTCCACATTCTGGCTTTAATCACCCTCAAGATTCTTCTGTTTTGTTGGTCCATGCCCTGACTCAACTGAGTTTAGGAATTGGCCAATTTATATTCTTAACTCTTAAGCTATTACATAATTAAGGCTGGACTATGGCCTCACATTTCCTATTGTTTCTGTTTTTTTAAAAAAATTGTATTTCCTTACATAAATGATTCGGGCACTGGTTTGGAAACATCTTAAGGATTTTTTTTTTTTAAGCTTCTTTTTTTCTACCAAGTTACATTTATGGTTTTGTCATGGGTAGTTAAACATTGTCTCTTTGGAGTTCTTCACAAGTGTTTGATGAAGGGGTCCTGTCCTAGCTTTTAAGCTTTGGTGGCCTATGTTTAGGAGATGGGCCACTTCTGCCTGGCTGCATTCCATTTTCAGGGCGAGGTGGCCTTCAGCACTTACTCATTTTTGGTTTCTGTGCCACATTATTGTGTCATTTTTTTGTTCAGACCTTATAGGTAACAAAGGCAAAATCCAACTCCTGGGATGCAAACAGCTCAACTGAAGTCATAATGTCAGGAATGGATAGTTGACCTAGTGTTCAGTTTACCCAGGCACAGGCTGTGACAGTCTTGTCATTGTGTATAGCTAGTGATGAGTCTTTTGATATGGATTTCGGAAGTCTTCAAATTTGCATCTTAAAACTGAGGAAATGTGCTATCTCCCTCACATTATTGCCAGGAGAATCAAATCAGAAAATATGCGCGAAACACCTTTATCAACTGCAGTGAACTAAAGTGGTTCCAGCCTTTATTTTCTAGTGTCTACTATGGTGGGTGGCCTGAAATATAATAATTGAGCAAGAGTTCTCTGGCATGTAAACCTAAGTATTACTTAGTAATACTGTATCTTGTATATGAATAATCATCTCATGTTTTACAATGATTTCATTTAGTTTGCTTATGCTCAGAGTCCTACCAAAGAAGGAGAGAGGATCCTACAGTTTTATTACAGGTAGACAAGAAAAATTGAGGGGAGCCATCCTTATCTGTGTTTTCTAATTTTTCTATAGTAAATTACTATTGTTATTTGCATAATTACAAACTTGGTAATATAAATGATATCTAGATTTTGAAAATAAATGTCTCATGGAAGACAGTTAAAATAGCTGCTTTTAAATTCTTGCTTTGATAATTCTAATATGTTCATTTGGGCTTATCACATGGTGATTGTCTTTCTCTTGAGTATCAGTCAGATTTTCTTAGTTCTTCAGAATACAAAATATTGTATTCTGAATATTTTAAATATTATGTTGTGAAACGCTGGGTCCTTTTAAAGTCTTCTATAGAAATTTTTTTTTTGTCTGTTTGTTTTAGCAGGCAGCTGAGCTGGTTAGGTTCACAGCATAGATCACCTTCTGTATGCGGTGATTCCAGTGTTTATTCAGGTTTCAAAGCTTTTGCTATTTGTGGGGGGAGGGACAGGAGGAGTTACCTACCCTCTCTTGAGCTGGAGTGGTGGTTTATGCTGTACTTGAGTTCTCTGTGATTTTGAGATGCTGCTTTAGTTGTATTCCATACATACCTAGCTTGAGGGTGAGTCTGGGAATTGTGTGATTTGTTTATACACACAGTTAGGAGGTCCTCTTTTCCATGACTCTGGGATATTTTCCGAAGGACTCCTTTTTATATTTCGTCTGGCCAGAAAGATGGATTCCTCCATAATTTTAGCCTCCATGCTTTTCTTCAATTCACTTGATTGGGGTGAAGTGGTAAGAGAAAAAAAGGGATAAAAAGGATAATAAGAACACCCATTTCTTCCACTGCTCCCAGCTCTTTACGCGGCAGGAGGTCCTTGCTGTAGTTTCTTTATCCAGGGAGATGATTTTCTCTTGGGGCATCAGGTCCTTGTGTCACTGCAGTGGCATCTGTGTAGTTGTGTAAGTGGTGCTGGCCTTGGGGTAGGGCTGGCAGAGAAAAAAAGGAATAAACAAGCACACTTTCCCCCCACCGCCCCCCGTCCCCCTACTCTTATTCAGCTCACAGGGATCCGTTTTCTTGATCTGCCTGGAAAGTTGGAAGATATTGAGTCACATCTGTTAGACAGTTCCCTGATTGGGCCCACCTTCAGCTCAAAGCCAGGAGATAGAAGAAGAAATGAAACCAGCAAACTCACTACGGTTATACTAGTTGTTATTCAAATTTTGACATTGTTCCCCAGGTCACTTGCTATTTATTTTTTTATTTTTTTTCCGTTTATTTTTATTAGTTGAAGGCTAATTACTTTACAATATTGTAGTGTTTTTTGTCATACATTGACATGAATCAGCCATGGATTTACATGTGTTCCCCATCCCGATCCCCACTCCCGCCTCCTCCATCCCATCCCTCTGGGTCTTTTGCAGAGTCTTGCATTTTGTGTAGACTGGGAAAAAGAAGCTGTATTAGATGTCTGCATCCTGTCTGGCACCCAGACTAGTTTATTAAAACTGACCAGGTAACATGTCCATAGCATAGCCTGGCCAGGGCTAGGATTCCTGTGATTGGTTGCCTAATCAGAACTGCCTGGAGTCTTGGAAAAGGTCCTCAGAGGGTATTGAACTCATGAGGCATGCTGCTATATGGAGAAATGGGAAAAGGATGCTAGCCAGATAGATCAGCAGTTATCTACTCTTTCTCATTTTTATAAAAAAATCTCTTAACAGATTTTAAAAGTTTGTTTTTTAGGAGTGTGGTTATAATAGGCATTGTTGTTGTTCAATCACTAAGTCATGTCTGACTCTTTGCGACCCCATAGACTATAGCCCACCAGGCTCCTCTGTCCGTGGGATTTCCCAGGCAAGAATACCAGAGTCAGTTGCTGTTTCCTTCTCAAGGGGATCTTCCCGACCCAGGGATCCAACCTATGTCCTGCACTGGCAGGCAGTTCTTTACCACTGAGCCAGCAGAAAAGCCGATAATAGGTATTAGGATTATACTATTAAAAAAAAATTATGTTAATTTGAGAGATTCTTCCAGGGTCAATTGAGTTCAAAAGAACTTAAATAACTAGTTTGTTTTTATTAGGCTCACACAGTTTGTAAGCAAAAACATGATTTGGATGTCAAAATTCTCAGAGCCTTTTATCACCTATGCTATTTCTGTAGACTCTTTACAAGTAAAGCTCAATTTCAAGTGGCAGCACTGACAAGAATTAACTTTTGAATTTAAATTGTTTTTATAAATCTTTTCTCTCTGAACTCTGCCAGTGGCTTAGGTGAATTAAAGTGTGGAGTTTTCCCTTTCCTGAACCAAATTGTGAGATCAGCAAATTGTGTAGTCAGAATTTCTCTACTGTCTTATTCTCTTTTTCTCCCAGCCAACTCTTCCTGCTTTTCTTTATCTTCTTTATATCTACTTAAAATCTTTGTTTGTGCCTGCTTGTACAGTATTTCAGGTCTGGGTCTTCTTTTCCATGCTACCTTCTACAGAACTTACAACCAATGTCTTGTGACCTTTGCCCTTAAAGCTTTGCTAATGATTGATGCCCATTAGAGAGGCTAATGCATGGTAATAGAATAATCTTTCAGTGGTGTCCTTTGAATTTTTACAAGTCCCTTTGGATACCTAGCTTAAAGTCAGAAGAAGCAGGAGCTTTTTCTTTTTTTTTTTTATGTCTTGCTTGGCAAAGCAGCTACCCAAATTTAGGGGAAGAAGTACATTTTTATTAAGAACTGTAGAAAAATTTAAAATACAGAATCACAAAAGAGACAATGAAAATCACTATGTTCCAAAACAATAAGGTCCTACTGTACAGCACAGGGAAACACATCTCCTGTAATAAGAATGGAAAAGAATATGAAAAAGAACATAACTGAATCATTTTGCTGTATACCAGAAACTGACACAACATTGTAAATTAACTATACTTGAATTTTAAAAAATCGCTATATGCTATACTCAGTTTACTGCTGTCAATTTTTTGGTATACATACCCACAGTAATTTTTTCTTTGTGTTATTACATATCCACGCCTATAAGTTCAGACATATTATTTTATATAATTTTTATATTATACTTAAATATGTCATAATTTTCTCATTAAATATGACAATGACTTTATCATTTTAGAATGGGCTATATGAAATCCATCATGTATGCACAATAGTATATTAACCAGTCCCTTATTGTTGCACATTTAGAGGGTTTTCAAGTTTTTTATGATTTTAAATAATGCTATAATGTAAACCTATTATGCTTTTCTCGGGTTATGTGTCCAGGAGTAGAAGTGGAATTGATGTGTCATGGGTTATGTTTAATACATTTCTAAAACTTTTGATGCAGTTTCTCTTGGTGCTTGTTAAACAGTAAGTTGTTGCTCAAATTTTGCAGAAGCAAAGGCACCTTTTTAGTTTCAGCCTGATTAATGTAGAAGAATTTGGATTTTATATGCATATAAGCTCACAACCATATGTTGTTAGACATAAAAATCGATTTCTGAGATTTATTATTATTTTTTTGGAACATTGGACTTTTACATTTTTATTTTGGGTGAGGACAGAAAAAAAAAAAAAGGAAAGAGTAAAAAAAGAAGAAAAAATTACCTCTACCCAAGAACCCTTAAAGATGTAGGCCAATTTTCCTGCTGTCCCTGGAAATTCTGTCTATTGAAGTAGTAGCTGTAGCTACTACAGTAGCTTTTCTGCTGCTCTTTTCTTTGGATCTTGTTATGTAAAGAGAGATCTGCTTTTCTGTCCTTGGAATTCTCCAGGCTAGAATCCTGGAGTGGGTAGCCGTTCCCTTCTCCAGGGATCTTCCCAACCCAGGGATCAAACCCAGGTCTCCCACATTGCAGGCAGAGTCTTTACCATCTGAGCTACCAGGGAAGCCCATAAGAGAGATCAGTATCAACCTTTAGACAAGGCAAGAGGGGCCCCTACCTTGTCTCTGCTGCAGAGGGCCCCCCTCTGGGCTTCCTGTGGCTGTGTTCCCCCACCTGCCTTGTAATCTATGTGCCAAGGCGATGTGCCCACCTAGATGTCACGTTTCCTTCTTTCCCCGCCCTCTTATACCATACTCTGGCTAACATGACTTTGCAATTGCATGCTTATAAGTCCCAGGTCTGCTTCCAGGGTGTTCAGTGGCTTTTTCCAGGTCCATACTCCTGACTGTAGATGGTGTTACTGTGGGAGGGGCACTGCCAGAGCTTGAATGTGCTGGTTGGTGTCACCGCTTGTATATGAGGAGGCTGTTCAAGGTGTGTGGTGAATGTAGAGGATGAAGGGCGTCTTGGTTTATACTGCTGCCCCTGGTCCTGCCAATGTTAGGTATGGCCTGAAGGAGAGCCTGCTACACAGTGCTTTGTGATGATGGAGATTCCTTTACGCTGTTACAGGGTCTGGGCAAAGAGGAAGCCTTCCAGGCTGAGAATAAGTCATGTTTAGGGCATGGAGGGAAGGAAGAACATAGTATATTTTATTCCGTGTTTCAGTGTTTCACATATGCAGAAGATTGAGAAATAAAACTTGGAGAAGCAGAGAGAACATGAATCAAGAAAGGCTTTTCATGCTATGCTAAGATTATGGACTTTGTCCTCTGGCTAATTTGAAGTTGTTGCAGGATTTTGAGCAGGGATGACATAATGAAAACTGGCTGCAGAGTGTCATGGATGTACATAAGAGCAGAAGCAGGAGGCCAGTTAGGTTGTTGGTAGTCATTCAGATGGCAGAAGATGGTGATTGAAATTTGGCAGCGGCCGTGAGGATGGAGACAGGACACTTGCTTACTATGTAGGGTTGTGTTTCAGACTCATTAAATTAGGATAATGTAATGAAAACTATTTTGGAGAGCTTATAGGAGTCTGCAAATGTCATTAGTGTTTTTATGAATAACAATAATGATATTGTGGATAAAAGTTAGGTTCCAGCAAGTCTCATTTCTAGGATAAGCAGATGTGAAAATCAGTTGAAATGCAGGGGTAGGGGTCCTGATGTGAGGCATACCATCCATCAAGGGCACCTTTTAGGAAGGAGAAAGGTGGCCACTAGTTTGGGGGAGGTGGTTCAGGTGGAAGGACTGTGGTGCTGGGCTTGTGTTTCAGTGGGAGGGTTTTGGGGTGGGTCTTGTCATTCAGTATGCAGGTGTACACACAGTCCCTTGTTTTTGATAAGTTGTCTTTTCTTCCATCTGCTTCACTTGATGCCCCTGAATCTGTAACCTTTCTAGTTCAACTTTACTGGAGCAAATAATTTTTTTCTCTTGTTGTGATTGAAAAGGAATGGAAGAGTCTACATTTTAAAACAGATTTTCAGTCTTTCTGTTGGTCAACTTTGTTTGCTTTGAGATGTTTGGTGCCTTCAATTCTAAGTCTTTCTGTGGCTCATGTCAGTTTTCTTCTTGTTATTGTCTGGATGTGCAGTCCTTAGCTGTTTTGCTGTGATAAGTCTACTAGAGTTCACCTAGGTGTCCTATCTTCCAAACAAATTATTGACAGCTACATCGTGCTTTTCACTTCTAGTCTCTTTATTTTTGTCATGTATATTATTTTTATTCCTTTTCTCTCTACTCTTTTGAGAATCTCCATTTTTTTACAGGTTTTGGGGAATAGGGATAATTCAGCAAGCTTAAATATAATTAGATGTGTAAAATAATAATGGCATGTGTTTAAAGACCTTTAGTTCAAGGATATAACATTTTCCTCAGCATTTTCTATGAAGTTTTTTTTAAACTAATATATCTAACATCGATAATAGACATTATCTGGCTGCAGTCTTAAGAACATTGACATTTTCCTTCATTTCTTTTTGGGTAGACTTTTTTTGTTGTATTGTTGTTTAGTCACTCAGTCATGTCCAACTCTTTGTGACCCTATGGACTGCAGCACACCAAGCTTCCTTGTCCATCACCATCTCCTGGAGTTTGTTCAAACTCACGTCCATTGACTTGGTGATGCCATCCAACCGTCTCATCCTCTGTTGTCCCCTTGTTTTGCCTTCAATCTTTCCCAGCATCAGGGTCTTTTCTAATGAGTCAGTTCTTCACATCAGGTGGCCAAAGTACTGGAACTTCAGCTTCAGCATCAGTCCTTCCAATGAATATTCAGAGTTGATTGCCTTTAGGATTGACTGGTTTGATCTCCTTGCAGTCCAAGGGACTCTCAAGACTCTTCTCTAGCACCACAGTTCAAAAGTATCAGCCTTCGGTGCTCAGCCTTCTTTATGGTCCAACTCTCACATCCATACATGACTACTGGAAAAACCATAGTTTTGACTATACGGACCTTTGTCAGCCAAGTAATGTGTCTGCTGTCTAGGTTTGTCATAGCTTTTCTTCCAAGGAGTAAGCTTTTTTAAATTTCATGGCTGCAGTCACCGTCCTCAGTGATCTTGGAGCCCAAGAAAATAAAGTCTGTCTGTTTTTCCAAACTTGTTTTAGAATGTTCTTTGCAACTTTTCCTAATGTTCCATGACAGTGCAGGAGATGGCTGATCCCCCTTTATCCGGAACAATGAAAATATCAGAAATGGGATGTAAGACTACAAACATAACTTAGGAGGCACCTGAGTTGCTTGTGGTCTTAGGTTTGGCACAGACAGAGTGGAAACAAGGACTAGCCCGTTGTATGTCTTTTGGCCTGAGAGCCAGAGAAAGAAAATGGTCTAAGCTGGATCCTGCCAAGAAACCCTGGGCGCTTCTTTGTAAAAAATTTTTTATTGGAGTACAGTTTATTTACAGTGTTATAGTAGTTTCTGCTGTACAGCAAAGTGAATCAGCTATATATAATATAATATTTAATATATCTATATATATCAACTCTTTTTTCAATCTTATTCCTATATAGGTCATTATGAAGTAGTGAGTAGAGTTCCCTGTGCTTTATAGTAGGTCCTTAGTAGTTATCTGATTTATATATAGCAGTGTGTAAATGTAAGCCTGTCTCAATCTTCCAATTTATCCCTCCTTCCTTTCCCCTTTGGTGACCATAGGTTTGTTCTCTACATCTGTGACTCTCTTTGTGAATAGGTTCATTGTACCATTTTAAAAAGATAACTTATTTAAGCAATATCATACTATATTTGTTTTTCTCTGTCTGACTTACTTCACTCTGTATGACAATCTCTAGGTCCATCCATGTTGCTACAAGTGATATTATTTTGTCTTTTTTTTTATAGCTGAGTAATATTCCATTGTATGTATGTACCACATCTTCTTTATCCATTTCTCCATCAGTGAACATTTAGGTTTGCTTCTGTGTCCTTAAAAAACTAAAAAAAGAAGCTGTCATTTGCTCCAGCAATCCCATTGCTGAGCATATATCTGAAGAAAACCATAATTCAAAAAGATACCTGCACCCCAGTTTTCACTTTAGCACTGTTTACAACAGCTGAGGCATGGAAGCAGCCTAGATGTCCATTGACCTGGGCACTTCTATTCATACTAAAGTGTAAGTCCCATGAGAGCAGGGACTTAGCTGCTTCATTTCTCATGGTATCCGCAGCATCTCCACAGTGTCACTGGGGAGACGTGCAGTGAATATTTATTGAATGACAAAATAAGTTGAGTACCTATAAGGCCTTGTTTACAAAGACAGCTATTGAACTCAGGTTCAAAACATGAACATTTTCAAAATAGTTTCTAAAAGCCATCATGTCTGCAAATGCAGAGAAGAGGATGTGTCATAAATAGATCAGATACATATTGCTTTACTTAGCCTTAGGTTCCCATGGTAACTAACTTCATGTTCCTTCTATAAAAAAATCTGGGTATGAATGTTTTTGCACAATGCTGTGTGCTCATGTACTTGATAATGTAGGCTAAGGAAGTTTTTATTATGTCACATGTGTGTCTGCACTGACTATCCTCCCGTTTTTGACCTTCCCACATAGTAGGATGTATGCCCTCACCCATGGCAACTGGAGTTGGAATATTTGTGCTGAGCACTACAGTCTCATGCTTTCTCTTTTTCCTTCCTGTTGTCTCGCTTTCTCAAATAGGGTGTCACACACTTTGCTGAGACTTAAATTTGAGGGCCTTGCTCCAAGAGGAGTTGCAGTCTCATCAAATACAAGACTATGCTGTTGTCAGCATTTCACATAAAAATACTCATAGAGAAGGAGCCTCATTTGAAGAAAATGAATTATGTTTGCTTGTTTTGGTCTCTTCCCTCTGTGTATGTTCTTTTAGATATCAGCACAGATATCTTCTTCTGTCTCTATTGCTTTTGACTCTATGAACTCGAATATGTGCTCATCTACTGGATCAGTATAATTAACTGTGGTCAACTCTGAATTGACTGCAGAGGGGAGGCAAGGGAGCATCAGGGAACTGATTTGCTCATAGGAGAGTCACTGACATGAGTACATCTCATTGGTTCACTTTGTTGGTTTGTTTGTTCTTTCCTTAGTTCACTTACTCACCTGTCTATCCATCCTGCTTAGGCTAATGTATTTTACTGCATGTCTTTAGGCAGCTTATCTTCAGACTTGGCCTCACTATTTATCACACCCTGTTAGACTTGCCAGTTACGAAGGAACTGATAAGCACTAGAGCAGTTACAAACCCCACCTGTCTTCCTGGGCTTTCTCCTCAAAGCATTTTCAAGTGGTTCAAGATCACAGGAATTTCTTCTGACTCTGAAGTCATGATATAATGAGGTCACATCATGCACATTCTACCCTATTTTTCTAGAATATGATCCCTAAAATGCAAGCCATTTGATGGCTAAGAAATGGGTAACTGATAAGGGCTTAAGGAAAAATTGACTGTGACGAGTTTATTGAAAGTGGTACCTGTTTTATTTTCTGGTAGAGTTGAGAGATTTTTACTGGTAATTTTTTTTTTTTTTACCTTATACAGTTTTTATTTGTCTATCGTCTTGTAATGCCACTGTTCAACATGGAGCCCTCAATCTTTCTGCTTTCTTATAAAATTATGTAGGGTATGTGTGTGTGTGTCTGTCTGTCCTGGTGCTCCAACAAAAACATAAACTTATTGAGTACAGGGACTGTGTGCTATATTTATTTTAAATCTCCCCCATGGCATTTAGGCCATAGTACTTACTTAATAACTAAAGTGTCATGTAGTAAGTGATCAAGTGAAAGTCACTCAGTCTTGTCTGAATCTTTGCAACCCCATGGATGCATGGAATTCTCCAGGCCAGAATACTGGAGTGGGTAGCCTTTCCCTTCTCCAGGGCATCTTCCCAACCCAGGGGTCAAACCCAGGTAGCCTGCATTGCAGACTGATTCTTTACTGGTTGAGCCAGAATGATATAAATTAATGTTCATATATGAAAATGAAATATATTAATATAGGTTTGTGTGCTCAGTCACTTCAGTCATGTCCAACTCTTTGTGACCCTGTGGACCATAGCCCACCAGGCTCCTCTGTTTATGAGATTCTCCAGGCAAGAATAATGAAGTGGGTTGTCATGCCCTACTCCTGGGGATCTTCCCGACCCAGGAATTGAACCTGCATCTCCTGCTTTGCAGGCGGATTCGTTACCCACTGAGCCACCTGGGAAGCCCTAATATATGTATAAGGCATGATAAATGATAAATGTTAATATCAATATATAAATACTATATATTTATTGTCAATATGGGCTTCCCCTGTGGCTCAGCTGGTAAAGAATCCTCTTACAATGAAGGAGACCTGGGTTCGATTCCTGGGTTGGGAAGATCCCCTGGAGAAGGCAAAGGCTTCCCACTCCAGTATTCTGGCCTGGAGAATTCCATGGATTGTACAGTCCATTGGGTTGCAAAGAGTCAGACACGACTGAGTGACTTTCACTATTGTTAATATAATGTCAAGAACATATATACATATATGCATATTATTTTCATATGTGAGATATATTCAAAACATTGTCTAGCCTATGTGTAGTTAAACTATAGCAACTGTCATCATAATTAAGAGATGATACCCCAGATTTTCTGTGGGAACTAGAAGGCTTTTGTAGTATAAATGATTTTTGCATTAAGGGTGTCAGAGAAAGCCAGTGGTCAGTAGTTAAAATGGTAAAAACAGATTTTATTCAAGAACTATTGCAATGGGGTTTAAGAGGCCTCAGGTTCAAATATAGCATGAGCAAGTGGGGATTTATATCCAAGGAGCAGGGTGAGGGTAAGTGGATGAAAAATTACTCAGAGGAAACATCAAGGGTAAAGGGGGATTCTATCTAAACTGACTTGACAGGATTCTTGATAAAACTGGGTGATGCAGAGATGAACACAGAAGCCCAGAGGTCAAGGCTTCATTGGGAAGAGAGTTCAGAGGAGGCTGACTGATGATTGGTCAAGGAAACAGTCTTTTGTAGGGGCTACTTTAAGTATCTGATATTTATTTAGGTGTATCTTGACCTTTTCTGTTTAGGTGTAAGAAAACACAATTTGGGAGTTTGTGCCTATACTTGATTGGTGAGTGAATGTGTGTGTGTGTGTGTTATCATGATTTGTATTGAGGAGTAATCTTCTCTTAAGCATTTGCTGATGTCTACTGAAAAAAAAAAAAGCACAACATGAGAGTTGTGAGTTAAGTTTTGTTTGGGCAAAATAAAGGCTATACCCTGGGAGCCAGCCTCTCAGAGCTCTGAGGGACTGCTCCGAAGGGGTAAGAGAAAAGGGCAGGATGTATGTGATTTTGATGAAGAGGGTACGTGCAGTTAAGAACACATTTTGAGAAAAGGTGGCTGCTGGTAATGATTTGAGTGCTTTTCTAGATATGAGAAGATGCAGGAAATTAGAATCATAAAATCTTCTCCTGAAAATGTATATCTGCAGGCTTGTCCTTCCGATTTTTTTCCCAGAGTGCAGAGTGCCTCATTTCTGATCTCCATCCTGAACTCCTTTCAGAGGTGTTGAAGGTCAGTGTCTGCAGTAGCTGGTGACTTTGTTCTTGCAGATGGCGAGCCACAATTTTTCATCCACTCTTATCAGGAGTAATTCCATGCTCTATTTCTTTTTGGGTTGTTTCCTTGGTTCCCACATATTTACAATGTTAGATTTTCAGAGTGTCCCATCATTTTGTTATTTGAGGCAGTGTTTTCATTCCCCAGTGTTTTGTGATTTGCAGACTTGTCTAAATAACTGCCATCCCCTGAGTGGGGTCATGACAAGCCCTTCCTCCAGTTTATAATTTAGAGTGTGGCTTGTGAGCGGATGTTCTGCTGTCTAGAGTGTGCTCTGACTCACATCATTATGTTTGGTGATAAAGTGTCAGGAGCCCTGTAATGTTGCAAAAATTGACAGGAATTTTTCCTGTTGTCAGGAAAATTGTGAAACATGTTGAAATAGGCAGAAAAGATGACTGACTGTCCTGTTTAGAGCACCTTTCTGAATGATCAGTTTCTGTAGAAGCCTGCATCTTTCCCTGACTTTGAACTATTTTGCAATACTGTTAGATGTAGGAAATTGATAAGAATACAAATGATTCCTGTCCATAGAAATGAAAATCCACTTTATTTTTTGGAATGTAATTGATTATTGCCCTCAGGAGATTTCCCAGTTCTGTATCTCTTAGTTCATTTCACTTTCCTGGTTGGCGGTTGATACGTGTTCTTTGAGTTCTCCTTTGAATTGGTGACATTGGCTTATTTCTGGATTGACTATGTTAGTTAATGACTTAAATAAAATATTTGACCTATTAATTTTATATTTATATTAGAAAAATTTTATATTTTCTTTTTAATTTCTCTTTGATACCCAAAAAACTCCCATTTCCAAGGGATCAGTTTAGCTCACTATCTATTTAGGTCTGTGGCCAGAGTTATGAGGTATTATCTATAAATCTGAAAATGAATGTGCTGTAGCTCTCTTTATTCAGTACCTTGAATACCATTCAAAATATTTGGGGAGTGTGTATTGTATCTTGAGTGACTTTACTGCATCATACTATTTCTTAGATCTCTGCGATGGGTTTAAGGGTTGACTTGAGAAGTAGATTTAAAAAATTGTTACTGGCCTAGATGAAATAGCCTATTAAATAATTTAAAAAATAAAACCCATCAGGCAGGGACTGCAGTCTAAATTTCTGACCCCAAGTGCTGCCCTCTGCATGAAGTAGGTTTGCATTTAGTGTTTTTAAATTATAAATAAACACATTATAGTTTCCTGCTGGAGTGCTAAGAATTTTGTTACTTAACAATAGCTGTGCCTCTTTAGATTTCAAGGGTATTCTAGAGGAGGCAGGTAGAATAAAGAATCATAGGAAGATTAATTGGCATATTACATCTACCACTGCAGCCAGAAAACACAACATAACTTTTCCGTGTACTTACTGCTATTCTCATCTCATAACTGGCAACCTGAATAACACAGAGGCCATGGTGACAGAGTTTTCTTGAGCTTACCTATTTTATTCAGAGGTCTTGCTTCATTTGAAATTCATGCCATACTTTTCAGCATCATTATTTTGCAAGGATGATATCAAATTTCAAATGAGGGCCAGGATCTTTACAGTGGGATATGCAGATGAGAAAGACTTCCTAATACAAATAATGGGAACAAGAGGAACAGGAAAACCATTATGCAACTGCATGGCTGGTCTAGGCTATTCTGCAGTAGGAGATTGTGGTAGGCTGAATACTACTCCCCCCAGCAAAGAAAGGTGCCCATGTCCTAATCCCTGGAATTTGTGTAGGTTACCTTATATGACAGGGGGAGAAAAGGGCTTAAAAAAAGACTGTGAAGATGTGAGTAAGAATCTTGAGATGAAGATGGTTATCTGAATGGGTCTTAAATGCAGTCACAAGGGGGAGGAAGAAGAAGGCAGTGTGTCCACAGAGGCAGAGATTGGTGTGATGGCAGCTGCCAGCCAATGAAGCTGGCAGACGCCAGAAACTGGAAGAATCAAGGAGTGGATTTTGCCTGAGGGCCTCCAGAGGGAATGTGGCCTGGGTGGCACTTCAGTGATGCTGGCTTTGGACTTCTGGCCTCCAGAATTGTAACAGAACAAATTTCTGTTGCTTTGAGCTGATAAATTTCTGGTAATTTGTTATAGCAGTCAAAGGAAAACTAATACAGATTTTACTACCTGAAAGTAGGGAGTTGCTGTAACAGATAACTAAAAATGAGCAGGTGGCTTTAGAATTGGGTAATGAACAGAAGCTGGAAGAATTTAAACTACATGATAGAAAAAACCTAGATTGCCTAGAACAGACTGTTGACAAAAATATGAATGTTAAAGATTTCTCCAGTGATGACTCAGGAAGAAGTGAGAAACACAGTAGTAAAAGGGAATATTAAATTGTCCTTAGCAGAAGGTTGGTAGAAATTTTAAATGTGCCACTGGTTAAGGCTAAAAAGAACATGAGGAATGCATCGTTGGAAATTGGAGGACAGGTGATTTTTGTTATATAGTGGCAGAAAGTTTAACAATTTCATCCTGTTGTGTGGAAGGTAAGTAACACTTATAAGTGATGAACTTGAATATAAACAGGGGAGATTTCTGAGCAAAGTTTCGCAGCTTACAGTAAAATGTTAGAGGAAAGAACAATCGAAGGGAGGATTGTTAAAAAGAAATCCAGACTTGATTATTTGGAAAATTCTCAGCCTGTGCAAATTGCAAAAGATGCTTAATTTGGGGATTCACTGTTAGGCGAGTATGCTGTGGAGACAAGGCCCAGAGTGTGGCTGGAAAACCTTTTGCTAGTGTCAAAAAAATTAGGTGTGTGATTCATGGATCTCAACTGTCTTAGCAGAAACCAGGAACAGAGACGGGATTATCCAGGAAAGATTTTAGGAAGATCTTCTGTCTCATGGCATGAGTCCTATGAGATGCACAGGAGACCCACAAACTTTTTGATAAAAGGGGAAATACTCCAGCATCAAGAAAACGACAGAGATGGATGAAATGGAGGAGGGCTGTTGGATTCCCAAAACTTTACAGGCAAGAAGGAGTCTAGTAAAACTACTCAACTGCAAATATGTTTTTATTTAAAAAAGAATTCAGAAGAATGACTCTGAGACTGAAGTCTTGGGCCCAGAGATTGGAGCCACGAACTACAGTGGATTGTGCCCAGACCTTGAAACCTTATGTAATTTGCCCTGCTGAATTTTGAAATGTCTTGAGATGGTTGACATCATCCTTCCCTTTCTTTCATTTTATCTCGTTCTTAGTGGGAATGTCTATAACTGTTGTTAATGTCAGAAACCATTGTACTTTGGAAGCAGGTAACACAGGTGCGCAGATGGAGAGGAATCTTGCCCCCTTATAGATCATAACCAGAGTCTCCTTGATACTTAATTTAAATGATTAGTTTTGGGACCTTTGAGCTGATGAGATGTAGATGAGGTTTTGGCCTTTGAATTGATACTGTAATGGGTTGAGACTTTTTAGGGAATGTTGGTATGTGGTGAGTGTATTTTGCATGTGGGAAGGACATGAAACTTTGAAACCAGAGGGTGGGCTATGGTCGGCTGAATAATGCCCTCCTCTTCAAAAGATATTCATATCCTCTCCCTGGAACCTATGAGTTGTTATCTCTTGTGGATAAAAATGTTGAAGGTATGAATAGGTTATAGATCTTGAGATGGGGGATTTTTTTTTTTTTTTTTTATGATCTCAGTGGACCCTAAATGCAATCACAAGAGTCTTATCAGAATGAGATAAAAGGAGATCAGACAGAAGAGGAGAAGGCAGTGTGACCACAGAGGTAGAGATTGGAGTGATTCAGTCAGTCACAAACCAATGAAAGGCAGCAGCCACCAGAGACTGGAAGAGGCATTCTCCCCACAACCTCCGGGGGGAGGGCAGCCTGGTTGATGTTTTGATTTTGGCCCAGTGATACCAAGTTTGGATTTTTTGCCTCCAGAACTGTGAAAGGATAAAGTTCTGTTGTCTCAAGTTGCGTGTGGGGTAATTTTTGGCAGCATCTGCAGGAAACTAATATAGAAATAGAAGGAGAATCCAATGGTTTCTGCTTACCTGTGTCTTTTTATATTCTGAGTATGAGACATCCTTATGATTCTTATTAGACTTGTAACTATTAGGCTCTTATATTCAAAACTTTGACCACTTCTAGTTTAAAACAGTAGCCTTCTATTTTAAGCACAATTGCATTATATAAACTGAAAACAGTAGTAGATAAATGGAAGGCTTGAGTTCTGCTCTCAGCTATGTTGCTTACTAGGTGGGTGTGTATGAGTAAGTCACTTCTGAGTTTTACTTGAGTAATGGGAATAATGTTAACTGTCTTTCCTAATCCACATAATTATTATGAGTACTTAATGACATAGATATGTGTGAAAAATACCAGATAAAGTGCATGTAAGGTTCTATAATAAACTCTTTATTATGCTCCCTTGACCTATAGGAAAGTTTTCATGAGCTATTTTGTACACAAATCACTGAATACATGAAACACTCCCCCCACCTTAGATAAGATGCTAGAAGTGGAATTTTGGAGTCAAATTTTTTTTAACACATTAAAGCTCTTGGTACAGAATGAATATTTCTCCTCAGAAATCCTATACTACTTCATTTTCTCTTTGGAAGCACATCTGAGTGCTCATCTTACTGCACTGTTACATTAGAGTTTTAAAATAAATTTAAATGCCATGCCAACTTGATGAAAATCATTATTTGTATTTCTTTGGCAATGTTCAACTTATTTTGTATATATATTTTTTGTTAGTTGCTCAGTGATGTCCAGTTCTTTGTGACCCCATAGGCTGTAGCCCTCCAGACTTCCCTGTCTGTGGAACTCTCCAGGCACGAATACTGAAGTGGGTTGCCATTCCCTTCTCCAGGGGATCTTCCCAACCCAGGGATCAAACCCAGGTCTCCTGCGTTGCATATACTTGGCTATTTGTATTGTTCTTTAATGAATGGCTTGTGTTCTTTGACCATATTTCCAATAATTATTTGTCCTTTTTCTTACTGATTTTTAGAAACCCGGTATTTTATACTTTAAAGATTATGGTGAATATATATAAATCAAATTTAGCACCTTAATAATTTTAAGTGTACAGTTCAGTGGCACTGAGTACATTCATATTGTTGTACATCCATCACCACCATTCATTTGCAAAACTCAGAAACCTGGTATTCTTAAGTTAATTAACCTTTGCTGTATGTTTCTTTGGCAGTTCGTTTTGTTGTTTACTTTTTACTTTTGTTTAGGATGACTTCTGATGTATAGTGTAACATTTGTATGCTGTCAAATTTAGTGAACCTCATTGTGTTTTCCTCCCTCCCTCTCTCTCTTCTTTCCTCCCTTCTTCCCTCCTTCCTCCTATCTTTCCTTCTGGAAAGCCTTTCCCATTTGTCGGCTTTTATTGATTTTTTTTAACATGTGTAGATTTGCTCTTAATTGGCCATAAAACTTATTAGAAATCCAGATTCTTGTCAAATAACAATCTCAAATTGTGTTACCAAACTTTGTAAAAAAAAAAAAATTCTATTTGAAAAAAATCCTATTTAGAGATGATTGCCTGAAGGATATAATGAATCTTCTTTCTGGGGTAGAGTCTGCTGAATGCAGCATAAAGCCCTTGGCTCCCCGTTCAGTGGTTATACCTTCTCTAACTCTCAGCCCCTTTTCGTTTTGTCTTTAAGAGTGTGCAGATATTGAAGCAGGGGGAACAGAGATGCAGGTAGTTTGTGCCTTACCTTATTACCACTAGTTAGTTCCTTCCTGCATATCATCCTCTGTACCCACATTGCCTTTAAGAAGAAGAATTCTACCACTAATAAGTGCTGATAACTCAGTGTAGCTTAACCTGGCTAACATTTTACTGCTGCAAAGCCGTGCAAAATAGGAAATACTATTATTCTTATTTTACCAATTAAAAAAATGGATGCTTTGAGAGGTAAAGTGGCTTGCCCAGTATAGCACATTGATGGTACGTGGAGGAATAGGATGCCAATTCAAACTCAGACCTGATTCCAGGACCTGCCTCTTAACTGGTATTCTTTCTCTGTGTACACATACACACATGCACAAATACACACACACATGCACACAAACTTCCCTACCTCCCACACCTGGTTTTCTGGTGATTATGTTACAATATTTCTATTCACTCCTGTTATTAATATAGTAAGGGAGGCAAACAGAGTAGATGAAACCATCTAGCAACTTCTAAAATATTGAGCTGAAAATATTTTGGGCTAGATTTATAACTTCTCTTATTCTTGAAATTCTGCAATGACATGTTGTCCTCATTCCTGTCAGCTCAAGATCTCAGTGATGTGCTCTGAGCAGGGGTGGTCAGCGTGAAGACAGAGTTCAGAGCAACCAAGGGCCAGAGACAACTGGGTTGGTCTTACTTGGTGACTATAGTAAATGGTCTATTTTACGGTCAGTGATTGAAGATAGTCTGCTGTGGTGGGGGTATATTGAGCCTGGAAGAGCTGCTTTAAAATCTGGTAGTCATGTAACTCCATGGCTGATTCATGTCAATGTATGACAAAACCCACTGAAATGTTGTGAAGTAATTAGCCTCCAACTAATAAAAAATAAAAAAATAAATAAAATGTGGTAGTCTTTTAGTTAGTATTTGGATGATTAATTATTATGCCTTCTGCTAAATTTTAAACAGAGTGAAAAATTAGGTCAGTAGGAACAGTTCTCTTTTTCTTGCTTTGAAAAACTTAGGACAGTGACAGCCTTCAATTTCTTAGGGTTCTTTTGCTCATGTATTAAAAGCTATCAATTATTCAGATTGTAAGGAGCCTGCAAAAATAGGGACACGTGCTGTTGCCTTTTGGGTGGGTGAGATTATAGCTTCCTGGTCACACCGTTAAGTGTGTGGCTGTCGTGTTCCTCTTCAGGGCCGCAGTGCCTTGTATGATACATTTTTTCCCCAAACTTTAAGCTTTTCATTTGTATTGGGGTATACCCTGGTGGCTCAGACGGCAAAGAATCTGCCTGTAGTGCAGGAGACCTGGGCGCAGTCCCTGGGTTGGGAAGATCCCCTGGAGAAGAAAATGTCAACCCACTCCAATATTCTTGACCGGAGAACTTCATAGACAGAGGAACCTGGTGGGCTATAGTCCACGGGGTCACAAAGAGTCAGACACGACTGAGCGACCTAAACACACATAGCTAATTAACAATGTTGTGGTAGTTTCAGGTGAGCAGCGAAGGGACCCAACCATATATATACATGTATCCATTCTCCCACAAACCTCCCTCCCATCTAGGCTGGCACATCACACTGAGTAAAGTTCCATGTGCTATACAGTAGGTCCTTGTTGGTTATCTGTTTTGAATATAGCAGTGTACACATGACCTTCACAAACTCCCTAACTGTCCCTCTGTGCCCCTGGCAACTGTAAGTTTGTTTTCTAAGTCTTTTCTGAGTCCTTTTCTGTTTTGCAAGTCAGTTCATTTGTGGCATGAAATATATATATATATATGTATATATATATATATTATTTTTTTTTAATCAAAAAACTACATGGTACGGATAGAGTCTTAGAAGAATGAGGATCAACCAGAGAGAACAGTTCGGAACGAGGCTTCCAGGCAGGTCTGAGAGTGACTGAGAAAGCTCAGCTGTCCCATTAAAACGGGCTCTAACAGAGGCTTGTCTTTGTGATTGTTTGCAGGAAGATTACCACTTTGAGTACACAGAATGTGACAGCGCTGGCTCCAGGTGGAGAGTCGCCGTTCCGAATGCCGCAGAGGGCTGCTCTGGCCTGCCTGACCCAGTGAGAGGCAAAGAATGCAGTACGTTCTGACTCACTGTTTTCCCAACTGAACCATGAGTCCTTCACATGAGCCCGAGGAGTTAACTGTGATGCCTATAAAAGACCTTGGAAAAAGGGAGCATTATTGTCCAGCAGAGCACAAGCATCTTTTCTCAACACCTAGTGCCCTTAGGTCTGAAGTCTGAAAGGAGATGCATGCTGTATTAAAGGGTGTTATTTTTATTTGTGTTACAAAATCTGGTTTACTATCTTACTTGAAATTCTAAAGGGCAGAGTGGAAGAATTTCTCTTTAATAGATTTTTTTCTTTAAATTTTAAGGGACTTTTCAGAGAGTTTTAGTGCACATAAGTAGCATTGGGTACACACAATATTGTTAAGCTCATTGTGTAAATGTACCACTTTAGTCATTTGTAGGTTCGGTGACATTAAGGACAGTTACATTGTTGTGCTTTCCTCCCCAACACACATCTATAGAACTCTCTCACCTGGCAATGATTTTTTTTTTTTTTAGCCATAGAAATATTATAATTTGTTTTTTTATTGTACAGAGAAATTAGAGAATTTGTCTATCATATTCAACAGCTTGTCTTGTAGCAATTAAGCAGGTTTGAAGTATAATATGAATTAACAGAAATATGTCATTAAATTAATTTTCATTTATAGACTATACTTTTAAAAACCCTCGAATTTGGTGAGTCATAAGATCCTGCAGTAAAGTTGTCTTGTGGTATTCTAGAGTTCAAAGCCAGAAGTAAGACAAAGATTATTTTGGTTTTTCTACAGTCTTCCAAATGGTATTTCTAAAAGCTGAGTTCTTTTGTTCCCAAATGAAAAGCAGATAAGCAAATTGATTAAACAGATAGCTAATTCCTTCCTCTTCATGGGAAAACTCTATCTCCATGATTGGTTAGAGGAGTTTTAGCATAGGTGTGGATTTCGTAATAAAAGAGAGACAGGAAGATGGTATATCTTAGGAAAATCAGAGAAGAGAGCCATTATTTCTTGGTGAATGATATTAAATGAATATAAAGAGAACCTGAGAAATCCATGTTAGCCAGGGAAAGGCTTGTGTCCAGCAAGAATCTTGAGAGGATAGTGGGGCCAGTGGAGAAGATGATCCATGGCTGGGGTATATGAGGCTACCTGTGCAGAGAGAGGACCAGCTCTTAGGGAGTATCCCAGTTAAAAGGGAAACAGCTTGAGTATTGCCTGTGGAATTAACTCATTGCAAAATTGCTTCTGTCACTTCACTGGAAAATCTGTATACCCTTTATCTATATTTATATTTTCCTTATGGACTAATTCCTTGTTTCCCTTATAAACAACCCTACTGAGGTGGAGTGTGTCAAAGTTTTTGAATGTATCAGATCTCTTCAAGAAAATTAGAGATACCAAGGGAACATTTCATGCAAAGATGGGCTCAATAAAGGACAGAAATGGTATGGACCTAACAGAAGCAGAAGATATTAAGAAGAGGTGGCAAGAATACACACAAGAACTATACAAAAAAGATCTTCATGACCCAGATAACCACAATGGTGTGATCACTCACCTAGAGCCAGACTACCTGGAATGCAAAGTCAAGTGGGCCTTAGGAAGCATCATTGCTAACAAAGCTAATGGTGGTGATGGAATTCCAGTTGAGCTATTTCAAATCCTAAAAGATGATGCTGTAAAAGTGCTGCACTTAATATGCCAGCAAATTTGGAAAACTCAGCAGTGGCCACAGGACTGGAAAAGGTCAGTTTTTATTCCAATCCCAAAGAAAGGCAGTGGCAAAGAATGTTCATACTTCTGCACAATTGCACTCATCTCACACGCTAGCAAAGTAATGCTCAAAATTCTCCAAGCAAGGGTTCAACAGTACATGAACCAAGAACTTCCAGATGTTCAAGCTAGATTTAGAAAAGACAGAGGAACCAAAGATCAAATTGCCAACATCTGTTGGATCATTGAAAAAGCAGGAGTGTTCCAGAGAAATATCTACTTCTGCTTTATTGACTACACCAAAGCCTCTGACTGTGTGGATCACAACAAACTGTGGAAATTTCTTCAAGAGATGGGAATACCAGACCACCGTACCTGCCTCCTGAGAAATCTGTATGCAGGTCAAGAAGTAATAGTTAGAACTGAACATGGAACAACAGACTGGTTCCAAACTGGGAAAGGAGTATGTCAAGACTGTATATTGTCACCCTGCTTTTTTAACTTCTGTGCAGAATTCAGTTCAGTTCAGTCGCTCAGTCGTGTCCAACTCTTTGAGACCCCATGGACTGCAGCACACCAGGCTTCCCTGTCCATCACCAACTCTCCGAGTTTACTCAGCCTCATGTCCGTTGAGTAGGTGATGCCATCCAACCGTCTTATCCTCTCTCGTCCTCTTCTCCTCCTGCCTTCAGTCTTTCCCATCATCAGGGTTTTTTCAAATGACCATGCAGAGCACATCATGCAAAATGCTGGACTGGATGAAGCATAAGCTGGAATCAAGATTGCCAGGAGAAATATCAGTCACCTCAGATATGCAGATGACACCACCCTCATGGCAGAATGTGAAGAAGAACTAAAGAGTCTCTTAGTGAAAGTGAAAGAGGAGAGAGAAAAAGTTGGCTTAAAATCCAACATTAAAAAAACTAAGATCATGGCATTTGGTCCTGTCACTTCATGGCAAATAGATGGGGAAACAATGGAAACAGTGACAGACTTTATTTTCTTGGGCTCCAAAATCATGGCAGATGGTGACTGAAGCCATGGAATTAAAAGATGCTTGCTCCTTGGAAGAAAAGCTATGACAATCCTAGACAGCATTTTAAAAAGCAGAGACATTACTTTGCCAACAAAGATCTGACTAGTCAAAGCTATGGTTTTTCCAGTAGTCATATATGGATGTTATGGTTGGACTATAAAGAAAACTAAACTCCAAAGAATTGATGCTTTTGAACTGTGGTGTTGGAGAAGACTCTTGAGAGTCCCTTGGACTGCAAGGAGATCCAACCAGTCCATCCTAAAGAAAATCAGGCCTGAATATTCATTGGAAGGACTGATGCTGAAGCTGAAACTCCAATACTTTGGCACTTGATGCAAAGAACTGACTCATTGGAAAAACCCCTGATGCTGGGAAAGATTGAAGGCGGGAGAAAGGGGACGACAGAGGATGAGATGGTTGGATGGCATCACCAACTCAATGGACATGAGTATGAGCAAGCTCCAGGAGCTGGTGATGGACAGGGAAGCCTGGTGATGCTACAGTCTATGAGGTCATTAAGAGTCCAACAAGACTGAAGGACTGAACTTGTCTCAACTGTTTTCAGCAGCTGTGCTGCTGTTGACTGGCACTGGCTTTTGAGAACTGATTGTTCCTTTGAAATGGGCTAAGTTGAAGTATTTACATGATGGAAATTGATAAATACTATAAATCAGCTTACCAGCATACCGCTGATTAAATTCATTGGCCAAAATTTCAAAAATATGTTTCAGAATTGATGTCTGACTAGGAATTATTTCTGTTTGTTGCCAAGGATGTCTTTTGTTCATTATTTATTATTATCTTTCACAGATAATGTTATGAATTTGACATGCCAGCTAGAACTACTCTAAAAACTCAATCTAGTAAAGTCATTATTAATTGTAAATCACTTTAAATGATGATAGTACTTACTTTTAAAATGATAGCCTAAAATGATACTATTTATGAGATGGCTGGGACATTTTTTATCTTGGTTTGTAGGAAATCTGAATTTACATATATTTCTGTGTACTATAGTTATATCTGCTCTGGAGGTTATTAGTCTGGCCTCTGATTGTGACTGTTCTTTGTATGATAAAGGCAAGTTATTTTGAAACTCATAAAAAACTTAATAGAGGCAATTACCTTAGAAGCTCAGTCAATTCCTAACATTAAGCGTGATGCTTACCACATTACTGGCCATCAAAGCACTGCTGAAGGCAGTTATGATAATAACTGAATATTCCTTCAGTGGCTTAGATGTTCTACTGCTAATAATAGCTACCATTTTTCATACATGGATGATAGGCTAACCACCGTGCTTGGAGCTTCATATCATTTTCCGTTGTATCTTCACAACAACCCTCTCTGATAGATAATGTCAATGTTTCTGCTGATGAGAAAACTCGGGAGTTAAGATGGTGAAATAAATTACTTCAGCTTGGGTCATATAGGCAGGATGTGGCAGATGTGTGGTCAAATACAGACATGTCTGATTCCAGAGCCTGTCTGGACATATAAGCTGGCATGGGGGTACATATAGCTCTATCACTGGCCATCTTCAAGGGAAGATATTAGAAACGTGTACTTCAGGATAAAAGAGGATAAAAATGTTGGGGTTCAGGCGTAGCTTGCTATCTGCAAGCTGTATGTGAATGATGCCCAAACCTGAAATGATGGGTGATGCCCACAGGCACTAGACTCAGCAGCTATGTTGTGATGATATGGCCCAGCAGCTGGGCCATCTAAAATAAAATTTAAAAATAACGTGTCTGCCTCACGTAAGTGAAAAATATTTAGGGCAGTGCTTATGCAAGACATAACTTCCCCAGATCCCACTGTTCTCAGTGAGACAAAACCCAGAATGTGGCCTCAATTGAAATTCCTATAGAATCTTCAAAATGTAATTGGCTAGATCTTTCCCCCTTTCTCAGAAACAAACAGTAGATGAGGCTTCTCCTTAGGAAAGGGATTATAGAAATGTTTATGTAGCAACCATACATTTTTAAAAATAAAATTGATGGGCAAGCTGTATTATATCTTTATCTTTAATAACTCCTGTAAAATCTGGTTGCATGGCTCTGAGTGAAGTTAATGAGAAGTCAGGCTTCAGTTTTTGTTGTGCTAGATCCCTAGACTGTATGTGAGCTTGAGGCTTGCTGTGCTCAGGAAATGGGAGGGAGAGACCTCTGTTATTAACTGGCACAGCTTCCCATTGTCCTCCTGACCCCTCTGCTGTGAAGTCCTCAGTGTCTTAGGCAGTGCTGCCCTGGGCAGGCCCCCGAGATGACTTCATTTCTCTTTCTTTCTCTGCTGGCTCCAGGCTTAGCTCCAGAGAGCTTTGCTGCTATTTCTAAGCTCTGATGCCGAGTCTCATGTCTGTGGACATCATCCACCATTGGAGGTGCTGGTGTCATTCAGACACAGTAGCATGTCATTCCTGAATATAGCACTCGTTACTTCCTCCCAAAATGAGGGGATATAACCCGTGTCCTGACTCCATCTCTTCTTTACTGTTGGATCACTTCCATCCTGTGCAAGAGTTTTAAAACTCTTCCCTTGACTCTCTGGGTGTTTGCTTGACTTCCTTAGATTATAAAAAGCAATAGTCATCTGGAATGGTTTCCTGGGTGGAGTACCTTCTCTCCTTCTCCCCTCTCTTACTCTCACCAACATTGGAAAAAAGGGACTTTTTGTTTCAAACCAAACTTTAGAAATAAAAGCCTGGCTACTAGGAGTGAGGGAAGAGCTCCTTTACCTATTTACTTATTTACCTATTACTATTATTTACCTATTACTTATTTACCTATTGCCATACATATTTTCAGACATGTCTGGAACACCAAAGGGAAAAAACATAACAAGATATCTCTTCCTTTGGGGAGTGTGTATTTCTGTTGTCTACTACTTCACATATTTCTCAGCCTGTGACTTCAAGTATAACCTTAACACATTGCTTTCTAATTGGGGATGACTAAGGTATTTATAATCTTATTTGTTATGTTAGCATCAAGTCAAAGTATTGTGGGCATTGTTTAGTCTTATAGTTCATTATTTGTATAAACTGATATTTGGCTCTTAGATTTTAAAATGTTATATTTAGATATTAAAAAAACCCTTGAATACAATTGTTTTCCTTTTTTCACTGTGTCTCTCAGAGCTGTTGTTGTAACCTACATTTCATAGGCCTTAAGGTGTAAGTAAGCAGAGGTGACAGTTTGAATCAATAGTTTTTGATTCCAGTTGGACTAAAAGAAGAGGAAGGATTGTCATGGAAAGGGGAGTTGGTTTTAGCTTCCTGGGTGGGATATTTAAAAATCTCATTTTAGGGGATCATAGCTCTTTGAAATGTAGGCTCTTCCCCAGGATTCCATACATAGCCTGTTTCAGTTGTATGGAGTTGTTATTGATATGGCAACCAGAACATTTGGGAAAATTGAGTACATTGGTATTGAATGGTGATTGCATTCTGTTCTGCAATATTTCATGTAAACAATTAAAGGGTGTTGAGGTTTTTTTTTGTCAAGAAATGCCAATATTTTTTTTAAATGGCTACTGCGATATCCCCTTGATGAAGGGCTTCAGTGCACATTTTCGTAATAAAATCTCTGAGAAACACGGTAATGATTTTTAGAACATTTACTGTGTTTTAACTGCATTCTGTTTTACCCAGAGTTTCCTAAGTGTATTTGATTATAGGACTCTTTTATCCAATGTGTAGTTGCACCCTTTTGGCTAACTTCTGCAGATAATGTTTTTGGGGAAACACAGATTTAAACACAAATGCCAGGCTAATTTAGGAAATTTTTATATGTTGTTCCTTATGCTATGTTTTAGCTAATTTCATTGCTCTGTAAGGCTCAGTGGAAGCACTGCCAAATGGGTGTCCAGTCCCAGACTTCCTACCGATCATGGGCAGGCGTGATATATACCTGGGATGAAACCCCAGATCTGCAACAGATGTATGTCTTGAGCAAAATATTTAGTTCACAGCTATTTATCGAGTTTTAATTCATTCACTAAAACATTTGTTGAGTGAGTATTTCCTATATTCTTGACAATAAGGATCCAAAAATATTCCATAAATGAACACTAGATTCCTATTTTCCAGGACTTTTCATTCTAATAAGGGAGCAGGTGGGGAAATAAATTATTTCGAGTATAGGGGCAAAGTGAAAGATAGATACAAATACCTAGGGTGATCTTGCCAAGAAGGGGGGCTGACTTATGCTCAGAGGGACTCAAAAGACCTCACAGCAAAGCAGGTGTGAGTTTGAAATGCAGACTGAATAACCTTGGAAATTTATCTGACCCTTGGCAGGTTCACGTGAAAAATTGTGTCCTGACTTAGAGTTGAGACAGGGATTAAATGCCTTACTTAATGGGCCGTACGTGTTAATTTTCTGATGATCTCTGAGGCGAACCCTCAAGGATGACCTTCATGCACTTGATGAAGCAGAGTGGCATTTGAGGCAGAGGGGGCATGGGCGGAGGTGCAGCTTAGAGGGAGCGCTGGGATTCCTGGGGGCCCTGGCAGGTGTGCGTGGATGGTGCTCAGTGGGGAAGTGAGCAGGGACAGATAATAATGCTGGCCAGTCTTACAGGCTCCAGTGTGTTATACCAAGGACTTGAATCTGGAGACAGCTGTTTGCAGGTATTTGAGGGCCTTAAATGAAATAATAAATATAATCTATAGTATCCAGAATCATAATTTCAGCTTCCTGAAAGTAATAATAGAAATTATAATAGCCAATCTTTACTTGCTATATGTCAGCATGATTGGAAATGGTTTACTTGTATTCTCTCAAATCCAGGTATCCTAACAACCTTGTCAAGTAGGTACTTGGATTATCTCCCAAAGATATGTCAAAGGCAGAACCGGGATTTGAAACAGAGCAGTTTAGCTCCTGGGTCCATGTTCTTAACCAGTGTGGTGTCCCATCTCTTTGAACAGCATTCCGGTGTTTGTTGAACAAGTGTTAGGCCCCTTCTTGAGGCATTGTTCTCATCTTATGTTACCTCTTGATAAAAATGTTATGAGATCTCCTATAGGTAAATGGATTTTTTTTTTTTTTACAAGGTAGCATCTAAAGGCTCAAATATATTGTGTGGTGGGTTATTTTAATTGGTTGATTGATGTTATTGTAAATTTTATCCTTAATCATGTCTATTTTTCTGAAAGGGAGGGGAAAAACATTTTGAATTTAAGGCACATTTGTAGTTATATCCTCAAATGCAACGGATTGCTTAGGGCTTTTTTTTCCTGTGCCTAGAAAACTGTTGGTGCTTGATGCCTATAGTGTACATTCATTATTTAGCATGTAGTAATAGTAGAAAAATATTGATATTTTTTCAATAGTAGAGACTAGAATCTAGTCTAGCTTCCAACTAGAAAACTAAGAATTTCTGATTCTTGTTTCATTCTTCCCAAGAGGAGAGGAGCTGTATTCCTCTCCTGGACCCTAAGACAGCTCCAAACACTGGGATGTCTGTTGATTGAATAACACTGGTGTCACCAAATTAGAGTCTGCCTTCAGTGTTTCATTTCTGTAGGTTAAACACAGAGGTCTAATCAGACTAGTGAAAATCTGTTCTACATATGAAAGGATAGAAACTTTTTGTCCTCAGTAGACTTAGTTTTGCATCAAATTTCAGATTAGAAGAAGACTGGAGTTAAATCTGCTCAGCAACACGCAAGTGCTTGGTGAAAGGCAGGAATGCATGAGATTGTTAAGATAACATCAAAAACAGGCTTTACATCAGTTGAAGTGTTTGATGGGATCTGTGGTTGAGGAAACTTCTTTGAAAAAAGTGTTTTAAAAGGAGATGAGAGGACCCAGCCCTCAAAACTGCAAAATTAAGGGCAGAGGAGCCATCGGGAAGTACATGGTGACCAGCACTTTGTGAGGAAGAGGAAAAATTCAGGGTGATAAGAATCAAAGTGTTGGGACATAATTGAAAGTTGAGAAAACTGATTTCACAGATGCATTTCTCTGCCCTCTTTGGTGACCTCATTAAATACTCTTAACATTTTCCTTCCCCTGACCTTCCCTGTTAGACTTTTTTTTTCATAAACCTTGTGTCATCCTGTGCTCAGTGAACTGGAATTTGTCTCCTTCCCTATTCCCTATCAAACACTGAAGTCAAGAAGCCACAAGAAAATATATTTGTGTGTGTGTTTTAATAATAGGAAGTTTTAATCTAGGCTCTCTTAACTTAATGGGTATTGTAGCTGTGCTGTTACTTGGAATCAATTTTCCTCCCAGGAGCTGGTGATTTTGAGGGTGGGAGTGGGGGACAGATTATTCTTGCTGATCAGCCTTTTCCATGAAGTGCAGTGACAGTCACACCATCCTACCTGGTAGGGTTCTGTGAGGACTCGTTCACTGGAAAGAATGTTAAGGTGAGGATGCATTTTCAGAGATGGAGAGGCAATCCTTTGACTGAATATTGTTTTCATAAAAACAGTTAATTAGAGCACATCAGCCAGAACTGGTTTGTATGAATGTAATCTTTTGTATAACTCTTGTCTTCCTTTCATTTTTGCAAAATGAGAGGTGAAAATTTTCTCCCTTCTCTGTAGAAGAATTGCACAAATCTGAACTTACAAACATATCCCTGTGGCCTCCATCTTCATCACTGAATCTTAATGGAAAGTTAAACATGTTTATTGTAGGTTATTTAAGAATTTGGTTCTGATAATTTAATTGCACCACTTCAGACTTTGCATTGCAGCTTATATGTTACTCCATGTGGCTAAGCAGCCCTGCTGGAAGTAGAATTCATGTCTTTTACTTCTAGGGCAGAGATGTGTTTTTTTGGATGCTATTCTTTACTTCAGAAACAGTGGGGTTTTTTTTTAGCTTAGCTGTAATAAAGACTTTTGGCTTCATGGTACTGCGGGGAAGTATGTTTATTAAGTAGAGAGTCATAGGAGTTATGAGACTCATAGATTGTGAGTGTGCCCATGGTGACTGTAGAGAAGTTGAACTAAGATACTCCAGGTGACACAGATGAGGAAACTCGGCATCCCTACCAGGAGGGTTTGTACCAGGTGATCTTAAAAGTCCCTTTTGGTCATTCTGGTAATTTTAAATGTTATTACATACCATAATTTATTCATTCTGTGGTCAGATCATGTCTCATCTTCCATGCCTTGTGAATCAGAGTGGAAATATAATATCTCTTCTCAACGCTCCTCACAGAACACTGCAATGTCTGCATTTATTAGAATTTGCATGGTGTTACCATCTTCTATTCTCTTCCAGCCTTATCTTGAACATGGCAAACAGGTGATGTGTTCACAACCAGCCTGCATTGCTGCCTTGTGAATTTTGACCAGGAAAATAAATAAATAACAAATACAGTAGGTAAAATACAATGAAAGAGAACAAGGAATCCTTTTAGCCAAGGGGAAAGAAAAATGCCTACATGTAAATAAGAACATCAACAAGAAATGGCCTGTTTTAATGCACTGTTTTGGTATCTTCCTGTCTCACTTTAATTTTTGTAAAATGAGATAAATTATTTTTCTTCTCTAAGAATTTCACAATTAAGAACCTAAAAAAGAGAGTATCCAAGCATTCTCCTTGTCACAGGCATGGAGGGAGGAAGAGCAGCCAAGATTTGCTGGATTGAGTCTATTGTTCAACTTCTTTTATTTTATTTATATTTTTTGGCCACAAGCATGGCATGCGGGATTTTAATTCCCTGACTAAGGATCAGACCCAAGCTCCCTGCGGTGGAAGTGTGGATTCTTAATCACTGGGCTGCCAGGGAATTCCCTCAGCATCTTTTAGATGCCGTTTCCTACTTCCTTTTTGTTTTCTGTGGGAAGGCATAAGCCTGGAAGGCAGTTGTAGCTTTAATTATCTGATAATGATGATTGACTGGCTAAATGATTAATAAAGATCAGCCAGTCAGTTCAGTCAATCAGTCATGTCCAACTCTTTGTGACACCATGGATGGCAGCATGCCAGGCTTCCCTGTCCATCACCAACTCCCGGAGGTTGCTCAAACTCATGTCCATTGAGTTGGTGATGCCATCCAACCATCTCATCCTCTGTCATACCCTTTTCCTCCTGTCCTCAATCTTTCCCAGCATAAGGGTCTTGTCCAATGAGTCAGATTTTTGCACTGGGTCACCAAAGTATTAGAGTTTCAGCTTCAGCTGTTCAGCTGAATTGGAAGCTGTTCAGCTTCCAATGAATGTTCAGGACTGATCTCCTTTAGGATGGACTGGTTGGATCTCCTTGCAGTCCAAGGGACTCTCAAGAATCTTCTCCAACACCACAGTTCAAAAGCATCAGTTCTTCAGCACTTAGCTTTCTTTATAGTCCAACTCTCACATCCATACATGGCTATTGGAAAAACCATAGTTTTGACTAGATGGGCCTTTGTTGGCAAAGTAATGTTTCTGCTTTTTAATATGCTGTCTAGGTTGGTCATAACTTTTCTTCCAAGGAGCAAGCATCTTTTAATTTTATGGCTGCAGTCACCATCTGCAGTGATTTTGGAGCCCCCCAAAATAAAGTCTGTTACTGTTTCCATTGCTTCCTCATCTATTTGCCATGACGTGATGCGGCCAGATGCCATGATCTTAGTTTTTTGAATGTTGAGTTTTAAGCCAACCTTTCACTCTCCTCTTTCACTTTCATCAAGAGACTCTTTAGTTCTTCGCATTCTGCTGTAAGGGTGGTGTCATCTGTATATCTGAGGTTATTGCTAATTCTCCCAGCAATCTTGATTCCAGCTTGTGCTTCATTCAGCCTGGCATTTTGCATGATGTACTCTGCATAGAAGTTTAATAAGCAGAGTGACAATATACAGTCTTGATATACTCCTTTCCCAATTTGGAACCAGTCCATTGTTTCATGTCCAATTCTAACTGTTGCTTCTTGACCTGCATAAGTAAAAAGGTAAAATATATAATTTTTGAGACTCACAATCTATACATTATATTTCCTGTTTGTACTTTCCTTAATGGCCATGAATAATAATAGTTGGAAGAGAGTTCTTCTTTTGTAGTCAATAAAGACAGTGCATACAGCTTTAACCTTGTATTCTTGATCTTCTGTAAATAAAATGAGACAATTGAAGAAAATAAATGTATTGACTCATCTTAATTCTGAAATTGATTTAATTAATCATTTCCCCATAAACATATGCAATTTATTTAGTTAGTTATTAACTTATGTTAACTGATTAGATATTATATATTTTTACAGTGAATTTAGCTTAGTGAAATGTGAATTCCATCTGTTTTGAGGAAGGTAAGTCTAGACTAGATTAGTTGCCTCATGAGAGTAGGGACTCTTCTCATCTTATTCACTGAATACCCTTGGTGACTAGTGTTTGCCTACTCAGTCCTGGATCCTCAAGAGATATCCACTGAATGAAATAATACAGTGTGATTCCCATGTACTTACCTGTAATGAGAGTGCATAGGCACTGTATATCATCAATATTTCATTGAACAAGTAAGTTGAAAATTCTTTTATCACTGCTTCTTATTACTGTTTACTGTTCAGAAAACAACTTTTAGTAACATAACTTTGAGTTAAAATAGGAAAAATGGATGAGTTATGAATAACTGTAATTGATAGCCATTATCTTTCAGCATGAGGTCTCTGAAGGAAGAAAAGCACCACTAAGAGGCCCTTGTGGTGAAAAGATTAAAAATAATTTTTTTTTTATTGTTAGGCATAAAGCATAGATGATAATCAGCATATAAATGATTCAATTTAGAAACCATTATTTGGTACATTGTATAGATGGGGAAACAGTGGCTGACTTTATTTTTTTGGGCTCCAAAATCATTGCAGATGGTGATTGCTGCCATGAAATTAAAAGACGCTTCCTCCTTGGAAGGAAAGTTATGACCAACCTAGATAGCATGTTAAAAAGCAGAGACATTACTTTGTCAGCAAAGGTCCATCTAGTCAAGACTATGGTTTTTCCAGTGGTGATGTATAGATGTGAGACTTGGACTGTGAAGAAAGCTGAGCGCCGAAGAATTGGTGCTTTTGAACTATGGTGTTGGAGAAGATTCTTGAGAGTCCCTTGGACTGCAAGGAGATCCAACCAGTCCATTCTAAAGGAGATCAGTCCTGGGTGTTCATTGGAAGGACTGATGCTTAAGCTGAAACTCCAATACTTTGGCCACCTCATGTGAAGAGTTGACTCATTGGAAAAGACCCTGATGCTGGGAGGGACTGGGGACAGGAGGAGAAGGGGACGACAGAGGATGGGATGGCTGGATGGCATCACTGACTTGATGGACATGGGTTTGGGTAGACTCCGGGAGTTGGTGATGGACAGGGAGGCCTGGCGTGCTGCGATTCATGGGGTCGCGAAGAGTCGGACATGACTGAGCGACTGAACTGAACTGAACAGAACTGCACTGATAAAGCAGTTGCTTGAAGATGGTAAAGCCTTAAATTTTCATGTCATATTTTTATTCTCAGAGTAGTTTTCAGTCTTTCATAGGACCACAAGCAATTTTGTGAGAGAGGAGGGGAAAGTGGTGACCTCCTTGAAATGTGAATGAATGGAGTCAAGGAGGATTAAGTAAATTACCCAGCCATTTGCTGGTTGGTCACCTGATTTTTTTACACCTGCATCTTTCAGTTTTTATAGTAGTGGAAATAGATGTCAGAAAAGAAGTATAGAAAAGAAGTATAAAGCTGAGAAAAAGAATACTGAATTTAACACATGACTTCTTGGTTACGGTTTTGATTTTAAGAGGTTGAGTTTTTATTTTTTACTTTTTTATTGAATGAAAGATTCTTTGTATTCTATAATGCTTTACAATTTTTGTAAGTTTCACACACATGATTTTATATAATCCCATAAAGCCCCTTTTAAAATTATCCCATACCCCTATGTTGCTTGCCCTGCCCCCCTACCCCCCCCCCCCCCCCCGCCCAGCCCCTACCACTCCGGCTTTCCCTCTCCTCATTGGTACCACTTGGTGACTCTATAGCAGTTAGTCTGCTTCTTTTTGGTTTTATCCACTAGCTTATTGTATTGTTTTATATTCCACATATAAGTGATATCATATAGCGTTTGTCTCTGTATTACTCATTTCACTTAGCAAAATGCACTCCAAGTCCATCCATGTTGTTGCATATGGCAAAACTTTGTTCTTTTTATGGCTGAGTGTGTGTGTGTGTGTATGATGTATATATGTAATGTATTTATAGGGTGTATATATATATATAAGGAGGTTGGATTTTTAACATCACTCTTTTACTGGATGCTTAGGTAAAGTATGAAATTCCAGGCTGATTCCACTGTTAAGTAGTGTGTGACCATATTCAAATAAGAGTTTTCTCTTCTCATACCAGAACTTTAGAGTTTGCTTATCTTCCATTCAGTACTCTAGGATTCAAGGTTGTTGAAGAAAAAACCGTATTTATTGAGAAATGATTAATTGTTTAAATGAAATAGAGTCAAACTCACATTCACAGGAATGAAAACAGCTACACACAATAACTGTCATATAGTTTTTGTTGAAAGAGTCTTATATTAATCTATGAAATTGGAGTATACCCTCACACCATAATAATAAAGACTCACACAAAAAATAAAGACTTAAATATAATACATGCCACCATAAAACTCCTAAAAAAAAACATAAGCAAAACATTTTCTGACATAAATTATAGCAATATTTTCTTAGGTCAGTCTCCCAAAGCAATAGAAATAAAGGCAAAAATAAATAAAGGGACCTAATCAACCGTATAAACTTTTGCACAGCAAAGGAAAGCATAAACAAAATGAAAAGACAAGCTGTGGACTGGGAGAAAATATCAGAAACTAGCACAACATTGTAAATTAGCTACTTTATTTTAAAAAAAAGAGTCTTATGTTGTACTGCATATAAATTTGAATGAAAAGTTTAGTCCTTTAGATTATAAAAATACTTGTAATCTGACTGAAATCCAAAGACCAAGAAAGCAGAGTTAAAAAGTAGAAAGTAGATGTAGTTAGAAGATACAAAAAAAGGAAAAGCTAGTTCTCGTCGGTGCCTGCCAGAGGAGGTCAGTATGGTTGTGTTGACATCATTTAATGGAGTAAATAGAGTTTAATAAGAATGTGTGGCTTGTCCTTTTCTTTGACATGTGACTCTAGAGCTGGCTTCCAGGATGGAAAAAAAGATTGAGCAGGAACAAGTAATTAAAATACAAAAGCTATAGACTCTTCAGCTCTTCTGTATTGTTAAAGGCCTTATATCTGTTAGACTAACTTTGACCATGTAATTATTCTAAAGAGAGGTAAAATCATCAGTTCAGTGGCAGAATTCTTATTGTCCCAGACCCCTGAATTATATTACTAATAATTGTAGCAAACATTTATTACATGCTTTATGTCAGGCATGCTGCTAAATGTTTTATATTGAATATCTCATTTATTCTGAAAACTCTTAGATATATAATTACTATCTTCCTTTTTTAAGTGTGGGCACTGAGACTTATGGAAGTTAGTAACTTGCTAAAATATTTTGTGAATATGTGTATGTTATTTATATTAAAATTTTCATAAGATGTGTGTGCAGGGAATTGTTATTGCTTTGTAATGCACATGAATATTGTTGAACAGTTCAAAACAGCAAATGAAGAGAAATATGAAGTATAATAATGAATTAATTTTAAATTACTTGCCCTTTTGCATTGATTACAATAGTTGCTGCTTGAATTGAATTTTCTTGGGACTTGAGCTTTAGAATCAGAGAGATAAATCTGAATATCATCTTAGCCACTTGTTAACTGGATAACTTTCTAATCAGGTTATTTAAATGTACTGTGCCTCAGTTTCCTCTTCTGGCAAATGGGCATGATATCTTTCTTCCTCCTTCACAGGTCTGTTGAAAGTCTTTATTATTCATGGATTCTGTATTTGTAAATTTACCTACCTTAAATAATTTATTTATATGAAATCAATCCATGTGATACATGTGCTGTCATTCTCTGACATGTGGAAAGCAGTAAAACTGGATCTCCTGATCACGTGGTCCCAGCTGAGGTCAAAGAAGGTGACACTGCCATCTTATTTCACATACTGCCCAACAACGTCCTTTTAACAGTCTATTTAATGCCATGTTTTCCACTTTTTTGTGCTTTTTATTGCTGAATTTACTATTTAAGATAGTGCTGAAGTGCTGGCCAGTGGTCCTAAGTACAAGAAGGCTGTCCTTTGCCTTTTGGAGAAAATTTATATGTTAAATAAGCTTAATTCAAGTATAAGTAGAAGTGCTGTTTGGCCATAAGTTAAATGTTAACAAAGCAGCAATATATTTTAAATAAGATGTTTTTCAGCTGAAAAATGTGTAAAACAGGTTCTATATTGATTTGTTGATGAAGATACTGTGACCAGAGAATCCTAGTTGTCTAACCCTGTATTTCCCCAGGGGCAGTGTTTCATTATTCACCAGGTTAGTTTTCACGATAACTCTATATGACTATTATTAGTAAAAAGAACTGACTATGTTATAAATAGTCAATACATTCACCAGTAACATTTTCTCTCAGTTTTTCTTCTTACCTTAGACAAGGAAATACCTCTGAAAGAGTTGAAGATGTTCTTAATGACTTTAAAGGATAATGAGTTCTCTTTGGAATAACACAGTCACCTCCTTTTTAGATCCTAGGGTCCTTTTAGCAACTTATCAAAAAATTGCTTCTTACTAATTAAGTTAAAAGTTCAGTTTTGGACACTAGACTAAACTGTCTTCAAAGATAGCTTTGTTTTATCAGAAAGTGCATATTTTATCAGAAAGTGCGTATTTTCAGCTTGACATGCAGTGCAGTCTCTCTCACAGCTATTCATCTCTGACACTGTGGTGTGAAAGTAGCTATAGATAATATATAAATGAATTGTTGTGACTATGTTTCAATAAAACTTTATGAATACAGGCAGCAGGCCAGGTTTGGCCTGTGAGCTCTAGATTGCTGACTCTTCAGTTCAGTTCAGTCACTCAGTTGTGTCCAACTCTTTGCACCCCCATGGACTGCAGCACACCAGGCCTCCCTGTTCATCACCAACTCCCAGAGTTTACTCAAACTCACGTCCATTGAGTCGGTAATGCCATCCAACCATCTCATCCTCTGTTGTTGCCATCCCCTCCTGCCTTCAATCTTTCCTAGCATCAGGGTCTTTTCCAATGAGTCAACTCTTCACATCAGGTGGCCATAGTATTGGAGTTTCAGCTTCAGCATCAGTCCTTCCAATGAATATTCAGCACTGATATCCTTTAGGATGGACTGGTTGGATCTCCTTGCAGTCCAAGGGACTCTCAAGAATCTTCTCCAACACCACAGTTCAAAAGCATCAATTCTTCGGTGCTCAGCTTTATAGTCCAAGTCTCACATCCATACATGACTACTAGAAAAACCATAGCCTTGACTAGATGGACCTTTGTTGACAAAGTAATGTCTCTGCTGGTCATAACTTTCCTTCCAAGGAGTAAGTATCTTTTAATTTCATGGCAGCAATCACCATCTGCAGTGATTTTGGAGCCCCCCCAAAACTGAAGTCAGCCACTGTTTCCCCATCTATTTGAAATGAAGTGATGGGACCAGATGCCATGATCTTAGTTTTCTGAATGTTAAGCTTTAAGCCAACTTTTTCACTCTTCTCTTTCACTTTCATCAAGAGTCTCTTTAGTTCTTCTTCACTTTCTGCCATAAGGGTGGTGTCATCTGCATATCTGAGGTTATTGATATTTCTTCCGGCAATCTTGATTCCAGCTTGTGCTTCCTCCAGCCCAGAGTTTCTCATGATGTACTCTGCATGTAAGTTAAATAAGCAGGGTGACAATATACAGCCTTGACGTACTCCTTTTCCTATTTGGAACCAGTCAGTTATTCCATGTCCGGTTCTAACTGTTGCTTCTTGACCTGCATATAGGTTTCTCAAGAAGAGAAACCTGACCTCATATAGGTCAGGTGATCTGGTATTCCCATCTCTTGAAGAATTTTCCACAGTTTATTGTGATCCACTCAGTCAAAGGCTTTGGCATAGTGAATAAAGCAGAAATAAATGTTTTTCTGGAACTCTGTTGCTTTTTTGATGATCCAGAGGATGTTGGCAATTTGACCTCTGATTCCTCTGCCTTTTCTAAAACCAGCTTGAACATCTGGGACTTCACTATTCCCGTATTGCTGAAGCCTGGCTTGTAGAATTTTGAACATTACTTTGGTAGCGTGTGAAATGAGTGCAATTGTGCGGTAGTTTGAGCATTCTTTCGCATTGCCTTTCTTTGGGATTGGAATGAAAACTGACCTTTTCCAGGCCTGTGGCCACTGATGAGTTTTCCAAATTTGCTGACATATTGAGTGCAGCACTTTCACAGCATCATCTTTTAGGATTTGAAATAGCTCAACTGGAATTCTATTAGCTCCACTAGCTTTATTTGTAGTGGTACTTAATAAGGCCCACTTGACTTCACATTCCAGGATGTCTGGCTCTAGGTGAGTGATCACACCATCATGATTATCTGGGTCATGAAGATCTTTTTTATAGTTCTTCGGTGTATTCTTGCCACCTCTTCTTAATATCTTCTGCTTCTGTTAGGTCCATACCATTTCTGTTCTTTATCGAGCCCATCTTTGGATGAAATGTTCCCTTGGTATCTCTAATTTTCTTGAAGAGATCTCTAGTCTTTCCCATTCTATTGTTTTCCTCTATTTCTTTGCATTGATTGCTGAGGAAGGCTTTCTTATCTCTCCTTGCTATTCTTTGGAACTCTGCATTCAAATGGGTATATCTTTCCTTTTCTCCTTTGCTTTTTGCTTCTCTTCTTTTCACAGCTATTTGTAAGGCTTCTTCAGACAGCCATTTTGCTTTTTTGCATTTCTTTTTCTTGGGGATGGTCTTGATCACTGTCTCCTGTACAATGTTACAGACCTATGTCCATAGTTCATCAGGCACTCTGTCAGATCTAGTCCCTTAAATCTATTTCTCACTTGTACTGTATAGTTGTTAAGGATTTGATTTAGGTCATACCTGAATGGTCTAGTGGTTTTCTCTACTTTCTTCAATTTCAGTCTGAATTTGGAAATAAGGAGTTCATGATTTGAGGTTGAGCTAAGATGGCAGAGGAATAGGACGGGGAGACCACTTTCTCACAAATTCATCAAAAGAACATTTGAACGCTGAGCAAACTCCATAAAACAACTTCTGAACGCTGGCAGAGGACATCAGGCACCCAGAAAAGCAGCCCATTGTCTTCAAAAGGAGGTAGGACAAAATATAAAAGTAAAAAGAGAGACAAAAGAGTTAGGGATGGAGATCTGCCCCAGGAAGGGAGTCTTAATAGAGGAAGTTTCCAAACACCAGGAAACCCTCTTCACAGGCGGGTCTGGGGAAAGTTTTCAAATCTCGGATGGCAACCTAACCAGGAGGAAAAATAAATAAAACCCACAGATTACATACCTAAAGGCAACTCCCAGCAAAAAAGTACCCCACATGCTCGCATCCGCCACCAGCAAGTGGGGGCTGAACGGAGAGGAGCGGGCCCGAATGCCCTGCGGGCAAACTGAGGGAGCTAATGTGAGATAGCAACCTAAACTGTGGGATAGCCAGAGAGAGAGAGAGAGAGAGAGAGAGAGAATTAACCTGTGAAAAGCCCTGACCTAAGGCACTGCCGGCCCATTCACAGAACAAAGGACTGAGCAACACCAGAGATGAGCCAGCTGGCTGCGGACCAGTCCATCCCCCGCCAGAGGCAGTGGGGAGGCAGGCACCAGACAGAGCCGGAAAAAGGCAAACTCGCCCCCAGGGAGGGCATGCCCTACCAAACTGCAAACAGGCTTCGATGGTTGACATCCGCTGGGAGGGTCGCAGCCAGAGATCGGCTCCCCAGAAGAGACACAAGGCGCACCGCATGGGGCGCGCCCGGAACCTGAGGCGGGATGGGGAGGGGAGGAGTCGCGCTGCAGCTGAAGAGGGTGCGCTCGTCAAGCTCCTGGTTGCCTGAGTTGCTCGGACCGGAATGGCACAAAACGCAGGCCCAACTGAGTCTGCGCCTTTGTGGAGTACCCGAGAACCTGAACCTGAGCGGCTTAGACCTGGGAAGGGCACACAACTCAGGGCCCACTCCCTGTAGAGCAACCTGAAGCCTGAGCAGTGTGGACCATGAAAGCACACACCCGTGAGCGGTGGCAAGCCCAGTGTGGCCGGAACACTGCGAGTGCTCCCCACACAGGCCAGTGACATTTGTCTGCAGTGCCCCTCCCTCCCCACAGCACAACTGAACAAGCGAACCTAAACAAGAGACCACCTCCGCCCCCTTGGGGCAGGGTGGAAATTAGACCCTGAAGAGACCTGCAAACAGAAGCCAAATAAAGAAAGGGAACCGCTTCAGAAGTGACCAGTGCAACAGATTAAAATCCCTGTAGGTAACACTGACTACACTGGAAGGGGCCTATAGATATTGAGAAGTGTAAGCTGGAACAAGGAGCTATCTGAAACTGAACCGAACCCACACTGCCCGCAACAGCTCCAGAGAAATTCCTAGATATATTTTTACTATTATTAATTTTTTTATTAAATTTTTTTTCTTCTTTTTTTTAAGTCCTCTATTACTCCTTTAATTTTCATTTTTATAACCCACTATTACCTTGCAAAAAAAAAAAAAGACCCTATTTTTAAAGTGAACTTCATATGTATTTCTTACACTTTTTGTGTTTTTGTTTTTTTTAATATTGTATTTTTAAGAGTCTAACCTCTACTCTGGATTTTTAATCTTTGTTTTTTAGTATTTGATATCAATTCTGTACTTTTAAGAATCCAATCTTCAGTACCCATTTTTACTCAGGAGTGTGATTACTGGCTTGATTACTCTCTGCCCCTTTTGATTCTCCTTTTTCTCCCCAAGGTCACCTCTATTTCCTCCCTCCCCCTTCTCTTCTCAACCCAATTCTGTGAATCTCTGTGGGTGTTCTGGGCTGTGGAGAACACTTAGGGAACAGAGTACTACCTAGATCTGTCTCTTTCCTCTTGATTCCCCCTTTTTCTCCTCCTGCTCACCCCTGTCTCCTTCCTCCCTCTCCTCTTCTTCATGTAACTCTGTGAACCTCTCTGGGTGTCCCTCACTGTGGAGAATATTTTCACCATTAACCTAGAAGTTTTACTATCAGTGCTGTATGGATGGAGAAGTCTTGAGGCTAAAGGAAGAATAAGACTGAAAACCAGAGGCAAGAGGCTTAAGCCCAAAACCTGAGAACACCAGAGAACTCCTGACTCCAGGGAACATTAATTAATAAGAGATCATCTAAAAGCTTCCATACCTACATGGAAACCAACCACCAACCAAGAGCCAATAAGTTCCAGAGCAAGACATACCACACAAATTCTCCAGCAACACAGGAACATAGCCCAGAGCATTGATATACAGGCTGCCCAAAGTCACACCAAACCCATAGACATCTCAGAACTCACTACTGGACACTCCATTGCACTCCAGAGAGAAGAAATCCAGCTCCGCCCATGAGAACACCTACTCAAGCTTCCCAACCAGGAAACTTTGACACACCAATGGTCCAACCCCACCCACTGGGAGGAACCTCCACAATAAAGAAGAACCACAAACTACCAAAATACAGAAAGGCCACCCCAAACACAGCAATATAAACAAGATGAAAAGGCAGAGAAATACTCAGCAGGTAAATGAAAAATGCCCACCAAACCAAACAAAAGAGGAGGAGATAGGGAATCTACCTGAAAAAGAATTTAGAATAATGATAATAAAAATGATCCAAAATCTTGAAAACAAAATGTAGTTGCAGATAAATAACCTGGAGACAAGGATTGAGTAGATGCAAAGAATGTTTAACAAGGACCTAGAAGAAATGAAAAAGAATCAATTAAAAATGAATAATGCAATAAATGAGATCAAAAACACTCTGGAGGGAACCAACAGTAGAATAACGGAGGCAGAAGATAGGATAAGTGAGGTAGATAGAATGGTGGAAATAAATGAAGCAGAAAGGAAAAAAGAAAAAAGAATCAAAAGAAATGAGGACAACCTCTGGGACAATGTGAAACACCCCAACATTTGAATAATAGGAGTCTCAGAAGAAGACGACAAAAAGAAAGGCCATGAGAAAATACTCGAGGAGATAATAGCTGAAAACGTCCCTAAAATGGGGAAGGAAATAGTCACACAAGTCCAAGAAACCCAGAGAGTCCCAAACAGGATAAACCCAAGGCGAAACACCCCAAGACACATATTAATCAAATTAACAAAGATCGAACACAAAGAACAAATATTAAAAGCAGCAAGAGAGAAACAACAACACACAAGGGGATTCCCATAAAGATAACAGCTGATCTTTCAATAGAAACTCTTCAGGCCAGAAGGGAGTGGCAGGACATACTTCAAGTAATGAAAGAGAATAACCTACAACCTAGATTACTGTATCCAGCAAGGATCTCATTCAGATGTGAAGGAGAATTCAAAAGGTTTACAGACAAGCAAAAGCTGAGAGAATTCAGCACCATCAAACCAGCTCTTCAACAAATGCTAAAGGATCTTCTCTAGACAGGAAACACAGAAAGGTTGTATAAACGCGAAGCCAAAACAACAAAGTAAATGGCAATGGGACCATACTTATCAATAATTACCTTACATGGAAATGGGTTGAATGCCCGAACCAAAAGACAAAGACTGGCTGAATGGATACAAAAACAAGACCCCTTTATATGCTGTCTACAAGAGACCCACCTCAAAACAAGGGACACATACAGACTGAAAGTGAAGGGCTGGGAAAAAACATTTCATGCAAACAGAGACCAAAAGAAAGCAGGAGTTGCAATACTCATATCAGATAAAATAGACTTTCAAATAAAGGCTGTGTAAAGAGACAAAGAAGGACACTACATAATGATTAAAGGATCAATCCAAGAAGAAGATATAACAATTATAAATATATATGCACCCAACATAGGAGCACTGCAATATGTAAGGCAAATGCTAACAAATATGAAAAGGGAAATTAACAATAACACAATAATAGTGGGAGACTTTAATACCCCACTCACACCTATGGATAGATCAACTAAACAGAAAATTAAAAAGGAAACACAAACTTTAAATGCCACAATGGACCAGCTAGACCTAATTTTGATATCTATAGGGCATTTCACCCCAAAACAAGCAACTTCACCTTTTTCTCAAGTGCACACGGAACCTTCTCCAGAATAGATCACATCCTGGGCCATAAATTTAGCCTTGGTAAATTCAAAAAAATTGAAATCATTCCAGTCATCTTTTCTGACCACAATGCAGTAAGATTAGATCTCAATTACAGGAAAAAAACTATTAAAAATTCCAACATATGGAGGCTAAATAACACGCTTCTGAATAACCAACAAATCATAGAAGAAATCAAAAAAGAAATCAAAATATGCATAGAAACAAATGAAAATGAAAACACAACTACCCAAAACCTATGGGACACTGTAAAAACAGTGCTAAGGGGAAGGCTCATAGCAATACAGGCTTACCTCAAGAAACAAGAAAAAAGTCAAATAAATAACCTAACTCTACACCTAAAGCAATTAGAGAAGGAAGAAATGAAGAACCCCAGGGTTAGCAGAAGGAAAGAAATCTTAAAAATTAGGGCAGAAATAAATGCAAAAGAAACAAAAGAGACCATAGCAGAAATCAACAAAGCTAAAAGCTGTTTTTTTGAGAAGATAAATAAAGTTGACAAACCATTAGCCAGACTCATTAAGAAACAAAGGGAAAAGAACCAAATTAACAAAATTAGAAATGAAAATGGAGAGATCACAACAGACAACACAGAAATACAAATGATCATAAGAGACTACTAGCAGTAGCTCTATGCCAATAAATTGGACAACTTAGAAGAAATGGACAAATTCTTAGAAAAGTATAACTTTCCAAAACTGAACCAGGAAGAAATAGAAGATCTTAACAGACCCGTCAAAAGCATGGAAATCGAAACTGTAATCAGAAATCTTCCAGCAAACAAAAGCCCAGGACCCAATGGCTTCACAGCTGAATTCTACTAAAAATTTAGAGGAGAGCTAACACCTATCTTACTCAAACTCTTCCAGAAAATTCCAGAAGAAGGTAAACTTCCAAACTCATTCTATGAGGCCACCATCACCCTAATTCCAAAACCAGACAAAGATGCCACACAAAAAAGAAAACTACAGGCCAATATCACTGATGAACAGAGATGCAAAAATCCTTAACAAAATTCTAGCAAACAGAATCCAACAACATATTAAAAAGATCATACACCATGACCAAGTGGGCTTTATCCCAGGAATGCAAGGATTCTTTATTTTTTTTATTTTATTTTTTTTTTCAGCCATTTCATATAGGAGGAGGACACGAGCAATCCTCCCTCTTCAGATCATGGCAGTTCTCATCTATCCCATAAGCATAGCCACTAAAATCTATCAGGAGATAATGCAGTAGTCAAATGGGAAAGCAAGGATTCTTTAATATCTGCAAATCAATGTAATACACCACATTAACAAATTGAAAGATAAAAACCATATGATTATCTCAATAGATGCAAAGAAAGCCTTTGACAGAATTCAACATCCATTTATGATAAAAACTCTCCAGAAAGCTGGCATAGAAGGAACATACCTCAACATAATAAAAGCTATATATGACAAACCCACAGCAAACATTATCCTCAATGGTGAAAAATTGAAAGCATTTCCCCTAAAGTCAGGAACAAGGCAAGGGTGCCCACTCTCACCACTACTATTCAACATAGTTTTGGAAGTTTTGGCCACAGCAATCAAAGCAGAAAAAGAAATAAAAGGAATCCAGATAGGAAAAGAAGTAAAACTCTCACTGTTTGCAGATGACATGATCCTCTACATAGAAAACCCTAAAGACCCTACCAGAAAATTACTAGAGTTAATCAATGAATGTAGTAAAGTTGCAGGATATAAAATTAACACACAGAAATCCCTTGCATTCCTATACACTAACAATGAGAAAACAGAAAGAGAAATTAAGGAAACAATACCATTCACCATTACAACAAAAAGAATAAAATACTTAGGAATATATCTACCTAAAGAAACAAAAGACCTATACATAGAAAACTATAAAACACTGATGAAAGAAATCAAAGAGGACACAAATAGATGGAAAAATATACTGTGTTCATGGATCAGAAGAATCAATATAGTGAAAATGAGTATAGTGCCCAAAGTAATCTGTAGATTCAGTGCAAGCCCTATCAAGCTACCAATGGTATTCTTCACAGAACTAGAACAAATAGTTTCACAGTTTGTATGGAAATACAAAAAACCTCGAATACCCAAAGCAATCTTGAGAAAGAAGAATGGAAATGGAGGAATCAACCTGCCTGACTTCAGGCTCTACTACAAAGCCACAGTCATCAAGACAGTATGGTACTGGCACAAAGACAGAAATATAGATCAATGGAACAAAATAGAAAGCCCAGAGATAAATCTATGTACCTTATGGACACCTTATCTTCGACAAAGGAGGCAAGGATATACAATGGAAAAAAGACAACCTCTTTAACAAGTGGTGCTGGGAAAACTGGACAACCACTTGTAAAAGAATGAAACTAGAATACTTTCTAACACCATACACAAAAATAAACTCAACATGGATTAAAGATATAAATGTAAGACCAGAAACTATAAAACTCCTAGGGGAGAACATAGGCAAAATGCTCTCTGACATAAATCACAGCAGGATCCTCTATGACCCACTTCCCAGAACATTGGAAATAAAAGCGAAAATAAACAAATGGGACCTAATGAAACTTAAAAGCTTTTGCACAACAAAGGAAACTATAAGCAAGGTGAAAAGACAGCCTTCAGAATGGGAGAAAATAATAGCAAATGAAGCAACAGACAAAGAATTAATCTCAAAAATATACAAGCAACTCCTGCAGCTCAATTCCAGAAAAATAAATAACCCAATCAAAAAATGGGCCAAAGAACCAAACAGACATTTCTCCCAAGAAGACATACAGATGGCTAACAAACACATGAAAAGATGCTCAACATCACTCATTATAAGAGAAATGCAAATCAAAACCACAATGAGGTACCATTGCACGTCAGTCAGGATGGCTGCTATCCAAAAGTCTACAAGCAATAAATGCTGGAGAGGGTGTGGAGAAAAGGGAACCCTCTTATACTGTTGGCGGGAATGCAAACTAGTACAGCCACTATGGAGAACAGTGTGGAGATTCCTTAAAAAACTGGAAATAGAACTGCCATATGACCCAGGAATCCAACTCCTGGGCATACACACCGAGGAAACCAGAATGGAAAGAGACACGTGTACCCCAGTGTTCATTGCAGCACTGTTTTTAATAGCCAGGACATGGAAGCAACCTAGATGCCCATCAGCAGGCAAATGGATAAGAAAGCTGTGGTACATATACACAATAGAATATTACTCAGCCATTAAAAAGAATACATTTGAATCAGTTCTAAAGATGGATGAAACTGGAGCCCATTATACAGAGTGAAGTAAGCCAGAAAGAAAAACACCAATACAGTATACTAATGCATATATATGGAATTTAGAAAGATGGTAACAATAACCCTATATGCAAGACAGAAAAAGAGACACAGATGTATAGAACAGACTTTTGGACTCTGTGGGAGAAGGCAAGGGTGGGATGATCTGAGAGAATAGCATTGAAACATGTATGTTATCAATTGTGAAACAGATTTGCTGCATGAGAAAAGGGCTGGTGCACTGGGATGACCCAGAGGGATGGGATGGGGACGGAGGTGGGAGGGGGGTTCAGGATGGGGAACACATGTAAATCCATGGCTGATTCATATCAATGTATGGCAAAAACCATCATAATATAGTAAAGTAATTAACCTCCAACCAATATAAATAAATGAAAAAAAAAAAAAAAAAAGGAGTTCATGATCTGAGCCACAGGCAGCTCCCGGTCTTGCTGACTCTTGTTTTAGTGTAATGTATGCTCTTGGTTTATGATATTGTTTATCAGTTTACTAGAAGACCTATAAACCATACAAAGTAAAATGAAATTTTTTCTATTACTGTATTTCTCTCTTGGTAGTGTCAGTACTGATTACAACCATATGTTGTGAGCATTTATTAAATGCAAGAAGCTGTATAGACTACTTTGTACTGTATTTTCTCAGTATATACCTATAGGGCAGTACTATGATTATTATCTGATTTTTTAGAGATAGAAACTGAGGCCTGAAGTAGCTCACTCAAGGTCACAGTTTGGAAGTGGTACAACTTGATCCAAGAGAGTTTTGACCTTATAGCCAGCATGTATACTTTTTGCCTGATCTTTTCTTATTTTCTGATATCCTGCTAATTTGGGGGTTAGAAGTTCATTGTACAGTATCTTAAACTCTTTTGAAGAAAGCATTTATTCATTGGATAAGTAAGTAGATGAATATAGGTTTTAGCTCTAATCCTTTATTTTTTTTTCTCAAAATTAGCTTGTTCTTATTTCTTGCCACATTTCCAAATGTATTCGAAAAGGGAAAACTATCTAAATGTGAGGTTTTGCTGCCTCACTGTCTGCTGGGAGATTTGTTTTTCTTCATTGGGCAATTTGGAGGTTTTATTTTGTTCTTGTTTCTTTAATATCCTGATTAAAGGATTAGAAAGCTCTTTGCTATGTTTGAGTCACTAATACTGCCCTGAGCACAGAACCACACACTTGGGGGACTAGATTTGCATTCGCTGAATGAGTAATAACTTAACAGAAGAATTGCTGTCTTTTCTGTGTCATCTGTTCTGCACTTTGCCTGTGGCTTCTGTCTCTGGTTCCATCTGAGGATCAGCACAGAGTCTGGCATCAATAAAAAAAAAAAAAATGTGGAGGCTGTGGAAATGACTGGGTGGGAGTCATGAATATTGGATGGAGTCATGAAAATGTGGACTCATGGTTTCAGAGTGGAGATGCTTGTTTAGCTGATACACATGAAGCACTACCCTCTTGTTATCCCCTTTGTGTTTATGTTACTCATTGGATCAACCTTTTTCTTTCATTTTTATTTTATATTTTATTGGAATATAGTTGCTTTACACTGATGTGTCAGTTTCTGCTATACAGCAAAGTGAATTAGCTATATGTATACATATATGTGCATGCATGCTGAATCACTCAGTCATGTCTGACTCTGTGCAACTGCATGGACTGTAGCCCGGCAGGCTCCTCTCTCCATGGGATTCTTCAGGCAAGAATACTGGTGTGGGTTGCCATGCCCTTTTTCAGGGGATCTTCCTGACCCAGGGGTTGAACCTGCATCTCTTAAGTCTCCTGCGTTGACAAGGGGGTTCTTTACCACTAGCACCACCTGGGAAGCCCATGTATACATATATCTCCTCTTTTGGGATCAACCTTTTATTTGCACTTAGTATTAATCAGGTACAATTCAGTTCAGTTCAGTTCAGTCACTCAGTCGTGTCCAACTCTTTGCGACCCCATGAATCGCAGCATGCCAGGCCTGCCTGTCCATCACAAACTCCCAGAGTTTGCTCAAACTGATGCCCATCGAGTCGGTAATGCCATACAGCCATCTTATCCTCTGTCATCCCTTTCTCCTCCTGCCCCCAATCCCTCAAAGCATCAGGGTCTTTTTCAAAGAATCAACTCTTCGCATGAGGTGGCCAAAGTATTGAAGTTTCAGCTTCAGCATCAGTCCTTCCAATGAACACCCAGTACTGATCTCCTTTAGGATGGACTGGTTGGATCTCCTTACAGTCCAAGGGACTCTGAAGAATCTTCTCCAACACCATAGTTCAAAAGCATCAATTAGCTAATATTAAAAAATAATGATGCCTGTTTTTTTGAACCTCGAAGTCTCACATCAATTGATAAGTAATATTTGTCTATCTGTTTTTCTATCTTTAAGGGGGGCTGTTATAAAAAGAGTATTGTAGGGGTACAGAGGGAGCCCCAGTTGACTGCCTGGAGGGACAGGAACCCATCTTCTGTTGTAAAGAGAGTCACTTTTGAGTTAGGAATAGGAGTTTTCAGGGTGAGCTGAACATGGGTTGGTCAGCAACTCCAAAGAAAGACTAGAGTGACAAGAAAGAGGATGAAATATTTTGGGAGTGATAATAATTTTGTTATGGTTGGAAGAGAACGGGTCAAGTGATGAACCTGGTAAAATGGGGTGGGGACAAACTGTGATGTCCCTGTAGTGATAAGGAAGACTTTGGAAAACTTTAATTAGGGTGTAACATGATCAGAGCTTTATAAAAACAATGCTAGTGATAGGTGTGAAGGGAGGAAATTGAAGGGGGGTGTGTGATGACTAACAGGTTATGTATTCTGTCTTCCAGCTTTCTCCTGTGCTTCTGGGGAGTATCTAGAAATGAAGAACCAGGTATGCAGTAAGTGTGGTGAAGGCACCTACTCCTTGGGCAGTGGCATCAAATTTGACGAATGGGATGAATTGCCGGCTGGATTTTCCAACGTCGCAACATTCATGGACTCTGTGGTCGGCCCTTCTGATAGCAGGCCAGAGGGCTGTAACAAGTAAGAATCCAAAGGAGCCTTGAAAAGGGTGTAGTTGCTCTTTTCCAGAAAGAATCTTGGTATTGATTGGGATTATAGGTAAACTAACTGCATATGTGCTGCTGAAGCAAGCACTGTAGGTAAACTAATTGCAAATAGTCATATTTTTTAGACAGTCCTTATGAATAATGTAGCTGAATTTTCATGAGGTTAAAGTAATTGCTCTTAGGACATAATATATAGTATGCAAAATGCAATACAGGTATTAGAAAAGCAACTTAGTTTTCTAATATATTTATAACTATATTAAAGCCTGTAGTATTTCTATAAACTCTTCTCTAATTTTAATGAATATTTTCCATTTTTAAAATTTTCCTTGAAAAGGAAAAATGTATAAGCTTCATTTATATACTTGATGACTTTCTGCTACATAGAGTGGGCTAAACACCTAAGGTAGAAACACTTTTACTTAATTTCCACCTTTTTAATAGGAGATTATAGCTTTGCCTGTGACAATATTGGAGGAAGGTTAAATTGTTTTGAAAAAACACAGAATTTTTATCTTTGGGTTCTTACCCTTCCTGTTTTCTTATATTGACTATTTAACATTCCCTTTCTTATGCCCGTGTTTTGTACAATTAAACTTCCAGCCTCTGGCTACCTTCTGACAAGGATGGTCACATTTTTTCCCCTGAGCTAAAATGATTCACATAAAAAATGGCTCACATTTTTTACCCTGAACTAAAGGTGTTGGGGAATTATTTAGCTGTGAAAGTAGATATGTTTGCTCCTTCCTTCCTACCTTCCCTTCACGCCCCTTGCTTTCTAGCAGTCTCTCTCTCTTGGCCAAGAGACATTTTTACTCTTCTGATAACGGTCATTTCATCATATAGAGTTGTGACATTAGATAGCATTAATAGGATTATTCCTCTAACTATATAAAAATTATATGTATGTGTGTATAAATGTACATACATATGAATGCAGTTGATCCTTAAGCATTATGGGGGTGGGAGTGCTTACCTCCTTAGAGTTTAAAATTCACTTAGAACTTTAAGTTGGCCCTTTGTATCCTCCCTTCAGCAACTGGTGGATTCAACCAACCATGGATCCAGTAGTACTGTAATATGTATTTAGTGAAAATCATCTGAGTATCAGTGAATGGTGCAGTTCAAACCCATGTTGATTATGTATGTACATATATTAATACATATATGTGTATATACATGCACATACAGATAACCCCTGCTTTTCCAGAGTTTATTTTAATACATCATTTCACTTTTATGAATGACCTGTATTAGTACCTGTTTTTGTTAACCAAAAGAAATCCAAAGAGGATTTTTGCTTTTACAAAAAAAAAGTGAGGGGTGGGGGGGGGTGGGTTGCAAAAGGCAAAAATGCTGTTTAGCATTGATTTTGCAGCAAATGGAGCTACCCTAGAGGCAGTGTGCACCCTGGGCCATGAGAGTGGCCCCACTAAGCTCTTTCTGGGAACTACATTCAGCATCTCAGCATCAGGTCATCATAACTTTGAACTGTATCTGTGGGATCATTGCTTTCTCATAGTTTATTTTGTAAATTAATTTGTGTCCTAAGGTAATTACTTCTTTGCTTTATACCATTTCAGCTTATGAAAGATTTCACAGGAACACTGTACCTTTGTATAATGTGCAAAACCTTTTGTGTATATAATTTAATTTAAACTCTTTAAATTAAAGAGTTCTTTAGAGGAGAGTACCAGCAGGATGTTATAGGACCTCAGATCTTTGTTTTAGTGAGCAGGAGATATTCATATGGCTTTTTTTCCTACTTGGAATTGCTTATTCATTAAAGAAATCGAATGATAAGCAGAAATTTTTCAGTGTATTGAGTATCATTTTCTCAGTGTAAATTTCAGTCTTTTACTGCTAAAGCTTGTCTCCTTTCCTCCCTCCCTCTCCTTTTTTCCTTCCTTCCTTTCTTCTATCCACCTAATCTTGCTTTCTCTTTACTTCTTTTTAATTGCTTGGATCATATAGAAAATGTGTATTGAACTTTGTAAGAAATTGTCAAAGAGATTTTCAAAATGATTGTAGCATTAGACTCTAGCAGTACATTTGAATTCTAGTTATTTACATTGTAAAATATTGTACACAAGTCTTGGTTTATTTTAGTCTTTCTAGTGTGTGTATGAGAAATGGTATTTCTGTGTGTTTTTATTTGCATTTCCTTCTTTATAAAGGTATTGAGCACCATTCATATGTTCAAAGTCCATATGTTTGTGGGTGTGTGTGTATGTGTCAAATATTTATCCATTTGTTATGTTTTTGGGTCAGTTTATTATTGAGCTGTAGTAGTTCTTTGTGTATGCTTGACATGAAGTTTTGTCATGAATCTATATAATATTTAACCTATACACATATGCATGCACATATACATATATGTGTGTGAAATAGTTCTTGTATCTGCAGCTTTTGCTTTCTCATTTTCTCAGTGGTGTTCTTAAATGACCAAAAGTTTAAAATTTGAAAAAGTACAATTTATCAATGGTTAGTCTTTTGACATCTTTATATATCTTGCAAAGGCTACAAATTGCAATTCTTAAAGTATAATTAGTGTTGTTATTGTACTTTTATATAATATGTAAAGCTTTACAACAATGTAGTTACCTTTATACCCTCATCCTGGTGCTATTACCATATGTCTAGGAACACATCATAAACCCTGTAATACAATGAAATGTGTTTCAAAGAATCAGTTAATTTTTTAAAAATTTGAGAGAAATGTAGCTTTATGTTTTTATTATGTATTTATGATTGTTGATACTCTTTTCTCCTATTTTTCTAAATGTTTATTCAGTATTATTTTTTTAATCTGTAAAATTTTCTTTATAATTTCATGCAAGTCTGCTGCTCATAAATTCTCTCAACTTTTTGAAATCTAAACACATCTTTATTTAGCCTCAGTTTTGAAGAATATTTTGTTGGACATAGGACTCTGGACTTTTACTTTTCTCCTTCTATGTTTTAAAGGTGTTCCATTACCTTCTGAAGTCTCCCTTGTTTGTGATAAGAAAAAAAAAAGAATTAGCTGTATTTTGCTTGGTTAGCTTCCTTCTATGTAATGTGTCATTGTTTCCCTGACTACTTATAATAAGTTCTCTATTTCTTTGCTTATCATGTGTTCTCTATTTCTTTGCTAGTTATGTTGAGATGTGGAAGTCTCAGTCCTTTATTATTATTATTATATTATTTTGTTAGTAAAAACAAAGAATTTGCCAAAAATCTCATTCTCATAACCCAGAGAGAAAGTTAAATTTGAAGAGAAGGATATTAAGTTGTGTTGTCATACAGTCTGGTTGGAAACTTTTTTGGCCCAAAAGTTGACACATGACTCAAAGAAAGCATTGGTTTTCTTTGTATTTTTACTCTGCTTGAAGTTGACTGAGCTTCCTGGATTTGTAGGTTGATATTGTTATTAAATTTGGAAATTTTTTAAGCTATTCTTTCACCAATAATGCTTTTCTGCCCCCTTCTCTCCCTATTTTCCTTCTGTAACTCCATTTACATGTATCTAACATACATGTAAATTTATGTAAACTCTATTTACATGTATCTAACATACATGTAATTTACATGTATCTAACATACACTTGGTATTGTCCACAGTCACTGAGACTCCATTTTCCCCACCATTTTTTCTCTTATACTTCAGATTACATAGTTTCTATTGCTCTATCATTATTTCTTTTGCAATTTCAAACTTGATCTTAAGCTCATCTATTGAATTTTAAATTTCACAAATAGTAATTTTCAGCTGTAGAATTTCCATTTAGTTTTTAAAATAGTTCTTATTTCCCTTAAAATAGTTGAGATCATTCATCCCTTCACTTACTGTATTCTTCTCTTGATGCTTTTTGATTATATTTTTAAAAGCTGTCTTAAATGCTTGTCTGTTTCTTTTGATTCTTTTTTGTCAATTAAGGGTCACATTTTACCAATTCTTTGCATTTCTAGTAAATTTTTAATGTATCTTGGCATCATGAGTGTTACAATGTGGAGAATGTGGATTATTTTTTCTTTTGTGTAAAAGATGTTGGATTTTGTTCTGGGAGGCAGCATATTTACCAGAAGAGTGTCTCGTTAAGTCTGGTATTTAGAATTTTTTTAAGGTGGCTCTGTATTGGTTTCACACTTAGTTCTAGGTCATGGTCTTTACTCTAGGGCACACTATGGCCTACTCCCTCTGTTTTTATAAATAATGTTTTATTGGAAAACAGCTGCACTCATTTATTTATGTGTTATCTATGGCTGCTTTTGAGCTGTAATTGCCTAGTGGAGTACTGCAGGAAAGATCGTATTCTTCATAAAGCCCCAATTATGGACTCTTTGGCCTTTTATGAAAAAGTTTGTGGATACCTACCCTAGGGCATGGCCCTTATTCCTAAAATGTGGCACTTCTGGGGTCTCAGATGAATGTCCAGTGTGGTTATTAAGTTTTCTCCTCTCTGGCTGGCCTGGAGATCCTGAGATACCCATAAAAGTGACCTCTCTGATTTTGACTTAGTTTTGCAGTGATTGTTCTCTGCTAGGCCTGCATACTCCAGCCCCGAGCCTGGGCCTACAGAGAAGCCCCATGTGGACTTCTGGAGCCCCTGTTTTCTCTGCTTCTCATGACTGTAAATTCTGGTTATTTCAGCTTCCCCCAAACATTCATCCCTGTTTCTCCACTCCGTGAGGCCACTGTGCTCTGCTTGGGAGCTATCTCCCAGTGCCAGAGTCTGGAAAGTGTCCTGAAGAATGAATGAGGTCAGGGTCAATTTGGACTTTGTCTCATGCGTTTTCCTCCTGTCAAGAATCTCAGTCCTGCACTGGCTAGTGTCAATGCCTGAGCATGGCTTGTGTGTTTTGTTTAGTTTACTAGATTGTTAAAGAAAAGGGCAAGTCCAATACCAGTTAATCATGTTGAGACGTGGAAGTCTCAGGCTTTTGTTATTATTTTTTTGGTTAGTAAAAAGAATTTGCCAAAAATCTCACTCTTATAATCCAAATGGAAAGTTAAATTCATAGAGAAGGATATTGAGTTGTGCTGTTGTACAGTCTGGTTGGAAACATTTTTGGCCCCAAAGTTGACACATGACTCACTGTTGATTAATCTAAGAATTAGCTTATGGTTAGATTTACAACCCAACTTTTGTTCATAGTGTATTTCCTTAATCTTTTATTTTTTAATAAAGTTTCAAATCAGACTTTTGCTCCTACTATGTACCGTGACACTGTGATCTACATTTTATTTAGGTTCACTTTATTATTTTTTTCCCATCTGGTTGATCATGTGCTCTTTTTTTTTTTTAAATAATTGAAATATAACAGTTGCATAGCAAATTGATATTATGCTAGTTTCAGGAGCATTACATAGTGATTTGACAGTGGCATATATTATGAAACGATCACCACAATAAGTTATTACAATACTGACCATATTCTTTATCTTGTTTTTTATAACCTCATGACTTATTCATAACTGGAGGTTGGTACCCCTTCATCCCCTTCATCTATTCTGCTCCCCCCTCCCTAGCAACCACAGAAAACTAGTCTGTTCTCTGTATCTATAAGTCCCTTTGTGGTTTGTTTTTTAGATCCCACGCTCTCTCTCTCGCTCTTTTTTCTGCTCAGTGTTGTGTGGCGACCTGGATGGAAGGAGAGTTTGGGGGAGAATAGATACGTGTATGTGTATAACTGAGGCCCTTTGCTGCTCACCTGAAACTATCACAGCATTGTTCATTGGCTATACCCCAATACAAAATAAACATTAAAAAATATTTAGATTCACTTTAAATGGACTTTTTCTAGAATGATTTCTCCTCTCATAATAAATGGACACCCCTGCCAATATGTGTTTGTAAATCAAACTTTAGATATTATTTGAGAGTAATTCCATCAAAGACTGCTAGAATTAGTGATCAGCTATCTAGTGATTACATTTTGGTGATAAGCAGCAGCTGCATAGCACGTTAGTTGCATAATCGTACCATGATTTTAGGAAGTTGTGTGCCACCAGACATGAACCTTTTTTCAAGCAGTGGTGTTGGCCTTTGGGGTCCACATGCGCTTCAGACTCCTCTGCCGTGCTTTGTCGACAGAACCGCTTTTAAATCTCAGTTATAGAACTTGTGAACAGAAGAGGTTTCTGAATGCTAACATGAAATGGCTTTGTTTCCACAGCTCTTCTTGGATCCCTCGTGGAAACTACATAGAGTCCAATCGTGATGACTGCACAGTATCCTTGATCTATGCTGTGCACCTCAAGAAGTCAGGTTATGTCTTCTTTGAGTACCAGTATGTGGACAACAACATCTTCTTTGAGTTTTTCGTAAGGCCTTTTATATTCTAGAATTCACTTTTTAAAGGGCATTCATGTAAAATTTCTCTTAATCATTTGTTCCCATTTCATTGTGTGCGTTGGTTTTTTGTGTTAACTGAAGCTTTCAATAAGAAATATTTACTTTTTCTATAATACTTTCTGGTTAATAATTATTTCTTTACCTCTGAGTTCTCTCCTTGTAAAATAACACTGGGGTTGTTTTCCTTTTGGATATGATCATTAGGTGACCATTTGGTTGAGACGTTTTGTGAGATGAATATATTTCCTGAGATTCATTTAATATTTTATAGTGATAGATGCTACTTTGTTTAAAAATATGTTTTCACCAATCTTAGTTTTTATTTAAAAAGATTTTTTCTTCTCTTTTAAATTTTAAATATTTGAATTATTTAAGTGTATTCATGGGCAATATTTCAGAACTAGAAGTGACTGTATCTTGCTGATTGTCCCAGTTTTGTACAATATAAAGAAATTAAGGGATGAGGTAGTTGATGTCTCTGGCAAGAGATTAAATAACATTACAGACTGACTATAGGATAAAATAATAGTCTAACAGAATAGGCTATTACCACAAAAAAGAGATTAAATAAAATTACAAACTATAGGATAAAATAATAGTCTAACAGAATAGGCTGTTACCACAAAAATTATTTAGCTATTTTATGTAAACTGTACCTAATTGTGCAAATATTTGTTGTGGCAGTGACTCAAATGCTTGAGAAAAATTTGTTCCAATTGACTTCCAAAAACAAAAAAAAAAAAAAAAAAAGTTTGTTTGTTGTGCAAGTAACTGGGAAAATATCTTGTAAAATGTTTCTGTGGCCCAGATTTCAGGAATAAATGTACTGATAATGCTAAAGCAAATTTATATTGCTCTTGATAATGGAAATTTCTAAATCAAAAGTTTGCTAGGAAGAAATATTTTCCATGAATGTATGAGCCTAAGATTTAAAGTCAAGAGATTCTGGTTCATGTCCCAACTCTGCAGTTGCTGGTTGTGTGTTATTGGACAACTAATTTTTCAGCTTTCAACATTCCTTTTTGTAAAGAGGATTGTAGACCAGACCTTTTAAGGACTCTCTTAACTCTTAATATCCTTTGATGAGTTTAAGATGTTAAGCAATATTCAAACAGATTGGCTTTTTAAGTTACATTTTGTTTGCAAGACACTTCTCAGAGTGAATAACTCCAAATTCCATAGGATATTTTTGCAATATTACTAAAACAAAGGTAAAAAGCAAGGTAATTGTATAATTGTTTGAATAAACATTTAGTTGTGTTGTCTATTAAGTCCTTTGAGAGTTGTCAGTAAAGGTATTCTTAAGGCATGAAGTTTCATTGCTTCCTCTCAGTGATGCCTTTGTTCTTCTGGTTATGGATAGAAACGGGATGGTAAGTTTATGCTTCCTCTTTTATTGATGTTTCAGCTTCATAGGTTGCAATTTATTGACTCAGAGAGTCAGTGCCTTATGTCCATCCTGCTAGTAGTTAATGGAAAGGGAATGTCTGAAGATTAAAGGATGCAGATGTACCTGTGAACATTACAGATTGAAAGCAGTATAGTATTTAATGTTAGGAGTCTGGGAGTTTCATTCAGCTCTCCCCTCCACACATACTTTTTTTCTTTTTTTAATGATAAAACTCAAACCTAGACAGAAGAAGTGATTGGACCAAGGTCATACCTTTACTGGTTACTTTTAGAGTGAGTAACAAGAGAACTCAGATCTCCAGAATGCTAGCAGACTGTCAAAATAACACTAGATGTATGATATCCGCTGAGAAAAAAGCTTTCAGTTTATGCAAACATGGACTAAAAAAGGTATATACAGGGTTTATAGCTGTTTAAAAATGGCTTAACACTCGCATTGATTGTCATTATGCTTATAATATAAATATGATACATAAATTCAGTTAAAGCAAATATCCTTAGTAGCTGATTTTCTCTGGTTTTGGCTGTTAAAAGGATCTGTTTTCTAGTTAGTTAAGTCTTTAGGAAATAGCTCTTATGGAGAAGATATTAATGCTGTTTGTGAAGTTAGTCATGGGAATGAATGAAGTGGAAAAATGACTTAAAGAATAGAGAAATAGTCATTTTGGAAGAAATATAGACAGTGAGATATTATTAGACCCCTACTCTGATGCTGACTATTATGTGCTCACTTGCTAAGTCATGACTGACTCTCTGCAACCCCATGGACTGTAGCCTGCCAGGCTTCTCTGTCCAAGGGATTCTCCAGGCAAGAATACTGGAGTGGATTGCCATTTCCTTCTCCAGGGGATCTTCCTGACCCAGGGATTGAACCCGGGTCTCCTGCATTGCAGGCAGATTCTTTCCTGACTGACCTACGAGGAGAAGTCAAGACTGTAAATATAGCCTCGAGAAGTCAAGACTGTAAAAAAAATACACAGACATCAAATATGTCCTGTGTAGACGTGGTCAGGAGGTCCAGGAGAGACCTGGAGAGGTATGTTCCAACCCCTAGGTATTTTGGAAGAATTGTCTGAAAAGCACAAAATGTTTGGTGCTGAAAATATTAGCTGTATTTATTAATTTGCTATAAAGTATCAACATTTGTCCCCAAATACCAACTGGGGTCTTTGACTTTGGCTATAGCCACTTACATACACATTTGGGTTAAGTCCTGGGGTTAAGTCCTGAAAGCAAAGCATATTTAATTTACTTATTAATTTAAAGTTTAAATGGCCCTAAATCTTATAAGAATAAACTTATTGGGCCTGCAAAGGTTTTACATTTTTGCAATGACTTTTTCTCCTCTATGTGAATTTTCAGTGTTAACTGCCCTCTCCTCCTCTGCCTCCCACACTCCTGCTTACCCAATTTCTGACTTCTTAATTGGCTTGTCTTTTTGTTACAATAATGAGGATGCTTCACTTAGAACTACGCACTCATACGCATTTGTCACTCAGGCTCCAGAGATCTGGTGTGTTTACTTATTGAGAATTGCTCGTGGCTATTGTTTCCTACACACTGAAAGAAGCTTTTGTAGCCTGTCCTGTGGTGAGTGACACATCTAATTAAAACCACCTTTCACTGAGCTTTACTGGGCCCTTGTGTTTACTCCACAGATTCAGAACGATCAGTGCCAGGAGATGGACACCACTGCGGACAAGTGGGTAAAACTCACAGACAATGGAGAATGGGGCTCTCATTCTGTAAGTCTCTCTGCTCTTCTCTCCCACCAACCCCATTCTTCTCCTTTCTTTTCTCAAACTTATTTTTTAAAGTTTATTTTAAATAAAAAAATTATCTTTTAATTTAGAAATTTCTAGTTAGGGAAGAAGTTGCCCCTAAGTTTCATGGACTCGGGCTCTTTCTAGTATTATTTTTTTTCCTTTTCCTTTCTCCTTAGCTCTGTCTCCCTGCTCTTTCCTATCACACTCCAACTCTCCTGCTTTTCAAGGGAGGCATTAACAGGAATGAAGTCTACTCAGAATTAATGTACAGAACCTCTGGGTATGTAAGTTTACAGATGTGGTAATCTCATGAAAGAGAATCGGTGACTCCTGGCATTGGATGGATCCTTGAGTTCGAAGCATCACTACAAACAAAGCTAACAATGGATGTGATGGAATTCCAGTTAAGCTATTTCAAATCCTAAAAGATGATGCTGTGAAAGTGCTGCACTCAATATGTCAACAAATTTGGAAAACTCAGCTGTGGCCACAGGACTGGAAAAGGTCAGTTTTCATTCCAGTCCCAAAGAAAGGCAATGCCAAAGAATGCTCAAACTACTGCAAAATTGCACTCATCTGGAAAATTCTTCAAGAGATGGGAGTATCAGACCATCTGACCTGCCTCTTGAGAAATCTGAATGCAGGTAAAGAAGCAACAGTTAGAACCATACATGGAACAACAGACTGGTTCCAAATCGGGAAAGGAGTATGTCAGGGCTTTATATTGTCACCCTGCTTATTTAACTTATATGCAGAGTACATCATGAAAAACGCTGGGCTGGATAGAGCAAAAGCTGGAATCAAGATTTCTGGGAGAAATATCAGTAACCTCAGATATGCAGATGACTCCACCCTTATGGCAGAAAGTGAAGAAGAACTAAAGAGCCTCTTGATGAAAGTGAAAGAGGAGAGTGAAAAAGTTGGCTGAAAACTCAACATTCAGAAAACTAAGATCATGGCATCTGGTCCCATCATTTCATGACAAATAGATGGGAAAACAATGGAAACAGTAACAGACTTTATTTTCTTCGACTCCAAAATCACTGCAGTTGGTGACTGCAGTCATGAAATTAAAAGGCGCTTGCTCCTTGGAAGAAAAGCTATGACTGGCCTAGACAGCATATTAAAAATCAGAGACATTACTTTGCTGATAAAGGTCCATCTAGTCAAAGCTATAGTTTTTTCAGTAGTCACATATGGATGTGAGAGCTGGACTGTAAAGAAAGCTGAGCACTGAAGAACTGATTCTTTTGAACTGTGGTGTTGGAGAAGACTCTTGAGAGTCCCTTGTACTGCAAGGGAAGAAGATCCAACCAGTCCATCCTAAAGGAAATCAGTCCTGATTATTCATTGGAAGGACTGATGCTGAATCTGAAACTCCAATACTTTGGCCACCTGATGTGAAGAACTGACTCATTGGAAAAGATCCTAATGCTGGGAAAGGTTGAAGGCAGGAGGAGAAGGGAATGAAGAGGATGAGATGGTTGGATGGCATCACTGACTCGATGGACATTAGTTTGAGCAAGCTCCGGAGTTGGTGATGGACAGGGAAGCCTGGCCTGCTGCCTGGCTTGCAGCAGTCCATGGTGTTGCAAAGAGTCAGACACGACTGAGCAATGGAACTGAACTGAGTTTTGTTTACCCAGCTTTCTCTGCAGTCACCCCAAGAAGCAATTTTCAAAAGTCTAGAAAAATGGTATAGATGAACCTTTTCACAAGGAATAAATAGAGACACAGATGTAGAGAACAAATGTTTGGACACGGAGAGGGGAAAGGGAGTGGGGTGAATTGGGAGATTATGATTGACATATATACGCTACCAGGTATAAAATAGGCAACTAATGAGAACCTGCTGTATAGCAAGGAAATGCTACCAAATGCTCTGTGGTGATCTAAATGGGAAGGAATTCAAAAAAGAGGGAATATGTGTGTACATATAGCTGATTCACTTACTGTACAGCAGAAATGAACATAACATGGTAAAGTCCTATACCCCAATTTGATTCCTGGGTCGGGAAGGTCCCCTGGAGAGGGAAATGGCAAAGCACTCCAGTATTCTTGCCGGGATATCTCATGGACAGAGGAGCCTGGCAGCCTACAGTCCCTGGGGTCACAAAAATCAGACATAGTGACTAAATAACAACAGCTGCTCTGGTTTATAGTAGTTGTATTTCTTTATTCTTTAGACACTTGACCTTGTTTCTTTGACTCTTATAGTTCATATGAGAAACAGGACCAATTTTGCAGAGTTAAATGAGAGGATACATTTGTTATTCAGTCGCTCAGTCATGTCTGACTCTTTATGACCTCATGGACTGCAGCACGCCAGGCTTCCCTGTCCTTCACCATCTCCCAGAGTTTGCTCAAACTCATGTCCACTGAGAGTATACATAGGGAGGGCCTAACATGGTGCCTGCAGTGTAGACTGAACACTGTTTCAATAAGTGACCATCCATCCTTGCCTTTGTGTTGTAGCAGATACCTCATCCTTGAGTGATTAATATAATGCACCCTTTCAGAGTAATTTTTTTTATCTGTATGCCTGGATATTAGTACCAATTAAGATCCATTCACCTGAGCTTTCAGTCCTCTGGGCTTTGAAGGTACAAGTAACCCTTGGCAGCAAATACGCTTTCTTCACTTACAAAAACTTAACACAAAGGATAAGTATTTAATGTACTGCTTTTCTGACTCTCTGGCAGGGTGAAGTAGTCAAGATATGTTTTAATTTTATACTGCTTGATTTCGGCCAGCCAGACTCCATAGAAGAATAAGGGTGGCAAATAAGAAAGCAAAGCACCCTTCAGTTCAGTTCAGTCGCTCAGTCGTGTCCAACTCTTTGTAACCCCATGAATTGGAGCACGCCAGGCCTCCCTGTCCATCACCAACTCCTGGAGTCTACCCAAACCCATGTCCATTGAGTTGGTGATGCCACCCAACCATCTCATCCTCTCTTGTCCCCTTCTCCTCCTGCCCTCAATCTTTCCCAGCATCAGGGTCTTTTCAAATGAGCAAGCTCTTCGCATCAGGTGGCCAAAGTATTGGAGTTTCAGCTTCTACATCAGTCCTTCCAGTGAACACTCAGGACTGATCTCCTTTAGGATGGACTGGTTGGATCTCCTTGCAGTCCAAGTGACTCTCAAGAGTCTCCTCCAACACCACAATTCAAAAGCATCAATTCTTCTGTGTGCAGCTTTCTTCATAGTCCAACTCTCACATCCATACATGACTATTGGAAAAACCATAGCCTTGACTAGACAGAACTTTGTTGACCAAGTAATGTCTCTGCTTTTTAATATGCTGTCTAGGTTGATCATAAATTTCCTTCCAAGGAGTAAGCTGTCTTTTAATTTCATTAGTTTACTTGACTGAATCAGCATGAAATTGATTGGAAAAGTAATTTGATAAAAATGTTCTGGTGGCAAAGGAAGCAAATATTAGACATTGTATCATTTAAATTCTGGAGCCATAGAGTCAAATCAGGCTATTCTATAAGAACAGTCCTATTTTTCTTTTGTTGCTGTTGCAGTGTTGTTTGTTAAGTAATTTTAAAAGGAAGCAAACTCATTCTGTTACCTTTTTGTTTTCAGAGCCCAGAGACTTACTTATGAATAATGACAGCAATCAGTATGTAATTGGGCTGAGTGCCTCTCACAATCTAAATTGAGTCTTTTAAATATAAACCAAGTCTTTATGCAAATGATTTGAAAATGATTTTATCTTCTTCCATGCTTGAAGAATTTTCTGTTCCTCCCCTTTTACTGTATTTTTGGGTTTGGCAAACCTTTTTTTTTTTTTTTTTACAAAATGTGAATTTAAGCAAAGCTTAAGTCTCAATAAGTAGTTGATTTAAATTTGTGGGTTCCAGGTAATTGTGTTTCATTATAATGTGTTGAAAAGTGTATAGGGGATTAGCTTTGATATAGGTATGCTTGGAAGTAGCATGGTTCATCTGAGCCGAGTGTCTTGTGTTCTCTTTACAGGTAATGTTGAAATCAGGCACAAATATACTGTACTGGAGAACTACAGGCATCCTTATGGGTTCCAAGGCAGTCAAGCCAGTGCTGGTAAAAAATATCACAATTGAAGGTATTTCACATCTGTCTCCTTTAGTCGTCACCTATCCCATTTTATAGTTAGTTAAAATATTGACTACATTGTTGGTTTCACTGGTTCAAGGGGAGATGGGACAAAAATTAGCAGGTTAGGCATCATATTGGCCTAGGGATTCTGGTTTTATTTCTGGCAAGTTGGCTGTTTGTTTTTCCTGTCCCTAAACTGAATGATTTAATCTGTATGAGAAAGTAAAAATAATGACAACTGTAGGTGTCTTGAAATAAAAGAAAACAATCTTTATTAATAGCCTCCTCTTCATTCAAGACTTCATTGTGCTGGCATAGTACTTATACAGGTCATGACTGTATCTTAAAAATAACAGTGAAATAAATATCTTGGCCTGTCTCCTACACCTTTTGCATCTCTTAACCAATTGTGCATTTTCTGACTCCTGAGGGTGGACTGTATGGTCTGGCAAGGTTCATTATCAGAGCTACTTTTAATTAAAGCAGTGATTCTCTTTTATTTAACTTTGATTTACATTTTAATATGGTCTAAGTGTGCATCTTCCTGTGAAGATAACTCATTAGTTATAGGGACATCTGCTGGTGATACCTGGAATTACAAACTTGAAGAAAAATCAGCTTTTCCCTGGGTCTCATGGGTCTTGTCTGTATGTAACTAGTGAGCATTGGAGAAAAAGGGAACTGGTAGACACAGAAGAGAATGGTACAGAATTGGAAGGAACCAGAATTTACTCCATTTCTGATTAATGAAGTTGTTTTGATAGCTGAGATTATACACTGATTCTGTTCAGGTCAGTCACTCAGTCGTATCGGAGTCTTTGCGACCCCATGGACGGCAGTGCCAGGCTTCCCTGTCCTTCACCAACTCAGAGCTTACTCAACTTCGGTCCATTGAGTTGGTGATTCCATCCAACAATCTCATCCTCTGTCAACCCCCTCTCCTCCCGCCCTCAATCTTTCTCAGCATCAGGGTCTTTTCCAGTGAGTCAGTTCATCCATCAGGTAGTCAAAGTACTGGAACTTCAGCTTCAGCATCAGTTCTTTCAATGAATATTCAGGACTGATATCCTTGAGGATTGACTGCCTTGATCTCCTTGCAGTCCAAGGGACTCTCAAGAGTCTTCTCCAACATCACAGTTCAAAAGCATCAATTCTTCAGTGCTCAGCAGACTTTATAGTCCAACTCTCACATCCATACATGATTACTGGAAAAAAAATAACCTTGACTAGATGGACCTTTGTTGACAAAGTAATGTCTCTGCTTTTTAATATGCTGTCTAGGTTGGTCATAGCTTTTCTTCCAAGGAGCAAGTGTCTTTTAATTTCTTGGCTGCAGGCACCAACTGCAGTGATTTTGGAGCTGAAGAAAATAAAGGCTGTCACTGTTTTCATTGTTTCCCCATCTATTTGCCATGAAGTGATGGGACCAGATGCCATGATCTTCGTTTTCTGAATGTTGAGTTTTCAGCCAACTGTTTCACTCTCCTCTTTCACTTTCATCAAGAGGCTCTTTAGTTCTTTGCTTTCTGCCATAAGGGTGGTGTCATCTGTGTCTCTGAGGTTACTGATATTTCTCCCAGAAATCTTGATTCCAGCTTGTGCTTCATCCAGTCCATTATTTCTCATGATGTACTCTGCATGTAAGTTAAATGAGCAGGGTGACAATATACAGCCTTGACACACTCCTTTTCCGATTTGGAAACAATCTGTTGTTCCATGTTCGGTTCTATTGCTTCTTGACCTGCATACAAATTTCTCTGAGCTGACTGTGGCTCAGATCATGAACTCCTTATTGCCAAATTCAGACTTAAATTGAAGAAAGTGGGGAAAACCACTAGACTATTCAGGTATGACCTAAATCAAATCCCTTATGAGAAGTGAGAAATAGATTCAAGGGATTAGATTTGATAGACAGAGTGCCTGAAGAACTATGGACAGAGGTTTGTGACCTTGTACAGGAGTCAGTGATCAAGACCATCCCCAAGAAAAAGAAATGCAAAAAAGCAGAGTGGTTGTCTGAGAAGCCCTTACAAATAGCTGTGGAAAGAAGAGAGTGAAAGGCAAAGGAGAAAAGGAAAGATATACCTATTTGAATGCAGAGTTCCAAAGAATAGCAAAGAGAGATAAGAAAGTCCTCCTCAGTGATCAATGCAAAGAAATAAAGGAAAAGAATAGAATGGTAAAGACTAGAGAACTCTTCATGAAAATTAGAGATACCAAGGGAACATTTCATGCAAAGATGGGCACAATAGGAGGAGGAGCCAAGATGGCGGAGGAGTAGGCCGGGGAGACCACTTTCTCTCCTACAAATTCATCAAAAGAATAACTGAACGCAGAGCAAACTTTGCAAAACAACTTCTGATCGCTAGCTGAGGTCATCAGGCACCCAGAAAAGCAGCCCATTGTCTTCGAAAGGAGGTAGGACAAAATATAAAAGACAAAAAGTGAGACAAAAGAGCTAAGGACGGACATCCGTCCCGGGAAGGGAGTCTTAGGCGGCATTGCTTGGGGTAGGGTCCGGGCCTGAGTGCCCTGAGGACAATTGGAGGGAGCTTATGTGAGTTCCCAACTTGAACTGTGGGAGACCAAAAGAGAGAGAGTAAATTAACCGGCCCAAACACACTGCCGGCCGTTCGCAGAACAAAGAGACCAAGAAAATCCAGAGAAGAGCTCGCAGGCTGCGGACCGGCCCAGCCCCGCCGGAGGCAGGAGGCAGGGGGGAGGGGAAGGTCGCGGCGAGACACAGGGTGCAGGCACCCGACCGGCGCGGGCAGGGACTGGGGCTGGGGACGCGGAGGGCAGAAGGCGCAGGCACCCGATTGGCGCCAGAGGAAACTGAAACTGGGACCGTGGAAGGGAGTGGGCGCGCCACACCTGGGGAGAGTGCGCCCACCAAGCCCCTCGCTGCCTGGACCGCTCTGACGGGGAAGGCACAGAGAGCAGGCGCAGCTTTTCCTTCCGCGCTTCTGTGGAACACCCCAGGGCTGGAACCTCGCGCAGCGCGGGCCGCGCTCCATATAGAACAGCCGGGAGCCTGAGCAGCGCAGACAGGAGGAAGCAGCGTCAGCCCCGCCCGGCAGCACCAGCCCCTCCCGGCAGCGCCAGCCCGTCCCCATAGCGCCAGCCCCTCCCCGCAGCGTCAGCCCCTCCCCTCAGAGCGACGGAACTAGCTACCTGAATTAGAGTCCACCTCCGCCCGCCTGTGTCAGGGCGGAAATGAGGCTCTGAAGAGACCGGCAAACAGAAGCCAAATAAACAAAGGGAACCGCTTCAGAAGGGACTGGTGCAACAGATTAAAATCCCTCTAGAAAACACCGACTACACCGGAAGGGGCCTGTAGATATCGAGAAGTGTAAGCTGGAACGAGGAGCTATCTGAAACTGAGCCGAACCCACACTGACCGCAACAGCTCCAGAGAAACTCCTAGATATAATTTTACTTTTTTCTTTTTTTTTTCTTTTTTATTTTTTCTCTTTTATTTTCCTTTAAAATCCCCTATTATTCCCCCATTACTCCTTAACTTTCATTTCCATAGATTTTTACGATTTTTTTAATTAGGGAGAAAAAAAAATTTTTTTTTCTTTCTTTTTTTTTTCTTTTTTCTTCTTTTTTTTTCTTTCCTTTTTCTTTTCTATTTTCTATTTTTCTTTTTCTCTTATTTCTTTTAAAGTCCTCTAGTACTCCTCCTCTACTACTCCTTAATTTTCATTTTCAATACACTATAACCTTACAAAAAAAAAAAAAAAAAAAGGAGAAGCCCTATTTTTAAACCGAAGATTATTCTCTCCCAATCTTGACTCTCTGTTTTCTACCTCAGAACACCTCTATTTCCTCCTTTCCCCTTCTCTTCCCAATCCAATTCTGTGAATCTTTGTAGGTGACTGGGCTACAGAGAACACTCTGGGAACAGACAGCTACGTAGATCTGTCTCTCTCCTCTTGAGTCCCCCTTTTTCTCCTCCTGCTCATCTCTATCTCCCTCCTCCCTCTCCTCTTCTTCATGTAACTCTGTGAACCTCTCTGGGTGTCCCTAACGGGGGAGAATCTTTTCGCCATTAACCTAGAAGTTTTCTTATCAGTGCTGTATAGTTGGAGAAGTCCTGAGACTACAGGAAGAATAAAACTGAAATCCAGAGGCAGGAGACTTAAACCCATAACCTGAGAACACCAGAAAACTCCTGACTACATGGAACTTTAAGTAATGAGTGACTGTCCAAAAGCCTCCATACCTACACTGAAACCAACCACCACCCAAGAGCCAATAAGTTTTAGAGCAAGACATACCATGCAAATTCTCCAGCAACGCAGGAACATAGCCCTGAACGTCAACATACAGGCTGCCCAAGGTCACACCTAACACATAGACCCATCTCAAAACTCATTACTGGGCACTCCATTGCTCTCCAAAGAGAAGAAATCAAATTCCACGCACCAGAACACTGATGGAAGCTTCCCTAACCAGGAAACCTTGACAAGCGAATCGTCTAACCCCACCCACTGGGTAAATCCTCCACAATAAAATGGAACCACAGACCTCCAGAATACAGAAAGCCCACTCCAGACACAGCAATCTAAACAAGATGAAAAGGCAAAGAAATACCCAACAGGTAAAGGAACATGAAAAATGCCCACCAAGTCAAACAAAAGAGGAGGAGATAGGGAATCTACCTGAAAAAGAATTTAGAATAATGATAATAAAAATGATCCAAAATCTTGAAAACAAAATGGAGTTACAGATAAATAGGCTGGAAACAAAGATTGAAAAGATACAAGAAATGTTTAATAAAGACCTAGAAGAAATAAAAAAGAGTCAATTAAAAATGAATAATGCAATGAATGAGATCAAAAACACTTTGGAGGGAACCAAGAGTAGAATAACGGAGGCAGAAGATAGGATAAGTGAGGTAGAAGATAAAATGGTGGAAATAAATGAAGCAGAGAGGAAAAAAGAAAAAAGGATCAAAAGAAATGAGGACAACCTCAGGGACCTCTGGGACAATGTGAAACGCCCCAACATTCGAATCATAGGAGTTCCAGAAGAAGAAGACAAAAAGAAAGGCCATGAGAAAATACTCGAGGAGATAATAGCTGAAAACTTCCCTAAAATGGGGAAGGAAATAGCCACCCAAGTCCAAGAAACCCAAAGAGTCCCAAACAGGATAAACCCAAGGCGAAACACCCCAAGACACATATTAATCAAATTAACAAAGATCAAACACAAAGAACAAATATTAAAAGCAGCAAGGGAGAAACAACAAATAACACACAAAGGGATTCCCATAAGGATAACAGCTGATCTATCAATAGAAACCCTCCAGGCCAGAAGGGAATGGCAGGACGTACTGAAAGTAATGAAAGAGAATAACCTACAACCTGGATTACTGTATCCAGCAAGGATCTCATTCAGATATGAAGGAGAATTCAAAAGCTTTACAGATAAACAAAAGCTGAGAGAATTCAGCATCACCAAACCAGCTCTTCAACAAATGCTAAAGGATCTTCTCTAGACAGGAAATGCAGAAAGGTTGTATAAACATGAACCCAAAACAACAAAGTAAATGGCAACGGGACCACACCTATCAATAATTACCCTAAATGTAAATGGGTTGAATGCCCCAACCAAAAGACAAAGACTGGCTGAATGGATACAAAAACAAGACCCCTATATATGCTGTCTACAAGAGACCCACCTCAAAACAAGGGACAAATACAGACTGAAAGTGAAGGGCTGGAAAAAAATATTTCATGCAAACGGAGACCAAAAGAAAGCAGGAGTCGCAATACTCATATCAGATAAATTAGACTTTAAAATAAAGGATGTGAAAAGAGACAAAGAAGGACACTACATAATGATTAAAGGATCAATCCAAGAAGAAGATATAACAATTATAAATATATATGCACCCAACATAGGAGCACCGCAATATGTACGGCAAACACTAACGAGTATGAAAGAGGAAATTAATAGTAACACAATAATAGTGGGAGACTTTAATACCCCACTCACAACTATGGATAGATCAACTAAACAGAAAATTAACAAGGAAACACAAACTTAAAATGACACAATGGACCAGCTAGACCTAATTGATATCTATAGGACATTTCACCCCAAAACAATCAACTTCACCTTTTTCTCAAGTGCACACGGAACCTTCTCCAGAATAGATCACATCCTGGGCCATAAATCTGGTCTTGGAAAATTCAAAAAAATTGAAATCATTCCAGTCATCTTTTCTGACCACAGTGCAGTAAGATTAGATCTCAATTACAGGAAAAAAATTGTTAAAAATTCAAACATATGGAGGCTAAATAACACGCTTCTGAATAACCAACAAATCATAGAAGAAATCAAAAAAGAAATCAAAATATGTATAGAAATGAATGAAAATGAAAACACAACAACCCAAAACCTATGGGACACTGTAAAAGCAGTGCTAAGGGGAAGGTTCATAGCATTACAGGCTTACATCAAGAAACAAGAAAAAAGCCAAATAAATAACCTAACTCTACACCTAAAGCAATTAGAGAAGGAAGAAATGGAGAACCCCAGGGTTAGCAGAAGGAAAGAAATCTTAAAAATCAGGGCAGAAATAAATGCAAAAGAAACTAAAGAGACCATAGCAAAGATCAACAAAGCTAAAAGCTGGTTTTTTGAAAAAATAAACAAAATTGACAAACCATTAGCAAGACTCATTAAGAAACAAAGAGAGAAGAACCAAATTAACAAAATTAGAAATGAAAATGGAGAGATCACAACAGACAACACTGAAATACAAAGGATCATCAGAGACTACTACCAGCAGCTCTATGCCAATAAAATGGACAACTTGGATGAAATGGACAAATTCTTAGAAAAGTATAACTTTCCAAAACTAAACCAGGAAGAAATAGAAGATCTTAACAGACCCATCACAAGTAAGGAAAACAAAACTGTAATCAAAAATCTTCCAGCAAACTAAAGCCCAGGACCAGATGGCTTCACAGCTGAATTCTACCAAAAATTTAGAGAAGAGCTAACACCTATCTTACTCAAACTCTTCCAGAAAACTGCAGAAGAAGGCAAACTTCCAAACTCATTCTATGAGGCCACCATCACCCTGATTCCAAAACCAGACAAAGATGCCACAAAAAAGGAAAACTACAGGCCAATATCACTGATGAACATAGATGCAAAAATCCTTAACAAAAATCTAGCAAACAGAATTCAACAACATATTAAAAAGATCATACACCATGACCAAGTGGGCTTTATCCCAGGAATGCAAGGATTCTTTAATATCTGCAAATCAATCAATGTAATACACCACATTAACAAATTGAAAGATAAAAACCATATGATTATCTCAATAGATGCAGAGAAAGCCTTTGACAAAATTCAACACTCATTTATGATTAAAACTCTCCAAAAAGCAGGAATAGAAGGAACATACCTCAACATAATAAAAGCTATATATGACAAACCCACAGCAAGCATCACCCTCAATGGTGAAAAATTGAAGGCATTTCCCCTGAAATCAGGAACAAGACAAGGGTGCCCACTCTCACCACTACTATTCAACATAGTGTTGGAAGTTTTGGCCACGGCAATCAGAGCAGAAAAAGAAGTAAAAGGAATCCAGATAGGAAAAGAAGAAGTGAAACTCTCACTGTTTGCAGATGACATGATCCTCTACATAGAAAACCCTAAAGACTCTACCAGAAAATTACTAGAGCTAATCAATGAATATAGTAAAGTTGCAGGATATAAAATTAACACACAGAAATCCCTTGCATTCCTATATACTAACAATGAAAAAACAGAAAGAGAACTTAAGGAAACAATACCATTCACCATTGCAACAAAAAGAATAAAATACTTAGGAGTATATCTACCTAAAGAAACAAAAGACCTATACATAGAAAACTATAAAACACTGATGAAAGAAGTCAAAGAGGACACAAACAGATGGAGAAACATACCGTGTTCATGGATTGGAAGAATCAATATTGTCAAAATGGCTATTCTACCCAAAGCAATCTATAGATTCAATGCAATCCCTATCAAGCTACCAACGGTATTTTTCACAGAACTAGACCAAAGAATTTCACAATTTGTATGGAAATACAAAAAACCTCGAATAGCCAAAGTAATCTTGAGAAAGAAGAATGGAACTGGAGGAATCAACCTGCCTGACTTCAGACTCTACTACAAAGCCACAGTCATCAGGACAGTATGGTACTGGCACAAAGACAGAAATATAGATCAATGGAACAGAATAGAAAGCCCAGAGATAAATCCACGAACCTATGGACACCTTATCTTCGACAAAGGAGGCAAGGATATACAATGGAAAAAAGACAACCTCTTTAACAAGTGGTGCTGGGAAAACTGGTCAACCACTTGTAAAAGAATGAAACTAGAACACTTTCTAACACTATACACAAAAATAAACTCAAAATGGATTAAAGATCTAAATGTAAGACCAGAAACTATAAAACTCCTAGAGGAGAACATAGGCAAAACACTCTCCGACATAAATCACAGCAGGATCCTCTATGACCCACCTCCCAGAATATTGGAAATAAAAGCAAAACTAAACAAATGGGACCTAATGAAACTTAAAAGCTTTTGCACTACAAAGGAAACTATAAGTAAGGTGAAAAGACAGCCCTCAGATTGGGAGAAAATAATAGCAAATGAAGAAACAGACAAACGATTAATCTCAAAAATATACAAGCAACTCCTGCAGCTCAATTCCAGAAAAATAAATAACCCAATCAAAAAATGGGCCAAAGAACTAAACAGACATTTCTCCAAAGAAGACATACAGATGGCTAACAAACACATGAAAAGATGCTCAACATCACTCATTATCAGAGAAATGCAAATCAAAACCACAATGAGGTACCATTGCACGCCAGTCAGGATGGCTGCTCTCCAAAAGTCTACAAGCAATAAATGCTGGAGAGGGTGTGGAGAAAAGGGAACCCTCTTACACTGTTGGTGGGAATGCAAACTAGTACAGCCACTATGGAGAACAGTGTGGAAATTCCTTAAAAAACTGGAAATAGAACTGCCATATGACCCAGCAATGCTACTCCTGGGCATACACACCGAGAAAACCAGATCTGAAAGAGACACGTGCACCCCAGTGTTCATCACAGCACTGTTTATAATAGCCAGGACATGGAAGCAACCTAGATGGCCATCAGGAGATGAATGGATAAGGAAGCTGTGGTACATATACACCATGGAATATTACTCAGCCATTAAAAAGAATTCATTTGAACCAGTCCTAATGAGATGGATGAAACTGGAGCCCCTTATACAGAGTGAAGTAAGCCAGAAAGATAAAGAACATTACAGCATAGTAACACATATATATGGAATTTAGAAAGATGGTAACGATAACCCTATATGCAAAACAGAAAAAGAGACACAGAAATTCAGAACAGACTTTTGAACTCTGTGAGAGAATGTGAGGGTGGGATATTTCAAAAGAACAGCATGTATACTATCTATGGTGAAACAGATCACCAGCCCAGGTGGGATGCATGAGACAAGTGCTCGGGCCTGGTGCACTGGGAAGACCCAGAGGAATCGGGTGGAGAGGGAGGTGGGAGGGGGGATCGGGATGGGGAATACGTGTAACTGTATGGCTGATTCATATCAATGTATGACAAAACCCACTGAAATGTTGTGAAGTAATTAGCCTCCAACTAATAAAAAAATAAAAAAAAAAGAAAAGATAATAAAAAAAAAAAAGAAAAAAAAAAGATGGGCACAATAAAGGGCAGAAATGATATGGACCTAACAGAAGCAGAAGATATTAAGAAGAGGTGGCAGGAATACACAGAAGAACTATACAAAAAAGATCTTCATGACCCAGATAACCACAATGGTGTGATCACTCACCTAGAGCCAGACATCCTGAAACATGAAGTCAAATGGGCCTTAGGAAGAATCACTACAAACAAAGCTAGTGGAGGTGATGTAACTCCAGTTGAGCTATTTCAAATCCTGAAAGATGATGCTGTGAAAGTGCTGCACTCAGTATGCCAGCAAATTTGGAAAACTCAGCAGTGGCCACAGAACTGGAAAAGGTCAGTTTTCATTACAATCCCAAAGAAAAGCAATGCCAAAGAATGCTCAAACTACTGCACAGTTGCACTCATCTCACACGCTAGTAAAGTAATGCTCAAAATTCTCCAATCCAGGCTTCAGCAATACGTGAACTGTGTACTTCCAGATGTTCGAGCTGGATTTAGAAAAGGCAGAAGAACCAGAGATCAAATTGCCATCTGATGGATCATTGAAAAAGTGAGCGAGTTCCAGATAAACATCTATTTCTGCTTTATTGACTATGCCAAAGCCTTTGACTATGTGGATCACAACAAACTGTGGAAAATTCTTCAAGAGATGGGAATACTAGACCACCTGACCTGCCTCCTGAGATATTTGTATGTAAGTCAAGAAGCAACAGTTAGAACCAAACATGGAACAACATACCGTTTCCAAATCAGGAAAGGAGTATGTCAAGGCTATACATTGTCACCCTGCTCATTTAACTTATATGCAGAGTACAAGATGAGAAATAATGGGCTGGATGAAGCACAAGCTGGAATCAAGATTGCTGGGAAAAATGTCAATAACCTCAGATATGCAGATGACACCACCCTTATGGCAGAAAGTGAAGAAGTACTAAAAAGCCTCTTGATGAGAGGAGAGTGAAAAAGTTGGCTGAAAACTCAACATTCAGGAAACGAAGATCATGGCATCTGGTCCCATTACTTTGTGGCAAATAGATGGGGAAACAATGGAAACAGTGACAGCCTTTATTTTCTTCAACTCCAAAATCACTGCAGTTGGTGACTGCAGCCATGAAATTAAAAGACACTTGCTCCTTGGAAGAAAAGTTATGACCTACCTAACAGTATATTAAAAAGCAGAGATATTATTTTGCCAACAAAGGTCCATCTAGTCAAAGCTATGGTTTTTCCAGAGTCATGTATGGATATGAGAGTTGGACTATAAAGTCAGCTGAGTGCTGAAGAATTGATTCTTTTGAACTGTGGAGTTGGAGAGGACTCTTGAGAGTCCCTTGGACTGCAAGGAGATCCAACCAGTTCATCCTAAAGGAAATCAGTCCTGAATATTCATTGCAAGGACTGATGCTGAAGCTGAAGCTCCAGTACTTTGGCCACCTAATGTGAAGAACTGACTTATTGGAAAAGACCCTGATGCTGGGAAAGATTGGAGGCGGGAGGAGAACGGGGCGACAGAGGATGAGATCATTGGATGGCATCACTGACTCTATGGACATGAATTTGAGTAAGCTCTGGGAATTGGTGAAGGACAGGGAAGCCCGGCATGCTGCAGTCCATGGGGTCGCAAAGCGTCAGACTCGACTGAGTGACTGAACTGAACTGAGCTAATAGAGCTTCTCCATCTATGAATGCAAAGAATACAGTCAGTCTGATTTCACTATTGACCATCTTGTGATCTCCATGTGTAGAGTCTTCTCTTGTGTTGTTGAAATAGGGTGTTTCTATGCCAGTGCATTCTCTTGGCAAAACTCTGTTAGCCTTTGCCCTGCTTCACTGTGTTCTCCAAGGCCAGATTTGCCTGTTACTCCAGGTATCTCTTGACTCCCTAGTTTTGTGTTCCAGTCCCCTATAATGAAAAAGACATCTTTTTTGGGTGTTCTAGAAGGTCTTGTAGTTCTTCATAGAAATGTTCAACTTTAGCTTCTTCAGCATCACTGGTTGGGGCATAGACTTGGATTATTGTGATATTGAATGGTTTGCCTTGGAAATGAACAGAGATCATTCTGTCATTTTTGAGATTGCACCCAACTACTGCATTTCACATTCTTTTGTTGACTATGAGGGCTACTCCATTTATTCTAAGGAATTCTTGCCCACAGTAGTAGATATAATGGTCATCTGGGTTAAATTCATCCATTCCAGTCCATTTTAGTTCACTGATTCCTAAAATGTTGATGTTTACTCTTGCCGTCTTCTGTTTGACAACTTCCAATTTACCTTGATTCATGGACCTAACATTTCAGGTTCCTATGCAATATTGTTCTTTACAGCATCAGATTTCCATCACCAGTCACATATACAATTGGGTTTTATTTTTGCTTTGCCTCCATCTCTTCATTCTTTCTGGAGTTATTTCTCCACTGTTCTCCAGTAGCATATTGGGCACCTACCAACCTGGGGAATTCATCTTTCAGTGTCCTATCTTTTTGCCTTTTTATACTGTTTATGCAGTTCTCAAGGCAAGAATACTGAAGTGGTTTGCCATTCCCTTCTCCAGTGGACCACGTTTTGTTAGTAGTCTCCACCATGACCTGTCCATCTTGGGTGGCCCTAAATGGCATGGCTCATAGTTTCATTGAATTAGACAAGGCTTTGGTCCATGTGATCAGTTTGATTAGTGTTTTGTGGTTGTGGTTTTCATCCTGTCTACCCTCTGAAGGAGAAGGATCAAAGGCTTATGGAAGCTTGCTGATGGGAGAGAAACTGACTGATGCAGAAACTGGGTCTTGTTCTGATGGGCAGGGCCATACTCAGTAAATCTTTAATCCAATTTTCTGTTGATGGGAGGGGCTGTGTTCCCTCCCTGTTGTTTGACCTGAGGCCAAACTATGGTGGAGGTGATGAAGATAATGGCGGCCTCCTTCAATAGGTCCCATGCATGTGCTGCTGCACTCAGTGCCCCCGACCCTGCACCAGGCCATCACTGACCCACGCCTCTGCCGGAGACTCCTGAACACTCACGGGCAAGTCTGGGTCAGTGTCTTTTGGGGTCACTGCTCCTTTCTCCTGGGTCCTGGTGTGCAAAACGTTTTGTTTGTTCCCTCCAAGAGTCTGTTTCTCCAGACCTGTGTAAGCTCTGGTGGTTCTGTGGTGGCATTAATGGTGACCTTCTCCAAGAGGGCTTATGCCATTCCCAGGTCTGCTGCACCCAGAGCCCCAGCTCCTGTGGCAGTCCACTGCTGACCCATACCACCCGTACCTCTGCAGGAGACACTCAAACACGGTTCTGGCTCAGTCTCTGTGGAGTCTCTGGGTCCTGGTGCACACACGGTTTTGTTTGTGCCCTCCAAGAGTCTGTTTCCCCAGTCCTGTTTAAGTTCTTGCAGCTCTATGATGGGGTTATTGGCGACTTCCTCCAAGAAGGCTTATGCCATACCCAGGTCTGCTGCACCCAGAACCTCTGCCCCTGCAGCAGGCGACTGCTGACCCATACCTTCACAGGAGACACTCAAACACTCAAAGGTATATCTCAAAGATGGGTCTGGCTCAGTCTCTGAGAAGTCTTCTGGTGCACACAAGGTTTTGTTTGAGCCCTCCAAGCATCTCTGGTGGGTATTGGGTTTGGTTCTAAATGTATTTCATCCCTCCTGCCATCTTGCTGGGGCTTCTCCTTTGCCCTTGGATGTGGGGTATATTGTTTTCATGGAATCAAACATTCTCCTGTCGACAGTTGATCAGCAGTGAGTTGTAATTTTGGAGTTCTCGCAGGAGAAGATGAGCGCACGTCCTTCTACTCTGCCATCTTGCTGCAGAATCTCGTACACTGATTATATACCTCTATCAAATCTGAATCTCTTAACTGTGCACTGTACTTCAGTGTTCAATTCAGTATGCATCCCTGCTCTCTGAAAACAGTAAATACATTTGTGATGTTGAATTAATGGTACGTAAAAGACCTGGGTTGAGCTTACTATTAATATTTCTCTCTCACTTCTGGTAGCAGAAGCAAGGACACACTGATTTGTTGCTGTTGGGCCCTCCCCCTATGCTCTCTCTCCCATTACCACACAGGGTGACACAGGGCCCTCCCTCCATGCTCTCTCTCCCATTACCACACAGAGCGACACAGGGTCCTCCCTCCATGCTCTTTCCTCCATTACCACACAGGGTGACACAGGGCCCTCCCTCCATGCTCTTTCCTCCATTACCACACAGGGTGACACAGGGCCCTCCCTCCATGCTCTTTCCTCCATTACCACACAGGGTGACACAGGGCCCTCCCTCCATGCTCTCTCTCCCATTACCACACAGGGTGACACAGGGCCCTCCCTCCATGCTCTCTCTCCCATTACCACACAGGGTGACACAGGGCCCTCCCTCCATGCTCTTTCCTCCATTACCACACAGGGTGACACAGGGCCCTCCCTCCATGCTCTTTCCTCCATTACCACACAGGGTGACACAGGGCCCTCCCTCCATGCTCTTTCCTCCATTACCACACAGGGTGACACAGGGCCCTCCCTCCATGCTCTCTCTCCCATTACCACACAGGGTGACACAGGGCCCTCCCTCCATGCTCTGTCTCCCATTACCACACAGGGGTGGCCTACACATCAGAATGCTTTCCATGCAAACCCGGCACCTTCAGTGACAAACCAGGTTCGTTCATCTGCCAAGTGTGTCCCAGAAACACCTATTCTGAGAAGGGAGCCAAAGAATGCATCAGGTGTGACGAGGACTCCCAATTTTCGGGTAAGATGAGTCTCCAGTTTATACTCTTTGATCTTTTCTGCTAAATTTATGTTTGTGGACAGTGTATAGTCATAAGCCAGAAATCACACATACAATGTGATGAAAACAGTGGGCCAGAAACCAAAGTCCTGAAATGAATCCATACTTAGTGGATAAAACAGGATTTCTAATTACCTCTTTCTAAAGAAGTTTTCTTTTTGTCCATAATGTTTTCTGTTCCACAACCCCCAGGTAGCTGTTTTGGATATGTTTATACGTGCCTAGAAAAATTCAAATTGTACTTTTAGATGATTCGTTGGCATGGAGATGTACTTAGAAACTTAATTTGTTCCAGATTTACAACATGCAGTGATAATGGAGGAAATCTAATGTTTTCTTAGAAACTATGATATACTTCTTGTGTACCTTAGAAACATTTGTTGCTCTAGGAAAAATAAAAATCCAGGCCTTCATTTGTTCTAGGCCTAACTAGTTCTACCTAAATTCTTCTGGCAAGATTATTTTTACTTTTCACTTGTCTGCTTTTTGTTTGTTTGCTTGTTTTCATGTTTGCCTTTTTCTTGGCATCACAACATGAATGACTCATCTCTGAAATGCACTCTTGTGTTGCAGAAGAAGGATCCAGCGAGTGTACCGAGCGCCCTCCCTGTACCTCAAAAGACTATTTCCAGATCCACACTCCATGTGATGAGGAAGGAAAGGTACAGGCTATGTTCAGTCAGCTACATCCCTCATTTATCCACCCCTTTTCCCATTTTGAGCAGACTGCAGTTTGTTCCTTAGACAGATATAAATGAGCAGATATATAGCACGTGTGTTTAAGTAGCACAGAGGAAACTTAAGAATTTAGGCTCCTAAGCCCACCTTTCTGGCTTTGACTTTCATATCTACTGCTTATGAGGTCTTCCCTGTAGGTAGCTCAAATGGTAAAGAATCTGCATGCGATGCAGGAGACCAGGGCTTAATCCCTAGGTTGGGAAGTTCCTCTAGAGAAGCAGTCCACTCCAGTATTCTTGCCTGAGAGAGAATTCCATGGACACAGAAGCCTGGCAGGGTCACACGGGGGTCCATGGGGTTGCAAAGAGTCAGACATGACTGAGCCACTAACACACACTGCTTATTAGTGCTATGTTGTGTGCTCTAAATTATGTGCTCTAAGTCTCAGTTTTTTTCATCTGTACAATGGGAATAATATCAGTACTTATTTCATAGGACTGCTGTGAAAATACATGAGATACTCAATTTAAGGTTCCCTAACACAGTGCCTGGTGCATAGTGAGGGCTCAGGTACTGCTATTTTAAACAGTTAAATTTTTTCAGGAATATTAGTATCAGAAGAGCACAGCCTTAAAATGTGTTCTGAGACTCACAGAATGAAGATGCTGTTTAACTTCTCTTTAATTATTTGGTTACTCAGTAGGTTCAGTCAATAAAAGCCATGCAGCCATAGGCTGATGGCAGATTGCTGTGTAATTGCATTTAGAAAATACAAAGTAATTATCATATAAATGGCACTTAGCCAGAGGAAGGGTACAAACCCGAACTCTGAAGTTGACCTGCCATTGTCTTAATTAAAAAGTTAGCCTTACCAGTCTATGTTGGTAGGAGAAACTGAGATTAAGCCCATTTCAGCATTCTTTGTGTGTGTTTGCATCTTTGAAATAATGACATTTATTTTTGTCCTTAGGTTCTAATCTACAATTTTTATATTTATATAATTGTTCATCTTACCCTTAGTCCTTAAGCTTTTAAAATTTACTGTCCAATACTTAAGACCATGTATATTCTTATATTTACAGTATAGCAAGTACTTAGAATAGGTCAAAGGAAGGACAGTTTAAATTATGGACATTTTCATTTAGAAGTACATCTCTTAAATTCAATCAGAAGAGTAACGTTAAAAGTTTTTAAAGAGCAAAGATTTATGAAGTATGAAGTATGATGTTGAATGTCCTTTAATGGCCAAGTAAGAGCTATTTCTATTTAGAAAAATATATGCAGAGAGCCACTGCATGCTAAGTCACTTCAGTTGTGTCTGACTGTTTGTGATCCTATGGACTGTAGCCCACCAGGCTTCTCTGTCCATGGGGATTCTGCAGGCAAGAATACTGGAGTGGGTTTCTGTGCCTTCCTCCATTAAGGTGGGTTGAAAGTACTTTGGAATAATGTTTCTTTAGCTAAACATTTTTTGGCTGAACTTTCCTTTATGATGAGTAAGGCAAATTAAATTTAGTTTATTTTATGTTCAGTTCAGTTCAGTTTAGGCACTCTGTTGTGTCCAACTCCTTGCTACCCCATGGTCTGCAGCAGGCCAGGTTTTCCTTTCCATCACCAGCTCCCAAAGCTTACTCAAACTCATGTCCACTGAGTCAGTGATGCCATCCAACCATCTCATCCTCTGTTTGTCCACTTCTCCTCCCGCCTTCAATCTTTCCCAGCATCAGGGTCTTTTCCAATGAGTCAGTTAGTTCTTCACATCAGTTGGCCAGAGTATTGGAGTTTCAGATTCAGCATCGTTCCAATGAATATTCCTGATTTCCTTTAGGATTGACTGTTTTGATCTCTTTGTTGTCCAAGGGATTCTCAAGAGTCTTCTTCAATGCTACAGTTCAAAAGCATCAATTCTTTAGGACTCATCTTTCTTTATAGTCTAGTTCTCACATCCATACATGATTACTGGAAAAGTCATTGCTTTGACTAGATGGACCTTTGTCGGCAAAGTAATGTCTCTGCTTTTTAATATGCTGTCTAGGTTGGTCATAGCTTTTCTTCCAATGTGCAAGTGTCTTTTAATTTCATGGTTGCAGTCACCAATGGCAGTGATTTTGGAGCCCAAGAATATAAAGTCTGTTGCTGTTTCCATTGTTTCCCCATCTATTTGCCATGAAGTGATGGGACCAGATGCCATGATCTTTGTTTTCTGAATGTTGAGTTTTAAGCCAACTTTTTCACTCTTCTCTTTCACTTTCATCAAGAGGCTCTTTAGTTCTTCTTCACTTTCTGCCATAAGGGTGGTGTCATCTGCATATCTGAAGTTATTAATATTTCTCCTGGCAGTCTTGATTCCAGCTTGTGCTTCCTCCAGCCCAGCATTTCTCATGATGTACTCTGCATATAAGTTAAATGAGCAGGGTGATAATATACTGCCTTGACATACTCCTTTCCCGATTTGGAACCAGTCTGTTGTTCCATGTTTGTTTCTAACTGTTGCTTCTTGACCTGCATACAGATTTCTCAGGAGGCAGGTCAGGTGGTCTGCTATTCCCATCTCTTGAAGAATTTTCCACAGTTTGTTGTGATCCACACAGTCAAAGGCTTTGGTGTAGTCAATAAAGCAGAAGTAGATGTTTTTCTGGAAGTCTCTTGCTTTTTTGATGATCCAGCAGTTGTTGGCAATTTGATCTCTGGTTCCTCTGTCTTTTCTAAATCCAGCTTGAACATCTGGAAGTTGCTGGTTTATGTACGGTTGAAGCCTGGCTTGGAGAATTTTGAGCACGTGTGAGATGAGTGCAGTTGTGCGGTAGTTTGAACATTCTTTGGCTTTTGAATGAAAACTGATCTTTTCCAGTCCTGTGCCCACTGCTGAGTTTTCCAAATTTGCTGGCATATTCAGTGCAGCACTCTCACAGCATCATCTTTTGGGATTTCAAATAGCTTAGCTGGAATTTCATGACCTCCACTAGTTTTGTTTATAGTGATGCTTCCTAAGGCCCACTTGACTTCACATTCCAGGATGTCTGGCTCTAGGTGAGTGATCACACCATCATGGTTATCTGGGTCATGAAGATCTTTTTTGTATAGTTCTTCTATGTATTCTTGCCACCTCTTAATATCTTCAGCTTCTGTTAGGTCCATATCATTTCTGTCCTTAATTGTGCCCATCTTTGCATGAAATTTTCCCTTAGTGTCTCTAATTTTCTTGAAGAGGTCTCTACTCTTTCCCATTTTATTGTTTTCCTCTATTTCTTTAAAATGATCACTGAGGAAGGCTTTCTTATCTCTCTGTGCTATTCTTTGGAACTGTAGTGTTTAATTAAACTGTAAAGAAGGCTGAGCACTGAAGAATTGATGCTGTTGACCATGGTGCTGGAGAAGAATCTTAAGAGTCCCTTGTTCTGCATGGAGATCAAACCAGTCAGTCCTAAAGGAAATCAACCCTGAATAGTCACTGGAAGGACTGATGGTGAACCTGAATCTCCAATACTTTGGCACCTAATGTGAAGAGCTGATTCATTAGAAAAGACCCTGATGCTGGAAAAGATTGAAGTCAGGCGGAGAAGGGGATGGCAGGTGATGAGATAGTTGGATGTCACCACTGACCCAATGGACATGAATTTGAGCAAGCTCCGGGTAATGGTGAAGGACAGGGAGGCCTTGTGTGTTGCTGTCCATGGGGTCAGAGAGAGTTGGACATCACTGGGAATTGATGCTTTAAACTGTGGTGTTGGAGGAGACTCTTGAGAGTCCCTTGGACTGCAAGGAGATCCAAGCAGTTCATCCTAAAGGAGATCAGTCCTGGGTGTTCATTGGAAGGACTGATGTTAAAGCTAAAACTCCAATACTTTGGCCACCTCATGCGAAGAGCTGACTCATTGGAAAAGACCCTGTTGCTGGGAGGGATTGGGGGCAGGAGGAGAAGGGGATGACAGAGGATGAGATGGCTGGATGGCATCACCGACTCAATGGGCATGGGATTGGGTGGATTCCAGGAGCTGGTGATGGACAGGGAGGCCTGGTGTGCTGCATTCATGGGGTCACAAAGAGTCGGACACGACTGAGCAACTGAACTGAACTGAGCACTGAACAACAATAAAAACATTACTGAAGTGTTAATGAATAAGATCTTATATACAAATGGATCTTGTTTTGCTATAATAAAAATATTCAAAAATAATGTTTTTATTATGTCAATGAGTAATGATGTCAGTAAACAGAATGATAAAATCTAGTTGGCCTGTGCTTAAAGAAGGCATGCTGCGGTTCATGGGGTCGCAAAGAGTCAGACACTAGTGAGCGACTGAATTAAACTGAACTGAACTAAAGAAGTAGAGTACACATATTAATATAGAATGTACGGGGTGCACATACATGCCTACACACACATATGGGCACATGTGTACACCCACAGGCATATTTGTGTACACAGATACACAAAAATTGTGCTCCTTTTGTGTTCTTGATATATAGCAAAGCAGTGTACCAGCACTCCATAAACTCAGTGATTCTTTTCTAAAAATTTTTATTGGAGTATAGTTGATTTACAATCTTGTATTAGTTTCTGCTGTATAGTAAAGTGAATCAGTTATACATATACACATATCCACTCTTTATTCTTTTCCCAGATAGGTCATTATGGATTACTGAGTAGAATTCCCTATGCTATACTATAGGTCCTTATTAATTATCTCTTTTATATCACTGATTCTTTAAAAACTGATTTAAGTCTTACTTTAAGAGAGAGATTTCTAGCTTCAGAAGTGAACAAAAAGCAATGGGAACTTAATTAGATAACAGATACAGTGAAGACATGTCTATTATACACATTCATTCAAATATTTTCTAATTTTTTTTTTATTACTTTTTTTTTCCAGTGGGTTTTGTCATACATTGTATTTTCTAATTTTATTTCAACATTTTCGTTTGTTCTGGTTTCATCTTTTTAAGAGTTATTTATTCTTGCTTGGAGTAGCCTGGTGATTTGCTGGTGGCTTAATGATGTTTCCCAGGGCATTCATCGACTGTGTTTTGACTCTTATTGTCCTGTCATGCTCTTTTCATCTTATTATCCCCTTGCTTGGAGAGCATCATTAAGGGAAATGGCTCTTGAGGTATACAGATTTTGAACATTGTAATTCATATGACACAGGAATGTTCAAGTTTTTGAAACTTAGTTGTTTGCTTGCTTCGTGCCTATCAGTTCAGTTCAGTTGCTCAGTTGTGTTGGACTCTTTGTGACCCCATGAATCGCAGCACGCCAGGCCTCCTTGTCCATCACCAGCTCCTGGAGTCTACCTAAACCCATGTCCATTGAGTCGGTGATGCCATCCATCCATCTCATCCTCTGTCATCCCCTTCTCCTCCTGCCCCCAAATCCCTCCCAGCAACAGGGTCTTTTCCAATGAGTCAACTCTTCGCATGAGGTGGCCAAAGTACTGGAGTTTCAGCTTCAACATCAGTCCTTCCAATGAACACCTAGGACTGATCTCCTTTAGGATGGACTGGTTGGATCTCCTTGCAGTCCAAGGGACTCTCAAGAGTCTCCTCCAACACCACAGTTCAAAAGCATCAATTCTTCAGCGCTCAGCTTTCTTCACAGTCCAACTCTCACATCCATACATGACTGCTGGAAAAACCATAGCCTTGACTAGATGGACCTTTGTTGACAAAGTAATGTCTCTGCTTTTTAATATGCTGCCTGCCTATAGGATACACTTTTAAGGAAAATTTTAATTGGTAACTGTAACCATTCTAATCCTGATTAATAGACTCTCATTCACATCATGAAAAATGTGGAGTGTCTACTCATTCACCTATTCATTTGATGAATCATTACTGAGCACTGGTTATATGCAGAGTGCTGAGTGATGAGGGCAGAGCCAAGTAAGAACAGGTAGAAGAAGATACATGTCTCCATAGACTGCAGGGCAGTTGTTCAGCTTTGGTGAGCATCAGACTCCCTTGGAGGTTCCTGTCCCAGATTTTCTGTTTCAGTAGATCCAGGGCATGGCCTGAGAATGTACATTTCTAAGAAGTTCCCAGGTAATTCTGACTCTACTGGTCCAAAATCTCAGCAATTTGGGAACATCTGGTCTAGACTTTAGAAAAAGAGATAGTCTGTCATAGAAAATGAGTCATTATTTCTGATTGTTATTAGTGCTATAGCAGAGAAGTCTGAGCTTTAGAGTGCTCTTACCAAATCAGGGAAGGCTTCAGAGCTATGTAAAACCTGGGTGAAATGTTTATAAAAAAAAATTGTAAGATCAAATGTTTTACATATAGTTCTTAAACTAGCCATATAGCCACTAATCATATCATTTGGTCCACAGCCCTCTGTCTTATCCACAGGGAGATAATGAGAAGCTCTATAAAATATTTTGTTAATATTAAAAGATGCCCTCTCTTGAGGAATACTTGTCTGTTATCACTGGTCAACATTCTTTTGGGCTGAAATCTCAAGCACTGAATCTTTGCATGTGTTTGTATATAGATATATAGGTGTACCTCATGCAACGTTTGTAAAATGTGGGTTCTAAGCAAGCTTTAGAGAACAAAACACAATGAAAATTTCAAGTTCACTCACTACTGTGAAAGCACGCCTACTCTAGCACTTGCTTATGTCATGAGTTGTATCCAGTGCAACTCCCTACTCTCACCCCCACATTCTGGTCACACTCAGGCTCCATACCATGTCAGTTTGGCTTCTGTAGTTGGAGATAATTATGAAATTAATGTATTGAATTTAAAAAATACTTTTCAGAATTTGGGTGGGAACAGGCAGGGCAGGGGTCCCTTGACTCATGTGACTGGGGAAGTTATCACAGAGCAAACAGTTTTACCAAGCCTTTCTTTTGCTCTTCTCACTGATATTCTTGGCTCAGTTTGATTTCCTTCTCAGATAGCTTCTTTCTGTGGTTCCAGATACACTCTGATATCTCCACTCAGCCACTATCATCCTTACAGCATTTGATCAAAGGAGGGCTGAACAAAGTTTCTGAAAATACTGGCCCTGCTTGAATCTCGAGCCCATCTCAGACCAGCCATTCTGTCCAGTAGTGTGAGCTACTCTGGTTATACCGCTTAGTTCACCTGCTAATCTCTATGGCTGGGAAGGCTAGACCATGTGGCTCCCAGTTCCTGTCATCGTCACATAAGTTAGTTCCAAAAGAGAAAGAGATACTGTCTGTTAGCACAATAAAATGAGAGTGATTCTGCATAGACTCCAGAACACATCACTCTTAAATAACGTAGATCTGGCAAGATTGTCTTGAAATCCTGGGAATTCCCACAGAATTTTGCACATACCTCTTTTGATACTTATGTGATGATCAGCATTTGCAATGCTTTGATATGTTGTTGTTTTTCAGTTGCTAAGTCATGTCCAACTCTTTGCAACCCCATGGACTGCAGCACTGCAGGCTTCCCTGTCCTCCACTATCTCTCGGATTTTGTTCAAGTTAATGTCCATTGCGTTGGTGATGCTATCCAACCATCTCATTCTCTGCCGCCTTCTTCTTTTGCCTTCAGTCTTTCCTGGCATCAGGGTCTTTTCCAGTGAGTCGGCTGTTCACATCAGGTGGCCAAATTATTGGAGTTTCAGTATCATTCCTTCCAAAATATTCAGGGTTGATTTTCTTTAGGATTGACTAGTGTGATCTCCTTGCAGTCCATGGCACTCTCTGGAGTCTTCTTTGATATGAGATCACTTTATGCAAATACTTGTAAAGATGACTGTTTCCTTCACTGAACTCTCTTCTTCCCATAGACAGAAACATGTTCTTAATTATTAAAAAAAAAAATAAAAAGTTTAGCTCTAGTAGAGTACCCAGAATGCAGAAGGTAATGAATTATCTTTTGAATGAATTAATGAATGAGAGAATTAGTAAGTGAATATATGATTAACACAGTTAGAGTGTTGTATTCTGTCCTCTGTAGAGGCTTGAGGAAATTTTGACAAAGTGGGAAGACCCCAGAGAAAAGAAGTAGATGTTAATTACTTCATATGAAATATTATTGAAGTTACTAGAAATATTGTTTCATATTGGAGGAAAGACCCCATTGGATGGTGGACTGGTGATCATCTTTCTGATGTTTCCTACTAGTCCAAAAGAGATTTGATCTCTTTCCTTTGAGTAACCATGACATTTCATGTTTCTCTTGGAAATGATGATGATGACGATGATAATAGTAATAGTAGTGATAGTGTTAATAGCAGAAGCAGGTGTCATTTACATATTTATCTGCATGCTTGCTCTGTGTGTATATTCAAACATTGCTTTCAGTTCTTTTTTTCAACAGCTGTGTAACTAGACATTAGTATACCCAGTTTGAAAATGAGAAAACTGAGGCTTAATGAGATTAAATAATTTTTCTAAGGTCATAGCTATTTATGGCTATGTCTTAAGACTAGAATTCTAATCAACTCTGTTGTTTTCCAAATCTGATGCTTTTGTATCCTCTCCATATATTTTCTTTTTATATTATAGCAGTTTGTAAATCTTTCTCTTACAAACAGAGGTTTGTAAACCTCTTTCAGAACAGTTTGTCTTACTAATATTTAAATTTCCTACAATTCTTTCTTCTACATGTTGTAGATACTTAGTAAGAATTTCCTGAATAGTAAGTTTAAACATTTGAAAGAAAGTCTTAGAATAAAAAACAAATAGACCTTTTTGTGTTATCCCATAAGGCAAAATTTGTATTTATTAGGCAAATTTAAAGAACATAAATTCCAGTTGTATGTAATGATGTTCTAACAACCAGAACTTCCCAGTTCTGGAACAGCATGTTTTGCCAAATTGGAAACTTTTTGTCAAGGCTACAGAGTGCCTGGTAGGGAAGGGCATTTTAGAAGTGAAATTTTTAGAGAGAAGACATCCAACCGTGGGACTTTTTCATTTCTGAGTCTAGGAAATTGTTGCATCATAAAGGGTTTGCTAGTGTTTTTGTGTCATATTGTCTAGTACTTTCTTTGCTCTTTAAATTCAATATTACAAATCGTTTTAACGATCAAGGTCTGTAACAGTCCTTCTGAGTTTTATAGCAGAAGTAAGATGTAGAGAACATAAAAAATAGGGTTTACAGGGATATGGGTTTAGATGTGCCTTTCTTCCTATGTGATTTAAGCAAGTGGAATGATGTACTTGGAGCCTTTGTTTCTTAATTAGGATGATGGAAAAACAACGTGGCGTTTTTCAGTGACTAGGGATTTCTGAATTTAAAATAAAAATTTCACAAGTCTTCTTTAACATCTTTACTTAAAAGAAAGCTTTACTGAGATGTAATTCTCATACCATAAGGTCATCCATGTAAAGCGTCGATTCAGTTTATTATTATTATTATATTTAATTTTAGAACATTTCCTTACCTAAAGTCCCAGCTAAAACCTTCAGGACAGTGTTAGATCCCCATGGTGTCTTCCACATAATGGAAGAATAGGACCCAGGCTTTAAAGCATTTAGAAAAGAGACAGGGAGGAAATGACAAGGAAAAACAGCAGCAGAGGCTTCATAAAAAAGGAATCCTGGTGAATGTGGATGCATAGAAGTGTGGGCTGAGGACCAACTTAGAGCGTTTGTGGATGTTGAGCTCGACGTTGAAGGAGGGGTCCTTCACACGTTGGCAGAATGGGATGGTACTTCCAAGAGAAATGGTGTAAGTGCCCAGTGGTTTGCAACTGGAGAGGATCAAGGTTTGGGAGAGGCAGAGAGGTGAGCGATAGTCTGCCTGAAAACTTTTGAGTTAGAACATTGTGACGCACACGGCTGTTATGCTGGAGTGGCAATCAGTAAATCCTTTTAAATCACATGTAATTTAGCTTAGATGAGCTCCATCAGTCTGCAAAGGGTTTGGTGGGTTTGTGCAGAGACTTCCAAAGGGAGAAAGCTGTCAACCATGGACAAACCCAGTCTCAAATTTGAATGTTATTTTTATGTGAAAACCAGCTTCCAATTGATACTTCCAATGCATCTCTTTAAAACATATTTTACTCATGCTTAATATAAGTATACATGGATCTTACAGCTTTTCTGTAGCCTTAATGGCAATCTGCTAAGTTTTGCTCTATTAGGGTTTTGGTTTCATAAAGCATTTCATAATTTTATCTCAACTTGCTTAAGAATGAGTTGATTGTTGGTGTTTCACCTGCACTGTGAGCCATCTGGTACTAAATATCATTAATATTAATCATTATCTTTCCCCAGTCAGCCAGACTTGAAAGCATCTGTCCGCATTAGAAAGAGAGGCACAGAATCAATCTGCATATGAAGCAGGAGGTTTTGCAAACAAAACTTTTACTACAGAGCCTTTGCAATTTGACTTCCAAGTGTTTAAAGGTGGTGCACATTTTCTAAATTTTAAAGATATACTGTGCTTGGTTTGAAAATCATGTGGTTAGGGAGTTTGTCTAAAATCAATAAAAAATTTTATTATTTTTACCCTCACCAAACCAACTCGCCTTGGCTGGTGCTATTTTACCATTTACTAGCTGTGTATGACTTTGGGGGCAGGTTTAACAGCTCTTATCTGAAGTTTCCTCATTTATAAATGTGCATAATATAACAGCTCCTGGAATGGTGGGGAAGATTGCACAATGCCTCCAGGATGAGCCTTCAGCGCACAGCCTCAGCACCATACCCACTCACACAGGGAGCCGTCTCTTCCCAACAGTGCGATACCGCACACAGAACTCTTTGCAGTTTTAATGTCAAAATAAATCAGCAAATCTGTGAATTGATCATCATCAGAAAGTTGTTTTCTATACTTATTAAGCCAGACTTTTAAAAAGACAATCCCCCAAACATAATGTGTTTATTTGCTTACATTCTCTGAATTTTATATTGTCTTTCTCAGAGGAATTGAGAGCTCCTGTTGGATGTAGGATCTAATTAATTTTTTCAGCTATTTAGGAAACTCCAGCAGGAATAGCAATCATTTTTGCAGATGGTGAGAAAGGCAGATGGTTGAAGTGGCTGGTTAAGCTGTATCATGACGTAGGCCATAAATGCAGAGTTGTAAAAAAAAAAAAAACACCCAAAAAACAGTTCTTTATAATTCTGTTGAGACATCTACTTTTTAAACTATGTTCTTAAGCAGCCTTCATCAGATAAGGTAATTTATTAATATTTGAGAATAAAATTGAGTGGCCTCAAGGGCTTACTATATATGATTTATTATTAGCTGAAAATAACGATAAAGAATTGTCTTTAATTTTGATTCTCCTGCTTCAATATTAAACTTACCATTGCTTTCAAGGAGGAATGGTACTTTCAGCTAAACATATGAAATAAATTTTAGTCTATTTTTAAAAAGTGTGTTAAGTTATGAAAGAACTTGAGTGATTTTTCTCTTTGCATGGAGACTGCCTTTTCTATTTTTCACTGAGCATATACATTTTGTTTTGAAATGGCTAACTCACTTAGTGTTTCTTTCTAGTTCAAAAAGGTAAGAATTTTATAATCACAATTTTCTGGGTTTGGCTGAATTGTAGCTACTTAGTTCTATTTTGTTTTGTTTTTGGGTACACGCATGTGTGAGAAGAAGAGTTTAAAAGACTACCCTCCCTGAAGGTAAAGGAGATCTTAATCCTGTCATTTAGAACACAGGTGACAAGGCCTAGAAGCCTCAGGAGGAGATAGTTTAGATACGGCTCTTGTAGTCTAACCTCAGGTTATTTGGAAAGACTCAGAGAACAGCTACCAGTGTATGAAATAATGGGATTGAAATGTGAAGCTAGAGATATGCAACTAAAAAAGTAACTTTTTTTTTTTTTTTTATCATCACTATGTGCAAAGCAAGATGATGTAGGCTGTAGAAAGGGGAAAGGAAGAGGGTAGTGCGGGGGTGGGTCTCAGCACAAGGAAGATGGTCTGCAGAGAAACTTAGGGCAGTTATGGAATAAAGTGAGCAAGTGGCCAGAAGAGTGAGAGTTGCAGTCATGTTCTGTATGTTTGAAAGAGGAGTTGCATAATGATGCCCTGTGTATATGAGGTAAGGTCTTTGCAGCCTAGCGTAAAACCATTTGGAGGTAACTGTCATTTCCCCATGAAAGTGTTTTTTTCTGTCTCATTTTGTTACTAAAGTTTTAGATTCTCTTCAGCTGGCCCTCTGTTCTGTCACTATTTGGACCTTACCTAGGCTGTCAGTTTAGCATTTTTGTTATTGGAAGTTTAAAGCAAATAAAGCATGTTACAAGACCTGCAAGTTTTTTTTTTTTTTTTTTCTTTTCTTTTGCAGACACAGATAATGTACAAGTGGATAGAGCCTAAAATCTGCCGAGAGGATCTCACAGATGCTATTAGGTTGCCCCCTTCTGGAGAGAAGAAGGATTGTCCACCTTGCAACCCTGGATTTTATAACAATGGATCATCTTCCTGCCATCCCTGCCCTCCTGGAACATTTTCAGATGGAACAAAGGGTACGGGATATCAATTGGCCCAAGAATTGGACCTTTAGTAAAATAAACTTGTTGGGTCACATTGACATTGTCCTGAATTGCTTTTATGGAAAATTCCTTAAAACACATAATTTTCTTATTTCACAGGCTGAAGAAGAGTTAAGAAATATAAGGGAATTATGAGACTGCAGTGGCTTATTCAGTATAGCATAGAATAGTTTTTTTAATGGCATTTCGTGTAACACACATCCTCTTAATGGGGTGATGCTTTGGATATTTTTAAGAAAATTCACTAATTTAAGTGATTAAGAATAAGCGCTCCTTTTCCAGTGTGTATGCACACAAACTTTGATGTAAGCATAAAATACAACTCCTATTTCAATTAGAGTAATCACATTTTATACCATAATAATAGAAAAAATTGATTATTTTGATCAGATACAAATTAAATAGTCCCTAAGTAGGTTGTTTCAACATGTACATTTGGGAAAAACTTAACAATATTAAAGAAAGATGGTTACAGAATTTGTTTTAATTTTATTAGATAAAGATTACAATGCATTATTGCTATAGATACCTTACTTGAGTATAGCCATGCTGTATGCTTAATATCCAGAGCCTTTGAGAGCATAAAAAGCAGTTGAATTGACTTGTGTTCAAATCTACTTGCTGCAGGCTATCAATAGTATGATGTATCCACTAATTTGAATTCAGTTTCCTCATTTGTAAAATTGCAGAGAATAATGTCTAGCTCATCATCATTGAGAAGTTATATAAAAATGTCTCCTTTAGTACTTCAGCACCAGAAAATGCTTGCTTAATAAACAATTTCTGTCCCCTTCTTTTACTGATGTGGTAATGCAGAGTGTCTTGGCTGCATGGAAACACGGTTGTAAAAGACCCTTTTATTTCAATGTTGCAGATTTAAATATTAATTTAAATAAGGTTTGTTTATAAATCTGACTCTTTCCACACCCCTCAGCTCCTGTCATCACTTTTCAGTATAGCCTATATTTTGAATTTCAAGTCATCAGTCCATAATTAAATGATATAATGTTCTGATAAGTTTAGTGACTAATAGGAAGGATGTAATATTTCTTTATTTATGAAGTGAAGGAAACTGATTCTAAAATCACATGTAAGAGAAGTTGTCTCAGAGTTACCTTTCTTATGCAAATTAATTCAGTGTAAGCAGTTACTCCCAGAAATGAAAGAAATTATCTTAGAAGAGTTTGTGTTCGTTTACTTTTTCATGTTAATCAAGTATAAGTTGTTAATCCTTAAGAGCTTTACTCTCTCTCCTTACTATTTGCCTCCCTGATGATTAAAGTTTAGTAGTGCTTGGAACAGAGGAAGTGGAAATTAACCAGATGTGACATCACTGTAATTCTCTGTCCCACTTGTCTCTTGTAGAATGTAGACCATGTCCAGCAGGAACGGAGCCTGCACTTGGCTTTGAATATAAATGGTGGAATGTACTTCCTGGCAACATGAAAACCTCCTGTTTCAATGTTGGGAATTCAAAGTGTGACGGAATGAATGGTGAGTTCAGAGTCAGCCTTCTCAATGTGTTTTGGTGGTAGTGACTCTTGGACTCACTTGTGTAAAAACACACTAAATATTGGTATGAGGAACTTTAATCTTATCACTTGGCTACTTGTCTTCCCAGACCTCACATAAAAATAGTCAATACAGTGCCACAGGCACATGACTGTCCTCTAATAATATAAACTATTTTGCATTTTTGGAGTCAGTTTTGAAACAGATATTGAGGATCACCATTTATGGTTGTTATAAATACTAGAATAGATTACTAAGGGAGGCAATGAAATTTATGTTGTTTTCTTGGAAGGGTCATAGTGTATACATACCACTTTATGAAAGTGTTCTGCCTGGATTGGTTTTCTGGCTCAGCACTGAGCTCGGGGAAGGATAAATCATCTCATACTCCTCTTCCTGTGGAATCTATGACCATGTTTACAAATACGTATCAGCCTCACTTACTGAAGACTTGGAAACATGGCTGAACTCTATAGGGTGGTTGCTGAATTTTATTTGTTCTTACATTTTAGGGAGCATAGCACTTAGTTATTCTGCAATATTTGTTGTTCGAATGAATGACAGTATCTGTATGTGTATTTTTAAACTTGACACTAGATATAGATGTTACGGATACTAAAATGTGCTCTTTAATTTTACAAGTTAACTGGTATTTTTTATCAGTTCAGTTTTTCTCAATACTGTATTTAATAATTGGAAAAATGCTATTTAATCACATCTGTTTTACATCAGCATGTATCCAAAATAAACAGATTTGAAATGTGGGGAGTGAGGTGTACACATGAGTACTCAGGTTGACAAATCCTATGTTCTTGAATAATTTTGGTTAAACAGATGCATGAAGGAAGCCTTTATATATAAAGAACATTATGGAACAGTACTCTTTATCACCTAATAATCCCACTTCTGGGATTTTTTTCTAAAGGAGAAGAAGAAATTACATAGTAATCATTACCCGACTATAGGATTTATGTTCTAAAATTATCCTGTGGTTGAGGAAGTTTGAGATATTGCAAAAATAAGAAGGAGAATGTATTGATGAAAGCATTGGTACATTTGTGTGTGTGTGCACTTACTAGTGAAGATTATCTGAAACATTAATTTTTTAAAAAGTTACTCTTAGTCTAAATCTCATGGCAGTATTTGATTTATCCACTTGCTTACTCATTCACTTGTTGTTTAGTTGTTAAATCATGTCCAACTCTTTTGTGACCCCATGGACTGTAGCCCACCAGCCTCTTCTGTCCATGGGGTTTCCTAGGCAAGAATACTGCAGTGGATGCCATTTTCTTCTCTGGGGATCTTCCCAACCCAGGGATCTAACCCATGTCTCCTACATTGGCAGGTGGATTCTTTATCATTGAGCCACCAGGGAAGGCTTCTCATTCACTCAGAGGCTGCCATTTTCTTCTCTGGGGATCTTCCCAACCCAGGGATCTAACCCATGTCTCCTACATTGGCAGGTGGATTCTTTATCATTGAGCCACCAGGGAAGGCTTCTCATTCACTCAGAGGCTATAATTTAAATTTTTGCTGATTTTCTGAAATGTTCAATTATTAATTTAAGTATACATCTCTGCAATATTAGCATGTGATACTGAAATAGCAAACAGTAGGGTGAAAGATACAAAGATAAAAGGTGATTATAATTTTATGACTGGTGGTTCAGTAACTAGCCTTGAGGAGAGCAGTGCTCAGAATACTGAGTATCAAAGTGAGAGGCCCAAGGTAGCCTGTCTCGTGAGGTCATTACTCCATCATGGAATTAAAGTGGATGTGCTTTGACCAACTTGACTGTGTGCCTTGGAGTACTTTGAGGTTCTTTTGTATGCTCAGTTGGAATGTCCCATGGTTGTGGAACAGGTATGTATAAGTACATCTTTACTGGAATTTTGCTTAAGAGGAATTTAGAGTTGTAAACAGATTAGTGTTTATTCACGAAGCTTTCACTGAGCATTATCTCTAATAACAAAACTGGAAACAATCTAAATTCCAGCAATATGATAATGTTTATAAAAGTCATGCTGTACTAATTGGATGAAATGTTATGTAATCATTAAAAATGACAGCCACATGGAAAACAATTTGGCAGTATTTCAAACATTTTGAATGGTCCCGTTCTCTAACTCAGTAATTTCACATCTGGGAATTTGCACCAAGGAAACTGTGTGATGTAAAGAAAGAAATTATGCACAGATATGTTAATTTTAGTATTATTTATGAGAGTCAAAAATATGAGAAAACAAAATTTTCAACATGGGGTATGATTAAATAAAATGATGATATAACCTTATAGCATATTGTTAACTCTTTAACACTAGATGTGACAAAGATTTTTAATGGGAAAGTATTTTTGCTATAATGATTATTAGAAAAATCAGAAGATAATGTCAAGTGAAAAAAAACAGAAAATAGATTATACAATAAAACCTAAGGTGTATTTTAAAGAAAATTATGCACTAGAAAAAGAATGAAAAAAAAATACTCTGAAATGTTGTTCATTACTTGGGCTGGGAGGTTTCTGAGAAGTTTGAATTACTTCGTTTTTTTCATTTACTTTACTGTATTTAATAAATATTCCTCATGTATTCACATTGCTTTCAGAATCAGAGTAACAGTACAAAATATTGGTTTTAAAAAATATATTTATTTGACCCAGTGGTTCTGATAGCTTATGGTGAAAGATGTTGGATTTGTGATCTCCAAAGAAGATTTAGCTTTGGGACCAGGCTTGATCACTCAAGAGCTTTTGTGTAGCAGAGTTTTATTAAAGTGAAAAAAGGGACAGAGAAAGCTTCTGACATAGACATCAGAAGGGGGATGGAGAGGGCCCCCACTCACTAGTCTTACCAAGGCCTTATATACTTTTCTGAGACCTACTCCCACAATTACATTTTAAGATGACAGGATTAGTCAGAAGGTTCTCAAGAAGGAGAAACATGTCCTCAAGCAGGATACATTGTTGTTATATAATCATTGGTACAGAGTTTAAGAAAAAACACATCTTTGAGCAAGATGAGTTGTTTTGTTGTGCAGTCATCAGCTCTGGGCTTAAAGAAAAAAATCATTTGTCCTTTCCTCCTCCTTGAGATCTCCAGACCCCTATCTCCTTGAGAGCCCCAGACCCCTTTCTCCTCTCAAAGGCCCTGGACCCCTTCCTCCTTGAGGGCCCCAGACTACTTATCAACCTACCTAGGAATTGACTCTCTCAGTTCTTTTATTGGGATTCTTTTCTAGAAAAATATAGAAAAGCTTTACCAAAAATGTATTAATTATAGTGTCACTTAAACTAGCTAAAAAAGCTAAAACAATCCAAATGGTTACACTGGATGTATGGTCAGCAGGAGGTAAGTCCTGTAGTGGGAGCGATTTCTTACATGATGAGATTTAGTTATAACTGTCTACAGGATAAACTATCAACTCAGTCATTAGCATGTTGGTGAACCATTTATACATAAAAATGCTTATGTAATAATGTTAGTGTTCAGTTCAGTCGCTCAGTTGTGTCCGACTCTTTGCGACCCCATGAATCGCAGCACGCCAGGCCTCTCTGTCCATCACAAACTCCCGGAGTTTACTCAAACTCATGCGCATCGAGTCGGTGATGCCATCCAGCCATCTCATCCTCTGTCGTCCCCTTCTCCTCCTGCCCCCAAATCCCTCCCAGCATCAGGGTCTTTTCCAACGAGTCAACTCTTCGCATGAGGTGGCCAAAGTATTGGAGTTTCAGCTTCAGCATCAGTCCTTCCAATGAACACCCAGGACTTATCTCCTTCAGGATGGACTGGTTGGATCTTCTTGCAGTCCAAGGGACTCTCAAGAGTCTTCTCCAACACCATAGTTCAAAAGCATCAATTTTTCAGCACTCAGCTTTCTTCACAGTCCAACTCTCACATCCATACATGACCACTGGAAAAACCATAGCCTTGACCAGTTGGACCTTTGTTGGCAAAGTAATGTGTCTGCTTTTTAACATGCTATCTAGGTTGGTCATAGCTTTCCTTCAAAGGAGTAAGTGTCTTTTAATTTCATGGCTGCAGTCACCGTCTGCAGTGATTTTGGAGCCCAAAAAAATAAAGTCTGACACTATTTCCACCGTCTCTCCATCTATTTCCCATGAGGTGATGGGACCAGATGCCATGATCTTAGTTTTCTGAATGTTAAGGCAGCTCTTCACTCTCCTCTTTCACTTTCATCAAGAGGCTTTTTAGTTCCTCTTCACTTTCTGCCATAAGGGTGGTGTCATCTGCATATCTGAGGTTATTGATATTTGTCCCGGCAATCTTGATTCCAGCTTGTGCTTCCTCCAGCCCAGAGTTTCTCATGACGTACTCGGCATATGAGTTAAATAAGCAGGGTGACAATATACAGCCTTGACATACTCCTTTTCCTATTTGGAACCAGTCTGTTGTTCCATGTCCAGTTCTAACTTGCTTCCTGACCTGCATACAGGTTTCTCAAGAGGCAGTTCAGGTGGTCTGGCATTCCCATCTTTTTCAGAATTTTCCACAGTTTATTGTGATCCACATGGTCGAAGGCTTTGGCGTAGTCAATAAAGCAGAAATAGATGTTGTTCTGAAACTCTCTTGCTTTTTTGATGATCCAGCAGTTGTTGGCAATTTGATCTCTGGTTCCTCTGCCTTTTCTAAAACCAGCTTGAACATCTGGAAGTTCTCAATTCACGTATTGCTGAAGCCTGGCTTGGAGAATTTTGAGCATTACTTTACTAGTGTGTGAGATGAGTGCAATTGTGGAGTAGTTTGAGCTTTCTTTGGGATTGCCTTTCTTAGGGATTGGAATGAAAACTGACCTTTTCCAGTCCTGTGGCCACTGGTGAGTTTTCCAAATTTGCTGGCATATTGAGTGCAGCACTTTCAGAGCATCATCTTTCAGGATTTGAAATAGCTCAACTGGAATTCCATCACATCCACTATCTTTGTTTATAGTGATGCTTTCTAAGGCCCACTTGACTTCACATTCCAGGATGTCTGGCTCTAGGTGAGTGATCACACCATTGTGGTTATCTGGGTCATGAAGATCTTTTTTGTACAGTTCTCTGTATTCTTGCCATCTTTTCTTAATATCTTCTGCTTCTGTTAGGTCCATACCATTTCTGTCCTTTATTGAGCCCATTTTTACGTGAAATGTTCCCTTGGTATCTCTAGTTTTCTTGAAGAGATCTCTAGTCTTTTCCATTCTGTTGTGTATAAAACTATGAAGCAAAATGTCATCAGCAGTAGGATTTCAGTTATGTAAAACCATGTATGCATCAAAAAGATAGTGAAAAGAAACACCTCAGAATGTTAACAGTAGTTTTTTTCTTGGTGGTGAATTTATAAATAATTTTAGTTTTCATCTTTAAAATTTTTACGTAGCTTTCAAAATTTTACAATAAATATAAATGTGATTTCTAAAAACATAAACATTAACTCAAAATAGAAATTGTGTGTAGAAACATGAACAATGTGGGATTTATTCTGAGGCAAAAAGCAAAATACAAAAGTGCTGCAAGAATGTATCGCAAACAGCCGGGTTTAAGACCACAGAAATTTACACTCTTGCAACTCTGGAGGCTAGAAGTTTGAAACCCTGTAATTGGCTTCCTCTAAAGCAGGGATTCCCTGGTAGCTCAGAAAGTGAAGTGTCTGCCTGTAATGTGGGAGACCTGGGTTTGATCCCTGGGTCAGAAAGATCCCCTGGAGAAGGAAATGGCAACCTACTCAAGTATTCTTGCCTGGAAAATCCCATGGATGGAGGAGCCTGGTAGGCTACAGTCCATAGCAAAGAGTCAGACATGACTGAGCGACTTCTCTTTATTTCTTTCTAAGACCACAGAAATTTACACTCTTGCAGCTCTGGAGGCTGGAAGTTTGAAATCCCAGAATTGGCAGGGCCGTGTTCCTCCCGAAGGCTCTCTGGGAAGACTTCCTTGCCTCTTCTAACTTCTAGTGGCTCCAGGCATTCCCTGACTTGTGGCAGCATAACTCCAGTCTCTGTCTTCATCTTCATGTGACTGTCTTCTCCTTGGGTCTCTGTGTCTCTGTGTGTTTACATGGTGTTCTTCCTGAGTGTGTCTAAATTTCTCTCTTCTCATAAGGACACCAGTCATATTAGAGTAAGCCTCCCCCTAATGACCTCATCTTAACTTGATTATATCTACCAAGGCCCTGTTTCCAAATCAGGTCTGTTCATGAGTACAGGGGGTTAGAACTTCAATATATGTTTTTAGGCAGGCGATATAATAAAACATGTAGTAACAGCCAGTGTTCAAACATGAGATATATTTGTTTCCTCTTGCAAAGATTTGTTATTAATTAATAACTTTTGCCATTAATCAATAACCTTGTTTGATGGTATTTGAGGGGCTGCATCTCCTTTCATTTTATTGTGGCCATTTCAGCCCATGGCATGCTGATTCTTTCTTTGCAGAGGGCAGACTCACATCACATTCTATGAGCACATATTACCTCATACTTTTGACTGTTCTTAGCTGTGTCTCTTATATTCTACTGATTTCATAGTGAGGGTGGACCCAGTCTTGGCTTCCTTTTCCTAATGTGTATCATGGTTAATGAGACTCAATGCCAGTTTGGCAAATGAATAAGTAAGTGAATATGAATAGGTGTTAAATTAGGGAACAATAATACAACAAACTCTAAGAAAGAACTCCAGACCCCTCATCTTCATTAAGTAATTTGAAGTTTCTATTTCCCATTGGTTAACTGAAGACAAGGATTTTTTTCTTAGTTTATTAAACTGGATTAAAAACCATCTGTTCTAGTTTAAAAATAATCATGCTTTGTTGAGAAGACTGTTGTTAGTTTTACCATTAAGTAACTTTGATGCAAAAATATGCATTACTTGGTTCTTCCTGGAGAATCATATGCAATGTCTTTATTGGTATCTAGGCATCTACATCTGCACGCAATTTACAACTGGAATTAAAAAATAGGGAATTCTTTTTTTGTGGGCTTATATAAAAAGATTGGAAATCATTCATGGAGTTTTTGCTGATAAACTTTATCTTTTCTAGGTTGGGAGGTGGCTGGAGATCACATCCAGAGTGGGGCTGGAGGTTCCGATAATGATTACCTGATCTTAAACTTGCATATCCCAGGATTTAAGTAAGGAAAACCAGTTCTGATTCCCTTTTGTAAGAATCCTCATGCCTGTTTCCCAACAGAAACAGATGAAGCAGGACTACTTTTATAAAATATATTATTATAATACTGTGATGTACTTAGCAAATAGCAAGCTGAGTAGGATAATATAGATTTAAGAATATCTATAGAATCAGCAATTGGGAAACTATAATTGTTAATTGTATATTAGTTAGATGAAGCTGAAAGTTTTTTAAAATACTCTATCCAAACATTATGAAAACTACGACTCTTGGATGCTTAATTCAGAGATATTGTCTAGGACATTTGCAGGAGAATCTTTTTGTTTATTGTTTTTTCACAGTTCTATATGTAAAATACTATGTTACAAATTCCCAATTTGCTTTAGTCCCCATGTTGAATTTTCCAATAGGAGTTTTTTTCTTGCTATAGGCTATGTGGTGGCATTTACCCCAGGAGGTCTGAGCATATCGCTGTGGTTTTGTAGACTCCGTGCAGCAGTGGACTAGGGGGAGAGAAGAGCATGGCTTTCAGCCTAATGAATAAAGTGACTTAATTTTTTCCAGATTGTACTTAGAACATGCTATAAGTATTGTAATTTTAATCTGTTAAATAGACCACCCACATCAATGACTGGAGCCATGGGTTCTGAACTGGGAAGAATAACATTTGTTTTTGAGACCCTCTGTTCAGCTGACTGTGTTCTGTACTTCATGGTGGTAAGTGAAAGAGTGGCTTTCAGAGGTATATTTCTAGGCTTAGCATTCTCTTTCAAGTGTGAACTTATTTATACAAACTGGGATAATAATCCCATTTTTCTTCCCATTTTTAGAGTCTTCCAAAAACATTAAAAAATGTCTAAAGAACTCACTAAGAGTTGTGAAGTCTACAAAGCACTCATTCCTCATGGAGAGAAATTAGCGATGAGGTATGGGTGACAGACAGAAGCCAGGAAATATTAATCCTGTAGAAAATTCCTTCAAAAAATATGCCACTAACAGAAGTGAAAATTCTGCCCTAGTAACCACTCAGCAGTTCAAACCATCATGAAGGAAAAGCATGTATTAAGTGAGAATACGAAATAATGGAGGTGGAGAGTGTTGGGAAAAATAACTCTTCCTTGTTAAATTAATACATGCAGACAAAGGATTTTATTAGGTACATGTCATAATTTTGCCCATTTTTTCCCCCTAGATGTCCTATAAATCTCATCTAATAGCTTGAGAAAAAGTAGCAACACAAAATTTACTAAGACTTCATGCAGGTATTAGAAGGTTGTTGGCTGAGACTTTAGTGTTACCATTAAGTGGTGACATCAATGACGTGATTAATTTTTCCCCCACAGTCCTTTAGTAGCTAGTTAATAGTCTGTTTAACAGTTTCCTGCATGATATAGAAGATATGTGGAGATTTAAGTATTAACTCATGATGGTAGTAAAAGAAGATGATGACTAATCAACACATCCATGAATAACTAGGAAGTCTTCAGTTCTCTCAGGTCTCCCTCCTCATTTTGTCAATGTTAGTTCCTATTCATACTTAGTGCCATGACTGAAATTCAGATTCCTATTATCTCTCCAGAGTAGTCTGTTGTCTATTTTTCTTGCCTCCATCCTGTCAATTTTGCTGTCAAAATTATCTTTATAAACATAAAAACAATAGTAGAGGCAGCCCTCACCTTTAGGGACTTTTTATTGCCTGTGGCAGTGGTTTTCAAAGTGTGGTTCCTGGACTAGCACCACCTGGATACTTGTTAGAAATGCACATTTCTGAGCCCTACACGAGTCTTACTGAGAAGCTCTGGTGATAGGGCCCAGCATTCTGTATTTTAGCAAGCCTTGAGGTTGGTTCTAATATGCACTAAAGCTAGAGAACCAATAGCTTATAAGTGCACTTAAAATCTCTTAGCATGGCCTCTGTATGGCTTCCTGTACTCCTTGCCCAGCCTCTCTACCACTCAGCCCCGCTTAAACACCCTGGACTTGTTAGTGGCACACGCTGTCCTTTTTCATTTCATATGCCTTGGCACACACTCAGCTAGCATGACTTTCTTTTTTGTCTGGTGAACTCCCACTCACACAATACTTCAAGGGCAGCTCAAAACCTCACCTTTCTGGGAAGCTTTCTCTTACTCCTTTAAGTAAAGTTAACCACTCTCTCCAGTGTGCTCCTAAAACCTTTTGAGAAAACCCTATTTTAATTATGTGAATGTATTCAATATTTGTCTCTCTCAGTTGATCAAGCATTCCTGAGGGTAAGGATCATACATATTAATATTTATTTTGGAAAATCAATCTTAAGCATTTTTAGCTCATAGCAGGATCTGTTAGTTTTCTTTACTCCGTGATTTGATTTCTGCACGAGTTTTTGAGATTTCATCACCTAAATAACATATCAAAATGCTTTGAAAATCATGTAGTATTTTGCAAGGGTAAGGTGCAAAACTAATGTTCCATTTATTATTGAAATAAACATCCAGAAGGTGTTTAACAAAGCACTATCAGTATATTATGAGATCCTTTTTGAAAGCAGCATGTGTGACCATTTGGTTGTTTGGTAATGTGAGAAATTGTGTAACGTGTGACAAACATACTCTGTGATTCCTATCTGTGGTGTGAACTCAAGACACATATCTTTATAGCATACCTGGTTGCTTTATAACATGTTTGTCATCAAAGCTTGCCCTTCCATCTTAGAAAGAAAGAGATATGGCTTGAGCTCATGCCATTGTTTTATCAACATCTCAGATAACTAAAAGAAGTCTATCCAAATTCCTAAGTCATCTTTTAGGGTTTCTGCAGGGAAGACTAATTAGAAAATTCAGAGTTAGTCCGGTTTTTCATTTCAAATAAATTAGATGTGTGTTACATTATTTAATTTACTTAATACATTTGCTTTCTGACCATGTTAATGACATAATATTGGTTGGAATGTCACACATTCATATAATATTCCAAATATTGAATTTAGCTAAGGAAATCAGAAATAAAATGATACACAAACTCATCTTTTTAGAATTCAAATATAAACAAAAGAAGATTGCATGAACATTAAATAACATTCTAGCTAATCTGCACTGTAAATTGCAAATATAATTCAGGGAGAATTTAGAATTCCTGTGTAAGAGTCACCAGTCAGAGTCCCTCAAGGGGAAAAAAAAAGATGGAAAGAAAGCATTGTTGTTTTATGAGGATCCTAGAAGTTTGCTGTCAGAAGTTTGAGAAATTTTTCTTTTTCCTTACACGTATTTCCTATGCTAGAGTCACACACATATATATACATATATCAATCCCTTCTCACAAAAGAATAACTCCTTAAACATACTGATTTGAGATCTCTTTCAGGTTATATTGGCAATGTGGTTGATACATTGTAATTACTAAGCTGGTCAGTGCTTGTGTAGACTTGAAGGGAAGGTTTTGAGAGTTTTAGGTTTACATGCTCTGTAGATAAATATTCACGAACCCTATAGGGTTACTGTAAATACAAACATAGGATTGTGATGTATATACATGTATATTCACACTGAATTTTTGCTTTCTTATATATATATTTTTCTACTATATTTTAGGATATTAATAGAAAAAGTACAAATGTGGTGGAGTCATGGGGAGGAACCAAAGAAAAACAAGCTTATACCCATGTCATCTTCAAGAATGCCACATTTACATTTACATGGGCATTCCAGAGGACCAATCAGGGTCAAGATGTAAGTTTCAAGCACTTAAAAAAAAAGCAAAGATGATACTCCCTGTGGAGATTTATACAAAGTGCTGACTGAAATCTGGAGGAAAAGACTTAGCTTTTTACTGATGTGGAATCAATCATTTGGTTATGAGTAGAGTGGTATAAAATAATATATATATATACACACACATATTTATTTGTGTTTTGAGAGCAAGACTATGAAATGGATTAACAATGTATCTTAGAATTGCTCTACACTGAATAAATATAGCTGTTAAAAGTTTAAGAGGAAGAAAATCTTACTTTGTAGTTATTTAAAAACATGCTTGTAAAGCTTTCTGAGCCTTTGGGAAGGCTGGTAACTTTCTTCCTCTTCGTCTGAATGATCTATCATTTGCTCGGATGCCATTTCTTGGTGTTGGTTTGTTACTTCAAGGTCATGACTGTCACATTCTATAGCTTGAAGACTGTATATGTACATGTTGTTGGGTTAACAAACAGAACTATTCTCTTTACTTTCTGCTAGACTAGAATAGACCTTAATCCTCTTGTAAGTATTTTCCTTCATATGTTTCAAGCACATGTTATTGTTGTAGATCTCCATCATCATGACCTTCCGAGGGTGGGAATAAGGTAAATCATTGTTTAAGAAGCTGCCTTAACACTATGGTGGCAGATGGAGAGCATTTTCTCTTTTCTCTTCAGGCTTTCAATGAGGAACCTGTTCCTCAGGTTTCACTTGACTCCAGCCGTGTTTTATGAGAGTTCAGAGTCCCAACTTGTGGGGTGTGAACATGCTATAGAAGACTTCCTGGGCTCCCTTTTGTCTTTGCCCCAGACAGAAAGCATTTAAGAATCTGCTCTCTACTGATACAGTGGTGCTCACTGCTTGATGAACATTAGACCTTAATTGACTCAGTGTCACAAGAAGGAAAAGCATTAGCAAGATCCAGGTTTTTACTCTGTTGTGCATCCAGTAGAAGTCAGTGTGTTGGTTAAGGAAAGTGCTAAAGAGGGAGAGGAGACCCAAAGAACTGAGGTGGTTGCATCAATGTCACACAGTCAGTGTTTAGGTAAGGACTTTTTAATCCCTGGTCCTAGTCTTTTTCACCTTACCACACTGTAAACATCATTATAAACACTTTTATCATGATATTTAGACTATATCAGAATAAACAGTGATGGGAGATAAGGTTGCTCTTTTTGCTAAATCATATTGGTTCTTCCAAGTCTATACATGTGCCTGAATTTTTACCAATTATGATATAATCTCATGGTGACTGTGGCAAAATTCCTGGAACTCCATAACCATGAAAATTAGCTTCTAGGGTTAAGTCTTAATAATTTTAAAAAAGAAAAGTACCAAAAAGGAGTACCATTAATCTACTGTCAGTTATAAACTGCTAGGTTGGAATACTTTGCTTAGTTATTTTGGTGGTATGAACATAAAACAATCTGGTTGTACAACTGAGTGCCAAGGCAGAAGTCACTACTTTCTGCTCTCTTTTTAGAATAGACGGTTCATCAATGACATGGTGAAGATTTATTCTATCACCGCCACTAATGCAGTTGATGGGGTGGCGTCGTCATGCCGTGCCTGTGCCCTGGGTTCTGAGCAGTCGGGCTCATCGTGTGTCCCCTGCCCCCCAGGCCACTACATTGAGAAAGAAACCAACCAGTGCATGGAGTGTCCGCCTGACACCTACCTGTCCATTCATCAGGTCTATGGCAAGGAGGCTTGTATTCCATGTGGGCCTGGGAGTAGAAGCACTCAGGTAAGTGGGTCTGTATTTCAGTTATCCCCAGGAAAGCATGTTTTAATAGACAAACTCAAAGATTTTTCTTAATGTTTCTAATTTATATTTATAAATGGCTTTTTAAATTCCCTTCCTTATTTTACCTTGCCTTACATCTATTGACTGCTTAACATGTGTCTTGAAAGTGAAAATTACTGGGGACATAGAATATTAAGAAGAGCATCCAAATAAGAATACCTTCCCAAAATATTAAAAGTGATTTCTTGTATATTCCATTAAGGCAGGACAAGTAAGTTGCCTCTCTATAGGTAGGTTGTAGGTGTATATGGAGAACAGCAAGAGTATCTTGTAACATTTTAAGGGCAAAGACTGATGCTATATTATGAGTGAAGTTAAAAAAGAGTTTAATGTCTGTTTGAACTGGCATGACAGGACATTTTGGCTATTAATTAAAAATACCTTTCCACAAGAAACTTATCTTAGAATAACTTCACTCTAAAAAATTCTAACTCTTCTGAACTTTGGTTAGAGAAATCTAGAGTTTAGAAACTTTCTATATTAGAGTGGTAAAATATGCCATGACTAAAACAAAACTACTGAAATAGTTTTTAAACCTAGAACTTTTAGGAAATACTTTTTTTTTTTCCCATAGCAGCTAATGCTTTCTTTCCTGCTGTATTGTTTTTGCTTTGTTTTGTTTTACATTTCTTAATGTTTATGGTCAAAGGACCACTCAGTGTGCTACAGTGACTGCTTTTTCTACCATGAAAAAGAAAATCAAAGTTTGCATTATGACTTCAGCAACCTCAGCAGTGTGGGCTCCTTAATGAATGGTCCCAGCTTTACCTCCAAGGGAACAAAGTACTTCCATTTCTTCAATATCAGTTTATGTGGGCATGAGGTGAGTTCTGGCAAGGTGAGATGGGGCTAGGTTTCAGCTCTGATTGAGTTGTTTTCTGTGTTGGTGGACCAATAAAATCTCTATGGAAACTAACAGCCAAACGTCAGAAAGTGAGCTTTGACAGCCTAAATCCTTTGTTGCCTTCTGGCGTGTTGGCAGTTTTCCCCACTAGGACCATCCTTGTCTGGTTCTCAGTCCATCAAAGCACGTATCCAGTCAGTTGAACCCCCAAAGCTTGGAGCTGTGGTGTAAGGGCTTTGAGGATCTTTCATTTTTGTAAAGGTGGGTCAGGCTTGTCAGTCCCACCTATTTCTTAGGCAGAAAGTTAAGGTTTGAGAAAGTTTGACTGTTGCTTTTCTGGTCAAGTTTGTGTTAAAAAGAAAAGACTTTTCAGAGGAAGTTTGTCCAAAAACAAAATGGAAATAAGCAGGGGGTGTCAGTTGATGAGGTAGCCTCTGCTAATAAATTATGGGATTTAATTTTCTTTTGGAAGAAGTAGAACATTAATTGATACTGGTAAGGGGAGAGTTACAGGACTATGTATCCAATAATTTTGTGGGTGTACAAGGTTGGAGTTGGGATGTATATATTCACCCTTAGCTAAGTTGAAAGTATAATAAGTCATTTTCTCCATATCTATTCCCTTATTAACTCCTATAGTCTTCATTATGAACTGCTGTGCCAAACTTTGTACAAGGGAAATAAAAAGAGATCTCATGACTACAGAGGTTTTCAAACAGAAAGATCTATACATTTTTACATGGTATGAGATTTGTCCTGTCCTGATTTTACATGGGGCAATCCAGCACACTCACTTGATTAGTCACTAAGTTCGCTGAATATATAATTATATGTTAAATACCTATTGTGTTAAATGCTGTGTAAAGCAGTGAATAAGATTAATTCCATTATATTGAGTTGGCTGAAAAGTTTTTCCAGCATTTTCTGTAAAATGTTACAGAAAACCCCAAACAAACTTTTGGCCAACCCAATATATCACACTTCTTCCCAGTCTCCTTCCTGTATTACCACTGTCTTAGCTTTTGTCTTCTCTCTTTGGTCTTCTTTCTCTTTCTTTCCTTTTTATTCTAATTCTCTTACTGTTATTTTCTTATTCTTTTCCTCAGCAGTTTCTCTCTGCTCTTGTTCTTTGTTTCTCTTTTAGTCTCAACAATTTAATTTAAGCTTAGCAAAAATATATTGCACCTGTATTGTGGTGAGCAGGCTTGGTGGAGAGAAAACATTTTATAGGTTAAGATTGCTAGCCGCATTAAGAAGGAGAAGCGTTTGTCTTTTATACCCATCTGTGCACATTCTACATCTAAGACCAGTAAAATAGTGTTTCTGTTTTTCTTTATACATTTCTTCACAGAAATTATAGAGTAAGGTAAAGTGCTTTTTAGTGGAACTATAGTATATTTAAACATACTATACTAAAAAAAATTAGAGTCTCCCCAGTCTTATAACTATCCTCCAAATGATTAAAAATGTAAGCTCCTGTATTCCCTTCAATATACTGTAAACTTGAGCAGATCCACATCATTGAGTCTGAGAGTAGGTGAATAAAAACACTTAGAGTGACCAACTGTTTAGAATTTAGATATTGTCCTAGACTTTTATGTTTCCTTTTTTAGTCTTGACAATACTTTTCTGCCACACACAGGCCTATTCATGAGAAGGAATAACAAGGTTTTTTTCTTGGCATTAAAACTTTCACCAGCAGTTTTCTGATCCCTTTGTATGCATTGTTGTCTGAAGATCTCATAGATGACTTATATTTCCTTAAGTGGCTTTCATCCAGCACAAATGAAGTCTGTAGTTGGGGGGAGCAGTGCAGCCTTGAATCACTGAATTCATTAGAATGTCAGATTTTTAATCCTGGTTGAACATTGGAATTGGGTAAAGAATCTCCCTGCAATGCAGGAGATGCAAGTCTGATTCCTGGGTCAGGAAGATCCGCTGGAGAGGGCATGGCAACCCATTCCAGTGTTCTTGCCTGGAGAATCCTATGGACAGAGGAGCCTGGTGGACTATAGTCCATAGCACTGTAAAAAGTCAGACATGACTGAAGTGACTGAGCACCCAAGAGCTTTTAAAAAATACTGGTGCCTGAACTCCCACACCAGATCTCTAAAATCAGAATTGCAGTGAGGAGAGAGCCAATGCTCTGCTAGAATCACTAGGTAGCTGAGATCCAGCTTAGAGACTTACCGTCCATAAAAGCTTCTTTCTGACTTTGTTTTCCTAGGGGAAGAAGTTGGCTCTCTGTACCAACAATATAACAGACTTTACAGTAAAGGAAATGGTGGCAGGGTCAGATGATTACACAAATTTGGTAGGAGCATTTGTGTGCCAGTCAACTATTATTCCATCTGAAAGTAAGGGTTTCCGAGCAGCCTTGTCATCACAATCCATCATTCTGGCAGATACATTTTTGGGTAAGTTTCATTTAGTTCATATAGTCATGCATGCATTTGCTTAAAATTGTGGTACTGATAACTTGTCCCTGCAGCAGTGCTTACCATAGGTGATTAAAACCCACAGATAATTCTAAATCATCACTTTATAACATGGTTTAGAACTCTCTACATGTGAGATCTTTTGGTCATTCTTAATGAGTATTAGAAGCTTCCAGAGTTATGTATTAATTCATATGACATGTTGTTCTCTGGCAATCTGTGCCTTTCATCAGATTTTCTAGGAATTTATGGGGCAAAATAATAATAACCTCAAAACTGTGAGCAAAAGAAGAAGAGTAAACAAACACAATATAGACCTAAATCATAATATCTATCACCAGTTTTCATCATCTTTTCTCACACCAGAGGAAATCTGGTGACAAACAGCAAGAGTGAGTGTGCTAAATTTTATTCTCCATCTGCCCTTTCTATCTCTGGTCTAGAAAGTATAGGAAGCTTTAAAAATATTTCAGGTCCCTAACTAGTTATTCTTAAGGATCAAGTTTATTAAAATACCTGGAGTAGGGATTAGGGATCTAACAATGCATATGATAATCTGGCAATTTAAAGAGCTTCTTAGATGATTCTAATCTGCAGCTAGATTTGAGAACCATTGTTCTAGACTCTGGACTTCCCTGGTGGCTCAGACAGTAAAGCGTCTGCCTGCAATGTGGAAGACCTGGGTTTGATCCCTGGGTTGGAAAGATCCCCTGGAGAAGGAAATGGCAACCCACTCCAGTACCACTTAGAGACTCCAGAAGAATTTAGCACCAAGGACAGTTGCTATAATTTTCAGCACTAAGGACAGTTACTGAGCTTGCACTCAGCATCAGAACTCTTAGAACAAAGGTTGCTGTTATTGCTTGCATTTTGACTCTGCTATCATTTTGCATGGGGTTGATGGGTGGGGAATGCCTTGCTTTTAGATAAAACAAACTTTGAAGTTACTTTCTGGAAATATTTAGGGCACACAAAATTTTATTTTGTCAAATGTGTTTATAATGAATGTGAATGGATAAAAAGCTACATTAGCAAAGTAGTCCAGCCCATTCGACATAACTCACAAGAGGCTGAGAGTTATAATAGTAGATTGTTGCAATGTTAAAACTAGAAGGGACTATGCAGACCACCTAAATTATTGCATGCATTTTACAAATTCAGGACATAAGAATCAGGGAAGTAAAATGACTTAAGCAAAATTGCAAAGTTAAGGAGTAGAGTATTTTTTGTTCTGGAAACCTTGTAAGGTTTATTATTCTTACCAATAATACATTAATTTTATATGATATTTCTAGTTAAAATGACAGCCTCAACGTAAAGCTATTTTCTCTTTAGATATAGAGACTAAGTAAACCTAATTTTTCCATATTGCTTAATAGTTTCTTTTTATTGTTGTCTAGGAGTAACAGTTGAAACCACGTTGCAAAATATTAATGTAAAAGAAGATATGTTCCCAGTTTCACCAAGCCAAATACCAGATGTGCATTTCTTTTATAAGTAAGTGAACATGCAGCTTCTTTTGATTATTTTCTTAATCATAAGGGCATCACTTCAGTAGCTTATTTTGTTGGTTCTTAAATGAAAGACTTAGTAAAAAAATAGGAAACATGGAATATTTAGAAAGCATTATGTAATTTTTCTCATATATATAATCTTTTAAATAAGGCAATAAAGCGACTATTCATTGTCTAGGCAGTAATTGTTTGTAATTCACACATCAAAACATCAGCCTAAGTCTCTATGACCTCTAATACCTTAAAAAATTCTTTTGATTATAATTACAGTAGCTCTATTAATCCTCTGATGATAGCATATCACTTTACCTGCAGAGCAGTCAGCTTTTCATAGACAGTGAAAGTAAATGAACTCAGTCTGTATTAAAATTCTGAATTGGTGAACTTTGATACATTTTTTTCATTTATTCATAGAGCATAGGAGCAGTTACACACAGGACATTTTTGTTTTTGAAGTCTGTGTCATATTTGCTTTGTGAAGTGACCTTTGCCTTCTAATAGGTCTTCTACAACTACAACCTCTTGTGTTAATGGCCGATCAACTGCTGTGAAAATGAGGTGTAATCCTGCTAAACCAGGAGCGGGAGCCATTTCTGTCCCCAGGTAGTCTTATTTCAATATGATTCTGCCATGTATGTATTTATCAGGAAGCAAAACTCTCCAGAACCTTGCTATTTTAAAACACGTTCTCTATGGGTGTAAAGCAGAAAGGGAACAAAGAATCTGTAGATTTTTGTTTTCCAGATGTGCTGCTTGCCTGTTAAGAGGTATAGGTCCTTGCGAGTCTCAGCACTTTCAGTCTCTTCAATGACAGATTCTCATCTTGTTTGCCTGAGTGTCTTAATTATCTTGAAAATTATTTAAGTAATATATAACTGTATTGTTTATATCTTTTGATTGAGTCTTACTATCTAGTGTCAGTTTTCTTAAGAGCTGGATTAGGACTTTCCCTGGATTATAGTTCTTTATCAGCAACGAACTATCTAGGTGACCTAGATTAAGCAATCTAACCTCTTTGTCATAGTTTCTGTCTCTATAAGGGATGAAGGTCAGTTAGATGAGTTTCCTGTTCTTGAGTTCTCTAATCACTGGTGGTGAAATCACCAAGTTAGAGTCTGACCTGTAGAATACATAGCATCGTTCCTTTAACTGATTGGCATTGAGGCATTAGCTGTCCACAGTCTCGATCTGATTAATACAACTATTTTGGTTGGGAATAGTAAGAGAAACTAAGGAATTTCATGGATTTAAAATTGCAAACTTAAAAATTGCTTTCATAGTGTCTCCTGATTTTTATTTTGTATAGTTATTCATTGTCTACTATGTAGATTATTTATTTCTAATCTTTTTAGGGTTAAGGTACCTTTGGATTATAATTTGATTTGCAGATGTCTCTCCATCAAGCTAGAAAAAAATGTATATTTTAAAAAATGATTGACTTAATTTTGTTTTTGTTACTTTCACTGTAACTTTTATGAGATTTTAATAAGTCCTGCTTATATTAGTGGAAATCAGTGGTTGAAGCATTGATTCAGTTACTTGGGTATCTTAAAAATAATTACAGTGATAACATAGTATTTTGAGCTCATTTCTGGGCATAAAAGCACACCAGCATTTACCTCTTACCAACTCTGTTTCTCTGGTTCTCATAGATGCATTAGTTTTTCTCTTCACCTGTTCAAGGTGATATATGAATATGATGAGCACAGAACATAATAAAGGTAATTGACATCTGTGAAAGAAACAGAGGGAGCCTGAAGCTCAAGGGCATTATGTGGTAGAGGATCCCTGGGCCAGCATTCAAGCTGGAGTCGGGGCAGCAGAGCACACTTTCTTTGTGAGAAGGTGTATCCAGAGATTTGTTCACTATGCTTTGATATCCCACCATATTGCTTTGAGTTCAGACACTTGTTTTATTTAGTAGAGCACTTCTGAGGTCCTTTTTTGGACCTGTCAGCTCAGTTCTCTTGGTCTAGCCTCTGGGATCCCACATGAATGACTTCTGAAGCCTCCTTCAGGAGCCTCTATGACTTAAGCAGATAATACTACTGAAGTCAAATGCTGTCCTTTAGAAAATGTGCCACTCTAACTCTCCCAAGGTGGGTTCTGATGTTTTCACATAATGAGAAAATGTTAGTTTCATGATGTTAAATGATGGCATCTAGGAACTAGCTTTTTCCTAGTGAGAAGAAGAAAAGTTAAGTTTTTCCTTTGACCTCAGGCAGTTTTTTCTACTTGACTATCTTTGCAATGATTTCCCAAGATCAGATGCAACAGAATACCTTGGAGTGTCTATTGTAAAACTGATTTTTAGGCCTTCACTGAAATCTAAAGAATCTCCAAGTGTTAAGCACTGGAATATTTATAAAACCACAAGGCAGTTCTGACATGTTAAAATTTGAGAACCATTGGTCTTAACTCCCATTTTGGAAATTTTTTTTTTTTCTTCTGAGACAGATTCTCACATTTTGTTTTGCATTTCAATTTTCTGAAAGCTAAATTAAAAGTTTGTGGCCTACAGGGTGAATTCTTTCATATTTTGATAAAACTGTTTAATTAAGATGCATCCTATAGTTTGAGGACTGCTGCTCTAGGGAACTGCTTGAACCCCACAACCTAAGTATGCTCAAAGTGAAAACTGAAAGTGAAAGTTGCTCAGTCGTGTCTGACTCTTTGAGATCCCATGGAATAGTCCATGGAATTCTCCAGGTCAGAATACTGGAGTGGGTAGCCTTTCCCTTCTCCAGGGGATCTTCCCAACCCAGGGATCAAACCCAGGTCTCCTGCATTGCAGGCAGATTCTTTACCAGCTGAGCCGCCAGGGAAGCCCAGTAATACTGTAGTGGGTAGTCTATCCCTTCTCCAGTGGATCTTCCTGACCCAGGAAGCGAACCAGGGTCTCCTGCATTGCAGGCGGATTCTTTACCAACTATGAGCCACCTGTGCTAGTCTTTCATTCTTTGTTCAATCTTGAATTTCCCATCAGGGCACAAGGGGGAGCTCTGCGATCAGAACATGAGAAATGGAAGCTTGTATGGAAACAATCAGAATATTTTTTTAGCTATAGGTTTGACTAAAGATTTCCTACTAACAGTAAAGAAATGTTAACAGAGCCAAATTTACTTAGGCTACTTTTGAATAGGATTTAATTTGCATTTTTCTTTTTTGAGCTTTAAATTCTCCAGGAGAGAAAGAAAGGTGCTAACCAGGCAATTGCCCTGTGAAATCTCATATGCTTACCAAGAAGTCACTATGGGGAGACCTGGGCAGCTCAGAAAGGGTGCTATCCTTTGGAATTCTCTCTTGGTCAAGAACCTTGCAAACCAGGCAAAGGCGACTTTAGCAGTAGTGATGCTGACTGGGGTTCTGTGTCTTGGTGACCAGGGAAAGTGTCACAAGATCCCCAGCCCTGGGGGAAAAAATGAGAATTTCTTCACAGAAAGCGCAAGGGGCAAGAGAAAAGGAGAACTGTGTGTTCTCTGTGGCTCTCATACGCAATGTAGAAGGAGCAGCAAACATCCTGGACCGCCCACGAACCTGCAGTTGGCAACTCCAGCCTGTCTGTTTGGTCTGGCAAATGCAGTTGGTTTCTAATTCCACAAAATGTCTGGAGGATGTGAGACATTTTCAACAAAAACTTAACAGCATGATGTCTATGGCAGATGAAATCAGAGAGCTGGAGTGGACTTCTGAGATTATCTAGTGCAGTTTGTACCTTGGCCAAAGAATAAATTGCTAACACAGTTGACCACTAATATCCCTAAATAGATGCCTCTCCAGTTTCTACCTAAAAGGCTTCCCAAACCCCTAATCATGATCCTATGTGGTTAGAGGAATTGAAGATTCTCCTTTCATTAGGAAACATTTAGACCTAAGCACTATGTCCAGAGTACTTTTTCAAAAACATGAGAAATTGCTGTTAGTTTTATCTGGAAAGATTTAAAAAAGGTTTGAAAGTGTTTTTAAAAGCCTTATTTGAAAACAAGCAGAGGGAACCATTTTTACTCTGGTAATGGAGATGTCATTGCACATTTGGGATCCTCCCATCAAACCCATTTACTCAACACAGTAGGAAATACTGAGGACCCTGGTTGTATGCATAGCTATAGAGTGGCACAGTCATGATGGGATGATTTTCTGATTCTGTTGTTCTTTTTATGCCATCATGCTTTTATCTTGTCATTTCCTCCCATCCTTCATAGGCAGAGATTTGCAAATAAACACACTAAACAGAGGGAAACAGCACATTTATCTGGGAACTCAACTAATCTGCAAGTTATTGGTGGCTTCTTTTTAATGACTCATCTTTCCTCAAATAAGGTTGTCTTTGTTAATGTTCTGAGTTAGAGGAAAATCATCCTCCTTTCTCTCTTACAACTTTTAACCATATTTAACTGCTTGGGGAGTTGATACATAAGTCCAAAATCATTTTGTGAAAACCTCCTTCAAAACCCAAATTCATTTTCTTTCTAAGTATAGCTTCTGAGGAGATTGTCTCTCACAAAAGGGATGTTTCGCAGTTCTGTCCTGAGAGTTTTCAGGGATTGAGCACACCAGGGATTTCTTCCTCAGACTCTAATTAAAATCTCTGCATCAAAGTCATTGGATCTATTGGCTGCTCATGTAGTGCTTTTGTTGGCAGTTGGGGAAGGACTGTTAAAGCCAAAACAGTTGTCTATTCATTTTAATTTATTAAGAACCAGAGAATAATTATTGTTTAAATGAGTTCCTTGTTTATTTCTATTCTCTGCACCCTTTATGGACAGATAATATATAAATTCATATATAGGTTAAAAAGGCAATAGAACTCAATTAAAATCAAACATGTTCTTAGAACATTAAAAAGTAAGGAGGCATGTGAAAGAACTGTGATCACAAGTGAAAACAACTGAAACCAGTTATGATCAAGAAATAGAAGCAGGAAGAGATCAAATGGTGGAGCAGGACAACGAAGAGCTCACCTCTCCCCATGAACATGTCAAAAAGACATCTGCAAGTGGAGCGGTTCTCACTGAAAACAAACTGGAGACTTGCAGAAGGACTTGTGTGCACCCAGGGCTGTGACAGAAACAGTCACATGGAGTCAAGTAGGAAGGAAGGAGAAGTGATCAGTATGGGACCTGCGCCCCTCAGAAGGGACACGGGAGAGGAGGGAGATGTCACAAGCTGGGAGATCCCCTGAGGAGTGAGTGGTTTCAGCTTCGTAGTAAATGCTCCAGCCTTGGGGTCTGACAGGCAAGGAAACCATCAACAAAATGAAAAATAGCCTACTGATTGAAAATGTTTCCCAATGATATGTCCAAGAAGGGGTTAGTCCCCAAAATATACAGATAGCTCATACAATTTGTTGACTATAAAAAATGTATAATGTGAGATTTGAGAGTTAAGTTTTATTTGGGCCAAAATGAGGATTGCAACCTGGGAGACAGCATCTCAGATAGCTGTGAGAAACTGCTCCAAAGAGGCAGGGGGAAAGGTCAGTATATATGTGATTTTTGGTGAAGGGAGAAGACACGCAATCAAGCCCATATTTTTCCAGAAGTTTTCTACTAGTCTTATGAACCGTTCACTTGTCACAAGGAATAGTGTCACCATGAAGGATTTTAGTACTTTTCTAGATATGAAGAGATGCAAGAATTGAGCTCATAAAATCAGCTCCTGAGAATATCTAGCTGTCTGAAGACCTGTCTTGCCAATTTTCCCAGAGCACAGAGTGCCTCATTTCTGCTCTCCACCCTGAACTCCTTTGGGGGTGTTGAAGATCAGCACATGGTTTAATTGTTGTAGAGGTAGATGGTAAGCACCCATGGCAAGTGCCAATTTGTAGTTGACAAAGGCAATATAAAAAAAAAAAAAACCACAATTTAAAAATTGACAGAAGACCTGTATACACATTTTTTCCCCCCAGAGAAGACATACAGATGGCCAAAAGGGAAAGATGCTCCACATTGCTAATCATTTGAGAAATGCAAATCAAAATCACAATGAGATATCACCTCAACACCAGTCAGAATTGCCACCATCTGAAAAAGTCACAAATAACAAATGTTGGCAAGAATGGAGAAAAGGAAACTCTAGTACACTGTTGGTGGGAATGTAAATTAGTGCAGATAACTAGAGCCAGACATCCTGGAATATGAAGTCAAGTGGGCCTAAGGAAGCATTACTAAAGCTAGTGGAGGCAATGGAATTCCAGTGGAGCTATTTCAAATCCTAAAAGATGATGCTCATACAATGCTGCATAAATATGCCAGCAAATTTGGAAAGCTCAGCAGTGGCCACAGGACCAGAAAAGGTCAGTTTTCATTCAGATCCCAAAGAAGGGCAATGCCAAAGAATGTTCAAACTATTGCACAATTGCACTCATCTCACATGCTAGCAAGGTAATGCTCAAAATCCTTCAAGCTAGGCTTATTTAACTTCTATGCAGAGTGCATTATGCAAAATGCTGGACTGGATTAAGCACAAGCTGTAATCAAGATTGCCCAGAGAAATGTCAATAACCTTAGATATGCAGATGACACCACCCATATGGCAGAAAGCGAAGAGGAACTAAAGAGCGTCTTGATGAAGGTGAAAGAGGAGAGTGAAAATGTTGACTTAAAGTTCAACATTCAAAAAATGAGGTCATGCATCCAGTCTCATTACTTTATGACAAATAGATGGGGAAACATGGAAACAATGAGAGACTTTATTTTCTTGGGCTCCAAAATCTCTGCAGATGGTGACTGCAGTCGTGAAATTAAAAGATGCTCCAGGGGAGAAAAGCTATGACAAACCTAGACAGTGTTTTTAAAAGAGATATCACTTTGCTGACAAAGGTCTGTATAGTCAAGGCTGTGGTTTTCCAGTAGACATGTATGGATGTGAGAGTTGGACCGTAAAGAAGACTGAGCACTGAAGAATTGATGCTTTCAAACTGTGGTGCTGGAGAAGACTCTTGAGAGTCCTGTGGATAGCACGGAAATCAAACCTGTCAGTCCTAGAGGAAATCAACCCTGAATATTCCTTGGAAGGACTAAGACTGAAGCTGAAGCTCCAATATTTTGGCCAACTGAAGCCAAGAGCCAGCTCATTGGAAAAGTTGGTGCTGGGAAAGATTGAAGGCAGTAGAGAGAATGGGATGACAGAGGATGAGATAGATGGTTGGATGGCATCACCTGTTCAATGGACATGAATTTGAGCAAACTCTGGGAGATAATGGAGGACAGAGAAATCTGGCATGCTGCAGATCATGGGGTCATGAAGAGCCAGACACAACTAAGCAACTGAACAACAACTGTGGAAAACAGTATGAAAGTTCTTTAAAAAACTAAAACTATAACTACCATATGATCCAGCTATTCCACTCCTGGGTATATATCCAAAGAAAATAAAAACACTAGCTTGGAAAGGTACACATACCCTAATGTTTTATAGCAGTATTATTTACAATAGCCAAGATATGGTAAGTAACCTAAATATCTATCAGCGAATGAATGGGTAAAGGAAATGTGGTATATATTGTGGTGTGTGTACATATATATACGTGTATACATATATGTATATATACACACACACATACATACCTACATATATATAACAAAATGGAATAATATTCAGCCATAAAAAAGAATTAAATCTTGCCATTTGCAACAGTGTTGGTGAACCTGGAGAGTATTATGTTTAGTGAAATAAGTCAGAGAAAGTCAAATAATGTATGTCTCACTTAAATGAGGAATTTAAAAATAAAACTAGTGATAGTAACAAAAAAAGACAGATTGTAGAGAACAAACTAGTGGTTACAAGTGGAAAAAGTGAAGTGGGGAGGGGCAAGATGGTGTAGAGGATTAAAAGGTACAAGCTACCATGTATAAAGTAAATAAGCTATAAGGATATATTGTACAACACAGGGAATATAGCCAATGTTTAATAATAACCTTAAATGGAGTATAATCTATAAAAATATTCAATTACTGTGTTGTATACCTGAAACTAATACAATATTGTAAACTGAGTTTGAGGAAGAGGAGAGTGAAAAAGCTGGCTTAAAACTCAACATTCAAATGAATTCTTTTTAATGGCTGAGAGTGGGATGTTCTGAGAGAATAACATTGAAACAAGTATACTATCAAGGGTGAAACAGATCACCAGCCCAGGTTGGATGCATGAGACAAGTGCTCAGCGCTGGTGCACTGGGAAGACCCAGAGGGATGGGATGGAGAGGGAGGCGGGAGGGGGGATCGGGATGGGGAACACATGTAAATCCATGGCTGATTCGTGTCAATGTATGGCAAAAACCACTACAATATTGTAAAGTAATTAGCCTCCAACTAATAAAAATAAATGGAAAAAACAAACAAAAAAAACCCCCAAAAAACTCAATATTCAAAAAATGAAGATCATGGCATCCAGTCCCATCACTTCTTGGCAAATAGATGGGGAAACAGTGACAGACTTTATTTTCTTGGGCTCCAAAATCACTGCAAATGGTGACTGCAGCCATGAAATTAAAAGATGCTTGCTCCTTGGAAGAAAAGCTATGACCAACCTAGACAGCATATTAAAAAGCAGAGACATTACTTTGATGACAAAGGTCCATCTAGTCAAAGCTATGGTTTTTCCAGTAGTCATGTATGGATGTGAGAACTGGACTATAAAGAAAGCTGAGTACTGAAGAATTGATGCTTTTGAACTGTGGTGTTGGAGAAGACTCTTGAGAGTCCCTTGGACTGCAAGGAGATCAAAGCAGTCAATCCTAAAGGAAATCAGTCTTGAATATTCATTGGAAGGACTGATGTTGAAGCTGAAACTCCAATACTTTGGCCACCTGATGTGAAGAACTGACTTATTGGAAGAGACGCTGACACTGGGAAAGACTGAAGGCAGGAGGAGAAGGGGACAACAGAGGATGAGATGGTTGGAGGGCATTACTGACTTGTAGGACATGAGTTTGAGCAAACTCCAGGAGTTGGTGATGAACAGGGAAGCCTGTATACTGCAGTCCATGGGGTTGCAAGGAGTTGGACATGACTGAGAGACTGAACTGAACCGAAATTGACTATGCATCAATAAAAAAATTTATGAAAAGTAACCAACATGCATATGTATCCGAAAATACTGAATATCAAGATTGAAGCTAGAATCTACCATGTATCAGTTTCCCTATGTTTTTCTTCATTCACAAATTAATTTATCCTACTTGGGAAAAAATGAAAAAATTCTAATAGAAAATTGTTAAAAGTATGCACTTCAAACACTAATGAATAACCTTAAGATATGGTGTAAAAATATCATGGAACAGTCATCAAGTTTTGTGATCAAATTTGAAATAAAGATGATAAAACTTGACACATTTTTAATTTCACTTCAGAAAATACAGACTCTATAGATAAAAGAGACTAGGGAGTGTCAGTAAATTTAGTTTGTCCAGATCTTCAACAGATGCTGACTTTTGGTAGTTAATCCAAGGTAGAAGTTTTAGAGAGAGAGGTATTTGCAGGAGACCAGTAAAATTTTGTAGATCTAGACTTCTAGGTCAAAATATCTTGTGTTTAAACTCCATCATAAGTGATTGATACTCTTCAACCTTAAGGCAGATGAGCAACATGCAATGAATTTTATGGACCCTACATAAGGAGAGTTTCTGGCCTATGACAAGACATCCTTGGCAGAAACAAGATGAACTTCCTGAGATTCCAAAGCTGAAAAGAGACAGCAGGAGGTCAGAGAGCATTGCCCTGACAGAGGATACCAGTCTGTATACCCTGAGACCAGGGAACCCCAAGCAAACTACAGATGCCCCACATGAAAGAAGTTCAACAACAATAGTGCCCTGATACCAAATGATAAATGTTCTTGGCACATTAGAGAGTGGCCTTTCTCACCGATCTCCTGAGACTAACTCCAGAAGGGTTGGAAAGGTACTAACAGCATAGATGAATTTGTTTTACCTTTGGATTTTGAATAAAGTTTAGGGAAAACTGTTTACAGTGATTTATCAACTATCCAAATATTAATAATAGACTTTTTTAGGTGATAAGAGTTCATAAAAACACAAGGTTCTTCTCCTTGGATTCATAATATGAGCCTGCTAGATCCTGTTTTAGTTAAGATGATTCATTCAGAAGAGGACACTAGTAACTGATTTATGAAGTATATTCCATTTTAGAATCTAAGACATAACTTTCTAAAAAAAGATTTGTCTGAATTCTTTTCCTAGAGCCACCCTGATTGATAAAGCAATCCCGGAGGCAAACTTGGGCAATTAGAAAGCCTGTTACTCATTTCTCAGTAAACCAAATCAAGGTTTACCTGGTTGCCCTTTGAATGTGTGGTGGCTTCTCTACCTATACTTCACAGCACGTCGGGCCATCCTGTAGAAGTCTGACTTCCTGTACCCCAGCTATCCATGACTTGTCTTGTTTCTTTAAACATGTGCCCGTTGGTTTCTATGTTGATCATGCAGAGCAAAAGTTAGTGAAGCACACTTAGTGACACCTGGAAAAAGCTGGTTGGGAAGTAAAGATGATGGTAACCCAGGTCATCAAAGGGAAAAGTATTTCACAAAGATAAAATATTTATATTACTACATTTTTTTCTTGTATCTTTTTCATGTTTTCATGTATGTATGTAAGCATGATTGAAATTACTATTGCTTCATATATTCTTGTTTTTTTCCCAGAGAAGGCCTGATTCAAACTGTTAAATTAGGTTCATAACATAGAATCAAATTTTGATGCTCCACATTTCAAATGATTCATTGAGTTAAAAGAATTTAAGAATCGATTCTAAACTGCTTTTAACCTAAGACTTTCTTTTAAAAAGTGAAGTCTGCAAAGGGAGTGCACTGAATCATTGTAGTATTTTGACACTTAATGCTAGCTTTATAAATTATATCAATGTCTTGATTTTTTTTCCTATTTTTTTGACTCTACCAGTTCTTTAGAAAGTGAAGTGCATTGTTAATAGTCTTTTATATTTTGCAGTTCTTTAAACTTTGTCAAATGCTTCTCTCATTTTATCCTTTATAACCACCCTGTGAATGCAGTATGGCAGACATTCTGCTTTTGACAAATTACAGGAATGACATGGTGGGGAGGGAGGTTGAATCACTTATGGAAAAACACAAAATCATTTGAAAATCCTAGTTAGGACTCTAACCCAAGTCTTCTCTCTTGCTTTTTGCAACTTTGATTAATTTTCTCCTTGTCTCTTGTTGAGTTCTTGTTTGAAAACTTTAGCAGACTTACTCTTTCATTTTCCCAATAGAAACAATTTTTTCCTCCTTTTAAAGTTTTTCTGTGTTGTAAAGATAAAGTTGGAAATAATTCTGAGAGAAAATATTTGAACAGGAAAGCTTCTTGGTAATTTTTGCTAACTAGAGATCAGAAAGCTCTAATTATTTTGAAAGTTGTAAATCATTATTATGCATATAATAATTGTATTCTTCAAGAATTTCTCTAATTGATTACCCAGTTTTTTTTTCCAAAAGAACAATTTTAAGTTGCTTTCACTGATCTGGAAGGTAGAGGGTAGGAATAACTTTTTAGGTGGCATGGTTTTTGTCTATTGTATTACTATTTTTTAAAAAATCTCTCTGTATTTCTTATTCTGAATGCATTTACTATTCCCTTTTTACAAAAAGAGAAATTAAAGCAAGTTAGAGAGTTAAGTCATTTTTCCGAAGAGTCACTGTTCACCATTGTTCATAGCTGTGAAAACACTGGGCCTCTGAAGCATGTCATACAGAACATTGTTTTTTTTACATCTTACCCATGTTCACTTAGTCTACAGCACACAGACACTTATAAAAAGACATGTAAAATGACATATAAAAAGACAGACATATAAAAATGAATCAGTTATCAGGCATGCAAATTTGTTTCAGTGTTCATATTAGGGTACCTTAGAATGTATTTTCTGGTGGTCCAGATGGTAAAGATTCTGCCTGCAATGTGGGAGACCCAGTTTGATTCCTGGGTCAGGAAGATCCCCTGGAGAAGGGAATGGCAACCTACTCTAGTATTCTTGCCTACAGAATCCCATGGACTGAGAAGCCTGGCCGGCTACAGTTCATGGGGTCACAAAAGAGTGGGCATGGCTGAATAACTAACACTTTCACTTTTTCAGAATATATTTAGTTAACTAATAGTATGAAATTTTACCTCTCTGATAGACTGAAGTTTTGGATAGTGAACCATCAGAAAGGCATTTGAAATGAAAACTTAAAAAGGGGTATTTTTTGGATTCTCTGCATTATTGTGTGTCTGTCGTTTTGCTATTAGTTGTTCCAGGGCACCTGCACTTTGCACAAGCTAAGATCTGAAGGAGGTTTTCAGGGCAATGCCTTATACTTACACAGCTTAACTTAAGGGAAGTGCAGTACACAGGTTGAGGGAACTATATTCCCCTGGCTTTAATGAATTCATGAACAAAACAGTCATTCCTATTAGAATATTTCTGAATAGTTTCTTGCATCAGTCAGTAAGAATGCTGTATCCAGTAAAAGCAGGTTAATTTTTGCTATGCCATGGGTATCTGTCCCTAAAATGAAAGAGATGAGTTGACATAAAAGGCATACCGACCAGAAAATAGGATTTCAAAGTGTGCATGCAGGTCCTGCCTGATGATTGGTTCAGTGCAATCCCTCATCTGGGTCCAAGCCTCATTCATCATCACTGAGTGCCTCTTGTCAAAGGAAGTCATCCTCAGACTAAGGAAACCCAGGATTGCAGAATCATTTACGTATATCACGGAGCTGTGTGTTGACTGATGGTGTCTGTTTTTTTTACATCAGACAATTTTGTTTGTATGTCTTTCCCCTACCCTCTGCAGACCATAGACCTGTGTGTCTTTCTGTTCCCTAAAGCACCTCACCTCTGTGCAATTACCTTAAACAGAAATCGCAAACCTCCTTCACCACCTAGTGCCCGTATGCCCAGTACTCAGTCACTGCCTTGTTCTTGAAGCTCCCATGACAATGACCTGCTTGCACTTTGCCTCCAATTCACCTACCATTCCATTCCTATGGCAGGAATTCCCTTGCATCCATCTCTTTTATTCTAACTCCTATCTAGAATATTCTAGACATGGCTCAGGCATCACTTTCAGCAATAAACTTCTTGGGAGGTTTTTTTTTTTTTTTGGTCATTATCTGTGCCTGTTTCTCCTTTAAGTTAAAAAGAAAAAAGCCCAACTTTATAGAGATATAATTCACACACCATTACAATTCACTCGTTGAAAACATACACTTCAGTGGTTATTGTATAGTCTGATGTGTGCAACCATCAGCCTAGCCAATTCTAGGACCTCTTCATCATTTCGTAAAGAAATCCCATACCCTTTACCTATTATCTCCTTAAACCTAGTAAGTGGTTCCTAACTCTAAGCAATCACTAACCCATTTTCAAATGTTTTATAGAGCTTCCTATTATGGACTTAAATCTGGATAACATCATAAAAAATGTGGAATTTTTATTTGCTTCAGTCACTATACATAATATTTTTGAAGTTCATTCAAGTAGGGGCATGCATCAGTACTGCATTCCTTTTTAAAGTTGAGTAATAATTCATTGTATGGGTATACCATGTTTTATTCATCCATTCATCTGCTGATGGTTGTTTGGATTGTTGCCACCTTTTGGATATTATGAATAATGCTATTAGGAACATTCATGTACAAGTTTTTGTGTGGCGATAGCATTTTTATTTCTTTGGGTATTTCCCTAAGAGTAGAATTGCTGAATCATATGACAATTCTGTTTAATTGTGTGAGAAACTGCCAGATTCTCCCAAAGTTGCACCATTTTGTACTCCCATCAGCAGAGTGTAAAGATTTCAATTGCCCAACAACCTCACAACTTCTTATTATCTTTTTGATTCTAGTCATCCTGGTTGGTGCAGAGTGGTATCTAGTTGTGGTGTTGTCTCCTTTAGATTTTTTTCCCCATGTGTTTCCTTTGCATCTACTTATTGCTTCCCAGTATGCAATATGTGCTCAAATGTTGATTGGACTCAATTGAATGTGTTACAAAAGCTGTTGGTTTTGTTGTTTTCCATGATTTATTTCAGCAAGTGTCCAGCAGGCACCTGTGATGGATGTACATTCTATTTCCTGTGGGAGAGTGTGGAAGCTTGCCCTCTGTGCACTGAACATGACTTCCATGAGATTGAGGGTGCCTGCAAGAGAGGATTTCAGGTAAGGGGCAAACTGTCTAAGCAGAACTGTGTCACTGAAGATATAACTGTTTAGTCCAGTATCACTTACATCGTAGACATTTAGATTCAGTAGTGTGGCTAAAGCTTATAGTTAACTTAATGAGACATTAGTATATATCTAAAATCAAGTTTGATACCTATACTTCTGTATGCTGAGGTAGCTGAAGATGTGTACTAGAATTGGGAAAATAAATTATACAAGGGAATTGTAGACTATGGGTATTTACCGAGATCATAAAGAAATGATACAATAAATCCAAGATATGGCTTATAGAATGCAGTTATAGGGATAATTAAGATGAAGATGATAAAACTGACTCTCCAAAGAAGCATATATAAGGAGTAAATCTTACATGCACTCACACATACACATTAATCAAGTTCCTGCTTTATATTTTCTCTGCATTCACTTACTTGTTTTTTAAAAGTAAAGTTAGGATTCTATTTTGTTTTCTTTACACATTTAATATATTTCACTTGTCATTAATTTTTTAAATAACTTTTATTTATAGAGAAATATTCCATTATGTATGCAATTTGGAATTTGATAATTCCACCATTGAACATTTAAGAAAAAAATTGAAAACCATCTTTTTGTAAATAACTCTATAGTGAATATCTTTGTTAGACATTTGATTCTTTCCTTAGAGTTTATTGCTAGAAAGATATGGCCATTATTAAGATTTTTGATACTTATTATACTATTAATAAATTGCTTTGGTCGCATCAATTTGCTCTTATACTAATATGATGTTTGAGAGCACCCACTTCACCATACCAGCTTTGACTAGTACTATATAAAAGCACACTTTTCCTCTTTCAAAATAACTTACTTACTACTTCACCCTCTCTAAATTCCATTGAAATTACACTAAAGAAGCACAGATGAGGGGATTCATGTGGTGGGGACCCTATTTGAAAATGGACATCAGAGGATCAGAGATTCCAGTGGGATTGGAGGGCATGGCAACCCATTCCAGTATTCTTGCCTGGAGAATCCCCACAGACAGAGGAGCCTGCGGGCTGTAGTCCGTGGGGTGGCAAGAGCAGGACGATACTAAGTGATTCAGCAGAGAACACAGCACACCAGGTAGATGGGATAGAACTGGCTTTCAGGTCAGCATGGAGCATGCTAGGGTTCTCACTGTGTAAGGTGACCAGAGAGGGGAGCTGTTCTATCCAGGAAACTCTTAAAGAGCTTGTAGCTGTCAGGTTGGAGGGTCCAAGTGAGAGAAGAAATCTGAATGCCCCCACCCAATCCCATACACTCAGCACATTTGGAAGCAGTAGTTTCCACCTCTAAGGAAAAAAGAAAAAAAAAACAACATTGAGAACTATTCTCTAAACTGGTATTTTCCATTCTTGAATGACAGTGAACTTGTAGTAAGAAATACATGATACATCAAGCCTAGGAAATAGACACAAACTCAGAAACATAGAGATATGCCTAAAAACAAAATTGTTTTATGAAACAATACTTATGTTAATATTTTATGCTAATAGAGCATAGGCATAACAGCACAAAATATGTTTCATTAGTACTTTAATACAAAATGGAGACATCTCCAAATAGATAACACTAAACCAAAAATTAGGAAATACTTAATTCAGTAAGTGTGCTTACTTGTTGATAGCTCACACCGGCACAGAGCAACAGAGCCACACTGCTCAAATATCTTAGGCATGGCTGAGCCAGTTTCTTTTTAACCTTTGTAAGTGGGTCAAAGATGAAAATTTCAACTTCACAAAAAATGGTTTCTTTTTAATCCTCATAATGATACATTTTTATGCTTCACAGTGGAAATTAATCTTTATCTTTTCTCTAGAATTACGATAAACTTCCTACCTTATAATTATTTTTTTTAAGAGTAAATGAAAAATGAAAGCTGTGTTCCCTCTTTGGCCACCAAGTTTAATTCAGGAGTTTTGAGAAGCTAAATGACCTTTTATCCAAACATTCTTCAGTATTTAATATTTCTCTTCTGGAAGGTAGTGATTAGAAGTTTGAGACAATGGGGAGGCAACTATTTCTCTGATTTTATCTCATTCAAACTATCTTCATTAAAAAAACCTCTGTTCAACATCTTATAAGAATGATTGAAACAGATATTTGTGAGGTGATGCTTTTTAAATATTTGGTTTTGTTTTAAGAATAATACCTTTTAGAACACTTGTTGTGTTTGATATGTTGAGGTGTGTAACTCCCCCTATAGTTCCAAATTTATTTTGAGAAATATTAAAATCAGTTAAATATGCCTTTCTATTATGTTTAGATGTCAAATTTGAAAATATTTGCCAAATGAGAGGGAGTTTCAAGTAGAAAAAAATGAAATGTCCTTCTTCAGGGTATTCATTACAGTAGCAGACAAATGGGTTTGATGCAGTAAGTGAGTATGTTTACTGCCAATCTCTGATTATATTTTGAAAAGTCTGTTCTTTGGTGAGTTTTCAATATACATGACAACGTTCCCTGCATCTTCAATATACATGACAACGTTCCCTGCATCTTCCATTATGTCAGTGAACAAGGATGGATTTCTTTGGATGCCAAAGCCTTTTGCTATTGAAAAAAAAAGTAAAATATTGAGATGGGTATCTTTTAATTTTTAAATAATTCTACTGTGTTTCTATTATATTGTCTGCTCCATTCTTTATAGTTTTTCACTTGATATTGACTGAGAATATGTTTTTCTAATTTTATAAAGATGTATAGTCCAGACGCACATGAAGTTAAATTTACACACTAATGTTCCTCCACAAACAGCTGATATAAACTAAAAGAGCTGCATGACTTGTGATAAAGTGCTCTTATCAAATTGAATCTCAAAAATCCATACCAGGTTCTAAGTACGTATTAAGCATTACTTCTAAATGTTATATAGTGGTAGAGATTTGATGAGATAGTGTGTTATTACTGGTAGGTAGTTTTAAAATTTATCTCACCCCGTTCACAAAATATCCTTACATGCTGCAAGAATAAATTTTTCAGCTGCTCTATCAGCCATTTTCTTGTTTGCCAAGGACATGACTTAATTTAGGTATGTGAAAGTGAAAGTAAAATTCACTCAGTCGTGTCCGACTCTTTGTGACCCCATGGACTATATAGTCCCTGGAGTTCTCCAGGCCAGAATACTGGAGTGGGTTGCCTTTCCCTTCTCCAGGGGATCTTCCCAACCCAGGGATCGAACCCGGGTCTCCTGTAGCAGGCAGATTCTTTACCAGCTGAGCCACAAGGGAAGCCCCTAATGTAGAGATAAAGCTTTGTAATTAATAGAATGACTAAGAAATTTATAGAATGATCAAGTTACAGAATGACTAGAAATTCTTTCAGTAGCTTGACTTTATTTTTCATTAACAATGTGAGGAGCTTATTGAGAAGTTAAAATCTCTGGGTTTACAAGTATGTGTCTTTTTAATTCTGAAGTTTTAATGGCTCGTTTATAAGACCATCATTGGACATTAATGCTTGCCATTTGCGTTGGGTGTAGCTTATGTGGTACAACCATATACACTCTTTCACAGCCTTTTTTTTTCCTCTTGTTGGAACACCCTTCAGTTGAAATCAGTGTTTGCTGACTGGAGTTAACACTTATCTCTTTATTGTCATTATTTACATGTAGAGAGGGAGCAGTTCAACCTTGTTCATGCCTCCTCATTCCTCACTTTTCTTATAAAAATTATATGAGCCATTTTACAAATAATTTATTTACACTAAGTTTAATGAAGTGTTACACTAAAATTTTTTTCAATTACTAACATCCTTTCTAAAAGTTCTCAACCAAAACTTTGTTGAAACTTTTCCTCAAAGTAAATAGGATTCTCCTACACATCATTTACTTCAAGACTAACTGTGAAAGTGTGTGAGTGTGTGAAATTAAACATTATGGTGTTATGCTTCTGTTAGCGTGTAGATAAAGTGACCATCATTCACCAGAAAATTTAAGGAGGCATACTGAGTAAAGAATGTAATACCTCATGTCATTTAATGTTACTGGACATAATCATCATGCAAATTGCTACTGGTCATTGTATATGTTGAAATATATAAGGAACCATGCCTGGATTCTGATTTTTGTCTCTGATCTCTTATTTGATCTGTTTATTTAAGAAATTGCTGGTTGAGACCCATTGTTTTTATTTTACCATTTACTAGTTGATTGCAGGGAGCAGTTTGAAAACATTGCTCTAGCAAAATCGTCATGTACTTTGGGAGGAAGAGAGTAAGTCCCTCAGCTGGGTAGCAATAACCCAGAGTAACTTGCTCCTTATTTTGGCCTGGGGAAGGGGGTGCAGTCTGCATGTCTACCCCACACCAGTCACCAAAGTCTGCCAGTCATGCTCTGCCTATATGTCTGGCTCCAGGATCTGTTCTGCTATTCAGGGGAGAGGCTTTTTGGGGAAATGGACCTATGTGATGAGTGGGCAAAACCCATCCCAGTTAGTTATATTAAAAATCCCAAGCTTTCATTTAAAAACATGATTAAGTCAGGGCTCATCACATATTTGAAGAAAATAGCTCAAATGATAGATCCACAGGGAGTCATTTTTGTTCAACCTCCTTATAATGAAGCAAACCTTCTGATCTGACAATTCATGGTCTTGTTGCATTTTCATTCATCATTTCCTTATTCTCTCTCTTCTATATCTCTTTCCTCTCTTCATGGAGCTTCAGCTTAGATGAAAGCTGAATAATCCTCTCTGCCTACTGTCAATAAGCAGTTAGCAAGATCTAATTTCTATGTCCTTTTTGTGTTTTGAAAGGAAACTTTATATGTGTGGAATGAGCCTAAGTGGTGCATTAAAGGAATTTCTTTGCCTGAGAAAAAGCTGTCAACCTGTGAAACAGTTGACTTTTGGCTAAAAGTGGGAGCAGGCGTGGGAGCTTTTACAGCCGTTTTGCTGGTGGCTCTAACTTGCTACTTCTGGAAAAAGAATCAGAAGTAAGTAACCTCCAAATAAGACTGAGGAATCTCTTTTGTTGTGAAAATTTAGGCTTAATCACCATACTCAACAATTTCTCCCAGAGCCACAAGAAATTTTTCCTAGTTGAAAGAGTTATGGGAAAGGTTTTTAAGAAGGCAAATGGAATGGTTGTTATTCTGATAACAGAAAGACCAGAGAACATTAGAGATAATTGCATTGGACTCACTGTTTTTATAAGATAGAGAACAGAGGCTCCAGGCTACTCAGGTAGATGAGAGCAGAGCTCAGAGCGAAAGGCAAATTTTCTCTGTGTGTCTATTTTATTTTCATGACATCATGCTGCCTTCTTGCCCCATCATTCTTTTTTCAGTTTCTTGTGGGCAAATGCTTGCAAAGAAACAGACTAAGCATGTAGGCAAGTATCACTTTTATTTACTTCAGGACTTCAAGAATCTGAAGTTGAGTATTGAGTCTAACTACCAATTATATATTGATACATTATATGATTAGGCTTTTTAAAAATGATTTGCCTGTCAGTGGGGCTGTGAAAGTTCTTTTTTGTATTATCTAAGGACAGTTATAATCTGAGGTGGGAAATAGAAAGCAATGAGTGAAAGAAATAGTAAAGACCAAATCACTTGTATATATTTAATGTTCTCATCTTATGAACTAAACTTTGAAAAGTAGCATATTAAATTAGTTCCCAAATATTTGTAAATGATGAAAATTTATTCATACCTCTAATTTTCTCTGTTTTTCAAAAGTTTGTCATAATTGGCCACTTTAAGTGATGTAAAATAAGTGTAATAGAATTAACTATATTGTACTGACTCTCTAAATTCTGAAAAAGATTGGTATATAGATGGTAGATTAATGAGAACCTATAGTGTTATGGTGATGGGTGAAGGAAATCTGTTGGTGAAGCAACTATACTCCAAGACAGTTAGCTGGTGTATGACCACCCCAAATAAGTATTAATTTATATTAAACAGCCTCTTTATCTATTTATATATTTACCACTACTTAGACTGGAGTACAAATATTCCAAATTAGTAATGACTACGAACTCAAAAGAGTTCCCAGCTGCAGACAGCTGTGCTATCATGGAAGGAGAAGATAATGAAGAGGAAGTTGTATATTCCAATAAACAGTCCCTACTGGGGAAACTCAAATCCTTGGCAACAAAGGTAACAGCGGAGTCTTAACCTGGTAATACTGTGTGTGTATGAGTAAGAGGCCATATTAACCTAACAGTAACATTCTTGCCAATTCTGTCATTCAACATATCTGTATCTCTGTGGGTATTTATCTGATAGAAATACTTTTGGAAATACAGATAGATGTAAATACAAGAATAATCACTGCAGTATTGTTTTGTTGGTTAACCAAGTAGAAGCAACTTTTAACACCATCAGGAAGTAGTTAAATTTCCATATATCAAAGTAGTGGGATGCTGTGCAGTCCTGCAGCTGTTTAAAGAGGAGATGTCTGTCTGTCTGATATGTCAGTAGGTCCAGGGTCAGTGAAGCGAGAGCAACACATAGACTATCACATTTGTGTTAAATGTACATTTATATTAGTATTTGAACAGGAAACTACTAATGGTAGCTGCATTTTGAGAGTTTTTAACTAATGGGCATCTTTTGTCTTTGAAGTAATACTGTTTTGTAATATTTGAATTTGTATAAAGATAATGTATTAATAGTATTACAAAAACAAAAATTTTAGGTAAATAAATGATCCAATGTTTATTTATATATCTTGTTTTAGAACAAGATTGTTTCATTTAGAGAAAATAAAAGTTATATAAAATGTTGAGATATTACCTTATCAGATAGTATCATATTCATCAGCTTTGGAATGATTACTATATCCAAACAGATAACATGAAGCCTTACATATTATTTGTAAACACATTTTATTGACATTCTTCACCATTGACTTAAAGGATAAAACATGCCACTTTACTTTTGCAAGTTTGAAAATAGAATGACACATGAAAGAAACTGCATTTCAAAGGATTTTCAGCAGGCAGGGCATATGGCAAAGATTACGTTTATTGCTAGTGTTTTAGTAATCATTTCCTAATTTAGGTACATAAATATATCATAGGGGATCATTTTAAAAAAATGAATAAGTCCTATTCTCCTTATATTAATGTCTATTTGATTTTGCTTATTATGCTAGTTTATGGAGGGTACTATTGCTAAGGGACAGTGAATGTACAGTGATTGTCAAGAGCTGAGAATTTACCCTACTTATAAGCTAACAAGTGAGCCTGCTATGATTTCATGGATACTTTAGAAGACATAGAATTTCTGATCAGAGACAAAGGACAGTTTAAATGGTCATAACAGAAGCACTAGCCAAAACCTCAGCATTTATCCCAGTTTCAAATCCTCACTTCCTACAGATGACTCTTGGAACCTATAATGAACTTGGGAACCTAAATCTTTTAGAATGGGCAGCAAGCATCTCTGCCTTTGTTCCAAAGAGAGATATTATTGTTATTGTGCTGGACAGTTAGCATCCCCATTCATTGCTCCAGAGGGAAACACTTGTTTTCAAGACTGTGTGTGAGCTTGCCCTTTCCTCTGGAAGGAATAACATCTTCAAAGGTCGCTTTCCATATAAAGACCTTTGAAAAGGTAGTCTAGAACAAAGGGAAATCAGTGTTGTATTCATAAGATATGCAGAAATGCCAAAGAACCATGGAGAGTTGTCTCCCAACAAAATCCAAACCTCATTAGCAGTTTGCATCTGCTAATCCCAAATTCCTAATCTTGCCTTCTCCTCCTGCCCCTCATCCTTGGCAACCGCAAGTTTGTTCTCTATGTCTGAGCCTATTTCTGTTTCGTAGATAAGTTCATTTGTGTCATATTTTAGATTCTGCATATCAGTGATAATCATATGGTGTCTTTTTCTTTATGACTGACTTCATTTAGTAATTAGCCTCTAGTTCCATCCATGTTGCTGCAAATGGCATGATTTCATACATTTTTTTTTTTTTTAAATTTAATAGCTACCCATAGAGTGAGTGTGAATAACAAGTCAGTTTTCCCTCCAGGAATCTACTCTGATTATCCAAGAGTAGTCTGATTTTGAAAAGACCCTTGCAGTTGTCTAAGAGCTACCTGATCTATGGAGGATGTTTTCATAAACAGTTAAATTATTACCACTTAGGACCACTCCTAGGGTACAAGCTATGCTGTTTCTAGGAGAGAAGTTAATGTCTGGTTCTTACAAAACATATAGTCCTGTAGGTACACTTGGTGCCTGTGGAAAGAAAGTATTTATTTATGATTGTTAGGGACACCAAGTGGAATCTCTTTAGCTAGGCAGCACTGGTTGATAGTGCCTGCGACCTTCTTGCTGTCTTATAAACCTTAGTGTTTCTGATTCACCTCTGACAGCTGTGTCTCTTCTTTGTCTTTGGAGAGACTGCCTGAGGGCTGTTAGTCCAGCTTTTTCTGTTTGCCCATGCCACAGACTGGGTGGTATTTGTCCACTCCATGGAATGATTGAGTGATGGGAATGGACATGTCAATTGTTGTTATTTTGGGGCAGAAGTTGGCACCATACCAGCTATTTCTGATACTTTTCATTAAGTTTAAGGGGGAATGGCAAGCAAATAGTGGTGAGAGCATCTGGTGGGTTTGGTAGACAGTAGACTGTTAAATCTAAGGCACTTGGAACAATTTGAGAGTGGAACATTTTCCTTCATAGGGAGGTGACAGGGTAACTTTGAAAAGCAAAAACTTTTGCATCTCTCAGGGTGTAAGGTAACTCCTTCCCAGGTACCTCGTTATCAGACTGCACTGTTGATCCTCCACTGCCACAAATCAGTTTGTCTCATTTCAGTAGCTGAAGTTCCACCTTATTTCTACTCATCTACCGGAGTTCTGTGCCTGTGAACATTCAAATCCAGGAAGGTCAAGGGCTTTTAAAACACTTAGGGAGAGCTAGTGTGCTTTCTACCTTTGTCCACGTGGGCTACAGTAGAAGTCTTTTTTTTTAAATTGGAGTGTAGCAGCTTTACAGTGTTGTGTTAGTTTCTGCTGAGCTAACAAAGTGAGTCATTACATGTATACATATATCCCCTCTATTTTGAATTTCCTTGCCATTTAGGTTACCATGGAGCATTGAGTAGAGTTCCCCGTGCTGTGTAGTTTGTTGTCATTAGTTATCTACTTTATACATAATAGTGTTTATATATGGCAATCCCAGTCTCCCAGTTCATGCTTCCCCCTCTTCCCCGCCATGGTGCTCATGTTTGTTCTCTACATCTGTGCCTGCATTTCTGCTTTGCATGTAGGTTCATCTGTACCATTTTTCTAGATTCCACATTTATGGATTAATATACAATATTATTTTTTCTGACTTACCTCACTCATGGATGACAGTCTGTAGGTCCATCCATGTCTCTGTGAATGGCACATTTTTGTTCCTTTTTACGGCTGAATAATAACCTATTGTATATAGGTTATTACACTACATCTTTATTGATTCCTCTGTTGATGGACATTTAGTTTGCTTCCCTGTCCTGGTTATTGTTTATAGTGTGCAGTGAACATTGAGGTGCATGTATCTTTTGGAATTATGGTTTTCTCCAGTTATACACCCAGGAATGGGATTGCTGGGTCATATGCTCTGTTTTTAAATTTTTAAGGAACCATGGTACTCTTCTCCATAGTGGCTATATCAGTTTACATTTCCACCAACAGTGCAAGAGGGCTCCCTTTTCTCCACACCCTCTCTAGCCTTTATTGTTCATAGATTTTTTTGATGATGGCCATTCTGACCACTGTGAGGTAATACCACCTCATTGTGGTTTTGATTTGTGTTTCTCTAATAATTAGTGAGGTTGAACATCTTCTCATGTGCTTCCTGGCCATCTGTAAGGCCATTTCTTCTTTGGCCGCTTAGGTCTGCCACCCATTTTTTGATTGGGTATTTTTTTTTTTTTTATATTGAGCTACAGGTGCTTTTTGTATATTTTGGAGATTAATCCCTTGTCAGTTACTTCATTTGCAGATAATTTCTTCCATTCTGAGAGTTGCCTTTGTCTTGTTTATGGTTTCTTTTGCTGTGGAAAAGATTTTAAGTTTGATTAGGTTCCATTTGTTTATTTCTATTTTCATTCCTTTAGGAGGTGGGTCATAAAAGATCCTGCTGTGATTTATGCCAAAGAGTGTTCTGGCTATATTTTTTCTAAGAGTTGTATAGTGTCTGGCCTTACATTTAGGTCTTTAAGCCATTTTTAGTTTATTTTTGTGTATGATTTTAGGAAGTGTTCTAATTTCATTTTTTTACATGAAGCTGTCCAGTTTTCCCAGAACCACTTATTGAAGAAGACTGTGTTTTCTCCATCGTGTATTCTTGCCTCCCTTGTCATAGATTAGGTCACCACAGGTGTTCGGGTTTATCTCTAGGATTTATATCCTGTTCCATTGATCTATGTTTCTGTTTGGTGCCAGTACCATCATGTCTTGGTTACTGTAGCTTTACCATATAATTTGAAGTCAGGGAGGTTGATTTCTCCAGCTCTGTTTTTCTTTCTCAGGATTGCTTTGGCTATTCATGATCTTTTTATTTCCTTACAAATTATAAATTTTTTTGTTCTATTTCTAAGAAAAATGCCATTGATAATTTGACAGGGATTTCATTGAATCTGTAGATTGCTTTGGGTAGTATAGTAATTTTCATAATACTGATTCTTCCAATCTAAGAACATGGTGTAATCTCTCCAGCTGTTTGTGTTGTCTTTGATTTCTTTCATCAGTATATTATAGTTTTCTGAGTACAGGTCTTTTTCCCTCCTTAGGTAGGTTTATTCCTAGGTGTTTTATTATTTTTGTTATATGGCAGAAATATTGAGTAGGGTCTCTTGGAGCACAGCAGAAGAGAAAAGTATGCAGGTAGGTGGGTAGTGACAAGCTAAGGAGAAACTTCTGGGAGAAGTTGAATTTTCTTTGGATTCTTGAATTTAGAGCTTAAAAAGATCATTTTGTATGCATCTTTATTTAATGCGTGAGTAAACTGAAACCTAGAGAGGTTCACTTTGTCCAAGAGAGGGTGAGCTAGGAATTAGAAACTGCATCTTCTGAGTTCCAATTCAGAATTTTTTCTTTCTACATACTAGTGTTTCAGTACTTTTTCACAATCATTGATTGACAGCCAATGACATGTGAGGTCTTGGGTCATTTTATGGGAATTAAAAAGTGATAGATTTCCTGCCATCAGGAGATTCCAGTTAATTAGTGATGTTAACCACACACACATACACATATGCGTATATATATCCCACCATATTAGTTATAGGAGCAAAATCCCCTGTGAATAGAGAGGGCATGGTGATGAAAGCCCTGTGAAGCAAACATGACTGTATAGAGGGCTTCCAATTTTTTACTTGAAACATTACCTTGAGGATAACAAACAGGTCTCTGCCTCCCCTTCTGGAGGAACAGGTTGAATCAAATCTTTTCAAACAAGGCCACAGCATTCCCTTCTAGTTCATGGCTGATGTCAAATGCTCTTTCCTGTAATACATGGTGAGATCCTTGAGGGCAGGCATTTTGTATTCCATAAAGTCTAGTCCATGTTCCTGTAACATATGGATGTTTAAGAAATATTTGGATTATCAGTGGTTATTCCTACAAAATTAAGCCTGGGATTTGTGAGACCTGAGGTAGATTCTGCTAGAACCAGTGGGTCAGGGTGCTGCAGTCTGCAGGCTGCTCTCCCAGGGTCTGTCGCCTGGGCAGAGGCAGGGAAATGGGATGTGCTGGTTCGCACTGTGATTTTTTTTTTTTCCTGTAATCCTGACCATGTAGCCCTAAAGTTGATCTGAAGTCTTGGACTTCTCTGCTCAAATGGGAGAAGACACAAAAGCAACCTGATTCTTCTTGACAGATACTCAGAATCTTTTTCCTGTTATTTTCTCTTTTCACTTCTCTGTTTTATACACATATCCATGTGCACCCAGGACTGATTGGTTTCATATTTATTTTACTTTTAAAATAATCCTAATTCTTTTCATCTTTATTCTCCTCAACAGCATAGTCCCTCCACTCCATTCTAGAAGCCTTTGGAAAGCTTTGTCTAACAATGAAAACATTGGGAGAAATTTCGCTACCTCCTTTTCTCCCCATTAAAGAAGAATAATTTATCTTAATAGATTACATTTTGAATGCATTATAAAACAAATTCCATCAATGATATACTTGCATTAAAATTTTGATTTATTATCTGAGATGACTTATTTTTAATATCTTTAGTAAACATGATCCCCAAAGATTTTCCTAAAACTTATCAGTGACCCAAATGATCTTATGTTTTAATTGTGTTCTCTTTATTTCTGCTCTCCTTTTTCTTATTATTTACCCTATGTTATCTTGAGAATATTTAGTTTACTAGCTACAGTTTACATGGATAAGTCATCTATTTCAGCACTCAGATCAGATGTCCTTCTTAAGGGTCTCAGTGAATTTCTTCATAAGTATCACAGCTGTATCTTTTGGTATCTATTACAGTCATGTGTTTGCTTCTATTTTGGATTGTGTGTCTTTGGGGTAGACATGCTATCTGTTTTACATGTACTACCCTCCCCTTTAAATGTAAAATCCCAATTATGAGTGGCTAGTGCATTCATTGACCTGATTTCAGAACTTACTTCTGGGTCTCACTGTAATTTTAATGAGTTGATTTTTGTCTTTATATTTTCCCCCCATAGGAAAAAGAAGACCATTTTGAATCTGTTCAACTGAAATCCTCAAGATCTCCAAATATATGAAAAGACAGTGCTGTAGCTGTCAGACTAATGAACAAAGAAACCCATTCTCTAGTTTTACAGAACCATAGTTTAGAGCCTGTCCTCGTATCTGGCACATTGGAGATGTTACAGAGGAGGGCCATGCCACTGAGAAGGGAAGGAGGTTGAAATGTTAGGTTGCCTTATCACATGGTCAAGTGTCTTGCCAAAAATAAGAAAGCAAATGGTTTGAGTCTCAACTGAAGATGAAGCTCAACTCAGGAAGAGATTTGTCTGTATATACACATAACTCAAAACCAAGGTTAAGCCCACCAGTGCACTGCTGATGCATGCCATATAATTAATGGGTAATTTTTCCTCTTTATAAATTCTATATAAAAAGTGTGTTTGGAGGGCTAATGTGAGTATATGCATTGTGATCCCATGTATGTCTTTTTTTTGTTTATATTTTGGGGGAGAATTGAAAAATTTTTTAAGGTACAGTTATTTTTCCCATTATTTATTTTCCTGACCAACCTTTAAACATGTTTTCTATTAAAAATCATGAACAAAGAAAGACAATAGATTTTTCATTTTTTCATAGGGTGTCATTCTTGATTTCAGGAGCCTAAGTAAGCAGTAATTCTTAATGAAGAGTCAGCATGTGCTTGGGTTATCTAAACTTACATTCGCCTTTGAAATTCCATCCTTGTTGGAACTGGTAAGAAGGGCTTTTTAAGAAAAGAAATGGGATTCTTAAAAAAAAATAAAAAGGCAAAGAGAAACTTAGATTTTCCCCTAATAAAAACAAGCTGACACTATCATAAAAGTCAAATGACTTGAAACAATTTATGTAATACTTGAAGTATAATTTAGAATGAATAAGAAAGCTTTTTTTTAAGCAAATCACTTGCAAAATCATGAGAAAAAAGTGGGATGGTTTGTGTATAAGTACAGGTAACTGTACAGAGGTACGGGGTAATTTATGGCCTCCAGAAAATGGCAGTGGGTACATTTGCCCTATGTCAAGCATCAAAGGTTATATGCTAGACTGTAAGGATTATTACTTCCATGGAGGTTTTCTTTTTAAGTTACTTAGAAATTCAATTTTAGAAAATTGCATATATCTGTATTCAAAATAAGAATGTTGTTGTACCATAAGCAGCTATGAAATAAGTATTGTTCTTATTCAAAAATGATCCAGATAATTGTGGTATTTTCTCTGATGGACAGGTTATACTGATATTAGCAGGAATTGAATATTTGTCGAAAGAAGTTTGAACGAAGCTGGGTATGACCAATTTTGTGTAAAACTTGTTTTAAAGCTCGGAAAGAGGGGAGTTTCCTTACCATTTATAATCTAAGGTGATCTTGTTTGTTTTCAATAAACAGTGATCTTTATAGGTTTCAATCCAGAGTTTTAAAAAGATTGGTAATTGGCCTGTGAGGTAGGGCATAGGGACAAGTTTATTAAATGTTTTGCCCCCAGTCTGTCAATGAGGTACGCCTTGTAATTTTTGATTCAGCAGGTCATCCTTAGTTTTGTGGCCAATGAAGGAAAAATAAATAATTGAATTTATTTCGCTGGTGGGTAAAACAGTGGACCATTCTGTTATTGTTGAATGAATGTTTGTCTTGTGTAAGTCACTACTGTTGGATTCATGAGTATAGGTGAGGTGGGCTTTGTTTTGTTGTTTTTTTGTGGAATTTGCAGAGGACATTGCTTTACATAAACCATTTCTACATTTAATTTCTTACATTTTATTATAATTAGGAAATTATTTTGGCATTGCGCATTTTTATCCTGCCATCACTGCTGGTGAGCCATTCCCCATTTTGATCAAAAATTAAGCAAAAGAATAAAAATACACTTGAAATGCACCCTTTCAGAGGAGCCCTGGCAAAGTTGTACAGATTGGACAGAGTCAAGAAGTTTCCACACGTCCACCTGCCACCTCTGTCTTCATCTTTGCTGTGTTCAGCATGTATGTTCCAAGCCATAGAGATAATTGGGATTTGCTCACAGATAGCGTCTTTCTTCTCTTGTCACTGGACTAAAATCTCTGACATGTCAAAAATGCCTTAAATTTTAATGAACTCTCAGAAAATATAGTTGGTATTGAAAATTTTATTTATTTTATTTCTTATTTTAGATATTAAATAGATTTTGGCAGCTCAGTCCCATCTTTGAAAAGAGCTGACTTTTTCATCTGGATCCCAGTGGATTGTCATTTTATTTCAACCACTCAAGAAGTATGACAGAAGGAATATTATGAGGAAGACATTCAGATGAATTCTGGCTATAAAACTTACTAAAGTCTTGCCTTTGCAAAGCTCAGTGTAATGTTGAAAGGCAAAAATAAATTAATCACATTTCTGACTTTTAATTGACATTTGTTATATCTTTGCCCCTCTAAGTGGTGGAAGAACAAGTTATTTGTTATTTTTCTAAAAAGCAGTTGTGAAGCCTTAAATACTTCATCAAGTCAGCTATCACCTATAAAATCTCTTAGCACTCTGTCAAAACATATTTAAATCAGTTTTCCACTGAATGAGACCATATCTTCCATGGATAAATTATATCATGCCATTTAACAGTATTGAACAATTTGATTTGTATTCACTTGATTTAAAGGATTGAACTTTGTTTTTATTGACTTTTCCCCTCTTTGATCACTAGTAATCAAGTCCTTTTCAGGATTAAACATGTTTCCTAGTATTTTTGTGTAGATTTTTGTCATTATTTTCTTCCCAAGGAGAGAAAAGGTGATTTAAATGGTTATGTAGAAGGATTACCTGTGTCTAGTCATTTACCCTCTGGGGTAGTTCAAGACAAATCTGGTGAACTGTCATCTGACATCTGTCAGTAGAGCTACTTCTTGTGACTTATGTTCATTCCTGATGGGAGGCTAATATGCAGATCATTTCTCTCTTCCTCATGAATGTAAATTTCCTGAGAACTGGGGTGGGAAGTTGATTTCATTGGCAGTGTATTGCTCACATTTACCTTTTTATACTAAAGATAGGTAGAGTAGAACTTCTTCAGAGGATTTACATATCCTCACATCTATTTCCTAGTGACCATGAACATTATCTAAGGTTTACATGAGCAAGTTCTAAATAAAGATTGCTCTTAGAAAAGGACTCAAGGAGGATAAACCTAAAAAATACCAATACTTGACTTATTCTTTGGACACTAAAATGGAGTCCACCTTCACAGTAAATGGCCAGAGATTACATTTTTGCTGAATTTTATTTCAGTTTAATGTTTTCAGATGAGTTCATTTTAAGAGTCTCATGCTCTACCGACTGAGCTAGCCGGGCTGATTGATGAATTCATTTTAGAATCATAAATGAAGTAAAAGATGGGGACGAATAATTCAAAGTTAATTGATACTACTATTACAATTGCTATTAATGGATATTACTATTGCAATTGTCTAGATTAGAAGTCAGCAGTCTTTTTCTGTAAAGGGTCAGGTAGTATTTTCAGCTTTTCAGGTCATGTGGTCTCTGTTTCAGCTCTGCCATTGTAGCGTGAAAGCAGCCACAGATAGTCTATACACAAATGGGTATGGCTACATTCTGATAAAACTTGATGTACATGGAAATTTGAGTTCAATTTTATTTTTCATGAAATATTACTTTTGGTATTCTCCCTCCAACTATTTAAAAATGTAGAAGCATTCTTAGCTCACAGATTTTATAAAAACAGATGCTAGGCTAGGATTTGACCTGTGGGCTGTGGCTTGCTGACCACTGTTTTCCATCACTACAACCCACAAGCAAAACTATTTGGAATCATCTTTTTGCATAGATTCTTTGCCCTTTAGGAGTTTACACCTTCAAGATTTCTCAAGTCTCTAGAGAGGATCAAGAAAAAAATAGCCCATTACCTTCCCTTGGTGATTTAATCACTCACCAAAGACAAAGCCAGATACTCTTCTGAGTTCCTTTTATAGTTCTGGGACTTGATTGTGGATATTGATTAGGAAATGATAAAATAAAACAAGTGAATTGGTTCAAAGTCAACCAGTAAGATTGATTTAAAAGTCTTTTCTCATTGTGATTTCTATAACATTTATTGCTAAGGTAACTAGATTTGGAGATAATATTCAATCTCTTTGACAGATTTCTTTCAATTAACTATTTGGAAGTAACATATATTGATGCATAAAAGTAGTGTCAACCTAGATTCTTGAGCCCTGGTGCTGGATAGGGTTCCCTGGCAGCACTGGAGCATCCATTGCATGTATTCAGGCCATGTACACCTCAGTCCACACATATTTACCAAATCCTATTTTAATACTGACTGAACTGCAAAGGACACTTAGGATTCTTTTAATGATTGGTGGTTCAAGAAACAGACCTCCAATTGCCTTGAGCAAGATATCCCAGTTAGGCTCTTTATTTGCTGGAATTTTCCTAATCTTATTAAAGACTCCTGGATGAAGAATACTGTATAAAACAGCTTGTGGATATTGGTAAATTTGGTTTTGAAGGGAGTAATATTCCTTTTATCTTAGCTAGCCATCTAAGGGTTTCCATCTAAGCCATCAACAGATTTCAAATTACCATTTCTCGGGTTAAATTAATAAGTCCAACCAGTGGGGATTATGCAAATCTAAACTTCCTTTCACAGAGCAGGAGTGATAATTGCGTTATTCATGGGTTTGGGCCTTATTAGGGCTGTGAAGGTTTTAATCCATACTGATGTTCCATCTTCCTGGCACCTCACTTTATTTTTGCTTCTCTGTGGCCTTTTGCTACAGAGCTCTGACACCCCAAACTATCATGGTGGGTACATGGATAAAGCAGGGGGGCTAGTTGAGAGGAACTGCGGGGTTGAAGTCTGCAAAGGTACACTGGCTGAATTACCTCCTTTCTGAGCTACTCTCTTAATTTGTCCTCTATGTGGTCTGCAAACCAGCTTGCCTCACAGTTTGAAAATGGGACCTTTTTATGCTACTGTGAGAAACCTGAGTGGCAAGTGAATATTAGTATTTAAACTAAAAGAGGACACAGGGAATTTCAAAAGCTGTAAACATTCAGGAATCCAACAAAAATCAACCATATCATGAGGCTCTGGCATGTGTTTTTATGAGTGGGATACATCATTCTGCTTGAGTTCCTTGCATTCAGGACATTTTTGCAAAGATGGATCAACTCAGCAAGTTTTATATTCTGAGAGAATGAAATGTTGTTACTGGAGTTAAAGAAAAATCAATCTCAAACCTATTGGTTTGAAATGGCTCATGTAAAAAAGATTTTATAGTTGCTATTTTCCACACGTATGCTGAATGCTCTTTAAAAAATTACTTCTAGGGATCACACGTTAGGGTGTGTGCATTTGAGTAGGAAACATGGTTCATGGCAGGGAAGAAAAAGATGATGAGAGCGGTCAGTGAATGCACTTTCAGTGTAAAGACAGGGAGTGAAATAAGTGACCACAGATCAAAACCCGGTCCTCAGAAACACCCACTCAGGATTCACCCACAACCTGACTGTCTTGTTTAAGAAGATCCACGATCAGTTTGATTGTTTTGGGCATCAGCAGTGTCTCTGAACAACCCACCTGATATTGCCTTCCTTGGCCTGTCAAATCCCATCAGCGGACTGAGTTTATTTTCTCTGCCATCAGCCTTGCCTCAGCCTTGATTTTGAGCAGGTACTCATTCTGAGCACACCTATCTAGTACTCCTGCCAGTTTCAGTCACAACAGAGTTCTTTTTTGACATCTAATGTCTTTTTTGACAACTACTGTTACCCAATCTGCCACACCCACTCCTTCCCATCCATGTTCTTTGAATCTGAGAATTTAGAGACAGTTTGCACTGTTGTCTTTGAGCATCTGCTGAGTTTTGGACACATTGATGAGGGTGCTGATTCAAAGGCATCTAGAAGGAAGTAGAGAATTGCTAACAGGACTCCTCAGTTTATTTCCTTCAAGGCCAGTCATATTGGCTTTTATGTACCTACTTGTTATTTGTGGATATTTTAAAAATAGTGTCAGTCTTGATTATCTAGGCCCTGGTTATTTAGCCTGTGGGTCCCTCATAGCCTCCTCTTCCTTCCTCTCTCTGTCTCCCTCAGTGGCAGTCTCCTTATTAGCATATTTTCCAGTCTTGATGCTTCTTAAAGGCAAGTACATGTTAATCCTCTTCTTCCCTGTCATGAGTTGAAGCATGGCCCCCTAGAAGTTACACATCCTAATATTATTTCATTTCAAAAAAGGGCCTTAGCAGATGCAATTAAGGATCTTGAGATAAGATCATCCTGCATTATCCAGGTGTACCCTAAATTCAATGACAAGTGTCCTCATAAGAGACACACAGAGGAGAATGTGACATGAAGACGGTTGCAGAGATTGGAGTGATATGATGTCAAGAAACTGACCACCACCAGAAACTAGAAGAGGGATGGGATGGATCCTCCCCTATAGCCAAGAAGGTGCAGCTGCACACTCAATTTTTGTTGTTTTAAGTCACAGTTCATGTTAAGTCATCAGATTAGTTACAGGAAACAAATACATGCCCTGTCCGTGGTATCTGGTGCAGGACCTAGCAGATAGTTAGATTCTCAGTGATTTTTCTACATTAATAAATGATTTGTGACTCAAGGACTTATCAGGAGAAATAGGACAGTACTGGTAAGAATGACCCTATTTTAGCTTATCCATGATTTCCCTGTGTGCTCCTTTATTTAGGTTAGTAAAATATTCAAGTTTAGTGACAAGTCTATGTGCTCCTAAACATTGTTCTTGGGACTTTGGAAAAGAAGATATCCTGCACTTTCATTGCCTCATTCAGCTGTGAACCACCAGCATGATTTTCCAATGGAATAACAAGATGTTTTTCCAGGCTCCTTGCTAGAAATTTAGGTGGTTTTTGAAAATGAGAGCCATCAAACCTTCCCTGACAGGTCAGTTTCGATATTTGGAGGAATATAGGAATGGAAGAACTCTCTCCTTACCTCAGAGACCTATGTGGGCAAATTCAGGGCTGCCTTGCAGATGTGGCTTAAAGAAACCAATAAGGGTATTATTGTCTGGCCACAGTAATAATCTGATATTTATGGTGTCATCAGTTAAATTCTGATCATGTGATCTGCAAAGATCTGCGAAGAAGTCTAGACATGCTTAAAATTCTCTTACAGGGTAAAACTTGTGTTCAATGTATCTATTAACAGATGTAAAGAGAAGCATAGTTAGATTATTTCCTCCAACAATAAAATAGAAGTGGTCTAAATCAACATATTCAAATTACCTGGAATGATTAAATAAGAACAAAACCATTATCCACCATGCTGGAAAACCTTGAAGGTTTTATTCTCAGTATCTTTACATTAATACAGATGCTTTTGATTTTGTGCTGAGAAAAACAATCTGTTACACATAATGTAACTTTAATATACAACATAGAAACTCATCCTAAGTTAGTTACAACAAGGGCCTACAAAAAACTTCATAGGAAAAAAAGTTATCTAATATTGCCACCATATTTTCTAATAGACTGACCCTGTCAGACCCTGTCACCAGTGCTCAGCTCTGTAAACAATGGGTTATTTCCAGGTTCTAAGGAATCATTAATAATCACTAAAATCAGTCTAAAAAGTTCTAGCACATCACTATATACTGTACAGTCCTTAAAAATAATTTATTGTACTGTTTCTAAAAAAAGGTACTAGGGGTATTCGTTTGCTGTTTCCACATTCTGGAGCTGCACATGAGCACTTTCATCTAATATCCTAAAAACACGACAACTGAACTGCAATTCACAATCACAGAGATGAGGTGGTGGAGTCGAGGACTTCCCGGCCGTTGCACACCGTCGGCACGTATGTGCTGGCAGAGGCTGGAAAACAGGACAGAAAATGCTGCATTAGTCAAGGGGGCCATAGAGCTACTGGCATGGACAATCCTAGATACTAGTTAAAATTCAGTGGAAAACTCATTTTAACTTGGCTTTAGAAAATGCTAGGTGATTTAGTGCTGCAGCAGGTCAAGTTTCAAAACGTGCTCTGCACAAAATTAGTGTGTATCCTGGATCTTACCTCCACTAATGTCATACCTCTTGGAGAGAGTTGATAAGCATAATCACTGTTGAAAGAAGTCACTTATGGGTTTAAAATTAACTTTGGTAGTTTCCAAACTGGTTAAAATACGGTGCGTAAAATTGAGTACTCATGGCAATTTACTTAGAATGTTAAGTTATTATTTTTCAATACCTTAATTAATTTTGTTCTCTATGGACAGGATGACTCTGTGGACCCAAGAGTCATCTGTGAACCCACTGCCTTTGAGAGTGGTTTCACGTGTTTTCATTCTTCAAGTGGATAATCTCAGTGAAAATTCTAGTGAGAGCTGAGTTGTAAGAACTTCAATTTCATAGTAGTTTGCAGAAAGAAAGGCATTTCAAAGGGATGACGCTTCTATTAGTGACAACAGTGATGACCATGTCAGGGTGTGAGTATAATATGGATACAAATATTCATTCTTTTTATGGGTCATCATTTTCCTAGATGAAATTCCTAACTGAACTTGTTTTGAACATTTTTTTGGTGTGTGTGAGAAATATAAAGACAGCTAAGTTATATTTATGTCTCCCTGAAAGCTTTTTCCTTTTACCGAATGAGAACAAAAGCAAGTACCCCCATCCTCCATGGGATGAAACGACATGGCCAAGAGAATCAGTTAGCAATGGCCTCACATTCCCCTTTGGAACTGCTGACGTCCTGTCCTTGGTCTGTCCATCTGGCATGCTCTGCACTAGAGGAGCTGATCTCCTTGGCTGCCTGACCACAGCCCAGGTCAAGCTGCCCAGTCAGCTGTCTCATTCTTTAAAGACATAGCTCTCTCAGTTAATCAAATAAACTAACTTCATGCTAAAGTGTTCATGTTCACTATTGCACTGGAAATATTCTTGCCACATGAAACTTCATTTTTCATAGGAATGTCTTTAAACATGAAGGGGAAGCTAATTGTGAAATTTGCTACTATGTGGCACTCAGTGTGGGAACATTCACCATAGTTGGGGCACTAGAAGTCTGTCAGCAGACACCCTGCTAGGGAAACTCCAGGCTCTCAATTCTGTGCTATTTGTCTTGGTGTGTGAGAGAATAAGAAAGTCAAGTCTGTGTGGCTGCCTAAGGTTACAGAGGAGTCATGTGACATGCTAACTCTTTTGGAGCTTGTTCCCTTTTTAGAATGAGGCTCACTTTTTTTACCGTGTGAGCCCACAAGAAGCTAGAATATCCTGGAGGACAGGGGTGGCATAATCTACATTTCCTGAAGCTTCCATGGTAAAGACACAGTGCGTACCAGATAAATATTTGATGGAAGGTGATGCATGATAATAATTATAAATGTGAGGGCATTAATTTATTCTTTGCAAAGCTTCTTCATATACTTTATCTGATTCTTGCTTCATCAAAGCTAGATAAGGCAAGAGAAAGAACAAGGTGAAATGAAGTTCAAGCCACAGTTCATGGGAAACCAGGGGAGTGCTCCTGGCCACTCCGCGTATACTTTCTCTACAGCTTCCTCACGTTCACCTGTCTACCTGGCATCTCCACGTGGCTGTTTAACAGACATTTCAGAATCCAGTGGCCAACACATAATTTTGATTTCTTGACCTGTCCCTGTTTAGTCTTTCTTTTCTCAGTGAACAGTCTCACCATCTGGCCAGTTATCTAAACCAAAAGTCTCCCATTTACACATCCTTCCTGTTTTCTCTCTCCTCCCGTGTCAAACCTATCATCAGGCCCAGTCAATTTTGTCTCCACCTCCGGCTGCTTGTCTGTTTGAATCCAGTGCCCTGGGCCAGGCCAGCATTCTCTGTCTCGGCTGCTGTAACAGCCGCACCACTGGGCTATCTGTGTCCATCCTTGCTTACCTGCAGTGCTTTTTCTCTGCAGCGGCCAGCGAATTTGTAGATGTAAGTCACCCACGTATGCACCTCCCGTGGCCTCTCTGTGTTCTCCTGACTCTGGTTTATAAATCTCAGCATGATTTAGACCCTGCTTAGCTTTCTGAGTTCATCTAATTCTCTCCTCCCCCGACTCCCATCCCCTTTTGATTTTGTTCTCTAATACAGAATATCTGTTTCTCAGTTTCTGGCCTTTTGCAATAGCTGTCGCTTCTACCAGGAATATTATTCCTTCTCTTAATCACACATCTGGCTCCTTCTCATCATCCACATGTGAAATGTCATCCTCTGGAAAAGGCTATCATCCAGCTATCTAGTCTAAAGTAACCAACCAGTTACTCTCTGTCACATTACTCAGTCTTAAAACTGAATTTTTCCCTTGCCTTTTTTCCCCCTTAGCATCTTAAGTCTTACACTCTTGACTAGAAAGTATGCTGGGGCTCTGCTTGTCTTTTTCATTATTTTATTCATCTTGCTGGTCGTGTAACAGACACTGTATAAATACTTTTTCAAATGATTGTATGAATGGCTGCCCTTCAAAAAATGGTGGAGCCAGTGGAAATTTCAACAGGGGAAATAATTTATTATCCTGAAGAAATGACAGCAAATGTGAGGCTTGTGAGAGACCTTGTTTTGGAGCGAGTTGGCCTTCCTCCTTCTCAAGTCGCACGGTGGCCTCGACTGTGCTTGCAGAGAACTGGCTGGGCTGTGAGCATCCCATAGCAGTACTGCCTTTGACATTTTGACTAAGCTCTTCATCTTTTCCAGGATCAAGTTTTATTATTTCTGTGCAGGCTTTTCATTTTCAGAGATTGAAAAGGAATGATGTGTCATGGGGTACGTCTAGCATAACCAGGGATTAGTGTGTTAGCTTCTTGCTGTCCTCCTTGAACCTGTCTAATCCCTTCTACCTGCATTTCTAAAGATGGTATCAGAAACCTACTCCAGTGTTCCCCATGCTATTGTGGAATTTGATGAATGCTATCTTAAGAGTGTACTTACGATCTGCTTGTTCACTGCATTCTAATTTCTTAAAAATCGGGTATATTTTGACCATGTAGGTAAGAAGTACATGGACTGCAAAGGTAGGCACATGGAAAATTCTCAAGCTATTAGTGTCACATAATCTTCTGCCAAACGTCATGTGAATGTCATCATGGAACGTTACAGAGTAACCTGAAATGATCTACCTGCTTCATAGGGACTTCAAAGGGAACACCCTATGTTAGAATGTCTAAACTATTTGAGAGGAAGATAGTGCAAATTCAGGGTCTTCTTGCAAGGAATAACAACAGCAAAAAAACCCACAAGACACTGCAGTTTTATTTCTTTCCTAAACACTTTTTAGTGTATCAAAGGGGATTGTAACTTGTATTTTTCTGCTTTGCTTTTACTGTTTCATCTGTAGCTTTTGTCAGTGCATTTTTTATTATGTAAAAGATATTCTCATTTTTGTACATGCTGCTGAATATAGCAGAGGAAATTACTGTTTTACGAGTTTACCATCACAATTACTTTGCCTTTCATAAATATTTTACATATGCCTCCTGTATTAGTCCATCTGTTATTCCCCAAGGTAGTAAAATATGTGGAAGAGGAAAGTATTGTCATTTTCGTGTGTGTGTGTGTGTTTGTGATGAGCTTTTCTACGATTCTAATGAAATTCTCACAAGACTTTTAATGGCATAAGTTTAGCCTATTTTATTAAGTGCGGTTAGGCAGATTTCTATAATTGTCCTTTCTGTCAGAAATAAGAAGTGTGCAGGCTTATTTTTGGCTTTCCTGGGAGTGGGGGTGAGTAGCTGCTGTTACTCTAGGTTAACATGGTACTTTTTGCTATTTAAAGTGAAAACTGAAGAAAGCTGTAAAAGATCCACTAAGTTCTGCAGCTGACCACAGAAGGACCATTCACGTCCATCAAAAGGCATGTTTTGCTTCACAAAAGTTGGTGAAGCTTTAGAGATCAATGCAGCCAAGTGGCAGCCTTGTCCAGCACCATGAAATCCATTTTTCTTGCACCAGTAATGCAGAGACTGGCCAAGCTTTGGAGAAAATGACCCATTTTTTCTGAGTAACTGGGCTCTCAATCAATGCTAAACATATTTATTTAATAGATTCTTATGGATGCCAAGTCTGTTAGTCAGTTCAGTGGCTAAGACTTGGTCCCTGAGAATCAGCGTGTTACTCTGTGTCATACATCAGGCTTAGGAAAAAAATAAACATTTAAATAGAACAGACATTCCAGTCTGTTTCCATCTGTTCCATTTCCTTGCTCCCAGTGACCCCGAATAATTTCTCCCAGTGTGTCTGCTTGTTTAGAGATTTTACTGCTATGGTCATGGAATACAATTTCCATTCACTGTCTGTTGCCTTGTCCTCCTGCTTTGTTATTGGACCTGTTTTTGTTTTACTCTTCACCTTAATTTACTTGTGCTAGGGCCCCTTGGTCCCATTTCAAAAGAAGTGCATGCGTTGGTAATGTTGTCTGGGCACATGTAACACTGCTAGCCAACCATTTAGTAGCCTTGCTATGTCGAGATTTCTCAGTAGGAGACAGAGAATCCATTATTAATAATTTAATTTTCCCTTTATGACCAAAATGTCTTCAACTGTTACCAGTAGTTTGAAGAGGAAATTATTTTGTATAAACTCAAGAGTTAGTTTCCAAATGTGGAGTTAGAACTTAAGAAAGCAAAGATTGCTTCATTTAGTGATTCATTTCTAATGAGACAAGATTCATGGAAAGAGAAAATAGAACCCATGATACAACTTAATTACCTTATCAACAGAAATTCCACTTGATCTTCAACTTAATACCTCAGTCCATTTTGCCACATAATGCTGCCGTGTTTTCTTTCCAATTATGTTCCTTTATCTTCTCTTCCCTCCCCCAAGAAATACCAAAGTTGGATGCACAATTATCTCTAAGTAAAAATACTCAAGAAGTTTTTGTACTGTTCTACTTATTTTTTGTTCTTCTCCCCTCTTCTTAGTTGCTAATCATCTGTTTTTCCTCTTTTTTTTTATCCAAATGTGTTCTCAGGCTAGGATCAGAAACTCATTTACAGCAATTAATTCAAACAACGAATAGGAGCTCTAAGTGCTACTACATCTAGGGATCCAAGTCGAAAGCTGAAAGTGTTAAACTCTGATAAAATAATGTCAGGTATTAGTCCTCCTTTCTTGTGAAGCTGATCCTGATGGCCTCATCTTCCAATTGTCCCCAGCATCTGCACACTGTATTGGCTTCCATCGCTATCACCCTGATTTAAGTCATCATCTGGGCTAGGCAGCAGCCTGCTAAATGAGGTAGGTCTCTGCCTGCTCCCTGTCTTATATTCTGCCCACACCACCAAAACAATGCTTTTCAAGTCAGGTCTTGCCACTTCTGATGAAACCCTTCGAGTGTTTTCCCAGTTCTTTCAGTAGAAAAGTAAAAGTCCTTACAATGACCTCCAGAATCCTAAAGGATCTGCTCCATCTTTGTCCTCATCTCCTCTCCCTTTCACCATTTACCTATAGGCTCATTGCCTCTTTGGCCCTTTGCACGTGCTGTTTCCCACGTGTGGAATGTCATTTCCCCAGATATCAGCATAACTCCCTTCTTTCATTTCCTTCATGACTCTGCTCAGCGTCACCTTATCACTTCCTCCCACTTTATAAAAATAGTAATACATTCTATTCCCCATCTGCCTTATTTGCCTGTGCTCCCTATTGTTTTCTACACATTGCTTATCCACCATCACCTGAGTTATTATGGAGTATTGGTTTCTCTGTGCCCCACCTTGCTTGATGAGAATGCAAGCATCATGAGTATACAGTTGGTCCGTTTCATCCATGACCACAGTGCCTAGAGCTGAGCTTGGGCACAAAATTTTTTCAATCCAAGTGTGTATTATCCATCAAATCAGTCACATTTATTTGGTTAGTGTTTCCTCTCCCAAAGCCTTTGCAATTACTCCAGGTGAGGTAGAAATGTTAAAAAAATTTTTTCCATATGAGTAGGCATTTTCCTGCTATAGGCATACAGATATCTCCATTTATGGATGTTCTCTAGAGAATTGCACTTAAAATGTAAAAGAAGTAGATGAAATAGGATACAATAAATTCATGTTAGACCCTTTGCTTTGTTTTAAGGTATTGATCATCTAAGATCAATGTATGGACAGTATTTGACTAAATACATATTTTCTTTTTCATTGACATATGTGCATAGCTCTGAACATGGTACACTGTTCTTAAAGGCATTAATAAATTTGGGCTTACGTGGAAATGCATAAGACTATAAGTATCCCTCATACGACACTAAACTCTCTGGTTTAGGAACTTTCTTTGAATTGCTGTGTTTATGTTCCGTTCTAATATACAGCAAAGAAGAGAAACTATACAACATAACTTAATTCAAGAAAGTGAGGCTTTTAAAAAACTATGTTAATGGGAGAAATTATATCTCTGACATAGACATTTAGAGAGGGTCACCATTAATTATATTCCTTTGTCTTCATCAAATCAGGTTTTCTAAGAAACTTTGTGGGTAGCCCTTTTGGAATCCGTCACCTGGTCTGTGTGCAGCCAGGGTGTGGGGATCACAGGGCTTTCAGAGAGACATGATTTATGGTGCTGAACTCCTTGGTATGAGTTTTGGAGAGGAATACAAGTCTGCACCCATGCCGTTAGAACAAGATGATGTCATGTGCTGTGCTTAAGAGAAAGCTTTGAACTTAAAAAAAAAAAAAAATCACTGAATTTGCAGATGCTAAGATTCTCAGTGTCAGAATGGTCTCTGAGATGAATTCTGTGACTGAACAGAGGCAGAAACTCCAGAGAGGCCAGAGGAGCCACAGAGAAGCTTTTGAGAGTTTTATCTATGACTTCAGTTATCAAATTCCATAAAGTACCTAATAGATGGGACCTTGATTTTCTCATGTATAAATGTGTTTGTTAGAATAAATGATCCATACCATCCCTTGCAGCTCCAGTCTCTGTATTAAAGGAGGTGGGCTATAGTTACTTGGGGAAAACCTAGGGAAATAGTAGAAGTAAAGAGAAGATGATTTAAAGGTTGTGTAAGAGTGGTTGTGAGACAAGTAAAGGGAAATGTCAAATGAAAGGAGAGGTATTAAACATCAGTTCCCTGATGTATATGGGGTTACCTATTACAGATGGAGACTATCGTCCCTTCCCCAATGAGGGAGAGAAAGGCAATAGAAAGAGGTTTTCAGCAGTGCTGTGGACTTGGCTTTCTTAAGGGAAAATGGATTGACGTCTATCTGATTTGGATGCACTAGGTGTATTCTGCCTGAAGCAAATGGCTTAACTTGCTGAAAACTATAGGCTCTTCCTACATTGGTCAGAGAGGATTTATGTTTATAATATACTTATGCCTGTGGCAAAGAAGACCGTCACTTCAGTGTGGGTTGCCAAATAACTTCCTAATTTGCTGGCCAGTTGTTATGAGACTCCCTGAACTGTAAAGTGCAGGTATGTTATACTGTTCTTCTGAACTATCAGTGTAGAGAAGAAACTTGGTATTATGTGCTTTTTTTCCTTTTATAAAGTGCTATTCAGCGTTGAACAGTGGCTTGCCCCCGCCGACTGGGATATCTTCAGAGCCTGACCACTGAGAAGTACAAAATCTGGCCCTCATGCAGTTACTTTCTCTTGCTATAGATCCATGGCACATTATACTGTGATGCTAGAAGACTGTTCCCCTTACCATTTTATTAAAAGATTTTTGTTTGATGTGGGTGATTTTTTAAAAGTCTTTATTGAATTTGTTGTAATTCACTTTTGGCAGGGTTTTGTTTTTTTGGCCCTAAGGCATATGGGATCTTAGCTCCCAATATTGGGTGCAGGATTGAACCTGCACCCTCTGCCTTGAAAGGTGAAGTCTTAACCACTGGACTGCCAGGGAAGTCCCTCCCTTGATCTTTTTAGACTACTGCTTTCTTTTTATTATGTGCAAATTCTTAGTAATAATGAATAATTCTATTAATTGAGCTGTTCGCACATTACCACCTAAACAAGTGACTTTCTGAATAAGATTTTGGCAGAAAAAAATGAATCTCGATATGCCCCTGGCTCCTCTGGGACCCAAATCTGGGCATCATTAGTTAGCAGAAGCCTCTTGGCTGATCTTAATGATAATGACATACATACATTTGAATGATCACCATGAGCAAGAGAACTACACATTCCCGTAGGACCATGTCTGGGTACATAATAGCTCTGAAGGCTATCGGGCACACTCCATTTCTCTTTTCTCCCCCCAGTCTATGCTGATGCAAACTCATATTAGTGTCAACAACATTGTAACCTGCACAGGCCCTATAGGGTTTTACGGTGTGAAACCTCACATGTTCACCCAGCTTGTCTCCTTCAAAATGATGCCATTCCCTGACATTGTACACCCTTGCTGGTAGAACAAGGTACTGCCAGGTGAAATGGGAAAGGAAAGGCTTTTACTTTAAAAAAAATTATTAAATTTGCAGATGTTAAGATTCTCAGCATATGTTCTTGATTGCCATACTTTGGGGATCAGCTCTGGGAAGATCCTTTGCTTCTAAAGCTGAACAAAACAAAGAATGACCCCTTTTTTCTCTCTTCCAAATATGAAGGCTGTTTGCTTATGTGTGTGGGTGTGGGCACAGCATTACAAGTATGAGTTTAGGATATCAGGGTCTCTGAGTTTACTGCTATCGGATGTCTATTCCCACCTTCACTTTTAGTAAATGTATTTTTTTTTTAGGGGTCTGGTGCTTCTGTGAAAGAAATATTTTCCCTTGAGGGTTCCGAAGGGTGGTGGGGAAATAACTGTGCTGAGATGTAGCTCTTGGCATCATGAAGCCAAGGACAGGACTTCAAAACAGCTCTCCTTCTCTGAACCAAGGGCCTCCTTCCTCTTTGAGAGTCATATAAATGATGCTCCCTGCCCTTCTCTGATAGCAGTGGATGAAGTAGATAGGTTGGCTTTGGCCGAGGTTCTCACAATGTTTCCCTTGGATCATCTCTATTGAACCAGCTGGAGTATCTGTTATGGACCAGATCTCTGGCCTTTACCAAGAATCCATGATACAAAGGGTCTGGAGATGGGGTCTGGGAATCTCCATTTCAAACAGTTTTTTTTTTTTAAATACATAAATATCGGGAACAATTAGCCTATGGGCACATTTAGTGGGAAAAAGTTACTGTTTCCTTTATTTTTATTATTCTATATATAGTTAATCAGATGCAACTAAAATTGTTCTCTCTTATATACAGTAATATGTAAACATTTCTCAGATTGTGGGTTTTCCAGGATGTCCTTAACCATTTTCTTTCTTCTATGCCTGCTTCTGAGTTTGGCCATTCTTTCCTATCTTTTTGGAGCAACTGCACAGCTTTTAAACCCCAATAACTGGTACTCTTTCTACTAGCAACCACCTTAGCTGCTGTCAGGGAGCTCACTTACACTCCAAAGTGGAGGGATGTTGTATCTCTGCTATTTTCTTGCCAGAGAATTAACTGGGCGTTAATGTGGCTGCACCTCTCAGTCAAGGTGAGTTCTAGGAATTGCGTGTGTCATGTCACTTAATCTCTTCTAAGAGTGCGGTACTGGATGGATTTAGGATTTGGAGAGTGTAGCATGATGGGAATGGCCACACATTCTCTGAAAAGTGGGGCCTTCACCCCTCCCCTTGAATTAGGGCAGGCTCTGTCATGCTCTCCAGGTCCCACATGGGGATGTGTCCCACCAAGGTGCCACATGAGAGAGTGAACCACTGTGTTCTTTCCAGATTAGCTCAGTCTCAGCCGACAGCACAGAAGGACCGCAGTCAAGGCCTTGTAGGGCAGACAGACTGCTCAGTCCAGCCCTGACCGAATTCCTGACCCACAAAACCAAGAGACATAATCAAAGGGCTTTCTTTTAGACCTCTAAATTTGGGGGGAGGTTTGTTATGTGGGGATGGGTAACTAAATGTGTCTCTCTGGGGTGACTTTGTTGCTGCACAAGCTTACTCTCATCCATACATGGGGTTTGTGATTTTACCTCTGAAGGAAGTAAGTCAGAAAGTCAGCAGCAATATTGGTACCAATAACCCAATGGAATAACATGCTTGCAAATACTCACCAGAAGAATATAAATTATGTACAACTTAAGAAAAGCATGTGCTTTACTTAATGAACTCAGAACAGTTTAAGGATTTTCTTGATTACTTAAAAAACATACTTCCCAGTATTTAGGAGTGAAATGAATATTAACTGAACTGAATCTATAATGGAGGAAACAGGCACTGAGATGTTAAACCAATTGCTCAGATTTTCACCATAGTGGGTCAATAGCATGTTTATACTTATAACTAGATTCCATAGATCAATGGCTTTCAAATTTCTTTGATGGCAATTCATAGAAATAAATGTTTTACCTGAACCTGGGTACCCATATATAAACTTGAGCAAACTTCATGAAATGCTATTTACACCATTACATGTGATACACTCTAAGATACTTTATATTTTCTTTTAAAAAATGCTGGTCAAACCTACCAAATCAATTTCATGACCCATTCATGGATTACATTCTATAGCATGAAAAACACTGCCCTAGACACTAAGCTTCCTGGGACCAGGGATTCTATCCTATTCATTGTGTACACAGGTGCTTAGAAATTTCTGGTGTATAGAAGGCATTTAAGCATTTAATGATTGAATGAATTTCATGAAGAGGTTCCAATGTATTAAAATGGGAAGGACACTAATCACAAATCAGAAAATCTATTGTCAGTGCTTGAATCCTTGCGTATCATTGAGAAGTGACGTCTCTTATTTCCTTGCTATAAAATAGAACTTGTGATATCCAGTATTCATGGGATAAAATGAGTCTACAAATATAAAACTATTGTGAGTAAAAGATAAAGAATTATAAGTAAAAAAAATGAATGGATTTGTTACTTATGCACTTTGAAATTGCCTAGAAACATGACAAAAGTACTTCACTTTGTTACTTTAATGCCCCTTAATTAATTTGGATTAATTAGAGGAAAGTCATGGGGATTCATGCATGAGGTCTAAATTTAGACTTTTTAAAAGATAAACAAATGAAATTTCACTGAGTAACAAAACAGTCCTAAAATGCTGGGCTGGTGACATCTATGTTGAAGTACTGGCTGGGCCGCTAGCAGATTAGACAGTGAGTGACAGCCGGAGCACGTCCATGGTAGCTGCATCGCATTGTTTTTGTGTCAATGGATGTTTCTGAAATTCTGAGGCGAGACTTGATTGGGTAAAGTGCCTTTGTTACCTCTTCAGGAATTTATTAATTCCTAGACTTTGCATCAGAAAATGCCACCATTTCTAAATTACTGAGGTTTGGATGTATGAGATTTGAAAAAATGTCTGTGAGAGACTTGGGGATTTTGATAACTTGTTTTAATAACAACCAAGAGTTCTAAGCTTTCAACAAGACTCTTTTCACCCAGAGGTAAATCATGCTGCACAGCCTAGGGTAACCTTTCTTTTGTTTTCCCTTGAAAGCCTGCCACGTACCTCATCCATGGGAAATTTCCTGTTTGAAGTAGAACCATGCAGTGGTGTGCTTGGAGATTGGAGAAACCGTCTCTAAGTTCTGGTTCTGCCACTTTCAATATGTGTGACCTCGGATAGGTTTCTTTATCTCCTAGAGTTGTGAGCATTAAATAAGCTATATCATGCGTGCACACATGTATGAAGTATTTAGCACAATGCCCAGCACAAAGGAAATGATAAATGATAGTTCCTTTTAGCTCCATTACTGTTTTTGTTTTTATTAGTTGTTATTATTAGTTATATGCCAGCTTTTTCTTGTCTGGATTAGCTGTTATAGTTTGGCTGCTAGACAAGAGATTTGTTTGCTCAAGAAATAAGCGGATTTCTTTAAGGGCCAAGGAAAATGATGTCACAGGTTTTACCAGGTCCTGGGACTCAGCCATTGTGACACCTGGAAATTGAGCTGAAAATAAATAAGGTGTCCATCTCTATAGCAGCTGAGACTGGGGAGGTGTGGTATACTCAGCGTGTCCCTGAAAGGTGCTGGCAGCTCTGTCTTCCCTTTGTCTTCTAGGGAAAGGACTGCACTGTAAAATTCTGTATGTTGTTCAAGAAACTGGGGCACTAATGCGATTGCTCACTCTGTGATGCTGAGCTATTTTGAAGTTTTCTTTCTAATCGGCTTGGGGCAAAATTGTGAAGTAGTCATTTGTCTCTGTCCCTTTCAGCCCTTCTCCCCCACACTTCCCCTTCTTCATCCTTCTGTCAGTGAATTTCTCCTACTTCATACCATGGATTAGCTGAAAATGGCTTAAAAGGTTGTCCCCTTTAGGTACATTTGTGCTTTGGATGACTCTAAAGAATTAAATGATTCTCTAAGGATAGTTTCAGATATTTGCAGACCAAGAGGAGAGAGAATTCTGATGGGGAGTTATTCTGGTATCCTTCAGTTCACACTGCTTTCTCAGCTGGTTGTCAGCTGAAAAAAAAACATTGTGTATTTGTAATAGGAGGTAGATCTAGTCCAAATTTTCCAAGGTGTATTCCATGGGATGTGAGTTGGTTTTCTTGTGGTCAGATACTTTTAAGAAACTGTAAATAACAGAATGAAACAGGTTTCCTTGCTGTAGAGATTCTTAGAACCTTTATCATGCTCATGTCAAAGGAGGTACTTTGAACTTCCAAGTGGGTATTTAGGATGTTACATTTTCCATCTTATTTGCTTATTTTCCTCTTTTAATTTTTATGAAGCACCTTCAGCGTCTATGTGACACAAAACACTTTATAGAGCACTTCCCAGACGACCTAAGGAAGGAAGCAGTAAAGTGATGTGCTCAAGGTTCACTACTGAACTGGTTGGACTAGAAATTTGGTTGTCTGAGTCCACAACATCATTAGAAATCCCAGTTGTGGTCATGGATTTAATGGCGGTCATCTCAGCTAGACTGAATACGGGAACTTGCCCTCTCCCACTGGTCACTGTGTTATTAGCACCCAGCACAGTACCTAGCACACAGTGATTAAACCAGCACTTTTGAAAACTGAATTGAGATTGATTATGGGGTGGACATGTGTTGTCTGTTTGGTCTATGTCCACCGTTCCCCCTCCCAGCCTGCTGCCTACCACAGTGCTGTGTTTGAAGGGGTCCGTGTCAAGCGCCATACTTACAGTGAGAATATGTGGTCCCAGTCCCACTGACACTGAACCTGTTCAAGTGCAGCCTGTGCGTGACCACATTCTTCTGGGGTTGAAACAGGATGATGTGCACCTTAGGCGCAAACAAACAGCCCAGGACCACGAAGCCACTCAGGCTGACAGAGATGCACATGGTAGTTGTCTGCACCTACAAGAAAAGGTTGCCTGGTTAAGTATCTTGACTATAAATTCAATACAGTGGTCAACTCAAGAGAATGCTAGAAAAAGAGCCAACTTTCAAAAACCAGATCATCTACAGTTCTGTTCTTATTCTGGCCAAACCAATACAGCAATTATGTTGAATCTTCTGAGCCTGGGATCCACAGGGCACCATTGCTGAGGATTTGTAAGCAAACACTCTTTGTGATGGGTGTTCCTCAAGGCTTGCCAAGACTTCCCATGGACTTTCTTGTTTGGTTTGTTTTCTTCATTATGTTTGTATAAAAGATACTTCTGCCGAGCCACTGAAGTCAGAATCTTAAGTAGTAAAATAACAGTACTAAGTGATGGAGTGACCCGATGTCTGATGGTTTGAGTTAATCAACTTGGTTTGTTTAAGGTTTACTATATTAAGAACAAATTTGATCCTGTTTCATATTTCTGTCTCTTTCATGCTGGGAGTGCTGCCTATCTGCTCTTGGTTTCCGTACTCAATAGTGGGGGACACTGTCAATTTTCTTCTAGGTACCTACTCTTAAATCATTTCATTAACATCTCTCTGGAATTTTGATACATCAGATACTCACTAGTTCATCTTTGTTTTCCCTTTCTTTCAAAGAAGGAATGTTCCCTTTATCCCTTTGCTGCCCCTGAAAGCAAACCTCAGAACTAGGTTTTATCATCTCTCTTCATTCTCTTGCCTCCACTCTTCATCTTCTCTGATCTTCTCATTTGTCCTGGCTTCAGCTCCCACAGATTTTTCTGGAAAATCCCAAATTAGATTCTACATATTTAATCACTCTTAGTATGAAAAATGGCAATTAATTATTTCTTCTATCAGTTTCTACCCAGAGTAGCTATGGTAAATCCCAGAGTCATTTTAGAGTTCTTTTTCCTTCTTCTTCAGGTGATGCTATTACCAGATAGCAATAATTTCTCATGCCCCAAAGTGTCTGACCTTCTTCTATAATCAAGGAAAACTGAAGACTGAACAATTAACTAGAAGAGCCACATTGTTTTAGAAGATTTCTTTCTGTTTCTGATTTTTTAAAAATCAGGTTACATGTATTTCATAACTCTTCAGAATCTGGTTTTACTTTAATTGCTGAAAGTAAATCTCTCCTCCCTGTCTTAAAGCTCCTGCTCCCCTAACCACTCCAGTGCTCTCCAAACTTGGTCCCTGATTTCAGGCTCCTTTAAATTCTCAGAAAAGTCTACTGTCTAATTCCATGATGGAAAAGACTTGATCAATCATAACTATGTTATACATGGCAAGTCCATTACTAGCACAATTTTTTTACACAGATATATAAAACATGTTATTAGAACTGTGTTCTTCCTGCCTCGGATCTGACTATTGTGCCAGTGTGAGAGGGATCAGTTTTCCCCTGAGAGTGAGACAGGTTCAAATGTGCTCATTTTCCAAACCTTTTCTAAAAATACTTCTATAAATGTGAAACTCATCACATGTTTTAAGACATTACAAGGAGAGGAGGAGGAAGGCTTTTGTGAGAAAAGCTTGCACAAAGTTGTACTATGAATTCCATATCCTCTCTACTAGAGGGGGATTGTACCCATCTCCTCACTGAAAGTCTAGAGAGAAGGGCATCAGTGTGGCCGTTCACAGAAGGTTTGACATTTTTTCTGTGGAGGGAAGATGTTCTGCCTGGGAGCCTGATTCCTAGGTGAGAAATGGCCAGTTACTTTTGCACCACAGTAAGGAGACTGGCGAGTGTGTTGAAATAGCCCTTTAAGAATTTATCAAAGCAGAGGCTATGTGAGTGGGATGCTGGACAAGATGAGCCACGGGATAGAGAACCATTGGGGGGAATCTAGGGCCCATGTGGAGGGGCCTGGAGTCTTTCCCAGGATGGGAAGGAGGCTGGAGGGGGAACAGCTGGATGTTCTGGGCCTAAGTGTGACAACTTAGAGTAGAAAATTGCCAGCCAACTCACTCAAGGACCTGCAGGGAAAAAAAACAGCAGGAAATTTCTGATAATCACATGAAAACATCCTTTAATCATCTTCCAGATTATCCCAAGGATGTGTCTTTAGCCAATGGGGACTCAAAGATCATAAAGCCATCCTGTTACATAAGAACTGTCCTACTTCTTCCTTGTTACTCTTTAACCAGAGCTGAGGGGAAACAGCAACTGGTGGACTGGGAACTATGAGCTGGGAGAAAGGGGAAACTGACTGCTACAGCTCTAAGGCAGGCTGGACTGCAGGAGAAAATAAGGTTGGATGTTAAGTCATGATATGGTTTTGATAATTACATGGACAAGGCATTTGAATTCCTAATAGACTATTTCCCACTGAAAATTATTGTAGGACCTTATGTTACCCAAGGGTGCACAAATCCATGGACCTCTGGAGCATTGTCACCTGTTGTTCTGTCCCAACACTAACATGGTGCCTTACATGGTGAACACCCTGTGTTTTGGTTCTACCCACTGGGATTTCCATCCAGTGCTGGGGTGTGATTACTCTCACTCACTACTAAGGGAACAATGAGAGGCAAAACTAAAGGTGTGTTTTGGTCACAGTTTATGCTGCAAAATTAAAAGGTACCTTTTAATTTTTTTTCAAAACCCAAGTATCAGCCTCATAGTTTCAGTTGCCCAATTCCTTCTATAAATCACACTATTAAAAAGTCTGCATTTACATATAATTATTTGTCCCGCATCTTTGAACATTCCCAGTTCATGCTGCTCTGTTTTCATCTTCCTCAAGCTCCTAGCAACACCTGACATGGTTAACCACTTCCTGGATACATCCTTCCCTCACTGACAGTTCCTCATCTGAGTTTCCTTTGCTAACTTTTTTCTCCTCTACCTGAGCTCTAAGTGCTGGAGTGTCTCAGAACTCAGTTTTGGACACTCTCCTTCACCATCTCATTGAGTTCCAGGGTATAAGTACTTCCTTTATAGATGATATTCACATATGTAGGACTAGTTCCAACTTATCCTCTGGGCTTCCAGACTGATACACTCAACTGCCATCTTGGCATATTGTGGCTATGTAGTAGGCAAATCAGAATGAATCTGTAAGCAGAACTTGATCCTCTCCTCCAAGTGTCTCCATTTAAGTGACACCAAATGCCACCCAACTGTGCAGCCCCAAACCTGAGAGTCATCCTTAATTTTTCCATTTTACCTTACACCCACACTTCCAGTCCAATAGCAAGTTCTGTTTGTTCTTTTGGAAGAAAATCCTCTACAATCTCTTGGGCTTCTATATCTTTCAAGCAGCGGCTCTGACTGCCTTTGTTCTGGACTTTCTTTTCAAGGGATTTTTATTGCAAAGAGACTTAAGAGATGGAGATAGTGCCTGTGAAACAAGGGACCAGCACATCACCCATTAGAGAAGACTCGGGTTCCCTAACCTCACAGTTCCTCCAGGTAACGCCACCGCCGACTATGCGGTAGTTACAGCCTCCTTAGCCTAGCCTTCAGGAAGCTGGGCTCAGGGAACCAGAGCCAGAGCTAAACTCCCAGCTACCACTATTACTTTGGGTTATAAAGCCCTTTTTGTCAGCGTCCACAAAACTGTGGCAGGCTAGCATGGTAAGTTAGAATAAGTTGAGTAAAATCCAGACTTTATGGTCTTGGACAGCTGTGACAGTGAGATTGGGAAGGTTTTCTCAAAGAGGAAATGTGGGCTGGTTAACAGGCCTCGAGAGAAGTCCAGGTTGACCAAACTATGTGGTCATCCAGGCAATAAAGAGTGCCCTACTTTATTGCCATCGATGGAGAAGATTTGAGGGATGGGGTCGCAGGCTGAGTAACAGGAAGTGGGTTTAGATAGAGCTGCTGCACCGGTACTGAAATTGTTGCTGACTCTCCTCTGGGCATGGGGTGGATTTCCTCCCTATCCTGATTCGGGTCCTTGATGGGCAGAAAGTTCCACTCTTTTTCACATAAAAGATGCAGGGACATGTGACTACACTGACCATGAAAAGAGAAACCTTGCAGAGATCAGGTGAATCACTTGGACTTTGCCTGCTTCCCCTGGAAGATGAGAGAGGCAGGTGACTAGAGCTTGTGAAGACAGCATGGCAACAGCTGAGCCCTTTATGGCTCATCCCCTGCTGTAGTCTCTCTTGCCAAACTTAGATCCATTCCAAGATGACAAAGGTCTCAGCTTTTTTACAGTGGAAACCTTGGCTGCAGAAAAGGAGCTTTGGTCCTCTCTATGAGATTTCCCTGAAACGGAATAATGCTTTGGAAGACCATAGATGAGGCACTGACTAGTATTTGGGCTTTTACTGACCTGCAGTGGGTTTAAAATGCTGACAAAAGTGCTACACCAAAGAAAGAGAAACTGATGTGAGGAAATATAGAGAGATTCTTACAGTCAGCTGCAGTGCTGGAACACTTGCCGAGCTCTACGCTAAAACCAGGCAAGACACTAAGTGATATCATCGTGTTGAGACAGCAAATGCCCTGAGCTGAGATGGATGCCTTTAAAAATGTTGCTGTCTATGTGAGTCACTGCCAAGTAAGCTGAAATACACAAGCAATACTCCCTAGGCAGATAGCTACCTGGCTCTGGTCTCTTGAGTTAAGGGGTCCCCAAAGTTGAATAGTGACAGTAATGATCTTGCCATTCAGTTCATGGTTTTGGGTGCTCATAAACATTCGATCTTCATTCAGTCGAACTATGCATAGCTCTACATGCTTGAAACACACAGCAAATGTGCTTTCCTTCCTGGCATGCAGATTTGCCTGCTACCTGGTTCCTCCCTTACTCTCCATCCTGACTGCAGCTGCCTTAAGAAGACAGGGAGGATAGGTTGAAAGTCTCCCCATCCCCAAGGGTAGCTGCCAACTGTATGCACCAGACCCAGTGTGCTGGGAAACTCCGGGGAGGTAAGAACTCAAATATCTATGCTCTGTTGGTTACAAACAACCAAGTTACCATCCTACCCAGACCTGTTAGGGAGAAGTTAGGGCTGGGATCAGAATGAGACAAGTGAGGGAGGCACTTGCTTGAGAGGGAGCTTAAGGAGGCATCTCAAACTCAGATATCAATAATATTCTATTGCAATGTTTCTTAAAAATTCTTGCTAAAAATCTGTGTTCTCCATCCCGATCCCCCCTCCCACCTCACTCTCCATCCCATCCCTCTGGGTCTTCCCAGTGCACCAGCCCAGAGCAATTGTCTCATGCATCCAGCCTGGGCTGGTGATCTGTTTCACCCTTGATAGTATACTTGTTTCAATGCTATTCTCTCAGATCATGTCAATGTATGGCAAAAACCACTAGAATATTGTAAAGTAATTAGCCTCCAACTAATAAAAATAAATGAAAAAAAAATCTTGCTAAAAACCTATGATGAACACAATACCCACCTTTTAAAAAAAGGATAAGATTCGTAACAGTGCTGGGCTGTGACAGATTCAAAGAGAAGATGACTGTGTATACAAGTGTCACCAGCGCACTCTGCATTGCCTAGTGGCAATTGGGAAGCCTACACAAATGCTGATGTTCTGGCTACAGTGGTGGCTGTGAGTGATAAAGTCCTTTGTCTCTGAATCAGGAATCTCATGTCTTCTGTCAGCATCCCTGAAACTGTTGTGGACTCACCTGTTAGACTGTGGGGTGGTTTAAAAACCCTTCACAGTTCCTGACAGGTTCTGTCTCCATCACTGACATGCTACCCTTGGCTCCAGTCATCATCAGCTCCAACCGGAACACCTACTGCAACACCTAACCACTCCCCCACCTCCTGCTGTTGCCTTTCTGTCATATAGTGTCTTCAGCAGATTGAATTTTTTTTTTTCTAAAATGTGAGATCACTAAACTGTTCTGCTTAAAAGTGAATTTCAGTGGTTTCTTTTTCCATATAGAACAAAATCTAAACTTTTTGCTATGTGTTATGAAGTCCTATGTGGTCTAGCCCCGCCCGCCCCCGCCCACCCCCCCACGCCCTGCCTACTTCTCGTACAAAACCACACTTCCATCTACTCATTAAACTGTAGCCAGATACACCTTTCTTTGCTATGACATTTTTGCCTAGAGGCATTTGTGCTTACTGCTTCTTCTGCCTAGTGTGTGGAATTCCCCTGTCTGGCTTTTCCATCTTTCAGTAGAGTATTATGAAATGGGTACTAGGAGGGGTGGCAAAGATTTCTTTTGAAAGAATGAGACGTGACACATTTCTTTAAGTCTTCAAATATTCAATGTGGGAACAGTGAAATTTCTTTGCAATTGCTTAAACCTTGTAAAAAAAATTCTAAAGTCACCCCCAAGTCTCTGCCTAGATTAAGTGCTTTGCCTGTCCCAACCCCAGAAGAATCTAGCACCTTGAAAGCTGAAGTACAGTCCTTTGTCCAGCAGCATCTTCATCACCTGAGAACTTACTAGAAATCCAGAATCTTGGGCCTCATCCCTTCTCACGGAATCAAAATGTTTAGCAAGATTCCCAGGTGTATACACCTTAAAGCTTGGGAAGTAGCATATCCCCTCACCCTTCCATCACAGCACTCACCCCTGCATGAGTTATCCCGAATTTTCATTTGTTCATTACTCACTCTCCATTTCTATCCCCTCTTGTTCCCTGCTAGACTATAAGTTAAAGAGGAGGGGCTGGTCTATGTTAATTGCTGTATCTCCAAGGCCCATGATAAAGGCTCAAATACTTTTGGAAAACATGACTGAACAAAATACTTAGTAATTACCATTTTAATTTTTTATGGAAAACTTGCCACCCAAACATGGCCTAATTTTTTAGTTACACCATGTACACTACATATTGAATCCCTGATGACTCAGAGTTTGTTTTTTTACCCTTTCTAGGATGGTTTTATTGCAATAAAGAAGGAGATGGTCTGGGTATTCCTCAAAGATTCTTCACATTTTTGGATTCTTACTCAAGTTTTTGCTTGCTTTGTCTTGATGCCTCTTACAGCATCAGTTTTGCTTGTTTTAGGCTTTACTCCTACAAATGTATTCCTCCTATTAAGAACAGATAAGTTTGTGGTATAGTATGAAAGGCACGGATTTGGATCCAAAAATCTTGTCCTACTATTTCTTAACTGTGCCACCTGGGAAGTTAATTATCCTCTGAGTCTGTTTACTCATCTTTCCAATGGATAATGAAATTTGCTTTCCAGGGTGCTAATGAGAATAAGTGAGCTCAGGTATGCAAAGCATTTAGCAGAGTAAGGTCTTGGAGGTCGATCAGGTAGAGTCAGTTCCTTTCTTTCCCTCTTACCTTAATTATATTACTTTTTTGCCCAAGCAAACAACCAACCAAAAGAAAACAAGAAAAAAAAAAATCAGAAGACCTCAAATCCCTTAAACATTATTTAAATGAATTCCTTTACCTGGTATAATCTGACCAAATTGCCAGTTCCCATGAGTTTCTTACTAGACTCCCCTTACCTTCCATTTGAGTACAACCGATATTATATTTTTCTTGGTTCGTTTCTATTTTGCTTCAAGAATATTCCCTGTAAGGCTTATATTCTCTACCTTAATTGCACTTTCCAACGAAGGTCCAGGGTGAAATCTCACCTTTTTCAGCAGGAGTATTCCTGGAAAGACCAAGCTCTTACTGATCTCTTTTTTTGAAACAAGTAGGCATTTAAGAGTTTGTATCAGTAATTTAATTGTAAACTATTTTGCATTAATCTTGAATTCATTCATTCTTGTTATTTTTTCCCAACTGGAGTATAAGCTTTTTGAAGACTGGAATGGTACTTTATATTTATGTGTAACTCCCAGCAGGTGGCAAAGTACTGAGTCATAAACCTTGTTGACTGATGTCCAAATTTCTAATGCCGGTTCTCAGATTAATGGGTACTTTTCTAATGCTGCTGATTCTATCTGAGCCACATGGTTTACCTCTGAGAAATTTAAAATCTCAATCTAAAATAAGGGGCCCGAGTTCAAATACTTCACACATGAAGGAAACCAAGTGTAAGAATTCAGGGGTGTGTGGGCATTCTGGGCAACAGGAGTGAGAGTTCTGTCTAGAGACATGAACACTACTCAACCAGCTAATTGTTGCATGTAGGAATTAGGGTTCACATGTTTCACTTTGTTAAGAGGAACCAAGAATCTGGATAGCTACATAACATTTCTCAGTTTTATAACTCTGACAGATATTTCAAAGAATTTCAGAACAATGCAGGCCAAGCTAAAGCTATCTATGAGATGAGAAGAGCATGTGATTCATTAGAGCAGCGATTTTTAATCGTGGCTGTAAGTGAGAGTCACTTGGGGAGCTTTGACAAATCCTGAAGTTCAGGCCACAGATCAGGCCAATTAAATCAGAATTTCTGGGGCTCTGCCCCAGGTATCAGTATTTTTTCACAGCTACCCAGTTGATTCACTGTGCAGTTGAAATGAAAACCACTGTGTTGGAGGCTCTGGTGTACCTTCTCATTTCTCTTGTAAACTTAGGGTTGGCATTATTGCAAGGATAAGTGAGACCTCAGATGGTCTCTGTGTGATTCGTTGCCTTAATTAGCGCACACCTTAAAACACTCAACTTTAGTCTCTGCTGCATTTCTCTAGTAACTTCCATCTGTGGTGAAACTTTGGGTCTTCAGCTAATTTCATTTAATCATGATACCGCTATCATGTTAAAGGAGGGGGGGAGTCATTTTTAGAAATAAATGCTAGTTCATTCAATGAAATTAAATTTCACTCTCAGTAGTATTTTCTGCTCTATTTTTTTATTAGCTTTTCTGAGAAAGAATAGTTTCAAGTCATATGTTGAGGCTGAAATAATTAACAGTGTAATAACCATTTTGCAGTCCCAATACCCCAAGTCCTATCTACTAAGGATGGCTTCCTAAGAACTGGAAAAAGAAAATCTTTACAGGTCTTTAAGAGGGTGATGTGTACTGAAAAATAAAAGATAGAATTGGGGGCATTAAAATACATGAACTGTAGTTCTCCATTTAATCCCCACACTCAAAAGGTACAAACTCCCTTGTGGTGCATATCATCTGGCCTGTGATTTTAGTTCTGACCTCTGATTTAGTTTTGATGTTTGGTCCTTTGACAGATTTTCAAAAATTTTTATAGATAGTCTTAGAAAGCCTGACTGTTATCCCAACACTGAATATATATTCTTCATTTTTCTTGTTTTTCCTTTGTGGTAGTCCAGACGTTTCAGTCATATGGTAGTGGATAATTTAATAGACTAGACACGCTAAGCTTTGCCAGTCTCTTGATCTGTTGCTGTAAATAGCTTTGTCTTACTTTTGAGTTGTGATATTCAAGAGCTTGGTAACATAGGAACTGCTGATAAGCAAAAGTTTTGGAGGCTATTCTAACCTACAGAGGCACTTTGTTTGGTGAAATCACAGTGTAACAAGGAAACTATAATGCCTCTGGAAAACTTTATGATGACTTAAGAAATATAGAAAATAAAAACCGATTGCTTTAAGAGGGAAAAATTCCTATACTCACTCATACTTACTCATTGGAAAATACTAAAGTTACAATTTTAAACGCAAGAGCAACTGATGGATCGTTTCAACAATTTGAGAAGTTGTGATGAAATGATGAACCAGTTTCTTTCAGATAAGATGATAATTATATTGAAGCCCAAAACTTTGAACTAAATATCACTGAAGACTATATGAATAACGGTTTAATTAGATTGCCCGAATATAGACAGTAAAATTTTTAACTAAGTCGAGGATTACATATATATATACCATGCCTGTAGGAACTAAAGTTGTAGGAAAAATACAATAAGTAAACATTGTATTTTAACCCATTTTAGAGAAATAATCATGCTTATCTGAAACTCAAGTGAGAGTTTTTAGGTCTTTAAACTGATCCTGGCTTAATGTTGCAAGTCAGCTTTAACTTACAGATTGATCTATGGTACCCTGGTCCTCTTGTGTCTAATTTAAGGTATTTTCATTAGATTTGTAGTGGTGTAAGTCTTATTCTCTCGTCACTCAGTTTCTAAATTTAATTAAAAGTTTTAAGGGTGTGTGTGTGTATTATACTTTTGTCCCACCAGATTATAAATTGTTTGAATGACTATGCCATATACACATATCTTCCTTTCTGTGCCTAGTGCAACGTTTTCCACATAGTAAGCACTAATTAAATGCTTTTAAAACACAGTGAATTAATTTTCATATGCAACATGGCAGTTCATCATAGCATTTGTTATTTAGCTACCTGATTGCTGAGATAAAGGGAGTCTACTGTAAATTCTACATAACAAAACAGTAGAAGGATACAAGAAGAAGGAAAAGAAGAAACCATTCCAAGACTTACTCTGTAGTCACTTGACGTCACATAAAATATAGGGAGGAAGGCCAACCAGATGATGCACGTGGTGTACATGGTAAAACCAATGAACTTGGCCTCGTTGAAATTTTCTGGGCACTTCCGCGTTTTGAAGGCATACACAGTGCATAAGATGACCAGGACTACGTCATAGGTAAGTGAGATCAACATGCTGGAATCTTTGACGTTGCATTTTAGGATAACTGTTTCTCGCTTCTCTGGAAGGGTGTGCCGCCTGGTGCCTGGAGCCTCCAGGATGAGCCACACAGACACGACCGTGATCTGCACCAGTATCAGACCCAGGCAGATGAAAACCTGAGAACTCGGGCTGATGAATTTTGGCCTCTGAGCGCCATTCTTTACCCCATCGAAGATGCGGGCAATGCAGTTTGTCTTGGTCAGCAGCGCTGAGTAACAGACAGCGAAGGAGGTCCCCAGCCCCAGTCGGCGCAACGCGCAGATGACGGGTGACGGCTTGGAAATGAAGAAGAACGTCATGGAATAGGACAGGCCAACCCCAAACAACAGGATGTAGCAGAGCTCCCGGCCTGATGCTTTGACCAACGGTGTGTTGTTGTGCTTGATAAAAACAGTCACAACCATGCATGTGCACATAAAACCCAGGCAGGCAATGGTGACTGGACCAATGGCCCAGGCATCTTCCCACTTGATGTAGTCCTCAGGAAGGTCAAAGCAGCCAGATAGGTCTGCAGTGGGCCACTGCCCAAGGCCGCAATCCATACAGGTGAACTCATCAGCTAGGTATTCATAGGGCTCGCAGGGGATGCAGATCCAGCAGCAGACATCCCCTGGTTGCATATTCTTCATTTCATTGGGTGCACAAGGGTCACTGCACTGGGAAGTGGGCATTGAATTCCGGGACCAGTGGATAGAGTCAACATCTAGTGATAAGGTTTCTGACCAATGACCAACCTTCAGGTAGGAGTACTTGCCACCCACATACTGGAAGTTGAACACGTTGTATCGTCCCATGCCATCTCCAAAAGTGTCAAACTTGACAATGCTGTCTACACCTTTATTTGCGATGAATGGAGCTGTGATGTGTAAAGTAAAAGAAAAAAAAAAGAACACTGTTTAGGTGTCTTAAGTATGATCAGTCAATGACTTTATATCATACACTTAGCAAAACTGAAATAACAGGGAACAGGATTCCAAGGCTGAGATAATTTATCAATTACCATTGAATTTACATATTAAAAGCTACTGGAATACTCAAGCATTCATAAATTCATTCACCTAACATTCCTGAGTGCCTCCTATGTGCCAAATGCCTGTGACAATCCGCGAGTACAATATAGTGTCTGCCTTCAAAGGAGCTGATTATGTAACTGGGGAACTGGTGAACGGCAAACATGCAGTCATAGTCTATGTGGTATATAAATATTCATTTCTTGAAAAACTCCAAATAGGAATTGGACAAAACTGTGAATCACATCTGTATTATTTATTGAATGCCTAGAAATTAAATATTTTCATGGAAGTATATAATTAAAAGGAAGATTTTTTTTTTCTCCTTCAAAGTCAAGAAAAAATATTTTCACCATAAGTGGATGGTATGTTTCTTTTAAACAGTTTAGATGATTCAGATGGAAAAAAAACACTCATCCATAATCCTTCAACTGTAGTATCTTCATATTTTGGAGGATAGTCATTGTTACTATGTATTTGCAAGCATCTATATACAGCATGCATGCTAAGTCACTTCAGTCATGTCTGACTCTTTTGTGACCTTATGGACTATAGCCCACCAAGCTCCTCTGTCCATGGGATTCTCCAGGCAAGAATACTGGAGTGGATTGCCATGCCCTCCTCCAAGGGATCTTCCTGACCCAAGGATCGAACCCACGTCTCCTGTGTCTCCTGCATTGCAAGCAGATTCTTTACCAGTGAGCCAATGGGGAAGCCCCATGTATAACAAACTCCTATCTATCTGTCTATCTACGCACAACCTGAATATTCTGAAGGCACCTACAGTATGCAGAAGCTATGTAATTGCTTTATCGTTTGTTCCTAACTGTACAGGATTGGTACCCTCAGCACTGTCTCTGACTGTCAGACGACTGACCTGGTACCTAAGAGCAGCAGCTGTCTGGGCGTGTCTGGTTCCTCTCTTCCAGCTGCTGCTCATCATGCCTCTTGCCAACATCTGCTGCCGTTTTTATGCCACCTTCTCTGGTTGACTCTGTGCCTACTATTTCACACTGCTGACTTTTACTCTTTCCTTAAACGTAGAGAATGTGGCTGGTGTCTCTGTGATGTGTAGACAAATTTTATTAGTTAGGGGAGCCTTGCCTGTGTGGATAAATAGACCCAGGTTATTTAATGGTTCAAACACAATGGAAGTTTATGTCTCCCTCGTGCAGCAGGCTAAGGTCTTGGTCCATGGGTATCTCTCCTCCACACAGTGATTCAGGAACTCGGGTCCCTTCCACCTTGAAGCTGTACCAATTCCTAGGGCCTCCTTCTCATCAGCATCCACCCAGTGGAAGGAGAAAAAGAGTATGAAGTAGTTGAATCTGCTTCCTGAAAGTATAAACCTGGAAGTGGCAGGTGTTTCTGTTCACATTTATTGACTAGAAATTAGTTACAGTGTCACACCCAACTTCAAGAATGGCTGGGAAATGTCGCTTCTACAGCTCTTTTGTGCATAAAGGACCTCTGGGAGGATGCCCAAGGATAGTGGTTACCAATGGCAAGAGATGGGAAGTGGGCAGATGCATGGCAAAGATGGGTGGGAAATTTTTACCGAATTCTTTTATATTTATATTTTTGCATTTTGAAGCATATGATTATAATGCCTATTCAAAATACAATAACAAAAAAAGAAAATATACATTAACAATCAAGGAACACCAGATATTTGAGTAAACTTCCAACCTGGAAGAGAAAGACAAACAACCAGAAAAGGAAACTTGGCATCAATAGAGACAATGCAGGGAGCAAAAGATGAAAACTTTATAACAATAATGAGTTCAGAGAGATAGGAAAAGATGCTGCATCTAGGAGATAGCTACAGTCTATTCTTAAAAAGGAACATTCAGAGAGCAAGAATGAACTTTTGGAATTGAGAGCAGAAAATAGAAATTCAGTATAAGGATTGAAAGTTAGATTTGAGAGAATTCTCGAAGTTTGACCAAAATGCTCAGAAGGAAAGTAGAAAATAAAACAAAGATTTGAGAAGATTGTATGGAATTTCAGCATTCAATCAAGAGATGTTTTAGAAAGAGAGAAAGAGAAAATAGAAGGAGCCAGTATCAAGAGAGTCAAAGTAAATTATTGGACAAACTGACCTGGGAAAGGGTGACAAGAGACTATTGCCCTTTCTTATGAGCTTTGTCAAAGTCACGTAAAAATTATGTACATGTATTGCTTTGATAAAAATAAATTATAAAGTTAAAAAGTATAATGAATATTTGGGCCAGGTCAGGCAGAACAGCTTGCAAAGTAAATAAAGAAGGAAAATGATACTGCTGCAAATATTATCACAAGTGCTTGGTTAAGTGAGTGGTAAACAGTCGTTGGGTGGAATTTTTTAATATAAATTTTCCTCTTATTAAATCTGTCTCATTAAATATGTAACAAACCCATTGTCAGCAGAAGTGTTCTGATCCATAGTTTGGAATAAAGAGCTTCTGTGTCTGTGTGTGTATTAGTCCTTCAGTAATGTCCGACTCTTTGAGATCTGAGAGAATCCTGCCCAGAGAATCCCATGGACTGTAGCCCTCCAGGCTCCTCTGTCCACGGGATTCTCCAGGCAAGAATACGATTGTGGGTTACCATTTCCTCCTCTAGGGGATCTTCCCAACCCTGAGATTGAATCTGCATTGGCAGGTGGATTCTTTACCACTGCACCCCTTGGGAAGCCCTTGCTATGTCTATACTAGAAGGAAAAAGAGTGAAAGGGGAACCTAGAAGAAAAAGGTAAACCATATCTGCCAAATATTCCACAAGGGAGAATCTTCCTGTACCTGAATGCTGATCCAAAGACGACTGACCTGGGTAGTGAGGAGGCAGGTAGGAAAACCTAACTCTTTCTCAGGTGTTGCTGAAGTGACTTTAAATGACAGAGCAGCGTGAACGTATCGATCCTGTCACCTTCCTGATGCAGTCACAGTTGCTTCTAAGTCAAATGACTCACCTGGGAAATAGTTCAAGTCCAGTGACCCGGAAGTAGGGTTCTCTGGAGATAAGCTGTACTGTTCTTTAGAATGAGTTTCCTATTTCTCGAGTTGAATCTCCCTAAGGGAACCAAACATCATTCAAAATGGAAAGATAAATCACCTCTGTTGTTGTGGTAACAGCATGAAAAAAACTAAAGGGGTTGGGGAAGAATTGGAAAGATAGAGGAGTTTTTGTTTTTTTTTTTCCACAAAGACTAAGAACCTTTCTCCAAAATCTACTTCACTGCACTAGTACGTCAAAATCAGGTCTTCATGTTGCAGAGGAAACCTGATCTGGCCTCAACTCAGGAGACTAACTTCTCAGTTTAGCTCTTTATCCAGTTAGTTCTGATCCCAGTTTCAAATGGATTTATTCGGGAAGTTTCATACCAAGGTGACCAGCCCTCCTAGGGTCCGTTTCACAGAGATGAGGCAGGTCGATACCTTACAAATACCACAAGTCAATGGCAGGAGGAAATTAAATCAGTTCTTTATTTTTTCCTCTCAGACAGAAGTCCAATAAGGTAAGACAGTAATGTGGCTCTTAACAGGCTGTTAATAATGGGAATATAACTGCCACTGCCTGGGTTCACATCCATAAATGCTAATAAAGATTGCAAGAGCTACCAGCAGCAACATGGCTTCAATTTTATAACCAAGCCATCACTGAAATTTCCGTGAACTATTTTGATGGATTGGAATAAAGACCTAGGTGAGAAGACAGAAAATGACTTTTCCCTTGAAAGACCTCTTTAGGGGTCAAGAGGTGAAGAAATCAAAATCCTCTGGCTGGAGCCAACAGAATCCTTTACAAACATCATGCGGCAGGAAGACAGGAAAGAATAAAAATGAACTCTTGGCTATGTGTAATTAACTTAACTACTGATTAGGAACACAATTGCTGATGCATTTCCACGGTTATTTATCACCTGAGAGTGGCTGCTGAGGCACAGCACCATCTAGATGTCTGAAGTGCTGTCTCACACAGGGAAAAATACTGGCTAAGTACCTCAGGTGCAAGGGGAAGTGAGTGTTCTAGAAAAGCTATTGAAAGAACATTGCATTTTTTTTTTTTTTAGTGTTAAGACTTGGTGTAAAGACATCTCCAGTTCTCCTGAGAAGTTAGCACAGCTAACACTTCTGATGTCTCATTACACATTTTCCTGTTTCCCTGTCTAGAATCACATATTACGGCTGAAATTTTCAGCACTGGAGGAGGCTCAGAAAGGAACGATGTTTTCCTAGACTAAGAATGAAGAGTGTGGAGGCAAAGCACAGGGAAAATAGCAGTGAGTGGACATTAGTGAGATTTCGATCTCCTTCAGCCCAAATTCAGGGGGCAGGCTCAGGGTCCGCTTTCTCTTGTGTTTTTTTTTTTTTGTTTTAGCTGGAAGGTTCACGGTGGCCCCTGAATCTTGGTTAGGGGCCATTTTTAACCTGAGCTAACGTAACTACCACATCTTTTTCTACCCTCTCTTCCCCAAGTCCTGATCTCCATTACATAATCTATTGTTTGTCTCACATGCCCTATGATGAAAGTTTTAAGAACTTTTAATTGAAATACATATACAGAAAAGGGGTAAAAATAAGGATTATCACAAAGTGAATACTCCTATGCAACATTATGGATATTAGGAAATGGAACATTGCCAGTACTCTTGTTCCTATCCCTGTTTATCCTTGCTTCTTCCCAAAGGTACCATCATCATCTTTAAGTACCATGAACAACGGTTGCCTGATATTACGCGTGATATGAATATAGTAATAAAGTATGGGTTATGTTATTTCTAATATCTTTTGCTCAAAATGAAGGTTGGTGAGATTCATTCAAGTAACATTAAGAAGCTATAGTTGGTTTACTTTTATCGATGCATCATATTTTGTTATATGGATGTGCCACATTTACTTAGCCATGCTGCTGTTGATGGTCATGCCTTTTCCCTCTTCTTTTTAAAGTCTTCAGCTTATATGAATCATACTTCGTCTTTAGCTGGGTTATCCTGGCAGTAAACCTTAAGACTAGATTTGGGTTCAAATAGTTGATTTGAGAGTTGATAGGGAAATGGAGAAATAAGACATACAACAGGAGTGAATCCAATACAGAGTGCGTGTGTGAGCGCCATGGGTCTCATTCTCCCTGGGGTCTTTACAGAATGGGTGTTGGGACAGAATACCAAAGCTACTGCCTAGCTGGGATGGGACAGCTCTTGCTTGTCATTGGTTAATGGCTGCCCCAGGCCCCTTCAGCTGCTCCAGGTACAGGCAGAGCCTGGATCTGTGGCCAGAGAAAGCTCCCTGGCAGAGGGTCACAGATGCTTCTGTTAGGAAGCCCTTGACATGTATGAGAACATGAGTGCTAAGGGTCACTGGGGAGGCTCTGTGAGCATCTCCTGCGTGATGCTACGACCTTTCCAATACCTGTGTGCACTTCTGATGTGTGTACCTGTGTACAAGTGTACATATGCACACCTGGACAGTAGTAAAACTACTATGTATGTGGGTTCCGGTTGCTTTACTTCCTGAATGCTGCTGCTTTTGAGTTTTAGCCGTTCTGATGGAAATGTAGTGACATCTCAGACGCGGTGCCATCAGGCTACCAGTTCCTCCTCTGTGTTGGTACAGTGTCCTGTACATTTAACATTAAGAACATCGAGTACATCTTGGAAAAGTTTCCATGGTATGTCCGTCTCTTCACTAGGTCCTAAGCCTCTCATTCATCTGTGCTCTCCATCCAAGGCGATGCTGGGCATGCAGTATGCATTCACTGATTGTTTCCTAAACTGATGATTAGACTTATTAGGTCGAATAGCATCATTCTAAGAACTTCAAACACGTGCCAGTGACTGAGTCGTACCAGAGACCGATTAACCATCAGTCTCAGGAAATGGGCCTGCACTTGTATTTTGATAGTTTACTGTGTTATTGTAAAGCCATGGTTAACAGCCAGTGGTTCTCAGCCAGGAGTGATATTCCCTCCCAGAAAATATTTGACAATGTCTGGAGATATTTTGGTTGTCATGACTCAGGCTGGGGGCTACTTCCATCTAGTGGAGAGAGGCCTGGGCTGCTACTAACCAGTCCACAAGGCACGGATCACAAACTCACAACAAATAGTTTCCCAGCCCTAAATTTCATCAGTGCCAAGATTGAGAAATCCTGGTCTAAGGGAATACCTGTTTGGAATTTTAGAAATCGTTTAATAACTTCAGACCTCTTTAAAAATTGAAAACATCCATTCCAGAGAAATTCTTTATTGGTGTTGTAATATGGATGTCATAATTATCTAGTCTTTTTCCTTCCTCCAGTCATTTCCAGCTTACAAAGTCCTTTCCGTGTTCTCCTTCAAAGTCCTTTCCTTTTCACATTCGCCAACAGCTTTCCTGCCCCCCAGCCCCCTCTCCACATCCTCTCACCTCTGCCACAGACCCCATTTCATACAGATCTCTGTGATTTTCCTTTTATCCATTTTGCAAGAAACGGTCAGCCTGGCTGGGTGTCTCCTGGCCGTCAGTCACCTTGTAGGAGAGCAGCAGCCTCTCGTGTGTCACAGGGGTGGTGTCAGGGACCCTTTTAGAGCAGATCACAGCAAGAAGAGCTGTCGGGGGCGTGGGGGACAGGCATTGGGTCTCTGTGGGAATCGTCTTCCTTTTTAATGTGACATCTCCGGCACAAATCTAAGCACCCAAGAACGCTGTGACTTTGCAACACTCACCAGAGGTGTTCAATTTTATGAAAAGAAATTGTGAATTCTGAGGATAAATTAAATCTGTCCTCATGCTTTTAAAGGTGACTACCTCACATAAATTAAATAATTTAATCGCATAGATTAAAAAAAAAATCCTTCCCCAAACCAAAGTTGGATACAAGCACATGTCCATGACTCTGTTAAAAAAAAAAAAAAAGGCATCTGTTTCCCATTGTCCTGCCCTTCAGTCACTTGGCCTGCTGGGCTCCAATTCTAAATGCTTCACAAGAATGAAATGTGAAGTTGAAAACTGAGAAAATCCCTTTCAGAGAGGTGATAGTAAGTCAGCAGTAAAAACTGTTAAAAAAAGAAAACATATTTAAAAAATAGTAGCAGAGCTAATATTCTGAAGAATGTAATCATGATTGCAAGAATACTTGATAAAATGAGTTTCCTTTTTTAAGCAAATAGTATACCATTTCATATAAAAAGCCAAACAGCAGAAATTTTATTCAGCATTCATGGATGAACATCCACAGATAGGCAGGGGCAGCTTAGCATGCGGTAACTGCGGTTTCTATGAGGGAAGCAAATTAATTTCTAGTCTCTTGGCTTATGCATGCCTGGACATGCATTTGACACTCTGTGTGGTATGGTGCAAAGAGAATACAGGGGAAATAAATTGCTTCTCCTCCCAGTATGCGGGTCTATTGTTACATTGTCATGTTTTTCCTAAATCACTGTAGCATAGCAGGTCTTTACTGAGAGGGACTGCATCAGTGAACTCCTGTATGTAAAGTGACCTTGTCAGGGCATCAAGCACTTTCACACACTGTTAAAAATTCCAAATCTGCAACTTCCCAAAAGGGTTTCTGTTTCGCTGGAAATAATTAAGGTGACAAAATTGAAAGTAATTGCTTTACATTTTCACCCCAATTTGTGCATAAAATCTATTTTGAATTATTCTAAAAATAAGAGTGCAAAGGGTATCATAAATCTAGTTATTTTGTTCCTTCTTAGAAAATATTCCTAGAAATTAATCAACCTCAGGAATCATTTTAAATCAGATGAGTCTTCCACTCTTCCTCCAATTGTGTTAAATTAACTTACTGATATAACTCTAGCATATCCCTTATATAATTATATAATATATTAGTATGTAATTATCAATTATATAGGGCTTCCCAGGTGGCGCAGAGGTAAAGAATCTGCCTGCCAATGCAGGAGGTGCAAGAGATGTGGGTTCAATCCCTGGATCAGGAAGATCTCCCAGAGAAGGAAATGGCAACCCACTCCAGTATTCTTGCCTGGAAAATTCCGTGGACAGAGGAGCCTGGTGGGCTACAGTCCATGGGGTTGCAAAGAGTTGGACACGACTGAGCACACACATACATGTCAATTATATAATTAGATAATATCTACTGACAGTATCTATAATGTATATAACATTATGTATACTTATATAATATATAATCGTTATATTTAAGAGATGTTAGGATTCTATCACCAAGTTAATTTTATCTATTATAAAGTCATATATATATCATTTTCTTGCATAAATTCCCTCATTTCCCAGATGGTACTTTTAGTGCAAAACCAGAGGCTAGGGCATTGTTAATATCTAGTACTTTACCCAAAGTCATCCTTGAAATCAGTGAGAACATGATAGTATTTGCTGATAGCATCTGAGCAGGTGTGTAATAATGAAGGTGGCACAAATTGTTCTTGGGACTCATCTACTTCCTTTTTATCTTCTTTTTCCCTCAGCCTGCTTTCTTGTTCCCAATACCCCAGCTTCCCCCATAGTCCTAGGCAAAAGTAATTCCCATCAAAGTACTAGATTCTGTTTAGGTTACTCCTTTCAGGGCTGTTCATATTGAAAGAGATCATACTTAGAGGACAGTGTGAAAGGTCATCAGGGATACATTATTGATGATGGAATGTGGTATCTTTTAGAGAAAGAATTTTGGGCAAAGAAGGTTTTTCCAGCTTTCCTAAAATAATATCCTTTCATGTTTTGGCCTCAGCCCTAAGAAAGAGGGATTTCTGCTCCTTCCATCTTATCTTTCTCCTCCACAGAAGAGAATCTGTGGATGTGATTGGCAGAGTCTTACATTTGTGGATCGTTTTCCCCTAACTGTCAGAATCACAGTGATTAAGAAAGATAGGCAGGTACTCTTCCACCTCCCATGGCCAACTGATGGAGGCACCCACCTCCCAGGGCTGGCCTGGGCCATCTTCATGCCCACGTTTGCACCTCTAGTCTGCAGAGTATGCAGACATGCTAACATTTGTCTAGTGGCTCTGATCCTCCTCCAGGCTCTCTGTTCCTCCTGCCTGGAAGATGGGGGGAATAAAGTCCTGATATTCACTCTTCATGTGAACAGACGTTTGGATTTGTAGGCTTAGAATCTGCTCTAAAGATTCAGCTGTTTAGAGGGAGGAAACCAAAGCTTTTTTCCTGCTTCTGGCCTTTGCCTTATATCCTACCTGTAATGTCACAGCAGTATCGTAGGGCGAGGGCAGTGGGAAGGAGATCAAGCCCTTGCTCATTTTTTTTAAACAAACACTGAAATTTGTTTCCTCTTGGCTTATTGATACTTATGTACTAAAACCCAGGAGGAGAAAAAGGTGAATAGGGATTTGGCACTGTTAACAACCTACTTCAGGGAACTGTAAAAAGAGAAGAATGAGTCTTAGTTGTTGGAAAAATGGTTTAATGGCAGCATTCAAATGTCTAATGTTTCTTTCAAATTGTAGTTATAGGGTACATGCACTTGTATTAGAATTAAAAGGACAGGGAAAAATTATAGAAAAAGCTGAGAGGATGGGAGGGGAGGAGTGAATACTGGCTGATCCAACTTTTTCCTGAAACTGAGGAAAGTTAGGACTGCTCTTACCCTAACTCTGGTCCTCATTATAATACGTATGTGTGAACAGCACCTCATGTGATATCTGGTTCGTAGGGAGTGCTAGCAATCCAAAACTGTTTTTATTACAATGGATTATTGTAATATCCTCCTAGGTAACTTTCTGTATCCAGTTTCTCTCCTCTCCCCGCCCCCCTTTTTTTTACTGGTTCACACTCCTATTATAGCCTGGTGGTTCAGTGGTAAAGAATCTGCCTGCCATTGTAGGAGATGTGGGTTCAACCCTTGGGTCAGGAAGATCCCCCAGAGAAGGGAATGGCTACCCACTCCAGTATTCTTGCCTGGGAAATCTCATGGACAAAGCAGCCTGGCAGGCTACAGTCCATGGGGTCGCAAAAGAGTTGGACACAACTTAGGGACTAAACAACAACAATATATAGCATACTCCTATCTATCCATCTATCTATACAACCTTAATATTCTGAAGGTACCTACAGTATGTGGAAGCTAGGTAATTGCTTTAAAGTTTGTTCCTAACTTTACAGGGTTTAGTTCTTAGAGCATCTAATTTGTGAATCTGTTTTGAGAATCATCCAGAGATTGATGTGGTATACAGCCTTTCCCCAAGATTTGGACTTCCATACTTTATTTCATTTACTTCATTGAAGGATGCCTAGCATCTTGTGTATTGGTGATTCTTGGGACTATACCCTCCAGAATAAAGTATCATGCTAAATTCCACAGTCCTGCAAAATCCAGTCCATCTCACTATTTGCATGTTTCACTTTCTCTCTTCACAATGCATAAGAAACTCCAATAATTCTCTTCCACTTTGCCATGATGCAGCCTGCAATTTTCCACCTGCAGCTTAACTCACCCCCTTCCCTGTGCTCCATATGCCCTCTCTTTCTTGTAAATGCCTGTGAAATTGCTCACATTGAATTGCTGCCCTTTGCTGAATCTCAGTTGAAAGTGTAATTCCTCTCTGAGCCTACGTATAACATTTCTTTTCTTCGGCATTCATCGTCTTTCTCTTAGTATAAATTGTTTTTGTCTCTCTTTTCCATTACTATCCTTGTTTTGAGCTCCTCAGTGACAGAAGCCAAACTCTGTTCTTTCAGAGATTGTAACCTGGGATCCATAGGCTAAGATCAGCCTGAGAAATAGTTTTATTTGTCCTTTACTGCTTTTGTAAAAGTGTTAGTTGCTCAGTCATGTCCAACTCTTTGCGACCCCATGGACTGTAGTCCTCCAGACTCCTCTGACCATGGAATTCTCCAGGGAAGAATACTGGAGTGGGTTGCCATTCCATTCTCCAGGGGATCTTTCCAACCCAGGGATCAAACCCAGGTCTCCTGCATTGAGGACAGATTCTTCATTGTCTGAGCCACCAGGGTATTTGTAAAACACTTGAATTAGCTTTATTAAAATACTGAGAGAAAAGTTTAGATTTGTTTTCATCTCTTGAATCACAGAAAGACCGGATAACCCTGGGCCTTTATTGAAAAACTGCCATGGCTGATGGGAGTTGCAGTTCAAATACATAGTTGGTGAGGTTTTTGAACTTCCACCCCTCAAAGAATGCCTAATACAGAATAGGTTCTTGAAAAACAGTTGTTTTAAGCCAGGTGTAACTACCTCAACAAATACCAAGGGAGATGGAAAAATAATCCTACTATTTAGGAAGAAAATTTAAGATTTCAAAATTTGATTTTCTTTTCAAAATGAGGAGAGAGGAGGTAACTGGAGGAAGTGTTTTGGTGGAGAATGCAAGTAAACAATGATGCCTGACCATAAATGAACTCTCTTCTGGGGTTCCAGAGCCCGAGTGTATACCTGTAGCAGAGAGTGATTCATCGTTAATAAATTGTTTATTTGCTCTGGGACCCCAGTCTAGACTGAGAGCCCCATGGGACCTGGAACCATGCCATGCATTGATTTTCACTGGGGCCTGCCTGCCTGTCGACATCAGAATCTGGGTTTCATCACTTACTGGTTACTTACTCGTGTTTCAGTGACCCAAAGAATTCCTGGGACCATTACACTGACAGTGCTTAGTATAGTGTATAGTGTACTGAAAGGTTCTATCACTCTCTGATTATTAGAGCATCTGTCCTCTGGTAGGTAGTTGAAAAATGGTTGTTAAATTAACAAATGAATGAATGAGAGAGTGAATCAGTGTCCACCATTGTACAGCCGCTGTGTTGTCAGCCAGCTGGTTCTCTGAGTCCTCATTAAATGGCTTAGGTCTGTTCCCATAATCATTACAGGAACCATAGCTAATCTACGAACCATAGTTCTTTAGATTCCAGGCTTCACTGACCTAAATCAGACTAAAACCACCTAAGTGTTTAGAACATAATATATTTATTTATAGCTAAGGAAACTTTCCTCTTCATTCAGCTTGTTACCATAGAGTATATTATCTGTAATATTGTCTTTGTTTCCAATTTTGCAAATTGCTTATGAATTAACTGCATCCCACCACACCCTAAACCTTGCCTGAGTACCTCTGTTACATTTGGATATCAACACAAACACACACACACACACACAAAGCTAGAGGTAGTGAAGAAATGTTGGACCTTTTCTTCAGGGTATAATTTTGGCTATGGAACTGAGGAAGAAAAACCTATGACTTTGTCTCTCTGTACTTCTAGGGATTTCTTGCCAGAAGATGGGCATGGGGGGATGCTGAAGGGGAAAGAGCCTGGAAGGGTGGAAGCAATTTTGCTTTGGAAAGTTTGTTCTGGTTCTGCTTTCCTATCCCTATCCTTTTCTTTTGGAGAACCTATAACATGTTTGATAGTAAGGATTTTGTCTTATTAATTGTTATAACCTTAGTAACTAGCATTTACCAATTTTGTGCTGGAGGAATGGATAAAGGAACTAGAAGAAGAAAGAAAGAATGAATAATACGAGGCAGAAAGCAAGGGACCTCCCCAAGCATCAGATGATAAGTTGATAAAATTCTTATAAACATATATGGTATAGCATATATTATTATAGTTTATTATTGGTGGTGGTTTAGTCACTAAGTTGTGTCTAACTCCTGCCACCCCATGGACTGTAGCCTGCCAGGATCCTCTGTCCATAGGATTTCCCAGGCAAGAATACTGGAATGGGTTGCCATTTCCTTCTCCAGAGAATCTTCTCAAACCAGGGATTGAACCTGGCCTCCTGCACTGCAGGAAGATTTTTTTTTTTTTTTTACCAACTGAGCCACCAGGGAAGCCCATTGTATATTATTATGATGCTATAAGTATGGTCATAACACTGAAGAAACCTGATATATTTAGGGTTAATACTTCAAAGCTTTCATCTGAATACTAAAAAATGTTTGCAAGTTAAATAGGTTATCTGCTTGTGTAAGGTACTTAATACATACTACCTAATGAGTTAATTTGGGAAGGCCCAATTTAAGGTTTTAATTAATTTCTGTTATCTATTTTAGAATAATGACTTTGAGATAAAGTAATTCTTCCTCGCCTGTCCATGCAAGCACCAGGGCTGAGACCCTGATGGAAATCTGAGAGCACCTTTTGTATGCTAAGTTGCTGCAGTGTGTGCCCGACTGTGTGACCCTATGGATCACACGACCCTATGGGTTACAGCCCTCCAGGCTCCTCTGTCCATGGGATTCTCCAGGCAAGAACACTGGAGTGGGTTGCCATTTCCTTCTCCAGGGGATCTTCCTGACCCAGGGACCAAACCTGGGTCTCTTACGTCTACCTGCATGGGCAGGCGGGTTCTTTACCACACCTGCCACGCCCTAAATGCAGGTCTGGTCTACTCCCAGCAGGACAAGCCACACTCAGAGCTGTGTCTAGGCACTGGCATTGGATGTTTGAATTTTGAGCATCCAGGTTTTTTTTTTCCCACAACACTTATACGCCTTCCATGTGTTATGAGCCAGAAACATTCACCACATCAAAACTTGCCCCCAAGGGCATGATTATTGGTTATAGAGACGAGTATAAATTTAAAATCACTGCAAGAGTTGGATCATAGGTTCATTTTGTAAAAGTCTGCAATCTTAATGGGATTGAATATGATCATTTGGGAACAGATAATTTTGGAAGGGTGGGAAGAATATATTCAAGGATAGTGGGGAGTCTTTGTCATTCTCCTAGAACTTGGCAGATCCTATTTTATTTTGACTTCAAAGCACCTTCTGTGGAGTGTGGAGTGGGAAGGGATTTGTGTGTGTGTGTGTGTTTTGTTTTGTTGTTTGTGTTGTTTTTAAATCTATTTTGTTTTTGACTATTTTCATTGTGGCGAGTGCTTTCCACTCAGAACTAATGACAGACAGCTTTGGAAGGAGGCAGCGATGATGTGTGATTTTGGCATTCATAAGATAGAATGTGTGGTACATCTTGGATCAAATGCCTTTGAGTAATTGCACTGCAGAAATTGCAGTTTGGAGGAGAGTTCATTTTTTGGTTGCTGATCATAGCCATTGTGATGTGTTTGTGCCCCCGGGCCTGCTGGGCAGCCTGGTATTAACTTCAACTCGGCCCCTACATCTCTGATTGCTGCTGCTACAGTGGTCAGTTTTCAATACTTTTCTTCAAACAGGTTCCAAATTGTCCTTGGAGCATTTCTGTGGTTGGCTTTAGGGTGTATGATTGTCCTTAAATGTACTATATGGTAACTCATTTGAAGCAAAACAATAAGTAATAACATTATTAAGGTAGCAATTGGAATGAATGTAAAATCCTTTCTTTTTTCAAGGCCTCTCAATAAAATGTATGATTTGAGAGAGAAGAAATTTGCAAAAATTTTGTTGCTGGAATAAAGGGGAAAGATGAAAAGCTATTTTTCCCTTAGATTTACTGCTTCTCACACATGCATAAAGACATACAAACAATGACAGCTATTGCTTTCTTTTTTATTTTCATCCAATGAATTCAGCAAATGGCATCAAGTGTCTCTGGCTGTGATAATTGCCATAGAAAGTGAAGTCTTCTTTCTAGTGAAGTAGTTGAAGGTGGTGGAGGAGAGTTGGCAGGGATATATCTTACAGGTAGATATGTCTTACAACAATGAACTTGTAGACAGATGTTTTGGAGGTGACTGTGATGGCTGAGCGATACCCTACAGCTTCTTTGCCCAGTTTCCATCAGAGGTTTGGTCAACAAGATAAGAGATTTGGTGCCCAGAAGAGAAGCTTTTGATCCAAAGTGTACATGTGCGTGTCCTGGAAGCCGATCCACATCATGTAGCATTGCTAGATCAGACCTTCTTCTTTTATTAATTGTTGTATTAGATGGAGGTGGTTTAGTCGCTAAGTCGTATCTGACTCTTGTTACTGCATGGACTGTAGCCTGCCAGGGTCCTCTGTCATGGGATTTCCCAGGCAAGGATACTGGGAGTGAGTTGCCAATTATATTTAGTTTCTGGAATTTTAGGTGCTGCTGGGAAGTGAGTGAGGCTGCAGGTTTCTGAGACCATTGAGGCATTTGGCATTATATGTACCTTCTCTTACTGGATAATAAATGCCCTTTAGTACCTTCTCAACAGTTCCTTCTTATAATCATCAAAGAGAGGAATTATAAGCTATATTTATGAATGCTGCTACATATGCATCTACTTGAGTAGTGCTACTCTTGTGCTTTCCATACATCATCTCATTTAATTTAACCAAATCAAGTGGGTCCTTATTGAACATTTTCATGTGAGAGAAGTGAATGTGAAAGAGGCTGAGTCGTGAGACGAGTATGTGCACATCTCAGAACCAGGCCCGGGTCTGTATGACAACAGCACTTGTGTTCTGAACTGTGGTTTGCCCTTTCTTAGTATGAGTCTTGTCTCCCCAGTCTGATTTATGTGTTTGTTCATGGTGCTTCCATAAATATTCAGTGAGTTCATCTACCTTAGTGATTTTCACATACTGATTTAGTTGTCTTGAAGGCAGAAACCATGTCTTATTCATCCTTAATATTTAGCACAGTAAGAGGCACATAGTAAGCATTTCAATAATTGTTAGATGAGTGATTAGGAATGACAATCAGGGCTGGTCTTTTAGACAAAACAAGCAAACACCTTCACAGTGTGATTTGAAAATTTCTGTAAGTGGGTAATTTTAGAAGGAATTATTTTTTTGGCTGTCACCAGGGAAAGGAGTGATCTAGACTAGAAGGAATAGCCTTGTCTGCAATATGAGACAACATCTATGGAGACATGCCGTGTGTGTGTGTAGTGCATGGTCTACTTCAAAAGGTCTAAATCCCCTTTCTGGCTCAAGGCTGCATACAAGATAGTTGCTTTGATGGTATAAGTGTCTTCTGGACAGATTTAATGTTGTTGCTTTGAGTATCTCATTGATTAATAACTTTTGAGACCATATTTGTGAGTTTTCATTGTGAGCAATTAAAAAATTGGGTCTTATTAATTAAAGTAAAGGGGGAGGTTGAGAAACTGTAGAAGTCTCTGAATTCTTTCCATCTTTCCTGATTCATGCACATTAATTTTTTGACTTTAGAAGGAAATGGCAACCCACTCCAGTGTTCTTGCCTGGAGAATCCCAGGGACGGGGGAGCCTGGTGGGCTGCCGTCTATGGGGTCGCACAGAGTCGGACATGACTGAAGCAACTTAGCAGCAGCAGCAGCAGACAACATATTAAAAGGCAGAGACATTACTTTACCAACAAAGGTCCATCTAGTCAAAGCTCTGGTTTTTCCAGTAGTCATGTATGGATGTGAGAGTTGAACTATAAAGAAAGCTAAGCGCCAAAGAATTGATGCTTTTGATTTTGAACTGTCGTGTTGGAGAAGACTCCTGAGAGTCCCTTGGACTGCAAGGAAATCCAACCAGTCAATCCTAAAGGAAATCAGTCCTGAATATTCATTGGAAGAACTGATGCTGAAGTTGAAACTCCAATACTTCGGCCACTTGATGCGAAGAATCAACTCATTGGAAAAGACCCTGATGCTGGCAAAGATTGAAAGCAGGAGGAGAAGGGGACAACAGAGGATGAGATGGTTGGATGGCATCACCAACGGGATGAACATGAGTTTGAGGAGGTTCTGGGAGTTGGTGATGGACAGGGAAGCCTGGCATGTTGCAATCCATGGTGTCGCAAAGAGTTGGACATGACTGAGTGACTGAACTGAACTGATACTAACAGACATCCAGAGAAGGAAACTTTTCAGCCTAGTAAGTGAGTTTTCAGATTTTAGCTGAACCCACCGCCCCGCCTGCCCCCTGGTCAGCCCAATCATGCTGTGGCAGTAACAACCTTCCTAAAACCATATTTGTTAGGTTCCCTCTTGATTAAAACCTTCCAATGGGCTTATGACTTCATGAAAAATACTTCAGATTCCTCAACAGGAGACTCTATGTCTTTGACAATGTGATCCTTTTACTCCTCTATCAAATGCGTAACTCTTCCCGCACATCCTTCTTCCCAGTGTGTGTCCCCCCAACTTCTGCCCCAGAAAATCCTTCGAAAGCTCTGTGCTCTGTGAGCACTGAGTCACTTCTTATTCCCTGAAACTTCCATGTTCTTGTCTTTGTTTCTTTGCACAAGCAATTTCATTCACCTGACTCCTTCTTATTAACCTTTATTTATGTCTGAAGACATGTGTTATTTTTGATGACTCCCTCCCCCCACCGAATTAGGATATGCGAGACTCCTTTGTATTCTCATAGTGTTTGACTCTAGCCTCAGTTGATTCATGTATTTATCAAACACGTAGCAGATGCTAAAGGCTAAACCTGTGACCAACATGACTACAATCCTTGCCTCCATGCAGATGACCCTAGTGGATTACAAACAAACAAACAAACATACACTTTAACTTCAAATTGTGATCAAATTGTGATCAAATTGTGTCAAAATGCTGTGACAAAACGTCAAGCAAGGTAATGGTATAGAGAATGACAGGTAATGATGGTTGGGAGGATTCTTCAGGGAAGTAATATCTGAGCTGAACTTAAAGACAGGAAGAAGTGAGACACTTGAGGCTCTGGAGGAAGAATATACTAGATTGGAGGAGTAGGAAATACAGTTTCTCAAGTTGGAACAGGCTTAAAGTGCTCAGTGGACACGAAGAAAGCCAGTGTGGTTCATGTATAGAGAATAAGAAGAAAGTGTGGTGCAAGATATGAATTTGGAGTGGCAAGCAGGGGACTGGATCCCAGAGAGGCTTATGGGCTTTGGTAATGTATTTAGATTTTATTCTATCATCAATGAAAAGTGTTCAGAGGATATTCTGACTAGATTTACATTTTGAAAAGCTCACTCTGGTTACTATGTGGAGAATGAACTCTAAGAGCATCAGAAGGGAGACACGGAAAGTCATTTAGCTCCTGTTACAGGGATCAAGAGATGAAGATGGATGCCTTGGAAGAGGAGTGCAGACAGTAAGAAGTGGTCAGATTTAGGAAGTATCTTTTGAAGCAGCACTCATGAACCGAACATTAGGAATGAGAAAACAGAGTTAATCTTTGATTGCTTATAAGGTTTTATTTAAATAAGCAGATGATGGTACTATTGACTAAAATTCATAAAAAATTGGGTGTGTGTCTATGTATGTATGTTTCAGTGCAGGAAGGAGAGGTGAAAAATAAAGATCTTTGAGTTGGATATGATAAACGAGATTTTTTTGCCTATGCAAGATGCGATATAAAAGAAGCCATTAAATACACAATTCTCTATGCCAGCAGAGAGGGCAGGGATGGAGAAAGTTCACTTGTCAGTCATTACTACAGGGATGATGTCCAATGTTAGGGACTAGAGGAGGGAGGTAATACTATGGAGAGGAGTAGGAGGATGGAGTCTTTAGGTGTCCCACCATTGAGAGTTTGGACACAGGGTGAGAAGAGGAAGCCTTCCAAGGAGACTGAAAGAGAAGGGCTGCAGAAGAAGGAGAAAAGATAAAGAGGGTATGGAAATGGATGTAGTAGAAGAATTATGTTGTGAAAAGTAATAGAAGCCAGAGAATCCTAAAAAAAGAATGAATAAAAAAGTAAAAGATCAATTGTGTCCAAAGTGGGATAGACTTATTACACTATTCTGTAGTCACCTCTTTACTCATGTGTGTTCTCCAATAGATTCTAACTTCCTTGAAGGTAGATTAGGATACCTTTCTAGCCTTAATGTGCAGGTACACGGCCTAACTGGAATTCCATCATCTCCACTAGCTTTGTTTGTTGTGTTGCTTTCTAAGGCCCACTTGACTTCACATTCCAGGATGTCTGGCTCTAGGTGAGTGATCACACCATTGTGATTATCTGGGTCATAAAGATCTTTTTTGTACAGTTCTTCTGTGTATTCTTGCCACCTCTTCTTAATATCTTCTGCTTCTGTTAGGTCCATACCATTTCTGTCCTTTATTGAGCCCATCTTTGCATGAAATGTTCCCTTGGTATCTCTAATTTTCTTGAAGAGATCTCTAGTCTTTCCCATTCTGTTGTTTTCCTCTATTTCTTTGCATTGATCACTAAGGAAGGCGTTCTTATCTCTCCAGGCTATTCTTTGGAACTCTGCATTCAAATGGGAATATCTTTCCTTTTCTCCTTTGTGTTTCGCTTCTCTTCTTTTCACAGCTATTTGTAAGGCCTCTTCAGACAACCATTTTGCCTTTTTGCATTTCTTTTCCATGGGGATGGTCTTGATCCCTGTCTCCTGTACAATGTCACGAACTTCCGTCCATAGTTCATCAGGAAGTCTGTCTATCAGATCTAGTCCCTTAAATCTATTTCTCACTTCTACTGTATAGTCATAAGGGATTTGATTTAGGTCATACATGAATGATCTAGTGGTTATCCCTACTTTCTTCAGTTTAAGTCTGAATTTGGCAATAAGGAGTTCATGATCTGAGCCACAGTCAGCTCCCAGGCTTGTTTTTGCTGACTGTGTAGAGCTTCTCCATCTTTGACTGCAAAGAATATAATCAATCTGATTTCAGTGTTGACCATCTGGTGATGTCCATGTGTAGAGTCTTCTCTTGTGTTGTTGGAAAAGGGTGTTTGCTATGACCAGTGCCTTCTCTTGGCAAAACTCTATTAGCATTTGCCCTGCTTCATTCCGTACTCCAAGGCCAAATTTGCCTGTTACTCCAGGTGTTTCTTGACTTCCTACTTTTGCATTCCAGTCCCCTATAATGAAAAGGACATCTTTTTTGGGTGTTAGTTCTAAAAGGTCTTGTAGGTCTTCATAGAACCGTTCAGCTTCTTCAGCATTACTGGTTGGGGCATAGGCTTGGATTACCGTGATATTGAATGGTTTGCCTTGGAAACGAACAGAGATCATTCTGTCATTTTTGAGATTGCATCCAAGTACTGCATTTCGGACTCTTTTGTTGACTATGGAGATGATGGAATTCCAGTTGAGCTATTTCAAATCCTGAAAGATGATGCTCTGAAAGTCCTGCACTCAATATGCCAGCAAATTTGGAAAACTCAGCAGTGGCTACAGGACTGGGAAAGGTCTGTTTTCATTCCAATCCCTAAGAAAGGCAATCCCAAAGAATGCTCAAACTACTGCACAATTGCACTCATCTCACACGCTAGTAAAGCAATGCTCAAAATTCTCCAAGCCAGGCTTCAGCGATACGTGAGCCGTGAACTTCCAGCTGTTCAAGCTGGTTTTAGAAAAGGCAGAGGAACCAGAGATCAAGTTGCCAATATCCGCTGGATCACTGAAAAAGCAAGAGAGTTCCAGAAAAACATCTATTTCTGCTTTATTGACTATGCCAAAGCCTTCGACTGTGTGGATCACAATAAACTGTGGAAAATTCTGAAAGAGATGGGCATACCAGACCACCTGACCTGCCTCTTGAGAAACACATATGCAGGTCAGGAAGCAACAGTTAGAACTGGACATGAAACAACAGACTGGTTCCAGATAGGGAAAGGAGTACATCAAGGCTGTATATTGTAACCCTGCTTATTTAACTTACATGCAGAGTACATCATGAGAAACGCTGGGCTGAAAGAAGCACAAGCTGGAATCAAGATTGCCGGGAGAAATATCAATAACCTCAGATATACAGATGCACCACCCTTATGGCAGAAAGTGAAGAGAAACTAAAAAGCCTCTTGATGAAAGTGAAAGAGGAGAGTGAAAAAGTTGGCTTAAAGCTTAACACTCAGAAAACTAAGATCATGGCATCTGGTCCCATCACCTCATGGGAAATAGATGGGGAGACAGTGGAAACAGTGTCAGACTTTATTTTTTTGGGTTCCAAAATCACTGCAGATGGTGACTGCAGCCATGAAATTAAAAGACGCTTACTCCTTAGAAGGAAAGTTATGACCAACCTAGATAGCATATTAAAAAGCAGAGACATTACTTTGTCAACAAAGGTCCGACTGGTCAAGGCTATGGTTTTTCTGGTGGTCATGTATGGATGTGAGAGTTGGACTGTGAAGAAAGCTGAGTGCCAAAAATTGATGCTTTTCAACTGTGATGTTGGAGAAGACTCTTGAGAGTCCCTTGGACTGCAAGGACATCCAACCAGTCCATCCTAAAGGAGATAAGTCCTGCGTATTCATTGGAAGGACTGATGCTGAAGCTGAAACTCCAATACTTTGGCCACCTCATGCGAAGAGCTGACTCATTGGAAAAGACCCTGATGCTGGGAGGGATTGGGGGCAGGAGGAGAGGGGGACGACAGAGGACGAGACGGTTGGATGGCATCACCGACTCGATGGGCATGAGTTTGAGTAAACTCTGGGAGTTGGTGATGGACAGGGAGGCCTGGCGTGCTGTGATTCATGGGGTCGCATAGTGTCAGACACGACTGAGTGACTGAACTGAACTGAACAGGGCCTAACACGTACTGGATGCTTATTAAATATTTACTGAGTGGATAAATGAACTCCAAAACCTAACAAGATGGGAGGTAAACTGAGACTAGGCTCAGGAAATACGGGAAGTATTTGTCGTTCTTCACATTCACCTCCAGCCTAAGTTATACTTTAAATTTTCTAATGTTAAAAATTAACATAAAAGGCAATCAGAAGCAGGCCCCTGAACAGCTCATTGAATAAGGTTCATTAAAAAATGATGGACAGTGTGACATATACCATACAGGAGGGAGTTGGGGAGACTGACTGAGCTATATTTCGAGTTAATTTTATATTCATAAATAAGATTGGGATTGTAGCCCTGGTTTGATTCACCTCACTGAAAGTGAAAAGGTAGAACTGCACATTTCCCCAAAGGAAATCTAAAATCAAATATAGCATAGATGGTAATGGTGTTTTTGCTTAATTTTCAATAACGTATAATTTTATAATTTAATTACAGTGCCAGGGAGATACACTAGAAGGGACACACAGAGGACGTAGGGTTCCTTGGAGAAAGGTGTTCATAATTTTAAAATTATTTTGTTAATTATTAGATAACGAGGAAGCTTAAAGCTACATCTGCTCTACACCGTGACAAGCTTCGTTTCTTCTGAGCTCTACCTAAATCCCCCAATTGGAGAGAGGAATCGGATATTTTTTTCTTTTTGTTTTGTTGTTACCATGCCAGCTAGTTTTGTTGTTGTTGCGCCTTTGAGAAATTCTTCATCCTATTTCTAAATATCAGAGCACATCAGGGTTTGGTTCTGTGCCTTTTCCTTTTTCCTATACATTTTCCTAAGCCATCTTATCTGTTTCCTGTCAGTTTAAATACACTGATGATTCCCAACTTGGCTCTAATTCAGAAATGGCCTCTGAAATACAGATGCTCAGTACTACTGCTTGCCAGGCTGTGTATTCTTCAAGGGAGAAGCTGATGTCTGTTTCATCCATCGGCGTGTCAGAGTGAGCGCTTGACTCTTAGTAAGCTTTAAGAAATGTTTGTGGAAAAGCAGTGTTAACTATGTGATGAGGAAGCGCTATACTTCCCTTGATTTGCACAGGTTATTATTGAAAGATTCTATCTTTGTTGGGGTGCCCAGTCCCCAAATCCTGCTTCTTTTTCAATGCTCACTTCAAATGCTGCCTTATTCATAAAGCAGTGTATCCACCCAGGTATTAATAGAAGGGGCTTAAATCCCAGGTGGTGCTGTGGTAAAGAACCCTCCTGCCAATGCAGGAGACGTGGGAGACACGGGTTCGATCCCTGCCTGGGTCAGGAAGATCCCCTGGAGGAGGGCGTGTCAACCCATTCCAGTATTGTTGCCTGGAGAATCCCATGGACGGAGGAGCCTGGTGGGCTGTAGTCCATAGCGTCACCAAGAGTCAGACGCAACGGAAGTGACTTAGTATAAATCCCTTCTAGGTACTCGTGAAACTTTATCTGGCATTCCTGTGATATTGAGTCATGGATGAATTAACGCATGCAAAACAGAATCAAATAATTTCAGTGCTGAACCTATTTGTGATGAAAATTCAAGTTTTTCTCACTGCCCCAGTCTGGAATCTTTTCAAGGCACCGAATCATTTAAACTTTTAAGTTTCATTCTCTAACATAAATTGGCAGTAGATAGAGACTGAGAGTTGGTTTCTGTTTGTGAGGGATTGGGTTACCTATGATGAGAGGGATGTTTTATCTGAATTAGCCCAGGACAGCTCCAGTTTATGCACTCTCTTCTGTTGTTCACAGCATTCCTTTTCACTCTCAGAAGGGTCTATGTTGAAGGATAAGGTCTATGTTCACCCAGTTTAAAAGGTGTAGAAAAGCACAGCCCTTGACAAATTTCAAAGTGCTTTGTGTACAGAAATAAAAAGAGAGAGAGAATAGAAATATGGAATTGTGTAAAACATAAATAATTTCCCCAGAATCTGCATTTGCCCATGATGGTGGAAACTTGACTATCTTTATACCCTTTTACATAAAGGAGGTCCCTGTTTATTTCCTTGTGATCAGTTTTGCTTATTATATCCTATAATGTTACAGTTGAATAGGGAACATAGCTCAAAGTCAAACACATCAATACAACTTGTGAGGTGTTTAAAAAATCATGAAATGAGGCCACTAGCCTCTGGATATAGCTTAGGGAAGTCCCACAGATGAGCCCCCATATACATCTCAGTCCCTAACTGGTTCTGTCCTCATAGGCTTCTAAATCATTTTCCTTAATGTGCAGGCAGATTCCTAACAGTATATCCACACTTTGTCCAGCAGATGGTGTCTTTGCAGCAAACTATCCATTTCTTCCTCCTCACCCCATCCCTACACCCCCAAGGAAATTAACCACCAGCTTTCTGCCAGAACCTGCCATATTCAGGGTGATATATGATGCTGTTAAAATAAAATATAAAGGTTAGAGAAAGATCAGTAATAAGTCCTAAATTGAACATAGATTTCAAGAAAGTACCTCTAAAAGAGTCTAGAAATTAATAGTCCATAATATGATGAAAAACCCCAGCTGACATCAAAGGAACCTCTTGCCTTCTTTTTAAAGAATTCTGTTTAATGCATAATTCACCAAGCCCATGAAACATTCTGGGAAACTTTTGGATGGATATCAGCCTTTTAATTCAAAATTATGCACTCTGGGAAGTAGCTGGCACTGAAGGTGAAAAACCTACTAGGTAATTTACACCCACAATCAAATCGCAATTACAAAGGAGATTAAAACATGACTTTAAACAGCCTAATTCCACCCTCAGGGCTACTAGCTGTTTGGTAAACATAGCAAGGGAGCCTGTAATTAAAAATTCCAACCCTCTTCAGCTTTGTTAGGGTGACATTATGGAATTCCAAGGGAAAGGGAAGAACATGTTATTTCAAGTAGTCTTTGGAGGGTAGCTTTCTATCTTCAACAGGCTGTATTTCTTCTGATATTATCTACCCCATCCTCTACTAGTTGTTTTTTGAAGTATTATATGACTCTTGTTTCTTTAAGAATAATTTGAAAGCTTTTCAAATCTGGAGACAATATAGAGAAGGGTGAGTGTATTCAGACTGTGACAGTGAACTCATCTGTATAATTGGCAGTGTGAACTCCTAGGCATACGTGGGCTTTGTAAAGAATCAGTGTTATCTATGCACATCTTTTGATTACGCTTAGATGTTTATAGTCTGTTCTCCCCTGAGTAGCTTTAAAAAACCATCTGGTCTGGATTTGAGGGGAAGCCCGAAGTAAAGGGCTAGGCAGAATGATTCAGTGGGAAGGTGATTTTCACTTTCCTCTTCCCTGCTGGATGCCAGTTCCTCTAGATCCTATGTCCTTGTACATTTTGTTCCCAGTGTACTGCCCTCAGCAACTCACACACAACTAGGGTTCTAGCTGACAAAATGTCACGTCACATGAGAGATCTTGAATTGACAAAGCATTTCCCTCAATAGAGGAATGAAGTTAACATGATGGTATAATACACAGGTGATGCTGCCCAAGAGTCCTGGCCACTAGGACATGTCCACACACATCCTTCCTAACGTGGGGAACTTTAACAGGGACCAAGATGTGGCTTATTAAATAACAGCACATCTCTTTATTTGTTCTACACTTTCAGTGCTTAACTCACGCTTTATTAATAGCTTTGATTTCAACCAAGCCAATACCCTAAACTCACTGCAAATGAACGGTCACTCGAATGTTAATACATCTCAAAAAATGAGGTTGATTAAAAATTCAGTTGGTGTTATCTGAACCCTGAGGTGAATAACTGATGAAATGGTGAGGATGTTAAGGACTCACACATCCTTCTTTCCTTGTAGAACTTGACTGGACTCTAAGCAGATTGAAAGATTAAGATATTTTGGATGATGCCCAAAATGTTTCATTTCTAAAGACCCAGGAAGCTGGAAAAGTGTTTTCAGAGACTCTCAGAAACATAATTAATTACTGAGTTAGGCCCTTAGGGACAGGAACTGCTTCAAGCCTGATATGGACCTTTTATCTAGTTAATTAGCTTTACGGGGAGAATTTTCCACATTTAGCAGATGAGTATAGATTTTATGACTTGAAACACAATACAATTTATTTTTATGTTGTACTTTTAAATTAGGGGAATAATGAAAATAATCTCAGAACTCGGAAATAACTCAAGGAGTTCAGATAATAACTAGGGCCACTGTGATTAGACTTCATTCTGTCAACCAATTTGTTATCTACCAAGGAAAATAAAAATTTAAGTATAGTACCCCCCAGATAGACCAGTGAGTCAAGATAAGGGGGTTTTGGTGTTACTCAGAAGTTTATTTGTTCATTATATGGAGCAAACTGGTTCTCTATCACTCAGTTGTATCTGACTCTTTGTGGCCCTATGGACTGTAGCCCACCAGGTTCCTTTGCCCATGGAATTTTCCCGGCAACAATACTGGAGTGGGTTGCCATTCCTTCTCCAGGGGAGCTTCCCAACCCAGAGATCGAACCCGTGTTTGTGTCTCCTACACTGGCAGGTGGATTCTTTACCTCTAGCACCAGCTGGGAAGCCCCTAATATGAACGAACTAGACTCCAAAACGCTCTCCATCAGTCCTTTTGGTCCTAAGTCCAAAGTGCCTGAGGTGAGTTTATGCCTACAGTCCCTTCATTTTTACTAAACATAAAGAGGAATGGTAAAATAGGCACATTATTCTTTTCCCAAATAGACTGATTTTTCTACATCAAAAGTCTGCTGGGAGGAGATTACCCTTGATGTTCCCTGCAAATACCGTGAGGATTTTCTCAGAGGCTCTGTTCTCCATCACTACTTTAATGCTCACTTTGATTCTGTTTAGTCACATGTGCTTTGAAACCAGTGGGCCATCTGTGGCTAGGGACAGAAGTTTCAACAGCAACACTTTTATGAAGAATTAATATTCAGTTCTTTATTGGAATTCTAACATCTTTTTGAATCATCACATGGTTAACAGGCATCAGAGGTGAATTACCAGTTTTGCAGCCCCACACACTCCAAAGTTTCCCCACTTTGGTCTGTTGCTTCTCCTTGTCTCCTGATGCTCAACTGCATCAGTACAAGGATGTGGGCTTTCCCACCTTTTGAGTCAGGCTGTCTGTGAGAAACCGCGGAACTCTCTGATGTTTGATCTCTATGGGTGTTGTAAAATTGGTCACACTTAAAAAATGGTCTTACACCTATTTTGTCTTATGATCAAATACATCTTATTAGCACTTTTAACACTCGCTACTTTTAACCTTTCAAAGTGGGGAAAATGCTTTTCATGAAAACACTTCAAAGTAACAACATGCAGTGGTTGTGCGCATGATGGCCAGAGAGAGTTGCTCAAGCCCCCATTTGATGGTGGTAGAGAGGGGAAGAATTTTTATTCCAGATCATAACTTTGCTAATCTGAGTACAAATTAAGAAGTTTAAAATCTGTAAATAGGGAAGCTTCTATTTCATATGTTCTATATTATGTTGTTGTTTGGTCACTAAGTAGTGTCCAACTTTTTGTGACCCTATGGACTGTAGCTTGTCAGGCCCCTCAGTCCATAGGATTTCCCAGGCAAGGATACTGGAGTAGGTTGCCATTTCCTTCTCCATCTATGTTATATAATGTATCAATATAATGCTCTATATGTTTTATACAGTCTTTCTATTATATAGATTGAGATATATCTCTGGCTTCTCATCCAGCAAATGAGTACAATGAACTCAGGAGAAGGAACAGTAGGGAAGCAGACTATTGGATGGATATTGGGGTTCCCAACACCCCCGATTTCAATCAAAGTGCCTCCACTTTTATCTGTTTTTGATATTCTACTTCTTATAATACTGTTTAAGAAATAGGTTAATTTTTAAAAGAGCTTGAAAACTTTGATTAAGCAACCTCAACATTCCCTTTCCATTTTGTTAAAAGAATCTGCTCAATGAGAGCTCTCTGAATCCTCTCAGCATGTAGGGTCAGATAGATATTCAATCACATCAAGAACATAGTTCAGAGTTTGGGGCACATTTGCCATGGGAGCATCAGGTGAGTAAAAGAGCACCATCAAAATTCTGAATCTCTCTTCACTCATCTACCTTCAATAGCCCCTGGAGATGACACTTCCTGGAAAGCGGGGACAATGCAGAAAGAGAAAATCATATACCTAGGACAGAGCAACAAAGATGGTTCATGGAATGATTTAGTTTCTTTTATTGGTTCTTTTAGCACAAGCTAAAAATGTCTTAAAAGTTCAAAAGTTGATTCTTGATATTAGCTATCTGAAAAAAAATTGAAAAGATAAAAAGCTAAATTTCCCCCCCCCAGCTTTTCAGTAAACTTACTGTTGTCCCTTACCATGAACTTTTGCTCTAATGATGGCTTTAAAGCAATTGGATGGTACCTCATATGTTGTAAACAAAATTTATGTTTGAAATGAGTTGCTGTTAGTTCCTGCTTTCTCTTCTCTACTTCTCACCTGATGCTTCCCTTATGGTGAAACTCACAGAAAAATAGATTTTCTGGGCAATTTTATTATGAACTCTAGACAAACAGGAACAATGTCATACTGAGCAATATGGATTAAACATGCTCCCACAGGACCAGGAAACAGTATTGTCTACACAAAATTTTGACGACATTGGGAAAATGATCCATTGTTTCTGTGGTACTAAAAGATAAAGTAAAGAAACTATTCTGTGGTGGTTTTGTGAAAGAAGATGAGCCCTAACTGCAATGGGGGTATTTGTATGTGAGGTATACGTGTGTGTGTGTGAGTGAGAGAGAAAGAAATGAGGGTTTTAATTAAAATTTCCTTAAAAAAAAAAAAAAGAAGGCTCTTTTCAAGAAAGATTCTTTTATTTGGTATATGACATAACTGAGGACCAGAGAGCTTGCATAACTTGCTTCAAGATCTCAGGGCTGGTTAATGTCACAACTCAGGGCAGACCTCACATCTGATTCTCTTATATCATAATACTGGGTTATATGCAGTTAAACTTCAGTTAGGGTTACCTTCTATGACGAAGTCATTGAGCAAAAACTGCTTCAAGAAAGAAGATATTTTCAAACTAGAAGGGATATTTTCAGTCAATATTATGTGAAGTAGTTTCCAATTTGGAGGAACCACACAAGATTGCCTTGTCACTTCTCAGTGAAGCAGAACCAGAAGATGAAATTCTTGATGATACAGGCTACATCAACACTGTTTTTCTTCATAAGAAAAGTAGCATATATTTATAAATTTCTAGCAGAATGTAATCTTTGAGATTTCACTTTATACCCATGTAATTCTTGAAAGCAAGGTTTGTGCTTACTAGGTTCCTGAATGCTGATGATGACTACAATCATGTAATGGATTTCAATATATTCTTACTTAATATATTGAGCAGAAGTTTCTAGTATCTTGACTGTTTGACAAGGAATGAGGCTGAGTAAACCATTATAGGCCATAATTGATGCAGTTTTCCCTAGAATAGAAAACCCAAGGTCATCATTAACCATACTTGCCATCCTTGAGTGAGAAGGCAGTGGCTCTAGTTTGGGGATTTTTAAGGTGTCTTACCTATTATACTTGTGCAAATATTTACCCAATTTTAAAAATGTCTTGTTCTTCAAGTTCCTCTTGAGAGGACTTTCTTGAGCAAATCCTGCCCTTTTCTCAATCCCTAGTTGAAATCTGCATTACCTTCACCTGTGTTTAATAAGCATTGTTCATTAGTAAAGGGTATAAAAATCAAATGAGATACTCTACGTATGTTTTTAAAATGTAAAGTCCCAAATGAGTTTTTTTACTGCCTTAATAATTATAGACTTTAATGCATCCTGCCTCATGTGATGTTTTAAGATATATGTTTGCCTATTGCAGCTGATTATGTGGTCGTTCAAGCGTAGTAATCACATCTTTTTCTTTGTCCTCTTTCTGTGTATGACATAAGAAAGATACTTCAATAATTATAGTAGAAATGACTTAATATTTTGATCAATGAAGTTCATAACATTTTGTGATGTTCCTATCATTAATAATAAATATTAAAGGGACAGAAATAGATCCCCTTACTATCACTATTATGCACAGGAAGTGCATGAGGCCAGAACAATTTGAGAACTGCTTGAAGTTGCACAATTGGAGTAGGTGTATTGTGCTGTGGGGAAGACAGATTTGAAGAGAAAAGAATATCCTATTATCACCATGATTTTTCTCTCTTTGTAGATATGATCAACAATTATATGGTAGGAAGTCTGGGTGGAGAGAATACAAATTCCTATAGAACCACATTGTTATTTGGTAAGCACTTTTGTCCAGTTTTGAATCTGGAGTATAAAATTCAAAGCTTAACATGAAAAGCAAATTCATCTGTGATTCGTAGGTAATGTATAATAAAACAGATTCCAGTTCTAGTTGAGTGCTTCAGAGATTTAACAAAAGGTTTACTCTTGAGAAATTAAAATGTCTTAGAATCTTCAGAATTTATAGAAGATGTATATTAGGATGCCAAACTTGACAGGTCTCTTTATGTTTCCTCATTAGCTTTTTTGATGTGTGCATGCTCAGACACTCAGTCCTGTCCAACTCTTTGCCACTCCATGGACTGTAGCCCACCAGGCTCCTTCATCCGTGGGATTTTTGCAGGCAAGAATACTGTAGTGGGTTGCCATTTCCTTCTCCAGGGGATCTTCCTGATCCAAGGATTGAAGCTGTGTATCTTGCGTCTCCTGCATTGGCAGGAGGATTCTTTACTACTAGCACCATGTGGGAAAGCCAGCTTTTCTGCTGGGTCACCATACTTTCAAACAGTGCCCTCTTCTAAATCTTTGGTGTGATTCCTGTCACTTCCTTTTCAGAGCCATCTGATGGCTTCTAATCCAACTCAGAGTAAAGGCCTGCCTCAGGGGCCAGGAACCTGAAAGCGTCTTTGTCACGGCTGTGTCTCCTGTCTATGTGGATAGAAGTACTGCTGGTGACTGTGAGGTTTCTGAGGACACACATCAGGAACTGCAGGACCTGTTCAGATGGGAAGTACAGTGGGCTTCTTCCTTTGGAAGTGGTAACTGTTAGTGGATCAGAGGAGGCTCTCTGATGGATTTGTCTCAAGTCCCTAGATATTCCTTTTGTGGAATCTGTGGGAATGAACTGGAAGGATTGGCCCTAGTAGCTTGAAGACAAAAATCACTTTTTCCTCGCTGGCCAACCTTCCACCACCTTTTGCTCTCACGTATACTGGCATGGTGACATGCAGAAGGGACATCTTGGTTGTTGTTTGTCCCTTTATGACTCACCACTTCTACTGCGGTCAGGACTGAACTCAGAGATGTGCACGGGCACATGTAAGACGAATGCTTCCCCTAGTAGTCTTAGCTTGGGAAACATTCTGGGAAACTACTTTAGCAAATCAAACAAAGGTTTTTCTTGGTGGTAAGGAACTGAAAATCAATCTGGGATGCCATCAGGTCTACCCCTGGAGCATCTCCACCCTGCCTTGGTGATAGAACCAGGACAGATGAGTAAGACACCTGCGTCAGTAAGGGACAGGCTAGGTCCGACCAGGGAAGGAAAGCTTCGGTGGAGAGTCTGTCTACACCCCCATCCAGAGCTTCCAGGAAGGATGCTTCCAGTGGAAAAAAGCCATGGCTGTGGATGCCACTTTTTTCTCTCTTACAGATGGGAGCTAGCAGTTCCAGAACCACTTCTTTAAAATGTATTTAAGAAAACTGGGACAAGTTTGATCCCTAGAATTTAAAAAGACACTTCTGATCTTCTGTGATACTGAAAGGTCACAGTATCCTTTGGAAGATGGGGAATGCTGGCCTGTTGAAGGTCTCTTAATTACAATCCAGTTTTACAACTAGACTGGTTCTGTAGAAAATGAGAAATGGGTAGAAGTGCCATATATGTTGCTCTTTATCTCTCTGCGAGACATACCAGACTTGTGTCCTAAGGGTGCAGATTTGGGTGTGAAAACTTCAGCTCCCTCCTGTCCTCTTACTTTGCCCCTGTATCACAGGCTCCCAACTGAACAGGCTGAGAGTCAGGGCACCCTTCCAGTGGGGGTTGCCTCAGTCTTGGTAGACATTCACACAGTACCAATAGTGGCCAAGACAATCGAGAGGATCCAAAAGGTACACAGAAGGCTTTACAGGACAAACTTTATTTTATGAGCTTACTTGAAGAGATATAATGCATGTCTTGGGACAGACACTGACTCCTGACTTGAGAGCGTGAGTTTTGGGGGAAGCTACTGCTTTTGGGGATTGCCTGGTGGCTCAGACAAGTAAAGTGTCTGCCCATGATGTGGGAGACCCGGGTTTGATCCCTGGGTCGGGAAGATCCCCTGGAGAAGGAAATGGCAACCCACTCCAGTACTCTTGCCTAGAAAATTTCATGGATGGAGGAGCCTGGTGGGCTACAATCCATGGGGTGGCAAAGAGTCAGACACGACTGAGTGACTTCACTCACTCACTGCTTTTGGAGATGAATGGCTTGAACGTGAGATAAGGGAAAAGAGGGAACACAAAATAGCCCTCCTTCCTACTGGGAGCCAAGTGGTTCCTACAGTCAGCTACAAATTGACACTTATCAAGAGCACTGCCAAGGACTGAACAACAAAGGCATTTGCAATCTGCCTCTATGGAAAGTGAACCCCAAGCTACTATAGCTGTTGACCTTCAACAACCCCTGAGGGAAATCAGGGTGGAGTGGGACATTCTGTGCTCCAGGGAATCTGGTGGGACAGGCCTTTAGATAGTTGGATGTTTTTAGGAACAGATTTTATGATCTCAATCCTTGCATCTCCTCATATCTAGAGAAGGACTAAATACCTTCATGGTGACATCAGAGCCTCATGACTAACAAAACCTTTGTAAAATGAGTGCTTCATGGCATTGATCTCCCCCTTCAACAAAACCTTATATACTGACTTTTCCCCACTGCTGCTTTGGAGCAGTCTCTCAGAGCTATCTGAGATGTTGCCTCCCCGGCTGCAGTCCTCATTTTTCCCCAAATAAAACTTAACTCACAACTCTCAAGTTGTACATCTTTTTTTTTCAGTCAACACAATAACAGAGCCGCTTTGCTGGATGTATTCTTGAAGGACTTAAGCAAGCACACGCTAAGACTTTAGACTTTGCCAAGTTGGCTGACATAGAACAGGGAGAGAAGGAAACTCCTGGTAAATTCCTAAACAGACTATGGGAGGCTCTCCACAAGTGTACTGATGTTGCAGAAGGAGGAATGATCTTAAAAGATAGATTTCTCACTGAGTCGGCTCCAGATATCTGCTGTAAGTTATGAAAACAGGCATTTGGACCAAATCAGTCTTTAGATAATCTGTTGCAATTGGCTTAGACAGTATAGAGGTTAAATCGTCTTTCTGCAATGTGGGAGACCTGGGTTCGATCCCTGGGTCGGGAAGATCCCCTGGAGAAGGAAATGGCAACCCACTCCACTATTCTTGCATGGAGAATCCCATGGACAGAGGAGCCTGGTGGGCTACAGTCCATGGGGTTGCAAAGAGTCGGACACGACTAACAACTAACACTTTCACTTTCATATATAATTTTATTTAAAATATATCTGGAGTTGACACAGAGTTCTTAATGAATAAAAATAAAGAGGCTATAAATAACCTCATTATCCAAAGGCTGCTTTTTGATGATTGAGACATTTTCTTTGTTTTCTACTTTTATTTAAAATAGAGATAATTAAAGATAAATTTTTATTAGATTATAATATTTTAGGGATAAGAAGACTTTTTTGCTATATTTTTATTGGAATATAATTGCTTTACAATGTTGTATTAGTTTCTGCTGTATAGCAAATGAATCAACCATATATACCTGTATCCCTGAGAAGACTTTTTAGGTACCCCGAGAAGCTAGTATAGTGCTACCATATGTGATCAATAATCGGAACTATAAACAAAACTTAGTGACAGAAAAATTCTTAAAAATAAAAAGTTCTAATGTATGAAAGTCCCAAGCGTATTTAAAAATTTTTATAAAGAACACCTGATTTGTGATGTGTGCTAAACAACCACCACTACCCAACAATAAGAACAGAACAGAAAAAGACATTCAAATACTTTAGACAAACAAGCCCTCACAATTATTATGGTCTTGGATGAAAATTCTGGAAGGGTTTTACATCCACTATTTTCCCTCTTTCTTTTATCAATTTACTTTTAATTAAGTATGAAGGTTTTAGAATTAGAATTAGAATGAGAGAATGGGGTGACAGGGAAGAAAAATGCAGAAATGCAGTCTTAAACAGTGTTTAAGATACAGTGACCTGCAGCCTGATTACTCTTTTTTTGCAACTTATTATTGATTTTTGCAAATAACAGTATGATATCAAGAATATTGATCTAGTGCAATTAGATGCTTTCAGAAGGAGTGAAGTATATAATCGGAGGCCTCAGCAAACAGTCATTCTTTATGAAGACACCATTATGGCAATTAATGAAAGAGTTAACAGATTTCTTTTCGGATCATGATCATTTTGAAGCAATTTTTTATTATTTGTGCAACTGCACACAGTAAGCCGAGTCAAATGACGATGGGGCTGTCTCCTTTTTCTCAGTATAAACTTACCTTTTCTCTCCTTAGGAAACAATAGTGGAAAATAATGTGTGATTAGGAAACAGCCTTAAGTTGCCTTTGGAGGCTACTTAGCTTTGCAAATTTGAGACAGTGATTTAACTCCTTTGGGTTTCATTGAAAACCTTTAAACCTGGGGAAATAACATCTACTTAGCTGACAGGATTTTTGTGAGAATTAATGAATGAAATGTACAATGGCTATCATCAGGCAGGAGGCAATCAATAAACTGTGGTTTCTTTTTCTTTTCATCCTTTTTTCAGGTTAGAACTCTACTGGTTTTAGCTGAAGTTCAGGGTTAAGATAAGAGGATAGTGATCATAAACAATGTGATTTGGGAAAATTTTATGCATTTTCTATAGGAGGAGACTGAAAAGGCACATTTCAGATCTACTCTAAAAACTCAGATCAATACTCTACTGTTTAATTTTAGTTTCCAAAAGAGCTCTGCATTTAACACAAGTTAAAGAGAAATTACACGTTATTAACATGCTGGTGTGGTGTGGAATGGTTGATTCACCTGGAGTCTCCTTCTCCCTCTCCACTTCTAACAAAGTATTAGTCATATCCAGTGTTCTATATTTTAGAAAGCCTTTTCTAAAATCCAGCTCACTGTTGATTTCTTCTTTGTACCTATATTCTCTCTCTTCCACCTGTCCCTCTCTTAAGATGCCAAAGATGAAATGTTGTATATAGTACAAGATACGTTCTCTTAGTGCCTTTACTAGTTATGAAGCTACTTAAGTGTAGAAAGGATACACTCATTTTTTTCATACTTTACAGTACCTGACACTAATTCACTGTGAAAACTAAATATTCTTTGAAAAGTTTCAAAATTATACTCTTTTTGGTATAGCAATATAGCAATAACTTCTGGTAATAAGAGGAATAAATTTGGAGGATCTAATGTAAAACATTGTGATTATAATCAATAAAACTGTATTACATACTGGAAAGTTGCAAAGAGAACAGTTCTTAAATGTTCTCACCACAGAAATATAATGGTAATTCTGTAATGGGATGGAGGTGTTAGCAAGGTTATAATGGTAATTACTTTGTAACATATAAATGTGTCAACATGTTGCACACTTTACACTTGCAAAATGTGGTATGTCAATTATATCACAATAAGCTTGATTTTTTTAAAATAATAAAGAAAAATATTAATGGTCAGTCTTAGAACATCTAATCATACTAGGGTCAGTAGCTTAGTTTGTGGGTAAGCGTGTATTTGTGATGTTATTCTGCAAAATTAATATACGGTCAATCCTGTGCTAGTAAAATTGTTTATAGTTTTTGGATGGAATTAAATACTTGAATATTCTGAAATGTTATTTAGCACTATAAGTTCTGGGGACTCTGCCATCTTTTCAAATTCCAATTTATCTTAGACAGCAAAATGAATTATTTAGCTATCACAGTTTTGAAATGAAACACACCCAAGTGGAGTTTCTACATTACCTCAGGTACGATGCTAGGTATTTGGGGGAAAATGTAAAGAATGACTATGTAATCTTGCCTGGTGATGTCATATATAGTGACTAAATATACCGTGGACATCTGTTAAGTATTTAAAGTAAGAGGGAGGTCACCCTCCTATACCATTGGAGGGAAGTACACTGGTACAGTCACTATGGAAAACAGAATGGAGTTTCCTTAAAAAACTAGAAATAGAGTTATCATATGGTCCTGCAATTCCACCCCTGGGCATATATCTGGAGAAAAATATGGTCTGAAAAGATACATGACCCCAGTTATATTCTGTAACAACCTACATGCCAAAAGAATTTGAAAAAGAATAGATACATGTATATGTATAACTGAATCATTTTGTGATACACCTGAAACTATCACACCTTTGTTAATCAACTATACTCCAATATAAAATGAAAAGTTAAAAAAAAATAAAAGAGGATGGTTAGAAGAGGGACCAGTCCTTGAGTCCCTTAGCCAGCCTCCTCAGTGCCTACTCCTCAGCGCAGAACATCAGCTCCCGTCATCTACAGAAGCTGTGCTCACTGCTTAGGCATTAGGAGAATTTTGCTAGGTTCCTAGGAAGGTTTACTAAACCCAGCTCTGGGGAACTTCCCATAATCAGCACTCCCTGGGTATCCCAAAAGTTAGGATTGTAGGCTAAGTTTATTTTTGAAGAATATGTTGATTATATATTTTAAAAAATGGTCTGAATATTTTCTTCAGTCTCCAGACACCTTTACTGGTAATGTCCTTGTAAATACACCACAGTGTCCCAGAGTCTGGACACATAGAAGAAATAGCACATTCATTGTATTATTTTTTTTCCAATTAGCAAGATGGTAAAATCCATTTTATTGGGGATGATTATGTTTTTCTGTTTCATTGACAGGAAGGCTCTTCAAATGGATCGAGAGAAAGTAAGCATTATGAAATAATCATAGTAACAATAAGAACAACCATATGATCATAACAAGCAGCAGCAGCAGAAAGCTCAGGCCAAAGTGGAAAATTAGGTTTTCTAGAGGCTCCTGTTCTCCACTGTGTGACCTTAAAATGAGAATCATTTCTCAAGCTTCTAGGCGACCAAAGCACAGATGCATGATGTATAAACAAATAAGTAACTGCGTGAGCAGTGTCCTTTGGGGGTTTAGATCTTATTCTGGTGACCCCAGGAAGCTGACCAGAGCAAAAAGGGGGCAGAAAAAAAGTACAGGATATTTATCTTTACATTTTGCAAATGCTTTTGATCAGCAGAGCTGGAACAAGCTTCTGTGCCTTTGTGGGAACTACAAAAGTTCCAGGGGAGGAAGCAGGATCAAGAGCAGCTTGCTCTTTCAGGAACTTCAAAGCCCATTCATCTAAAGATGTGGCCATTACCATTTTGGCTTCCTTGCTGTGCCTTGGATGGCCCTGGACTTTTCAAGAGGAGAGCCTTGCTGGGTTGGGGCCAGCTCACACATATTCCTTAAGAGTGCAGTGTCCCAGAAAACCTGCCCTTCCTGGCCTGTGCTCTGTGATTACAGCTCCAAACAGGAGTGAACGTTCTACCTACCGGATGAGTCAGATGCAGAGCTGAATGGGGCAGTCAGGCTGGACTACCCGTTTTCTGCCTCTGCTCCTCTTTTAGGTTTGGAGAATTGTAAACATAAGAACAAAGCTAGACCATCTCCATGAGCTCCAGGCCCCTCTGATCTCAGGAGCCTGTCTCTTTGCTGGTACCAGGAGACAAGTGTGCAGCAAAGAGAGAGAGAAAGAGAAAAGCAACTAGCAAACAAATGAAGACAAAACGTTCACAGCTGTGTGTTCTACTGTTCAGCCCATTATGACTACCAGGTTCTGTACTAATAAGGAGCTGCCCTCTTGGCTTATAATTCAAGTCTTGGGAGTAAGATTTGTTCAGTGAATTTAGATTTATTCTGGGCATAAGAAACACAGTGATTTTCCAATCCAAAACAAAACTCAAAACCAAATAGAACACAAAACTTAAGGCGTGTGTGTGTGCTAAGTTGCTCTGGTCGTGTCTGACTCTTTGCAGCCCTATGGACTGTAGCCCGCCAGGCTCCTCCATGGAATTCTCCAGACAAGAACACTATTGCAGCAGCGCTAATTCTTTAAAAGACATTGTTTATATTGGAGTACAGTTGACTTACAATGTTATATTAGTTTCAGGTGGACAGCAAACTGATTCAGTCAAACATATACATATGTGTATTCTTTGTCAGGCTCTTTTCCCATATTGGTTATTATAGAATATTAAGTAGAGTTCCTTGTGCTATACAGTAGGTGCTTGCTGATCATCTATTTTACATATATTAATATGTGTCTATGTTAATTCCAACCTCCTAATTTATCCCTTCCCACCCACCTTTCCCCTTTGGTAACCATACCATTGTTTTCTAAGTCTGTTTCTATTTTGTAAAAAAGTACATTTGTATCATTTTTTAAGATTTCACATATCAGTGATATCACATATTCATCTTTCTCTGAGTTATTTCACTTACTATGACAACCTCGAGGCCCATCCATCTTGCTGCAGATGGCATTATTTCATTCTTTTTTATGCAGCCCCACTAATCCTGCTTCTATATTTTGAGGTTGTTCTAGGGACTGGCTGTTGGTGTAAGCTTCATAGAGCTGGAACTCCAACTGTCTTGTTTACTGTTGGGTCCCCAGGACCTGGACTAAAGTTAAACTTTAGTTGGAATCAACGGCTACAGCAGGACCCTGAGGATTTGTTCTACCACCTATTTTCCCTGTGATCTTGGAGTTTCCTGCTGTGTAAATTTCTCAGTTTTTCCATTCTCAAACATTTTAGCCCAGGCCTGTGAATCACACAAAGGAATGTTATGAGTGTTATTCCCGAGATAATGCGTCCTCGACACTGGCTGGGCCTCGGACAGCCCTGACAGTGTGCACAGCCAATGGGACTGCCTTCTTCTGAATTGGGTGTACTCTAGTTACCACGTCACCCTGACCGCTGTGTTCACTGTTAGGTGTTTCAGTAAGTGAAGATCATAATGCTGACATCCTGAATTTCTACCTCTGTCAAGTGAGGAATTAAAGTATGTTTCTCTTTGAGGAAGGCCTTTTGGAACTCTATGGTTTTAGTCTGTTCCATTTTCTGGAGCTCGTCTCATAATAAAAAGTGAGAGGCATTGTACTAGACCATGAACATAGAAAATGACGTGACATTGCATTTCTTTAACTGTTTCATAGCCCTCTCTGTTTTTATCTGTCTGTCTCCTCTGTTTTTATCTGCATTGGTGAGTTTAAGCTCTCTTTTTTACATGATGAGTGCATGGAAGTTTATTCAAAATGATTTGGCAAAGTCTCATGGCACCGAGCATAATTCTCATTTAAATATTTATTTTAAAATTCAACATGACATGGCTCTTTCAGGTGGAAAAATTTTTACTAATAAAAGAATACTTTGAAGCTTTTTTTTTTCTTTTAATATCCTAAGGTTTAGTTTCTAAGGCTCAGCTTCCAAAGTTTGGCTGTTTTATGAGTAACCTTAGCTCCAAATAATTGAGAAAGTGATCCAGGCGTATTAAAGGTATAATGAAAAGGAGAGCAAGAAGAAGCATATTTCGAACTTATTGACTGACTGTCTTTTATTCCTTTAATAAGCACTCTGTTAATAAACAGTGAGCATGTGTCAGTCACTGTGTCAGGTGTTTGGGATCAAAGTCCCCAACTTCCCAGAGTTTCCGTGTATGTATAAAAGCAGCACTGGGTCTGATGACCTGGATTTCCACTTTGCTCCTTGCCACTAAGAAGATGATGATCTTGGGCAGATTCCTTTCAGTTATGGGGCTTCACATATAAAACAGGAACAAATCCCAGATCCACTGCTGATGCTCTTTGGTTTCAAATTGGCCTCAAATACAAAGATAGAACTTAACTAATGGACAGTGCTTAGGTTAAAAAAAAAAGCCAGTCATTCTAGAAGTCATAAACTTTTCTTTCTTGAAATTCATTTGTTAATGAAAAAATACACATTTAATTTTCACAAAAAAGAATCACATTATAAAGCTATTGATTATTTTTCTCATCCCATATTCCTTTGGTAAACACTGATATATTGTGCACTCTATACTAGTAAATGCATTGTGTATTTGAGATCAGAGATGGAACATATGTTTACTGCCTTGAAAAAGTTCACAATCTAGTAATGGAGATAGAGAAGGAAATACGAATATGGGTGTTGAGTGCTAGTCATAATCAACAAATATTTACTGAACACTTATTATACTGGGGCTACTACAGTGAATAAAACTGATAATTTCTGTTCTCAGGAGTTTATATTCAAGTGTGAAGATCAAGCAATAAAGAATAAACATGAAAATGTAAATATTATTAATATAAGAGAAAGTGAAAAAATCATGGAGTGAAAAAAAACGTACAACAGGTTAACGGGAAACAGGGGCACATGTGGTAGGGATTGGGGGCATTGCCATCTTAAGAAGCATTGCCAGGTGGGCCTCAATAAGAAACTAGAATTTAAGGAAAGCCCGATGGAAATAAGGGAATAAATTAGCTATAGGGATGTCTGGGGAAAAGGCTTTTCCAGACAGAGGGAATTGGGAGTGGGAAAGCCCTAAATATGGAAACAAAGCTGGCTGGAGTGAAGTGAGCAAGAGAGGGGGGTAACGGATGATGGCAGGGGAGCAGCAGTAAAAGGGATGTGGGAGCCAGGGTGGGCCAACCAGGTTGGACCTTGTAGAACACTGTTAGAAGTTTAACTTGGACTGTGAGTGACATTGGGAGACTCTCTAAGAGGGTTTTGAGTAGAGGAGTGACTTGCTCTGACTTTCATTCCAATCCCAAAGAAAGGCAATGCCAAAGAATGCTCAAACTACTGCAAAATTGCACTCATCTCACATGCTAGCAAAGTAATGATCAAAATTTTCCAAGCTAGGCTTCGACAGTACATGAACCGTGAACTTCCAGATGTTCAACCTAGATTTAGAAAAGACAGAGAACCAGAGATTAAATTGCCAACATCTCTTGGATCATCAAAAAAAGCAAGAGAGTTCCAGAAAAACACCTGCTTTATTGACTATGCTAAAGCCTTTGACTGTGTGGATCAGGACAAACTGTGGAAAATTCTTCAAGAGATTGGAATACCAGACCATCTGACCTGCCTCCTGAGAAACCTGTATGCAGGTCAAGAAGCAACAGTTAGAACTGGACATGTAACAACAGACTGGTTCCAAATCGGGAAAGGAGTATGTCAAGGTTGTATATTGTCACCATGCTTATTTAACTTATATGCAGAGTACATCATGAGAAAGGCTGGGCTGGATGAAGCACAAACTGGAATCAAGATTGCCAAGAGAAATATCAATAACCTCAGAATGACACCACCCTTATGGCAGAAAGTGAAGAAGAACTAAAAAGCCTCTTGATGAAAGTGAAAGAGGAGATTGAAAAAGTTGGCTTACAACTCAATATTCAGAAAACTAAGATCATGGCATCTAGTCCCATCACTTCATGGGAAATAGATGGTGAAACAGTGGAAACAGTGGCAGACTTTATTTTTTTGAGCTTCAAAATCACTGCAGATGGTGACTGTAGCCATGAAATTAAAAGATGCTTGCTCCTTGGAATAAAAGTTATGACCAACCTAGACAGCTTATTAAAAAGCAGAGACATTACTTTGCCAACAAAGGTCCATCTAGTCAAAGCTATGGCTTTTCCAGTAGCCATGTATGGATGTGAGAGTTAGACTATAAAGAAAGCTGAGCACTGAGGAATTCATCCTCTTGAACTGTGGAGTTGGGGAAGACTTTTGAAAGCCCCTTGGACAGCGAAGAGATCCAACTAGTCTATCATAAAGGAAACCAATCCTGAATATTCATTAGAAGGATTGCTGCTGAAGCTAAAACTCCAATAGCTTGGCCACCTGATGTGAAGAACTGACACATTTGAAAAGACCCTGATGCTGGGAAAGATCGAAGGTGGGAAGAGAAGGCGACGACAGGCTGAGATGGTTGGATGGCATCACCGACTCCATGGACATGAGTCTGAGTAAGCTCTGTGAGTTGGTGATGGAAAGGGAGGCCTGGCGTGCTGCAGTCCATGGGGTCCCAAAGAGTCGGACATGACTGAGCGACTGAACTGAACTGAACACTGTAAAAGGCCGTCCTGGCTGTTGTGCTGTGGATGGGTTGGAGGTGGGTGTTGGCAGCTTAGACCAGGGTAGTAGCAGTTGAGACGGAATAAGTGAAGGGGCTAGACCTGACAGAGGGGGATGGGGTAAGCGTGTTCCAGGTAGAGGATATAGCATATACAGAGGGCACAGAGGCAGAAAGAAAGGCATGATGTTCATGGTGATCTGCAAGTAGTCTTAATGAAAGGAAGGGTGAATGCTGAGTGTGTGGCAGAAGATGAGTCTAGAGAGGTGGAGAGTCATTAGATCTTATGCCAGGAGGGCTCACTATTTAGAAGTCTTTTTAACACAGCATACATAGTTTTGCAAAAATCTCTTTTGCAAAAGGAATATTCACAGTTGGTAAACTTTAAGGAATACTCATAGTGGCCAGTGTTGGAACAAGTTAGTAGGAATGTACCCAGGAACAGAGAAGTATTCTCAGGAGGCTTAGAGCTTCCATCCTGAGGACTAGGGCTCTAACGGGATTGACTACAACTGTCTGCCAGAAGAATCCTGGAGTAAATGCAGAGTACAAGCAGATGGGTGCATGAGGACTTCTCTCATTCAAAAGATTGTGCAAGGTTTGCTGAAGTGTTCACTACTGTGCCTAATCCATTGCCTCAGTATTCAAGTTAGAAAGTTAGAGATAGTATTTCCAAAAAAATGTAAAACAGATCTACTTCTCAGTAGTTTACTAGGTTAACCTTATTCTTTCAACAGACATATTTAGCTAGTTTAGCATCTCAGGATCCTCTCATAGTAAGGCATTTTCTTGCCCAAGTCTTACTGCTATGCATATGTGCCTGGTACCGGTCTAAATTCCCTCTCTTTTCTGTAGTGTGAATCTGTTTTTCACCCTGCTATTGTCTTCAGAGATGGAGAGTGACTAGTAGCAATGTCAAGCAAATTGAGAGGGTGAAAATAGCACTTTGTGGTCAGATCTCCACAGCCAAACTAAATTGTAGAATCGAAGCCAGTAATTGAACAAGGCAGACAAAAAGAAGATCCTGTTGTTTCATTTATCCAAATAATGGCCTTATTTCTTCATTTTTCTTTGCCATTTAAGACTCAATCAGTGAAATCAAGGAAAATATTTTGGTTCCAAAAAACACTTTGCAAAGGCTCTCTGAAATCCAAGAGTTTTTGTTCTATTAGCTGTTCATGAGTGGATATATTTGTATATTTGCATACCAAGGAGTAATGGACTAGAATAACAGAGTTAATTAATACTTGTGGTGCATAAAGATGAATGATTACCCCAAGGGTAGTCTGAAAGGGAAGGAAGTTGCTTATCTTATTCAGCTTTAAGAATTAAGTGCATTGTAGATGCTATTTATAGATACCTGAGAGTTCATTTATATTTAAAGATATTCCTTTTCTTTCTTTCTTTTTTTTTTTTTTTTACTGACTCTATGGTCCATTCTTATATTCTGGAGTCATCAGTGTGAACTGATCTGGGATTTTGAGATTAATCCTGGACATGTATACATGTATATCACACATACACACACACACACATGCACATATTCTTATATGGAATACACCTGTGGGAATACAAGGCATAGGAAAGGCTTCATCTTTACCATTTTCAGTGCCTGTTCTAATGGTAAGAGATGGTATCCATCAGATGAATAGGAGTGAATGCTGACATAATCAATTTTAGCTACTTTTGGCTCTCTGTGTAGAATGAAGAAAAGATGTGCTAAAATGCAGGCTGATAATTTTGGTGCTTATTTTCTAGGCTAGAGTAAGGGTTAGAATTCTGGACTAGAAGCCGGTTGTCATGAGGTCTTCTTTCAGTATTACTATTGATTTTTTTCAGTCCATTTGACTTCTGAGTGATTATCTATAAGGGAGAAGTGAGAACTGCTACTTGCTTCACTGATAATATGATTTGAGCATAAAAACTTTCATGTCTTGGATGATAAATCAATTGAAACAGACTCTGCAGACTAGAATGATGCCCTAGTGGCATGGGAGATGATTAGCAGTTTAGACAAATGAAAGTGTTCTATCATTGCAACATTTTTGGCATCAAAATCTTTTGTGCTCAGTAATATTACTTACCATTTTATGATTTAGGTTTAAGCGAAATTCCCCAGAACTGGTACCTTAATGCAATGATATCACATGCACTGTAAAAGAGCATGCAATTCTAAAGATGTGTGTTTTTGTATGTTAGTAGTACATTAAAACACAGTGCTATATTGAGAAATGTATAGACCATATTTATAAACAAATGGAGCAGCAAAAGCCACTTTGAATACACCTCTGGATGTTCACTTCTAAATCAGCATGACTTCCATCAGTCTTCAGTTTGCTTAAAGTCAAGCTCCCAGGAAAACAGTTTCATTTCATAAAATAATCTGAGAAAAATCCACAACTCTTAATCCTGACATGGAAATGCTGCTCTACAGCAGAAGATATAAACTCGAAAGCCTGGAATCACCAGGCTCTGAGTGTTTTTCTCTTTCCTTCCCTAATTAGGCTCTGGAAAAAGAGTGACTTTTTTTTTTTTTTCTCACCCCCACTGTGAAAGTTATGAGACTCTTTTGCTCAAATCACCCAGAAGGAAAGCTTGGAAGTTCATGTTCCTTAGAGAGTTGTCAGTTCTGCTAAAGAAGATTAAATGCCCATGGCACAGGTGTCATATCCCACAGCTAATCACAAGAAAGAGAGCAAATGTGACATAGCCCAGATCTAGGCAGCTACCGCAGGTCAGGACACCCGAGGGGTGCTTCAATCTCATATGGTGTACCAGCCAAGATATTCACTCGAAAGTAAGTAACTGACATAAAAAACCCATCATATTGCCTCTTGGAATATTTCAGTTTGAATCGCTTGGGTGGCTCTGAAACAAAGATTTCTGGGTTGGGGCAGAGGTATTTGATTCCTCTTTGATTCCACTGTTTGCATCATAGAAGATGACTGATTAAAGGCTTCTTGCTTACCTGTGAAGTTGATTTTCAGCAAGTAATCCTTGTACAGCTTCTTCCCGTCCAGGATCTTCATGGCGTCGCAGAGCTTGGTGGTGTTGGGGCAGAGCGTGCGCTGCATTTTGTGCAGGGCATGGGCCATGGCATACACCGCATTCACCACGAACATGATCTTGGATTCCTGCTCGTAGTTGCTGCTGTCGATGGCCAGGTGCTTGTCGCAAGGGCGCCGGTGGTTGTGCTTGTTCTGGAGGCTGCACTGGAACTTCTGCTCCCAGAAGTCCCGGAACCAGGGGTTGCGGTGGTTGTTGTAGGGGTTGAGGCTCTGGAAGTAGCGATCAAACGGGCGGATGGGCTGCGAGGCCAGCTCCAGGGTGATGGCGCCATAGGCCACATGCTCGCTGCCCTTGATGATGCTTTCTTGCGCACCCCAGCCGTCGCTGGCCACCCAGGTGAAAGAGGCGTTGGCGCGGCTGGCAGCGGCGATGAGCTCCCGGGAGTCGTCGCTGCGCATGAAGAGAACCACGACGCGCGCGTTGGGCTTCTGCAGCAGCTCGCGGATCACGCTGTCGTAGGATTTGCGGATGTTGGAGCGGCCCACCTTCTCCGCAGTGGCGATGCAGATGTTGCGCAGGCGGGCTTCCTGCTCGAAGGCCTCGATCCCCGTCTCCCCATAGTCGCCCTCCGAGGCCACGGTGGACACGTAGGTCCAATTGAAGAAACGCAAGATTTCGGCCATGGCTTTGGCCTGGTAGAAATCGGGGGGCACGGTCCTGGCAAAGTAATCGTAGCGCGATTTGTCGCTGAGTTTGGCGCTGGTGGATGCGTAGCTTATCTGCGGGATCTGGAAGAGCCTCAGCAGGTTTGCCACCTGGGGGAGGGAGACAAGGCAGGTACCATTATTTTTTTAGCAATCCGGAGGTAACTGACTGCACAGGAAAGGTGAAGCATACCAGGCCTTTACCTAGCTCCCTCTGCAGCTCCAGATCACTAAGCTGTTCTGGACGCTTTGTCAGCTGCTTTCCTGGACACTGTATTTGGGGAATTAGGAAACAGGTTCCAAGCAGGTAATTCAAGTGTTGGGAAAAGACAAAGAGAAATGAGAAGGACATGTCTCTCTCTCCTAGACTTTATACTACATCCTGGACCAGAATCAGTTCTGTTCAGGTATCAGTGGGGCTGCTTTAAGTTTCTGGAGTCCTCTTATAACTCAGTCTAACAATGAACTACAGTGAATTAGCCAAATTCGGTTTTTAGACAAACTTGGCTGTGGTTGTATAGAAAGAGCCTGGGTGTTGTCTAATTCTCACTTCCCCCTCTTTTGCTAAAAAAGGCAGTCTCTGAAAGAGTTTAATTTGGGAACTGTATGCCACATGGACAGTTCAAATTAGACACTTATTATCTAGGTTAAGCCAAAAAAAAAAAAGTCCATTCTTTTTGGTCCATCCCAAGTTAGGCATATACCTTTCTAACCTTAAAGAACTTGAACAACATTTTCTTTGCCTTTTTAACATTTTGTTTCTGCTTGGATTATACATAGCCCAAGCATACAAATGCTATTTTTATGATATTTTTTATTAAAAAGCAAATTAGGGAGTGTTGAGGACCTTGTCAATAAGGAACTATTTACTTTAAAATGTTTAAAGTTTATTCTGAATAAAGAATGTACATTTCTTATAATTTACCTTGCAATAATATTTCACTTCTTATTTATTACAGAATAAAAAAGGAAAGTGAGAGTAGCATATCAAGGAACATTTTATGCATAGAGTATTTGTGAAGTTTGTACATTTTAAAATATATATGCAGATCATATGTAAATCTAATAAGTTTTTGTTTTTCCTGGCTACCTCACATATTCTGAACATTTCTATCTTTACAATGATTTTAGTTACATAATATACTAAGTAGACTTTAACTGGAAATAATGTTGGCTATCCCAACATACTCTATGAGAACTTTGAAATTTCCCTCCTGAAAATTGCGGTTTCAGGTTTCTGTTTGACATGGAGGAAGCACAGCTTGAAGTAGGCAGCTGTTAGCAAAGAGCACAAGTAACATCAAACAACTGACAGCTGAGTCCTGATTAACCATCATTTCATCTGGCAGTGGAAACCAACAGCCATATTCATACACAGCCACACAGCACGTTCTCAGAGATCTGGCCTGCTATTAAAACCAACACTTGATATAGCCCAGAGCTATCAAAAATGTTTTCTATATCTTTGCAAATCTTGGTACCTCTCATGTAACTACAAATAGAACAGCAAGAAAATCTGGCACTTAGCTTGCAATATAATGCAAATTTAGGATCCAGATCTTTTTTGCATCTTGATTTTTAATATATGTATATATACTAGGATGTGAGTGAATTTTGGGGAATGGAGGTGAGTGAATGGGTAAGTGGGCGGATGCACACTAGTATGCCGTTTATTTTTCTCTCAGGCCTAGGGACCCTGAACAAAATGGACTCTCCTGATTCATTTGAACTTGAGAGTGCTGGTTGTTTACTCAGCCTGACTGTGATGGCACTGAGCCAGCACTCTCATCACGTCTGTACTGAGTACCTGGCTTCTTTCGAATGTAGGCAGCACTGTGGCGGACTGTGAGGAGACTGTCCCTGTCTGTGCACGGGCTTGGCTTGATTATGGAGACTTTGGATGACATTGGAGAGACCGTCTCTTCTGGATGCTACAGTTTTCTAATCTTTAAGTTCTGTTCATCAGGATCTGAACCCCTCAGGGAGGCAGAGAATGAAAGGACCTGAAAAATGCCTGTAGACATCATTTTCTGGCAGCTAGGAACCACAGCAAAAGAATCCTAAACTGTTGAAACTTCCTTCTCCTGGAGGCATATGAGTAAAGAAAAAGTTCTTGTCTTTTGATGAATAGGATCCTGTGGCTCCACGTCTACCTGTCCAGGATATCTGAGAACAATTTACAAACAAGGCAGACATACAAGAGACTGAACTGGGCATAGAATGATGGCTATGTGGAGAAGATTCTCTGTGTAGGAAGGGGCACAACTGTAGCAGGTTTGAGTAGGTAGTAGGTTAGAATACAACTGCAGTGATTGCTACCATTTTATGAGTAGTTATCTGATATACAAATGATTATGTACAAAATAATAAAGATCTACTGTATAGCACAAGGAACTGTATTCAATACCTTGTAATAATTTATAATGGAAAAGAATCTGAAGGAATATATATAGATATATAAATATGTATCTCTATCTATCTATATATCTGAATTCCTTTGTTGTACACCTGAAGGTAACACAAGTTTGTAAATCAATTCTACTTCAATAATAGAATAGCTTGTATATGAGTGTTTAATGAGACTACAGCCTACTTTAGAAAAAGGAGGCACATTTAGTGAGCTAAACATGAGAATGGAACTCTAATAAAGTGTAATCTCAATTGTATTACCTCTTAAATAGCATGGAGCAATCATATAGTCAGAGCATGATGTTCAGAGTTACATTTACATTTTTGAAACACATGTAATGCAAATGAATGATAGAATAAAGTGTTGAAGTTCTTTTGTCATGGTGAACCATTCATTTTAATACTAGTTTCCTTAGACTACATGAGTAAAAGTGCTTAATATAAAAATTAAATACCACAGAAATAAGCAGATTATAAATCTCATTTTCTTTCCCTCTCTCACCCTCTCCAGCCTGACTTCTAGAGAAGAATAAAGTTCTTAGTTTGATTTGTGCATTTTCAAAATTATTTATTCTGTTGTAAAGCCAGTGACTAATGTACTGGGTATTTATATGTGTATTTTCTCCTTTGATGTTCACAACTGCCTTTTATGATAAATATTGTTTTCTCCATTGTAGCAGTGCAGAAACTGAGATGAAGAAATTTGTTTGTGATCATAGGATTAGAAAATAGAGGCAAAATCACGATTTAGAGGCAGGTCTTTTGACCTGAAGGACCATAGCTGCCCTCTCATAACCTTGAGTCTGCTGTCTCCTGCGTGATTGTGAATCTGAGGTCTGAGGCACAGAAGGGCACCCAGGTAGGAAGAACAGGAGGGAGGAACAGAAGCAGTATTGTGGTTTACACTATGGACCACCTAGTTGCTACTAGGAGCTTCCTTTTTAACATAAAACCAGCCAGCTGAAACATTCTTGATTTGCTTTACTGGCCATGTGGTTTCCTCTGTGAAAACATGAAGGTGTAAGAGGACATTTACATTGGACATCATTTTAAAAATAGAAGAATCATTTTAGGATGGAGAAATAATGTGGACTTTTGGAAGAAAGTTACCCAGTTATAGTGTTAGTAGGAGTGGAGGGAGGGAAAAAAGATCTAGTTATATCCTTTAGGGAAAACCACTTTAAAAGTAGAGAGATACTTTTCATGGTTAGAAACTCTAATAAAAAGGGATATAGCTTAAGAGCAATAGGAAAACTTAAAAAATAATTCAAATAATACAGAATAGTCTCAATAAGACGGACAAGTCAAGATCTCCAAAGAAGCTACTGGATGGCTAGGCTGCACTGGGCCATGTGAGTGTTGAAAGAACTAGCGAGAGGGATGAAACCTGTAGGTGTGTTAGGTCCTTGGGCAGGCCTTGGACAATATACAAGATTGGCATGAGCCTGTGAGAACTAGGAAGAATAAAGCACAGAACGTGAAAATGGAGTGATGTTGATTGTTGCTATGATTGTTTTTCGATTATATTTTAGGAGAAGCTGTGGTAAGAAGAGAGAGAATCACTGGTTGGGAGAGTTGGTTCTAAATGAGTGAAAGCAAGACACTGCCCAGCTCTTTCTGCCTCCTTATGTGCCTTCATGAGAATGTTTCCTAATCTGGAGATTGTGATACAAATATATGAAAAAGTTCTCTCACACCCAAGCAGGGCAGAAGACCACAAATGGGTCCATAATCAATTAAGTTTGCCTCTGAATTCTGGAAGAAATCATAGATTAAATCAGGTAATTACTATTAATAATTTATGAGAAATTAATAATGGGAGGACTGTCAGAGGATAAAAAGTGAGGAGTAAGAGAAAATTCAGGAACTATAAATCAGGAATAAATATAAATCAATAATCATGATATATTTTGGTAATTTTTTTTCTCAGAGTTCCCTATAGAGAACATGCAGGCATTTAGAAATGAACAAAAAAAGTGCTAGAAATCAGCATGGATTCACTGAGAATGAATTTCAGTAGAATCTTCCAACATTGGTTGGACCATTTAGGGAGGAGTTGTAGCCATGAACTCTGACTTCAACAAGGTATTGGTGACATTACCTGGATTCTCATGAAAAGGGAAAAGTGATAGGAATTGGATAAAAATTTAAATATACTAAAGTAGAATAGCTTGAAGAAATTCTATATGAGGTGGTCAAGTAAGATTAAATTTTTATCAGTGACTTTGGAAAAATACATAAATAAACTATGAGATCATTACATTTTTGAGCCAGAAGGAGCCATGAAGCTAATCTATGCTTTTTGCTATATAGGTGAGGAAACTGAAGCTCACAAAGTGAAGTGGCTTTCTAAAATTTACACAACCAATAAGCAAAAAAGCTGAGTGGAGCCCAGTTTCTTGATTTTTCCAAAGGGCTAGCCTTCTTTTCTGGCAATTAGGTGATATTACATAGGAAGAGATGTATGTTTCTGGATTTAAGTTAAAATTACATGTAAGTGAAGAAAAAGTAAGAAAACTAGGGGAAAATGAGGGTATAGATGCCAAGCTGAATATTGCAAAAATCCACCAGAAGTCCAAGGGTGGCTAAAGTCAAAGGGGAATTATTAAGTGGTTTGCTGTCTTTAGATTCAATTTTAGATCCACTGTTACTGATGTATTATCTCCTTTAATCCTCATAACAATCTTATGAGGCTGATACTACCATTGTCTCATTTTATAGATTGAGGAACCCAGGCACAGAGCACCTGGGGATCTTGCGTCCCAGGTGTCTGACACTGTGCTTACTTTCGCAGTTCAGTTTGGTTCAGTCGCTCAGTTGTATCTGATTTTTTGCAACCCCATGGGCTGCAGCACACCAGGCCTCCCTGTCCATCACCCACTCCCAGAGTTTGCTCAAATGTACGTCCATCGAGTTGGTGATGCCATACAACCGTCTCATCCTCTGTCGTCCCCTTCTCCTCTTATTCAGCTCATTCTGCAATTCAAGCTCTTAACCTCTGCCATATGGAATTCCTCTCATTACAGTATAGCAGTGATATATTTCAAGTTATAATATGTCCATCCTTTTTCATTTCTTAAGGCACCGTCTCCTTGACTGGAGGACCATGAGTAGTCATTCCTTATTAGTAAAAATATACTTTTTCATTTGTCAGTTCTGTACTTTGAGATAGCTGTGTAGATGTTTGTTTACTTCCTGACCATCTACAGAGGTAAGAACAGTGGTCTAAGAAACCAGGGGTCATTTCAGCTGGGAGTTTGAAAGCTTCGAGTTATACATATCGCGATCAAGTTTGGCTTTACGATTTATGTAGGATACACCAAGACCTCATGGAGGAACCCATTGTTCCCTAAGGCCTGAAAGGCTGCATCCAGCGTTCCTAGAAGCCCTTTCTGCACACGGTGTACTGTAGTCTTTTGTTCAGTGTTCAAACACCTGAGGGGTAGCCATTTTCTGGGTGGTTGGAACTTATCCTGGACTAGGCAGTGAAAGCTCAACATTCAGAAAACTAAGATCATGGCATCTGGTCCCATCACTTCATGGCAAATAGATGGGGAAACAGTGGAAACAGTGTCAGACTTTATTTTTTTGGGCTCCAAAATCACTGCAGATGGTGACTGCAGCCATGAAATTAAAAGATGCTTACTCCTTGGAAGGAAAGTTATGACCAACCTAGATAGCATATTGAAAAGCAGAGACATTACTTTGCCAACAAAGGTCCGTCTACTCAAGGCTCTGGTTTTTCCAGTGGTCATGTATGGATGTGAGAGTTGGACTGTGAAGAAAGCTGAGCGTTGAAAAATTGATGCTTTTGAACTGTGGTGTTGGCGAAGACTCTTGAGAGTCCCTTGGACTGCAAGGAGATCCAACCAGCCCATCCTAAAGGAGATCAGTCCTGGGTATTCATTGGAAGGACTGATGCTGAAGCTGAAACTCCAACACTTTGGCCACCTCATGCGAAGAATTGACTCATTGGAAAAGACCCTGATGCTGGGAAGGATTGGGGGTAGGAGGAGAAGGGGATGACAGAGGATGAGATGGCTGGATGGCATTACCAACTCGATGGACATGAGTTTGAGTAAACCTTGGGAGTTGGTGATGGACAGGGAGGCATGGCGTGCTGTGATTCATGGGGTCGCAAAGAGTTGGACACGACTGAGCGACTGAACTGAGGCAGTGCAATGTTTTCAATGCAACCTCTCAAGTCACAAATGTATGGACTGTTTTTTTTTTTTTTTTTTAAGATTTGATAAATGCTAAAGATTCTGGGCTTGGCCAGCTACTGTTATATTTTCCAGCAGATGTGATGGTTTTAATTAGTATTTCTGCCTTTGTTTCATTTTTGCAGTTTTAGTGAAAGTGTTAGTCACTCAGTCACATCCAACTCTTTGCTACTGCATGGACTGTAGCCCTCCAGGCTCCTCTGTCCATGGGATTCTCCAGGCAAGAATACTAAAGTGGGTTGCCATGCCCTTTCCAATCTGTGTCTCCAATGTCTCCTGTATTACAGGCGGATTCTTTACCTGCTGAACCATCAGGGAAGCCTCAGGATGGACTTCACCGGTAATAGTTGTCCAACAACCAATGGTATATAATGTTGAATGTCTGCTACTATTTCCCTATTGTTTCTGTCTCCTAATGAACTACCTGGTTTCTCCCATGTCCTGTATCCTCAAATCTATGCGCCTTTGCTTATATTGTTCCCTGTGCTTAAAATGACTTTTACCACTTGTCTGCTCAGTGAATTCATTCAAGGGCCCCTTCTCTGAGAAGGTACTTCAGGCTGAGTTGTGCACCCATCTTCTGAGGCTGTCACTCCTTTATGTATTTCCCTCATGGCACTAATTAAAATGTATGGTGACTTCTAGATCATTCACTAATTCCTCTACTAGAATGAAAACTCTGAAGGCCAGGGAATGTGTGTTGTTAATTTCTGTTTCCTCGATGCCTTGTGGAGTAAAAGAAGTGTGCCATGCATATGTGTGTGTGTGCTAAGTCGCTTCAGTCGTGTCCGACTCTTTGTGACCCTATGAACTGTAGCCTGCCAGGCTCCTCTGTCCAGGGGATTTTCCAGGCAAGAATAATGGAGTGGATTGCTGTGCCCTCATCCAGAGGATCTTCTCGACCCAGGGATCAAACCCACATCTCTTATGTCTCTCCTGCATTGGCAGGCAGGTTCTTTACCACTAGTGCTACCTGGGAAGACTTCATGCCATATAATTTGTGAAATAAATGAGCTGATGAATGAGTGCATTTCCATGTGACCTTTTCTAATTGCAACAATATGTTTCTGTGGGAACCCCCCAAACTAATTACCCCAGCAAGCAGTGTAAAGCTCCTCTCAAACACTACCTATAAACAATATACTGTGCATTGTAGATCCTTTGCTAATCATTGTCAAGTTTTCACAAAGTGAGATTATACATAGACAATTGGCTTAGACCTTAAGGTAGCCGAAGCAAAGGTTTTCAGACTGTTAAAACCAAAATTTCTCCAAATATCTCTGTGTAACTAACTAGGAGTATACAAAAGGAAGTCAGTATAATGCCAACTGGATCTGGTTATTGCACCAATTTCCTTGGGCTACAAAGGTGCCTTTTTATCTTAAGGAAAACAAACTAAGGGCTTTATCATGGAGCCTTAGTCCTCAAACCATAAAAACCTAAAGTAGGAATCAGATAAACATATACCTAAGGGAGTTCAGTTCAGTCGTTCAGTTGTGCCCAACTCTTTGCGACCCCAGGAATCACAGCACGCCAGGCCTCCCTGTCCATCACCAACTCCCAAAGTTTACTCAGACTCATGTCCATCGAGTCGGTGATGCCATCCAGCCATCTCATCCTCTGTCATCCCCTTCTCCTCCTACCCCCAATCCCTCCCAGCATCAGGGTCTTTTCCAATAGTCAACTCTTCACATGAGGTGGCCAAAGTATTGGAGTTTCAGCTTCAGCATCAGTCCTTCCAATGAATACCCAGGACTGATCTCCTTTAGGATGGGCTGGTTGGATCTCCTTGCAGTCCAAGGGACTCTCAAGAGTCTTCGCCAACACCACAGTTCAAAAGCATCAATTTTTCAGCGTTCAGCTTTCTTCACAGTCCAACTCTCACATCCATACATGACCACTGGAAAAACCAGAGCCTTGAGTAGACGGACCTTTGTTGGCAAAGTAATGTCTCTGCTTTTCAATATGCTATCTAGGTTGGTCATAACTTTCCTTCCAAGGAGTAAGCATCTTTTAATTTCTTGGCTGTAATCACCATCTGCAGTGATTTTGGAGCCCCCAAAAATAAACTCTGATACTGTTTCCACTGTTTCCGCATCTATTTGCTATGAGGTGATGGGACCAGATGCCATGATCTTAGTTTTCTGAATGTTGAGCTTTAAGCCAACTTTTTCACTCTCCTCTTTCACTTTCATCAAGAGGCTGTTTAGTTCTTCAGTTTCTGCCATAAGGGTGGTGTCATCTGCATATCTGAAGTTATTGATATTTCTCCCGGCAATCTTGATTCCAGCTTGTGCTTCTTCCAGCCCAGCGTTTCTCATGATGTACTCTTCATGTAAGTTAAATAAGCAGGGTGACAGCATACAGCCTTGACATACTCCTTTTCCTATTTGGAACCAGTCTGTTGTTCCATGTCCAGTTCTAACTGTTGCTTCCTGACCTGCATACAGGTTTCTCAAGAGGCAGGTCAGGTGGTCTGGTATTCTCATCTCTTTCAGAATTTCCCACAGTTTATTGTGATCCACACAGTCAAAGGCTTTGGCATAGTCAATAAAGCAGAAATAGATGTTTTTCTGGAACTCTCTTGCTTTTTCGATGATCCAGCAGATGTTGGCAGTTTGATCTCTGGTTCCTCTGCCTTTTCTAAAACCAGCTTGAACATCTGGAAGTTCACGGTTCATGTGTTGCTGAAGCCTGGCTTGGAGAATTTTGAGCATTACTTTACTAGCGTGTGAGATGAGTGCAATTGTGTGGTAGTTTGAGCATTCTTTGGGATTGTCTTTGGGATTGGAATGAAAACAGACATTTTCCAGTCCTGTGGCCACTGCTGAGTTTTCCAAATTTGCTGGCATATTGAGTGCAGCACTTTCACAGCATCATCTTTCAGGATTTGAAATAGCTCAACTGGAATTCCATCACCTCCACTAGCTTTGTTCGTTGTATGCTTTCTAAGGCCCACTTGACTCCACGTTCCAGGATGTCTGGCTCTAGGTGAGTGATCACACCATTGTGATTATGTGGGTCGTGAAGATCTTTTTTGTACCATTCTTCTGTGTATTCTTGCCAGCTCTTCTTAATATCTTCTGCTTCTGTTAGGTCCATACCATTTCTGTCCTTTATCGAGTCCATCTTTGCATGAAATGTTCCCTTGGTATCTCTAATTTTCTTGAAGAGATCTCTAGTCTTTCCCATTCTGTTGTTCATCAAATGAACCCATACTAAGGTCTGCTCATAAGGTAAGATTTTTCTGCAGACTAATGCACTGTGTACAGATACATAAGCAGCCAAATTCTCAGCCCTCACATCAGTTGCTCAGTTCTTATTCTTTCTTGGGAATGTTTTTCCAATAATTAATAGCTGACTATGGAGTCAGGCTCCTGTAGGTATTCAAACCATCCTTATTCACTGTTGAGAATTTTTTGAGTTAAAGACCAATTTATTTGGGAGTTTTTCTTCTCCTGGAATTTTTTTTTTTTTTTAGCAAGTCATGGGAAGTCTTTAGAATTCTAGGTGTCATGCTTCATTTCAATGATGCTCTCATCATGGAGATAAAAGAGTATAAACTTTGGGAAAGAGCTGGGGTAGTCTATTCTTTGAGGTTGTGGAGAAAGGGAATATGAATTAGAAATGTCAGTCACCTGTGAGCCTCCACATCCTGTGGTCGCTCTTCCCATGCAGGACATCCATGACATGCCCATTTTATTTTGTAGTTTCGCTGAGATACCTATTCTTTTCCCCCAAACTTTTTACTTTTATTTTATATTGAGGTATGGCTGATTAACAATGTTGTGGTAGTTTCAGGTAAACAGTGAAGGGACTCAGCCACACCTGATACATGTATCCATTCTTCCCCAAATCCCGCTTCCATCCTGCCTGGCACATAACATTGAGCAGAGTTCCATATGCTATACAGAGATCCTTGTTGGTTATCCATTTTAAATATAGCAGTGTGTACTTGTCCATCCCAGACTTTCTAGCTATCCCTACACCCCGCCACCCTGGCAACCACAATTTCACTTTTCAAGTCTGAGTCTGTTTCTGTTTTGTAAGTAAGTCCACTTGTATCTTTTCTTTTTAAAGTCCATATATAAGGGATATGACATACCCATTTTAAATATGAGCTTCATGCCTTCTGTGGTGACACAATGCCAGACATTTTATTCAACAGAAGACAAAAAGGCAGATGTAGGTCTAGAGTCTAGCAGCAGTAACTGTCCTACTAAAGTGATTGTCCATGATGAGCAATCTTTTCAGAACTTTCGTGGTTATTTTCTTCTGAGGTTGTGCTGATGGGGACAACAATAGCTGGTTTTTATGGGGACCTGTGCTTAGCTATAAGAATTCCAGATGGTAAAGAGGCATCAAATTATTACTTCCTAAGAAAAGTGCTATCTACAAAGCTGAACTGTATGCATTTGAAAAATAAGCCATTGGTGCTGTCCCGGGAATGAGGAGACTTGATAATAACCTCCAAGGGTTTGCCTTTGCATTTGGTGTTGTTTCCATATCACTTTGGGGCTGTTTTCTAAGAATAAGCTACACCTTTAATTGTTTTATCACACATGCAGTGCTGAAAGCTTTGTTTCATTCTTTTAATTAAGTGATTATATACAAGCCCACAAGACTACTGTACTTTAAGCCATCTGCTACCTTATAACCCATGTTATTACATAAAGCCAGTTCTCAAAGTTGTTATGGGATGAGACCACAGTGACCCTCCTATTGAGAATGATCAGGCTGTACCATTAGCTGTACAAAAACCTCAGATTGGCTTGGATTTTAAAGTGAAACTGGAGGTGGTGTGTAGTTGAGAAATTGCCTGAGGAATTCAAGCTGTTCCCATCACATGAGTTATCTGCCCGTAAAGGATGCCAATCATATTGTTATTGCAGAAAGGATTAGTCATTTGTTTGTTTGTTTGTTTGTTTTGGACCACACTACCTGCAGCACATCTGGGAATGCTTTGCATGAAATGAGTTGACTGGAGCCCATGTTTGAGGGTCAGAGATTAATCTGGATTTAGGAAGTCGTATAACAGAGCATAGAAATTGCCAATTTTCTCAGTTTAATCTGCAAAAGTCACTGATTCTTACATGCTGTGAGCACAAAAAGCACTCTAACCCAAGATTTGTACTGCTATTCCCATTACTGGTATGACTTAGTCCTGATGATTTTGTAGGGATGTTCCAGAAAAGGACTCTTTAATCATGGTGGAAACCTTCATAAATGGCTTATAGTAACCCTGATCACTATCTCTTTCTCTCTGGAAATCGTTGCACTCAACACCTGTGGTTGGTAACCCATATTGTCAGACATTTTCATTTTCTTCCTTTGTGACTAAGTAATTTATGAATAGCAAGGCCAGCCATTTTGGCATTCTCATCCCTTATCACTGTGGCTGAACTGCTATGTAGACCATATAGGGTCCCTTGAATCACATTTTCCCAGGAGAGTGGCATCATCAGACATATCAGGTTTCTCATCATGAAAACCCGCATTTGACAAGGGTCTGTCTTGGTCCCTTTCTAACAAGGCACTGTCTCAGCAATGACCTTGTTCCCAACTAGACTTAGCAGATACTTAGAAAGGGAACAAGATGACATTTTGCCTACTGTATCAGCCTGTATCTGCTCTTTACTCCTTTTCCCCTTGTGAATTAATTTTTAAGAGAAATCATGGGATTGAGTGAGTCTGAGTTGCAGTCCCTAACAATAAGATCAGAAAGTCTATGGCATATCTGGTCCAGTGTGTGTTAGTGTTTGCCAGTGACACCTGCAAAATGATGACTTCAAGGATGACTTGACAGCAAAAGACCTGTTGAAGACACATCCTTTTGTGCCTTGGATATTGATTTTTTACAGTGCCTCTTGAGGATTTAACAAAGCCACAAGTTGAACAAATCCATATTTTTCTGTGGCCCCTGAAGTCACTTGTATAACATAATATGATAAATTTAGCCCTATTGATTAAAAAAAACACTCCTATCCTTTTTTTATTGTTAACTGAAGTTCAAAACTGTTGAGTGTGTGTAGGAAAAGCTAAGGGCTGTAGCTTAATTTTTAAAAAAATGATTTTTATTTATTTCTGAGATCCTTTGCAATAGTTTAGGGCAGAGGGCTATATACCATATTATTTGTAGTAAATAAAACTATGCTATTCATGGGTTTCATGTTAAATGTTCATCACTTCAACAGAACTGCCAGGTATATAAGCAAGTAGGGTACCCATTCAGTGCATAGGATTGGCATCAAATAGGCCAGCAGTGGAATACCAGCCCATTCTCTCACTAGCTGCTTGAATTTAATTTTTAAAGTTATTGGTTTATTTAAGCTATTTTAATTCCTTAAGCTTTAGTCTCCTCTTTTGTAAAAAGGGAATAAGTAGTCTCTGGCTTGTGAAGTTATTTAAGGATGAAGTGATAATATGTGTGAAGCACTTAACTCACCAGCTGGCACTTAGTAAGTGTTCAAAAAATGAAAGGGATGGTGAGAATGGCTGATCCAGCAGTCATTCATTCAGCCAACTTCAATTGACATTGATGTTACAAGACACTATTCTCAAATTTATATTGTCCTAAGATGAGTAATGAACCCCCACTGTCTTCTAGGAAGGTGTAGTCTTGTGGGAGACAAAGAAGCATACTAAGGATAAAATTTTGAGCTACGTGTACATATACAAAAACATGGGTGAAGGAGCAGGTTCAAGTGAGTCATGGTGGGTTCCCACGTAGAGGGAACACAGCCTTGATCTTGAAGACCCAGAGAACGTTTACCAAGCAGAGGAAGGGAAAGGAAGTTTTCAGGCAGGAAGGTGAGCACAAAGACAGAGATGGGCAAATTCACACCTGCTTTATGAGTAGCAGACCATTCAGTGTTATCAGGGTACCCAGTGCCCCTCTAGGGATTAGTAGGGTGAGGAAGAGTAAAAGGATTGTGGCTGGACTGCTAAGTATTTCACATGCTACGATAAAGATTTTGACTTTTCTTCTTTAAGAGATAAAAAGACATTAAAAAGTTTAAATAAAGGAATGACATGACCAAAGTTATGTTCTAAGCAGGCCACAGTGGATGACATCTGACTTGAAAAGAAAGAGTCAGGGCAGGGTAATCAGATGGACAACATACTTATTCTGACTCAGTCTGTGAGGTTTTGAAGGCCAGGGACCTTGTAATCCTAATAGCAGTTAATAAGTTACTAGTAGAAAGGTCAAGACTGGAGGTTTAAAAATAAAACCTGAGTTCATTAAAACCATTTATTTGGTTGGTAGTAATTACTTAAGTACTCATGTCTTAATTTGTTCTCCTGTTTGTGTCATTACGGGTCACCTTGAAATCTTCTTGAAAAGAAGCAGGTCATAAATAATGTTCATCACTGGAGACTATAAAAAGGCTAAAGAACTTTTAAATTCCTGGAAGCATCTCAGAAAAAGGGCATAAGCAGTTTCTTCCAGGTAGAAATGAAAGCAGAGATTCAGTTAAGTGAACTCTGATAGCAGTTGAAGTTTACTGGATGACACCAGCCTGCATTTATTGTCACAGTTCTTAAATCTTGTATAAATGATATTCCTTAAAACTACTGTGTCAATATAGGTAATATATGCTTAAGGCATATATGTCCTTTTTACTTTGATGGAAAGTTACTTTTTGGAGAAAAATCCTGAACAAATTATAGATTATGTGTTCCATCACATCTGTTTTCCACCCGGGGAGAGCTTAATTGCCTGGTTTGTATTCTCTGAGGCCTCATTGTGAACCTAATGGCAACTACCCAAAGTGGAGACGCAGTGCCTGGTAGGGACCTGCTAGTCCCTGGGATGCACGCCCTGCCAATTTGACCCTAATAAGTGACGGCAAATGCTCAATATGCTTTGCCATTCTGACCACTTGGCAAGTAAACCTGGTCTATATTTGGAATATAATTTTTGAAGATGCTGTCCCTGTTGTATTTTCTTGTGTTTTACAGTTCCCTCTATGGGAACGTAAAGTCAAGGAGCTGGCAGGAATCAAGACTTTGTCACTAGTAACAGAGGGATTTCCATAATATACCAGGTGGTGATGTCAAAAATAGAGACACCACAATTTTAGTGTTCCAAGTCCCACTGCTATACGGCCTGGAGTAGCAGTGTTTGCTTAGAGTTTAACTGCAGGTGTTTTTGGAACACTATTCTTGAATTTTCAGAGTCCACTAATTGCAAAAATACTCTAAGTTTTCAACTGCCTTTTTCAGAGAACTGTAAAAGTGCTTCTATTCTGCATTAAATCAATAGACTTTCATTATTATAAACTGTTATGTATTGGCTCTTTCCCTATTGAAATTCTGAGCCTTGAATATATTGAGCTATTAAAAAGGCACATATTTAATAGTGATTTGCAAAGAGAACTTTGTGCTGTTAAAGCAAAATCACAACTTCATTTTAACTGAAAGTTTCAGCAGTCCTACATTGATGAGCTGACCTATTAATCTATAATTGTACTGTATTATGAAACACTTACTAATCTTTCAGGAATGCCTGTACCCCTTGATTTTCATTTCATGACCTCGATCCTAGATGTGTGAACACCATAGAAGCTGTTCTCAGTCATGGACCATTCTATTGCCCTGTGGCCCGTGGTCCTGGTGGTAATCTCTTGTTTTTCATGAGTAGTTTCCAAATAAACACATGACAGAAGGAGAATTAATTAAGGAATAAATTAACTCCAAAGCAAAGGAAAAGAAATAGTGCATCTTAGATAATTACCTCTGGCGAGAAATTTCTACAGTGAAACAATGTTAACAAAAGCATTTTTGAATTGCTCTTGCTGTTGCCTCCCTCCCTGTGATAAAGTCCTTAAATAGCACAGCCCTGTTTTGATGGAGGGGAGGGTGGGGTGGGATTTGTGAGATTGCTTTAGCATGAAAAGTCTGGGAAGGAAATAAATAAAAAGATTCTATCTGAGATAATTCTTGAGTTGAGTTTTTCTGAGGCTTAGGCTGTGTGAGGGGGTGATCAGGATAGCAGTGTGGGAGTCAAGCTATCTAGATTTTAATGTTGATTCCACTACTTGTAAAGTGGTAGAAACTTAAACTTGGTACTTGACCTTCATGAACCTCAATTCCTCTTGAAACTATTCCTCTTGCACTGGAGATGTTGAAAGTTTTAAAAAAAAAAAGCCAACAGATAATATATACTAAAATCTAAAATGTTTAATTCTCATTATGTGTGAAACTCTTTTTTTTAACCTGGTTTTCATGTATTTTCTCATTTAATTCATGCAATAACCCAGTAAAAGAGGTACTATTAATATCTTAGTCTTAGAAATGAGGAAAGAGGCAATGAAGGATTAAATAAATTCTGGTTAGTCTGCACCCAGAGTTTTAATCAATGAGCTGAAATTTTTAGGAAGACATGCTAAAAATGTATAGCTGTATCGGTGCTGTGATTGTTGTGTTTGCAATTTTAAGCTCATTAAATGCAACTATCATTTTTACTTTTCTAGTGATAGAGACACTAAAGGTGGATTGGTGAATGGATTTCTAATGCTGTCACTCTACTTGTCTTAAGAATAGGATGATGTTTCCTTCTCTTTTGTGTTGGCTCCTATCACAGAATCTGGCAT